>NC_137325.1:38442034-39642034 GCF_965287045.1 Carcharhinus amblyrhynchos
CCCCTCTCTCCCCTCCCTCCTCCCCCTCCCTCTCCCCCTCCCTCGCCCCCCTCCTCTCCCCAATCTCCTCCCCTCCCATCCCCCACCACCCTCCCCCACCCCACTCCCTCCCACTCCCCCCCCCTCACCCACCCCCACTCCACACCCCCACTCCCACCCCACATCCCACCCCCTCTCCCTCCCACCCCCCCACCCCCCCTCCCTCCCCTCTCCTCCCTCCCCCCTCCCCCTCCCTTCCCCCCCTCTCCCCCCCCCTCTCCCTCCCTCTCCCCCTCCCCCTCCCCCTCCCCCTCCCCCTCCCCCTCCCCCTCCCCCTCCCCCCCCTCCCCCTCCCCTCCCCCTCCCCTCCCCCTCCCTCCTCCCCTCCCCTCCCCCTCCCCCTCTCCCTCCCCCTCTCCCCCCCCTCTCCCTCCCCCTCTCCTCCCCTCCCTCCCTCTCCCTCCCCCTCTCCCTCCCCTTCTCCCTCTCCCCCCTCCCCCCCCTCCTCCCCTCCCCCTCCCTCCCCCTCTCCCTCCCCCTCTCCCTCCCCCTCTCCCTCCCCTCTCCCTCCCCCTCTCCCTCCCCCTCTCCTCTCCCCTCCCCCTCCCCCTCCCCCTCCCCCTCCCCCTCCCCTCCCTCCCCCTCCCCCTCCCCCTCCCCTCTCTCACTCCCACTCTCTCACCCACTCTCCCCTCCTCTCCTCTCACTCTCCCTCTCACTCTCCTCTCACTCTCCCTCTCACTCTCCCTCTCACTCTCCCTCTCACTCTCCCTCTCACTCTCCCTCTCACTCTCCCTCTCACTCTCCCTCTCACTCTCCCTCTCACTCTCCCTCTCACTCTCCCTCTCACTCTCCCTCTCACTCTCCCTCTCACTCTCCCTCTCACTCTCCCTCTCACTCTCCCTCTCTCACTCTCCCTCTCACTCCCACTCTCTCACTCTCCCTCTCACTGCCACTCTCTCACTCTCTCACTCTCCCTCTCACTCTCCCACTCTCTCACTCTCCTCCCACTCTCTCACTCTCTCACTCTCTCACTCTCCCTCTCACTCTCCCACTCTCTCACTCTCCCTCCACTCTCTCACTCTCTCTCTCACTCTCCCACTCTCTCACTCTCCCTCTCACTCCCACTCTCTCACTCTCCCTCTCACTCCCACTCTCTCACTCTCCCTCTCACTGCCACTCTCTCACTCTCCCTCTCACTGCCACTCTCTCACTCTCCCTCTCACTGCCACTCTCACTCTCCCTCTCCCTCTCACTCTCCCACTCTCTCACTCTCCCTCTCACTCTCCACTCTCTCACTCTCCCTCTCACTCTCCCACTCTCCCTCTCACTCTCCCACTCTCCCATCTGTTGTCTCCACCCCTTTTCCTTTATCTTTCTCTCTCCTCTCAGCTATAAAACATAAAAGCAAAAGCTGCAGCAGTTAATTTATCTAATAGCTAATCCATGATATCTGGATGATATGGATTAGTGGAAGGTTCTGACTTTCTTGTTTGTAGTTTACATTTTGATTTAATGTTTTAAGTTTCCTTTCTGCTTTGTTTATTGTCTTGGGTGATTCCCTTCTTTTTGGGGGCAGTCCTTCTTGCTTGTCCTCAATTTTTTTAAATTTGGTTGGCCTCAAGGAAGATGCCTGCCAGTTATTTTTGGTCTGTAAACTTGTGTGGTTCTGGACACAGCCTTTACTGTGGGTAAGTAGGCATTTTTTTGGTTACCAATTCAGTCCTTTTTTGTCAACTTTCTTCTCCAAAACTTGAAGTTTGCTCATCTCCGAGTTGGCCTACCCTAAATCTGCAACTGACTGATTTCCAAACTGCACCTTGATCCATTTTACAGAAGTAACTTCATTGCTCCACAATGACTTGTTTTGTTCTCATTGAGTAAGAGATATTAGTAGTGGAAGTGGGCAACTTTTTATTTTAGATACAGGTGCAAAAATTATATGTTTTGGTGAAAGTTATACTAGAGTTACAACGGGCAAAAGGTGGAATGTTACTGTTAGTATCAAGCAGTCACAGCTCAAGGTGGAACAGATGAAGAGTGAAAGGTCAACTCTGTCCATATTAACTGTCCATCCATAGCTTTTAACTTGAGCTGCATTGATTACTTATCATCTCTGCTGCCATTCTAACTTGACCCAGGCTGGGGAATGAACTCGGCTTTCCAGGTCCAATTGTCTGCTGAAGTAACTGACTGTCGATGCAGATACAAGGGATATCAGTTGATGTGACCATCAGCAGTGTCCAGTATGCAATCCATGCAAGATAAGCAGCATGGAACTATAGAATACAGTGGAGGAGGAGGCCATTTGGCCTATCAAGTCTGCATTGACTCTCTGAAAGAGCATCTTAAACAGGCCCATCCCTTCACTCAATCCTCATAACCAGTGCATCCACCTAACCTATGCATCTTTGGACACTAAGGGGCAAATCTGCATAGCCAATCCACCTAATCTGGACATAATGAAAGATAAGCTACTGCACAAAATGTGATAGGGCAGACCATTGGTATGCTTAATTGATGCTATTACTGCTTTAGGCTGCTCAGGAAGAATGCTGCAGGACTCAGCAGTGTATCATGGTATTTATATCATTTCACAATTATGTGGGCACAGCCCTTCCTAAATGGCAACGAGGAGGAGGAAGGAAGGGTGCAACCAACATGGCCTCTTTCTGGCAGGGCTGTCTGTGATGGCCTTGTCTAATTGATAGCACTGAACACAACTTCTATTTTCATATGCTAAACTTGCCCTCCTTGTTATTGATCATCATACCATCCTGTTTGAATAAAATCCACTATGAAAATGACTTTATGAATTAAACTTATGAGTCAAATCATGCTAGATTACATTAAAAGTCTGTTAACAATGCTTGTGCATTACCTTGGTGCTTATTTTCTGTGCAGTCTTGGCTAAGTCACTTAATTAATTAAAACTTCTGCAGGAGATCCTGGGCTCAAATCTCCATGGTAGGCTTCTGCAGAAAATGCAGATGTATGGGATTGTGGGTAATCTAGGAAGTTGGATCAGGAATTGGCTATCAGATAGGAGACAGAGGGTGGTGGTGGATGGTAAATATTCATCATGGAGTGCAGTTACGAGTGGTGTGCCTCAGGGATCTGTTTTGGGGCCACTGTTGTTTGTAATTTTTATTAATGATCTGGATGAGGGTATAGTTGGGTGGATTAGTAAATTTGCTGATGACACCAAAATTGGAGGTGTGGTAGATTGTGAGGAAGGGTGTCATAGTCTGCAGGGAGACTTAGATAGGTTGCAGAGCTGGGCCGAGAGGTGGCGGATGGAATTTAATGCGGAGAAGTGTGAGGTAATTCACTTTGGTAGGAGCAACAGATGTGTCGAGTATAGGGCTAACGGGAGGACTTTGAATAGTGTGGATGAACAGAGGGATCTAGGTGTGTGTGTACATAGATCCCTGAAAGTTGGGAATCAAGTAGATAAGGTTGTCAAGAAGGCGTACGGTGTCTTGGCGTTTATTGGTAGGGGGATTGAATTTAGGAGTCGCAGTGTAATGTTGCAACTGTACACTACTCTAGTGCGGCCGCACTTGGAGTACTGTGTGCAGTTCTGGTCCCCGCATTACAAGAAGGATGTGGAGGCGTTGGAGAGGGTGCAGAGGAGGTTTACTAGGATGTTGCCTGGTATGGAGGGGAGGTCCTATGAGGAGAGACTGAGGGATCTAGGGTTGTTTTCGTTGGAAAGAAGGCGGCTAAGAGGGGATCTTATTGAAACATATAAGATGATTAGAGGTTTAGATAGGGTGGATAGTGATAGCCTTTTTCCTCGGATGGAGAAAGCTAGCACGAGGGGGCATGGCTTTAAATTAAGGGGGGGTAGCTACAGGACGGATGTCAGGGGTAGGTTCTTTACCCAGCGGGTGGTGAGGGATTGGAATGCCCTGCCTGCTGCAGTTGTAAATGCGTCTAGTTTGGGGGCGTTTAAGAGATCTCTGGATAGGTTTATGGACGAAATGGGATTGGTATAGGCTAGTGGGTCATTGTTTTTGTAACTGGTCGACGCAACATCGTGGGCCGAAGGGCCTGTTCTGCGCTGTAATGTTCTATGTTCTATGTTCTATACAGTTTCTCTTTAGCTAACAAGATTGGGGCACGTAGAATAGGAGGGTCAGTGCCAGTTTGGATTAAAAAATGCTTAAAGACAGGAAATAATGTGTTAAATGATTGCATTTCAGATTGGAGGATGGTGGACAGTGGTATTCTTCAAGGATCAGTGCTTGTACCATTCCTTTTTTTGATATATGTATATGAATGACTTGGATGCAGAGTAAAATTTCAAAATTTCTGATTCCAAACTTGGAGTGGCACACGTTGAGAATGATGCCAATTGACTGAAACAGAACAAACAAGTCTGGGAGAATCAGCAAACAAGCGGCAGATGGAATTAATGCAGAAAAGTATCAGGTGATGCGTCCTGACAAGAGACAGGAAGCAGCAATGTAGACTCAAGGACACAGTTTCAAGGAGTTTACGGAGACAGAGACCTAGCAGTTTATGTGCCTGTATCTCTGAGGATAGCAGGATATGTTGAGTCAGCAGTTTGCAAAGCATTTGGGACATTGTGCTTCATAAATAGAGGTATTGAGTACAAAAGCAGGAAAGTTTGAACCCGTACAGAGCAGTAGGCCATGACTAGAGTATGGTGTCCACTTCTGATCATTGCATTTTAAGTAGGATGTGAAGGTCTTTAAGGGTGTAGAGGAGATTTACCAGGATGGTCCCAGGGATGGGAAATTTTAGCTACGAGCTGAGGTTGCAGAAGTAGGACTTATTCTTGTAGCAAAACAATTTACGGAGATGTAGAGGTGCATAAGATTGGATGAGGTCAACAAAGACTTTCCTTTAGTTGATGATGGAATGACTAATGGTCACAGATGTAAGATTTTAGGCAAGACTTGCAGAGGTGTGTAAGGAAGAACTTTCTAATGTCGCAGTTGGTAATGATCTGAAATTTGTCGTCTGTGCATGGTGGAAGGGGGAAAAAAAATTGGATGGACCCTTTTGGGAAATAAACTTGGCTACAGAGTTAGAATGAGTGAATGAAACAATGGATTACTCTACAGAGTCAGCATGAAATTGATAGGCCAAATGGTTTCTTCTATGCCATTATGATTCTATAACATTTTCTTGCCCTGGTGCTTCTGCTCAGTGCTATTCTAGTGGTGGTGATATGGCTAGTGAAAAGCTGCTGATTTTCAGTCGGGAATACTAAAAATGACCTTGCAGAAAGACTTTATACAACTTGACTTTATTCACCTCGGTATGGGCAGCAGCAGCTTGGGTTGGCTTACTGATGGGCAACAGTAGTGGGAGGATGGAAATTGTCATTTTCAAAGTGATTTGTCTCCAATATCCCACTGCCAGTCCCATGGAGTGCCACAGGTATCCTAGTCATGTAGTGTGACCAGCAACGCGCCCACCAATACAAGCCATTTTGAATACTGGTTTCCACAATTTTGAAGGAAGCAATCTGAACCTGTGTGGCAGCAAGATAAGCTTCTGTCAGAGCAGACTAGGCTTGTGTGGTAGCAAGCTGGGCCGGCATGACTTCATTCCTAACTTTCACTGCAATGTCTTGATGTCCAGTGGCTTCTGCTTGGAGTGCATTGAAAGTTGAATCATCAACTATCGGATGCTGCATTGTGCTCAAGTCCAAATATTCTTGTGGAGCTGGCTGCCACCACTTCCATGACACAAAGGATAACCTGCAAGCTCTATGTATAGCCCTAATTAGTGCTGAAATCCTTCATGTTCTTAGATATTGTAGTCTTTTTGGTGTGCCAGGCAATCAATGTACCAGGTATGTCTATCACCCATTGTCGGTCGTCACATCAGCATTTTCATTGGACTGCCCATCCCAATCCCTCGAACTCCATCTCTCCTAGCCCCAGCCCTTGCTGTGTTGTCTTCATACCCTCTGACCTTCCCCTCTCTGAGACTGAACATGCTGTTGTCAGCAAAGGTGAGTTCAGATGTGTACTGTTATGTCCCCACTTCAGTGAATCACAGGCTCAACATGATGTTGAATTATTTTTCTGCCGCCTGTGTCTCTGTGCCCATTTCTTTGAGCAAGAGTGTTCCCCCCCACCCATAGATCCTTTCATGTGCCTCCAATTGGACACCCCCACCAGGACAATTACCTACCCTGATTTTTTTCATTGGGAACTGTCGTTGGGACATTGTCTCAATTTTTATGCCAAGCTCTCTCCTTCTGAACTTTCTGCTCTTCGCTCCCTCAGGTCCAATCCTGATATTGTCATCAAACCTGAGGATGCTGTTGTCATCTGGTGTACTGACCTCTGCCTCGCAGAAGCTGAGCGCTAACTCTCAGCGTACTTGCTCCTACCTCCCCTGGACCATGACCACACCACTGAATGTTATTATCTCCAACACCATCACTGTCATTTCCTCTTGATGCCTTGCCCTCACAGCTTCTAGCCTCATAGTCTCCCATCCCTGGACAGTGCACTTCTAACCTACTTCCCAAAATCCACAAAAAGGACTGTCCTGGTAGGCCCATTGTGTCAGCATGCTCCTGCCCCAGTGAACTTATTTCCTCTTACCTTGATTCCATCCTCACTCCCCAGTCCATTCCCTCCCCACTTCCATCCGGGATTCCTCTGATACCCTGTGTCATATTGACAGCTCCCAGTTCGCAGGCCCTAACTGCCTCCTATTCACCATGGATGTGCAATCTCTCTCCATCTCCATCCCACACCAGATTGGCTTGAGAGCTCTTTACTACTTTTTTGAAAAGAGGCCTGAACAGTTCCCATCTACCACCATTCTCAGACTGGCTGACCCTGGTCTATCTCTCTCAACTTCTCCTTTAACTGATACCACTTTCTCCAAATCAAAGGAGTAGCAATGGTTACCTGCATGGGTCCTAGCTGTGCTTGTCTTTTTATGGGAAATGTGGAACGTACCTTGTTCCAGGACTACCCAGTTCCCTTCCCACAACTCCATTACCAGTACAACGATGACTATTTTGGTGCCGCTTCATGTTCTCATCCAGATCTTGAAAAACTCATCAACTTCGCTTCCAGATCCACCCCTCCGTTGCCTTCACCTGGACCATCTCAGACACTTCCCTTCCTTGACCTTTCTGTCACCATTTCCGGCAATAGACTATTTACCAATAAGCATTACAAGCCCATTGACTCAGCTATCTGGACTACAACTCTTCATGCCCCACATCCTGTAAGGACTCTGTTCCTTTCCCTCAGCTCCTTCGCCTCCGTCGCATTTTTTCCGATGACGCCATTTTCCAAAGTGGTTCTTCTAACGTGCTCCTTTTTCCTCAACTGTGGATTCCCATCTATAGTTGTCAACAGGGCCCTCAGTGGCGTGCAATCCATCTCCACGCCATGGCCCTTACCCCCCTCCCCCCTGTCCATCCCAGAAAAAGGATAGCATCCCACTTGTTCTCGAATTTCAACCAACCCAGCTTCTGCGTGCAAAGCATAATTCTCTATTTTTGCCAACTCCAGCATGATGTCACCGCCAAACACATTTCCCTTCACTCCAAAGAACAATACAGCACAGGTACAGGCCCTTCATAATTTTATAAACTTCTATTAGGTTGCCCCTCAACCTCCATCTTTCCAGCGAGAACAACCCTATTTACTCATTCTCATAGCTAATACCCTCCATACCAGGCAATATCCTGGTAAACCTTTTCTGCACTCTCTCTCCAAAGCCTTCCAGTCCTGGTCGTATGGCGACCGGAACTGGACGCAGTATTCCAAATGTGGCCTAACCGACATTCTATATAACTGCAACATCATATGCCAATGTTTATACTCTGTGCCCCATCCAATAAAGGCAAGCGTGCCATATGCCTTATTCACCACCTTTTCTACCTATGCTGCCACCTTTTAAGGATCTGCGGACTTGCACTCCCTCTGTCAGCATTCCGCAGAGACCGTTCCCTCCAGGATAACCTAGTCCACTCCTCCATTATACGCAACACCTTTCCCGTCACTCATGGCACCTTCCCATGCAATTGCAGAAAGCATAACACCTGTCCCTTTACCTGCTCTGTGCTCACCAAGGTCCAAAACATTCATTCCAAGTTAAGCAGCATTTCACTTAACATTGAACATAGAGCACTACAGCACAAACAGGCCCTTCGGCCCACAAGTTGTGCCGATCACATTTATACCTACCAAGCCATAGAACTATCCGTAACTCCCAATGCCATTAGATCCCATATACTCATCCAGAAGTCTTTTAAAAGACCCCAGCGAGTTCGCCTCTACCACACCGACAGCAGCCGATTCCACTCACTCACCACCCTCTGAGTGAAAAACTTATCCCTAACATCTCCTGTACTTGCTTCCCAGCACCTTAAACCTGTGTCCTCTTGTAGCGACCATTTCAGCCCTGGGAAAAAGCCTCCGAGAATCCACCCTATCTATTTTTCTCAACATTTTATAAACCTCTCAGGTCACCTCTCAACCTTTGTCTCTCCAGGGAGAAGAGACCTAGCTCCCTCAACCTATCTTCATAAGGCATGCCTCCCAATCCAGGCAACATCCTTGTAAATCTCCTGTGCACCCTCTCAATAGCTTCCACATCCTTCCTGTAGTAAGGCGACCAGAACTGCGCACAGTACTCCATACTGTACCTCTTTCAATTGAATGTATTGCATTTGCTGCTTCCAATGTGGTCTCTATATCAGAGAGACCAAGTGCAGACTGGGTGATCGCTTTGCTGAGCGCCTTTGGTCTGTGTGCAGTCAGGACCCTGATCTTCCGGTTGCTTGCCATTTTAAAACATGATTCTGCTCCCATGCCCACATGTCTATCCTTGGCTTGCTAAAATACTCCAGTGAGGCTCACTGGAGGAACAGCATCTCATCTTCCGACTAGGTACTTTTATAGCCTTCCAGTCTCGACATCGAATTCAACAACTTCTTCAGATGTTTTGCTCTATCCCACCTTAGTCCCCTTTGTTTTCATTTTTTTTAACTGTTCTCTACCTTTTTATTTCTTTATTATCTTCTTTTTCCTTCCCTTCCCCCACTCCGCCACCCCATCCCCCTTCTTTCCCCGCTTCTCCTTTTCTACTTTCTACCTCTGTCCCATCCCCCCCAACATTTTCATCTGGCACAGCTTATAGCTTCTCTGCTGTTTGGCCATTCATATCCTTTATTCTCTCTGTGGACAGTTATTAGCAGTTTTTCCCCCTAGTTTCTAAGGCTATGACTCATCTTTCATTTCCTCCCCCTGCAGTATAAATATCTCCCACTTTTTATGCCTCTTAGCTTTGACAAAGGGTCATCTGGACTCAAAAACGTCAGCTGTTTTCTCTCCTTACAGATGCTGCCAGACCTGAGATTTTCCGGCATTTTCTTTTTTGGTTTCAGATTCCAACATCCGCAGTAATTTGTTTTTATCCAGTATTTTCATCGGATTCCTCTACTGCAAAGATAATGTCCTGCCTCACTTTGGAGTGGTCTGATACCTGTGTTACTCTTGCTGCCTACCCTAGCTATAGCCCACTTGTGCTCCTTGTTACGATATACTGATCCCATCTTTAAGCTACTGTCTAAAGTATTCAACATGTCAGAGCTAATGGTTCCAGCTATGTGCATGAGTAATGGCGTTTTCTTTATCACTGATTTCCTACTCTTCTACCTTTTTCTTTTTCACCATTGCTGTGCCAGGTTGCTGTTTTTGCGTATCTGCAAGGAGAAAGGCATAAGGGTAGAACTGCAATGAGTGAACGGCAGGGAGAGTAAGAGGTGCATACTTATACCATCTGCAGCTTATAAATCAGAAGATTGTGGGATGTGGGCAAAATGAGATACAAGAGGGGGATTAGGTTGGAATATAGTTCAGTTTCAGAAGTTCAGCTCTGCCATTGGCTACAGTCAATCATAGCCACTTCAGTGTTAACAAGTACCAACCCTTTCTTAAGGGTAAAGACATATAGCCACGCCTGTTCCCTGCCAACTTTGGTGCTGCAGCCTCTCGCTTTGTGCTAACTTGTCTTACAAGGAAGAGGACAGTATGTCAGTGAGCGTAGTATTCTGTTTTTGAGTGATGTGCCCAGTTAAATAGCTGGCAATGTGTGCACGCTGAAAATTGCGGGTGTGAGGCTTGTAGCAGTGCTCTGTGAGATGAGGTGAAACTATGAATATTAGGTATGTGATTAAATTCAGAAAATGCTCAGCAGGTATCATAGAATCCCTACAGTACAGATGGAGGCCATTCAGCCCGTCAAGTCTGTACGACCACAATCCCACCCAAGCCCTATTCCCGTAACCCCACACACATTTACCCTGCTAATCCCCCTGACGCTAGGGTCAATTTAGCATGGCCAGTCAACCTAACCCTCACATCTTTGGTCTGTCAGGATCTGTGGAGAGAGAAACAGACTTTGCATTTAGAGTCTAATATTTCTTCAGAACTCATATTGAACTTGAAACACTAACATTGTTGTTCCTTCCTTTTTACTCCATCAGCAACAAAGAAAATGCTAGAGTCCGCTATAAAAGATGAGATTAGACAATGTTAACATGTATTTATGAAAGATAAATCATATTTGACAAACCTACTGGAGTTTTTTTGAGTACGTAACCAATAGAATAGATAACGGAGAACTGGGGAATATGGTGTAATTGGATTTTCAGAAAACTTTCGATAAAGTTCCAAATAAGAAGTTAGTGTGCAAAACTAAAGTGCATGGGATTGGGGTAGTCAATTTTCATGGATTGAAAATTGACAGGAAATAGAGTAGGAATAAATTGGCCTTTTTCAGTAAGTGGAGATGCTGGTATTGTACTGGGGTAAGCACAGTAAGAAGGTTCTCAACACTAGATTAAAGTCCAACAGGTTTATTTGGTAGCACATGGCACAAGCTTTTGGAGAGCTGCCCCTTCATCAGGTGAGTGTGAGTTCTGTTCACAAACAGGGCATGTAAAGACACAAACTCAATTTACAAAATAATGATTGGAATGCAAGTCTTTACAGGTGTCAAGTCTTAAAGGTACAGACAGTGTGAGTGGAGAGAGGGTTAAGCGCAGGTTAGAGAGATGTGTATTGTCTCCAGCCAGGACAGTTGGTGAGATTTTGCAACCCCAGGCAAAAGCCCATTGCCTGGGCTTGCAAAATCTCACTAACTGCTCTGGCTGGAGACTATACACATCTCTCAGCCAGGCAGTCACTAGTGGGATATCATAGGAATCTGTGCTTGAGCTCCAGCAATCAAGATATATTATCGATGATTTGAATAAGGGAAACAAACCTAATATTTCCTAGTTTATTATGACACAAAACTAGGTAGAAATGGTGAGGGGGAGTAAAGAGACTTCAAGGTAATTTTAGACTGGTTGATTATCAGACAAATGCATGGTGGATTCTGTAGAAAAAAACAGAATGGCAGAGTATTATTTAAATGGTGCTAGATTGGCAAATGTCATTGCAAGAGGTCATTGAATAATTTTAAGGCCAAGTTGGCTAGATTCTTGAGTTTTATGGGAGTAAACAGGAAGGTAGAATAAAGGCCACAATCGCATCAGCCATGATCTTCTCAAAAACTGGAGCTGGCTCGAGGCCAAATGGGTTACTCCAGCTCGTAATTCATCGGTATGTGTGTGTGAAACATAAAGTATATTGGTAGATCAATATGACATGAAAAGAAGCTCAAAACTGCATGTTTCTCAAAACATTGTCTTTTGCTACTTTTAAAATTGATTTTCTGATGAATCTGAAGATGTCTGCTATGAGTTACATGACCACAGGATTGGTTCTTTATTGTGAATAAAATAGTTTCTCTCTCAGCCTGTAGAACCTCACCTCATCGTACAGACCCCTTGTAATGGGCTTGAGTGACAGGGTGGCACAGTGGTTAGCGCTGGTTGCCTCACAACACCATGGACCTGGGTTCGATTCTGGCCTTTGGTGCTTGTGCGGAGTTTGCATATTTTCTGCATCGGTTTCCTCTGGGTGCTCCAATTTCCCCACCATATTCCAAATATTTGCAGGTTAGATGGATGAGCCATTCTAAATTGCTCTTTCGTGTTCAAAGAAATGTAGGTGAGGTGGATTAGCTGGGATAAATGCACAGGCTAATGTGGATAGGCCTGCATGGATTGTTCTTTCGGAGATTCAGTACAGATTTTATGGGTCGGATGGCCACTTTCTGCACAGTAGGGATTCTGTGGTTCTAATTTTCTATGGGAATCGTGAAACCAGGTGGGACTCGGATTGAAACTCGAGGACCTGTCAAGATATTGGCTTCCTGACACACAATCCTCAGTTTGGTGGGACCTCTTTTCAATAGCTAATGGTTGGGACATTATCAATGCTGAAATCAAGGCTAGTTCCAAAGACTGGATAAAGGTCTGTTTTGAAATAATTGCCGAAAAAGGATACATGACTTGACTGGCCATTTGGAAATCTCTGAATTCATAGAAACATAGAAGATAGGAGCAGGAGAAGGCTGAATGGCCCTTCGAGCCTGCTCTGCCATTCATCACGATCATGGCTGATCATCCAACTCAATAGCCTAATCCTGCTTTCTTCCTGCAACCTTGGATCCCGTTAATCCCAAGTGCTATATCTAGCTGCCTCTTGAATACATTTCTTTTGAGAACTAAGAAAGCCTGTGACTGCTGTTTAAATATCAACTGGAAATGACTCCAGCTGCCTAGCTGAGCATGCAGCTGGTTACCATCTCTCAATGTCTCAAAGTCTCTGATCAACACCTGTCCAGCCATCTAAGCACAGCGTGTGCTGTGACATCATCTTTTTCAAGGATTTTCATGTTGTTGTGTCCTCAGGACTGAACTCTATCACCAAATTCAATATGTTAAGAGGGGATGTAAAGAGGAAAATAAAATGGCAAAAAGAGAAATTGAGAATAGAATAGTAGTGAACATTAAAGATAGAAGGGACAGGGTGGATCCAATTGGGACAGAGAAGCTGATATATTTAAAGGTGTAGGACAGTACTGGAATACTTAATACTCTATGTCCATGTTTAAGGAAAAGGATGCTGACAAAGTATTGGTAAAACGGGAGATGGTAGAGGCATGAACATTAACCTTTGGCATGTACTGGAAAGGCATGCTATGCTTCAACTGGATAGGTCGCCTGGTCTGGATAGCTTGCCTCGCAGGTTACTAAAGGGTGTGGACGTGAGATAGTGGAAAGCCTTGGCATGATCATTCAATTTTGCCTAGATAAGAATGACGCTCCAGAGGATTGAAAAGGGACAAATCAGACACCGTTGTTCAAGAAAGGTGTAAGGACATTCCAGTAACTACAAGCCAGTCAGTTTTAATGAGTTGTGGGTACAGTTTCAGAAACCATAATCTATGACCTCAGTAAAGGCTCTTTTAACTTAACTTGCCCTTAACAATCCCTTGGTCTATCAGGGCGCTTTGATCTACAGTGCTATAAATTATTGTAAGAAATTGAACTCTCAAAAACTTGGAAAGAGGCATTCACCATATTCTTTAAGAAGAATTAGGAATGGGAGGAGGCTATTTAAGCCCTTGAGTCTATTTGACATCCAATAAGAATATGCCAATCTGTGACCAAACTCCATATATATGCTTTCACCTTCTATCCTTTAATACATTTGGTTAACAAAAACTCAGTTTCGGATTTGAAAATCAAAAAGTGATATAACATGAAATGCCATTTTGAAAAGAGTTTCATACCTCTGCCACCCTTGGCTTCTTGTCGAAATATTTTCTAATTTAATTCCTGAAAGGCCTGGCTTTAAGTTTTAAACTGTCCTTCCCAGTCTTAAACTCTCAAACCTGAGGAAATAATTTATTTCTATTTTCTTTCTGTTCCACTTAATATCTGGAAACCTTTGATCAAATCACCTATTAACTTTCTAAATTCTGGTGAACACAATTCCTGTTTGTGTAATCTGTTTGTAATTTCACCCTCAAGTATAGGTATCGTTCTGGTAAACCTTCACTATTTCCTCCAAGACCAGAGTATCTTCCTAAGGCCTGGCGCCCATTTCTGCGTTCAGTACTCCAGGTACAATCTAAGCAGCCTCTCTATAGCTGAATGAAGCCTAACTTTTATCCCTTGCATCCTAGTCCTCTAGATTTAAAGGCCCCACTCCACTAGTTTTCTTGGTCATTTTCTGTAAATCAGAAATTATATCCTATGTGACTATTGCAAAGGTAAATGATCCCTCCTCCTGTTTAAACTGTCTGCTACCTTTGATAAGATTGACCACACCATCCTTCTTCAACACCTTTTCACCATCATCCAGCTGGTGGGTCTGCATTCACCTGGTTCCATTCCTATCCATCTAAGTCTAGTCAATGCAATGGATTCTTTCAGCTGCTGCACTGCTACCTCTGATGTCCCCCAAGGATCTGTTGGTGGTCCTCTCCCATTTCTCATTTACATGTTGTCCCTCAGCAATGTGACCTGAAAACACAGTCTCAGTTTTCTGTTGTATGCTGATGGCACCAAGCTCTACCTCACCATTACCTCTCTTGACTCCTTGACTGTTGCTAATTTATCAGGCTTGTCAGACACCCAATACTGAATGAACCAAAATTTCATCCAATTAAATACTGCAAAAACCAAAGCCGTTTTCAGCCTCAGCTATAAACTCCATTCTGTAGCTACTAATCCAGCTCCCCCTCAGGCAGTTGTCTGAGATTGAACTGAACTGTTTACAAACTTGCTGTCATATTTGACCCTGACACGAGCCTTGGTCTACACATTGGCACCATAATCTACATTACCTACTTTCCCCTCTGTAATTTTGCTTGACTGTGTCTGCTTCAGCTTGTATGCTTTGAAACCCTCATTCAGGCTTTTGTCAGCTCTAGAGATCATTATTTCAACTCGCTGCTGTGTGGCTCCTCATATTCTACCACCCATAAACTTGATGTCGTCTAAAACCTAGCTGCCTGATCCTTGGTCTCACCTGTGCCATTTGCCATTCCAGCCTTGTGTTCACTGACATATATTGGCTTCTCACTGTTCAAGCACAACTTCAATTTTTTAAAAATGTTTTTAGTGAAGATTTTTCATTTTATTAAATAATACAACAAACAGTACAGCATAGAATAATCATCATTCCACATTTACATATAGAAAAGACTGGAAAATATCATTACAATTGCTTTAGATTATGAATTACAATTCATTGTAATCAGTGACTCTCTTTGCATGGATAATGAAAAGAGATCACAAAGAATGGGGCATATCAGGATAACAGGATAAAACCATGCACACTTGGCATAATGGTGCACTACCTCGCCCACAGCGTTACAAAAGCGTAGCTAAACAGTATAAAGGAACCCCTCGGGTCAAATACAACCAATCAAAGTCTTAAACAACACTCTGTCAACTCTGAACAATGGAAGAGAAACATTGCGTGACAATCTACGCTCTCTCATACAAGATAACAGGAACAGAACTACACAGCTTCACAGGAAGAATGCAGATGAAACAGAGCGCAGGTATCAAAACTGACTCTCTGGCTCCACAGATAACAGGATACCTTCCACTAGGCGCATAATCTCCACACCATCCAAATACAAATTTTCAGAATAGTTGCTACCCTTGCCTACACAGCCTAAGAAAGTAAGAGATACTGAGACAGATAAAAGAAGTGCCAATGAGCCAATTATTCTCGCAACATGCATGGGCTCACAACAGAACCAACCTCACTCATCTTTAGCTGGAAGTACGGCTAAAATCCCACCATCAACTGGAAAATTTAACCCACATAGATATGGGACATAGATAAACTGCAGAGCTGGGCTGAGAGGTGGCAAATGGAGTTTAATGCGGAAAAGTGTGAGGTGATTCACTTTGGAAAGAGTAACAGGAGTACAGAATATAGGGCTAATGGAAGGGCTTTTGGTAGTGTCCACGAGCAGAGAGATCTCGGTGTACCTGTGCATAGATCCCTGAAAGTTGGCACCCAGGTTGATAAGGTTGTTAAGAAGGCGTACGGTGTGTTAGCTTTTATTGGTAGAGGCATTGAATTTTGGAGCCGTGAGATCATGTTGCAACTGTACAAAACTCTGGTGCAGCCGCACTTGGAGTATTGTGTACCGTTCTAGTCGCCGTATTGGAAAGATGTGGAGGCATTGGAAAGGGTGCAGAGGAGGTTTGCCAAGATGTTGCCTGGTATGTTGGGAAGATCTTATGAGGAAAGGCTGAGGGACTTGAGGTTGTTTTTGTTAGAGAGAAGAAGGTTAAGAGGTGACAGGCATATAAGATGATCAGAGGATTAGATAGGGTGGACAGTGAGGGCCTTTTTCCTCGGATGGTGATGGCTAACACGAGGGGATATAGCTTTAAATTGTGGGGTGATAATTATAGGACGGATGTCAGAGGTAGGTTCTTTATTCAGAGGGTAGTAAGGGCGTGGAATGCCCTGCCTGCAGCAGTTGTGGACTCGCCAACTTTAAGGGCGTTCAAATGGTCAGTGGATAGGCATATGGATAATATTGGAATAGTTTAGGTTAGAGGGTGATTAAAATGGTCCCACTGGTCGGCGCAGCATCGAGGGCTGAAGGGCCTGTACTGCGCTGTAATGCTCTATGTTCTATTTTTCTGTGCACCTTCCACCAAGGTGACCTCATCAACCAGAAGGAGAATCATCAGGACATCCACAAACTGATATCGCCAGGTGATACAATCATTTTTCCCAGTAAAATGAGGGACTTTTTCCGGACGTCAGTCTGATATTTGGGTCTTGCTATTGATAGTAAAGGTCTATATCAAGCATCTAGAAAATGGATGCTATTTTAAAAGCAACACCTCCAATGAATATGGTGCAATTGAGGTCCTTTCTAGGATTAGTACATTATGGCAAATTTGTTCATAGCTTACTAAAACTACGTGTGATAAAGTCGTGGGGCTGAACAACAGAATGTGAAAAAGAATACAAGGATGACAAAGATGCTTTGCAGAAGTCTGAAGTATCGGTTCATTTTAATCTGATGCAACCATGATTTCTTGCTTGCAATGTTTCACCTTATGGAGTAGGGGCGTTAGTTTCAAATGTTATGCCTTCCAAAGAAGAATGACGGTTCTCGCAGTCTGACTAGTGTTGAATCTAATGCTGAGCTAGAAAAAGAAGCACTGAGTATAATTTTTGGCATATGAAGGTTTCTTCATTATTTATGGGATCGTCATTTCACTGATAATCAAGCCATAGCTATTGTTTTTGGGTCTTGTAAAGGCATGGTGTTAGCTGCTAGCTGATTGCAAAGATGGCCACTGATCTTATCTGCACATTCTCACAATATAAAGTATAGCTAATAGAGTGCCATGCTAATGGGGGATTAACAGGGTAAATACTTGGGGTTATGGGGAAAGGGCCTGGGTGGGATTGTTATCGATACAGTATCAGTGGGCTGATTGGCATCTTTCTGTACTGTGGGGATTGTATGAATTGGGTACTAGTATAGTTTTAACAAAATCAAATGCAATTTCTTACACAGTTCAAACCAAAGATGAACTCTTTTGGCCATGCCATGCTGATCAATTGTCATGTCAGAGTGATTTCTCTGAATTGACTGCAGAAGTACAAACTGCTTTAGTCCTTAGTGTTGTGAATACTACTACAGAAGACTTAGTTGAATCTGAATTGTCTGATGATTTTGTCTTTGCTACTATACCATGTGAGAATGGTGCAAAATTAGCTCAAAGAGAGTGTTTGCTGAAGTTTCAAATCTTACTTCTAGCATCAAGGATAGCTAGATTTCAGAATGTGGTGTACCACCAAAGAAAAATAAACATCCTCCATGTGGACGTTCTTATTGACTGTGCACATGGATTACTGATGCGTAATACGATGTCTATTATAACATTGTAGTGATTTGTTATCATGACCACAGAAGGGGAAAAATATGATTGCTTTAAAAGCAGGTCACATGATTTGATGTGATTCAGGTATTTAACAGGTTCCTGCTTTTAGTTTCAGTTTATGCTCTATACAGGCAAGAGCACCTGGAATAAATCTGTTGCTGTTAAGTTTGAAACTACATATGCAAACCAGATCATTTTCTTTGTTGGTTTTACACAAATCTCTCAAATAGTTAGGACAATAGATAAATCAACCCAAGAAAGGCAAGTCAACCAAGGATTCCCTGACCACACTTGGACCACCAGTAAATATTTCTCCCAACTCCAGCTATGCTAGAGGTGCCGACATAAAAATCCAGTCTTTTCAAGGAAAACTGATCTGTCTGTATCTTCACAGGAGTTCGACAACGATTCTTTATCCCCAAAATAACAAAAATACAACCGAAAAATGTGACACCATTTGTTCTAAAGGGAGTTTTCTTCAATCACCATGATCACTTAAGGTCATACCCACCACCTTTCTATCAAACTGCTTGTCTACTCCCTGCTGTGACACTACTCTTTAGCAATTATTAAAGTAAAAGATACCGTATAATGTGATTCTCCATTTATAAATGCCAGGGTTACAACACAAAATAAATTCACAACTCTGATGCCATACAACCCTCCCAGCACATTCCCCAATAGAAGGATGGAGACCCATTATTATTCCATAAGCAAAGGACACATTCTCTTATCGCAAACACTAGATCCTAAGGATTTAAATTTGACATAGGGCCAGAAGCAGGTTAGGTAGACCCTACTTACCCACCTGATACCACACAAAAAGATTGAATGTAAACGGTAATACTAAGGGGCTCATCTACCATCTCAGCATAACAGTCGATGAATTCCATTACAAATAAATTGGTATCCGTGGCTTTCAGAGATTACAGGTCACATATGCACAAGTGCTCACATATCAAACACCCATATTAAGATAAAAGACAGCATCACTAAATCAGGATTATGATCACAGGGGGAATAATTCAGGATTAAGGATGAAGTGCAGGATGATACAGACAATAATTAAACTTGAGAAAGCCAAAGCCTTGACAGAATTGTTGAGCAGCACCGAGGATCCATCTACGCCTCCGTTGTGTTGACACTTAAAACCCTCAGCAGAAGAGACCAAGGTGCCAACAAGTGACGAGGACGTTTGGCAGTATCCAGCCCTTCTCAATGAACACCAAGGTCAAGACAATGCAAGACCAGCGATTGGGGTATATATCTGACCCCAGATGTCAAAGACTGCATCTTCAAACTTGAAAGTCCCAGCCTTCAAATCAAGATTACGAAAACACGGCAGCCAGTTCTGAAATTCAGTCAGGAACTTATCCTCGGGAGATCAGGCACGTGGACACTTTCTTAAGTTCCGTCTCCCCAAATTAGCCAGGATGTCTGACATAACAAGTAGCAGGACTTCCAAGAACTGAAGTTGTGCCTCCACTGTGGAACTTGCCCCCTTGAGTGACAGGATTCTTACCTCTGCTTCATCTGTTTTCTTTCGGATATCTTACAGTTCATCAGTGTGAGCATCGGTGATTTGTGCCAGTGAGTTGAGACCATCATTTACAACTTTACTGTCAATGGCAGCCATTATTTTGATGCCTATAACATCGCCAGAGCATGAGCCTATTCACCAACTAAAGCAACACTGCAAATAAGGTACCACCCCGGTCCCACCACTATCTAATTGTTAGTAAATATGGTGAATTGTAGTTCAGGAAACTCCAGTAATTTTAACTATTTTGAAATAAATCATTTCCCTGCCAACAGTCAACCAAAAGTAAACGCACACTCTTGCATAGAGAAGGTGTGATTTCTCTTTGGTTTGATCTGTATAGAATAGAGTTGAAGTTATAATAAATTAAAAATATATCCTACTCCAGTATCTGACAACACAGTTGAATTTACAATATTTTTATCTGCTTCTAAATGAGCATTTTGGCTATCTTAAATACAGCAAATCCATAAATGAGGTAGAAAATGTCAGTAGAATAGGATTCTGCTGTTGTATAATGTCTTTTACAGCAGGGGAGAAAAGAGAAATCTGTTTGGCTCCTGACATTTATAACCTGCTGCTGTTGGGCTGTATTCTGCATACTTACGTCAGAGATATACTGCTTTACCGTAGCTACTGTTGCCATGGAAAAGTGTTGGAAGTGGATTCCTAGGATCCCTAAATGTTTGTGAGGTTACGTCTGAGAATCACAGAATGAACATAATCTGATATGGCAGGGTAATTCAGATGTAAAATGGCATAGAGGCTAGGGGATCACCTCTCAGCTGTCTGGTAATGTGGCCAATAGAAAAATTGATTAAAACGTACGGCTGAAATAAGCATGCTTTATAGTTGTGTGGAATTTATCTTGTAGCTATCTTGTTTGCCTGTATTCTGAGAGTCATTTATATTAGTGAAAAAAATGCATGTTTGGTGGTCTTAGTGTCACTAAAATTTGCATGTGATAATGATGGCTGGACCACAGATATGAATTATATTTTGTCTTTAATTTTGAATTGTCTGATCAAATATATTTAACGACCACAGTGTGTCACGTTTTCTGTTTGCAGTTGTGTGCATATCATATTGTTGGATGTGAGTGATTTGCATATCAATTAGCCTCGGTGTGTGTATTTTGTACCTCGGTTTTGTGGGTGTTTATCTTTTGACCGTTTCTGCATCTGACTGTTGTGTGTCAGCTTAATCCTCTGTTTCTCTTTTTGTGTCTGTTTGTTTTTTACATATGAGAGTATGTGCTTCTGTTTTGTGTTTCTGTGCCTTCCTTTGTGTGTGTCTGCATTTGAATGTTTCTAGTCCTATTTTTCTCAATTTATTTTCATGTCAGAATTTCTATCTGTGTCTGTGTTTTTGTGTATATATCTATTTCTTGGCATCTGCATACACCTGTTGGATATTCTGCAACAAATGATAGACTATTACTGGATTGATTCAGATGGACACCTATTCTTTTAACACCATAATGGTTTACATCTTCTCGATCGCTGTGAATGCATTAAAAGCATTTTATTTGAACATCAAGGATGCAGATGGCTAATACTGCTATCGCTGTACTAGCAGAAGTCTTAGCACCTAGTATTTCAGTGAGGTAAGCATAAATTTTTGGTTACCGTATTTCTCCCAAGATACTGTTCAAACTGAGAAAAACCACAACTTGTTTAAAAACCTTGTTCCACAAGTCTGCCTTGTGTTTCACAAATAACTTTGATACATATCTTTCTTCAAGTGAAATTCCAAAATATATACATGGAAACATAGAAACATAGAAGATAGCAGGAGGAGGCCATTTGGCCCTTTGAGCCTGCTCCGCCATTCATCTCGATCATGGCTGAGCATCCAACTCAATAGCCTAATCCTGCATTCTCCCCATCACCTTTGATCCTATTTGCCCCAAGTGCTATATCTAGCCGCCTCTTGTATACAAACAATGTTTTGGCATCAATTACTTCCTGTGGTATTGAATTCCACCGGCTCACCACTGAAGAAAGGTGAAGAAATGTCTCTTTTATCTCTGTCCTACGTGTATAAGTTTAGCATTTTCAGTAACTGTTTTTCCCTTTATACATTTTTTTTAACAACCATAAAAGTCAGAATGATGTTGGCAACTTCAGTGAGTGTAATTGTGAACTGCACAACTTTTAAGTATGTTGTTTCCAAAAAGTAAGACGTCTGACGCACCAGGTTTAAGACTTAAACCTGGTGTCATCAAACTTCTTACTGTGTTTACCCCAGTCCAACGCCAGCATCTCCACATTGTTTCCAAAAAGCCCACTTGTACCCAACTCTTAAAACTCGAGGTTGGATAATGTATTTAATGACTGATACTGTAAATAATTAGAAGGGAATTCTGGTACTTAATATTTGTTCTAAAGGACATGAAAAAATCAGCGCTTTTGAAGTGTTTCAGCATGTTTTGGGAAGATATGATCGAGATCACCAGGATGAATAGGTTTCTTTTCAAATCATAGAATCCCTACAGTGCAGAAGGGGGTCCTTCGGGCCTGCACCGACAACAATCTCATGCAGCCCTATTCCAGCAACCCCAGGCACTTACCCTGCTAATCCTTCTGACACTAAGGGGCAATTTAGCATGGCCATTTCACTTAACCTGCAATTTATGAATTGTGGGAAGAACCTGGAATACCAGGAGGAAACTCACATAGACACAAGGAAAATGTGCAAACATGGTCAGTCACCCAAGGTTGGAATTGAACCTGGGCCTTTGGCACTGAGGCAGCAATGCCAACAACTGTGCCACCTTGTTGCTCTGCAGTTGAGAACTGCAGAGGCAAGTTTTTGGCAACTAGCGCAGTAAAAATCCTTGCAGATGATCTTGTAATGACACTGTAACGTTTAATTGGGATTTTGGTGTTATGTAACAGATATTAGTTGTACATTTCAAAAACTACGACATCAGCCCATGTTGGATGTGTCAATTGTGCAATCTGCAGAAGGTGGAACATTTCATTTCTAACTAGGAAACCAGGGCCTGAAATGGGAGATAAGTGTTGAAATAGTTAAAACATTTGCCTGAAATTCCGTCCTTTTGTGATTTTTACCAGAGGCAGCAATCCCCCATTTGTTTTAAATGGGTTAGTGTCTTCACTAAATAAGAGGTTTCAGACAAACACATGAATTATACGCACACTGTGCAGTTTTGGAGATTTTCTTTTGTTGGCTTCTCTTTAGAATTGGTTTCCATTAAAGATAGGAGGTGGGGGGGCAGGAGTGACATGAGCAGAGACGGGATGTTCTGAACTAGTTATATCCTTTTAAATTATTTTAGGTGGCATTCTCCCAAACTCAAGAGTGCCACAATTCTAACAAAAGCTGCCAACTTTCATAGAAACATGCAATCTGAGTTTTCAGCTGGATTCGTAGGCCAGCAGTGAAATTTTCTCAATTTCTGACCTTTCAAGCCTTATAGGGGAATGAGTTTCACATTACAATTTCGGAATAAATGCAATTGGGTAGACTTTGCAGAATTGCTTCAAAACCATTTTGAAAAACACTTTTAATAAACTTTTTGTTAAATTTCTTGTATCAATCCAAGTTTAGGATGCATGATCAGGAAATTATTTCTAAGTATTAAAGCGTAAGCCAATGTTTATGGAAGACTTTGTATTTTGAATGTATTGACATCCTGTACAGCCATGGTCAATGGATAAAGTGAGGTGTTGGATGGATGGATAGAAAGAAAACATGATGAAGTGCCTTTCTTAAGGAGTCAGAAACAAATATTGTAGGTAGCGTTTCAAAACGGGCTACCTGAAAAGCAGACATTTTTGAGCTGCAATTCATGAATTTTAATTATTAATAAATGAGGAAAATGATTTTCCAGCTGGATGGGTAAGTGCTGTTTTGGCACGGTGCTGTGTGTGACTCGGTATCGGTTTTATATATGTGCCTTTTCCAGTGCTCCAAGAAACTCTTGACCTGAGCCAAAATGTCTGACGTCAGAACTGCTAAGATCCAAAATCTTGACATGTAGCTGTTGCCAATGTTGCAAGTTTTGAGACATGATACCTGTGTTGCAGGTAGACAGGACTATAGTCAGACCTCATTGGAATATTTGGGAGTACTTTGAACTCCCCACTCCACCCCTCCAGCATTTTAACTATACTGAAATCAGCCGGGGAAGATTGTCAAACTCATAGAAGCATAAACTTAATTGAAAAGTGTTTTGACTCTCCTGTCTCTCCCTTATACCCTTTGACTCCCTTGTCAGACAAGAATGTATCTACTACTGCCTTAAAAATATTCAATGACCCTGCCTCCAGTGCTTTATAAGGAAGAGAATTCCACAGACTAACAACCTTCTGAGAGAAAAAAATTCTCCTCATCACGATCTTAAATGAGAGACCTTTTATTCTTAAACCATGTCCTCTAGTTTTAGCCTTTCCTTTAAGTAAGTGTCATATAGCGCAGAAAATTTTCAGATGATACAAAGTTGGTGGGAGGGTGAACTATGAGGAAAATACAGAGATGCTTCAGTTTGATTTGGACTGGCAAAGTGAGGGGACAATATGCATGGTAGATGCAGTATAATGTGGCTAAATGTGAGGTTATCCACTTCAGTAGCAAAACATTATTATTTGAATGTGTGTAAATTGAGTCATGAACTCATACAGCACAGAAAAGGCCCTTCGGCTACCATTTAAAATCACAGAAATCCCATTTTCCAGATGAAGGTTGGAAGATTTCCGGCTTCCACTAAGACGTTTGATTTAAATTACAGCGGTAAGTAAATGAACTAACTTTATACTTTGGTATGTGAGGTTTATAACAGTGAAGTTACTGCTATAGTGTTACCAATCATGACTTTACACAATGATTGACTTAATATTGTTCGTTTCACTATTGTGTTTCATGCTGTTAGAGTCATAGAAGTTTACAGCATGGAAACAGGCCCTTCGGCCCAACTTGTCCATGGGCCTTTTTTTTTAAACCCCTCAGCTAACCACAATTGCCTGCATTTGGCTCATATCCCTCAAAACCCATCTTACCCATGTAACTGTCTATGTGGTTTTTAAAAGACAAAATTGTACCCATCCCTACTACTATGGCAGTTTGTTTCAAACACTCACCACCCTCTATGAAAAAATTGCCCCTCTGACACTTTTGCATCTCTCTCCTCTCACCTTAAACCTATGCCCCCTAGTTTTAGACTCCCCTACCTTTGGGAAAAGATATTGATTGTCTGATCTGTGCCCCTCATTTTTTAGATCTCTATAAGGTCACCCTTCAGCCTTCTATGCTCCAGAAAAAAATTGTCCCAGTCTATCCACCTCTTATAACTCAAACCATCAAGTCCCGGTAGCATCCTAGTAAGCATTTCCTGCACTCTTTCAAGTTTAATAATATCCTTGCTATGATAGGGTAACCAGAACTGTATACGGTATTCCAAGTGTGGCTGTACCAATGCCTTATACAACTTCAATACGGCGTCCCAACTCCTGTATTCAATGTTCTCTTCGATGAAATCAAGCATTCTGAATGCCTTCTTCACCACTCTGTCAATCTGTAACTCCACTTTCAAGGAGCTATGAACCTGTACCCCTTGATCTCTTTGTTCTGTAACTTTTCCCAATGCCCTACCATTAACTGAATAAGTCCTGCCCTGGTTCAATCTACCAAAATGCATCACCTCACATTTAAATTAAACTCTATCTGCCATTTGTCAGCCCACTGGCCCAATTGATCAAAATCCCGTTGCAGTCCGAGATAACTTTTCTTCACTGACCACTATGCTACCAATCTTGGTGTCACCTGCAAACTTACTAACCATGCCCCCTATATTTTCATCCAAATCATTAATATAAATGACAAATAACTCTGATCCCTGAGGCACACCGCTGGTCACAAGCCTCCAGTTTGAAAAACAATCCTCGACAACCACTCTTTGGCTTCTGTTGTCAAACCAATTTTGTATCCATTTAGATACCTTACCCTGGATCTCGTGAGATTGAACCTTATGCTACAACCTACCATACGGTACCTTGTCAAAGGCTTTGCTTAAGTCCATGTAGACAACGTCAACTACACTGCCCTCATCTACGTTCTTGGTTACCCCTTCAAAAAACTAAATTAAACTTGTGAGACGTGATTTTCCCCTCACAAAGCCATGCTGACTGTCCCTAATCAGTTCTTGCATCTCTAAATGCCTATAGATCCTGTCTCTCAAAATACCTTCCAACAACTTACCCGCCACAGATGAGGATCACTGGTCTGTAGTTCCCAGGCTTTTCCCTGCAGCCTTTTTTTTAAACAAAGGCGCAACATTTGCCACCCTCCAATCTTCAGGCACCTCACCTGTGGCTATTGATCCAAATATCTCTACTAGGGGACCTGCAATTTCCTCCCTCGCCTCCCACCATGTCCTGGGATATATTTCATCAGGTCCTAGGGATTTATCTACCTTGCTTTAAAACTTTCAGCACCTCCTTCTCTGTAATATGTACACTCCTCAAGACATCACTATTTGTTTCCTCAAGTTCCCCAAAATTCATGCTTTTCTCAACAGTAAATACTGATGAGAAATCTTCATTTAGGATCTCACCCATCTGTTGTGGATCTGCTCGTAGATGATCTTGTTGACCCTTAAGAAGCCCTACTCTCTTGATTAGGTGCATGAACCATTTCTTAATCCTTAGTTACTCTTGGGTGGAATGTGGGCATTGCTGGGAAGGACAATCTTTGTGGATCATCCTTAATTACATTTGAGAAAATAGCAGTGGACTGCTGTCTTGAACTCCAGCAGTCCATGTGGTATAGGTATGCCCACAGTGATGTTGGGAAGGGAGTTCCAGGATGCAGGGTGACGTGGTGATGCAGTGATAGCACTGCTCCTCACAGCACCAGGGACCAGATTTGATTCCAGCCTTGGATTATTATCTGTGTGGAGTTTGCATTTTCTTCCCAGACCTACATGAGTTCCTTTTGGGTGCTCTAGTCTCCTCTCAGTTGACAGGTAGATTGGTCATGCTAAGTTGTCCCTTAGTGCCTAAAGAATGTAGACTGGGGGAATAGCAGAGTAAATGCATGGGGTGACAGGTTTAAGGAGGGGGTGGGCCGGGGAAAAAATGCTTTGTCGAAGAGTCGGTGCAGATTTGAGGGCCGATAGGTACTGTAGGGATTCTGTGATTCTACCTTCCCAGAGTCCCACCACCTCTTATGTAAAAGATATCTCAAATCCCCTCTGAATCTCCTGTCCCTTACCCTAAAACTATGCACCTCATGATTGACTCCTCGATCAAGGGGAACAGCTGCTTCCTATTTACTCTATCCATACCTCTTATAATCTTGTACACCTCAATCATGTACCCCCTTGGCTTTCTCTGCTCTAAAGAAAACAATCCAAGCTCTTCCAGTCTCTCCTTGTCACTCAAATGCTCCATATCGGGCAACATCCTGGTGAATTGCTGTAACCCCTCGAGTGCAATCATATCCTTCCTATAGTGAGGTGACCAGAACTGCACACAGTACACAAGTTGTGGCCTAACCAATATACTGTACAGTTCCAACATAACCTTGCTCTTATATTCTATGCCACGACTAAGGACAAAGGAGCAACAGTCTCTCAGCATCCACCCAGCTAAGTTCCCTCAAGATCTTGTATATTTCAATACAATCATCTCTCATTCTTTTAAATTCCAGTGCATACAGGCCTGGCCTGTCCAATCTTTCCTCCTAGGAATTAGTCGATCAAACTTTCTTTGAACTGCTTCTAATGCAATTTGCAGACTCCTTATGTCCCCTTCACAATCTACTCATAGAATTGTAGAAACCCTACAGTGCAGAAGGAGGTCATTTGGCTTATCGAGTCTGCACCAACCACAATCCCACCCAGGCCCTACCCCCATATCCCTGCATATTTACCCACTAATCCCTCTAACCTATGCATCTCGGGACACTAAGGGACAATTTTTAGCATGGCCAATTAACCTAACCCACACATCTTTTGACTGTGGGAGGAAACAGGGGCACCTTATGACTTGAAAATGTGCAAACTCCACACCGACAGTGACCCAAGCTGGGAATCGAATCCAGGTCCCTGGAGCTGTGAAGTAGCAGTGCTAACCACCATGTTACCTTGCTGCCCACCTACTCGCCCGCCTATTTTTGTATCATCAGCAAATTTAACTGCCATACATTTTAGTCTCTTTATCTAAGTCATTAACATAGTTGGCCAGTAGTTGAGGCTTTAGCACAGATCCTTATAGCACTCTACTAGTACAGTTTGCCTATCTGAAAATGGCCCATTTATCCCTACTCTCTGCTTCATGTTAGCTAACTAATTCTTTATCCATGTTATTATGTTACTCCTTGCACCATGAGCTCTTGGTTTGTGTAGTAACCTTTGATGCAGCACTTTAGCAAATGTCTCTTGGAAATCCAACTGCACAGAATCTATAAATTTTCCTTTGTTCAACTTGCTGTTTACTTCTTCAATGAACTCTAATAAATTAATTTGATTTATTACTGTCACATGTATTGGTATACAGTGCAAAGTATTGTTTCTTGCATGCTATACAGACAAAACATACTGTTCATGGAGTATAAGGGAGAGGGAAAGGAGGAGGTGCTATAGTTTTGCAGTCATAGCTAGGGTGTAGCATAAGGTCAATACAAATAAAAGGTAGGTCCATTCAAAAGTCTGATGGCAGCAGGGAAGAAGTTTTCTTAAGTCGGTTGGGTCGTGACCTCAGACTTTTGTATCTTTTTCCAGAAGGAAGAAGGTGGAAGCGAGTATGTCAGGCATGCATGGGGTCCTTGATTGTGCTGGCTGCTTTTTTGAGGTAATGGGAAGTGAGTCTAG
Organism: Carcharhinus amblyrhynchos; assembly: GCF_965287045.1. Lineage (NCBI taxonomy): Eukaryota > Metazoa > Chordata > Chondrichthyes > Carcharhiniformes > Carcharhinidae > Carcharhinus > Carcharhinus amblyrhynchos. The sequence goes on from NC_137325.1 coordinate 38,470,244, forward strand.
TTTGTATAATGGACTGGGCTACATGCATGACCTTTTGTTCTTGTGGCCTTGGTCAGAACAGGAGCCATATCAAGCTATGATATATCCAGAAAGGATGCTTTCTGTGGTGTGTTTGTAAATCTTGGTGAGAGTCATAGTGGACATGCTGAACTTCCTTCGCCTCGTGAGAAAGTAGAGGTGTTTGTGGTCTTTCTTAACTGTAGTGTCAGTGTGGAGGGACCAGGACAGATTGTTGGTAATCTGGATACCTAGAAGTTTGAAGCGCTGAACTATTCCCACTTCACCCCTGTTGAAGTAGACAGTGGGATGTTTTCCACTACACTTTCTGAAGTTGATGACTATGTCTTTTGTTTTATTGACATTGAGGAAAAGATTAGTGTTGGTGCACTGGTTCACCAGATTCTCAATATCTTTCCTGTACTCCATCATTTCTTGAGATCCGACCCACTACTGTGGTGTCATAAGCAAACTTGAAAATTGAGTTGGAAGGGAATTTGGCCACACGGACTTGTATGCAACAGGCTGAGAACACAGCCTTGTGGGGCACCGTGTTGAGGATAATGGTGAAGGAGCTGTTGTTGGCTCTCCTCACTGATTACAGTCTGTGGGTTAGGAAGTCTAAATGGAGCTGACAGTATGAGCAACAGATAACATTTTTTAAACAGTATTCGTTTATAGCTGTAATAAATTTCAGTTAAAATATTTTCTTAATCTACAGCTGTGAATTTGAGCACTAATGAACCAACAAAAGATATGCATGCTTTAAATGGTGAATTTGGGGAATAGACCACACAACAGGGGAATGTTTTGCATAATGTAGCATTGAATTGCTAGTTTGAGGGAGTGGATAGTTTAAAGGTTCCTAATGTTTGAAATAACCAGTGAACTGCAACCCTTTCTGAAATTAATTGGAACATAGCGAAACACAGGATCAGTGTCCTATTCTTCCTAAATGATCTTGCATCCTAAGCTGACTTCAACTATATGAACTAGGCATTAATATTTGGGTGGTGAGGCATCAATATTTTAAAAGGGTAGTTATAATTGCAAAATTGTTTTAGAATTTTGGTTTTTTAAGAAAAAATGTTTCTCTTTCTATATCTTGGGTTCTCATTTCCTGAATTGCACAAGACTGTGAAAGTGACTGAAATGTCTGCATTGACAAATGCATGCGATTTTGAAGTGCAACAATGTCATTGGGGAATCCAACATTCCTGAAGTATGAACAATGATGCTTACTTCCTGTTTAAATTACATACATTTGTGAGTCAGCCAATTTTTCCAGGAATATCCTTTTTGAAGAGACTTTGTCTTTTGGGTAAGAACAGTTTCTTATATTTGTGATCTTTCATTTGAATATTTTTGTAGTTACAGTACAGGAGGAAATTGCTTGGTTCATCACACCTGTGTCAACTCTTGAATAGCTATCAACTTAAGTCCTGTTACCCTTGTTTCCCCTTCTTTCCCCTTTTTGGGTGGCACGGTAGCACAGTGGTTAGCACTGCTGCTTCGTAGCTCTAGGGAACTGGGTTCGATTCCTGGCTTGGGTCACTGTCTGTGGAGTTTGCACATTTTCCTCGTGTCTGCGTGGCTTTCCTCTGGGTGCTCCAGTTTCCTCCCACAGTCCAAAGATGTGCGGGTTAGGTTGATTGGCCATGCTAAAATTGCCCCTTAGTGTCCTGGAATGCATAGGTTAGAAGATTAGTGGGTAAATGGGTGGGGATATGGGGGTAGGGCCTGGGTAGGATTGTGGTTGGTGCAGACTCGATGGGCCGAAGGGCCTCTTCCTGCACTGTAGGGTTCTATGATTCGATGATGATGATTTTCTGTCTTTTTCCACTTCTATTTTTAAAAAGCTTTTGCTATGGATCCAGCTTCCACTTGGGTTTCTGGTAGGGCATTTCATATTATTACAGCTTTCTGTGTAAAATATTTCTCCTAATCCTTTCTTTTTTTTGGTGGTGATAAAGTCCTCTGATTTGCTGATCAATGGAAAAAGCTTTCTTGATTTGCTTTGTCACGTCTCCTCAAAATTACTTAGTTTTGACTTTTTTTCCCAATAGGCTAACAATTTCTGAACACACCCAGATAAACCAGCGCATTCTTGAACTTGACATTTTTTCTTACTTTGGTAGCCATTTAATTAACTTAACCCTAATGTGAAATGTGTGATCTAATTAATAGCTGTCAAAGGGAGATCACAAGCTGTTGATATATTGCATCTAATGCAAATTAGAAATTTTCTCAGAATGGAAATCAAGCGTTGTGACTTATTAGACAATGCATGCACAAAACTAAATTTCCATAAAAACTGAATATTCAGGCACTGTGTATAAAATGAGTAAAAAAAAAGCTATAGAATAATTGCTGCACTTTATAAGGCAAGTACCTGACTTTCTCAATGTGGCAAAAGAATAGTCTGTGGGATGGAGGAGGAGAAAGTGGGTTCCCGGACGCGCGTCCTTTGTTTAAACAGAGGGGAGTACGGTAGGATGAGAGAAGAATTGGCGAATGTGGACTGGGGGAGCGCGTTGGAAGGTAGGTCTGCTGAGGAGCAGTGGAGGATCTTTAAGGAGATCTTTCTTGGTGGTCAGCAGAAATTTATTCCGATGGTCAAAAAGGACAGTAGGAGGAGAGGTAATAAGCCGTGGATAACGAAGGAGGTGAAGGAAAGTGTTAAATTAAAAGCGGAGGCATTTAGAGTAGCAAAGAGTAGTGGGCGAGAAGAGGATTGGGAGAGGTTTAAATGTCAACAAAAATTGACAAAGAAGATGATAAAGAAGGGTAGGAGAAACTATGAAGTGGGGCTTGCGCTTAATATAAAAAAGGATAGCAAGAGTTTTTATAAATATATAAAAAGGAAGAGGCTGGCTAGGGTGAACGTTGGTCCCTTAGAGGATGAGAAGGGGGACTTAGTGGTAGGGGATGGGGATATGGCTGAGGTCCTGAATAACTTTTTTGTTTCTGTCTTCACGGAGGAGGACGTGAATAATTTGCCGGGTGTTAGAGATGGAAAGGTGGTAGGACTGGTGGGTCTTAATGACATTACTGTTACTAGAGAGGAGGTGCTCGACAGACTGGAGGGACTGATTGTGGACAAGTCGCCAGGACCGGATGGAATGCATCCGAGGGTTCTGAAAGAAATGGCGGAGGTGATGGTGGATGCCTTGGTGGTTATTTTCCAGACGTCGCTGGATTCCGGGGAAGTGCCGGAAGATTGGAAAGCGGCTAATGTTACGCCGTTGTTTAAGAAGGGTGCCAGGCAAAAGACAGGGAATTATAGGCTGGTTAGTTTAACGTCTGTTGTAGGTAAAATGTTAGAATCCGTCATCAAGGAGGAAATAGCGAGGCATTTTGAGAGGAATTGCTTGATAGAGCAGACGCAGCACGGTTTCGTTAAAGGGAAGTCGTGTCTGACAAATTTACTGGAGTTCTATGAGGATGTGTCTAGGGCATGGATAGAAGAGAGCCGGTGGATGTGGTCTTTCTGGATTTTCAGAAGGCGTTTGACAAGGTACCTCACAGGAGGTTATTGCAGAAGGTCAGGGGACAGGGAGTTGGGGGTAGGGTGTTAGCGTGGATAGAGGATTGGTTGTCAAATAGGAGGCAGAGAGTGGGGGTCAATGGGTGCTATTCGGATTGGCGGATGGTGACTAGTGGAGTGCCTCAGGGGTCGGTGCTGGGGCCTCAGCTATTTACCATTTATATAGATGATCTGGAGGAGGGAACCGAGTGTAGGGTGTCGAAATTTGCTGATGACACCAAGATTGGAGGAAAGGCAAATTGTGCGGAGGGTGTGGAGAGTCTACAGAAGGATCTAGATAGGCTGGGCGAATGGGCCAGGAAATGGCAAATGGAATTTAATGTTGGCAAGTGCGAGGTGGTCCACTTTGGTAGGAATAATGGTAGGAAGGATTATCACTTACGTGGCGAAAAACTGTAGCAGGCGGCGGTGCAGAGGGACCTCGGGGTCCTTGTGCAGGAGTCGCAAAAACCCAGCTTGCAGGTGCAGCAGGTGATCAGGAAGGTGAATGGGATGCTGGCCTTCATAGCGAGGGGGATTGAATATAAAAGTAGGGAGGTCTTGCTGCGGCTGTACAGGGCATTGGTGAGGCCACAGCTGGAGTACTGTGTGCAGTTTTGGTCGCTGTACTTACGCAAGGATATTTTGGCCTTGGAGGGAGTGCAGAGGAGGTTTACTAGGCTGATGCTGGAGTTGAGGGGGTTGAGCTATGAGGAGAGGCTGAATAAACTAGGCTTGTACTCGTTAGAGTTTAGAAGAATGAGGGGAGATCTCATTGAGACGTATAAGATGATGAATGGGATGGATAGGATAGAGGTGGAGAGACTCTTCCCACTCAGAAAGGATAATAGGACTAGGAGGCACAGCCTCAAGATAAAGGGGGGGGGGGGGTTTAGAACGGAGTTGAGGAGGAACTTTTTCACTCAAAGGGTGGTGAATCTCTGGAATTCTCTGCCCGTTGAAGTGGTGGAGGCTACCTCGCTAAATATTTTTAAGACGCGGGTTGATGGGTTTTTGATAAGAGAGGGGATTAAGGGTTATGGGGAGAGGGCGGGAATGTGGAACTGAGCCACAACAGATCAGCCATGATCTTATTGAATGGCGGGGCGGGCTCGAAGGGCTAGATGGCCTACTCCTGCTCCTATTTCTTATGTTCTTATAGACCCTTGCCTTTCTTTGTGTTCTATTGCACACTAGTGGAATTATAAGTGTCTGTTACATGCTGTGAGGATTCCACTACAATATGAAATTAATTTGTACGGTGTCAACCCAACCCTCGGTGTCACTTACAGATAACTGAGCATAATTTAGCATTAAATTTGCAAACTCATTCAGAGCCACTACAGGATAGGTAATAGAAGGAGCTTTCCAATGAATTTTTAAAAAATATTGTACTTTGCAACATTCAGCCCCTTGTCCTGAATATGTTAATTCAGAGCCAGATTAAAATCTTAGGAATGGGAATGTGATGTCAAAGTACTCATTCTTTCTGTTTCACACCTTTTAAGGTTTTAGTATTTGTATCTGGATTACTTCATTGTAGCAAATAGTGTAGAACTACTCCCAAAGAATTGTAATTTAATATTTGAGTGGAGCTACTACTTAATCATACTTGTGCTCCAATTCTGCACAAAGTGAGGGTTTGTTTAAAAGTCATTTGTGTCAATCAGGGAACAGTCTTGGACACAACTGTTATTGATATAAATGTTATATACTGATTGTATGAAGATCTTGCATTAGGATTTGAAATGAAACACTTAATTGACTAAATCAGCAGAAAATCAGGAATGAGAGACAGATTGGAAGACATGCTGAATAATCTGACACGTAGAAAGATCATGCAGAAATAATGGTGAAAATGTCAGAGTACGAGTGAAAGAGGGCAGAGAGGTTCAAAAAACAAGAAAAAGGAAGAAAATGCACTTGAATGTGGAAGCAATTCGATAGATGGTCAACTGATTCTCAAAATAATTGTTCACAAAACTGCTGATTGTGCTGTTTGTGTATTTTCCAGAGGCAAAATTGATTAACTTTGCACATTTCAGTTTGTCACTATGTGTAAAAGATATCAAAGCCTGCAGGAAATGTGAAAGAACAAGATGTGGGACATTTTGATAGTGAGAATAGCTTCAAATCCAGAGGAACTTAGAAAAGTTGTAAACGTAGCCCAATCCATCATGCAAACCAGCATCCCATCCATTGATTCTGTGTAAACTTCCCACTGCCTCGGCAAAACAGCCAGCATAATTAAAGACCCCACATACCCTGGACATTCTCTATTCCACCTTATTCCATTGGGAAAAAGATGCAAAAGTCTGAGGTCGCATACCAGTTGACTCGAGAACAGCTTCTTCTCTGCTGCCATCAGGCTTTTGCATTAATAAGAACATAAAAACGAAAACTAGGAGCAGGAGTAGGCCTCAAACCTTCTCTGCCTTTCATAAGATCATAGGTGATCTTTTCATGGACTCAGCTCCACTTACCCACCCACTCACCATAACCTCAATTCCTTTACTGTTCAAAAATGTATCTATCCTTGCCTTAAAAAATTCATAAAAAAGCTTTAAACTGCTTCACTGGGCAGGAATGCCACAGATTCACAGTCCTTTAAGTGAAGAAGTTACTTCTCAACTCTATCCTAAATCTGCTCCCCCTTATTTTGAGGTTATGCCCCCTAATTCTGGTTTCACCTGCCAGTGGAAACCACTTCCCTGCTTCTATCTTATGTTTCTGTAAGATCTCCTATCTATCTTCTGAAATCCAATGAGTATTGCCCCAGTCTATTCAATCTCTCCTCATTAGCCAATCCCCTCAACTCCGGAATCAACCTAGTGAATCTCCTCTGCACCCACTCCAGTGCCAGTATATGCTTTCTCAAATAAGGAGACCAAACTGTACACAATACTCTAGGTGTGGCCTCAGCAACGCCTTGTACAGATGCAACATAACCTTGCTGTTTTTAAACTCCATTCCTCCAACAATGAAGAATAAAATTCCATTCTTAATTACCTGCTGCACCTGCGAACTAACTTTGTGATTAATGCACAAGGATACCCAGGTTCCTCTGCACAGCAGCATGCTGCAATTTTTTACTATTTAAATAATAGTCCATTTTGCTGTTACTCCTATCAAGACGGATGACCTCACATTTACCAACATTGTACTCCAACTGCCAGACCGTTGCCCACTCACTTAGACTATCTATATTCCTTTGCAGACTTTGTGTCCTCTGCACACTTTGCTCTGCCACTCATCTTAGTGTCATGTGCAAATTTTGACACACCACACTTGGTCCCCAACTCCAAATCATCATTAAGTCCATCTTTCTCTACACCATAGCTATGACTGTAACACTGCATTCTGTACTTCCTCATTCCCTTCTCCGTGAATGGTATGCTGTGTCTGTATAGCGTGCAAGAAACGATTCTTTTCACTGTACACTAATACATGTGACAGTAAATCAAATAAAAAAACTGTTTGGAGGGATTCCAGTAATGTGTAAAGTGTTTAATAAAGAATTTGGTATAGTTGGGGACAAATGATAGGGTAACGTTCCCTTTTTTCTTCACCTCTTAGTTAACCACAATAAGATAGATGAGTATTTTAAACCTTTTGAATGCTGTGACTTTAAAGGATAGACACAAAACAGGCTTTCTGGCAAGTTGTAGAAAGGTTAAATGCTTATTTGCGCAACGTCCAAAACATAATCTGAATGGAATACCAGTAAACATACAGACACACGAGCGCACAAGTAAAAATGAGTTTGAGAGATGAAGCATGCATCTTAACCGGATAACAAGAAACGAGCCATGTATTTTTAGCCATTTTTTTCAACATGAAACAGCATTGCTGGCTGCATTGCAGATTCTCTCTTTGCCTGTTTGAAGACAATAGTGGTTGGAAGTTTGTGTTTTTCATATGAAATCGTAACTGTGCATCTGTCCAGAAAAATCTATAATCTTGCAGTTTAAAAACAAATTAGTTCTTCTTTTCACTTTGTTTTAGGCAGGATTCCTTTCTTCTTGCTAATGGCTTCTTTGCCCTGTTGCTTCCGGACTGACCTGGGTGGTCTTGTGGCATAATAAGGTTTCGATTCGGCATTCTATTATCGATACTAGCTGGAGAAGTTTTGGTGCTTCTCACTGTCCATGTAATGGGTCGGAGCTGAGGTGATTGATACACAACACAGGGAGGGGTGCTGGTCTGGAAGCGGTGGTGGTTTGGTGGGGGCAAGAGGTGTTTGGGGGGCGGTGGAAGAGGGAGAATAATTGATAAGCCATCAGTCATGACACTTATGCCTAATTCACTGATTAAATATGCCACTCTTATGACCCTGACAAGTCCGGCAGTCCTTTTCTATTAATTGAGCTGTTGAGGGTGGTCGGTTTGCACTTGGATAACCCATTCGCTTTCCTGAACTTCAAATACCTATTTTCTCAGTCTTCCAGAAACCACAAAGAGGAGTCGCTTGTCTTTTTGGCAGCCACTTAAGAGGCACAGTGTGCATTGTTCTGTGACTTTTTCATCATAGAAACATAGAAAATAGGAGAGGGAAGCCATTCTACCTTTCAAACCTGCTACGCCATTTATGATCATGTCTGTTCATCCAACTCAATAGCCTGATCCTACCTCCCCCTTGCCCTCTCATACCCTTTTGATCCTACCACCAGGAACACCCTTCTTGCAACTACCCTGCCTAGTCTTGTTAGCACTTTATAGGTTTCTATGATATCTCCCTTCTTCTAACTCCAGTGAAAACAATTCTAACTGACTCAATCCCTCAAATAAAAAATAGGGTCTACTATCCAATTATCTTTAAACAGTAAAAGAAAATTGTTGATGGTAATATCACGTTCAGTCAGTTGTTAGAAACAAAGAGTTTCATTTACATAGTACTTTCCTTGACCTCAGGATGTTTTGAAACATTTACAGTTAATGAAGTACTTTTGAGGTGTAGTTACTGTTGTAATGTAAGAATTGGACACAGCAAAGTCCCACAGATCTCAAATCTTTGATTTTTGGTCCTGGTTGAGAGTTAAATTTGTCTAGCGCACACAAGTGACACAATCCAACATCAGGTCCATACTGCTGCCTTCAGGTCATCTATTTGAAATGCAGACTTGTGATTTCCAAGAAACCAATCACAGAGGGTGTAGAAAATAAGGTCCAACAATTACTGCTTTAAATAATTTTGAGAACAGTGAGATGTAGATGCCTCATGTAAAGTGTAACAGTGATTTCTGCCATTAAATTCAAATTGTGCTTGTAGAATAAGGAACTACAGCCTCATCTTTGCTGGAGCTTTGACACAGTGTCATCTGGACTCGAAACATCTCTTTTTCATTCCTTATGGATACTTACTGCCAGACTAGCTGAGGTTTTCCAGCATTTTCTCTTTTGGTTTCAGATTCCAGCATCTGCAGTAATTTGCTTCTATGTAACTTAGAATCATAGAAACCCTATAATGCAGAGTGAGGCCATTTGGCCTATCGAGTCTGCACCGACCACAATCCCAACCAGGTCCTACCCCTATATCCCTACATTTATCTGTGGTGTATTTTCTTACTGATTTGAAAATATTTGAACGCTTCTCCACTGGTGCTGAATTTTGGACTCCAACTTTAAGTTTTCATGCCAATATTGAAAAGAGAAAAATATTTTGCTAATTTTAGTTCACAATTTGGATAGGAGTCCTATCCATACACCTCTCATGCTAAACTAATGCTGTATAAAACTTACCTTATTTGCAATCGGATCCTGATTGCCAGATATCTTGCTTTTGAAGCTGAAATAAACAGATATATATTAGAATTAGATATACTCAATTCCTGATCCAAATGTTGTTAATTGAAGCTCATCCATGATGGATACTGAATAATCAACTACGTTCATAGGACATCCCTCGCTTCAACGTTGGTTTGGAATAAATCATTTTCCTTGCTTAAGAAATGTTCTCAGTGCACTATTACTGAAGGGCTAATGAACTGGTTATGGCTTTGTTTATGTTGCCTTTTCTCCAAGACCTTGTAAATTTCTGCTGAAGACTGATAGTCCTGTGGAAAATGACTGATAAGCTGCCATACTGTTGTGTCCTCTAGGGATAAAAAGCAGGTACTGCAATAATTCAGTATCTTCTGGACACCTATATTCTGCTTCAAGAATTACAGCAAAAGTGCACATTGAGTTGCTTTTCAATGTCAATAAAATGAAGGAGATTGTCATCGACTTCAGGGAGTGTAAAGGAGAACATGCCCCTGTCCACATCACCAAGGATGAAGTAGAAAGGGTTGAGAACTTCAAGTTTTTAGGTGTCTAGATCAACAACAACCTGTCCTAGTTCCACCACACACACACACACACACACACACACACACACACACACACACACACACCGCCCCCCCCCCCCTCCCCCCCCCTCCAAGATATTCAGAAAACCCACGAACGCCTCTTTCTCAGAAGACTACAGCTCTCACCAACTTTTACAAATGCGCCATAGAAAGCATTCTTTCTGGTTGTATCACAACTTGGTATGGCTCCTGCTCTGCCCAAGACTGCAAGGAACTACAAAAGGTCATGAAGCTAGCTAATCCATCATGCAAATCAGCCTCCCATTCATTGACTCTGTCTACGCTTCTCGCTGCCTTGGCAAAACATAATTAAGGACCCGACACACCCGGACATTCTCTCTTCCACCTCCTTCCTTCGGGAAAAAGATACAAAAGTCTGAAGTCACGTACCAACCGACTTGAACATCTTCTTCCCTGCTGCTGTCAGACTTGCTGTCCCTAATCATTCCTTGCCTCTCTAAATGTCTGTAGATCCTGTCTCTCAGAATACCTTCTAATAACTTACCCACTATAGGCTCACCAGTCTGTGGCTTGAAGGCTTTTCCCTGTAGCCCTTCTTAAACAAAGGCGAAACATTTGCTACCTTCCAATCTTTTGGCACCCCACCTGTGATTTTGATGAGTTAAATATCTTTTTAGGGGACCCACAATGTCTTGGGATACATGGGATTTATCTACCTTGAGCTTTAAGACTTCCACCACCGCTATAATATGTATATTCCTCAAGATATCACTATTTATTTCCCCAAGTTCCCTAACATCCATGCTTTTCTCAACAGTAAATACTGATGAGAAATATTCATCAGTATTTATCCATCTTTGTGGATCCACACAAGGGTCAACAAGGTCATCGAAGAGGCCCAACCCTCTACCTAGTTACTCTTTTGCTCTTTATGTATTTTTAGAAATTCTTTGGATTCTCCTTTGCCTTATCTGCCAAAGCAATCTCATGTCTCCTTTTTGCCCTCCTTTCTTTCTTAACTCTACTCCAACAACCTCTATACTCTTCAAGAGATCCGCTTGATCCCAGCTATCTATGCATGTCATGTGCTGCCGCCTCCTTGACCAGAGCCTCAATATCCCAAGTCATTGAGGATTCCCTACATCTACCAGCCTTGCCCTAGACTCTAAAAGGAATATGCTTACCCTGAACCCTGATTAATACACTTTTGAAAGCCTCCCACTTACCAGATGTCCCTTTGGCTGTCAACAGACTTCCCCAATCAACTTTTGAAAGTTCCTCTCTAATACTGTCAAAATTGGTCTTACCCCAATTTAGAATTTTAACCTTCGGGCCAGACCCATTATTCTCCATAGCTATCTTAAAACTAAAGGAATTATGGTCACTGGTGCCAAAGTGATCCCTCACTAACACTTCGGTTAACTTACTTGCCAAAAGGAGGTCAAGTTTTGCCTCCCCTCCAGGCCATCCACATATTGAATGAGAAATTCCTCCTGAATACACTCAACAAATTTCTCTCCATCCAAGCCCCTAGTACTATGGCTGTCCCAGTCAGTGTTGGGAAAGGTAAGGTTCCTTACTATTACCACCCTATTTTTTTTGGAGCTATCTGTAATCTCCTTCCATATTTGCTCCTCAATTTCCCACTGACTATTTGGGGGCCTATAGTAAAATCCTATCAGTGATCTTTCCCTCCTTGCTTCTCAGTTCTACTCATATAGACTTGGATATATCCCCTCTTTGTATTGCCATGATGTTCCCCCTAATCAAAAATGCAACTCCTCCTCCTCTTACCGCCTGTTCTATCTTTCCTGTAGCATCAGTACCCTGGAACACTGAGCTGCCAGTGTTGTCCCTCCCTTAGCCATGTTTCAGTAATAGTTATAATATCCCAGTCCCATGTACCCATCTGTGCCCAGAGTTCATCTGCTTTGCCCGTCAAGCCTCTTGCATAAAATAAATGTAGTTAAATCCAGACTCCCCTTGCTCGCTGCCCTGTTTTTGCCTGACTGCCTAGTACTAGGATTACTGACACTGCCTTAAGTATTTAACACACTGTCTTTAACTTACCCCGACAGTATCCTAAATGTTATATCTATTTTGGAGAGCAATGACTGCAGGAGATCCTTGCACTATCTTCCTACTCTTCCTGTCTGCTAGTCACCCATTCCCTATCTCCCTCAGTCGTTTTATCTGCGCTGTGACCAACTCACCGAACGTGCTATCCTCGGCATTATGGATGCTTCAAAGCAAATCCATTTGCAGCTCCAGAGCCGACAAGCAGTCTTAAAGGAGCTGCAGTTGGGGGCACGTTTTGCACATGAAGGAGCCTAGGACCCTGGAAGGATATCTGAATTCCCATATTGTACAAGAGGAGCATGACACTGTCTGGGTTACAGAGGTCATAGAGTTATAGAGGTTTACGGCATGGAAACAGGCCCTTTGGCCTAACTTGTCCATGCCGCCCTTTTTTAAACCCCTAAACTAATCACAATTGCCTGCATTTAGCCCATATCCCTCTATACCCATCGTACCTATGTAACTATCTAAATGCTTTTTAAAAGATAAAATTGTACCCGCCTCTACTACCTTTGACAGCTTGTTCCAGACATTCACCACCCTCTGTGTGAAAAAATTGCCCCTCTGGACACTTTTGTGTCTCTCCTGCATTGACTTAATCCTCAAATTAACTTGCAACAACAACTACAATGTCAATACAAAAAGAAAGGAAAAACTACTTACCAGTCACCAGCCAATCACTTACCTGCTGGCTGTGACGGCACAGTTTGATTTGTTTCTACCTCTCCCTTGCCTGTGGATCTGTCTCTCTGCTCCTTCCAAAGATAATCACTTCTTTTCCCCTCAACACTGAATTTCCACTTGGCTCCAAATTCCTGATATCCTTAGTCTGGCTGAATCTCACTCGGGCTGTTTTCTTTCTCCCACTGGATTGCGGAAGCTTACTGTTCTAACATCTTCCCCCTAAATGACCCTCAGATCCCACCAGCCCAGCACTCTTCTTGCTCTCAGCCCTTGAACACCAATCACCTTCCAAGAATATCACAACCTTTGCCCCCTGAGGTCCACCTCCTGAAACCCTGCAGAACTTGTGCCATCAGATTTGACATGGCTCCTTCTGTCCCCACAGGAGAATACCATAATTGCTGGGCGAAGGCAGGGCATGGTGTCCCTGAGATCTGGGTCCTCATACCCTTTGAGGAATGGGCACTGGAACTTGCGGGAGAGGAGGATATGCGAACCATTGGTGACAGCGTGGTTGTTATGGAGCATAGAAATGAGCACCCACCAATTTTCCATTTTAATGGAGAAAACTCAAGTAAATTGCATGCAGCCCAGATTCCTCTCCCTCCCTTGCACTTAATCATGTGTTCTGTGTTGGAGGAAGGAACCCTGACACGCCCAGGCCATCTGGCATCGCAGCTCCCACTGCTGCTTTCGCCCATCCTGTCCCTGACAGCTTGGAAGATTCATCGGATGAAGGGACCTCTGAGGCCGGCACCAGTTTTGCATCAGCTTCCACTTCGTAACTTATCATCCCAGAGGCTCTTGCATTGGTGGGTCAAGTTAGTGGCGAGGCATCTGGGTCACTCTCTGGTGTGCATGGTGCATCTGCTGAAGTATAGTGGGTGGAGGAGGGAACATCTGAGTGCTGTGACATGTGGGGGCCTGATGGAGGCGAGGACTTGGCTGGCCCCAGGCTATATGCTGGGCCTCTGCAATCTTTTCTCCCTCAGCTGCTGGAAATGCAGCAACATAGCTGGGGAATGCAGGAGGGGCTGACAGGCTGTTGGGAGGAGTCCCAAAGCTTTCAGGCAGACCAGCTATTGCTTGTCTTGTGTGGTTCTCAGCCAACGCTGCAAGTCTGGCGTCTGCAGTTGAAAGCCTGGGGCGGGAGATCCTCACCATGAATGGCAGATTCTAAACGATGGCTGCATCACAGTAGGCCATCATGGAGTCCCAGAGGGCCATGGCCGAGTCATTGCAGGCCACAGCTGAGGACCTCAGCAGGCTTTTTGAGATTCTGCATCCCGTAGCTGAGAGGCTCAAGTGCTTGCAGGAACCAACTGGGACAGTGCTGTGGCGCAGCGAGCTAGGCCTCCACCTGTTCCTATAGGATCATAGAATCCTACAGTGCAGAAGGCGACCATTCGGCCCCTCGAGTCTGCAAGGACCACAATCCCACCCAGCCCTGCCCCCATAACCTCATGCATTTACCGTAGCAAGCCCCCGACAATAAAGGGCAATTTAGCATGGCCTATCCACCTAAACTGCACATCTTTGGACTATGGGAGGAAACCCACATGGGAGAATGTCCAAACTCCACACACGAGTGACCCAAAGCAGGATTTGAACCCAAGTCCCTGGAGCTGTGAGGCAGCAGTGCTATCTTCTATGTTTCTATGATAGCACTAGATAGTTTCTAGATACAACACTTGAGGGATTGGGATCAAAGATTATGGGGAGAAGTAACAGGTCGCCCCCGACTCAGATGGCCAATGCAGAGGGCTAGAACACAGATGGTCCACCAGGATTAGCAGGTGACACCTGAGCTTCTGGAGTTCACTGCAGAAGCATTGTTATCCCATGGAGTAACCCAGGAGCCCACAGGAACCCCAACGGAGGAGAAGGGCTCGAGCCTGTGCCACAGTGTTCCAACCAGTGACAGTGCTGTGGCTATACCTTCTAACTCCCCTCTTCCTGATGCTGGGGTTGTGGATACATCCCTGACACCTGGAAGCCATGATGTAGAGATGCCGGCGCTGGACTGCGATAAACACAGTAAGAAGTCTCTCAACACCAAGTTAGAGTCCAACCAATTTATTTGATAGTAATCTTGCAAGCTTTTGGAAACGGTGTTCGCTCGTCAGGTGTGTGGAAGGTTCTCACCTGGAAGCCAGCCAGAGCCCTCAAGGTCCCTTCAGAGGATGATTACCGAAGAGGTCCTGCATGTTGATGTGAATAGAGGAGGCCCCTCCACACTCTGTCATTAGGGAAAATAAAGGTGCTCAAAGAAATCACTGGCTACAGTAGGTGGCATGCATTGGCAGTGACTTACACCATCTGCCACGGCATTCCCAGAACGCACAAGAGATTCCCTCCCATGCATGCCTGATCCTTGTTGCCACCTGCCCTCCAGCGCTTGGCTGGTGTTGCTCATCGTTGCTCTCCTCTTCCACTTCCTGCTGGACGTTCTCCCTAGTTGTGCCTGGCTGGTCAGCCTTCACATCCTCCTCCTCCAAAAAGTCGTCTCGCTGCTGCACCAGGTTGTGCAGGGCATAGCACAGAATCACAATGCACGACGATATCAGGGGGCTATATTGGAGGGCCCCACCAAAGCGATCCAGGCACCTGAACTTCATTTTGAGGAGCTCTATGCACTGCTCCACTATTCAACAGGTGGCAACGTGGACCTTATTGTATAGACTCTGTGTCAGGCCTCCACACAGGCATCATCAGCCAAATCTGAAGGGCGTACCCCATGTTCCCAACGAACCACCCCTGCACCCTGGACTCCTCAAATACCTCCCGACATTGGGATTCCTCAATAAAAAACTGTCATGCGTGCTGCTGGGATGTCTGGTGCAGACTTGCATAATATTCAGCTGATGGTCATGTAGCAATTGCACGTTTATTGAATGGAAGCCCTTTCAGTTCATGAATTTTTTTGGATTCTTCACTGGGGCCTTCATGAGAACATGGATGTAGAGTGCCCCCTGTGCATTTGGCATCTCCGCAGTGGCTGTGAATCCTGCAGCCTGGGCTTCCTGCTGGGCCTGGTCCAGGAAAGAATTAATATAGTGGTCAGCCCAGGCATACAGGACTCCCCTCCATCCCCACGGCAGCCACGTCCTGCCTCTGGCAGTCATCTCCTACTCTTTTTGAGTGGTAAGGCCTGGGCCTCTGCCCGCATTCATCTTCCTACTCCCTACTCCTCCTCAGCTCCAGCAGCAACCAAAAGAACAGTAAGATTAATGTGTTGCATTGCAAAAGCCATTTTATCAATCTGAAGTGTTCTGAGCCGGGTCCATGCTATTGGACAACCTCCGCCCCCGCCCCAACCATCACCCCAAAGTGGTACGGCTGGAGAACTTCCATGGAATTAAAGCAAGCAACAGTACTCTGAAGTTTCAATTTGGGGCAAATGGTGTTTGTCTATAGGAAATTTCCCAATGACATCAACATTTCTATGCAGGAATTGCTCTGATGATATCCCAAAGCAAGAATGCCTTTTAAGATCAGTTCCTTAATCAAAAAGAAGTGGGACAATGTGAGAAAATGAGTTATTTGGGATCTTGCTTCTTAATTGCACTAACGATTTGAGATAAAATGGTCCTTGCTGTTTTGCAAGAATATTTGCAGAAACCAGATTACTGGAGTTTTTCAGCATAAAGATGTCAAAAATCAAAATTGCATTTCAGTTATAATCCTATGCTTACAATTCTGTAAACTTAGATTATCATGAGATATGCCTGTCTTCATTAGCTAAAATTGTATAAGGTAATTGTAAAATATTTTCCATTTTCAATGTGAATCGCTTCTTATCCTAGGGCTAAGAATTCCACCTTTGGAGGACTTGTTCCAACCAGGGCTTCTGATTAGACTTCATTATTATTAGTCATAATTTTAAAGGTGTTGGACTCGATCCAGTTTCTTGAGCACAGACTGATTTAAAGATTTCTGGCAGCAATTATTATGTAATTTTGCTTGAGCTTCTATGATTACCGAGGGTGACTTAAGATTGCTGAGCCTGGTCTTGTCTGTTTTTGATGCACATTGGCATCAACAGTGGTTGTTGCGGCCACTGCTTAGTGATTAAGAGCAGGAATATTGTTTTTTCCTTACTTTGGCTGAGTTCTCAACTGAAGGACTAGCTGTGATCTGCTATATTAACAATGAATTCAGATTAAACTGACTTTCCTACTCTTCATGGCTCAGGAATTCAGAATGCTGCATCTAAATTAAATGGGCACAGTGGTTAACGCTGCTGCCTCTCAGCACCAGGAACCCAGGTTCTGTTCCTGGCTTGGGTCACTGTCTATGTAGAGTTTGCACATTGTCCCTGTGTCTGTAATTCAGTTTCCTCCCACTGCTCAAAGATGTGCGGGTTAGGTTGATTGGCCATGCTAAATTGCTCTATAGTGTTCAGGGATGCGTAGGTTAGAGGGATTAGCAGGGTAAATATGTATGGTAATGGGATTAGGAGCTGGGTGGGATTGTTGTCAATGCAGACTCGATGGGCTGAATAGCCTCCTTCTGCACTGTAGGGATTCTAGGATTCTATAATTCTTTGAAAAAGAAATGAAATTGAAGGAAAGGTTCAACAGTTTATATTAAGGCACAGGATGAATATTTTTAATTGATAAAATCTATTTAATTCTTTCAGTTAAATTGAAATGTTTTTGACGGGTGGCTCTTTATTCAGCACTGCATCATTGTGATGTAATAGCTTTCCATACTAGCATTGGAGATAGAATCTGTTTGTATTCACAAAAATATTTTTCTTTCATAAAATTTAGTTATTAGTCACAAGTAAGGCTTACATTAACATTGCAATGAAGTTATTGTGAAATTCCACTAGTTGCCACACTGTGGTGCCTGTTCGGTTCAATGCACCTAACTAGCACGTCTTCATTGACATGTGGAGAGAAATGACTCGGTCGGATGGAGATTACGATCTGCTATTGCAAAGGGCAGGTTATTGCGTTTTAAGTAAACGTGTTGACTGCACGTAATGACACGGCTATTCAGAATGAAGCTGATTGGGTAGTGGCCTGTCTATCACTTCTGGATTCCTGCACTGGTTTAAAAAAAATGACTGGGATTAATTTTATGTATTTGTATTTTGTTACTGTACTCCACTCATTGCGTCTTGTTGGAGAAACAATTTTTTAACTGTTCTAGTTTAGGTCAAAGAATATTCGGTGTAATCAGTTTGCTTGCAAGCTCCACCCCACCTTGAATGCATTGGCTGCCACAGTTGTGACAAGGCTCACTTCAAAATTTATCTTTTTGGTTAACCTTGTGTCCAGCAGACCACTTTAAATCCAGTAGGATAGAGGCTATAATACTGGACTACAGAGATTGAGTCAAATACTATAATGGGAAGTGATGCAACTCAATTCAGTAAATTGTAATATAAGGTATAGCAGCAGGTGTCGGCTATTCAGTCCCTCAGACTTTCTCTGCCATTCATTAAAATCAAGACTGATCTGATTGTGTCTTTAACTTCACTTCCCTGCCTGCCTTCCCACACTCCTTAACTCCCTTGTCAGCCAAAATTAATCTGGTCATTTGTGGTTTAACAGTAGAAATAATGACTAAATTGCTGAACTGTCATTAAAAAGCCGATTGGTTCATTAGTATCCTGGAGGAATAAAAATTTGTTTTTGTAATCCCTCCCCGTAGTCCACTTTGTGATTGCTACTGAGATGATACTCTGAGGCTACTGCCTCAGAGCAACCAGAATTGCCGATTAAGATGGACTTATTGATGTTATTCGCAACCTGAAAATAGTTTTTTTTTAAAAATAAACCTGGTTCACAGTGGACTGCTGAAAGTGTACAGAAAAATTCTATGCAGAATAATTTGGGTGTAATGTGAGTGTTAACTTTGTTTTCATATATGCTTCAAATTAAATGTAACTTCATATTTTCATGCACATAATTAGCTACATGTTTAAACTTGGTTACTGTTTTTGAAAAATCATTTCACCTTTTATTTGCTTGGGGACCTGATACATTCTGAAAATCAAGATGTTATATATTTATATTACATGTTTGCCAAACCTACACTCATCATTTAAAAGCACTTCAGATTTGACAGGCATTTACAACAAGCTGCAAACTCCTCGAGCACTACAGGTTGAGAGCTTGATCTAATTCTGATGATTTTATGTAAAATAAAGTTTGGCTGCCCTGAGTTGTAATGTATTTTGGTAGCTAACCACAGAGTGTGCACATCTGGAGTATTCATGTTTCAGTTCTCCATCACTTTTGACCTTTTAGGCAAGTATTGTGGTGCAAAGAAAATGAGACACCAGAAGTGTATTTACTTCATGCTGTAGCCTTTGATTTGATTTATTATTGTCACGTTTCTTAACACACAGTGAAAAGTATTGATTTTTGCGCGCTATACACACAAAGCATACCATTCACAGAGAAGGAAATGAGAGAGTGCAGAATGTAGTGTTACAGTCATAGCTAGGGTGTGACTGTAACACTACATTCTGTACTCTCTCGTTTCCTTCTCTATGAGCGGTAAACTTTGTATAGTGCATAAGAAACAATATTTTTCACTGTTAATACATGTGACAACAATAAATCAGATCAAAGGCTACAGCACAAAGTAAATACACTTCTGGTGTCTACTTTTCTTTGCACCACATTTGCGGCGTGGTAGCACAGTGCTTAGCACTGCTGCTTCAAAGCTCCAGGGACCTGGGTTTGATTCCCGGCTTGGGTCACTGTCTATGTGGAGTTTGCACATTCTCCTTATGGCTGCGTGGGTTTCCTTCGGGTGCTCCGGTTTCCTCCCACAGTCCAAAAATGTGTGGGTTAGGTTGATTGGCCATGCTAAAATTGCCCCCTAGTGTCCTGAGATGTGTAGTTTAGAGGGATTTATTAGGTGAATATGTAGGGATGTGGGGGTAGGGCCAGGGTGGGATTGTGGTTGGTGCAGACTCGATGGGCCGAATGACCTCTTTCTATGCTGTAGTGTTTCTATGATTACTTGCCTAAAACAACAAAAGCAATGGAGAACAGAAGCATGAATACTCCAGATGTGCATGCTCTGTGGTTAGCTACCTTTTAACCGCCATTATGATTCGGTCCCTAAGTTTAAAAAGTAAGTCTAGCCAGTGCCAGAAACTGCAATTTCAGTGATTCGAGTAAGAACATAAGAAGTAGGAGCAGGAGTAGGCCATCTAGCCCTTCGAGCCTGCCTCGCCATTCAATAAGATCATGGCTGATCTGAAGTGACTCAGTTCCACTTCCCCGCTTTCGCCCCATAACCCTTAATTCCCTTGCTACCCGTGTCTTAAATATATTTAGCGAGGTAACCTCCACCACTTCAATGGGCAGAGAATTCCAGAGATTCACCACCCTTTGAGTGAAGAAGTTCCTCCTCAACTCCGTTCTGAACTGCCCCTCCCTTATCTTGAGGCTGTGCCCTCTAGTCCTGCTGTCCTTTCTGAGCGGGAAGAATCTCTCTACCTCTACCCTATCCATCCCTTACTTTTTAAAGGAATAGAACATCCTTTACTGTGTGTTTTGACTTTAATCAGCATAAACATCACTTATTCTGTGGACATCTCTCACCCATCAGATCCTGTTCCATTTTCTTCCTGTCATTTCCCTTTTCAGCTTTTCACAAGTTGTTTTACCTTTCCTCGTTTATGGTGAGGGGGAAATTGGCAAAAAAAAACATGTTTTGCTTGTTTTTTGATTTGTTAGATGTGGCATAATGGGCAGCATCTATCTGAAGAAAAAAATCACAAGTGCAATGTTTACGGAGGAGGTTAAATGTTAACTTCTAACACAATCTCTGGTTGTAATTGTGTATCCCAAAAAAGAGAGAACAGTCTTTTTTTAAACGTTGTCTGTTTAAAAGCAATTGAGTCGAATTACATTTTTAAAGCATAGTAGCTGTGAATGATTCAGAATGTTCTCTGTGTTTCGATTATATTATTTAATGTCTTTGAGAAACTGCTTGAACATTGGCCTTCCTGGTTGTCTTCCTCAAATAGGCAGTTCTTGATTATCACAGGCAGGGTTGTCACCTGAGATAGAGGTTGATTTTGATTCAGAATGCACACAATACTGTCAGTCAATCAGGTCAAAGCAAGATGGAATTTGATGACCTTCAAATCTAGGACCGAATTTGTATGATAGCCAGTATTGCGATCAAAATGCCCTTTTTTTCTGCTTAGTGGTTGACTAACTTCCAGACTGTAGCTTCAGGTTGCTTAACTGCAACGAGTGCCATGTTTATATTTTGAAGAAGAATTCAGTGAGTTGTTTCAAGTGCAGTGCTTGAAGCCAATTAGTCCAATTTGAGATGCAAAAGATTTGTTGCATGTTGAGAATGACATGCATTGTTGGTGCTGAATTGCTGCTTGTGGCTTTGGACTTCAGGAGCTCATGGATGTATTGCTAGTGTGCAGTTTTGCTGATCACACACCTTTGCTGATGAGACTGTGCCATGTAGAATATTCCTGTGTGCCATTTTCCAATGTCTCCAGGGCGATGTTTGAAATTTAGTGACACTTTCATGGTGTTCTTGAAGTGCTTTTTCTGGCATCCAAGTGAACGTTTTCCTTCAGTCGCTGTAGAAGAGCTTTTTTGCAAGCGCTTATCAGGCATCTGGCAATATGTAGTGCCCATCGAATCCGTGTTTCTCTTCAACAGTGTGTGGATGCTAGCCATGTTGGTTAGAGATACAGAATTATTGGCCATATCATCTGCCGCTGTGTGTTATATCGACTTCAATTGAATATTTAGAGCAAAATGTTTTGACAACATAATGGCCTTTATTCATTATTGATCCCTTTTATTAGCCAGATTTGGATGATTGTTCAGCTTCCAAGATTTTTTTGTCCTGCTATGTTTCTATAAAATAGTGTGCATTGTTGGAATGAACTGAGAAAGCTTGTAAGATAATAATGAACCATTTAAAATGCAGGGTTTTCAAATAATGCATGAGTACTGTTGTTAGTATTGTATGAGAAATTTTGTACCACTTCACCTTTTTTTAAAAAAGTGATATAACTGAGGTGACCAAATAACAAACAATAATTCAAACCTGTAATTTTACTGTTGTTGAAATGGGTGCGTGCGTCATGTTCTTTATGTTCACACCATACCATGGTTTAGATTTTCAACTGTTCACATCTTATAGCTATTTAAATCATTTACTGTAATTTTAGTAACTCAACAAGAGAATCTGGCTACCTCCCCATTATATTCAATGGCAATTACCATTGCTGAATCCCCCACTATCAACCTCCCACAGGTTACCATTCACCAGAAACTGAACTGAATCAGCTAATATAAATACTGTGACTAGAAGAACAGGTCAGAGCTAGGGTTTCTGCAGTAAATAACTTCCCAAAGCCTGTCCACCACCATCTACAAATCACAAGTTCCAACAAGAGTTGGGACATATTGAAGCTGTACATTGGTTTGGCCACACTTGGAATATTGTGTACAGTTCTGGCCACCCTATCATAGAATGGATATTATTAAACTGGAAAGAATGCAGAAAATGGATGATACTGGGACTTGATTGTTTGAGTTATAAGGATAGACTGGGACTTTTTTCGCTAGAGCATAGGAGACTTAGTGCTGATCTTAGAGGTCTACAAAATAACGAGGGACATGGATAAGGTAGATAGTCAACATCTTTTCCTAATGGTAGGGAAGCCAAAAACTAAAGGACATGGGTTTAAAGTGAGAGGGGAGAAATACAAAAGGGTCCAGAGCGGCAATTTTTTCACTCGGAGAATGGTGAGTATCTGAAACGAACTACCAGAATTAGTAGTAGAGGTGGGTACAATTTTGTCTTTTAAAAATCATTCAGACACTTACATGAGTAAGATTGGTATAGAGGGATATAGAAACAAAGAAAAACTACAGCACAAACAGGCCTTTTGGCCCACAAGTTGCGCCAAACATGTCCCTACCTACTCGGCTTATCTATAACCCTCTATCTTACTAAGTTCCATGTGCTTATCCAAAAGTCTCTTAAAAGACCTTATTGAATCCGCCTCCACCACCATTGCCGGAGCCAATTCCACACACCCACCACCCTCTGAGTGAAAAACTTACCCCGACATCTCCTCTATACCTACTCCCCAGCACCCTAAACCTGTGTCCTCTTGTGGCAACCATTTCAGCCCTAGGAAAAAGCCTCTGAGAATCAACGCGATCAATACCTCTCATCATCTTATACACCTCTATCAGGTCACTCCTCATCCTTTGTCTCTTCAAGGAGAAAAGACCGAGCTCCCTCAACCTATCCTCATAAGGCATGCCACCCAATCCAGGCAACATCCTTGTAAATCTCCTCTGCACCCTTTTCTATGGCTTCCACATCCTTTCTGTAATGAAGCGACCAGAACTGAGCGCAGTACTCCAAGTGGGATCTGACCAGGGTCTTATAGAGCTGCAGCATTATCTCCCGACTCCTAACCTCAATTCCTCGATTGATGAATGCCAGTACACCGTACGCCGCCTTAATCACAGCTCTACCTGCGAAGCTGCTTTGAGCATCCTATGAACCTGGACCCCAAGATCCTTCTGATCTTCCACACTGCCAAGAATTTTACCTTTAATATTATAATCTGTCATCCTGTTTGACCTGCCAAAGTGAATCACCACACACTTATCCATCTGCCACTTCTCTGCCCAGTCTTGCATCCTATCAATGTCTCGTTGCAACTTCTGACATCCCTCCACACTATCCACAACACCTCCAACCTTTGTATCACCAGCTAACTTAACAACCCATCCCTCCACTTCCTCATCCAGGTCATTTATAAAAATCACAAAGAGCAAGGGGCACCTTATCAAACGCCTTGCTGAAGTTCGTATAAACTACATCTACTGCTTTCCCTTCATCAATGTGTTTAGAGACATTCTCAAAAAAATCAGTTAGGTTCGTAGGGGCCATATGGGCCAAACCCAGGCAATTGGGACTAGCTTAATGGTAAAAACTGGGCAGCATGCACAAGTTGGGCTGAAGGGTTTGTTTCAAACTTCTGTAAGTTTGTTGTAAACTTTTATGACTGTGGCCCTGAGTCAGAAGTGTGATGAAATGCTCTCTACTAGCTTGTCTTCTGAGGAAAGGTTAGACAGGCTCGGCTTGTATTTGTTAGAGGAGAAAGAGGTGACTTGATTAAAACATACAAGATCCTGAGTTGGTTTGACAGGGTGAATATGAAGGGAATAAATTCTCTTGTGGAGATCTAAAACTAGGGGTCATTGTTTAAAAATAATGGGTGCCAATTTTAAGACCGAGAAATCTTTTCTTTGAGTGTCTTTGGAGCACTTGCCCAAATGATGGTGAAAACACAGTTTTTGAATATTTTTAAGGCAGAGTAGGTAGATTCTTGATAAGCAAGGAGATGAAAGATTATTGGGAGTAGGTGGGAATGTGGAATTGAGGTTACAATCATGTCAGCCATGATCTTAATCGGCAGCATAGGCTTGAGGGGCTGAATGGCTTTCTTCTGCTTTGAATTTGTATGTTCTGTCATCATATTCTTTATTATAGATTCTAGTGTTTTCCCATTACTGATGCCTGGCTAACAGGTCTCTGGGTCATTTTCTCCCCCTCCTTTCTGAAATAGTGGGCTTACATTTGCCAGTGACCACCAATGAATCTGCTATCTCTACAAGCCATCTGTTTTGACACTGATGTAGACTTTTAAGTCCTGTTGATTTTTCGAGTATTTTTATAATAAGTGTATTAGTTCTTTAATTGTTACCAATATACCTTTTTAATGTTGTTTCCAAATCAACCATTGCCAGTTTGCCCCTTGTGCTGTTATGTTTTTCTTTGATTCGACTTAAGACCCTACTTTCTAATAGAACTGTGCAATTTGCAAGCTTAATTTTCTTTTATTGGCCATTCTTCCCTAAAGGCTCTTTGGCAGCAAGATTATTAATTAGCCCTTTTTTCATTGCCCAATATTAGATCTAAAATAGCCCATACCCTAATTGGTTCCTCAATGTACTGTTCTGGAAAACCATCTTGCGTACATTACAGTAATTTGTTTTCCATAACAGTGGTAGTTTATCCAGTACATGTTTATTGAAATCTCCTGTGATTATTGTATTACCCTTATCTCATGCATCTCTAATTTCCTGATTTATACTATGATTACATTATCACTCATGTTTGGTGGACTACATTAGGGACTGTTAAGGTTTTGTTGTATTTAAAACCATCGTTTCCCCCTCAAGTAGCCAAAGTAACACTTGTTGAAGATGACTTATTAAAGAAAAACTATAGCTACAGGACTCTGACTGAAATCATTCAGAATGGGAAATTTAGAAATACATAGGCAGTTAAAGTTTCAGCTTTGATTACTAGTAATTAGCATGTACAAATAGATGTATAGGCGTTATCTCTATCCAATCATAGTTAAGGTTACATCATGCATAGTGTCCAATTAAAACTTGCGTATGTTATATGAATAAGAAATGATAGCCAAATCTCTGACCAATGGTATCTCAACCTCCCTTTCAATTGTTCTTTGTTCTAATAGGCAGACATGAACCGCAGCTGCCCATTATTCAATTAGATAGCCCTTGACTTTATCTGGGTTTACTTTAATCAAACGTGGTCATTGGCACAAAGCTTTCCCTGTGACTGAGGTTCAGTTTGCAGTTTGTGATTTTTAAACTTGTGTAATTATTAACCTTTCCAGACTACAGATAACTCCCATCAATGTTTTCTGATCTTTGCTGTTTTTTTTAGTTTAATATAAACTGATTCCATATCTTAGTTCCATACAGATTGATTCCATGTCTTGATCATTAGAACTAAGGTTATCTCTCTCTATAGAATACTGATGTCCTCTTTAATTAACAGAGCTGCCTCACCATCTTTTTCCTATTTCCTGTTTTTCCTGAATGTCTCATACCATTGGATATTCAGGTCCTAGCTTTAGTTTCCTTGTATCCATATCTGTCATAGCCATTAGGTCGTGAATTTCTATTTGAGCTGACAATGGATTGTTTTATTGTGAATGTTGTGATTTTTCGAATACAGAGCCCTTAATCAACCCTTTTGCTGTTTGTGTAAACTTTGGCCCATCAGCTAGCACACTGTTAAGTTTGTAATCACTGTTTATTCCTGCCATACTTGTATCTTTGCCCTTTACCTTGTCGTTTCCCTTTAGTTTATTCAATCTTCCCCTAAATGTTCCTTCCCACTTTATTTAGTTTAATGTCCTCTCTCTCCCTAGTTATGACTTGCTAAAGCATGGTTCAGGTTAAACCATGCTCAGGCTAAAGGGATGAACCTTTAAAACAGATGAGGAGGAATTTCTTCAGCCAGAGAATGGTGAGCCTTTGGAACTCGTTGTTACAGAAGGCTGTGGAGGCCAAGTCATTGAGTGTCTTTAAGACAGAGATAGGTTCTTGATTAATAAGGTGATCAGGAGTTATGGGTAAAAGGCAGGAAAATTGGAATGAGAAAATTATCAGCCATGATTGAATGGCAGAGTAGACTTGATGGACAGAGTGGCCTAATTCTGCTCCTATGTCTTATAGTCTTATGGATTTTAACAGTAGACTGCCCTGAGAGTCCATAAATGTAACATTAAAACTTTTCAGAAGTCAGAGTAGTGGTGGTGTACCCATTGATGGTTAACAGTCAGTTTTTGTGTCTCTGGTCAAAATCCATTGCTCACTTTAGGAGATATTTGGTGGCTATTAGTGACTTGGTATAATGAGTTTTGATGGCTCACCTTTTGTTACAAGTCCAGGCTAGGGAGACAAACCATCTGCTGCTCCATTATTTCGTTGAATGTAGTGGGTCCATATGGTAGTTGAGATTCCACAAGGATGAGGAGATTCCATAAGGATAAGGTTTGAACTTGGTCCTGTAATTACTGTTGGAAGTTTCCAGAACTGTAGCCAAATATCAAATTTTGTGATCTGTAGCAACCATGTTTTTTGTCCAGCGAAGTCTGTTTATAAATAAGTAGATGGTAAGGTTTGATTTAAACAGTTCATTACGTCTTTCATATCTTACGGATATGACACACTTTTGTATGCTGTGTAACGTGATCCTGTCCCTTCTGGAATAGGGTTACCAGAACTACAGGAAGTACTCTGCTATCTAACTAATGTTTTATTCAGTTCTAGCGTAACCCTCTATTCTTAGTCCTGCATTGACCAATAAAGGAAATCATCCAATTTGGCCACTTTATCTACCTATCTACTCTGCTACCTTCAGCAATTTGTGGACTTGCACACAAAGATTCCTTTAAGCATCTCGCAATTTTATCGTTAATTGTGTATCCCTTGCCTTTTTTTTGCCCTGCACGAATGCATTACTTCACAGTTCTCAATTGAATTTCAGTTGCCCTTTTTCCATCTACCTGACCTGTTCATTAACATGTTTCTTGTCACTGAGCCAATTTTGGGTACCATTGAAACTTAAAAGCACAGAAAATAGGAGCAGGAGTAGGCCATTTGGCCCTTTGAGCCTGCTCTGCCATTCAGTATGATCATGGCTAAGTGCCAGTGGTATTGGGGATAGTACATTCGCATGGGTAGGCGTTTAACTAACAGAAGGCAGAGAGTTGGGATAAAAGGACATTTTCAGAATGGCAACCTGTAACAAGTGGTGCACTACAGGGATCAGTGCTGAGGTCACAATTGTTTACAATATACATGAATAACTTGGACAAGGGAAATTAATGTACTATAGGTGGGAAGGCAAGTGGTCGGGGTGAGACCAAAAGTCTCCAGAGGGATATTGACAAGTTAAGTGAGTGGGTAAAAACTTGGCAGATGGAATATAAAGAAGGAAAATGTGAAATTATGTCCTTAGGTAAGAAAAACAAAGGAGCTAAATATTCTCTAAATGAGAGAGACTGCAGAAAGCTGAAGCTCAGGGATTTGGGGGTCCTCCTGCATAAATTGCAAAAAGCTAGCATGCAAGTTCAGCAGGTAATAGGGAAGGCAAATGGAATGTTGGACCTTATTTCAAAGGAAACAGCGTATGAAAATAGGGAAGTCTTGCTAAATGAGCTCTGATGAAGGGTCATCAGACTCAAAGTTGGGTCTACTCTCTGTGCATAGATGCTGTCTGTGGAGACAGAGTAGATTGAGATTTTCCAGCATTTTCCTTTTCTGTTGTTGTTGAAGTCTTGCTAAAACTATACAAGGCAATAGTTAGGCTACACCTGGAATACCGTGAACAGTTTTGGTCCCCTTATCTAAAGAAAGATGTACTGGCATTGGAGGCAGTCGCGAGAAGGTTCACTAGGTTAATTCCAGGTATGGAGGGATTTTCTTATGAGGTTTTGTAGATCAGGCCTATACTTGGGAGGTGACTTTATTGAGACATATAGGATTCTCAGATGGCAGAGTGGTTAGCACTGCTGTTTCATAGTGCCAGTGACAGGGTTCAATTCCAGCCTCAGGGGACTATCTGTATGGTGTTTGCATGTTCTCCCTGTGTCTGCTTGGCTTTTCTCTGGGTGCTTCCGTTTCCTCCCACAGTCCAAAGGTGTGCAGCTTAGGTTGATTGGCCATGCTAAATTGCCCCATATTTTTAGGGGGTTGAGTAAGTTAAATATGTAGGGTTATGGGGATAATACCTGGGTGGGATTGCTGTTGGTGCAGGCATGATGACCAAATAGCCTCCTTTTGCACTGTAGGAAATTCTACTCTATGATTCTACTATATCTGTTTTTCCTACTAAAGTGGATAGTTTCATACTTTTTCCACATTACATTCTATCTGCCATGTTCTTGCCTACTCACTTAGCTTGCCTAAGACCTCTTGAAGCTTCTTTGCAACCTCACCACAACACTCGTTTCCCCCCAGTTTTGTGTTATCAACAAACTTGGAAATACGCATACCTCCACACATCCAAATCATTGGTAGGGATGGCGATTAGTTGGGGCCCAAGCACTGATCCTTGCAGTATCCCACAGACTGCCAACCTGAGAATCACTTGTTTATTCCAGCTTACTGCTGTTCCTTAACCAATTCTAAAGTATAAAATACATCACTTGTCTCCCTGTTTTAGCTCTGAAGAAGAGTCATATGGACTTGAAATAATAACTGTTTTCCTCTCAACAGATGTTGCCAGAATTTTCCCAGCATTTTGTTAATAATTTTAGTACATTATCCCAATCCTATGTACTGTGATTTTTGTTAAAGCTCCAATGTGGGACCTTGTTAAAAGCCTTTTGAAAATCCAAATGCACCACACATCTGCTAGTTCCCACTTACCTATTCTGCTCCTTAACATCTTCAAATAGCTTCAGCATGTTTGTTGAACATGATTTCCCTTTCATAAATCCTTGATGACTCTGTCCAATTCTACAATTATTTTGAGTGTTTAATTGTCACATCCTTTGTAATAGATTCCAGCATTTTCCTTACTATTGATGTCAGGCTAACTGGCCAACAATTCACTGTTTTTCTTCCCTCCACGCTAATTAGCAGGTTGCATTTCCCACTTTCCAATCTGCGGGAACCAATCCAGATTTGATAAAACTTTGGAAGATATCTTTAAATGCATCCACTACTGGTACAGCTACCTCTCTAAAAGCTGGGCGATTTAGATCAGAGAATTTATCACCTTCCAGTCCCATTAATTTCTCCAGTACTAGTTTTGTGGAAATATTAATTTGTGCAATACTAATTGGGGTGGCACAATGGTTAGCACTGCTGTCTCACAGCACCAGGGACCTGGGTTCGATTCCCGGCTTGGGTCTGTTTATGTGGAGTCTGCACGCCCCCACCCCCCCGTGTCTGCATGAGTGTCCTCCAAGTGCGCCGGTTTCCTCCCACAGTCCAAAAGACATGCTGGTTAGGTGCATTGACCATGCTAAATTCTCCCTCAGTGTACCCGAGCAGGTACCGAAGTGTGCCAACTAGGGGATTTTCACCATAAGTTCATTGCAGCGTTAATGTAAGCCTACCTGTGACAATAATAAAAGAAAATTCTTTCAGTTTCTTTTCCCCACTAGCACTTTGGTTCTCTGTTATTTCCGGAAGGTTTTGCGCATCGTCCTACGGTTTCTCTATTTTGTTATTCCCCACTATAAATTCTCATGAGCCCACATTTGGCTTTGCTTATCTTTCCCTATTTACATATCTATAGAAGTTTTTATAACCCATTTTTGTTTGTTGATAGCTTATCCTCATATTTAACTTTGTTTTCTTAATCTTTTGCTTGGCCCTCCTTTGCTGAATTCTAAAAAGATCACAATCCTCAGGCTTACCACTTCTTTTTGGCAACTTTAGAAGCCTGTTCCTTTGATTTAATACAATTTTTAACTTGTTAGCCACGGTTGAATCACTTGTCCTGTTGGACTTTTGTCCCTCAAAATAATCTATTTTTTTCATAAGCCATGCATTAACTTTTTAAATGCTGCACATTTGCCTGTCTACTGTCATATCTTTTAATTCGTATCCCAATCTACCACAAACATCTTGCTCCATGCCTCTGGAGTTTCCTTTGTTTAATTTAATCCCTTGGTTTTGGGTTGAACTATGTCACTTTCAAACTTGATGTAAAATTCTATCTAATTATGGTCACTAAAATAAGGTTTAGTTTTAGATTGTTGCTAGGGTGAGGGATGAAGTCACCATTGCTGCTTCAGCCAGTGTCCACATTTGATGTTTGCATCAATGAGGGTTCAATATTTTTACTTGTTAGTTTTCCGTTTAGAGTATACCATCTTAAAACTAATGTAAGCTGCACAAAGTAAATCCTGATTTTTGGCTCTTTGATGTGCTGACAACACCCTGTGCAACATATTAGGTTGGGTTAATAAGCTATGCTAAATTGCCCCTTTGGGGTAAATAAATGGGGTTACAGGGAAGGGTCCTTGGTGGATTGTTGTTGGTGCAGACTTGATAGACTGGCCCATTCCTGTAGGGGTTCTATAATTCTATATTGTTGCTCGCAAAGAGTAATGGCTATCCATGGGGGAAAGTGGCATAAGAAATGCCACACTAGAGGCCTTGGAAGAGGGGTGGTGGAGGGAGAGGAGCGAGGGAAGGTGTTCGGTGAAGAGATGGGCACTGAGGGAAAGAGAGAGAGAGGGGGTTGAGGGGAAGAAAGAGGGTATTGTTGAAGATAATCTCTGACACACAGAGTAGGCAGTGGGAACAAATAGTTGCAGAAATCAATGCCAGGAGTTCAAGCAGCACCACAAATTTTGATGTTGTGCGATAAAAGTTTAATGACGTTGCGTGAGTGGTCGTGTTCGGTGACGTTCCTTCAAATTTCATATTCTACCATCTGCACTACTAGCTTCAACTGTAGCACTCATCTATCAACAATTAGGACCCATACCTAATATTCATAGCTTCACCTTACCTTCATACACTTAAACTACTGCAAGCCTTACACCCACACTCTCAGCTTCTACTCATTGCCAGCTATTGAACTATATTAGCTATCACCCAAATAGATGGTGCAGCACTCACACAAATCTTTCTCTCTGTTGCAACACGACTGAAGGTAGTTGGAACTAATCGTAAGGTGGTGAGAAGCTCAATTGACTGTTATAACCTTAGTGGAGGAGATGGCGGTGGGCATTGTTGAAACAGTCATTGCTGAGTCCATGGTCAGAGGTGGGGCTGAATCTGTTGATGCTGATGGTACCTAATCATCATCCTCACATTCCTGTAGAATCTGGGTTTCCTCCATGTGTGGGTCATGTCCCATACCCATTTTCCATCCCTTTCCCCCTTCTGGCAAAAATAGGAACTATTGCAGGACTTCTGGATTCAGGTTTTCCATGCCATTTTATATAAGTCATGGCGTCTCCATGAATCTATGAAAGTCTTATGAGGATGTTTTATTGATAGAACAAAATGCTACTGTAATATAAAAGCAAGAACAAAATGCTACTAGGTATGTTTTAAGAAGCAGCTTTCTTCCCAATTAATAGAATAATAGAGTTCATCAAGGATAATTTTATTCTATAGTAAGCTAGATTAGTTCTGTTAGTGGGAATATCTTATGGCTGAAATAGAATTTGCTATATTTCAAACAATGTGTAATTTTGTACATTAAAATTGAGTCTGGTGTTTGCGAAATAAAGAACACAATTGAGCTAAAAAGAGAAACAGTGCAAATGCTTGAATTTAGAGGTTTTTAAAAAGAAGGGCAGCTAGGATTGTTAATAAATCACAAAAATAATAGAAACCCTAAACTACAGAAAGAGGCCATTCGGCCCATCAAGTCGGCCCTGACCACAATCCCACCTACGCCCTACCGCGATATCCCTATGTATTTACCCACTAATCCCTCTAACCTACGCATCTCCAGACACTAAGGGCCATGTTAAAATTGCCCCTTAGTGTCCTGTGATGTGTAAATTAGAGGGATTAGCAGATAAAATATGTAGGGATATGGGGGTGGGGCCAGGGTGGGAATGTGTTTGGTGCAGATTCGATGGGTTGAAGGGCCTCTTTCTGTACTATAGGGTTGTATGTAAGGTTCTAAGGGTAATTTTTTTTTAGCATGGCCAATCAACCTGACCCGCACATCTATGGACTGTGGGAGGAAACTGGAGCACCCGGAGGAAATCCATGCAGGCACAAAGAGAACGTGCAAACTCCATGCAGACGGTGACCTGAGCTGGGAATCGAACCCAGGTCCCTGGAGCTGTGAAGCAGCAGTGTTAACCATCGTGCTACCGTGCCGCCCAGCCAGTGACACTCATGTTGAACAAATGAATAAAAAAAAACTGCAAAATTTCATTGGCATTAGGAAGGTTGAGAGTCCTTGAGAGGATGTAGGGGAGGATTACCAGAATAGTTCCAGGCATGAGGGATTTTAGATACAAGATCAGTTGGAGAAGCTGAGATTGATCTCTTTGGAGCAAAGGAGATTGAGGAGAGATTGATAGTGGTACGTAGATACAGAAAAGCTGTTCCCATCAGTTGATAGTAGAAAGTTGAGAAGAGACAGATTGAGAGATTTGGGCAAGAAATGCAGAGGGGATGTGAGTAAAAATTTTCACCAATAACCTGGAACTCTGCACGCAAGGATGGTTGGAGTGGAGGCAGCTAATGATTTCTAAAGGAAATTGGAGGTTCAGGGAAATAAACTTTTGCAGAGCTATGGGGATAAAGGTGGGGGGTGGCGAAAGGAATGACTGGGTTGATCCACAGAGTTGGCCTATACTTGATGGGCTGAATGTTCTCCTACTGTATCATAATGATTCAGCATGACTATAAATCCAGCTTGGCGATTGAGCATTCAGAATAACACTCAAAAACTTAACTGGTTCATTAACACCGTTGTAAGGTAGAGAAGCTGTTGCTTCTATGTGATGTGGTTTGTGTGACTTCAATCCCATATCACATGATAGATTCTTAATTTGTCTCATAAGCCATAGTGTGTTATGAAAATGTTTTATACAGAGGGTGGTGGATGCCTGGAACTCGCTGCTGGGAGAGATAGTGGAAACAGATACAATAGTGACTTTTAAGGGGCATCTTGACGAATACATAAATAGGATAGGAATACAGGGACATGGTCCCTGGAAGGGTATGGGGTTTTAGTTTAGTCGGGCAGCATGGTCGGTGCAGGCTTGAGGGCCTAAGGCCTGTTCCTGTACTGTAATTTTCTTTGTTCTTTGTTCTTTTGAAAGTAACCCATCAACAATTAGGGATGGGCTGAAGCCATGGCTCATGTCCCAAGAACACTTATTTTAAATCATGTATTGTGAACAATTTCATAACTGTTAGTTCAGTGGCACTGTAATCAGTAAAATAAGTTGTATGTCACTGGCTTATGATCTGAGTGAGGATATCTATTGGCATAGATTATAATAGTATTCAAATTCAGCTTGTTTATTATTGTGAAGCACAGGACAAATTACTGATCTAAAACAAAATTAGAGTGGCTAATCCAGTAAACTCATTATTAACTATGTAACCGTGAACTTGTGATCATGGTTATTCTTTAAGTCTCCTGCCTTAGTGTTTGCATTCTTTGCCTTCCATGTTACTAACTCCCCCTTACATGTAGTAAAATGTTATTTCAACTCTTCAGTTAGTCAATACATACATTATATTATACATTTAGAAATCATTAACTATCATATATTAAAAGTAGTCACCCTTTGCTACAGATGCAAGACCCTCTCTAGTATATTGTCTAATTGAACATTTTTCTTGAATGACCTTTGGGGTGAGAATGGCTGGCAAATCAAAACTGGCATTGATTTTGTCTTCGCCATGCGCATACATTTTCATAGCAGAAATATTTGCACGGATATGAGGAATGGAACACTTGGCTACGTTGTTTGTTTTATTCATCCCTCCCCAACCCCTTCTCCCATTCCAAATATGTCTGTATGAACTCTGAAACTGTTGCACACTATCTTTGCTGATTGGGTATTGAATGATTTTGGGCAACTTTTAATTTCCACAATCTCCCTCAAAAACTCTACGTTTTATTTTTGTGTTTTTAGTGAATTGTTCCGACACTGGAATTCCCAATCCCTATTTAAGTGAATAAGTACAGACATGATTCCACTGGTAGTCCGCACAAAAACCTGAGATTGTTGGAAGATGCAGATTTTACATCTTTCCATATCTACTATTGAAAAACTTTACTGAATTAATGGTATTTGGATGTGGGACAAGTCCCATCAGGTGCATTATACAAAATGTAGCGCTACTGTGAAAGGAATCATGTGCTTTTTAAAAACATGCACATAAAGAGGGGTATTTTGTTTTTTTTCTATTCCAGTGTCACAGTAATATGACTGTTGTATAGCTTTCTGCATCCTAATGTTCATTTGCAGGTAGTTTTGTTACTAACCACACTGTTCCAAAAAACACTGTTTTAATATATTAAATACTATATTCTTAAAGATTTTTTTTTATAGCCTGTCAGTAAAGGAAAGACTGCTTTTGGTGTTCATCATTCCATATTCCCTTAAACCTCATGCACTTTGGCATATCATTTACAGCAAATTCCCTACAGGCTGTGTGTTCATTTCGAAACAAATTAAGGAAAAGGTACAAGATGACTTGCAGCGTTTTCTCCCACACAGTGGTCGTCCCTGCCGGAGGAGAATTTCAAACAGTAAATGAAGAAGCATACGCTCAGTATGTTTGTCAGGCAGTATATATATTTTTTTTGCTTTATCCTTCCTACCTGAATTAGTTTTTAAAAATATATTTGATTTTAAATTACATCTCCAGCGGTAAGCTCCTGAGCTAACTTTATCCTTTGGTATGTGAGGTTTATGACAGTGAGGCTACTGTTATGGTGTTATCAGACACGACGTTATACACTGGTTGACTGTTGAATTTGTTCATTCCACTGTTGTATTTTGTGCTCTTGATTGACATGCATGAACCATTTCTTAATTATTTATTAATCTATCATGGAATGTGGGCATTGCTGGCGACGACAACCTTTCTTGCCTATCCCTAATTCCCTCGAAGATGGTGGTAAACTGCCATCTTGAACTGCTGCCCTCCATATGGTGTAGGTACACCCATAGTGGTGTTAGGAAGTGAGTTCCAAGATCCGGGGGGGGGGCGGCGGCGGCGCAGCACAGTGGTGCAGTGGTTAGCAGTGCTGCCTCTCAGTGTCGGGGACCAGGTTTAATTCCAGCCTTGGGGTATTATGTGTGGAGTTTGTACGTGGCTCCCATCTCTGTGTGATTCCTCCGGTGTCCTCTCTCAGTCCAAAGATGTGTAGGTTATGTGGATTAGTTATGGTAAATTGCCCTTTAGTGTGCAAAGAGTGTAGGTTAGGAAGATTAATGGAGGAAATGCTTAGTATTACAGGGATAGGGAGGTTGAGAGTGAGCCTAGGAAAGATGCTCTATCGCAGACTCAATGGGTCAAATGGCCTCCTGTACTGTAGGTTTCTATAACTTTATGATTTTGATCTACTGCCTGTGAAAGAAGGACAATATAATTCCAAGTCAGGATGAATGTGTGGCCTTCAGTGTACTTAAATGGTGGTGTTCTATGCATCTGCAGCCATTGCCGTTCTAGGTGGTAGAGTCTGCAGGTTTGAAAGATACTGTTGAAGAAGGTTTGGTGAGTTGCTGCAAAGCATCTTCTACACAGTACACATTGTTGCCATTGTGTGTTGGTGGTGAAGGGAGTGAATGTTTAATGTGGTGGATAGGGTGCCAGTCAAGTAGATTACTTTGTCCTGGATGGCAGCACAGTGGTACAGTGGTTAGTACTGCTGCCTCACAGCACCAGGGACCCGGGTTCAATTGTGGCCTTGAATGAATGTCTGTGTGGAGTTTGCACTTTCTCCCTGTATTTTCCTCCAGTTGTTTTGGTTTCCTCCCACGCTCTAAAGATGTGTAGGTTAGGTTGATTGGCCATGCTAAATTGACCCTTAGTGTCAGGGGGATTCATAGGTAAACATGAAAGATTTCAGGGATAGGGCCTGAGTGGGATTGATGCAGTGCAGGTCAATGGGCCGGATTTGCCCACTGTAGGGACCCTATGATTCTTGTGTTGTTGGAGTTGCATGAAGCAGGTAAGTGAAAAACATCCCATCACACTCCTGAATTGTGCACTATAACTAGTGGATAGATTTTGAGGGGACGTGATGAGAGTTGTTCATCAGAATGTCTTGCGTAGCTACAGTATTTTGATGGCTGGTTTAATTCAGTTTCTGGTCAGTAGTGACCCAGAGGATGATAGTGTGGGAATGCAATGATGGCAAT
This sequence comes from Carcharhinus amblyrhynchos, assembly GCF_965287045.1. Classification (NCBI taxonomy): domain Eukaryota; kingdom Metazoa; phylum Chordata; class Chondrichthyes; order Carcharhiniformes; family Carcharhinidae; genus Carcharhinus; species Carcharhinus amblyrhynchos. The sequence goes on from NC_137325.1 coordinate 38,506,524, forward strand.
GCCATTAAATATCAGATGGAGATGATTGTCTCATATTAGAGAAGATCAATGCCTGAGACTTGTGTGACAGAAATGTTATCACCCCATTGTCCAGGTCTTGCTGGACTTGGACTTAAAGTGCTTCAGTATCTGAGGAATTATGAATTGTGTTGAACATTGTGCAATCATCAGCAAACATCCCCTTATGATGGAGGGAAGGTTATTGATGAAGCAACTGAAGATGATTGTGCCTAAAAATTACCTTGAACTCTTGCAGTGATTTTCTGGGATTGAGATATTGGCTTCCAACAACCGCACCATCTTCCTTTTTCACTGGGGCTTTTTGATAGGGCTCGTTCATGACAGACTTGGTCAAATGTTGTCTTGAAACCAAGGGCAGTTACTCTTGCCTCACCTCTAGAATTCAGTTTTTTTTTGTTCGTGTTTGAACCAAGGTTGTAATGAAGTCAGGACTTGAGCGACTCAAAATTCTACGGCTCCTTCCCTAACAGCACCATAAGTGCAACACATAGACTACAGTAGTTTAAAAAGGTGGCTCACTACCACCGTCACATGGGCAATTAGGGACTGACAATAAATAATGGTCCAACCAGCGATGAACACAGGTCATGAAAGTATAAAGAAAAGGACCCAACTTGAGCATCACAGAATTTTCCACATTTTTGTAAATGCCTGGTGTTACTGGGGCATAACTAGTTCTGGAATGCCAGTCTTCAGTACTGCTGCAGGGATATTGCTAGGGCCCAAAGTCTTTGTAGGGTCCAGCTGTAGGGTCTTTAACTGTTTCTTGATATCACATGGATTGAACTAAATTGAGTGAAGACTGTTACTTGTGATGCTGGAGACTTCAGGAGGAGGCCAAGATGCACCATTCACTTTTGGATGAAGGTGGTTGCAGATTCTTTAGTTTGGGCTTTTACACTGATGTGCTGATCTCCCTCATCATTGGGAATGGCAATATTTGTGAAACCACCACCTTCAATTGGTTTCATGGTAATGGTAAAGAGAAGGATTTGCCTAGCAACAGGGTTATAGATTGTGGTTGAAAATAATTCTGTTGCCCACAGCATCACATTGATGATCAGTTTTGAGTTGCAAGATCTGTTCTGAATACATCCAATTTAGCATAATAATAATGGCATACAACATCATGGAATGTATCCTTAAGTATGTAGATGGGTACTTCATCCCCACAAGAACTGTGGGGTAGTCAAGCTCCTAATATTATATTATGGACAGATGCATTCATCACAAGTAGTTTGGTCAGGGCAAAGCCCTAGCAGGTTTTTGTCTTTTGTTGGTTCCCAAACTGCCTGCTGCAGGCCCAGTCTGCCAGATATGTCCTTTAGGACTTGGCCAGCTCAGTCAGTAGTGTGCTACTGAGTCACCCTTGGTGGAGTCTCCTGCTTGGAATACATTGTGCCCCTGCCACCCTCAATGCTGCTTCCAAATGGTGTTCAGCATGGAGGAATACTGATTCATCAACTAAAGGAGACTGATAGGTGGTAATCAGCAGGAGATCTCCTTGCTCATGTTTGACCTGATGCCATGAGTTTTCATGGAGTCTGGTATATATTGAGGACTTTAGGGCAGCTTCCCCCAACTGCATACCTTCATTGAGTATGTCTTGTTGACTGGTGGGCCACACCCTGGGATGGTGATTGTCATGCTTGAAAGTTTGCCTATATGATATGAGTTGATAAGTACTGTAGATCATGGCATGTACAATAGCCCTATTTTTCAGGGTCCAAAAATTAAGTGTTTGCATATACTCTGCATATAAGTCAACCCCACTTTTTAATCGCAACATGTTAGTATACTTTCATGTAGCATGCTTCAATTTTCTGCCTCAAGTGCATGTTTTACTTGGGTATGAGGGACCAAGCAGCCAATTTGTTGTGAAGATGAATGGGAGTTTAAGACATGCTTACACCGAGCAAACCCCACATGACGGAGGTGAAGAAAAATGAATCTTTCAACAAAACAAATGAAATATAAGGCTGCTTAAAAGTTGTAACGTTTGCTAAGTCATCAAATAATTGCTGCAGTGAAGGAATTCCGTATTAGTGAAAAATATATTGAATGAAAGAAGATTCTATGATTCCTGCAGTGATTTTCTGGGATTGAGATACTGGCTTCCAACAACCGCACCATCTCCTTTCTCACTTGGGCCTTTTGATAGGGTTTGTTGATGACACACTTAATCAAATATTGTCTTGAAGCCAAGGATGGTTACTCTTGCCTCACTTCTGGAATTCTGTTTTTTTTGCCTATGTTTGAACCAAGGTTGTAATGAAGTCAGGATTTGAGTGACTCAAAATTCTGCCGTGCAGAAAATGACAAGACCAAATGTGCATGAGAACAGGGACAAACCACTGGCCTGATTTTTGAGAAGTATGTATCGGAATGCGTCCTCCAAAATTGTCAAATGGTTTCACCATTATCAGAAATGCAATGAATATATATGCATCTAAGTGGGCCGAATCACCTTGAGCTCAGCAAAGATTTCAGAGCCACACCAAATTATTATGAAATGAAGCAGTCTGATGTTGCAGCAGATGGGAACCAGAAGAACACAATATTAAATACTGCGTTTGATAAGGTTCCCCATGGTAGGCTACTGCAGAAAATGCAGATGCATGGGATTGAGGGTGATTTAGCAGTTTGGATCAGGAATTGGCTAGCTGATAGAAGACAGAGTGGTGGTTGATGGGAAATATTCAACCTGGAGTTCAGTTACAAGTGGTCCTCAAATCCTCAGGGATCTGTTTTGGGGCCACTGCTGTTTGTCATTTTTATAAATGACCTAGATGAGGGTGTAGAAGGATGGGTTAGTAAATTTGCTGACGACACCAAAATCGGAGGAGTTGTAGACAGTGAGGATGGATGTTACAGTTTGCAGAGAGACACAGATAAGCTGCAGAGCTGGGCTGAGAGGTGGCAAATGGAGTTTAATGTGGAAAAGTGTGAGGTGATTCACTTTGGTAAGAGTAACAGGAGTACAGAATGTAGGGCTAATGGAAGGACTCTTGGTAGTGTCAACGAGCAGAGAGATCTCGGTGTACATGTGCATAGATCCCTGAAAGTTGGCACCCAGGTTGATAAGGTTGTTAAGAAGGCGTACAGTGGGTTAGCTTTTATTGGTAGAGGGATTGAATTTCGGAGCTGAGGTCATGTTGCAACTGTACAAAACTCTGGTGCAGCTGCACTTGGAGTATTGCGTTCAGTTCTGGTCGCCGCATTATAAGAAGGATGTGGAGGCATTGGAAAGGGTGCAGAGGAGGTTTACCAGGATGTTGCCTGGTATGGTGGGAAGGTCTTATGAGGAAAGGCTGAGAGACTTGAGGTTATTTTCGTTAGAGAGAAGAAGGTTAAGAGGTGACCTAATTGAGGCATACAAGATGATCAGAGGGTTAGATAGGGTGGATAATGAGAGCCTTTTTCCTCAGATGGTGACGGCTAACATGAGGGGATATAGCTTTAAATTAAGGGGTGGTAATTATAGGACGGATGTCAGAGGTAGGTTCTTTACTCAGAGGGTAGTAAGGGCGTGGAATGCCCCGCCTGCAGCAGCTGTGGACTCGCCAACTTTAAGGGCATTCAAATGGTCAGTGGATAGGCATATGGATAACATTGGAATAGCTTAGGTTAGAGGGTCATTAGATTGGTTCCACTGGTCAGTGCAACTTCGAGGGCTGAAGGGCCTGTACTGCGCTGTAATGTTCTATGTTCTAAAATTTGCCAGTTTCCAGTGATTCATCTTCAAACAACAGCAGCCAATTATGTCACATCGGTAGTATGGATAAAACATCCATGAATTTTGATATGTCCATCGACTGGACTGTGGTATGGAAAGACGAAAACAGTTTTCGTGAAAACCATAGTACATGAGAAGACAATATTTGCAATAGTACTAGCCTGCATGGAGAATTGAATGAAATTAAAACCTTTCAAAAAATAAACTAAACCTCCTATTGGGGGTTTTGTACCTGCATGCTCATGATGACAGTTGGATGGATGAAGATGGAGTGAAGTTTTGGATCAGTAGCAGGCGTTTGGGTGGTCCATGTAAAGAATGCAGCATATTAATGTGGGAATGATCAGATCCCATGGGATCAAGAGGTACCCTCAAAACAATAACACACACATTGCCATTCTGTAGTTCAACCTTTTGGATATGTGCTTCAAACCATTCAGTGTTATGTCAGGCTCATTATGTTTGTTCCGTATGGAATAGATGGATGGTTGATGGAGAAGAGCCCTTCAGAGTGGAAATACGCACTTGATGTTTTATGTAGTTTGATCGTCAAACCTTGGGATGCTATTGGTACACGAAGTAGCATCAGATCATTAAAAAATGTAAAGTAGCCAGAGATGAAGTTAATTTGTTGTGGAGGCTGGCATGGTGGCATTGTGGTCAGCACTGCTGTCTCACAGCATCAGCGACCCAGGGTTCAATTCCAACCTTGGGTGATTGTCTTGTGGAGTTTGCACATTCTTCCTATGTGTGTGTGGGTTTGCTCCAGTTTCTCCCCTCAGTCCGTTGATGTATAGGTTAGGTGGATTAGTGGGTTAAATGCACATTGTGTACCTTTGGCAAGATGCACCAATTTTCCAAGCTTCTTGGACAGTGCATCCAAATCAATGACTTCTATATCCCAGAAGAACAAGGGCAGCTAAAGCATTGGAACACTGCTGCATGCAATTTCCCCTCCTGCGTCATCCTGATTTAGAAATGTATTGCCATTCCTTGCTAAACAGCACTTGTTGCCTGAACTTCCACCAGGTGCACTCTGGCAGTTCAAGAATTCAGGTCACCACCACCTTCTCCAGGGCAATTGGGGATGGGCAGTAAATGCTGGCCTAGATAATGAGTCCCTTAATCAATGAATGAAAAATAAAGCCACCCACCTAAAATGGCTGAGTTACTTGTGAAGGCTAGTTGGGCTGGCTTTGAGTGCCCCCCTTCAGTCACATTTTGTTGATACACCACTGGTATCTCTCAGTCACAAAACCTGAATGTACTGAGTGTTCTGTAAAAATCATATGCTCCTACCTAAAATTATTGAGCATTGAATGAATGGAAATATTCATTTATGATCCATAATGAGGCTGAAAGTTATTAAAAATCACAATGGTTTAACATTGAAGCTGCTATGCATATTTTCCCAAAATGAAATTAAAATTACTGAAACAAGTCCTGTGGAGCTGCTTTCAAGAAACTGGGAGGATGGTCTCTTTTATATTAAAAATTTGTAGACTTCCTTCATGGAGTGTTACGTGAACATTGAAGATTACAAAATAATGTTTCATTATAATTTATTTGCATTTGAAATTTCTCATTTAGTGTTTTTTATGTTTGTCTCTCCATAATTCAGGGATTAATTTTACATGACAAAAAGTGATAAATCAATGAGCCAGAATTTGCTGGAAAAAAAAGTCTGAAGAATGTATGACTTTATAAATACGCAATTGGCCTGAAGTTTATAAGAAAGAGATACCCCAAGAATGCAAATCATCAAAAATTGCTGTAAGATTAGTACCATTCTCTTGTTAGCTTCATAAAAACAGCACCTTACCTTTTACACCCCTCTGCGTTTCAAGAAGTTGCTGTATTTGCATATTAAGTACCCATTATACTCACCATGGAGAATTAGGTAATAATTTGATAGTGTAGGTATGTAACAATGTGATAAATGTTAATGTCTGCCATTCAACCTCCCCTTCCCAGAAAATGAATAACTAATGTAGAGTTTAATTCTTCAGACAGTGAATTGTTAGAAATGTTACCTTTTTTCAGTTACTTTTTTTTTCTCTACTTGATCTGAAGAGAATAGAATTCTAGGACGGCTATGTGAAAAGAAAAGGGGTAAGAAGTCTCTCAACACCAGGTTAAAGTCCAACTGGTTTATTTGGTAGCAAATGCCACTAGCTTTCGGAGCACTGCTCCTCCATCAGGTGAGTGGGGAGTTCTGATCACAAACGGGGCGTAGAAAGGCACACACTCAGTTTACAGAATACTGATTAGAATGTGAATCTTTACAGCTAATCAAGTCTTAAAGGTGCAGACAGTGTGAGTGGAGATAGCATTAAGCATAGGTTAAAGAGATGTGTATTGTCTCCAGACAGGACAATAAGTGAGATTTGCATTCTAATCAGTATTCTGTAAACTGTGTGCCTTTCTATGTCCTGTTTGTGATCAGAACTCCCCATTCATCTGATGAAGGAGCAATGCTCCGAAAGCTAGTGGCAATTGCTACCAAATAAACCTGTTGGACTTTAACCTGGTGTTGTGAGACTTCTTACTGTGTTTATCCCAGTCCAATGCCAGCACCTCCACATCAAAAGAAAGGGGAGCAGGACTAGCTGACTCACTGAGAAAGCTGGCACAGAAATGAATGGCCTCCTTCTGAGTTATAACCGTTCTAAAATTCACTCTTTGACATTGAATTCACCGTCCTTCTTGGCTCTGCCTGTTTATTTCTATATCCTTGGTCAAGGAAATGCATTGTTCCATTTGCTGTACCGTTATCAGCAAATTATGTGGCAAACAATTCTTGAACTGAAAGGTAGAGAAAAAAATCTCCAACTTTGTTCCCGCAAATTATGGGCCAACATACTTTATTGATCCCTGTTGGGGGGAAAAGGTATTAATATTTACCTGCCAAATGTGCATGTATTTTCAAATACTAAGAAAGGCATAAATAATTATAATAATAATGCTGCTAATATTAACATAGCTTGCTTTTATTATTCAATTTTTTTTGTTTTATCACTCTTGGAATTTCTTTCTTTTGGAGCATTATTTGCAGTTTGTTAGATGATAGCTGATTGAAAAACTCCTGCATCAGTAAGATCATAAATAGGAGCAGAAGTAGGCTATTTGACTCATTTAGCCTGCTCCACCAGTCAACAAGATCATGGCTGATCTTATTGTGTCCTTAACGCCACTTCCCTGCCTGCCCCTCGTAACTCATGACTCCCTAATAGGTTAAAAAAAAACTGTCTAACTCAGCCTGAATATATATTCAGTGACCTAACTTCTATTCCTCTCTGGGATAAAGAATTCCAGAGACTATAATGACTTGGAGGAAATTCCAACTCATTCCCATCTTAAATGGGAAATTCCTTATCTTTAGACTCTGCACCCTAGTTCCATGTTCCCCCACATGGGTAAACATCATCCCATCATCTATCCTGCCTTTCTCCCTCAGAACAGTAATCAATAAGGATGGGCAATGACCCCACCTCCATAATCATCCTCAGCGACGATGCCCCACAAGGCTGTGTTCTCAGGTCCCTATTATACTCTTTGTAGACCTATGACTGTGGCCAAATTCCCCTCCAACTGGATTTTCAAGTTTGCAAACGACACCACTGAGGTGGGTTGAATCTCAAACAATGACGAGACGCAGGAAAGAGAGAGAGAATCTGGTGCAGTGTCAATAAGCTCTCCCTCAGTGCCAACAAAACAAAGGAGATTGTCATCAACTTCAGGAAGCATAATGGAGAACATGCCCCCTGTCCTCATCAATGGGGATGAAGTAGAAAGGCCTGAGAGCTTCAAGTTTTTTTTTAGGTGACCACTTCATCAGCAACCTGCCCTGGTTCTTCTTTCTCTCTCCTCCCCCTCTCCTCCTCCTTCACCCCACCCTACACACACACACACACACACACACTATAGTTAAGAAACCCACCAGCACCTCTGCTTTCTCAGAAGACTAAAGAAATTTGGCATGTTAGCTACAAATCTCTCCAATTTTTACAGATGCACCATGGAAAGCAGTCTTTCTGGTTGTACCACAGGTTGGTATGGCTCCTGCTGTGCCCAAGGCTGCAAGAAACTACAAAAGGCTGTGAATGTAACCCAATCCACCACACAAACCAGCCTCCCATCCATTGACTCTGTCTACACTTGCCGCTGTCTCGGAAAAGCAGCCAGCATAATTAAGGACCCTACGCATCCCGAGCATTCTCTCTTCTACCTTCTTTCACCAAGAAAACGATACAAACGTCTGAGGCCTCACACCAACCAATTCAAGAACGGCTTCTTCTGATGCTGCCATCAGACTTTTGAATGGATCTACCTTCCATTAAGTTGATCTTTCTCTAAACTCTAAGTGTGTATGACTGTAACACTACATTCTGCACTCCCTTGTTTCCTTCTCTATGAATGGTATGCTTTGTATAGCACGCAAGAAGCAGTACTTTCCATACATGCCAATACATGTGACAAATCAAATCAAAACCTTCTGTTCAATAAGATCATGTCTCATTCTTCTAAACGGCTTTGAGTAAAGGCCTCACCTGTTTAATGTTTTCTTGTGAAACAATGCCTTCATCCCAAGAAACACCTAATGAACCTCCTGTCAATCTTATTGAGTTGGTAATGAAGTAAACCTTAAACTTGAAGGGTTTGAGATGAATTCTCTTTAGTTATCTCATGGTTTGTGGATGTCATTGGCAAGAGCAGCGTTTGTTGCCCATTTTTAATTGCAGTTGAATTGATTGGTTTGCTTGGCCTTCCCAGACGACATTTAAGAGAGCTTCTATGCGTCTTCCATCACATGTAGGCCAGACCGTATAAGGACAGCCAGACAGCAGGTTTCCTTCCCTGAGGACATTAATGAATCGGATAGTTTTTATGGTAATTACTTCAGTGTCCTGATGTATGACCAATGGTTGGGATTTTTGGACATGAGCAACTTTACACAGGGAACTAACTCCAACAGTGCCCACATCTTGTTTAGAAAATGCTGTGAAGCCCTTTTAAAAGTATTTCCTGTTTTGTAACTCAGGTAGAGGTATGCAATGTGCTAAATTGATTTGTTTAGCAAGATGAAAAGTAGTTGCATGATTGGAAACCAAAGGATGTTTGCCAAGATGTATGATTGTTCTTTTGTTCCTATTATCAATACATGGATGTTGATAGCTAAGTACAACTGAATAGTGCAGTAGCTGCTGTTGTATTTTCTTTGCACCAGGGCCCCTTCAGCTGTAGTAAATGTCTGTGAATAAAGCGGGAAGCTTGTATGGATATGTTTAAAGGAGCTGTTTCATTCATAACTTTGGAATAGTAGGGAAGGTCCTTGCTCTTAACAACAAGTTCCATCTGTTTTCCTTTTTTCTACGATAATACATAATACTATGTATCATAGAATCCCCTTCAGCCCATCAAGTCTGCACTGACCACAATCCCACCCAGGCTCAATTCCCATAACACCACATATTTACCTTGCTAATCCCCCTGATACTAGGAGTAAATTCAACATGGTATTTCATATAATACCCAGTGTGTTGCACGGTGACATTTTTTGAGTAGAATATTGTGCTCAAATATGAAAATTATTAGTTATATTAATTATTATCAATTGTGTATAATTCAAACATTTGGTAGACTTGATGCTTAATTGCATATATTATGAAACCTTATGTATGATTGCTATTTGGTATTGTTTTTGATATTTTTAGATGGAGTCAAAATCAAAGTACAAAATGAAAAGTTAAATACCTAACATTGCAATTTTCCCTTCGCATGAGATGCACAATGCATTACCAGAGTTGTTGGGCACTGTACTTATCCAATGCTATGGTTAGCATTGTTTGTTGAGTGCTTCTTGGAACTTTCCCAAGATTAATCTAGTGCAGTTGACTGAATAGTTAAATTTTTTTATTTCGAATTAAGATAACCAATGCACTAATTATGTAATCTGCTCCCTTTAGCAGTGCACATATGCAATGCATTTGATACAAGATTATAAAATAAATTGTTGCATTCAACAAAAAATCTCTGGCTAGCAAACTAAGGGTTAAGTGTTTAAATGTCAAGTGTTAATTGGGGGGAGAGGGGAAGGGCGGGGAAATTTCAGACCATTTTGGGCATGTCTGAATTCAAAATTTTGAGGGTTTTTAGTGGGCTTGTTTTCATGCTGTACTTCAAATTGCTGATAATTTATCTAATAGCTGTTTTCTGTGTTGGAAGTGAAGGATTTGTATTTGGTTTGAGAGAGTAGGGACGAGCTGAAAATAACTCGCAAATCTATCATCTTTTGAAAAGAGAAAGATGGGTTAATATCTTGGGTATAAACCTGGTGTAAGAATCAGTCTACATCCAAAGCATTAACCCAGCACCTCGTTTTTGTAAACTGTCGATGCACTTATCGTGTTTTCTTTTTTATCTAAGTTTTCAGTCTTTTTGCAATTTTCATATTACATGTTTTACTGCAACTCTAACATCCATTTATTGTTTTGTCTATGATAGTTCTTTAAAGAGCTATAATTCTAAAGCAAAATTAGAGAATAGTAAAACAATGAGCCAAGCAGTTTGTTGAAATTGAAATTTATTGTTTAGTGTACTAGATCTCTGTTATTGGTTCTGAGTTTTCTATGATATTTTTGCTCTGTAATGAGATTGTATTTAAGGTAACTATTGTGAATAAACAAACCTAATCTTTTACGCTAAGATGGAATGGAATTGTCTGCATTCTAGTATAATGCATCCACTATGTTGGAAGGGAAAATATGACTTGTCTTCAAATAACCAGGCATGTATTACCAGTAACAGGTGTTGATATATAGATGCTGATTTTAGTTTAGATTGGCCCATGTTTCCTGCAACCCCATGTTTAACTCTTTGTAATCAGATTTCTGTCTGTGCCATAAGACTGAAATTATCCTAATAAAAGTTAGAAATTTGATCCTCTCTGGCTATTATATTATCTTTCTTTGACCTTGCGGTAGTCATTGGCAAAGTAGACCACATCAGCCTCCTCCAGTTCAGTAGGATTGTGCACACTTTCACTCTTGTTTATCAAATTGTTGCTAAAGCGTCTGCAGTAAGGGCTACACTTGCTGCTCTGGTCTATTATCTCCATGTCCCCAAAGATCTGTCCTTGACGCCTGGTTTTCATCTGCTTGCTGCCCCTCAGCAACATCATCCATAAATCAGGTTCAATATGTACACTGACCTCCCAACACTCCATCACCTCTCTTGATCCCCACGTTACCTCTGTACTATCAGACTGGTGCTGTCTGACCAATCTGACATTGAGTCTTTCATAGAGACATTGAAAATTTATAACACAAAGGGGTCCCCATTGGACCATATTTTTTGTACTGAATGAAGAAAAGTTATCTAGTCTAATCCTATTTTTCAGCCAGTGGTCTATAGCCCTGTATGTTACAGCTCTTCAAGTACACATTAAGGTATTCTGAGGGTTTCTGTCTTTACCATCCTTTAAGGCAGTGAATTTCAGGCTCTCACCACCCTGTGGGTGAAAATTTCTCAACTGTCTTCTAATCCTTCTGCCAAGGGAGATTGATCTTTCCTATCTAGGTTCCTCATAATTCTGTATACATCTAAATCTCCCCTCTTCCTTCTCTATCCAAAGCAAACCACCCAGTCAACTAGTCCTTGACTTCTACAGAGCTGTGAAGAAAATATATAGACCCGAAACGTTAACTTTTGTTCCTTTCTCCACAGATGCTGCCAGGCTGCTGAGTCTTTCCAGCCTATGTTGATTTATTTCAAATTTCCAGCATATACAGAACTTTGCTTTCATATTACCAAGCCTATGCAAACTTCCATATAGTTAAAATTCATTAGTGCGACAGCATTTTCATAATTCTCCTTTGTACCCTCTCATGCGTGTCTTTGGAAGGAAACTTGCAAGTGGTGATGTTCCCAGGGAATGCTCATTTTCTGGGTGTTAAAAATTGAGTATTTGAAGATGCTTCATTTTTTTGATTTGACGCAATAGTACAAAAATTGTTTGAAATTGATTTTTTTTTTGGAAGAGTTGATGAGAGTAGTGCAATTAATCTTGTGCATAGGGATTTTGTAAAGGCGTTTGACAAAGTACTGCATAATGGACTTGTTGGCAAAATTAAAGCCTATGGCAGTGGAAGAACAGTGGTAACATGGATGCAAAAATGACTAAGGGATGCAAGTATATGTGTGGTTGTTTTTCAGATCAAAAAGAAAGAAAACTTGCATTTATATTGAAAGTGCTGGAGATGTTGGAAATCCTCAGCAGTTCAGTCCATACCTTTGGAGAGAGAACTAGTTAATATTCCAGTGATCTTTCATCAGAACATCTCATCCAAAAGTTGTTAGTTCTCCCTCAGTCCTGTACTGAAGAATTAGTCTTTTTTTGCTTAAACTCTAGACTGAGACTTGAACCTACAACTTTGAATTTGAGGTGGGAATGCTGTCAATAGGGACACACCTCTGAACTTGCAAGGAAGTATACGGTGTCCTCCATGGGTTGATATCAGCACTGTTTCCTATTCTTCTCCCCAAAATGGAATGTTTCATCAACTTTACCACTAAATCCCACTATCTGATTCCCCCTTGACTTGGGGTAGCACAATGGTTAATGCTGCTGCCTCACATCGTAAGGCATCAAGGTTCAATTCCCGGCTTGGGTCACTGTCTGTGTGGAGTTTGCACTTCCTCCCTTGTTTGCGTGGGTTTCCTCTGGGTGCTGCAATTTCCTCTCACAGTCCAAAAATGTGTGGGTTAGGTTGATTTGCCATGCTGAATTGATCTTAGTGTCAGAAGGATTAGTAGGGCAAATGTGTGGGGTTACAGGCCTGGGTGGGATTGTGGTTGGTGCAGACTCGATGGGCTAAATGGCCTCCTTTTGTATTGTAGGGATTCTGTGATTCCAGGGATAGGCTATTGACCAATATCCAGATTCTCAGTCGACTATGTTTCCACTCGCCCAATTTTTTTGTCAGGGCTTTATCCCATTCTATTCTGATAGTGTTGTCATCTTAGGACCTACTTCTGCTATTTCAGACGTTTGTATGTTTTTTTTCCACAGCTGATGATTTCATCTGATCATTGTTGACGTATGTTAAGATGTGCAGACTATTTCCTTCCCTTCCAAAACCAGAGTAGGTTTCCCTTGTACTCACTTCCACCCACCTCCAGATTCAATGGATCATCCTCCTTGATTTTCATCACCTCTAATGGTGATGCCATCACCAATTACCTCTTCACCTCCCTTCCTTTCTGCTATAAGTGGTAAGGGAACAGTTCCTTTCACAACACCCTGGTCCAACCCTCAGTCACCCCTAGAAATCCCACTGCTTCCTTCCTCTGCAGATGCAGGACATGCAGCATTTATCCTTTATTTCATCTATTCCCATCATCCAAGGCTCAAAACACACTTAAGTGAAACAGTAATTTACTTGTAATTTTTTTAAAAATTCATTCACAGAATATGCGCATTGCTGTCTAGGCTAGCATTTATTGCCCGTCCTTAGTTTCCCTTGGTGAGCTGCCTTTTTGATGACTTCAGTCCCTGAGGTGTAGGTACGCCCATAGTTCTGCTAGGGAAGGAATTCCAGGATTTTGACCCAGCGATAGTGAAGTAACGACAGTATATTTCCAAGTCAGGATGCTGAGTGACTTGGGGGAGAAACCTCCAGGTGGTGGCATTCCTGTGTATCTGCTATCTTTATCTTTCTAGATGGTTGTGGTTGTGGGGTTGGAGGGTGCTGCTGAAGAATCCTTGGTAAGTTCCTGCAGCGCATCTTGCAGATGGTGTACACCATTTGGTGGTGGTGGAGCGGTTGAATGTTTGTTGAAGGGATACTAATCAAGTGGAGGCAGTGGATTCCAGAGGTGACTTCCGAGATTGCAATGTTCAAATCTTATTGCGTCAAGTCCTGCTAGATCATGTGACCATTTTGAAAATCTGGTCCATGGTCCTTATTCCAAGATGCTGGAGCTTATTTGCGAGGTTGGACAACTTCTAAGGCAGTTGCCTGGTCTGAATTAAAAGATTTTCTAGTGAGGAAGAGAGAGAGTAGGAAATAGAGGTAGGGGAATTTCACAGTAATTTCACTGCAAGAGTTAATGTCAGCCTTACTTGTGACTAATAAATAAACTTTAACTTTTAGATTCCGGTAGAAAAGGAAAAAGTGGGCTTGGTCAAGAATGTTGTGAGTTCATTTGAGCACATATAAAAGCGATTGCAACCTCAATTCAGAAGGCAATGAGTAAGGCAGACTGTTAATGTCAAGCCAATTACACTGTTAAGGTTAAGAGAAACAGATAATGGGCATGAAATATCTTTGAGCAAGTATTAATAGGGACTCCTCTACTGCGGCTATTTTGGTGGCCCTGGAGAGGGGACACAGCATCTGCTGGTGTGCTTCAGGCCTTCTGTGACCAGTGTGTGTCGTGAGGTCTGGGGTGCATCATCACCCCAGAGACACTGTTTTGATTTGATTTTATAAGTTTCTTTTGACCTTTTGATTTATTTACAATGCCCCACCAGGAGCAGTTATGCCCTCTGAGTATTTTGTTTTACTGATATTTGTTTTCGTCTATTATAAATCGGCGATGACTGGAACACTGGGTTATGTGGGAAGAGCTGAGAGACTGAACAAGTCAATATAACTAGGGCACAGCAGGGACACTGGGTTGAATGGGGGAAGAGCTGTGAAACTGAGCAATTCAATATGAATAGGGGATAGCAGGAACACTGGGTTGTGTGAGACAGAACAAATCTCATGGGGAAGAGCATAACTAGAGTCGGTCAACATAAGATAGTTGCTAAGAACTCTAATCGGTAATTCAGAAGAATCTTCAGCACCCAGAGTGTGGAGAGAATTTTTAAAAAAATTGTTCATAAGAGATGGGCATTCATGGAGACCAACATTCATTGCTCACCCCAATTGTGCTTGAAAGCTGGTCATGAGCTGTTTTCTTGATCCATTGCTGTTCTTGTGGTGTAGGTACATCCATAGTGCTGTTAGGGAGGGAGTTCCAAGATTTTGATCTAGTGACAGTAAAGAGACAGTGCTGTATTTCCAAGTCAGAATGGTGAGTGACTTGGAGTGGAACTTGCATGTGGTGATGTTCCCAGGAATCTGGTGTTCTGGCACTTCCAGGTGGTAGAGCTTGTGGGTTTGGAAGGTGCTGTCAAAGGACCCTTGATGAATTGAACAAGGATCTTGCTCCCACAGGAAATGATTGAATTTAAAGAGAAGCTAGACAAATATATTTGGGAGCAGGGACGAGAGGGTTATGATAGATTTAGATTAGGGAAGCTGGGAGAAGGTCAATGCTGGCATGAACTGGTTGGGCTGAATGGCCTGTTTCTGTGCTGTATATCCTGTATAATACAATACATTTACAACTTAAAGTTCTCTCCAGTCTCTTTCATGACAAGTCTGAAATTGATGCGTTGGTTGAGGTGAAGGTCTTGTAAAGTGGGGGATTCTCAGTGAGCTGCAAGATGTCTTGTCAACTTACTGGAGGTTTTTTCTCAGGTGAATTTGAAGTTAGAACATAGAACATAGAACATTACAGCGCAGAACAGGCCCTTCGGCCCACGATGTTGCGCCGACCAGTTTAAAAAACAATGACCCACTAATCTAAACCAATCCCTTTTCGTCCATAAACCTATCCACGGATCTCTTAAACGCCCCCAAACTAGGCGCATTTACAACTGCAGCAGGCAGGGCATTCCAATCCCTCACCACCCTCTGGGTAAAGAACCTACCCCTGACATCTGTCCTATAACTACCCCCCCTTAATTTAAAGCCATGCCTCCTCGTGCTAGCTTTCTGCATCCGAGGAAAAAGGCTATCACTATCCACCCTATCTAAACCTCTAATCATCTTATATGTTTCAATAAGATCCCCTCTTAGCCGCCTTCTTTCTAGCGAAAACAACCCCAAATCCCTCAGTCTCTCCTCATAGGACCTCCCCTCTATACCAGGCAACATCCTGGTAAACCTCCTCTGCACCCTCTCCAAAGCCTCCACATCCTTCCTGTAATGTGGGGACCAGAACTGCACACAGTACTCCAAGTGCGGCCGCACCAGAGTTGTGTACAGTTGCAACATGACGCTGCGACTCCTAAATTCAATCCCCCTACCAATAAACGCCAAGACACCGTATGCCTTCTTAACAACCTTATCTACTTGATTCCCAATTTTCAGGAATCTATGTACACATACACCTAGATCCCTCTGTTCATCCACACTATTCAAAGTCCTCCCGTTAGCCCTATATTCAACACATCTGTTATTCCTACCAAAGTGAATTACTTCACACTTCTCCTCATTAAACTCCATCCGCCACCTCTCGGCCTAGCTCTGCAACCTGTCTAAGTCTCCCTGCAAACTATGAGTTGGAACACATTGGGTGGAATTCTTCTCCAAAGTATGGCTGTCTATTTCCTTGGCTGCTTAGATGACTTTGCAGCAGGTTTGATGGCTTTTTGTGGAATTCTGTATGCAAGTAGCTTGCTGAATTTTTAGAGTTGACCATGACTTCTCATCATGTGGCTTGTAGATGTTCGTAGTCCTTTTCCTGTGTGTGTTGATTCACACACTGTGTTGTCTTTTGACATCTTGAGAGTTTGAGACAGCTGGTCCCTTTTTTGTGTTTGCATTACACATTCAATTTGAAATTACTCATTTGAGTTAGTTTTAGGAGATCCATTAATACAACTTCAGTCTGGAAGATATCTTTTATTCCCTCTTGATATGAGTGTGGTTTCAGAAAACAAAGAACAATACAGCATAGGAACAAGCCCTTTGGTCCTCCAAGCTTGCACCGATCATGTGTTCCTAACTAGACCATCCATTCGTATCCCTCTAGTCCCAGTCTGTGAACTCGGACAATCTTCGGGGGTGGGGGTGAACACCATCTTTTGCAGTTTTTTTTGTTTTGTTTTTAATATAAGGTATGGACTGAAGGTTTGTAATTTGCTGGAAGCTGATGCCAACTCCCCCTGCCTTACACTGCCATCCCTTTTGTTAACTCATCACTTCAGCCTTTCATCCTACCACTGACCCACCCTCTTGTTCTGCCAGCTCCCATCTTTCCCTCTGGCAATATTTGCTCGAAACCTCTAAAATGTCTAACTGTTTCCAGTTGTAACAAATATCAACCTGAATTAGTTAACTTTCACCCTTTTAATTTCAGATTTCTATCTTTGCAGCATTTTGCCTTTGTATGGCTAATTCAATTAGTTAGTCAAGTAAACAAAAATACTGTTTTATTATGTTAAATTTGCTACTTCTGATAAATAAAACTGTTAGTATAATTGCATACTAAGTTATTAAATACGATACGCAGTTCCAGAAAATTCTTCCCATAAGACATTGGTATTAGGGTGTTTAGTTTTATTTATTAATGTCACTAGTTGGCTTGCATTAAACTGCAGTGAAGTTAGTGAAAATCCCCTAGTCGCCACACTTCAGCACCTGTTCAGGTACACTCAGGAAAAATTTTAGCCTAGCAAATGCACTTAACCAGAAAGTCTTTTGCACTGTGGGAGAAACTGGAGCACCCAGAGGACACCTGTGCAGACTCCACACAGACAGTGACCCAAGCTGGGAATCGAATCTAGGTCCCTGGCACTGAGCAAGCATAGGTAACCATTGTACCACCGAGCTGCCAATTGTATCACAAAAGAATAAGAATACAAGAAATAGGAGCACTCCATCTATGTTTGTTGCAAATTCTGGCTTCAACATTTTTCACCAGCTTGTTTTTCTTGATTCCATCTGTCTTGTGCATTAATGTATTCAATGTTGGAGCATCCACAACCCTCTTGATTACTTTCAGTGAAATAATTTCTCCTCATATCAGCTGTAAACAATTGTTTCCTTGACTTGAGGCTGTGTCCATGTTGCAGGTTTGCAAGCCAGGGGAAATAATCTCAGTATCTACACTTGTTAAGCATTGTATGAGCCCTGTATGTTTCTATCTATTCTCCTACCTCCAATGAATAAATAGACCCGATTTAGACCCAACTTTTTGTTCTGTTTCTTACAATTTCTGTTTCTTCAGCAAAAGACCTTGAGGCTAGCAAACAAAGTTTTTTTTTAAAATAGCTAGTCTTTTTTAAATGTATTTTGTTTTGTATTTTTCTACTGAATTCAGTTGCTAAAGAGGAATAGTCTTCCTTGATGTAGCAGCTCTTTGAACATCACTGTCAACCTGATGGGAAAGGAAAGTTTTAAACAGCCTGGAGTTTGATGTAATGTTTTCTGCATGGAAAAATAATTGGCCATCATCAAGATGAACTTAATTAATTATAAGGACACTGTATCCTCAGGGAATTTTTATGGTTTTTGTTGATTGCTAGAGTTCGCTCAGTAACAGGATGAACTGAAAATCTCCGAAGCTTTGCATTTGGAATACAGAGAGGGCATCCTTCCCTAAAGAACAAGTCTTGTTATGGCACCTTTCCTGTCTGATTTCAATTGCATTATACTTCCAGACACCAGCAGCTTAATTGGCTCATCCTGCCTGCAGTGGGTTTTGTGGCGGGTAGGAACAGAGAATTGAGGACTAGGCAAAAAGTCTAAAACCCACCAGTGTAAAAATAGTTTGCAATTCTGTCAGTTATCCTGTTGCCCTTTGGTTTGAATTCCATTTGTATTCATTACCATCTCATGAATGCTCATTTAAAGAGTTGCTTGCCAGAATCTTTTGGCACCTTCCAACCTTGTGAAATGCCCACAAGAAATACATCAGCCTGAACCCTATTTGAAAAGGAGTGATGTGCATCTGACAGACCTCGAGGCAAATGCAGAATACATGGCCTTCTTGCCACAGCACTCTGCTGGTCTTGTTGCAATGAATGTCACATTGTTGGAGCTTGTGGGGTTGGTTTCCTCCTTTTTTTTTGTGGTACTCATGCAGCCTCCACTTTCAGACTCTGCATTCCCCAATCCTGGCACAGTACTGATCAGAGGTGTTCTGCTCCCATTGACTGCCACCGTTGTTCACAAGGACACCACTGTGCAGTGGCAGTTAAACAGGATTTCACTTTCAAAAATGAGCATTTTGACCAGGAATGAAGAGAGGATGAGAATGACAAGCAAAATGGGGGTAATGGGGATCATTGGCTGCGCAAGGACTTAGAAGGAGGAACAGAGGGGCAAGATGTGGAGGAGGATGGGGAACAATGAAGGTAGTCCAAATGATGGCCAGCTGAATCCTGAAAGAGTACGTGAAACACTGACAAACAAGGGGTCAGAGGATAACCTAAATGGATAGGGATGGATGCAGACTTTGGAATTGGAAGGGGGTGGGGGGGGGGAATTGTTAATGTGGCACAAGAGGGACGGGTTGCACAGAGGCTCAGACGAGGTTGTTTGAGGGGGGAGCACTGTAGTCGTCAAGTCATCAGAGCAATGGGGAGCTCGGTAAAAGTCCGTCCTTGATCTGGGGCTTGCAGTCAGGAGTCAGTCCTGTGGCAATGTAGAAAGGAGTCAAAACTGAGGCTGCCCATGGCCATTGTCTTCACCAGAATTAGCAATTATAACAGGCCAAAGAGCATTCACTCATTGACCATGAATGTTGCTGTGCCACACTAGAAATTGGGGCACTGAGCTAGGTTGGGATATGCAATTCATCTACACCTTATGACCCATGCTGGGCTGCAGATGGTACATTTGAGTTGTTAGCCATATCACCTTGATGCACGTGTTCGTGTCTCAGACAAGGCTGCATCAGGCGCCAAAAAAGTCGGGCCGAATAAAAAATATAGACCCGTACAGTTGGTGTAGTTTTCATATTCTGAGCTTCAATTTCATGACCTTTTAATCATTAATGTCTTCATTGTTTCATTTTAGATAGAAGGCAAATGCCAAAATGGATCCAGGACTAAATGTTGCCTTTGTCAGGGTCCTAATATAATGGAGAGCATGAACAAGAGGGTCAGGAGGAGAAATTGCCAGATCTAAGAAGAGCCTCCTAATTACAAATGAATGAGGCACAATATTGTGCACGTCTCCGCTTGTCCTGAGCTCTGGTAGATCACATGCAGCGTTCATGGCGAAGATCTGACGCTATGTGGAGTTGGGAGTGTATCCCGTGCCAATGACTTTGCAGATGACCATTGCATTCAGTTTCTTTGCCTATGAGGTTTTCCATGGATCAGCAGGGGACCTGTGCAGTATCTCATAGTCCGCAAAAAAAACTCTCAAAATAAGTCACAGACGCCCTTTATAGGAAGGCACGTAGTTTATGTCAGGCTTGTTGTGGACTAAGATAACCAGGCTGAGAGAATCATTGGCTTCTCTCCCATCTTAACCTTCCCAAGAGTACAGAGTACAATATACTGCATGTATGTGGCTTGTTGGATTCCATAGCAGCAGCCCCTAATCTTTATAGAATGCATTGGCTACCTATCCATCAGTGTGCAACTGGTGTGTGGTCGTTGGCAGCACATACTGCATGTCCTTTCACGGTGCTCTGGGAGTTGCCATGACTTTCCTGATTTGATTTATTATTGTCACATGTATTGGTATACAGTGAAAAGTATTGTTTTTTGCGTGCTATACAGACTATGTATCATTTACAGACAAGGAAAGGAGAGGGTGCAAAATGTAGTGTTAATTTTGAGTCACTGTGATACCGGGGTCTTCAGTGGGGTAAGAACAGCTTCAGAGAAGGTTTAGACATTACCACTGAAACATTGAATGCAATGCACCGGAGTCATCAGCCACAGTCATGCAGAGGAGAGCTACAGCACTGCTCACAGCTCCAAAAGCTCCCTTACAGAACAGACTGTAGAGCTGCTGAAGGTATGCATCAGATGCTTGAACCACTCAGCTCACTGCAGTACACTTGGAGAAGGTTTCCTACATGATTGCAGTGCACTGTTGCTCTTCACAATCTTGCTATTCAAGGACTGCTATTCCATCAATATACAACTGGTGTGTGATCATTGGAAGCACATATCGCACATCTCCTTACGATACCTTGGGAGTTGCCATGACTCCCACATCCTGAGTCACTCCCAGGTGTGTGAGATTTTCAGGGAGCCTGTATATCTGCAGGGTTGGCTACTTTGAGATAAGGGTTACATACTGAAATGCTGGCTGATAACACTGGTGCATTGCACTCAGAATCAATCCAAGGAGATGTACAGTGCTGCAGACAATAGTGCTTCTGAAGATGAGCTTCAGTTGCTTGGACCATTCAGATGGCTAATTATAATACACTCCTGATGGGATTTCATGCATCATCGCAATATGTTGCATTCTTTGCAATCTGGCAGTGCAGAGAGCTGATCCGTTACCAGAGGTTGAAGCAGAGAAGGATGAGAGCTCATCAGAGGATGAAGAACTTAAAGCCCAGGGGCCTCGGGGCTACTGAGTGCCCTTATGAACACGAAAACGATGTGGATAAGAAAAGATGTTGGATGAAGTGCCTGGGGCAGGTGCCAGGAAGAATGAAGTCAAGAGAGGTGTTACAATCCCAATTGATATAACTGGACGGGCAAATTCCAGAATGGAACCCTGGATCAAAACATCGTAACTTTTATTTTTAAAAAATCAAATGTGGAGAGACGAGTCACTTGACCACTAATTAGTTTTAACAACAAGAAGAAGCATTTATTAAGCATAAACATAATTATAACACAAAAGTTCTTTACTGCGCAATCTTAAAGCTAAGTGTTTAAGCTAGACATTGGTGACAAAGTCCATTTGAACCTATAGTTTGCTCACAAACTTAGTGTTTGCAGATTTCGCCTTAATCCCCCAGATGATTGTCATATGAGAGTTTCCAAACTCCACTCCTAAAATATGCTTTAAGATCTTCTCACTGCATTCCAAAATCCATTTCACATTTCCCTAAAGACACATTTGACCAGAGCTTCGATTCCACTTTCAGCTGTAAGTCTGTGCTGGGATTTCTAAGCAACCTCTTTTGGTTTCTCTACTTATTGGCTTTCGTTGTTTCAAAGGGCCACAATTGCTTTAACTTTCAAGTCCCAGAATCTTACTAAAATTACTTCAGATGTTTCAGTTACCTGTGGAAGTCTGCTTCCCACTTTAAATCTAGTTTAATGCAATTGTCTCTCTATCTCAGAACACTTGGTTACCCCTTCTTCAAATTCTTCTGAACTATACCTTAGTTTCTATTGACATAACTTCAATTTTTTGAAATCTTCTTTTGGCTAGCTAGAAAGTAAACTAACCCCCACACAGACAAACATTTTTGTTCAACACGAAATTTAACTAAAACTCCCTTCCAGCACAGAGTGATTAAATTAAATCTATCTAAAACCATATCTTATTTCTAATGTTTACTCCGACAAATATAAATCCCTTAAAATTGCATTTCGTTTCCAAACAGGAAAAGGTATGGCCACTTCTTTTCTAGAAGTCAGTGCCATTACTTTTCATCTCAGGGGATGTTCAAACACTCACGGTGAGAATGAGTCCAGCATTCTCACTTGCACGTTCTGGCCTCATGTATCATCAAGCAATGATGTTTCCATTGGTCGATAAGTGCTCTCGCTCAGAATTAGAGTGCATCAAGGAACAAGAGTGATGCGAGAGAAGACATGAAGCATTCACTGCCGGGGAATGATGCAACATTGCAGCCACTGAGATGAGGACATAGCTCGCGATTTCTTCCTTCTGTGTATATCTTGCTTTCTGTCACTAACACTGATGGGACACAGATGCCACTAGAAAATCAATCTTAATGAGTTGCCCTCCCTCAGAGTTTTCTATTGAAGAGTTAGAAGCACATATCACACACTTCAAATAAAGATTCAAATGCATCTGACATCACACAAAGGTGCAGAGAATAGTTAAAGTGAAATTGACATCGCAGGAATGTTAATCTCACAGTGGGTCACTGTCACTGAGTGGGAAGATGGCTAAATAACCATTTAGTAGCATGGTGGCATAGTGGATAGCACAGATCCAGGGACCCAGGTTAAATTCCAGCCTCGGGTCACTGTCTGTGTGGAGTTTGCATGTTCTCCCTGTGTCTGCATGGATTTCATCTGGGTGCTCCAGTTTCCTCCTGCAGTCCAAAAGATGAGCCAGTTAGATGTGCTAAATTCTCCCTGAGTGTACCTGAACATGCACCTGAATGTGGCTACTGGGAGATCTTCCTAGTCTTTTGCAGCGTTAATATAAGTCTACTTGTGGCAATAAATAAACTTTACTTTGCACTCCAAAGATGTGTGGGTTAGGTTGATTGGCTATGGTAAAATTGCCCCTTAATGTCAGGGGCCTAGTGGGGGGGAAACGTGTGGTTACAGGGATAGGGCTTGGGTAGAATTATGGTCAGTGCAGACTTGATGGGTCAAATGGCTTCCTTCCACATTGTGGGGATTCTGTGATGAAATTGCACATAAGAGGAGTCCAGTCTACTTCAGTTGACCAAGACGTTCATGTAACAATGAAACATAGTTACAAAAGTGCAATTTATTTCCAGTGATGGAATATCCATGTCCCAAAAGTAAGATTAGAATTTCTTAACTTTTTAACACTACCCTTGGCTGAAGCTCAACAGCTGCAGCAGAGGTGCAGGGCAGCCAGCTGACTGCCATGTTTTGATGCCTGTGATAATCTTGGTGGATGTCTTCTTCTGGCCCTGGCCTGATAGAAGTTTCCTGCTCAGGGACAGTTGCACCCCCATCTGTCTGAACAGCTGGGTGGATGGGGTCACAGGCAGAGGTGATCACGAGCGGCTGCACACTCGTGCAGTGTCCTGAGAGGTAGGCCTTGGGACATCCATGTGAATCCTATCTTTGCCCCGCCCTGATTTCTTGAGATGTTGCACTTGGAGGGAAGTCAAAGGTGCCTTATGCAATGTCCTAATTAGGTTAGGGGTTTTGGCTTTTAAACAAAAGAAAGAGATATGGTTTACGCACGTAGATTCAAAAGAACAAAAACAGATCTATCTAGGATAGGTATAGCACGAGTGAAGGAACGCAGAGTGGTACTGAAGCGCAGGGCTGAGAGCACGGAGCACAGTTGTTCTGTGGAAGTGAATTGCAAGTCCAAGTTTAAGCTGTAGTGTTGAATGGTGGCAGTTCGAGATCGACTGTCAAGTGCAGCAGTTGACCCTTGGGAGTTGAAATGTATGGAGGTTTTCATTGTTTTTCCTTTTATAAATAATTTTTTCTGAATAAATAAATTACTTTCTCCTGCCAAGTAATTGTAGAGAGTCACAGTTGTTACATTTGGTAAATCAGGACTATCAACTCCTGGAATCGGGGGGGGGAAGAAAGTTTGCCTATTATGTAAAACCAGTCAAGAGCAACAGTAAGTTTAAAATAAAAAAGCCCCTTTTTGGGAGAATCAGTGACATGTTGACTGAACATTGAGCTTACTATATCGAAAGACTCCACTATTTGGCACTAATAATAACAGAAGATAAGCAAAAAGTCTTTCTGTTTATGGTATGTGAATATAATTACAATCTCATTAAAAATTTAACATCCCCAGAAACTCCAGATGCTAAGTCTTTTGACCCCCTCTTGGTTTTGGTTAAGGATCATTACAATTCTACACCATCAATCATCATGCAACGTTTTAAGGTTAACTCTGTTATAAGGGACCTGGGAGTCAATTGTGATATGTACGGCAAGACTAAGAAAATAGGCTGAGCCATGCCAGTTTGGACGTTCACTAAATGCATTCATTTTGGCATAAGTAACTTAAACATACAAAAATACTATTGGTAGGGGATAGGATTTCTTTGGCGAAAGCCACGAAAATAGCTTAGGCGATTGAGACTGCTGAGACAGACATGCTCCAAGTTAGTGTGTGCATGCATGCAAGATAAATCAGCAACGGCACACAACTTCGGCAGGGCAGGAGGACAGAGTTGAGCGTGCAGAAGAGACAGGGCAGAAACTCAGTGAGCAAAGCAGGGACAGAAGAAAAAGAAAACATGTTAACAAACCAGAATTTCAAGATGAAAGTTATAGGTGTTGGGGGGACCAGCCCAGGGAAAATGTAAATTCTGGGATTCTGTCTGTTTTGGCTGAAATCGGAGAGGCCACACCCGAATCAAACGCCAAGTGAAGCAAAATAAGTCTAGTTTAAAGAAAACCTGGATTCCAGTAACAATTAACAACCTGAATCAGAAGAGGAAGCCGAGATATATCAATTGAATAATGTGAAAAGGAGTAAATCGGATCCTGTTGTAATAGTACCTTAGATAAATGGGTGCCCACTAAGCATGGAAGCAGATAAGTAATTGAGCAGCTAGATTGACCACATATATAGAACATGGGAAAACTACAGCACGAGCAGGCCCTTCGGTCCGCAAGTTGCACCGATGATATCTCTACCTACTAGGCTTACCTATAGCCCTCAATTCTATTAAATCTCATGTACTCATTCAGAAGTCTCTTAAAAGACCCCATCGAATTTGTCTCCACCACCACCGACAGCAGCTGATTCCACTCACCCACTACCCTCTGAGTGAAAAACTTACTCCTGATATCTCCTCAGTACCTTAAACCTGGGTCCTCTCGTAGCAACCATTCCAGCCCTGGGAAAAAGCCTCTGAGAATCCACCCGATCTATACCTCTCAACATTTTATACACTTCTATCAAGTCACCTGTCATCCTTCGTCTCTCTAAGGAGAAAAGACCGAGCTCCCTCAACCTATCTTCATAAGGCATGCCACCCAATCCAGGCAACATCCTAATATGGGGAAACCCTCAAAATTTTGGGTACTACATTCACACCAGTAACTTATCAGCACCAATTTACTCAACTATTGATCATTGTCACAACAGGCCAGGGGCCCACTTTCATGAAACATGATTAGTTGTATCAAATAAAACTAAAATGGCTAAGTATCTTCAGTTTACAGAACAGAAGTTTAAAATAAATACCCAGAGATTTTTCAAAACGAATTGGGCAGAATTCAGGGAATTGAGGCTAAAATTTGCATCAATTTGGATGCTACCCCAAATTTCTTTTGTTCTCGCCCAGTGCCTTACGCTTTACATAAAAAAGTCAAGATAGAACTTCAATGTTTGGAAGAATTAGGAATCATGAGGCCAATACATTTTTCTGAATGGGCTACTCCCATCATACTGAAATAGGACAGGACTGTTAGCATTTGTGGAGACTACAAATTAATTATCAATTAAGCAGCTAGGCTGGACAGATATTCATTCCCAAAATTGAGAACTTTTTGCAAAGCTAGCAGGAGGTCAAACATGTAAAAAAAAAACTTAACATGAGCCATGCCTATCAGTAATTAAAATTGGATGAAGATTCAAGAAAAGTAGTAATAATTAACACCGACTTAGTCTCTGTCATGATAGACGTAACAGCCTAGGAATTTGCCTGGTGAACCTTTGCTATACTCCCTCTATAGCATGATATCCTTCCTTAGATAAGGACACCAAAATTGTGCACAATGTGGCCTCACCAATGCCCTATACAATTGGAGTAAAACATCCTATCCTCTGGAATTGGCCATGGAGTGAGAGGATAATGGGGTCAAGAGGGATGGGAGTTGGAGAGGAGCGGCCATGAGCTGGGAGAGAGTGGCCATGGGGCAGGAAGGGGAATGTGAACGCAAGTGCCCAGCTCTTGAGTATTACTCCCAGTATGAAACAAATTTGTGAGTAAAGAAGCAGCATCATCCTCCCTTAAGTAAGTACTTTGGTAAATAAGAAAACTTTTTAATTATAATCAATGTATACGTAGAAATAAGAACTTTTATAAATTTGATTTTGTACATTTTTTTACCTATTGTGCAAAAATAATCACTATTTCTTGGGTTAATACTTCTACATAATAAGAATGTCTTACAATGGTTCCATCAGTACTCTTGGGAGGTCAAAAGGATTCCGTGGCTGGAAAAGTTTAGGAGATCCTGATCTGGTTAACACATTATTTACATGAGGAAGTGTTGTACTTTTATATGTTGTCTTTTGGATGGAATGTTAAATTGTGTTTCCAACTGCCCTCTCAAGTAGATATAAATAGTTCCCGTCACACGATTTGAAGAAGAATAGGAAATTTTTCCCTGTGTCCTGGCCAGTGTTGAAGCTTTAAAGTTTATTAGTGTCACAAGTAGGCTTACATTACTGCAATGAAGTTACTATGAAAATTCCCCAGTCGCTACACTGCAGCACCTGTTCAGGTACACTGATGGAGAATTTAGCATGACCAATATACCTAATCAGCAAGTCTTTCAGACTGTGGGAGGAAACCAGAGCACCCAGTAAACCCACACAGACAGGGAGAGAATGTGCAAACTCCGCACGGACAGTGGCCCAAGCTGGGAACCGAACCCGGATCCTTAGCTCTGTGAGGCAGCAGTGCTAACAAGTGTGTCATCGTGCTGCCCAACATCCACTTCCAACACCAGTAAAAGAGTCCATATGATCATTTATCTAATTGCTTGTGGAATCTTGCTGAGCACAAATTGTCAGTCATGTATTAGGATTGCCAACCCTCCTAAGTTAGCCAAGAGTCCACCAAAATCGGTATTCTCCCAGTGACGATTGAAAAATTCAGGAGACTTGAGCAAAATGTTAATGGATATAGATACAGTAAATGAATGGATGAGGTTGACAAGTGCCTGGAACTTTGGTCAATGGGGGGAGGGGGCTGATAGCCTCTGGAAGATTGCAAAGCTCTAATTGCAAAGTTCTAATTTCCAGGCCAGACCTGGAATACTGTGTGCAGTTTTAATCTCCTTACCTGAGGAAGGATGCTCTTGCTGTTGAGGAACTACAGAGAAGGTTTACCAGACTGATTCCTGGGAGGGCAAAACTGACGTATGAGGAGCGATTAAGTTTGAGGAGGATTAAATTTGTTGGAGTTCAGAAGAATGACGGGGTTCCCATTGAAACCTGTACAATTCTAACAGGACTAGACAGGGTAGATTCAAGAAGGATGTTCCTGATGGTGGGGGTCTACATAACCAGAGGTTTGAGGATACAGAATGGACTGTTTAGGACAGAGATGAGGAGAAATTTCTTCACCTAGAGAGTGGTCAACATGTGGAATTTGCTATCACAGAAAACAATTGAGGCCAAAACGTTGTGGGGGCAATTCTCCCAAAAAAGTTCTAAGTGCTGAATTCGCGGGAAAAATGGTGTAAATCACGATTGTTCTTTCAGTGGGAGTTCAGACTCGAATCTCCCACACACTGTGCAATGCAGAGGCCACAATTATGAATATTATTAAAAACTCGGGGGTGGGGCCTGTTCACACCAGAGTCTGACAGTTCCAGGCATCTGTGCATGCCCAGTAGCCCCAATGTGTCAGCTTCCCGTTTGCTGGTTAGCTCGATTGCTGGCCAGCTTGGGACCCTTGCAGTGCTTCCCCTACAGGCCACCCCATCTCCCTGCTCCCACCCCCATGGCTCGATCATGGTCCTGGCCACCCACCTGTCTTGAAGCACCCCAATCTAGTGACAGTCCCCATACTCGGGCTATTGAGTTGGATGATCATCTGTGATCATAATGAATGATGGAGCAAACTTCAAAGGCTGAATTGTTCTCTCCTGCTCCTATTTTCTGTGTTTCTATTTCTGGTAAAGATGGCAGTTCCCAGAGCCAGGTTGGGACCATTGCTCTCTCTGCAGAAGACTATGGGCTTGTTTTGAAGCTTCTTGCCGTCATGGTGTTTCAGAGATGGAAGAGGTGCATGTTATTCTACCTCGTGAGCAGCGGCTTCAAAGAATACAGCACAGAAACAGGCCCTTTGGCCCTCCTAGCCTGCACCGATTATGTGTTCCTGACTAGACCATCTGTTTATATCCCTCTACTCCCAGTCTGTTCATGTGGCTATCTAA
This sequence comes from Carcharhinus amblyrhynchos, assembly GCF_965287045.1. Lineage (NCBI taxonomy): Eukaryota > Metazoa > Chordata > Chondrichthyes > Carcharhiniformes > Carcharhinidae > Carcharhinus > Carcharhinus amblyrhynchos. Next base: position 38,535,098 of record NC_137325.1, read on the forward strand.
ATAAGTCTTAAATTATCCTAGCGTGTCTGCCTTAATTACCTTACTTGGTAGTGCATTCCAGGCCCCCCACCACACTCTGTGTAAAATACATCCCCTGCATAGCCATATTGAACCTTGCCCCCCTTACCTTGAACTTGTGATCCCTTGTGTTTGTCATTTCTGACCTGGGAAAAGCTTCCAACTATTCACCCTATCTGTGTCCTTCATAATTTTATAAACTTCCATTAGGTTGCCCCTCAACCTCTGTCTTTCCAGGGAGAACAACCCTAGTTTACTCAATCTCATCTCATAGCTAATACCCTCCATTACCAGGCAACATCCTGGTAAACCTTTCTTGTACTCTCTCCAAAGTCTCCATGTCCTTCCGGTAGTGTGGCGACTAGAACTGGACGCTGTATTCCAGATGTGGCCTTACCAACTTTCTATGTAACTGCAACATCACATGCCAACTTTTATACTCTCTGCCCCATCCAATAAAGGCAAGCATGCCATATGCCTTCTTTACCACCTTTTCCACCTGTACTGACACCTTTAAGGGTCTGTGGACTTCACATCCAGATCCCTCTGTGTGTCTATACTCCTGATGGTTCTGCCATTTGTTGTACAGCTCTCCTTTGCATTAGATCTACCAAAATGCATCACTTCGCATTCATCTGGATTAAATTCCATCAGCCATTCCTCCGCCCAATTTTCCAGCCTATCTATATCCTGTTATATTCTCTGACAATGCTCATCACTATCTGCAACTTCAGCCATCTTTGTGTCGTCTGCAAACTTACTAATCAAACCAGCTACGTCTTCTTTCAAATCATTTACATATATCACAAATAACAGAGGTCCCAGTACAGAGCCCTGTGGAACACCGCTAGTCACAGACTTCCAATCAGAAAAAGACCTCTCCACTGCTACCCTCTGTCTTCCATGGCCAAGTCAGTTCTGTAGCCATCTAGCTAGTTCACCTTTGATCCCATGAGATTTAACCTTTTGCACCAGTCTGCCATGAAGGTCCTTGTCGAATGCTTTACTAAAATCCATGTAGATGGCATCCACGGCCCTCCCTCATCAATCATTTTTGTCACCTCCTCAAAAAAACTCAACCAAATTTGCGAGGCATGACCTTCCTCATACAAAACCGTGTTGTCTATTGCTAATGAGTCTATGGAGTTCTACATGTGTATAGATCCTACCTCTAAGAATCTTCTCCAACTATTTCCCTACCATGGACCTCAAACTCACTGGCCTATAATTACCTGGGTTATCCTTGCTAAACTTCTTAAATAATAGGACCACATTTGCTATTCTCCAATTCTCTGGGACCTCACCTGTTGTTCAATGAAGAAACAAAAGTTTCTGTTAGAGGCCCAGCAATTTCAACTCTTGCCTGTTCAGTAATTTAGGACAGATACCATCTGGCACTGGGGATTTGTCTACCTTAATGCTTCCTAAAACACCTAACACTTCCTCCCTTGTAATTGCGATTTGTTCTAACGGGTCTACACATCCCTCTGAGACATTACCAATTAACGTGTCCCTCTCCTTTGTGAATACTGATACAAAGTATTCATTTAGGATCTCACCTACTTCCTTGGGTTCTAAGCATAATTCCCCTCCTTTGTTCTTGAGAGGTCAGACTCTCTGACAACCCTCTTGTTCCTAACGTATATATAAAATGCCTTGGAATTCTCTTTAATCCTGTGTGCCAAGGACATTTCATGACCCCTTTTTGCCCTTCTAAATCCCTGTTTGAGTTCTTTTCTACTCTCTCTGTATTCCTTCATTGCTTTATCTGTTTTTAGCTGCCTGCACCCTATGCATGCCTCTTTTTTCTTTTTGATTAGATCCACAATTTCCCTGGTTATCCACGGCTCTCGAATCCTACCTTTCCTGTCCTTCCTTTTTACAGGCACGTGCCTGTCCTGCACGCCTATCAACTGCTCCTTAAAAGACTCCCATGTGCCAGATGTGGATTTACCCTTGAACAGCCTCTCCCAATCAACAGTCACCAAATCCTGCCTAATCTGGCTGTAGTTAGCCTTCCCCCAGTTCAGCACCTTACCCATAGGACAACACTCATCCTTTTCCATGACTATTCGAAAGTTCAGTAAGAAGCCTCACAACTCCAGGTTAAAGTTGGACTTTAACCTGCTGTTGTAAGACTACTTACTGTGTTTACCCCAGTCCAACGCCGGCATTTCCACCACTATTCAAAAGTTTACAGAATTGTGGTCACTGTTCGCCACATGTCCCCCCACTGAAACTTTGATGACCTGACCAGGCTCATTCTCCAGTACTAAGTCCAGTACAGCTCCCTCTCTAGTTGGACTATCAACATATTGCTCCAAAGAATCTTCCTGGACACAATTTATAAATTCCTCCCTGTCCGGACCCCCAGCCCTAAGGGATTTCCAGTCTATATGAGGGAAATTAAAGTCTCCCACTACAAGAACCCTATTTTTCCTACACCTGTCCAGAATCTCCTTACATATCCGTTCTCCAACTTCTCGTGGGCTGTTGGGAGACCTGTAGTATACCCCCAGCTTTGTGACTGCACCCTTCCTGTCTCTGAGCTCTACCCACAATGTTTCGTTACATGATCCTTCCAAATTGCCCACCCCCTGTACCGCTGTATTATGCTCCCTAACAAGTATTGCTACTCCCCCACCTCTTCCAGCCCCTCCTCTGTCTCGCCTAAAACACTTATATCCTGGAATATTCAAATATTAGCTTCTAAATGTGGGTTGCGTTGCAGGATTAGTTCTTGTCTGTTTCCAGTTGGGAGTAAAACAGGAGTGGGCTCGGCCTGAAATATACAAGTCCCTGAAGCTGAGGAAATGGGGCAGCCTTGGACTCTGCTATTCTCAAACTTACTGGGAGACTGGCTGGAATCTGAAGAGGGCAGATGGAGGTAGAAGGTCATGTGACAGCTCCTCTAATCTGCCCAACCTGAGTTGGCAACCCTGGTCATATTTTCCAAAATTACACTGCACAAAAGTACAGTAGCTGAGAAACACTTTGAAACATCCATGAACGGTTCTTTGTATATGGAAGTTCTTTCTTTGTGTGTTTCTATATTAAAGATATGAGGCCTGATTTTAGCTCTAGTGCCATTTTGTTTAACTATTACATTTATTAAAACTTTGTTTCAATGATGATTGAAATAAGTACAGATATTCTCCTGGATTTTTGGGCACCCATTTCTTTTCATTTGCTGCCATTTTTTGGCTCTACATTTGAATCTACAACATTCCCAAATTGGAATTCTAAAAATTTACACTAATTATCCCTATGAATACATGATATTCTTAAAATTATTTCTTGCTAACAGTTTAGAAGATGGGCTGAACATATGTTCGTTATTCAGTTTGGTAGTCTTATTATTTTAAGATCTTTTCTTCCAGAAGCTTTCTGCGTTATGGAAGTGAATAGGTTTAGTGCCCATAACCAGTATATTGCAGTTCTTGTATGCTGGGGGTTTGTAATTGTTGAGAATGAAATATATCTCAATTTCTTAAAATATTATTTGAAATATTCAGAGTTTGACATCACCTGCTCTCAGAACAGCTGAGCAAATTCGGAGACAGCTAGACACAAGTCAAACAACTTCTACTTTGCTGCAGTGTACACATGACAATTGCTATTCATGTCACCGTACACTGCTCAAGCAGCGAAAAGAGTTTAGAAGAGTGATTTTGACTGCTGTTGCAAGCACATTAACCTGCCTTCAAAAATATGTAAATTGATAGAATTAGTTCTAACAGAAGTACATCTCAGTTTAATGGCAATGATTGTGTAGTAAACAGCAGTTTATACAGATCCAGAAGGGGAAAACTTCAGCCTTTTTAATCTTTTTTGAGAATGCAGTGTGGACAGCCCTATGACAAAGGGAATCTCAGCTTTCAAAAATCACCTGGTAACATTGCACACACCAAAGCTAATACTTACTGTGAATTCTCATAACCTTGAGATTAATTTCTGGGGAAGGAGAATAAATTGATCAAAGGACAGGAAGGACTGAATGAAAATTGGTCAAACTATGAGCAATAGTTGATTTATAAAAACACAAAGTGGATAAAATAAATGGCTGGGTAAAATTTTAATGTAGCAAGTGTAAAATAAAAATGGGGTCACATGCTTAGCCTGTGAATGGTGTTAATTTGAAAGGGAATTAGAAGCACTGTACATATGGACTTCTATAATTTTCCAACCACCTAATTAATGCAAGATGACCAGAACAAGTGCGTAGAATTGTGACAAACAAGGGAAAATAAACTATATTGGTATCTTAACAGACACAATGGGTTGAGTGTTAGCTTTTAGAGAATGTTTAGCTTCTGAAGCAATTGTGAAAAACACAATTGATTGTTCCCCCCACTCCATTCTCTCCCCCATCTCTCCTCCTCTCTTGCCAACCAGCATTTTAAGTCAAGAATTTAAGAAATGCATTTACTTCCAACTTGAGATAAACACTGTCAGTGTGGAATTTTATCCATGTTGGTATCTGTCCTGCACTTTATCAAGCACGAGTTACATTTTTACAAGTGTTTGCAAAACTTGCAATATAATTTATTGAAAATATTTATTAACATTCATTTGGTTTTGTTTTCAGACAAAATTCAAGAAGCACAAAAAGAACTACAGGTTCCTGAAGGTTCCCAAAATAATTTACAACTTCTTAAAGACACAGAAAAAGGTTGGTTTTAAGCTCAAAACGTACTGTGCAATTTTTAAAAGAAAATTTGTTGTGATTTCTCCTGGTTGGTCATTGCTAGTGTCTAAAATTTCAACATTTAATTATCATCTTTTTATCTTTTCGTTTAAAAGAAATGAAAGGGAAAGCATTTTTATGATCTTCAATGGGGTATGGAGAAAACATAATTAGTGTGTTTTATCATCTTTAATGTTGAGGCCGTCTTGGCTCGTAATTGACATTCCATATATGTCTTTTGTCAAGTTCCCTTTCTTCATCAGCCTTGCATCCATTAGAAATTTAATATGATTTATCTGTTCTTGTGTAATAGTTCTATTGATGCATACTTTTTCTTCACATGAGCGTATGTGTATACAGCATATTGGTTTCAATGAGGGCTATTGAACGAGAATCATATTCTGCTAAGTCTTCAGTAGATTGAATAAGACAAATTTAGATTACAGTCCATGTTGGGGTACAAAATTATTTAGTCATTTGTCAGTACAGAATTTGAGTATTGCTGAAAGAAGACGTTGTCAAAACTTTTAATCTTGTACTTATCAGGACAATACCATATGTAAAGGAAACAACACCTAGTATTAGATTCGAAGAAGAAGCATACAAATTGGCAAGAAAAAGCAATAGGCCTGAGGATTGGGAGCAGTTTAAAAATTAGCAAAGGCAAACCAAGGGATTGCTTAGAAAGGGGAAAATGGATCATGAAAGAAAGCTAGCAAGGAATATAAAAACTGACTACAAGTTTGTAAAGATATGGAAAAAGAAAAAGATTGACAAAAATGAATGCAGGCCCTTTTCTGTCAAAATGGGGAAATTCATAATGAAGAACAAAGAAATAGTTGAGGAACTAAATTTGTACTTTTATCTTCACCAAGGAAGATATGAATAATATACCAGAAGTTCCGAGAAACAAAAATTTTAGTGAGAAGCTGAAGGAAATCAGCATTAGTAAAGAAATGGTTCTGGGGAAATTGATGGAATTGAAGGCAGATGAATCTCCATGGCCTGATAATCATCATCTGGAATACTTAAGGAAATGGCCCTAGAAATAGTAGATCCATTGGTGGTTATTTTCTAAAATTCTTTGGACTCTGGAATGGTTCCCCCAGATTAGAAGGTAGCTAACGTAAGCCTGCAATTTAAAAAGGGCAGTAGAGAGGAAACAGAGACAAATGAGTCTAATGCTGGTAGTAGGGAAGTTCAGTAAAAAGTCTGACAACACCAGGTTTAAGTCCAACCGATTTATTTGACAATAGACTCACTAGCTTTCGGGGTTAGTCCCTTTGTCAGGTGAATGGAGAGTTCTGGCCTCAGACAGAGCATATAAAGCACAGACAGTTTACAGATTACTGATTAGAATGCAAATATTTACACATAACCTGCTGTTCAAGTCTTGAAGTGGCCAGCAATGTGAGTGGAAGGAGCACTGATCACAGGTTAAAGAGATGTGTATTGTCTCCAGACTGTACAGTAAGTGAGGTTTTGCAAACCCAGGCAAGTCACGGGGGTTACAGATAGTGCGACATGAACCCAAGATCTTTGTTGAGACCGTCCTCATGTGTGCGGAACTTGGCTATCAGTTTCTGCTCAGCGACTCTGCGCTGTCGTGTGTCGTGAAGGCCGCCTTGGAGAATGCTTCCCCGAAGGTCAGAGGCTGAATGCCCATGACCACTGAAGTGTTCGCCAACAGGAAGGGAACAGTCTTGCCTGGCGATTGTTGTGCGATGTTCGTTCATCCGTTGTCGTAGCGTCTGCGTGGTCTCCCCAATGTACCATGCTTCGGGACATCCTTTCTTGCAACGTATCAGGTAGACAACGTTGGCCGAGTTGCAAGTGCCTGGTGGATTGTATTCTCACGTGTGATGATGTCATCCGTGTCGATGATCTGGCATGTCTTGCAGAGGTTGTTGTACCAGGGTTGTGTGGTATTGTGGTCACTGTTCTCCTGAAGGCTGGGTAGTTTGCTGCGAACAGTGGTCTGTTTGAGGTTGCGTGGTTGTCTGAAAGCAAGAAGTGGGGGTGTAGGGATGGCCCTGGCGAGATGTTCGTCTTCATCAATGATATGTTGAAGACTCCGCAGAAGATGTCTTAGCTTCTCCGCTCCAGGGAAGTACTGGACGACGAAGGGTACTCTGTCCACCATGTCCCGTGTTTGTCTTCTGAGGAGATCGGTGCGGTTTTTTGCTGTGGTGCATCGGAACTGTTGATCTATGAGTCAAGCGCCATATCCTGTTCTTATGAGGGCATCTTTCAGCGTCTGGAGGTGTCTGTCACGATCTTCCTCACCTGAGCAAATCCTGTGTATATGGAGGGCTTGTCCATAGGGAATGACTTCTTTAACGTGTTTAGGGTGGAAGCTGGAAAAGTGGAGCATTGTGAGATTGTCTGTGGGCTTGCGGTACAGTGAGTTGCTGAGGTGACGATCCTTGATGGAGATGCGTGTGTCCAAGAATGCAACTGATTCTGGGGAATAGTCCATGGTGAGTCTGATGGTAGGATGGAACTTGTCGATGTCATCATATAGTTGTTTCAGTGATTGTTCACCATGAGGCCAAAGGAAGAAAATGTCATCGATGTATCTAGTGTATAGCATCGGTTGAAGATTCTGTGCAGTGAAGAAGTCTTGTTCGAACCTGTGCATGAAGATGTTGGCATATTGAGGTGCGAATTTGGTCCCCATGGCTGTTCCGTGTGTCTGGATGAAAAACTGGTTGTTGAAGGTGAAGACATTGTGGTCCAGGATAAAGCGGATGAGTTGTAAAATTGCATCTGGAAACTGGCAGTTGTCAGCATTGAGTACTGAGGCAGTCGCAGCAATGCCTTCGTTGTGGGGGATGTTGGTGTAGAGCGCCAAGACATCCATTGTGACGAGGAGTGTCCCTGGTTCAACTGCTCCATGTGTGCTGAGTTTCTGTAGGAAGTCCGTAGTGTCGCGACAAAAGCTGGGGGTTCTTTGTACAATGGGTTTCAGGATGACCTCAATGTAGCTGGAGAGGTTCTCACAAAAGGCCCATTGCCTGATACGATGGGACGGCCGGGTGTGTTTGCCTTGTGTATCTTTGGGAGGCAGTAGAGATCTCCAACATGGGGATTACGTGGAATGAGAGCACAGAGGGTGCTCTGAAGGTCCGGATTAAAGGTCTTGATCAGATTGTTGAGTTGATGAGTGTGTTCTTTAGTTGGATCTGTGGGTAACTGTCTGTAGTGTTCCTCATTGTTTAGTTGTCAGTATACTTCTTTACAGTAATCCATTCTGTTCAGTATGATGATGGCCCCTCCTTTGTCTGCTGGTTTGATGACAATGTTGCGGTTGGTCTTGAGAGCGTGGATGGCGTTGCGTTGTGCTTGGGTGATGTTCGGGGCTGTCTTGTAAGTGCGGCTGATGAATCTGGTGTAAACGCACCAGTAGGGAAGTTGCCAGAGTCTACTATCAAGGATTTCATAGCACAGCATTTGGAAAGCAATGGCATAATCAAACAAAGTCAGAATGGTTTCTGAAAGGGAAATCATGCTTGAAAAACCTACTGGATTCTTTGAGAATGTAACCAGTAGAGTTAACCAAGGAGAACCAGTGGGTGTAGTTTATTTAGAATTTCAATAGATTTTCGACAATGTCTCACAGATTGCTATGTAAAGTTAAAACTTATGCGATTGCGGATAGTGTCTTGAGATGGATAGAAAGCTGGTTATCAGACCAGAGTTGGAATAAATGGGTCATTTTCTGATTGACAGTAATTAGTGGGATAGTGCAGGGACCCCAACTATTCACATTATATATTAATGATTTGGATGAAGTAACGAAGTAGCTAAATGTATTCTCTCCACATTTTCAGATGATACAAAGTTGGGCGGGAGGGTGAGCTGTGAGGAGGATGTAGAGATGCTTCAGCATGATTTGGACAGGCTAATTGAGTGGGTATGTGCGTGGCAGGTGCGATATTATATGGATAAGTGTGAGGTAAGCTACTTAACTAGCAAAAATAGGAAGGCAGGTTACTATTTGAATGGGTGTAAATTGAGATTTTATGGCTTTGCTTATCCCAAAACCATAAAATCATATCCGAGATCAATGGATCTTCCCGTTGTCCACCCTCGCCCGCTCTGATTCCTGTGGCAGGCGGGAGTGGTAAAACTCTGGCCGTAGAGTTAGACAGTGCAGAAAAGGGCCGGAGTGTATACTGACAATATCTTCCACTAAAAGTCATGCTACTCCCGTTTTCCAGCACTTGTCCCATATCCTTGACTGTTACGATGTTTCAAGTGTTCACCCAAATACTTTTTAAAGGTTGTAAGGTTTCTGGCCTCCAGTACCTTCCCAGGCAGTACATTCTAGATTCCCACTATCTTCTGACTGAAAAAAACTCAAATCTCCTGCCCCTTACCCTATGTGTATTGTCTCCAGACAGGACAGTTAGTGAGACAAGTCCTTCATCAATGGGGATAAAGTAGAAATGGTTGAGAGTTTTAAGTTTTTAGATGTCCAGATCACCAACAACCTGCCCTGGTTCCCCCATGCTGACACTATAGTTAAGAAAGCCCACCAGTTTCTCAGAAGGTTAACGAAATTTGGCATGTCAGCTACGACTGTCACCAACTTTTATAGATGCACCATAGAAAGCATTTTTTCTGGTTGTACCACAGCTTGATATGGCCCCTACTCTGCCTGAGATTGCAAGAAACTACAAAAAGTCATGAATGAAGTCCAGTCCATCATACAAACCAGCCTCCCATCCATTGACGCTGTCTACACTTCCTGCTGCCTTGGAAACGCAGCCAGCATAATTAAGGACCCCATGCACCTTGGACATACTCTTCCAATTCCATACTCTTCAGTCGGGAAAAAGATACAAAAGTCTGAGGTCAAGTACCAAACAACTCAAAAATAGCTTCTTCCCTGCTGCTGCCATCAGACTTTTGAATGGAAGTATCTCACACTAAGTTGATCTTTCTCTACACTCTAGCTATGACTGTAACACTACATTTGCACTCTCTCCTTTCCTTCTCTATGAATGCTATGTTTTCTTTATAGCATGCAAGAAACAATACTTTTATTTGTAAACTAATACATGTGACAGTAATAAATCAAATTGCAACAATTTTAAACAAGTAAATGGGAAGTGAGGGCACAAGTAAAAATGGTAGTATAAATAGTTCTAAAACAAATGAAAAGCAAGACAGCAATCATCAAAAATGTCCATGTGGCATTACCTGTAAAGGGCAAACTAAAAGCTCTGAAATAATTAAATAAGGAGAGAGAATTCTTCATTCATTCCTGGGTTGTGGGCATTGTTGGCTTGGTTTACCTATTCCAAATTGCTGCTGACATTATGGTGGTGAGCTGCCTTCTTGAACTGCAGCATTCCATGTGGTGTGCTTACATCCATAGGTATGTTAGGGAGGGAGTTCCAGGATTAAGAGCCAGAGGCAGTGAAAGGACAGTGATATTTTTCCAAGTCAGGAAGGTGAGAGATTTGGAGGGTAACTTCCAGATGGCGGCATTCACATGCATCTGCTGCCTTGTCTTTTGAGATGACAGCAGTTGTAAGTTTGGAAGTTGCTGTCTAAGGAGCTTTGATATGTTCCTGCAGTGCATCTTGTGGATAGTACATACTGCTGTGTGTCAGTGGTGGAGAGAGTGAATGTTTGCAGAAGAGGTGTCAATCAAGTGGTTGATTTGTCCTGCATGATGTCGAACTTCTTAGATGTTATTAGAACTGCACCCATCCAGGCAAGTGGAAGTGTTCCATCACACTCCCGGCTTATCCCTTGTAGATGATGGACAGCTTTTGGGGAGTAAGGAGATGAGTTACTTATTGGAGGATTGCAAGCCTTTGACCTGCTCTTACAGCCGCAGTATTTATAAAACCAGTCAGTTGAGCTTCTGATCAATGGTAATCCCCCAGGATGTTGATGTGGGCGGCACGATGGCACACACTACTGCCTCACAGCATCAGGGACTCGGGTTCAATTCAAACCTTGGGTGACTGGAGTTTGCATGCTATCCCCATGTTTGCATAGCATTCCTGCGTGTGCTCTGATTTCCTCCCATAGACCAAAGATGTGCAGCTTAGGTCTATTGGCCATGCTAGATTGCCCCCGAGTGTCCAAAGATGTGTGGGTGAGGTGAATTAGCCATAGTGGGATTACAAGGATAGGGTGGTTCGATGGTCTGCGTAAGATGCCCTTTTGGGAGAGTTGGTGCACACTCGATGGGGCAAATGACCCATCTGGCACTGTAGGGACTCTTTGGTTCTACGGATTCAGTGATGGTAACGCCATTGAATGTCAAGGGGCAATGGTTGGATTCTTTCTTGGTGGAGATGGTCTTTGCCTGGCACTTGTGGTGCAAACGTTACTTGCCACTTGTCATCCCAAACCTAGATATTGTCTAGCTCCTGCTGCATTTGGACATGAACTGTTTCGTTATCTGAGGAAAACATTGAGAAATCATCAGCAAACACCCCATTTCTGACCTTACGATGCAAGGAACGTCATTGATGAAGCAGCTGAAGGGTGGTTAGGCCTAGGACACTACCCTAAGGAAGTCTTGCAGTGATGTCCTGGAACTGAGGTAATTGATCTCCCGCAACTACAACCATCTTGCTTTGGTCTAGATATGGCTCCAACCAGTGGAGAGATTTCCCCCTGATTCTCATTGACTTTAGTTTTGCTTGGACACTGTGATGCCGCAGTTAGTCAAATGCTATCTTAATGTCAAGGGTAGTCATTCTTTCCTCACCTCTGGAGATCAGTTTGTTTAAACCAAGGCTCAGGAGTCGAATGACCCTGGTAGATCAAACTGAACTTAAGAAGTGCCACTTAATAACACTATCGATTAACCCACGTATCACTTTGTTGATGATCGAGAATAGATTGATGGGATGGCAACTGACTGGGTTGGATTTGTCCTATTGTGTACAGAACATAACCTGGGCAATTTTCCACATTGCTAGGCAGATGCCAGTGTTATAACTATACAGTTTGATGATGGGCGCAGAGTTCTGGAGCACAAGTCTTCAGCACTATTGCTGAAATATTGTCAAGGCCCATAGTCTTTGCTGCATTCAATGCCTTCAGCATTGATATCAAATGGAATGAATTGAATTGACTGAAAACTGGCACCTGTGATGCTGGTGAACTCCAGGATGCCAAGATGGATCATTCTGTCAGCATTTCTGGTTGAAGGTTGTTGCATACGCTTCAGCCTTAATTTTTACAATGATGTGCTGAGCTCCTTCATCATTGAAAATGGGGTTATTTGCCTGGTCCAGTGAGTTGTTTAATTTTCCACCACCATACACAGCTGATGTGACAGGACTGCAGAGCTTAGATTGATCTGTTGTTTGTGGAATGACTTAACTCTGTCTATCACTTGCTGTTTATGCTGTTTGGCACACAAATAATCCTCTGTTGTAGCTGCACCAAGTTGACACCTAATTTTTAGGCCTGCCTTACGCTGCTTCTGGCATGATTTCCTTCACTCTTTATTGCATCACGTTTGATCCCTTGGCTTGGTGATAATGGTAGAGTGAGAGATATGCCAGACCATGACATTTCAGATGGTGGTTGAGTGCAGTTCTGCTATTGCTGATGGCCCGCATCTTCAGTTGCTGGATCTGTTTGAAATCTATCCCATTTGATGCAGCGATAGTGCCACACAGCACGATGGAGAATATCCTCAGCCCTTGCTGCAGACCGAATCTAACTTATGTTCATTAGGATTCGGCCAGCTCAGTGTGCAGTGGTCCTACTGAGTCACATTTAGTGATGGGTGTTGAAGCCTCCCATGAAGAGTGCATTCTGCACCTTTGACACCCTCAGTGCTTCCTCCAAATGGTGTTTGATATGGAGTACTGATTCATCAGTTCATAGAATCATACAGTGCAGAAGGAGGCCATTTGGCCCATCGAGTCTTCACCGACCACAATCCCTAATGGAAGTTGTGCCTACAATTCATTCGTTATGTCCTTTATACGCAAGTGTTTGTGGAAAGACAAAAGGCTGTGCACTTTATCTGATCCATTTACTCTGCAGTTGTTTCTTTCATACTTTTCATACTTCCTGTTCCAGCAGCAAGACAGATCCAGCAGAAGCGGCAGTATAGTGGCATGGTTTTAGGATAGAATTGCCTTGGGTTTCCTCACATTCAACTCCAGAACCCATGAAACCTCTTGGTATCAGGTAAAATATGGGCATGGTAACCTCCTGCCAATTACTACATCCACCCTCCCCTTTGGTTGAGAGGCGACCTGATAGAGGTTTATAAAATGTTGAGAGGAATAGATGGGGTGGATTCTCGGAGGCTATTTCCCAGGGCTGAAATGGTTGCTATGAGAGGACACAGGTTTAAGGTGCTGGGAAGCAAGTACAGAGGGGATGTTAGGGGTAAGTTTTTCACTCAGAGGGTGGGGGGTGAGTGGAATCGGCTGCCGTCGGTGGTGGTAGAGGCAAACTCGCTGGGGTCTTTATTAGGCTGATTGGAAGTAATAAATTGTCCCTAAATTAGTTTCCCTCAATGTGGATTGCCATAAAACAATAGATAAGGGTCATGGGTGGAGGGGGGGACTGGTAGTGTTAAAATGGCGGCGCAGGCTCGTTGGGCCAAAAGGCCTGTTTCCCGGGCTGTTTTTGTTCTTTGTTCTAAAAGACTTCTGGATGAGTATATGGGATCTAATGACATTGGGAGTTACAGATAGTTCTATGGCTTGGTAGGTATAGATGTGATCGGTGCAACTTATGGGCTGAAGGGCTGGTTTGTGCTGTAGTGTTCTATGTTCTACCTCAACTGTGCACCTTACCAGGTCCTATCCCCATAACACCATGCATTTACCCTAGCTAATCCCCCTGACCCTGAGGGGCAATTTAGAATGGCCAATCCACCTAACCTGCACATCTTTTGGACTGTGGAAGGAAACTGGAGCACCAGGAGAAAACCCAGCAGACATGGAGAGAATGTGCAAACTCCACACAGACAGTGACCAAAGCTGGAATCAAACCCGTGTCCCTAGAGCTGTGAGGCAGCAGTGCTTACCACTGTGCTGCCTGGTAAGGTGCACAGTTGAGGCAGGGGAGGGTGGATGTAGTAATTGGCAGGAGGTTACCTTGCCCATATTTTACCTGATGCCAAGAGGTTTCATGGGTTCTGGAGTTGAATGTGAGGAACCCCAAGGCACCTCTATCCTAAAACTATGCCACTATACTGCCGCCTGTGCTGGATCTGTCCTGCTGGTAGAACAGGAAGTATGAAAAGTATGAAAGAAACAGCTATAGAGCAAATGGATCAGATAAAGTGTGTAACCTTTTGTCTTTCCACAAAAACTTAAGTATAAAGGACAAAATGAATGAATTGCAGTCACAACTTCTGTTAGAGGCTATGACACAGTGGCTGTTACTGAGACATAGCTACAAGACATTTAGGACTGAGAACTGAATATACTGAGTTATAAGGTCTACAAGAAGGATAGTGAAACAGGGAGAGAGGAGGAGCAATCTTAATGATTCAGTATGAAATGATCATGGAAATAATGAGAGGTAATCAGGTAGTGAAGACTTTGAATAAAATGAAGAATTCAAGAATTATTAAAGACTATGGTGGGAGTTAAGCAGGGGCCTAAGTAGCAAATGTGAGTTTCAGATTGTGTAAATGCAGAGTTTAGATAAGATTGTAACAAAGGCAGAGTACATAAGAACATAAGAAATAGGGGCAGGAGTAGGCCATCTAGCCCTTCGAGCCTGCCCCGCCATTCAATAAGATCATGGCTGATCTGTCGTGGCTCAGTTCCACATTCCCGCCCTCTCCCCATAACCCTTAATCCCCTCGCTTATCAAAAACCCATCAACCCGTGTCTTAAAAATATTGAGCGAGGCAGCCTCCACCACCTCAACGGGCAGAGAATTCCAGAGATTCACCACCCTTTGAGTGAAGAAGTTCCTCCTCAACTCCGTTCTAAACCCCCCCCCCCCCCTTTATCTTGAGGTTGTGCCCCCTAGTCCTACTGTCCTTTCTGAGCGGGAAGAGTCTCTTCACCTCTATCCTATCCATCCCATTCATCGTCTTATACGTCTCAATGAGATCTCCCCTCATTCTTCTAAACTCTAACAAGTACAAGCCTAGTTTATTCAGCCTCTCCTCATAGCTCAACCCCCTCAACTCCGGTATCAGCCTAGTAAACCTCCTCTGCACTCCCTCCAAGGCCAAAATATCCTTGCGTAAGTACGGCGACCAAAACTGCACACAGTACTCCAGCTGCGGCCTCACCAATGCCCTATACAGCCGCAGCAAGACCTCCCTACTTTTATATTCAATCCCCCTCGCTATGAAGGCCAGCATCCCATTAGCCTTCCTGACCACCTGCTGCACCTGCAGGCTGGGTTTTTGCGACTCATGCACAAGGACCCCGAGGTCCCTCTGCACCGTCGCCTGCTGCAGTTTTTTGCCACGTAAGTAATAGTCCTTCCTACCATTATTCCTACCAAAGTGGACCACCTCACACTTGCCAACATTAAATTCCATTTGCCAGTTCCTGGCCCATTCGTCCAGCCTATCTAGATCCTTCTGCAGACTCTCCACACCCTCCGCGCAATTTGCCGTTCCACCAATCTTGGTGTCATCAGCAAATTTCGACACCATACACTCTGTTCCCTCCCCCAGATCATCTATATAAATGGTAAACAGCTGAGGCCCCAGCACCGACCCCTGGGGCACTCCACTAGTCACCAACCGCCAATCTGAATAGCACCCATTAACCCCCACTCTCTGCCTCCTATTTGACAACCAATCCTCTATCCACGCTAACACCCTACCCCCAACTCCATGCCCCCTTACCTTCTGCAATAACCTCTTGTGAGGTACCTTGTCAAACGCCTTCTGAAAATCAAGAAAGACCACATCCACAGGCTCTCCTCTATCCACCGCCTAGACACATCCTCATAGAACTCCAATAAATTTGTCAGACCACGACTTCCCCTTAACAAAACCGTGCTGCGTCTGCTCTATCAAGCAATTCCCCTCAAGATGCCTCGCTATTTCCTCCTTGATGACGGATTCTAACATTTTACCCACAACAGACGTTAAACTAACCGGCCTATAATTCCCTGCGTTTTGCCTGGCACCCTTCTTAAACAACAGCGTAACATTAGCCATTTTCCAATCTTCCGGCACTTCCCCGGAATCCAGCGACGTTTGGAAAATAACCACCAAGGCATCCACTATCACCTCCGCCATTTCTTTCAGAACCCTCGGATGCATTCCATCCGGTCCTGGGGACTTGTCCACAATCAGTCCCTCCAGTCTGTCGAGCACCGCCTCTCTAGTAACAATAATGTCATTGAGACCCTCCAGTCCTACCACCTTTCCATTGCTAACACCCGGCAAATTATTCACGTCTTCCTCCGTGAAGACCGAAACAAAAAAGTTATTCAAGACCTCAGCCATTTCCCCATCCCCTACCACTAAGTCCCCCCTCTCATCCTCTAAGGGTCCAACGTTCACCCTAGCCAGCCTCTTCCTTTTTATATATTTATAAAAACTCTTGCTATCCCTTTTTATATTAAGCGCTGGCCCAGCTTCACAGTTTCTCCTACCCTTCTTTATCAACTTCTTTGTCAATCTTTGTTGACATTTAAACCTCTCCCAATCCTCTTCTCGCCCACTACTGTTAGCTACTCTAAACGCCTCCGCTTTTAATAGTTTAATGGAGGATTTTAACTAGCATATAGATTAAGCTAAGCAGACAAATTCATGCCAGAAAGGTAGCAGGTTTCTTGAGTGTGTACAGGATAGTTTTCTGCAACAGTATGCCCTAGAATCAGCAAGGGAAAATGTCACATCAGATATAATACTGAATAATGAGCCAGTTTAGTCAATACTCTAATGGTTTGAATTTTTATCTGATAGAAACCATATTATGCTCACATGTTGTGCTTGAAAGGAAGAAACCCAAAATGGCTATGTAGATTCTAAATTTAGGTAGGACTGACTTCAGTGGAGTGATGTAGAGTTGCCAGCGTTGGACTGAGGTAAACACGGTAAGAAGTCTCAACACCAGGTTAAAGTCCAGGTTTATTTGGTAGTAAATGCCACTAGCTTTTGGAACACTGTTCCTTCATCAGGTAAGTGGGGAGTTCTGATCACAAACAGGGCATATAAAGGCACACACAATTTACAGAATACTGATTAGAATGTGAGTCTTTACAGCTAATCAAGTCTTAAAGGTGCAGACAATGTGAGTGGAGATAGCATTAAGCATAGGTTAAAGAGATGTGTATTGTCTCCAGGCAGGACAGTAAGTACAAGTTCAGGCAAGTCATTGGGGTTACAGATAGTGTGACATGAACCCAAGATCCTGGTTGAGGCCGTCCTCGTGTGCGGAACTTGGCTATCAGCTTCTGCTCAGCGACTCTGTGCTGTCGCATGTCATGAAGACCACCTTGGAGAATGTTTACCCGAAGATCAGAGGCCAAATGCCTGTGACTGCTGAAGTGTTCACCAGCAGGAAGGGAACAGTCTTGCCTGGTGATTGTCGAGCGGTGTTCATTCATCCGTTGTCATAGTGTCTGCATGGTCTCCCCAATGTAGTATGCCTCAGGACTTCTTTCCAGCAGCGTATCAGGTTGACAACGTTGGCTGAGTTGCAAGAGTATGTGCCGTGTACCTGGTGGATGGTGTTCTCATGTGAAATGATGGCATCCGTGTCGATGATCTGGCATGTCTTGCAGAGGTTGCCATGGCAGGGTTGTGTGGTGTTGCGGTCACTATTCTCCTGAAAGTTGGGTAGTTTGCTGCGGACAATAGTCTATTTGAGGTTGTGTGGTTATTTGAAGGCAAGAAATGGGGGTGTGGAGATGGCCTTGGCAAGATATTCATCTTCGTCAATGACATGTTGGAGAATCCGGAGAAGATGTTGTAGCTTCTCTGCTCCGGGAAAGTACTGGATGACAAAGGGTACTCTGTCAACCGTGTCCCATGTTTGTCTTCTGAGGAGGTCGGTGCGGTTTTTCCTGTGGCATGTCGGAACTGTCAATCAATGAGCCGAGCACCATATCCTGTTCTTAAGAGGGCATCTTTCAGCATCTGGAAGTGTCTGTTGCGATCCTCCTCATTTGAGCAGATCCTGTGTATACGGAGGGCGTGTCCATAGGGGATAGCTTCTTTAACGTGTTTAAGGTGGGAGCTGAAGAAGTGGAGCATCGTGAAGTTATCTGTGGGCTTGTGGTACAGTGAGATGCTGAGGTGACTGTCCTTAATGGAGATGAGTGTGTTCAAGAATGCAGCCGATTCCAGAGAATAGTCCATGGTGAGTCTGTGGTGGGATGGAACTTGTTACATAGAAACATAGAAAAACTACAGCACAGTACAGGCCATTCGGCCCACAAAGTTGTGCCAAACGTTCCCTACCTTAGAGATTACTAGACTTACCTATAACCCCTATCTTACTAAGTTCCATATATTTATCTAAAAGTCTCTTAAAAGACCCTATCGTTTAAGAAACTTTTAGATAAGGGTGGATCTTATTGAAACTTGTAGGATACTGCGAGGCATGGATAGAATGGACGTGGAGAGGATGTTTCCACTAGTAAGAAAAACTAGAACCAGAGGGCTCAACCTCAGGGTGGGGGGGAAGGTCCTTTAAGAAGAGATGAGGAGGAATTTCTTCAGCCAGAGAGTGGTGAATCTATGGAATTCTTTGCCAGAGAAGTCTGTGGAGGCTAGGTCATTGAATGTCTTTAAGACAGAGATAGATGGGTTCTTGATGAATAAGGGGATCAGGGTTATAGGGAAAAGGCAGGAGAATGGGGATGAGAAAAAAATCAACCAAGATTGAATGGCGGAGCAGACTCGATGGGCCGAGTGGCCTAATTCTGCTCCTATGTCTTATGGTCTTATGCTATATTGACCCTTAGCGTCTGAAGATGTGTAGATTAGGTGAAATAACCATGGTAAATGCGTGAAGTTAAAGGAGTAGGGCGGGTGAGAGGGCCTGGGTAAACTACTCTGTCAGAGTTGGTGCCGACTCAATGAGCCAAATGGCTGCCTCCTGCACTGTAGGGATTCTATTCTATGAACTTGTTAACTACTCTGATATGAAATTAATTGATATGACTTGTCAGACCATAGTGTAAAATAATGTAAAAGCAAAATACTGTAGGCACTGGAATCTGAAACAAAAACAGAAAATGCTGGAAAATCTCATCAGATTTGATGCTATCTGTGGGGAGAGAACGCAGGACACTACAGCACAAACAGGCCCTTCGGCCCACAAGTTGCGCCGATCACATCAATACCTACCAATCCATAGACCTATCTATAACCCCCAATCCCATTAAATCCCATATACTCATCCAAAAGTCTTTTAAAAGACCCCAGCGAGTTCGCCTCCACCACCACCACTGACGGCAGCCGATTCCATTCACTCACCACCCTCTGAGTGAAAAACTTACCCCTAACATCACCTCTGTACTTGCTTCCCTGCACCTTAAATCTGTGTCCTCTCGTAGCGACCATTTCAACCCGGGGAAATAGCCTCTGAGAATCCACCCTATCTATTCCTTTCATAAACCTCTATCAGGTCGCCTCTCAACCTTCGTCTCTCCAGGGAGAAGAGTCCCAGCTCCCTCAACCTATCTTCATAAGGCATGCCTCCCAATCCAGGCAACATCCTTGTAAATCTCCTCTGCACCATTTCAATAGCTTCTACGTCCTTCCTATAGTGAGGCGACCAGAACTGCGCACAGTACTCCAAGTGGGGCCTGACAAGGGACTTATAAAGAGCCAACATTTCGTGTCTAGATAACCCTTCATCAGAACTGACGGTCATCTGGACCTGAAATGTTGGCTGTATTCTCTCCCCTCAGACGCTGTCACACCTCCTGGGATTTTCCAACATTTTTTTGTTTTTGTCTAAAATAATGTACTTTGTTGAAACAGCCCATCAACACCGGAGCTAATTGTAAGACAATAAGGAAATCAATGAATCACCTACCAGAGATGAAATAAATTTAATTTTTGTCGTAGGTGTATTGTGTACAGAGAGGAGGAAAGTATTAAGCATAAGAATCATAAATAATTCTGTTTTGTTTGGAATGTTTATTTGGCAATGTGCTGCAGTCCCACTGATCATTAAATAAAACCTCCCACTTGCTTGAAGTTGAAATGACAGTACTGCTGTACGAGGTAATTTTTGTTTTAAGTAGCCTTTGCCTAAATCTACATGCAGTAGTTAGATACACTTCTAATTCAGATTGTGCTGAAATGGATCTTTAAAAAGATACGCTATGAAAATAAACTGTGAAATAACAGGAATGACTACTTAAAGGCATGTACCTGAAGTTTCTTCCTGCTATTTTGGTGGAGACATTTTTATGATTTTATAATTTTATGTTTTTAAAAACTATTGCAGTTACTCCATGTTGCACAAACACCAGCGAACGAAGGTCATTAGGTACAATATTAGGTTACAAAATTATTTGAATGTAATTTTGTTGTCGTGTAACCAAGCCTGGCAATCTCAAACAGCTCATTTCTTTTTTCCATGGTATCTTCCAGCAAAGATATTTTATGTAAATTTAGTGGCTAATATTGACTGTAAAAATATTTGTCTTTGTACATTGTACATTTCAGGCTACATAGCCACACAGACTAGAGATACAGGCTAGGGTAGGACTTTGTTCCACCACGGACTCTATCTTCCTAAGAGTTCATCAGAGAAGCTGACAGATCTATGGGGCATTTTAGAATAATATCGCAATTTGTCCTATTAAAGCCCAATGCAAACTGGAGGAAAAACACCTCATCGTCCAATTAGGCACTTTACAGCCTTCTGGACTAAACAGTGAGTTCAACAACTTCAGACCATGAACTCTTTGCTCCATCTTGACCTCCGTTCAGCTGAAATGTCAGCTACAACTCTCACCAACTTTTATAGATGCACCATAGAAAGCATTCTTTCTGATTGTATCACAGTTTGGTACGGCTCTTGCTCTGCCCAAGACTGCAAGAAACTACAAAAGGTCGTGAATGTAGCCCAATCCATCACGCAAACCAGCTTCCCATCCATTGACTCTGTCTACACTTCCCGCAGCCTCCGCAAAGCATCCAGCATAATTAACCCATGCATTCCGGACGTTCTCACTTCTACCTTCTTCCGTCGGGAAACAGGTACAAGGTCACGTATCAACCGACTGAAGAACAGCTTCTTCCCTGCTGCCATCAGATTTTTGAATGGATCTACCTTGCATTAAGCTGATCTCTTTCTACACCCTAGCTATGACTGTAACACTAATTTTTCAGTCTCTCTGTAATGGTATGCTTTGTACAGCTTGCAGGAAGCAATACATTTCATTCTATACTAATATGTGTGACAATAATAAATCAAATCAAATTTCCACCCATTTATTTCATTTACTCTTTAATTTACTTTCATTTCTTCCATTGTTTCATTTTTCATTTTTTTTAAACATTGCTTTCCATCTTGTTTCCCTTACCGCTGCCTTGCCTCCCCTCCCCTGCCTCACCCCAGTAAGGCCATCTGTTACCTGTTTCAGGTCATCCTTTTATACATTGCTTAACTTTGTTCTGCCATTTTCACATTCTGATCTCTTCATCACCTACTTTAGCCATGATCAGCACCATTTACATTCTTTTTGTTCATGACATCATGTAAATCTCTCCCATCTCCACCTACTGCTGGCTCTCTATTCAGTTCCCACAGCTTCCCCATCTCCTCACCACAGCAGAATAAATCTCATCTTATTTTTGATTGTCTTCAGCTCTGACGAAGGTTCATCCAGACTCAACATTAACTGTTTTTCTCTAGATGCTGTCAGACCTGCTGAGTTTTCCCAGCATTTTCTGTCTTTGTTAAATTGCTTGTTCTGCACAGCCTCTTGTCTATGATTTAATTCGCATGTATACCTTGAACAGTAGTTTTGTATTAAATAGTCTGTACAAGGTGATAGAAGAACATATTGGTACTTCTGGTCTAGTGATCAAATTACCACACTGACTACATGGACTAACCCGGCACCTGGTGCGATGGCACTGCTGCTCCACAGCTCCAGGGAACTGGGTTCAGTTCCTGGCTTGGATCACTGTCTATGTGGAGTTTGCACGTTCTCCCTGTGTCTGCATGGGTTTCCTCCGGTGCTCCGGTTTCGTCCCACAATCCAAAGATGTGCAGGTTAGGTTGATTGGCCATGCTAAATTGCCTCTTAGTATCCCAGGATGCACAGATTAGAGGGATTAGTGGAGTGAGTGTGTTTGAGTTGTGGAGATAGGGTCTGGGGATTGTTGTCAGCGTAGACTCAGTGGGCCGAATGGCCTCCTTCTGCACTGCAGAGTTTCTATGATTCTATGAAATATGGTTGTAGAATAAGGACAGAATTTCTAGTTTATATTTAATAGATTTAAAATATATTTAAGTCGTATGTGATGAATGAGCCTTGGGGTTGGATCACCAAATTGTTCAAAATAATTGGATTAATGTGTGTTATGTATTATAGCTGGTGTATGTTATGTTGGGACAGTGTCCCTTAAGAGATGAGTCACATGAGCACTGGTGACATCACAGTCAGGTCTCCAAGTTTTAGGCCCAGTCTTGCATTAAGCTTTAGAGCTCGCAGCTACAAAAAATAAATCTCCCTGTTGAGTTACAGCAATCTATGAGTTTCTATGTTCTTTGGTTCCGACTACAGTCTAGTAAATTACCCAGTACAGAATCATTGGCGACAAGGGGGATTTTTGGCAGCCAGTGAGAGAGAAAAAAATGTTTTTTTAAAATTTTATTTGACTCACTGGTACACCCTGACATTGGACCAACAGGAAAGGATGGGACCTGTATTCAGACCTAGTATGAAAGAGTGAGAGGGAAGGATGGCAGGTCCCTTTGCTGCAGAACAACGGCAAAAAAACAAACCAAGGAAAGTGGTGAAGAAGGCATATTCGGCATGCTTGATTTCATGGGTCAGAACATTGAATACAGGAGTTGGAATTGGTACTGTTTGCAGTTCTGATCACCCTATTATAGAAAGGATATTACTGAAGTAGAAAGAGTGCAGAAAAGATTTACTAGGATGCTACCGGGACTTGATGGATTGAATTATAAGGAGAGGCTGGATAGACTTCTGGAGCATAGGAGGCTGAGGGGTGATCTTATAGAAGTCTGTAAAATAATGAGGGGCACAGATCAGCTAGATAGTCAATATCTTTTCCCAAAGGTAGGGAGTCTAAAACTAGACATAGGTTTAAGGTGAGAGGGGAAAGATACAAAAGTATCCAGAAGGGCAATTTTTTCACATGCAGGGTGATGAGTGTCTGGGACAAGCTGCCAAAGGCAGTAATAGAGGTGAGTACAATTTTGTCTTTTAAAAAGCATTTAGATAGTTATATGGGTACGATTGGTATAGAGGGATATGGGCCAACTGTGGGCAATTGGGATTAGCTTTGGGGTTTTAAAAAAAGAGCGGCATGGACAAGTTGGGCCAAAGGGTCGGCTTCCATGCTGTAAACCTCTATGACTCTATGAAATACAGAATTGAAATGGGAAATCTAGAGGGCCTGGTCTGTGGAGGTCAATCCGTACTATTCTAAGGGAGCGGTCTCGGGAATAGAGGCAGAGAAAGCGAGGGATGTTCCATATTCAGAGTTACAAATTGAAGAAAATCTGCTGCAATTTGGCTTGGGGTCCAATTGAACTAAGGAGAAAATATCAAATTTAAGAAAGTTTTGAATAAAAAAAAGACTTGGTTGCACCCCTCAAATGAGTAAAAGAACAAAATGGCAGCAGATCAATTTGGCACCATTGGACCTTTTGAAGAAGAATCAGATGACTGGAAGGCCTATACTGAAAGATTTAGATACTATATTGTGCAAATACAATTACAGATGAATTGGTAGAACCTGTGTTCCTTGGCAGTACAGATAAAAAAGCCTTTAGTTTGCTCAGAAGCCTGGTCCTGTCGGATAAGCCTGGAGGCAAAACATATCAAGAATTAATTGATATTTTGGAGGACCCTTACTTATTGCAGAGAGGTTCAGATTCCAAAAGAGGAAACAACTGGAAAGGGAACCTATGCCTCTGAAATGCCTCTCAGAACATTGTGAGTTTGGAAATGTTTTAGATGATGTCTAAGATGAGTTTCTGAGTGTTCTATGAGTTGAAGCCATTCAGCGCAGGCTACTGCCTGAGAGAAATCTAAATAGCTGTGTCTCTGAAATTAGCAGCCAAAGAAGCTGCACAGCTGAGGACATAAAATGGTGGCCACACAAAAGAAATCCGTGCAGCAGCCGGAGTGCCACAGGTGGGGCAGATCTAGACACTCTGATACTAACTGTTACAGGGAGGCCCGCTGCAAGAATTTTAAGTGAGTAGGCTACATTACCAGGGTGTGCTGGAGGAAATAGTGCAGTCCAGAAAAATCTCCATCAAAGAAAAATCAGTTAAACTTGAGAAAGAAAGTCCATGCTATGGGCCAGGAGGAAAATGTGGATGCAGTCAGTAAATCAAACACCTCCCGTGAGGAATTTAAATTGAACATTCTGGCAAGCCAGGGTGAAGCGCACAGATTTTGCATTGTGCCTAAATTAGATGGGCAACCCATTAAAATGGAGGTAGACACTGGGGCTGCAGATTCACTTTTTCCCAAAACAATTTACAACCAGAAGCTAGATATCTGCCACTCAAGCACTCCAGTTTCACCCTCAGGACATGCACAATGCAGGTGGTGCCATTGAAAGGGTATGTAATGGTGAAGGTGCAACTGTGGGACCAGGCCGCGAAGCTACCCTTCCACATTGTCAAAGGAAATTACCTGGCCTTACTTGGACCTTTCTGACTACAGAAATTTCAACTGAAAGGGGGGGCAGTGAACAAATTGGTCGATTCTAAAACTAGCCTTACAAGACATCCTAAATAAGTACCAGTATTTTTGAAGACAACCTTGGAGAAATGAAAGGAGCTCAGGTTCAACTCAAATTGAAACCAGGTAGTCAACTTGAATGAGGGCATGCACTGTTCAGTATACCATCCGTCCGAAAGTAGAAGTCGAACTGTTGAGGCTGGCGGACACTGGCGTATTCGAACCAGTTATAACAACTGAATAGGCAGCATCGATTGTACCCATTTTAAAACGCAAAAGATCAATCTGAATCTATGGTGACTTCAAAGTTACTATTCGTCCAGCTCTCTGTGCAGAACAATACCCATTGCTCTTGATCAAAGATCTGTACAGTTGCCTGGCACGGGGGTAAAATTCTCAAAGATGGATCTATTGCAGGCCCACCTGGCTCATCACCTGTGACCACAGTCGCTCATCAGGGTTTGTTTCACTATAAAAGGCTCCCCAATGAGATCACGTCAGCCTCAGCATTATTTCAAAGGTCTACAGACCAAATGCTGAGTGAACTCAAAGGGGTACATTGCTACCTCCATGATCTCTTGATCACTTGTTGAAATCCAGCACTTGGAAGAGTCTTGAGGAGACCCTAAAACATCTGCAAGCACATGGCTTATGAGTAAAAAAAGTGACTTCTTCCAGAACTCAATAGAATACTTAGGACACATCGTCATCAGTAAGGGGTTTCACAAGCTACCAAAGAAAATAGAGGCAATTCTCACCTACTAATGTGCCCCATTTAAAGACTTTCCTGGTCTTGATTATGGCAAATGTATTTCAAATTTGGCCTTCCTTTTGAAGCCATTACACAATCCTCAATCTTGGAAATGGAACCAGGACTGTGAACAAGCATAGCTCAATGTCAAACAGGCACATCAGAGGTCTGAAGCCTTGATTCACTTCATCCTTAAGTTACTCTTGCAATTGGCATGTGATGCTTCACCCTATGGAATTATTGCAGTGAATATACAAGATGGAAGAAAGGAACTACAATAGTGAAGATGAAAATGTCCAGAAATATGATGCAGAGCTCCAGGTTAAGATCTGATCCTTACAGGATGAACCACACAGATTCTGAGTGATTTCAAAGTTACATGGACAACCTTTTAGGATAGAATTTGATACTAGTGTTGCTGTATCTTTAATTCTTGAGACCACATGCCAACAAAAGCTTAAACAGCTTTCTTAATACCATTGCTGTGATTTTAAGGACATACATGGGAGAGATCGTGCTGTTAAAAGGTTGCATCATAGTCAACGTAGAGTTAAGTGGACAAACAGTGGAGGTGCCTCTCCATGTAGTCCATGGTAATTTTCCAGTTTTATTTGGAAGATCATGGTTGGAGAAAATAAATCTTAACTGGAATGCTGTTAGCAGATTAGTTAAAGTTGAAACTGACCCACTGCACCTTCTGGATAAATAAGTGTGTTTTCAAAGAGACGCTTGGCTCAATGAAGGGAGTTCAAGTGAAACTGATGATAAAGCCTAATAGTCAACATCTCAAAGGAAGAGCAGTGCCATTTGCAATTTGTCCTAAGGCTAAAGAAGAATTAGTATGACTTGTGAATGCAGGTGTGTTAGAACTGGTTACAATGAGTGATGGCTACCCCCATTATTTCAGGTGGTTTGGTTTGTATTTGTGGTGAGATTAAAACAATCCTAAATCCGCTGTTGTGTACTGGTCGATATCCACTTTCTTTAATTGAGCATTTGATTGCTGGGTCATCAGATGGGCAGAATTTCAGCCAAATTGATCTTTCACAAGCATATTTACAGATGAATATAGTTGCTGAATCTCAATCATTGCTTATCATCGTTACTCCTAAAAGTCTTTTTCTTCATAAAAAATGGCCTTTTGGACTAACACCTGCATCAGCCCTCTTCCAAAGATCGATGATTTGGATTTTAAGTGGTCTCTCTGCTATACAATGTTGCCTGGATGTTAACCTAATTAGAGTCCAGTGAACAGGAGCACTTGGATAATTTAGAAGCAACATTGTGGAATGTCTTCAAGCACATGGTCTGCACGTCAAGAAACAAGAGTGGATAAAAGCAAATTACTGCGAAAGCTGGAATCTGAAACTAAAAGAGAAAATGCTGCAGAATCTCAGCAGGTCTGGCAGCATCTGTAAGGAAAGAAAAGAGTTGTCGTTTCAAGTCCAGATGACCCAGAGATGCTAATGGCAGTTTTTGTGGCTATGACTCATCTTTCATTCCCTCTGTATAAATATAGAACATAGAACATTACAGCGCAGAACAGGCCCTTCGGCCCACGATGTTGCGCCGACCAGTTACAAAAACAATGACCCACTAGCCTATACCAATCCCTTTTCGTCCATAAACCTATCCAGAGATCTCTTAAACGCCCCCAAACTAGACGCATTTACAACTGCAGCAGGCAGGGCATTCCAATCCCTCACCACCCGCTGGGTAAAGAACCTACCCCTGACATCCGTCCTGTAGCTACCCCCCCTTAATTTAAAGCCATGCCCCCTCGTGCTAGCTTTCTCCATCCGAGGAAAAAGGCTATCACTATCCACCCTATCTAAACCTCTAATCATCTTATATGTTTCAATAAGATCCCCTCTTAGCCGCCTTCTTTCCAACGAAAACAACCCTAGATCCCTCAGTCTCTCCTCATAGGACCTCCCCACCATACCAGGCAACATCCTAGTAAACCTCCTCTGCACCCTCTCCAACGCCTCCACATCCTTCTTGTAATGCGGGGACCAGAACTGCACACAGTACTCCAAGTGCGGCCGCACTAGAGTAGTGTACAGTTGCAACATTACACTGCGACTCCTAAATTCAATCCCCCTACCAATAAACGCCAAGACACCGTACGCCTTCTTGACAACCTTATCTACTTGATTCCCAACTTTCAGGGATCTATGTACACACACACCTAGATCCCTCTGTTCATCCACACTATTCAAAGTCCTCCCGTTAGCCCTATACTCGACACATCTGTTGCTCCTACCAAAGTGAATTACCTCACACTTCTCCGCATTAAATTCCATCCGCCACCTCTCGGCCCAGCTCTGCAACCTATCTAAGTCTCCCTGCAGACTATGACACCCTTCCTCACAATCTACCACACCTCCAACTTTGGTGTCATCAGCAAATTTACTAATCCACCCAACTATAGAACATAGAACATAGAACATAGAACATTACAGCGCAGAACAGGCCCTTCGGCCCACGATGTTGCGCCGACCAGTTACAAAAACAATGACCCACTAGCCTATACCAATCCCTTTTCGTCCATAAACCTATCCAGAGATCTCTTAAACGCCCCCAAACTAGACGCATTTACAACCGCAGCAGGCAGGGCATTCCAATCCCTCACCACCCGCTGGGTAAAGAACCTACCCCTGACATCCGTCCTGTAGCTACCCCCCCTTAATTTAAAGCCATCTATACCCTCATCCAGATCATTAATAAAAATTACAAACAACAGTGGCCCCAAAACAGATCCCTGAGGCACACCACTCGTAACTGCACTCCATGATGAATATTTACTATCCACCACCACCCTCTGTCTCCTATCTGATAGCCAATTCCTGATCCAACTTCCTAGATTACCCACAATCCCATACATCTGCATTTTCTGCAGAAGCCTACCATGGTGAACCTTATCGAACGCCTTACTAAAATCCATGTATACCACGTCAACTGCCTTGCCCCCATCCACCTCTTTGGTCACCTTCTCAAAAAACTCAATAAGGTTAGTAAGGCACGACCTACCCGCTACAAAACCATGCTGACTATTTCTAATCAATTCATTACACTCCAAATAACTATAAATCCTATCCCTAATAATTTTTTCTAAAACCTTGCCCACAACAGAAGTAAGACTCACCGGTCTATAATTCCCGGCAAAGTCTCTGTTCCCCTTCTTAAACAATGGGACAACATTCGCTATCCTCCAATCCTCCGGGACTACACCAGAGACCAATGACGACCTGAAGATCTGAGCCAGAGGCTCTGCAATCACCTCTCTAGCCTCCCAGAGAATCCTAGGGTAGATCCCATCCGGACCAGGGGACTTATCTATTTTCAGCCCCTCAAGAATTTCCAGCACATCCTCTTTATCAACCGTAATACTGTCTATTTTACACCCCTGCAACCCAATGTCCTCCTCAGCTATATTCATGTCCCCCTGCGTGAACACCGAAGAGAAATATTGGTTCAATACTTCTCCAATCTCCTCCGGTTCCACACACAACTTCCCCCTGCTGTCTGTAACTGGCCCTAATCTTGCCCTGACCAACCTTCTGTTCTTGACATACCTATAGAATGCCTTAGGATTCTCCTTAATCCTATCAGCCAAAGTCTTCTCATGTCCTCTTTTAGCCCTTCTCAACTCACTCTTCAACTCCCTCCTAGCCAATCTAAAGCTTTCTAGTGCACTATCTGAGCCCTCCAATCTCATCCGAACATAAGCCTCCTTTTTCTTTTTAACCATCGACTCAACTCTTTTAGTGCACCACGGTTCCCTAGATCTACCAAATCCACCATGCCTGACAGGGACATACCTATCAAGGACTCGCAGTAGCTGCTCCTTGAAAAAACTCCACATTTCAGACGTTCCCAGTCCCTGTAATCCCCTAATCCAATCCATGCTTCCTAATTCACTCCTGATAGCCTCATAATCGCCCTTACCCCAGCTAAAATTGCTGACCCGAGGTTCATGCCTATCTCTTCCCATCACTAAGGTGAACGTAACCGAATTGTGGTCACTATCACCAAAATGCACACCAACTTCCAAGTCTAGCACCTGGTCTGGCTCATTTCCCAGCACCAAATCCAATATAGCCTCACCTCTAGTTGGCCTGTCTACATACTGAGACAAAAAACCTTCCTGCACGCTTTGTACAAACACTGACCCCTCTAGCGAGCTAGAACTATAGCAACTCCAATCAATATTCGTAAAGTTAAAGTCCCCCATAACAATTACCCTATTACTTTCACTCCTAACCAGGATTGTCTCCGCAATCCTTTCCTCAACCTCTCTAGAACTTTTAGGAGGTCTATAAAAGACTCCCAACAGGGTGACCTCTCCTCTCCTATTTCTAATCTCCGCCCATACTACCTCAACTGACAAGTCCTCATCAAACTTTCTCTCCGACACTGTGATACAGTCCTTGACTAGCAATGCTACCCCACCCCCCCTTCTACCTTCTTCTCTACTCCGACTAAAGCACTTGTACCCCGGAACCTGCAACATCCATTCCTGACCCTGCTCTATCCATGTCTCAGAAATGGCCACAACATCAAAGTCCCAGGTACTGATCCACGCTGCAAGTTCATCCACTTTATTGCGAATACTCCTCGCATTAAAGTACACGCATTTCAAACCCTGCTCCGCCCCACCCCCACTATGCCGTGCCTTGCATTCCCCAACTATGCCCCCCTCACTTTCACCCCCTTTCCTCACTATCCCTCCCCCCCTCCGAATCAGTTTAAACCTCCCACTTTCTGTGCCTTTTAGCTTTGACAAAGGGTCATATGGACTCGAAATGTCAGCTCTTTTCTCTCCTTACAGATGCTGCCAGACATGCTAAGAACAAAAAGGTGTGTCTTTGTCCAGACATCAGTCTAGTATTTGGGCCATGTTATGGATAGTAAGAGCCTACATAAGGCATGACATCCAATGAATGTGACGCAATTGAGGTCCTTTCTAGGATTAATAAATTATTATGGCAAATCTGTCCCAAATTTAGTTGCATTATTAAAGCCATTGCATAATTTGCTTTGTGTGCAACAGAGAACAGAATGTGAGAAAGCAAGCAAGGATGTTAAAGATGGCTTGCAGAATTCCGATGTATTTATTCGTTTTAATCCAAAGTTATCATTATTGCTTACTGGCGACACTTCACCTTATGGAGTAAGGGCAGTAGCTTTACGCATTATGGCTTTGGGAGAAGAATGTCAAAAGCCTTTGCTTTGTGTGCTGTTAACTGGTATTGAATCTAACTATGCAGAGCTAGGAAAAGAAGCTTTGAGTAGAATTTTTGTCATAAGTTGGTTTTATCATTATTTATATTTACTTCATTTCACATTATTGACTGATCATTGACCCTTAACTACCATTTTCAGGCATTACAAAGGACTTTCATTAGATGCTACCTAATTACAAAAATGGTTACTGACCTTATCTGCACACTCCTACGATATGCAGTGTCACCAATCAGAGTGCCATGCTAATACTGATGCATCATCAAGCCTACCTTTAGCTATTGATGTCAACAACTAGTTTTGTTAGTATTCTTTATTTTACGCTAATAAGATCATTTGTCTCTGACAGCTTGTCAAGTTCAGAGATATACTAGAGATGGTCCCATGATGAGGAAGGTAATGGATATGGTATTGAAAGAAACAATAGCTGAATCATTCGCATCCTGATTTGAAATCATATGTGTCAAGAAAGCTTGAGTTGACCTTCCAAGATGGGTGTTGTTATGGGGAATCTGAGTGATCATTTCTCCTTGCCTGTGTGGAAGAGTTCTTGAACAACTACATGAAGGACATTTTGATTTAATCCGGATAAGGGAATTAGCATGTAGTTATTTCTGATGGCTGGGGCTGGATGCTTAGATTGAAGAAAAATTGTGCCAGTGTCAATTCTGTGCACGAATAAGAAATACACAACCACTGTCTCCTTTACATCCTTGGGATTGGCCTAAAATGACAATATTTGCTTATAGATTTTTCTGGTCCATTTGAGGGTTACATGCTCTTAGTTTTAAGTAATGCACATTCAAAATGGTCAGAAATTGCTATCATGAGATCTACTACAACTGAACAAACCATTGAAAAACCTTTTGCAAGATTTGGTAAGCCGAACACGCTGTTAGTGATAATGGTTTAGTTACCTCATAAGAATTCTGATGATTATCTCAAAGTAAGTGCTATTCAACATATAAAATCTACACTTTATTATTCATCAACCAATGGATTAGCTGAAAGATTCGTACAACCCTTGAAACATTCTTCAAAAGCTTCAAAAAAGCAAAGTTCAGTATTACATTGTGCGAATAGCATAGCTTTTTGGCTTTTTTCAGAAACATTACTCATGCAACTACCCAAAGTTAAACTGCATTACTACTCTTAAAGAGGAAGTTGAGAACTACCTTCGATTTGTTATTACCTCCAGAAACTTCAGTGATAACGCAGCATCAACAACAATCTCAAGTTGCTAGATGAGAAGCAAGAACAAATAATGCTCATTTCAACAAGTGATCTAGTGTTCATGCATAATTATGCCACATATGAGAAATGGGTACCAACTATAATTTTAGCAAAAGCAGATCCAATTTCTTACGTGATTCAAATGAAATATGAACTGGACCAATTGTGCTGGGGCCATCCATGAGTGGTAAGGATGAAGGATCTTGCCAGCAGCTGTTTTTGGTGGCAGAGTTTGGATGCTCAGATTGTGAAAAAAGCCAGTTGATTTTGCCAGTCCCTTTGAGGTTCAGATATTGCTTCTGGTGGTTGCTGCCCATTCCCAAGTGGTCGGAGATTGTGGTAATGAAGTCCGCTTCAGCTGACATGACCACCGAGAAAGTAGATGAAATGTTTAAAAGGTCTGGTAACCCTGAGCAGATTGTCAGCAGCAATAGTCCTCAGATCCTACTACGTGGAAGGAACAGTAATTGGCATATTAAGCTGGCACCTTATCATCTCTTCACCAATGGTCTTGAGGAAGGATTTGTGCATTGAAGCATTCATTAACAAATTCAAAGAAGGAGGGCTTATTAGTTTGACATATCAATAACTTCCTGGCCATGTACTGAAACATACTTTATGCCACTACCCAGAACTCTCTAGCATACATGCTGTTAAAAAGGAAGCTGGGAACCACATTTGATCTTTGTACCTGAAGAACCTCATGAGATTATCGAGAAAAACCAATTAGCCCTGATGTCCAGAAGGGAAACAACCTCCAAGAGCCATTCTTTCCCGTCAAGGAGAACAAGTACCAACGTCCAATATTCTATATGGTCCAGATCGATGACAAAATTATGTGACAGAGGGATGCTGACCAGCTGTTAGAAACACACCCCTGAGTGTTGGAGCCACACATCACCACAGGGCCTTGCTAACATAACAAACCACTGTAGACTATCTGTATGCCAATTAGGGACAAGCCCACTTCACATGAGGTTTCCAGTACCCCAAGTGTGGTGATAATTAGGAGTAAGAAGACAGCTGGAGCGAAACAGGCACCTAGCGAACATACTCTCTTATGAAGAGACAATTTTTCCATTGGGAAAGCAATGCAAAAATCTGAGACCATGTGTCAGCTGACTCAAGAACAGTTTTTACCCTGCTGCCTTCAGACTTTTGAACAGATCTACCTTATATCTCTACACCCTAGCTATGAATGTGGCACTATATTCTGCACCATCTCCCTCCCTTCTCTATGAAAGGTATGCTTTGTAAAGCCCACAAGAAACAATATTTTTTGCTGTATACCAATATGTGTGACAATAAATCAATGAATCAATGTTTGTCTATCTCATGGAAACTGTGTCTCTTGTCTGTGTAAATAGTTTACTGTGTTGTTTTTGGAACTATGGAAATACTGGGTGTGTTTGCTTAAGTGCAAGTTTCAAAGTAAAATATTATGTGTTAGAGTTGGCGTAGTGCTGAGACACTGCCCAATCATGGGACATTTGGGACAAGAGGCGAATCACATGAGCACTGGTGACATCAGTCAGGTTCCTAGGCTTTAAGCCCAGTCTTGTTTTAAGCCTTAGAGTTCACAGCTACAAAACATAAACCTCCCTATTGAGTTACAGCAATCCACATGTTTGTATGTTCTTCGGTTCTGACAGTGGCCTACAGAACAACATGCTCTGCTGAAATAACACTTTAAAGTGAAGCTTTTCGCAGTGCTAAGTGTTCATTTCTGTTATCGTGCAATGTGCAAATTCAGGTTCATAACGTTTATAAAGCAACTTATCCTTAAACTGGTATTTGTTTTTACTCTTCATGGTGCTAGGTTCCTTTTCCAATTTTGTAAAAAGTTTAAATAGCAGAAAGAGACTATCAGGCTGTATAACAAAATAAATAATAAACCTATTGCTGGAGAAAAATTAGTAATGAAACCAAATTTATATCTAGAATCAATTAAATACATGACCAAATAAGTTGCTATCCACATGAAGTACAGAGGGATATGCACTACACCGGTTTCATAAAGGGTACTCCAAATGAGATCCAAATAAGAAAGCTCCTCAGGCCAAAATGGGCAGCTGAGGCTGAAAGGAGCCACTCACCAGTGATGGAGGGAAGAAATGCCCTTTAAGTCGTGTGTTTTCGAGTAGACTATTGATCTTGAGTCATTGAGGTTTAACAGCATGGAAACAGGCCCTTCGGCCCAACTTGTCCATGCCACCTTTTATTAAATCACAAAGCTAGTCCCAATTGCCAGTGATTGGCCCATATCCCTCTATACCCATCTTACCCATGCAACTGTCTAAATGCTTTTTAAAAAAACAAAATTGGACCCACCTTTACTACTACCTCTGGCAGCTTGTTCCAGACACTCGCCACTCTCAATGTGGAAAGAATTCCCCCTGTGGACCTTTTTGTATCTCTCCCCTCTCTCCTCAAACCTATGCACTCTAGTTTTAGACTCCCCTACCTTTTGGGAAAAGATATTAACTATCCACCTGATCTATGCCTCTCATTATTTTATTATTATAAGATCACCCCTAAGCCTTCTACACTCCAGGAAAAAAGTTCCAGTCTATCCAGCCTCTCCTTATAACTTAAACCATCAAGTCCCAGAAGCATCCGAGTAAATCTTTTCTGCATTCTTTTTAGTTTAATAATATCCTTTCTGTAATAGGGTGACCAGTATTCCAAGTGCGGCCGTACTAATGTCTTGTACAACTTCAACAAGACATCCCAACTGCTGTATCCAATATTCTGACCATTGAAACCAAGCATGCCGAATGCCCGCTTCACTACCTTGTCCACCTGTGACTTCACTTTCAAGGAGCTATGAACCTAGGTCTCTTTTTTCTATAACACTCTCCAACACCCTACCCTTAACTGAATAAGTTCTGCTCTGGTTTGATCTACCAAAATGCATCACCTTGCATTTATCTAAATTAAACTCCATCTGCCATTCATCAGCCCACTGGCCCAATTGATTAAGATCCCGTTGCAATCCTTGATCATCATCTTCACTGTCCACTATGCAACCAATCTTGGTGTCATCTGCAAACTTATTAACCATGCCTCCTAAATCGGGAGTTGACGTAAGTTTGTTTTCACAGAGTTGTTACAGTGCAAAAGGTGGCCATTCAATCCATCATGGTTGAATTGGCTCTATGAATGGGCAACTCACTTAGTGCCAGTCACCTTCCCTCTCCCGGTAACCCTACACATTCTTCCTTTTCAGATAATAGTAAAAGTCCTTTATGAATGCCTAGATTGAACCTGTCTCCACCACATTCTCAGGCAGAGAATAGACATTCGCTGAGTGAAAAAACTTTTTCTCATATTGCTTATGTTTGTTTTGCCAATTACTTCAAGTCTGTGACCTCTCATAAGAACATAAGAAATAGGAGCAGGAGTAGGCCATCTAGCCCTTCGAGCCTGCCCCACCATTCAGTAAGATCATGGCTGATCTGAAGTGGATCAGTTCCACTTTCCTGCTTTCTCCCCATAACCCTTAATTCCCTTGTCTATCAAAAACCTATCTACCCGTGACTTAAATATATTTAGTGAGGTAGCCTCCACCACTTCAGCGGGCAGAGAATTCCAGAGATTCACCACCCTTTCAGTGAAGAAGTTCCTCCTCAACTCTGATCTAAACTGCACCCCCCCTTATCTTGAGGCTGTGCCCTGTAGTCCTGCTATCCTTTCTAAGCGGGAAGAATATCTCTACCTCTACTCTGTCCATCCCTTTCTTTATCTTATACGTCTCTATAAGATCTCCCCTCATCCTTCTAAACTCCAACGAGTACAGACCCAGTCTATTTAGTCTCTCTTCATAGTCCAACCCCCTCATCTCTGGTATCAACCTAGTGAACCTCCTCTGCGCTCCCGCCAAGGCCAATATATCCTTGCGCAAGTGCGGCGACCAAAACTTCACACAGTACTCCAGCTGCGGCCTCACCAGTACCCAGTTGCAGCAAGACCTCCCTGCTTTTATATTCTATCCCCCTCACTATAAAGGCCAGCATTCCATTCTCCTTCTTGATCACCTGCTGCACCTGCAGACTGGGTTTTTGCGACTCATGCACAAGGACCCCCAGGTCCCTCTGCACCGTAGCATGCTGCAGCTTTTCGCCCTTTAAATAGTGATCCCTCCTACTATTATTTCTGCCAAAGTGGATAACTCTCATTCTCAATCCTTTCACAAATGAGAATAGTTTCTCCTTACTACTCTGTCCAGACCCCTCATAATTTTGATTACCTCCTGCAGATCTCTTCTTGGCCATCTCTCCTCCACAGAAAACAGTCCTAAGTTCTCTAATCTATCGTCATTACTGAAGTTCCTCATCACTGGAACCTGTCCCGGTTGAGACAGGAAGGAAAATAAATATACATCTCTGTTAACCAGACTGAATGATAGAAATCCTACAGTGCAGAAGGAGGCCATTCGTCCCATTGAGTCTGCACTGACAGCAATCCCACCTAGGCCCCACATATTTATCCTGCCAATCCCTTTAACCTATGCATCCTGGGACACTACACGGCAATTTAGCATGGCCAAAGCACTTAACCCACACATTTTTGGTTGTGGGAGGAAACCATTGCACCCAGGGGAAACCATGCAGACCCAGGGACAACGTACAAGCTCCACACAGTCACCCAAGCTGGAAATCGAACCCAGGTCCCTGGAACTGAAGCAGCAGTGCTTACCACTGTGCCGCCTTACTGCTTTATATTTTCTCTTTGTTTTTCAAAATGGAAAATTGCGGGGCTGACACAATGGCTCCAGCTGGTCTCGTGGTAGCTTCAGGAAATTTCTGAGCCATTTCAAAGTGAATAAAGATTCATATCTCAAACACTCTGAAATTTAATACTCCTTGCATCATATAAATATTTTAGCCAAGCCATTACAATAGCTTAGCAGATGAGCTGTCCATCCCAGTCAGCTATGAAGAAAGACAGCTGGTTTGCAACTCCTTGTCTCCAATCTGGTGCTAATAACTAGACATTAATTGTTCCAACACACAATTGCCTAATCAACCTGAAACTGGCATCGTCAAAAACAAAAGGAAACCTGACTCTTATTAAACACCTCAAGATTCCAGCCATGGAAAATACATTCTTTGTGCAACATTTAGGAGAAATGGTGGGAGGTATGTCACATGATCTCCCCCAAGCTGCTATAACTTGTAATATTGCCCTGTGGACCTGAACTCAGGCAGTTATGGTATGACCTCCAAAGAGAAACAGAAACTAGTCAAGCAGCCTGTGCTGTCAGGTGGCAGCAGAAAGAACTCTGGCCCTCATCAAAACTGCAAACACTGGAATATTGTGCCTTCAAGACCAGTGCTTTCTTTCTTGGTAGAGGTCTCATTTCTGGAAAGACCAATCACCCTGCAATAGTCAACTTTCCCCTCTGAAGAAACATCCCATTAGACTTTGGCTTCTGGACTTGTGTAAAACTATAACTTGTATCTTCAGCACAGTCTCCACCTTTTTCTCCCTTATCCTGTCTTGTAAGAGTGCAAAAAGCCCTATGGTCTATCCAGTCCCACCAGAAAAGATCACTGCATAGACATGGGGTGGCATGGTGGCACTGCTGCCTCACAGCACCAGAGATCCAAGTTCTATTTCGGCCTCAGGTGACTGTCTGTGTGGAGCTTGCACGTTCTCCCCGTGTCTGTGGGTGCTCCGGTTTCCTCCCACACTCCAAAGATCTGTGGGTTACATTGATTGGCCGTGCTAAATTGCAGTTTCAGGAGAATTAAGAGAGTAATTATCTGGGATAATGGGGATAGGGCAGGACCTGGGTGGGATTGTTGTTGGTGCAAGCTCGATGGGCCAAATGGTCCCCTGCACTGTAGATTCTATGATCTAGGAAACCTCAGAATAGTATTTAAAATTCTGGATGATTGAGGTTGGATACCCCACCAATCGGAGGGTAAATCCTCTGAAGGGAGACGGTTCATTGCAGCCATAGGTGATGCCTTTGTTGTCTGCAAATCCCTCTTTTGTCCATGGGGTTTGATGGACGTAAAGCAGGTGGCCTCCCTGTGTGGTGGGGGTGCCACCCAATCCCTTCATTGGGGCCTTAATTATACAAGTTGGAGGGGGCAGCCAGTCTACACCCAGCCCATCTTGTGCTCACCACTGGAAAACTTCCCTGACAGCAGGATTACATTTAGGAGCTTCAAGTGCAACTACTTGCTATTTTCCTGGCTCCTCCTGCATCTGTTTCTGTCTCCTGAAACCAGGTATATAGAGTCATTGCAACAATGAAAGAGGTAATTTGACTAATCGAGTTCATGCCCAGTGTGTGCTAACATTGTTTTTTGTGAGGATATATGTCCAATAAGACTAAGTTTCTCTGAAGTTAGATCTAGAAGTTTGATACTTTTTAAGAAATACCCTGATTTTCTATTCTTATTGCCAAAGTGAAAAAAACATCTTGCTTTCCCACGTTATATTTCATCTGCCAACTTGTTACCTGTTCGTTTAATCATTCTCCCATAGTCCTATTGTGTTCTCCTAACATCTTACTTTCCCACAAAACATTGATTCATCAGACAGCTTAGATATTTTCTTCAGCCAAGTCATATTGATCAGTAAATAACTGAATTTGCAGCACTATTCCTTGTGGCATTCTACTAGTCATAGCCTGCTAACTTGAAAATGCTCCACTTATCCTGACTCTGCTTCTTGTTTGTTACCTATTCTTTCATCCATACTAATATATTACCATCAGACCAGGGGTGTGATTTTCCTGGAAATCAGTGAAGATCACAAGAAAGAGGAACAGGTGTAAGCCATTCAGCCTCTGAGCCTGCTGTGCCATTTAATAATATCTAACACTCACTACATCCACTTAACTGCCATCAGATGGATGGCCAATCCTTCATGCGCATGCTGATTGGAAAAGAATCCATACCACATGACCAAGTGGACACCCTACTACACATCCTGTGCTCTAAGCTCAAGCGCAGGCATTGTTCCAAGCCTCGTTCCAAAATCTTTGGTCAACCAGTCTGTGGTGAATAAGCACAGTAAAAACTCTGACAACACCAGGTTTAAGTCTAACCGATTTATTTGATAGTAAACTCACAAGCTTTTGGGGTTTGTCCCTTCGTCAGGTGAATGGGGAGTTCTGGCCTCAGACAGAGCATATAAAGCACAGACAGTTTACAGATTACTGATTAGAATGTGAATCTTTACACCTAAGATTTGCATTCTAATCAGTAATTTGTAAACTATCTGTGCTTTATATGCTCTGTCTGAGGCCAGAACACTATTCACCTGACGAAGGGACAAACCCCAAAAGCTTGTAAGTTTACTATCAAATAAATCGGTTGGACTTAAACCTGGTGTTGTCAGACTTTTTACTGTGTTTACCCCAGTCCAACACCGGCATATCCACATCGTGAATAAGCACCACAGGACACAGCCAATGATTAAGAGTGTTATCCTTGGGTAGTATGTTATTGCCAATACTCTAAGAGAATGTATTTGCTTTTCCTGTTGGCCAACGGTACGTGGCAGTCAGCAATTTTGGAAGTTAGGAAGCCAAGGGTTAACTGTTGAGCACAGTCAGTGCTGTTTGGGTGGGTATAATTGTATGGGTAGTTAAGACTCCAATTGAGTTACAGCTAAACAGTCCCAGCTGCAACTGGGTAATAACCACTTATGTGTCTTTCTATTACCCTTGCTGTTATGTACATGCTGCCTCCAGAAGTACCACCCTCTCAAACAATTGAATAGAACTGTTATTCCATGATGACTGAATACCCACCCCTTCCCTCCCCTCTGTGAGGCCCCTCTAAGATGCCTGTGGCCTAGCAGCAGGCGGCAACCTCAGGAATGGTGCTTCTCTCACCTGACACTAAGTAGAGCAGAAAATCCCAGCCCTTATTTAATTTGGGCATAGAAAACAGACGGTAGCAGTAGAGGGGTGCTTTTCGGAATGGAAGGCTGTGACTAGCGGTGTTCCACCAGAATCAGGTCTGAGCTCCTTGCTGTTCTTGGTATATGTAAATGATTTGGAAGAAAATGTAGCTGGTATGATTATTAAGTTCGCAAATGACACAAAAATGGTAGAGTTGCAGACAGTGAAGAGGATTGTCATAGGATGCAGCAAGATATAGACTGGTTAGAGATTTGTGTGGAGAAATGGCAGATGAAGCTTAATCCGGACAAATGTGAGATAATTCATTTTGGAAGGTCCAATACATGTAGGAATTATATAGAAAATGTGGAACTCTTAGGAGTATTGACAGGCAGAGAGCACAGGAATACATTTCCACCGATCACTGAAAGTGACATCGCAGCTGGGTAAGATGGTCAAAAAGGCATATGGTATGCTTGCCTTCATCGTTCAGGGCATTGAGTATAAAAACTAGTAGGTCATGCTGCAGCTGTACAGAATGTTAGTTAAGCTTCATTTTGATTATTGTGTACAATTCTTGTCATCATACTACCAGTTGATGGGTTTTTGATAAGCGAGGGGATTAAGGGTTGTGGGGAGAGGGCGGGAATGTGGAACTGAGCCACGACAGATCAGCCATGATCTTATTGAATGGTGGGGCAGTCTCGAAGGGCTAGATGGCCTACTCCTGCTCCTCTTTCTTATGTTCTTAGAAGGATGTGAATGCTTTGGAGAGGGTACAGAAGAGGTTTACCAGGATGTTGCCTGGTCTGGAGGGTATCTGGAGGAGAGGTTGGATAAACTCGGTTTGTCCTCATTGGAATGACAGAGATTGAGGGGTGACCTGATAGAGGTTATGAGAAGCATGGACAGAGTAGATAGTCAGATGCTCTTTCCTAGGGTAGAAAAGTCAAGCACTTTTCATGTTGCATGTGGAAAAGTTTAGAGGAGATATGCAATGCATGTTTTTTACACAGAGGGTGGTGAATTTCGAGAACATGCTATGTGGGGAGGTGGTGGGGTCAGGTACGATGGCAGCATTTAAGTGGCATCTAGATGAATACATGAATAGGATGGGAATGTAAGGATACAGACTCCGTAAGTGCATACAGTTTTAGTTTAGGCAGGTATCGTGATCGGCGCAGGCTTGGAGGGCCGAAGGCCTGTTCCTGCGCTGTACTGTTTTTTGTTCTTTGTGTTTGTGGGACATGGGTGTCACTGGCACAATCTAAATGAAAATTATGTCATAATATACTTTGGTGATTAAAAGGCATTTTGATGCATTGTGCTATTGGCAGAGAGCTCAACCGTTGGCCATGCATTCTGGGAGATTGTGAACAATATATGTGTGATTTTCCACTACGCGCACACATGCCCCTCGGTATCATACATTTGTAAAATCAGCTTGTAAATGCCATCTGCTTACACAGATTGTCAGTTGGACCCTTAGTTTAGTACAAATAGTACAAATTTTAAGTTAATCACTTTTATTTATAGCTGTCATATAAGAATTTTTACTGATACCATGAAGTGTAACAATAAAAATATTGCATTTATATTGTGCCTTTGATGTGAAAACATCCCAAAGCGCTTTACAAATAAGAAACTGACCCTCAGCCATGAAGGGAGTAACTATGAGGGGTAATTGAAAGCTTAGAAATAGCATTTAAGAAGGTTATAATAGCGCAGCACTCCCTCAATAGTATAGTAACAGGCTAGATCTTTTGATCAAGTTACTGAAATGAAAGTGCTAATATTGAACCACAACTGGTATGGCAACTGGGGCGGCACGGTGGCACAGTGGTTAGCACTGCTGCCTCACAGCACCAGGGACCCAGGTCCGATTCCAGGCTTGGGTCACTGTGTGGAGTTTGCACATTCTCCCCATGTCTGCATGGGTTTCCTCCGGGTACTCCGGTTTCCTCCCACAGTCCAAAGATGTGCAGGTTAGGTGAATTGGCCATGCTAAACTCTCCTTCAGTGTACCCGAACAGGCACCTGAGTGTGAAACTAGGGGATTTACGCAGTAACTTCATTGCAGTATGAATACAAGCCTACTTGTGACTAATAAATAAACTTTAAGTACTTTCCTTTAGCTAAGATATCTATAAACAGATAACAAATATTGCATTTTTATTTTCAAAAATATATTCTTCAGCATACATAGAAATAGAGATTTATGAAATCTCATTCATTTATTACTTAAACATCATGTACTTCCTGCTGATTCGACAAGGAAGAATGTTAGCTTCACCACATTTTTAGACAACAGTATATTCTTCAGACATTAACATTAAGGTGAGAGGGCATGGGATCCAAGGGGCTTTGGCCTTGTGGATCCAGAACTGGCTTGCGTGCAGAAGGCAGAGAGTGGTTGTGGATGGGTCTTTTTCTGCATGGAGGTCAGTCACCAGTGGAGTGCCCCAGGGATCTGTTCTAGGACCCTTGCTGTTTGTCATTTTCATAAATGACCTAGATGAGGAAGTGGAGGGAAGGGTTAGTAAGTTTGCCGATGACACGAAGGTCGGTGGTGTTGTGGATGGTCTGGAAGGATGGCAGAAGTTGCAGCAGGACATAAATAGGATGCAAGACTGGGTGGAGAAGCGGCAGATGGACTTCAACGCGGATAAATGTGTGGTGGTCCATTTTGGCAGGACCAGTGGGATGAACGAGTACACTATCAAGGGCAGTGTTGATCAAGGGTCTTAGCAGTGTTGAAGAGCAGAAGGATCTTGGGGTCCGGGTCCACAGGACTCTTAAATCGGCCTCGCAGGTGGAGGATGTGGTCAAGAAGGCATATGGTGTACTGGCCTTCATTAATCGAGGGATTGAGTTTAGGAGTTGGGAGGTAATGCTGCAACTTTATAAGTCCCTTGGCAGGCCCCACTTGGAGTACTGTGCGCAGTTCTGGTCGCCTCACTATAGGAAGGACGTAGAAGCTATTGAAAGGGTACAGAGGAGATTTACAAGGATGTTGCCTGGATTGGGAGGCATGCCTTATGAAGATAGGTTGAGGGAGCTGGGACTCTTCTCCCTGGAGAGACGAAGGTTGAGAGGCGACCTGATAGAGGTTTATAAAATGTTGAGAGGAGTAGATAGGGTGAATTCTCAGAGGCTATTTCCCCAGGTTGAAATGGTCGCTACGAGAGGACACAGATTTAAGGTGCAGGGAAGCAAGTACAGAGGTGATGTTAGGGGTAAGTTTTTCACTCAGAGGGTGGTGAGTGAATGGAATCGGCTGCCATCAGTGGTGGTGGAGGCGAACTCGCTGGGGTCTTTTAAAAGACTTCTGGATGAGTATATGGGATTTAATGGGATTGGGGGTTATAGATAGATCTATGGATTGGTAGGTATTGATGTGATCGGTGCAACTTGTGGGCCGAAAGGCCTGTTTGTGCTGTAGTGTTCTATGTTCTATTAGGGCTGTGCATAGCAGGACTTGAGCACTTCTCATGCAAATCACAATTCATAATCATTAGTGGTCAACTACTGCTTTAAGTTGCACAAGATATTTTGGAAGGCTGTAATTGTTCCTATTTCAACTTTTTTTGGATGCCTAAACACATTACATATTCAGCATGAAATGCTGGCCAGTTGGTGACACCCATGTTCTACAAATACAAAGAACAAAGATCAGTACAGCACAGATACAGGCTCTTCGGCCCTCCAAACCTGCGCCGATTACCTATCTAACCAACCACTTATATTCCTCAATTCCCCGTTTGTTCATATGCCTGTCAAGATGTGGCTAACGTAAATGTCTTAAATGTGGCTAACGTAACTGTCTCAACCACCTCACTTGGCAATGCATTCCAGGCCCCCATCACCCTCTGTGTGAAAAACTTCTCCCGCACATTTCCACTGAACCTTTCCCCCCCTTATCTTGAACTCGTGTCTCCTTATAATTGTCATTTCTGCTCTGGGGAAAAGCTTCCAACTGTTTATCCTATCAATATCTCTCATAATTTTAAAAACTTCTGTCAGGTCATCCCTCAGCCTCTGTCTTTCCAGGGAGAACAATCCCAGTTTATTTAATCTCTCTTCATAGCTACTACCCTCCATTCCAAACAATATTCTGATAAACCTTTTCTGCACTCTCTTCAAAGCCTCCACGTCCTTCTGGTGGTGCGGTGACCAGAATTGGACACGGTATTACAAATACGGCCTCACCAACATTTTATACAGCTCATACATATAATACTCGATGCCTTGGCCAAGGAAGACAAGCATGCCATATGCTTTCTTCACCACCTTTTCCACCTATGCTGCCATTTTTAAGGATCTGTGGACCTATACTGCCAGATCTGTCTGTGTGTCGACGCTCCAGATTATTCTGCCATTTATTTTATAGCTCCCACCTGAATTGGATCTATCAAAATGCATCTCCTTGCTTTTGTCCGGATTAAATTCAATCTTCATTTCTCCACTCAATTTTCCAATCTATCTATATCCTGCTGTATTCCCTGACAATCTTCATCACTATCCGTAACTCTGCCAATCTTAGTATCATCTGCAAACTTGCTAATCAGACCAGTTACGTTTTCTTCCAAGTAATTTATATATATTACAAATAACAGAGGTCTCAGTACTGATCCTTGCGGAACACCACCAATTACAGACCACCATCCAGAAAAAACATTCTTCACTGCTACCCTCTCTTTTATGGCCAAGCCAGTTCTGAATTCATTTAGTTAGTTCACCCCTGATCCTGAGAGATTTAATGTTTTGCACCAGCCTGCTTCATGGCAGCTAATTACTTAAAGCCCATGTAGATAACATCCACTACCCTTCCCTCTTCAATCATTTTTGTCACCTCCTCAAAAAACTCAATTAAGTTAGTGAGACATGACCTTTCACGTACAAAATCATGCTGTCTGTCGCTAACAAGACCACTCGGTTCCAAACATGTATAGATCC
The DNA here is from genome assembly GCF_965287045.1 of Carcharhinus amblyrhynchos. Lineage (NCBI taxonomy): Eukaryota > Metazoa > Chordata > Chondrichthyes > Carcharhiniformes > Carcharhinidae > Carcharhinus > Carcharhinus amblyrhynchos. Next base: position 38,579,711 of record NC_137325.1, read on the forward strand.
TAGTCTTAAGAATCTTCTCCAACAGTTTCCCTATCACTGACATCAAGCTCACTGGCCTGTAATTACCTGGGTTATCCTTGCTACCCTTCTTAAATAACGGGACAACATTGGCTATCCTCCAATCCTCTGGTACCTCACCAGTGGTCAACCAAGGTTTCTGTTAGAGACCCAGCAATTTCATCCCTCATTATGCTCGTTTTACTCTCCAAATAGCAATGATCCTTCCTATGTCAACTAAGTAATTAGCTGAAAGCTTTTAAATCTCTTCTGTTTACAAAATATAATGGACAACTTGGAGAACCACCAGCCTCTCAACTGCACTGATTATCACCTGCAGTCTAGAGCATAAGAAAACATTGAGTTGGACAAGAATGCTGCTTATATAGTATCAAGAGCTGTACGTTGTAATCAAAATAGAGATAAAAAGTGTAAACTGTTTTGAATACTTTGCTACAACAAGGCTTTTACACACGTTAATATGGGGGACACCCTGGAGAGTTTGTTGTACATTTCGGGCTGTCAACCTCATCTGTGTTGAAGCTCCCTTACAATGGTGGCAATACTTCAGCTGACACTATTCACTGCTTTCAGAAATATCGCTCCTTGGGTAATATCTGCTGCATTTTTGAAAACATTAGTGGTGCAAACATTGAACAATGTTACTGGTGAAGTACTCAGCAAATAAAATGTTTTTTTGCCACGGATTAGCATCACAACTTTCATAGTATGTTGTTAGACAGTCATTGCCATCCTAGACTAGCCCGAAGCTTTATTTAAAAAGGAGAGAAGGTGGGTGTTGTAATAATGTGTGGGCTAGAGTATATCTTGGAAAGACTGCTTGGAGAATTATTTCAAATAAAATCAAATACTCGGTGAAACTGGTATCCAGATATGCTATGGATCAGGACAGTAAAAAGGTATGGTTTTAATAAAACCAAATAATTAGCTAATTGATCAAATTTGAATGTATTTAAAGAATATGTTAAATATATAATATATTTATTACATGATTGTGCACCTGCTAATGAGGAAAGAGGGGAAATAATTTATCTTGTTTTATTGTATTTCAGAGCATTTCCTTAAAAAGATTGTACAGTATTCTGAGAGATGTATATTTTTAGTATGGTCATCTGAACAGATTACTCGACAGATTACCTTGATTAAAAGTTGAAAGAAAAGACTTATCAATGTGAAGATGTTTTTTTCTCAATGGCATTTAAAATATACATCTTTCAATAGGATCTGCTGCGTACTTGCCTTGTGTTTTTTGTAACATCAGTTTTAAATTCTGCTTCCTCTAGGTATACTACTTGCTGTATTACATTCATAAAATTCAATGCAAGAGGAAGGTTATTTGCACAAAAACGAATCCAGTCTTCCACAACAGTATGTTAAGAACATAATGGCAGACAGATCCTGGTATCAAAATTGACTTAGCATGGATATTTCATAGAAATAAGTAACTATGAGGAAATTTATTATGAGCAAAATACTTTAATGTAAAACTGATTTTAAATATGTCTGGAATATAAGAACCAGGAGGCTGTGGAGACTCAGTTGTTGGGTATGTTCAAGACAGAGGGGGATATATTTCTAGTTATTAAAGATGTAAAGAGATCTGGGGATAGTGCAAGAAAATTATGTTGAGATAGAAGATCAGCCATGATCTAGTTGAATCGTGGAGTAGGAATAAGGAACTGAATGCTTACTCCTGCTCCTAGTCCCTACGTTCCTGGGAGGATAAGAACATAAGAAATAGGAGCAGGAGCAGGCCATCTAGCCCTTCGAGCCTGCCCCGCCATTCAATAAGATCATGGCTGATCTGTCGCTGCTCAGTTCCACTTTCCCGCTTTCTCTCCATGACCCTTAATCCCCTCTCTTATCAAAAACCCATCAACCCGCGTCTTAAAAAATATTTAGCGAGGCAGCCTCCACCACTTCAATGTTCAGTGGGCAGAGAATTCCAGAGATTCACCACCCTTTGAGTGAAGAAGTTCCTCCTCAACTCTGTTCTAAACCGCCCCCCCTTTTATCTTGAGGCTGTGCCCCCTAGTCCTACTGTCTTTTTTGAGGATGGGTAGCCCAGAAATGTTGTCACCTAAAATAAAAGCTGTGATAAACTGTCATGCCTTATGTTGTCTTGTTTATTCATTAAGCATTATTAAGATTGTTTTTCTGTGCACGGCTCTAACATAGCTGCTATATAAAAGACAGTAGGTCCTTGGCAACAATTTTACTAATGAACACATTAACTTGAACGCACACACCCAGAAACAGGAGCACACTCCACATGACTCTCAGTCTCTGCGAATTCCAAAAATGCATTCCAATGGGTGAGGCTTGCCATCGGAGGTAAAATTTCAAGCAGTTGGTCCTTTTGTGTCTTTTGATGCTTATAATAAAATACATCTCTTTCATTATTGCCCAACAATAACACAAATATTTGTCTCTTTCTGGCATCGTATGCAGGAATAAGAACGACAGCTTTTTTTAATTTAATACTAATCAACTGGTTCATTTTCCATAGTGGGGTACTGTCTGTGGAAAGAATAAGTTCATGTAAAGTTAAAATGCTGATTCTTTAGGAACAGATTTCCATTTGTGGACTCAAAATGGTTTCTGAAGAAGAGATACCTTGTCTTTTGTTGCAGGCTTAAAGGATGGATAGATGCTGTACACAAGTACATTTATCAGAGTTGTTTCTTATAAATATAAACATTGAGAGGAATAAAGTGTTGCTTTAGATGGCAGAAAGGAACTTGTATTAAACCACCATAATTGGCACTATAAAATGCAATATTTGACAGAAGCTGAGAGTAGAGCTTTTACAGGATGAATCCAGGTACAAACATATTCATGAATGCGGGCATCTTCATTCTCTCTCTGCTGGAAAATGTCATGTAGTACAGATCATAGACTCTGCAGCAAACAGGCCCAAATGTTAGGAATTCATCAGTAATTATTAAACTAACCAGCCTCCTGAAGCCATAATATTGGATTGATGCAGAACTGCTCCATCTGTTGGTGGCAGTGAGATATTTCATTTTCATCAATCTTTGAACAGTGGTTCTCAAAACTTTTACTTCCGCACATCATTTACATGGGGCAGAAGACTCCACAGACCTCCTACCGATCTGATCCTACCTGCTTTTGTTTTCTATCGCAAAAAAAAATCAGAATTAATAAGAACTTATGAAAACTGGAAATATTTTGTTGCTTTCTTTGCTACCAAATGTAATAAATTTGTGTGCATTTTTTAACTAAGCATCATAAGTTATTAATTCATGCCAGAAACAAAAGCATAAACATTTTCATGATATAATATGACACAAGACCACATTTTGAAATATTCTACAATGTGCTGTAAATCAATACGAGAATTTTCAGATAAATTAGTATTTATTTACCTTACATCTATAGTAATCAAACAGAATCATATTGATTTAGTTCAGTTGGTTGGACAGTTGGTTAGTAATGCAGAGTGATGCCACTGTGTTCAATTCCTGTAGCGGCTGAGGTTACTCATGAAGGCCCTGCTGTCTCAACTTTTCCCCTCGTCTGAGGTGTGATGATCCTCTGGTTAAATCGCCACTAATCACCCTTAAAGGGAGAACAGCCTATGGTCATCAGGACTATGGCGACTTTACTGTTTACCTTTATTAATCAAACAAAATTAACAAGAATATGAATCTTCCCTATAAAACTGCACATGACAGTTCATGCCACACAAGTCAGAGCTAGTCTAATTGTGTGACATCATACAAGTGGTAGATTTCAGATTTCCAGCCTATTGTCTCCTATGGCCATGGTCATGACTTTGCATGTCGGTGACTTGCATTTTGGATCAGCCCACAGATTACCTGCAAGGCCAGACTTTGAGAAACACTCGCCTTGAAGAGGCTATTGGATGTAGGGTCATCCAGATTCGAAATGTGAGCTCTATTCTCTCTCCACAGATGCTGTCAGACCTGCTGAGATTTTGTAACATTTTCTGATTTTGTTTCATTTTAAACCACACAGTTTCTTCTGTCACATCATAAAATAAATCACTTGAACCTTTGGTTGGTTTTGCATCTTGGGAATCTTAAATGATTTAATTATAAATTGAAACCATGTTTATATATTTGCTTTACATTGATTGCTTTTAAGTAGTCAGATGTTCCAGAAATCATGGTGATGACCTATGGTAACAACATGCACATAGCCACCATATCAACATCAATTTCATGGTTAGTGGCATAGCAATTGTACTTGCTGCTTACCTTAAAGAAAGCAAGCCACAAAAATCTAGGTATCTCTGTGCTGTGGAGTATTCCTTTCCAAAAGTCAATTTAAATTTGTTGCCAAGTCAAGGGGATCTCTAAAGGTCCAACAAAAGTGATATCATCAAGCAGGATAAGCAACCAATCACACTGAAGTGAAGTAAAATCCACTAGATCCTTTAAGTTTAATTAAGTTTTACAAACAGTGATGTAAATAATTGGTTCATACATTCTAAGGGATTTAGGTGGAAGCTAAAATTTCATAATTGTAAAATAAAATCCAAAAGTCTATCTTGTTTGCGTAATGGAGAAATTTGTCATTCTGCAGTTATGAAATCAGTCTTTAGCGATTTTTAAGAACTTAGTACATAAGTAGAAACCCATTTGCACCTCATTCAAGCTGGTACTTTTCCCAAAAGTGTTTACAGCAAGAATATGAGTGAAAATACTCCAGTGAGTTATATGGAATGTAATTTGCAGATGGAACAAAGCTGGATAGAAGGGTGAGCTGTGAGGAGAATGCAGTGATGCTCCAGTGTGATTTAGATAAGTTGAGTGAGTGGGCAAATGCATGGCAGTCGCAGTATAACGTGGATAGATGTGAGGTTATCCACTTTGGTAACAAAAATAAAAAGGCAGGTTATTATCTGAATAGTTGTGAATTGGGAGAGGGGAATGTGCAACTAAACCCTGAGTGTCCTTGTACACTAGTTGCTGAAAGTAAGCATGCAACAGCAGCGGTGAGGAAGGCAAATGGTATGTTGGTCTTCATAGCAAGAGGATTTGAGTTCAGGAGCAGGGATGTCTTGCTATTGTTATATGGAGTCTTGGTGAGACCACACCTGGAATATTGAGTGCAGTTTTGGTCTCCTCAATTGAGGAAGGCTGCTCTTGCGATGGAGAGTGTGCAGCGAAGGTTTACCAGACTGATTCCTGGGATGGCAGAATTCACGTATCAGGTGAGGTTGAGCCAGATAGAATTATATTGACTGGAGTTTAGGAGACTGAAGGGAATATCATAGAAACCTAGACAGGGTAGATGCAGGAAAGATGTTCCTAATAGCAGGGAGTCCAGAGCCAGGGGTCACAGTCTAAAGATACGGGATACAGCCTTTTTGGGATCTTTACTAAATATTACATACTCATTTCTTCTGCAACAACGATGAAGTGTATGATTAGTCATTGTTGTCCTTTGTGGCTAATAGCATTTGCCACATTCATTCATAGCTGCATGTTATAATTTCAACAGGCCCTCAGCTGCACACCTAGTCACCAGAACAACCACTGAGCAAGCCATTGGGCCTCTGAAAGTATGTTTCAGATGGCTGAACAGGTCAGGTGGTACCCTGCAAACACTCCTGCAAAGATCTCGATCATTGTTGTTAATTTTGGGGGGGTGTGGCTGAGGGGGAGGGGTTAGAATAAAGAACTGTTGCAGCTTGGACTGGTGAGGGTAATGGAATCAAGGCAGCAGCCAGCAAAGTGAGTGCACATAGGAGCTATTTGGAGTGGTCGGTAGGTGCTCTGGGCACAAAATCATTCCATGTACAGGAGCAACCAGTGCCCTGAGATTGGCGCAACTGGGTGTGTGTTAGATGATGAATGCTAGAGATCTATTTTGAAGACTGGTAATTGCACTCATCTTACTAGCTTATATGTATCATTTGCAGTGAATTCAGGGTTGGCTAACAACACCTTTGCCTTGTTATTGTGATTTTGAACTCGTGCTGTTTGGTCTAAATGGTTGTGGTCTCCTATTATACTTCAAGAAGAGGACTACGATGTGCATTTCAGCCAAAAGGCAAGCAACCTGCCTTTACCTCCTCCATCTCTTTCAAGTCCACAGTGGATACAGTGCATGTAAATGGTTGAACATAGAGGCCACTGAATTGTTTGGATCATAGAATGGATTCAACTTTGCACTGTTTTCCGAGCTCTGTTTTAATGGTGGAGGGATAAGAAATGAGATATGAGATGGCCAAGGGGATCAAGGGTATCTCTACTGTGATGGGAGAGCCTCTGGACAGATTTTCTTCCTTGGCCACAAAAGTTTAGATCTTCAGGTTGCATCTTCAATGAATGTGTTAGCACAAGTATCTCAGAGTTGCTTGCATGCCTTGCCTTTAATCTTGGGTCAGTGAAGCTGAATAATATGATCCCTGGTATACATGGCATCCTAATGAGAATTCACACTCCATACAGTGCCCATACATACCCTATGCAACTGGTGCATCTCTTGTGCCCTGGATCCTCCTCCATCACCGCCTCCGCTTCTTCCTCCTCCTCCTCCCACACGTCTTGCCCTTCCTCTTCTCCTGGTGAGCTGTCTCTTTGCAGTGGCTCACTGTTTTAGAGGTTCACAGTGAACCACTTTGGAGGGCCATACTTTGGAGATAGCAGCAGACAAAACAATGATTGAGACTTTTGCAGGGTACCACCTGACGTGGTCAGCCACATCTTCAGAAGCCCGATGGCTTGCTCAGTAGTTATCCCAGTGACTAGGTGGCACTGGTTGTATGATCTCTGTCTGTGTCTGGAACTCTTGTGGAGGGGTGAAAATGTCATTGTCTCTGAGAATCCACATATGGATTTTGGGGTGTGTGGTTGGGGCGAGGGGGGCGGTGGAGGGGAGGTGGGCAGGGGTGAGGGTGGTTAGAATAAAGAATTGTTGCAACTTGTGGAGGATAAAGGAGTCAAGGCAGCAGCAAGCAAAATGAGTCACGCAGGAGGAAGCTCTTATGATTGCAGACCAGTTGAATGTTGATGAGTTTCACTGGATGGTCAGATGGTGCTTTAGTGCCTGCATTGTTGAAATTGTTGATGCTCTGCACCTGGGGAGATCCAGTGATAGTGACGAAATTGAATCTCTTGCTCTCTGTCTCTCTGCAAGACCTTGGTTGTTCTGAGCTGAATGAATTGCCTAGGCCTAACAGTAGGATACAAGTGACTTGTGAAATAGAGTGGTGTGCTACCGTTTACAAAGTGTCACTAATGTCTGCAATTGAGCCTTGAAAGGAGCCAAAAATGAGTAAGTTCAAAGCCATGGTGACTTTGACAGCTGCTGGCAGTGCATAAGGAGCAGTGGTGTGAAATCTTTGCCATCGGGACACAGATGTCTGCCTGGGGGATCTTGGACTCCTGTGCAATGGATCTCAGTCATGTCATGATACCTCCAATTTTGCTGGTAGATCATATGCTGAGGTTATGGCCTTTGGCTTTCCTATCCCTTTATCTCTCTCCTGATGCCTAGGGCTTTGTCCTTACAGTGGAGAGTGTTGTTCCTTATTGCCATAGGATAATGTCAACTGTATCCTTCTTTGCAGTCGTTTGTCTTTGCCAGACTTGCTTCCTATTCTTTGAACCCCATGATATCAGTAGGATTATGATCTGCTGCACTGCCCTCATGCTTATTGTCCACTCTCCCCACCGTCTGTGCTGTGCCAAAAGCATATATTAGTGAGTCCCCTCTATGTCGTTCATCAGACGGATATGGTGACATAATGGTAATACTCAACGGACGTCCTATCATGGCAACCAGTGGAATTTAAATCAAATTAATAAATCTGGAATATAACACTAGTCTCAGTAATGGTGACCATAACACTATGATTGATTATCATAAAGACCCATCTTTGAAGAAACTGGTTCAATAATGTCCTTTAGGGAAGGAAATCTGCCATCCTTACACAATCTGGCATACACATGACTCCAGACCTACAGCTATGTGGTTGATTCTTAACTGTCCTCTGATTAGGCCACTCATTCCAGGGCAATTAGAGATGGGCAACAGATGCTTGCTAGCCTTTGCTAGCGATGCCCACCTCCCAGAAAAGATTGAAAAGAAAAATCCTTTTATGGGCCCAAGGTAATCCCCTAAGGCAGTCATGACTGGTTCCCCATACGTACCCTCCTCTCTTCACCTGTTATCCGTTTACCCCAGACAGCATCTGCAGCCCATGTGCTCCCATGAAAATCTGAACATCCCCATTCGTGAGCTCTTAAGTGGGGTAGTTAACCACTTTAATTGGCTTTATAGGGAGATTGGCAGAAATTGCCTTGGCAAACTGACATGCCAGCGTGGGCCGATGTTTTTGGACAACATTCACTTCTATTTCACATCACCCAAAGATTAAACTTTACACCTAGAAGTTGCTGTCTGTTCCAAAGGAGCAATAATGATAAATGCTGACAATTTCCAACTGCAAAATCCCAGCCATTACATTATAAAGGATTGTAATAGAACAAAGTAAGTTGTTATTACCAGTAAAGTGCAAATATATAATTTTCCTGCTTCTGAATGCGTTTTGATGTAGACTTTTGATATTGAACACTTATGGGAGGGTTCAAAATTGGGCAAATTTATTTGCTGGCCAGAGGTCATGCCGTTCCCATCCAGTGTCATTTTCTTTTGATTAACATTTTAAGTTGGCTGAGGCTCCTGCTATAGTAAGAAGTCTCACAACACCAGGTTAAAGTCTAACAGGTTTACTTACCAGCAAACGCCATAGCTTTCGGGGCTCCACCCCTTCGTCAGGTGAGTAGGGAGTTCTGATCACAAATATATAAAGGCACATTCTCAAATCTCCAAATAAACCTGTCGGACTTTAACCTGGTGTTGTGAGACTTCTTACTGTGTTTATTCCAGTCCAACACCGGCATCTCCACATCATCGCTCCTGCTACAGGCAGACATTAGTAAATCAAAGTATAACAATTATGGTCCAATGGCATGATACTATTTTAACTACGTCTCTTGAGAGGTCCATCGGAAAACCCTGGCACAAGGAACGAAATGGTCAGAAGAATTTCATTTTTATAAGCTTTGAGAATATTTCTGTAGGAGCCCAGGGAAGCAGAATTGCTCTTCTGTTCCCAGGAAGGAATCCTTGGGCATATCCCGCCTTCCTTCTCCATCACCTCAGCATTCATTTTATCGCTTGCATCCCTCTTGGTAGCCTGCTCAATCTGCTTCCTGCTCAATGGTCTTGACATCACTCTAACTGGCATCTGGGATATGAGCATCGCTGGCAATGCCAATATTGTGTTGATCTTTACTTACTCTTGTGATGGTGGTAGTGATTCACCTCAATAAATTGCTGCAGTCTGTTTAGTGTAGGCAGACACGCAGTGCTATTGGAAAGGGTTTTTTCCCAGTGATGCTGACAGAACAGCAATATACTTCCAAATCAAATGTGTAACTTGGAGAACTTGCAAGCGGTGATGTATTCATCCATCTGCTGTCCTTGTTCTTTGGCATGGTAGAGGTTGTGGATTTGGAAAGGGTATTAAAGGAGCTTTGGCAAGTTGTTCCATAGTCAACCACATTGCTGCGGATCTGAAGTCATGTGCAGGCCAGACAAATAAGCACATTTTCTTCCCTAACGATTAGATTGTTACAACAATGCAATACTTTCATCATTATTGTTACTAAATATATTTTTTTCAATTACATTCCCCAGCTGGCAAGGTGGCATGTCTCTGGACCATTAGTCTGCACCTCTAGAACACTAGCCCAGTGATATTACCACAATGTTACCATTCTCTTAGTTAATGTTTTGAGTTTTAGTTTGATCAACTAATTACTGAAGTTCCAGTTATGAAGTCAGTGAAGAATAATACTGGAGCTAGGTGTCAAAGTTATGTTCCATTTAATTCTATGGGTTTCCCACCTGGCAAATGTTATCCACAAAGAAATAAGTGTCTACATTTTTGATTGGGATATAGGGGTTGTCATTAATATTCTTCATTCATTAAAGATACCCTATTATCAACAAATAACTTTGTTTTAAAGTCTACATCTTGAAAACGCATTTTCAATTAGTTTGAAGTTTATTTATTGGTGTCACAAGTAGGCTTTCATTAACACTGCAATGAAATGACTGCAAACCAAAGAATTAAATTCTGAAGGACAGATGAGATGTTATACACCCAAAACAGCATAAGCAGTCATTTTTCTGACTGCTTTTCTAGCATTTTGACTCCAGGTTTTCAACATTTGTTTCTTTTTATACCTGTATGACAAATTGATCATTTTAATTCTAGATTCTGCAAAACACAGTCTTCATTACTTGAACTTTTAACTCTATACAAGAGTCGATTTTATAAAAAGCTCAACCGCCAGGACCGTGAATTAGGAAATTGTGGGCGTACTGTCATGGTTTCTTATATTAACTTTAGAAGAAAGATTATTTGATATGCAGCTGTAATGTCCTGAAATGCACTCCCAGCAGGTGAGACTTTGTACAAAGAGTGCAATTTCATAAGATCAGCTCAATAATCTTTAATTCAGTGTGTCAAATGATATGAAATTATGAGTGAAATTATATTTTGAACTACTACAAGAATATTGGGAGAGAAACCTGTAAAATAATAGGGGTGAAGTGGTCTGATGCAGATTTATCTTGCAGTGCCATGCTCACTACCTGGATGGTTTGCATGGCGTTCTTCATTAATGTCATTGTGGGAAGCTGTGCAAGCTATATAGGTAGCAGCTCCACAACACTGCCTGTCCTGGGGAATTAATTCAAGTCTGTAAAATTCTACTTTGCAAACCACTTTCTCCCCGTTGTCTTGAATGGAAATCTTTTTGTACATCATTTATCATGTAAATATGACTAACTGTAGTTCCTGCAACTTTAACATTTGTGTAAATGCTGCTGTGAAAACAAAATAAATTGATTTCTTAATTTTCTTTTAGTAGAATCCCATGGCTCTCGACGAAAAGGAAAACCGAATACAGTTAAAGGTGTAAAACGGAAGAAAGTTGTGGCTGAAAACGTAACAAAGAAAATCCCCAAATCACCAGTGAAAACCCCATTAAAATGTTGTAATGATCAACAAAATGTGGAAGCAGCCTTTTCTGTTGAAGCTGTTCCAACTACTTCTAAACTGTTAGAAAATGAACACTTGCTTATACAAAATGGAGGGCTTGAGAGAGAAACAGAAATTGAGCAAGAATGTTCACAAGACCTAAACCTTGTGTATGAAGCAACGGAAGCTGTTAGGTCAACACCGAGAACGCTTGTGACGGCTCAGCACTCAGTTGAGTCATCTAGCAGGTCCTCAAATTGGGGAGCCCAACAACTAGAAACTGATGCAACATTACAATTGTTAGTGTCAGAAAAATCTCCTTCACTGTCCTACAGGCATCCACAGCATCAGATTCAACATCTTTCTTTACTACGTGAACATTGGATCATTAAAGCTGAGAGCAATAGTTGCAGTCCAAATGGGAGCTCTCCTTATGCAAGTACTGCTTTTGATGTTTTATTGAAAGCCATGGAACCAGAGCTAAAAACTCTTTCAAAGGTAACATTTTCTGTAGCTGAACCAGAATCAAGAAAATTAGACAGCGCTGTTGGAACCCAGGGACAAGAGTCAAGTGAAATATCAACAATTACTACACAGGCTCAAATTCAAACTTCAGTATGTAAATCTGATTTTACTACAGCCCCACAGTACTATTCAAATGTTAATCAGATTACATCCAAAACAGGGAAGGGAGAGCAACCGGAGGATCAGGCTACATCTCATCTACACTACCAGCAAACTCGACTTGTTTCACAAGCTGCACAACAAAATAAACACCATGCCTTATCTCAGAGGTTTAATGGATCACCAACGCACCTGCAGAACAAAGAACAACACAATTTTCAGCCAACATACATGACTTCTTTAGGCCATTCTCAGAATGCTGCCATATCACATGGACTGCATAAAAGTCAGCTTATAGTTCATCCTAATCGGTCAGTGGCTGCTAATTTGTCTAATTGTGTTCAAGTTGGATCTGGTTATAAACAGCTTCATGTGACATCAGTTGTCAACCCTGCAACAGACCAAATGTCTGATGTTCCACTTAAGGACCAGAAACCTAAAAAGCAAGGGAAGTATATTTGTGGATATTGTAATCGAGCTTGTGCAAAGCCTAGTGTTCTGCAAAAACACATTCGATCACATACTGGTGAACGACCCTATCCTTGTGTTACGTGTGGATTTTCATTTAAGACTAAAAGTAATTTATATAAGCACAAAAAGTCCCATGCACATGCTATCAAACTTGGCCTTGTTTTGAGATCAGAGAGCAGCAGTACATCTGTGTCACAGGAATCTGATCGAGCACTTAGTAATCATTCAGATGTAGAGGAAAGTGGTGAAAGTGAAGCTGAATCCACATCTGAAGAGAAATCTTTTGATCAAAAGCACTTTGAACTGGAAGCTGCACAAATAACTGTCAATGTATCCTATTCAGAAACACCAACGTTTCCTAGGAGTCTTAAGTCACCTGACAAACTCGTAAATAAAACTCTTAGTTATGATACTTATGAAAGTGCTACACTGAATCAGTCCTCTGAATCAAAAGTTACAGCTGCTTTACCCAAAGTCGTGGTCTACCCTGTGAATATTTCCCCCTTAAGGGCTGATAGTCCAAAGCTGACAGGCACAGTTCCAGAACTAGCCACTGCAGAGCAGCAAACAAATCCACATACTGCCAAAATGGAGTCAACATCTGCTTGGATGTCTTCACTGAAGAAGCAAGATACCGAACACAAGCAGCAAATAGAAATGAACCCACCAGAAGAAGAAAAGCTTCAGTCGGTGACTACACATGCACAGCTTCAAAGACAGCAGGCCACTGATTTTTGCCAGCAGCAAGGAAAGTATCATTTGAGCCCACGAAGTTTAGGGAGCACAGACTCTGGGTATTTTTCTCGATCAGAGAGTGCAGATCAGCAGATGAGTCCACTAAGTCCGTACATTAAATCAGTGTCCACTAATGAAGTTGATTCCACCAAGTGTAGTTTACCTTGTCCACCTCATAGCAATCATGTTATGGCCACTGTTCTAGAGATGAGCTCAGTTGAAAAGCCACCAAAATTAACAACTGCTATGCGGACACAGATAGCAACGAAAACACTCGAAGAACGTATTTCCAAGTTGATATCAGATAATGAAGCAGTAGTGGATGATAAACAGCTGGATAGTGTAAAACCTAGAAGAACATCCCTTTCGAGGAGAGGGAGTATAGACTCACCAAAACCATATACATTCAAAGACTCATTCCAGTTTGATCTACGGCCCCTTCATTCTGGAAGAAGAACGAGCTCCAGTTCTGATATACCCAAGTCCCCCTTCACACCTACTGACAAGTCAAAGCAAGTGTTTCTTTTATCAGTCCCTCCTCCTTTTCCTTCCCTTGATTGTTTACCAATTACTCGAAGTAATTCAATGCCGGCTACTCCAGCATACTCTGCTAAACCTGCAAATACATTATCTGCAGCATATCCTCTCCGAGAGAGCCAGTCATTTGATGATAAAATTGGTGCTTCATTTAGTGATGATGTCTTTGTTCCTGGGCCACTTACGCATCTACAACTTGCTCATCCCCGAACTCTTGTTAGGCAGACTGCAGTAGAGGATCAATCTACTAATGAAGGGCAGAGCTTTGCTTCCACACGTTCTATGGATGAGGGCTGTTATGGCAGTAACATAGCTGGGGTTTTGATGCCGAGGAGTAAGTCATTTGAGCATGGTTTGCGTATGCAGGAAAAAATAAAAAAAACACAAGGACGGGGGTCAATGTATGAATGTGAAACTTGCAGAAACAGATATAGAAAGCTGGAGAACTTTGAAAATCACAAGAAATTCTACTGTTCAGAGCTCCATGGGCCAAAACTTAAACCAGCAATCACAAAAGATTCAGAACATGAAGCAGTATCACGCAACATGCCACCACAGTTGCTACATTACAAAGTACTAGGAACAACACGTGTACTCCAGCAACCACCTAAGATGAGGAAAAGGAGAAAAATTAAAAGTATTGGTGATGATGATGAAGTATTAACCAGTGAAGATACTGGGGAAAAAACAATTAATAAGCAATCTTTATCAGATCAGAAGATAAATGTTGCTGAATCTCATATGCCCTACAGGAGCAATGCTAGTGGTGATATCATACAGGTAGGTGTCAATACAAAGCATTTACAAGGACAGCACTTACAGGCAGGTAGCCTGGACCATCCCCTGGAGCCGACAGTGTCTTTTGGTAATGAAATTCAAACAAAACCGTTCCCTTATCCGTTGCAAGAAAAGGGAGAGTTAAATAGGACCAGCAGTGGAGTGTCTGTAATTCAACACACAAATTCTTTGAGTAGGCCCAGTTCATTTGAGCAATCTGAATCTGTTGACAGAATTTCTCCTGTGCAAGAAAACAAAACTCACAATGAAACAGCACAGCTTTCTGTTTTTGCTAGTAGTGAAGAAGACTCGTGCTGCCAATTCACAGGTTGCCAACAACAATCTAAAACTTCTGGGTCTTTGAGAGCACCAACATTTGAAACTTCAAGATTATCACTTGTAGACTGTACTCCTCTACAGCAGTTAAGACTGGTGCGTCAACGTAACATCCAAGTTCCTGAGATTTTGGTCACAGAAGAACCAGACCAGGAACTGGACATACAAGGAAATGAGCAGGAAAAAATGACGGAAGCATTTCATTGGCCTCAACGTAGTGAGACACTTTCAAAACTGCCAACAGAGAAACTCCCACCTAAAAAGAAAAGAATTCGCTTGGCTGAGATGGAACATTCATCTGCTGAGTCCAGCTTTGATTCAACAATGTCAAGGACTTTTAGTCGGGACAGCAGTTTATCTTATTCAAGTTTTGATAAGGAGGATGTTTCAAGGACTGAGAGTTCTTCTAAAGTGGAAGCAATTTGTAAATCATCTGAGCTGACACTGGTTAATTGCTCAAATACACTTGGTGTTCCCAATCTACATCCCAGAGAAATGAGACGTGCTGTGTCTGAACAGAGTGGTTGTCTGCTGCCATCTATGGAGACCACTGCAGGAATTCGTAGCAAATCATTTGATTGTAGTATCATATCTACTTCAAGATCTACATTGCCTAAAGTTTCAATGGAAATGATTTCAACCATGGCTTCTGGGATAGTAGCTTCTGGCTCTGTCTCACTTATTGAAAGAAGAAGAGGTCCTCTTTTACGACAAATGTCTTTGAGTATTGGTCCAGACATTTCTCAACCTCCAATTTTGCCTTCTAATTTATTTCAACAAAATCTGACTCTGCAAGTAGCTGCCCTGCCACAACTCAAAAACTCTTTATCTCATAAATCATCCATATCGTTTTTAACTTCACAGCATCAATTGTCTTGCACAGCACAAGTTCAACAAACAGTGCAGCAAGACCCACAGTCTTCGATGCAAGATGCAAATGTGAACAATCAAGTCCATATTAAACCAACTTTAGTCCAGGCACCACCTAGTCAGAAACCAATGCCCTGTCCAGTCACACAAGGAAACCTAAAAACACCATCAACAAAAATAGCAACAACACACATAGTCCAACAGGAACTTTATCCAGTTATAACTCTTCCTTCTGTAACTCAAGACAATACATTTGCTCCTAAATATCAGCTTCAGCTTATTCAGAAACAACCTTGTCAGCCATGTTTGCTTCCTGATGTTAGATCCCAACTGCCAACCCTGTCTATTCCTGTTACCCTCGGATCACGTGTTTCAAATATTTCACCCCAGTCATTGGAGATCATCTCAAATTTGTATTT
This sequence comes from Carcharhinus amblyrhynchos, assembly GCF_965287045.1. Taxonomy (NCBI): domain Eukaryota; kingdom Metazoa; phylum Chordata; class Chondrichthyes; order Carcharhiniformes; family Carcharhinidae; genus Carcharhinus; species Carcharhinus amblyrhynchos. The sequence continues at coordinate 38,595,551 of NC_137325.1, forward strand.
GCTTCCTCCATTGCAGCATGTCCATTCTGGCAAGTCACCTGCTCTAGCTTCTCTGGTCATGCCTGTTGGAATCCAAAGTAAGAAACCTGTTTATAACACCTCTTCCCTTACAACGTTACCACAAATTTTAGTCACACAAGACCAAACAAGCCAGTCAGCTGTAATGATTTGTAAACTTGATGACTCAGTAAATTCAGCCGCTTCAGGATTAAAGGATTATCTGGAGGTCCAGCAAAGAGGAATGAACTCTAAAATGAAGATATCAGCCATTTCTGAATATTGTAATTCCCATGATGAAAGCAGAAGTTCACTCGTACTGAGTGATTTGAAAACACCAGCAGGTGGTCTACTTGCACAAGAGACAACAGGAACTAGTAAACGCATGCTGTCTCCTGCAAACAGTTTAGATATTGCAATGGAAAAACACCAGAAACGGGTTAAAGATGAAAATGGATCTGCAAGTGCTGGTAATATAACACCAGTACAGTTACACAGCATGAAATCTGTTGAAACTAACAAACTTAAGCCCATGTTAATGAGGCAGTTTTGCACAACAGATGAAATTGAAAGTTTATTGCCTGTTGAGCAACAAGATAAACTGAAAAACAATCCTCAAGCCTTAGAACTAAACAGCTCACCAACAGAGCCCCTTCATGAGTTGACAGTGTCATGCAACGATAAACATCCAGTAGTTGCAAGAGATGTTTTGGAGTCTGGAAGTTCAAAACATTCTCAATCCACTTCCAGCACCATTATTCAAAAGTCACCTATAACTTTATGCTCTAATTCTCCTCAAACATATACCACCTTATCGAAATCACTCACTAATACACAGGATAATAAGTCACCATTGAATAATGACCAAATGCAGCCAGCAAGCAAACAAGGCCAGATACAAGTAGGAGCTTCCTTTCCGGTCACAAGTACACGAGATGTACAACGTGCATCACTTCCAACTCTGAAAACGTCAACCAGTTTTAGTTGGTGTTACCTAACAAAACGCAAGCCTTTACATGTGCAACAAATGGATAAAAAAGTCTCTGCATATGCTACTTGGCCTGTCAGCCCTAACAATCCTAATCCACTCAGTCTACCAACAAAAGCTGTACTTGGTCTTCTCAATTCAGTGCAAAAGTACAAAAAAATGATGTATACAGAAGCAAAAACAACCCTGCTTCATTCTGTTATGGTGGTATCTTCAAGCAAATGGAAAACTGCTAAATCCAAGGTATTACCAATTGTTTTAATAGACTGTTGGATCTTTTGTGGTCTTACTGATAATTCAGGATAGGAAATTGTATGTTTTTTTTAAAAGGACAAAATGGGGCAGACCTAGGTTATTCATGCCACCAATTCAGAGAGAATTTGATGGCAGCTTTAAAGGGTTAGAAGCAATTATCATTGCAATTTTTGTGTTTCTATTACGTATTACTATAACAACTGTGCACAAAAATGTAGGAATTCAGGACCACAAATTTACAATGACTAAAGCCAAATTTGATTTTCTTCTTCAAAAAACGTATTCTTGAATTTTTAACAGTGCTTGAAAAATTGAATTTTCCTGGAATTGTTCATTATTCTGTTTTAAAACTCTGCATTTATATTGTGTCTTTTATAACCTTGGGGCATGCTAAGGTAATGACAATCAATGAAGTAATTTTAGTGTGGTTATGGTTGTAATATAATAGTCAATTTATAGACTGCAAGATCCGATAAACAGCAATGAGAACTTATTAATACTGGTTGAAGGATGAATTTAATGTAGCCTTAAGTCTATCTGAAATACTACATCTCTGATACTGCAGCAACCTCTCAATGCAGTATTGAAGTGTCAGCCTCGGTCATATGCTCACATCTCCAAAATGGAGCCACCATTGAGGCAAGACTGATATTTGAGATTAAAAGCCCTGTGGCTTAATGCAGTTTGCAATGCTTGTAGAGGAGAGGCTGAGGGATTTGGGGTTGTTTTCGCTGGAAAGAAGGCGGCTAAGAGGGGATCTTATTGAAACATATAAGATGATTAGAGGTTTAGATAGGGTGGATAGTAATAGCCTTTTTCCTCTGATGGAGAAATCTAGCACGAGGGGGCATGGCTTTAAATTAAGGGGTGGTCAGGGGTAGGTTCTTTACCCAGAGGGTGGTGAGGGATTGGAATGCCCTGCCTGCTGCAGTTGTAAATGCGCCTAGTTTGGGGGCGTTTAAGAGATCCGTGGATAGGTTTATGGACGAGAAGGGATTGGTTTAGGTTAGTGGGTCATTGTTTTGTAACTGGTCGGCGCAACATCGTGGGCCGAAGGGCCTGTTCTGCGCTGTAATGTTCTATGTTGTTCTATGTTCTATGTCAAAAAAGTTAGAAACCCAAAAAGTCCAAGGAAACTGATGTCTGTTTTTAAAAAATGTACATTTTACTACAATGAAGTTTTGAAACTTTTCATATATCATAGAATCTTTACAGTACAGTAGGAGGCCATTCGGCCCATCAAGTCTGCACCAACCACAATCCCACCAAGCCCAGTTCCGTAACCTCACATATTTACCCTATTAATCCACTGACACTAGAGTCAATTTAGTATAGCCAATCAACCTAACCCTCACACCTTTGGACTGTGGAAGGAAACCGGAGCACCTGGAGGAAACCCATGCAGACACAGAAAGTGCAAACTCCACACAAACAATGACCTGACATTGGAATTGAATGCAGGTCCCTGGCACTGTGAGATAGCAGTGCTAACCACTGTGCCACCGTGCCACCCTAGTATTTTCTTAAAATAATTGTGAAAAACATTTGAACAAGAGTTTTTAGAAACTAAAGATGAAAGTGCATCCCCGATATGAACCATGACACTGACGTCAAGAAGAGTACACACTATTTTGGAATGACGTTTTGGCCTCAAATGCCCAACTGTTCTTCTAACAATAGAATCCTCTATCACTATTGCTTTCCTTATCTACATCCGTAAGCCTCCATCCCCGTACAATTGGTACCGAGGACTTGACGATGACTGCACTTCCCAGCAGAACCACCACTTCTGCCAGTATTCAGGACTAAGTACCAGTTGGAAAGGAAGATGCACATAGTGGACTCCTGCATCATCTGCCTGGTTCTCTTTGACTGCCTAGCAATTATCCATTTCCCTCTGCCAGCACACCCTTAAGATGTAGGGTTCCACCTCTAGAAATGTGCCATACCCATACCTCTCAGCTCTAGGATTAACTGCAATGATGCTAGCTGTTCAAGCTCCAAAAGTGGGAACTCAAGCTCCTCTAGCTAATGACATTTCCTACACATGTTTCCCACATGGAACAGCATGCACTTTCTATGAGATTGAGATGTGTCATGCCATAGCTCTATTAGACTATTATTGGTACCAGCAACATAAGTGGAAAAAGGGATACGGTCTTATAGGTGGAGCTTAGAGACCTAGGAAAGGAGACTAGCAAGCGGGACCTCAAAAGTCAAAGAACAAAAACAGCCCGCGAAACAGGCTCTTTGGCCCACGCCGCCATTTTAACATTACCAGTCCCCCCTCCACCCATAACGCTTATCTATGCTTATTGCATTCCACATTGAGGGAAAACTAATTTAGGGACAATCTATTACCTCCAATCAGCCTAATAGCACATCTTTGGGGTGTGGGAGGAAACCGGAGCACCCGGAGAAAACCCACGCAAGCACGGGGAGAATGCGCAAACTGCCACAGACACTGGCCCAAATCCATGTGTCTGCACAGCAAACAGTGATAGTCACTGAGCTGTCGTGTCGCCCAGCATCTGGTCCAGTTTAAGTGTACACTAATGACATGAAGTACTAGGCTATTCTCAAACATCCAAGAGCAGCCCTTGTACGACCCATCGCGTGTATGCCCCTCGTTGGACAACAAGGCGGACCGACTTAAAACCTGTGAAGTAAAAGAGAAAAACATTAGTATCATTCCACATCCTTACACATTACCGGGGACATCCCAATGCTAATGAACCTTATTTAAAACAATCTTCTACATCCTTCCATCTCCAACCCACTCATGTGTCTGTCTAAGTAACTCTTAAACAACTCCAGCGTGCCTGCCTCCACCACCATGCTTGGCAGAGCATTCCATACCCCCACTACCCTCTGTGTGAAAAACCTTCCTCTAATATCCGTGTTATACCTCTCCCCCCTCCCCCTAAGCCTGTGGCCCCTCGTACTGTGCATTTCTAACATAGGAAATAGCTTACCACTGTTTATCTATCCCCTTCATAATCTTATATACCTCTATTAGATTCCCCCTCAGTTGCCATCTTTCAAGGGAAAACAGCCCCAATTTGCTCAATCTTTCCTCATAACCCAGTCCTTCCATACCAGGCAACATCCTGGTAAACCTCCTCTGCACTCTGTCCAGGGTCTCCATGTCCTTCCGATAGTAAGGCGACCAGAACTGGATGCAGTACTCCAAATGCGGCCTAACCAACGTTCTATACAACTAGTCTTTGGATTTTCCTGGTCCATTGACTAATAGAACGGTAGACCAGATAAATGCTTGGCTGGAGGGATGCCAAACCAGGAGCGCTTTAGATTCCTGAGATATTGAGACTGATTCTGGGAGCGGTGGAATGTATGCAAATCTGACAAGTTGCAACTCAAAGGCTCGGACATTATTTTGTGGGGTAGTTTGCTGGTGCTGTTGATAGTGAGGGGGTTGTCAGAGTTAGGAAACAATTGAGGTACCATTACACAACTGGGAGCCATCATCTAATGGGAAAGATAGAGGAGAAAATTACAGAGCGATGCAAAAACTAAAGGATAGTGATAATAGGAGATTTTAATTACCCTAGAATAATAGGGATCTTACTGGCAGCTCAAAGGATACCATCACTTGCTCTCTCGCACACAGCTTCATCTCTTCTGTGGGTCCAATCTTCATCACCTTGTTGGTCCCAATCACCATCCACACATGCCAGGCATCATCATCATCTACGCTGGCACGTGTCCTGCTTATACTTTCTCCATCTGTATTCATGCAAAAAAAAGTTGGCTCACAACAGGAGTGAGAGATTCCAGACAGACAGAAGAATGACAGAGCTGAAGGTCCTCACCAACTTTGAGGACAAAGCAATTCAACTGGCCAGCAAGGATGTGGTGACGTCGACAGCGATAAACCAGAACTGCATCCTACGTAGAATCCCTACAGTACAGAAGGAAGCCATTTGGCCCATCGAGTTTGCACCAACTCTCTAAAAGAGCATCTTAAATCTATTTAATTCCTCCTTTATTTCCCTTTGTACCATTTGACAACCCAACCAGCAAAGCCTCCTGAACAAAGTCCAAAGATGTGCAGGTTCAGTGCATTGACCAAGCTAAATTGCCCCATAGTGTCCGGGGATGTGTAGGTTAGAGGGATTAGCGGGGTAAATTGTAGGATTACGGGAATAAGGCCTAGATGGGATTGTTGTTGGTGGGCCGAATGACTTCCTTCTGCACTATAGTGTTTCGATGATTTCTAACAACTTCTGGCATTGCCTGAGCCTGCAGGAAGCCACGTGTGATTTAAACTTTCCACTTTTGTTTTAAGATTTTTTCCCCCTCTTTGTCCACTTTGAAAACTGATACAAAGTGTTAATTTAACAAATCTGCCAATTGCTTCTTGTCCAGTATACCCAAGCTGATTCCTGGGTTTGAACCATGTAAGAAACTGGATTAATTTTTGCTAAAACTATGCCTGGTACCCACTTCTCATGATGTGGCGATACCGGCGTTGGACTGAGGTAAACACAATAAGAAGCCTCACAACACCAGGTTTAAGTCCAACAGGTTTATTTGGTAGCCAAAGCCACTAGCTTTCGGAGCGCTGCTCCTTCATCAGGTAAATGGGAGTTCTGTTCACAAATGGCATATAAAGACACAAACACAATTTACAGAACAATGATTGGAATACGAGTCTTTACAGGTAATCAAGTCTTAAAGATACACACAATGTGAGTGGAGAGAGAGTTAAGCAAAGGTTAAAGTGATATGTATTGTCTCCAGCCAGGACAGTTAGTGAGATTTTGCAAGGCCAGGCAAGTTATGGGGGTTACAAATAGTGTGACGTGAACCCAAGATTCCAGTTGAGGCCATCCTCATGTGTGCGGAACTTGGCTATCGGTCTCTGCTCAGTGACCAAGCATTGATGTGTGTTGTGAAGGCCGCCTTGAAGAACACTTACCCGAAGATCAGAGGCCGAATGCCCGTGACCGCTGAAGTGTTCCCCAACAGGAAGAGAACACTCTTGCCTGGTGATTGTCGAGTGGTGTTCATTCATCCGTTGTCATAGCATCTGCATGGCCTTCCCAGTACGTCATGCTTTGGGATATCCTTTTCTGCAGTGTATCAGGTAGACAATGTTGGCCGAGTTGCAAGAGTATGTACCATGTACCTGGTGGATGGTGTTCTCACGTGAGATGATGGCATCCGTGTCGATGATCCCACACGTCTTGTACAGGTTGCTGTGGCAGGATTGTGTGGTGTCGTGGTCTCTGTTCTGAAGGCTGGATAGTTTGCTGCGGACAATGGTCTGTTTGAGGTTGTGCAGTTGTTTGAAGGCAAAAAGTGGGGGTGTGGGGATAGCCTTGATTTGTCTTCACCAATGAGATGTTGAAGGCTCTGGAGAAGATGTCGTAGCTTCTCCGCTCTGGTGAAGCACTGGATGACAGAGGGTACTCTGTCCGCCGTAACCCTTGTGTGTCTTCTAAGGAGGTCAGTGCGATTTTTCACTGTGGCGCATCAGAACTGTCAATCGCTGAGTTGAGTACCATATCCTGCTCTTATGAGGGCATCTTTTAGCATCTGGAGGTGTCTGTTGCAATCTTCCTTATCTGAACAGATCCTGTGTATACAGAGGGCTTCTCCATAGGGAGATGGCTTCTTTAACATGTTTAATTGGAAAATTGCATCTGGAGACTGACAGTTGTCGGCATTGAGTACTGAGGCAGTTGTAGCAATGCCATCCATTGTGACAAGGAGTGCTCCTGGTTCAACTGCTCCATGTGTGCGGAGTTTCTGTAGGAAGATCGTAGTGTCGCAACAAAAGCTGGGGGTTCTTTGTACACTGGTTTCAGGATTCTTCAACGTAGCTGGAGAGGTTCTCGCACAGGGCCCCATTACCCGATACTCTTCATCACAATGGAAGTCTCAGCACTCTACACCAGCATCCCCCACGACGATGGCAATGCTGCAACTGTCTCAGTACTCAATGCCGAAACTGCCAGTCTCCAGATGCAATTTTACAACTCATCCGTTTCATCTTGGACCAAATGTCATCACTTTCAACAACCAGTTCTTCATCCAGACACACGGAACAGCCATGAGGACCAAATTCGCACCTCAATATGCCAACATCTTCATGCACAAGTTCGGACAAGACCTCTTCACCACACAGGACCTTCAGCCAGTGCTATACACTAGACACATTGATGACATTTTCTTCATTTGGACTCATAGTGAACAGTCATTGAATCAACTATATGATGACATCAACAAGTTCAATCCCACTATCAGACTCACCATGGACTACTGTCCAGAATTGGTTGCGTTCTTGGCCACACACATTTCCATCAAAGATGGTCACCTCAGCACATCACTGTACCGCAAGCCCACGGATAACCTCACGATGCTCCAGTTCTCCAGCTTCCACCCTAAACACATTAAAGAAGTCATGGCCTACGGACAAGCCTTCTGTGTACACAGGATCTGCTCAGATGAGGAGAATCACATCAGACACCTCCAGACAGTGAAGGATGCCCTCATAAGAACAGGATATGGCGCTCGACTCATCAATCGACAGTTCCGACGTGCTGCAGCAAAAAATCGTACTGACCTCCTCAGGAGGCAAACATAGGACATGGCGGACAGAACAGTGCTAAACAATCACCAGGCAAGAAGTTGGGGAACACTTCAGTGGTCACGGGCATTTGGCCCCTGATCTTCGGGTAAACGTTCTCCAAGGCGGCCTTCACGACACATGACAATGCAGAGTCGCTGAGCAGAGACTGATAGCCAAGTTCCACACACATGAGCACGGCCTCAACCAGGATCTTGGGTTCATGTCACACTCTGTAACCCCCACAACTTTCCTGAGCTTGCAAAATCTCACTAACTGTCCTGTTTGGAGACAATACACATCTCTTTAACCTGTGCTTAACCCTCCCTCCACTCTCATTGTCGGTACTTTTAGACTTGATTACCTGTAAAGACTCGCATTCCAATCATTATTTTGTAAACTAAGTTTGTGTCTTTATATACCCTGTTTGTGAATAGAACTCCCACTTATCTAACGAAGGAGCAGCGCTCTGAAAGCTAGTGGCTTTTGCTACCAAATAAACCTGTTGGACTTCAGCCTGGTGTTGTGAGACCTCTTACTGTGTTTACCCACTTCTCACACATGGTGTGATTACGAGCTCCATCTTGTTGAAATTTCTAAATTTGAAATTTCTGAAGAGAAATTTCTTTACCCAGAGGGTGACGAATGTGTGAAATTCACTACCACAGAATGTAGTTGAGGCCAAAACATTGTGTGATTTCAGGAAGAAATTAGATATAGCTCTTGGGGCTAAGGGGATCAAGGGATATGGGGAAAAGGAGGGAAGTCAGGATATTGAATTCGACAATCATCCATGATCAAAATGAATGGTGGAGCAGGCTTGAATGGCCTACTGCTGCTTCTAATTTCTATGTTTCTGTGTAAATTGTGAACCATTATTGCTAACAATCTATTCCAGTTTACGAAGTCTTGCAAAAATTTCATCAAGTTTGTCAATGGTTTGTTCAGTTGTAGTGATGTCCTCATAGAAACTCCTGGATATTATTTTCAGTAGGAGCTCTTCATCATATTTCTGGACATTCTCTTCTTCACAGTAGGAATTCCTTTCCTCCATATTGTAAATTCTATTTATAAAATGAAACTTGTTCTTCATTTTGAAAGTAACCAGATTCTACTTCTGAATATTTTTCTCAGGATCCGGTGCAACAAGCTTTAGCAGTGTGACCCATTTTGCCACAATTCTTGCATTCGACTATCCTTGCTCCAGCATTCATTCACTGGCCCATTGTGAAACATCTGTGACATGCTTGTTGCTTTCTTGTGGGCAATTCTGAACTTGTGGATTTTCATTCCTGCACCAAATTTCGAAACCTCTTTTGCAGCCAGTTCCATTGACGCTGCAATTTCTACTGCTATCTTTAAAGTCAACACATATTCAATATTTTTGGAGACCGCAAACTAAACAATCTCATAGAGTATCTTTTAATGATTCACCAAGCTCACAATGTTCTGCCAGGCTTTTCACATTAAAGGTTTTACTTCTTTTGTACTGAAAAATGCTGGTAATTTTCAATTTATTCACTTGCACAAGGTACTGATAATGCTCTGCGTAGGAACTTCATGAATCATTTTCTTCATTGAAGGGACCCATGGATCCTACTTGAGCCATCATTTCTCTTGTCGGCACTGCAACTCGAGAGTGCTCAGTCTATTTTCTTTTATATTACTGAGTCCACATTACTCCACTTTTTATCATGGAGACCGTTGACTTAATATATATTTTTCAAGTAGTCTGAGCTGTACAGCAAGACATCCCTTCTTTTCAAATATGCCAGGTACTGACTGAAACCTCGTTCTTCTCTGACCATAAAACCCTCCTCTTTCAAAATCACACAAAGAGCTTTTTTTTATATTTGGTCTTCTTGCACTGACACTTCAATCCTTAATTCTGTTTTTGATTTCCCCCAGCCCTCTAATATTTGAAGTGTAAGGAACCACAATGTTTTTCCCTACTTAAGAACTTCACTCGCTGTTCTCGAAGAAACAAATTCCAATCCTCATCACCAGTTTTCTTCTTGTAATGCCCTAACTATGTTAGGGGTTGTGGATTTTGAACAAAAAGAAAAAGTTGTGGTTTTCCCTTCTAGATTCAAAGTAGCACACTTATTAAAAGGGATATTGCCAGTCCAGAGTACAAACTGAAAATAAAAGCAGGAGCGTCTGAAACATCCTAGTGACATCACCCTCAAATCATGTGACCTGTCCTTGAGGCAATCATGCAACTACTTAATGGGTGCTAATGATTTATATTTAACAGATTATTAACAGTTTATTCTGGTTAATTGTTTCTTATCCCTTCAAAGTTTGCCATACCTAATTAAAAGCTTTGTTTCTGACTCTTGCTTTTTCCTCTCAAACCTAATATCAAATTCATATTTAAGATCCTGGGGGCCCTTGACAGGGTGGATGTGAAGATAATATTTCTTCTTGTGGAATAATCTAGAACTAGAGGTCATTTCTTAAAAATAAGACGGTAATGAGGAGTTTTTCTCTTGAAGATAGTGAGTCTTTGAAATTTTCTCCCTCAAACAGCTTTGGAGGCAGAATCTTTTGAGTATTTGTAAGGCTGAGATAGATTCTTGATAAACAAGGGAGTAAAAGGTTATGGAGTAGGGGGAATGTAGAGTTGAGGTTACACTCAGATCAACCATGATAAAAGCAGGCTCAGGGGGCTGATCAGCCTACTCCTGCCTTTAATTTGTATGTTCATAAAGTTCAATCATATTTTGGCCATTATTCAACATCAAGTTCTGTCCTATTATTGTTTCTATACAGAAAACTTATTTCTCTTGTAAGCATTTCTAAATAAGCTAATTGTTTTGAACAGACACTCGGCAGTCAAATATCTGCAATGGGTGAACACAACAGTAAGGACAAGTATGAAAATCAAGAAGCTTGCGATCCCGACAACGAGCATGCTGCAATTGAACCGAGGCGAATCAGGATCTTTGATGGGGGGCAAGTTTATATTTAAAACACTTCTTTTCCTTACCAGTAAAAGGATAAGGATCACTAAAGCAGAGCGATAGCATCATTCCTGTAACTTGTGTTTCTTTCTATCTTGATGATTGTGACATTTCCAGCAAAATGGTTGGTGGGAGAAATAAAAAAAAATTGCTCTTATATCACTTGAGATTGGACTCCATCCCAGAATAAATAGAGCAATATCGGTCAGCCCACATAGGGTATATTTAGATAATGCCCTAATAATTAGTGTTTAATTGCAGTAACTAATGTCAATGCATTCTGAAGTTCCTACTGACTGTGGTTTATGTAGTCTTTTTGCTTGTATAACTTGGTTGCATGATGTGTAGTGTTTATGCAGCTAGTTTTGTCTTTTTCAGCTGGTGCAGACACAACACCCATAATGTGTCTTCTCCAGCTGAAAAAGACAAAACTAGCTGTCAGTTCCAATCCCACCTTCTAGCATCCAGTCCATAGCCTTGCAGGTTTAGCACTTTAGGTGCAGATTCAGGTACCTTTTAAATAAGTTGAAGTTTGTGCCTCTACCATCAAACCAGGCAGCAAATTCCAAACTCCCACCACCCTCTGGGTGAAGATGTTTTTTCTCATGCCCCCTTTAATCCTTCTACCAATCACCTTAAATCTGTGCCCCCTGGTAATTGACCTCTCCACTAGGAAAAACAATGCATTCTTGTCATTCTAGGAAGGCCCCTCATAATCTTGCACATCTCAATCAAGTCATTCCTCAGTCTCCTCAGTTCCAATGAAAACAACCCCAGCCTTTGTGGGATTACAGGGATAGGGTGGGCAGAGGGTCTGGTTAAGATACTGTGTCAGAGAGTCGGTGCAGAGTCAGTGGGCCGAATGGCTTCCTTCTGTACTGTAGGGATTCTATGATTTGTTTATGATCTTTGATTCTATCCAATCTTTCCTCATAGCTGCAATTCTCAAGCCCTGATAATATTCTTGTAAATCTTGAAATTTCTCTAACCTGCTCACTGAAGCCCAGTTTGGGTTTTGCCGGGGTCACTCACTCCTGACCTCATTACAGTTTTGGTTCAAACATGGGCAAAAGAGCTGATTTTCAGAGGTGAGGTGAGATGAGAGTGACAGCCCTTGACATCAAAGCTGCATTTGACCAAGTGTGGCATTAAAGAGCCCTAGCAAAACTGGAATCAATGGGTATCAGGGGGCAAACACTCTGCTGGTTGGAGCCATACCTGGTACATAGGAGAATGGTTGTGATTGTGGAGGGTCAGTCATCTCAGCTTCAGGACATCATTGCAGGAGTCCCTCAGGCTAGTGTCCTAGGCCCAACAATCTTTAGCTGCTTCATCAATAACCCTCCCTCCGTCATGAGGTCAGAAGTGGGGATGTTCACTGATAATTGCACAATGTTCAGCACCATTCATCAGATCCTGAAGCAGCCCATGTTCAAATGCAACAAGATTTGGACAGTATCCAGGCTTGGGCTGACAAGTGGCAAGTAACGTTCGTGCCACACAAATGCCAGGCAATGACCATCACCAATAAGAGACACCCTAATCACTGGCCCTTGACATTCAATGGTGTTATCATTACTGAATCCCCCACTGTCAACATCCTTAGGGTTACTGTTGACCAGAAACTCAACTGGATTCACCACATAAACACAGTGGCCACAAGAGCAGGTCAGAGGCTAGGAATACTGCGGTAAGTAACTCATCTCCTCACTCTGCAAAGCTTATCCATCATCTATAAGGCACAAGTCAGAAATATTCTCCACTTGCCTGGATGGGTGCAACTCCAACAACACTCAAGAACTTGACATCATTCAGGACAAAGCAGCACACTTGATTGGTACCACATCTACGAACATCCACTCCCTCCACCACCAACGCTTAGTAGATACACTGCAGAATTCACCAAAGACTCTTAGACAGCAGCTTCCAAATGTATGACCATGTCCACCTAGAAGGACAAGGGCAGCAAATACATGGGAACACCACCACCTGCAAGTTCCCCTCTAAGCTACTCAGTGTCTTGACTTGGAAATATATCGCCATTCCTTTGCAGTCGCTGGGTCAAAATCCTGGAACCCCCCCCTTCCCCTTAATGGCATTGTGGGTCAACCCCACAGCACATGGACTTCAGCGATTCAAGGAGACAGCTCATCACCACCTTCTCAAGGGCAACCAGGGATGGACAATAAATGCTGGCCAGCCAGCTCATGTCTCACGAATGAATAAATAAAAAATTCTCCAGAGCAATTAAGTCCTTCCTGCAATGTGGTGACCAGAACTGTACACGGAATTCCAGCTACGGCCTAACCTGTATTTTATACAGTCTTCCTTCTTCCTCAGTCATGGCTTTCCAGCCATTGTGGTGGATAGGGTTTTCAAATGTGTCCAACCTATCCCCCAGACCATTGCTCTCACCTCCACCCCTTCCTTCCTGAACGAAGATAGGGGTCCCCTTGTCCTCACTTTTCACCCCACCAATTTCCATTTTCAAAGGATCACCTTCTGCCATTTCCGCCAACTCCAGCATGATGCCATAAGTCAACACATCTTCCCCTCACCCACCCTGTCAGCTTTCTGCAGGAACCACTCCCTCTGGGACAGCCTGGTCCATTCCTCCATCACACCCAACACCTCACCCCCTGGCCACGGCACCGTCCCATGCAGTCGTAGAAGGTGTAACACCTGCCCCTTTATCTCCTCCCAGGTCCAAAACACCCCTTTCAGATGAAGCAGTGTTTCACATGCACCTTCTTCAATCTGGTCTATTGTATTTGCTGCTCCAAATGCGGTCTATCCTACATTGGAGAGACCAAACGTAGACTGGGTGACTGCTTTGCTGAACAATTTCAGTCGTCCACAAGCAGGACCCTGACTTTCCTGTCGCTTGCCACTTCAACACACCACCCTGCTCTCCTGTCCACATGTCCGTCCTTGGCCTTGTGCAATGTTCTAGCGAATCCCAATGCAAACTAGAGAAACAGCACCTCATTTTCTGATTGGGCACTTCACAGCTTTCTGGACCGAACATTTGAGTTCAACAACTTCAGAGGATGAACTCTCTCCTCCACCTTCCCTCCACCATTTCCATTTATTTTGTTCCAGTTCATTTCATTCATCCACTTTATCACCCTTGTTTTTCATTTTTTTTTCCACTTCTTCATTCTAGCTCTCCTTTTCACACCCCCCCAACCCTTCTCTTGCCTCCCTCAGTGCAACTGCCACATTCCTCAATAAGTCTTTTAATAATCTGTACCTTTGTTCTGCCATTCTCAAATTCTGATCACTTAATGGATACTCTTAGCACCTTCACAGCCTTCTGTAACTTCATTTACATTCCCTTAGTCCCATTCCACACCTCCTCCTGCCTTTTCCCTTGACCCAATCTCTGCTGATTTTCTTTGCTCTTAGCTCTGACAAAGGGTCATCTAGACTTGAAATGTTGGCTCTATTCCCTCCCCACAGATGCGTCAGACCTGCTGAGATTTTCCAGCGTTTTCATTTTTTGTATCATTCAAGGATATGGGGCACATATTGGAAAATGGGATTAGCATGACCTTAGTGGCAGTTATTGCCGAATACAGATTTGATAGGCCAACGGGCCTTTTCTGCACTGTATAACTATGACTTGTCGGGCCACCTTCAGGGACCTGTGCACATGCATTCCAAGATCTCTCACTTCCTCTACCACTCTCAGTATCCTCCCATTTATTTTGTATTCCATAGCTTTGTTTGCCCTCTCCAAATGCATTATCTCACTTCTCTAGATTGAATTTCATCTGCCACTTTACCACCCACTCAACTAAACCATTGATATAATTCTAGCAACAACCATTATCCTCTTCTCTATCAACTACGTGGCCAATTTTTATGTCATCTGCAAATTTCCCAATCATGCTACCCACATTTACATCCGAATCATTATTGTATACTAGTAGTTCAGGACTCAACACTGCACCCGTGGAAAATGTTTTCCATTTGCAAAAGACAGGACCTGTCAGAGATGTGTGTGTTAATTTCTATGCTGATGCTAAAGATGTGGGTTGGGCCCTCAATAAGAAATTTGTCTCTATCTACATTAAGGGGGATGATGCAGATATTCTAGTTAAAGAAAAGGAGTGTGAAATATTAGATGCAATAAACATATTAAGAGAGAGGAAGTATTGGAGGGACTGACATCCTTGAAGTGAATAAATCACCAGGGAGATAAATTCTATCTCAGATTGTTAAAGGAAGCTAGGAAGGAAATAGTGGCTGCTTAGAGGATTATTCTCCAATCCTCACTAAATACAGGTGAGGTACCAAAGTACCGAACTTCGATTAACTACCCTTTGTATCCGGTTCCTGAGACAATTTTGGATCTAACTTGCCACATTTTTCTATATCCCATGGGCTTTTATTTCTCTGACCAGTCTGCCATGACAGTACTTGTCAAATGCCTTACTAAAATTCATGCAGGCAACATCTACTTCACTACCCTCATCAATCCTCCTCATTGTTTCCTCAGAAAAATTATTAAATTAGTAAGGCACAACCTTCTCTTAAAAAAACCATGCTGTCTATCCCAGATAAATCAGTTCCTCTCTCTGAGTCTGTTTATGTTGGCTCTGAGTAGATACATTTAATTTGCCCACCATCAAAGTCAGATTGATCAGCCTATTATTGTTTAGTCTTTCCGTGACACCTTGTATTAAGTAGTGATACAACATTTGCAGACTGCCAATCCTCTGGTACCTCACCTGTATTTAGTGAGAATTGGAAAATAATCCTCTGAGCAGCCACTATTTCCTCCCTGGCTTCCTTTAACAATCTGAGATAGAATTTATCTCCCTGGTGATTTAACTACTTCAAGGATGTCAGCCCCTCCAATACGCCCTCTCTCTTAATATGTGTATTGCATCTAATATTTTACACTCCTCTTCTTTAACTAGAATATCTGCATCATCCCCCTCAAAGCAGATAGAGACAAATTTCTTACTGAGATCCCAACCCACATCTTTAGCATCAGCATTGAAATTAACACACACATCTCTGACAGGTCCTGCCTTTTCCTTAGCTATTATCTTGCTCTTACTGTGCTTCTGTGTATGGTTGTGAATTTCTTTGTAGATGATAGCATTCTGCTGCCATAACTTTGCCAGAAGTTATGGGATGTTGCTCTTGTCTTTCATCAGATCTGTCATTGTGAGAGAAATGTTAGAAGTAAGATTCATGATTAGAAAGACAATAATTGCATTGAAGAGGGGCATATAAAGTCCTGAATAAAAGAAAGGCACACTGCTAAAGCTGTTTGTCTGGCACACTTGGGCAAATTCAAGAATGCCAAATTTCAAATGATTTATACTACAGGAGAAAAGGACTTGCCAAAGTGTTCTCATGGAGAAAGCAACAGGGATTTGGCCCCCCCAAGCTCCCGGGTAATTCAAAGAAAGGGGCAGGGTTTGGACATATTCCTTTTGTTTGCAGAGAATATATGTATGTTACTTCAAACAAATATAAATAAGCCATGTTATGAGTTAGATTTTAAATTGCTTGTTACTGTCAGTATTAGCACACTCAGGATTATTTGGCAAGTGCTGCCCAGTTGGAGAATCGCACCTAATGGCTGAGCCCATTTCGG
Organism: Carcharhinus amblyrhynchos; assembly: GCF_965287045.1. Taxonomy (NCBI): domain Eukaryota; kingdom Metazoa; phylum Chordata; class Chondrichthyes; order Carcharhiniformes; family Carcharhinidae; genus Carcharhinus; species Carcharhinus amblyrhynchos. The sequence goes on from NC_137325.1 coordinate 38,611,969, forward strand.
AAAGGGAGACGTTGCTGTTAACTTCAAATGGCTTCCAAATTTTAAGAAAAGGAAACTTGTATTGCCAATTTACTTGTTCAGAACAAGTTACTCACACTATAATACTTGTGGAGTTAAATTAAAAGTAGGCATATTTGCAGTGGATTGTATTTAATGTTCTTACTAGTTCTGCTGTGGGTAAAGATAGGGGTTAAATTATCCTCAATGTCTTGTGAAAATGCATAACTGAAATTGAGTTTTAGTGTGAATAGGGTGTGCTCATTCAGTTACATTTTTCACTTGTAATTCACACAATTCTAAATATTTTGGGAACCAGAAAAACTAAAGTAACATTAATTTATAATCCAACTTTATTTTTCTTTTTAAAGATACAAATCAAATGAAGAGTATGTGTATGTTCGGGGCCGAGGGAGGGGCAAGTACATTTGTGAGGAATGTGGAATACGTTGCAAGAAGCCGAGCATGTTGAGGAAACACATTCGCACCCATACTGACCTACGACCTTATCACTGCACATACTGCAACTTCTCCTTTAAAACGAAAGGTAAGCTGATGGTGTTACATGCAGTATCATCTCTTAAATACACCAAAGTTTACCCATGTATGCAGATTCTATTTGCAAGCGTTATGCAATGCCCATTATGCAGATTGTTAAAGCTGTTGTATGATCCCCTCTCTTTATGTCATTGTTAAGTCACAGCCCCAAAGATGGGAGTGCAAAATGTCCAATTCAGATAACTGTCCTGATCTTCATTTGTCTGTATTTCTTTCTCAGTTTTAAGCAAACATAAAATATTTAAGAATTGTGACTTAGGATCTAGATCATCCAAGAGCCATCAGCTGGATTAGAAAATCCACAACCAGCAGTGAATTGGTCGGTGATGTTAGCAAGGTTGCATTTATTGGTCATCACTTGTTATCTTGAGGACTTGCATTCGAATCATTATTTTGTAAATTAAGTTTGTCTTTATATGCCCTGCTTGTGAACTAAAATCCCACTCACCTGAGGCAGGGTCAGCACTCCGAAAGCTGGTGGTTTTTGCTACCAAATAAACCTGATGTTGTGAGACTTCTTATTGCTTATTCTATGCTTATAGTTTTTGGTCCTTTATAGTTGTGCCATCAGGTAGAAATAGGTGGTGTGTGCGTTCTATGCTGCTCCCAAATTGCCAAAAAGGGCATTTGGTCCAATGTACATCGCAAGATCCCAGTTTGCATTTTAAAAGAGCTTGCCACTTGAAACATACATGTGCTTCATCTGTTCAGCAGTCAGCCTCTTTCAAGAGAGTGTTGTCCTGATCAGAAGTGGGGATGGAGTTGTAAGCTTTATACCTGCCGCCTTTGGCTCATTACCACCTGTTTGACATTCAACGCAGCAAATGAAACTTCCCATACCTCTTCCCACTTTTCTTCTCCAAATAGTGTTATGGGATGTTTAATTGTTCATTGATAGGATAGGCAGGGCTTCAGTTTAATATCTCATCTGAAAGGACTACAACTTTGCTCATTTTGACATTTCCGTTTAGATTAAGCGCCAAAGTCCTGGATTGAATTTGAACTTGCGGCTTTCTGCTTAGATGAGAATGTTGCCACTCAACTAAGGATGATGTCTTTTCTAAACTGTGAAGAGCATCCACAAATTACATTTTTAAGCAGACCAATGATAGGGATCATTGAACTCAAGACATGAATTACCAACATTGGTTGATGATAGTTATTTGCTTTCTACCCCCTTGAACTTAATGCTTCCTATTGTATGTGTGCTTGTAAAAGAAAATGTAGCACCAAAAAGATGCATAGCGATGTGGAGCTATATTTAAAAAAAACCAGAATGAGAAGCAACCTGGCAACCTCTACTTGTATAAATCAAGGTTTTTTGCAGTTTTCCACTCTGACTCATTTTCAAGTAGGATCTGAAATCTATGGCATTCCTTCCCTCCCTCAGTCTTTCCTTCCTTCCAAATCTTCAAACTTGTAAAACCAAAGCTTGGTGGCACCTAATTATTATTTCTGGCTTGGCTTGTCTTTTAGCATGTTCTCCCCGTGTCTGTGCGAGTTTCCTCGGGGTGCTCTGGTTTCCTCCCACATTCCAAATATGTGCGGGTCTTTGGTGCTTTGGCCATGCTAAATTGCCCCTTAGTGTCCCAGGATTCGTAGGTTAGAGGGATTAGCGGGGTAACGGGCATAAGGCCTAGGTGGGCTTCTTGTCGATGCAGACTCGATGAGCTAAATGGCCCTTTTCAGCATTGTAGGGTTTCATGGGTTTCTGTGATTCTTAATCTTGGTATCCTGCATTATGGGGTGTGGCCCCTGGTGTTGGTTTTGCTTTCAAAAGCAGGAATAATGATTTACTTATGAAGGGTGTACCTTTCTGATCTCTATGATGTTGACACAAAGCTTTTTATTATCGATTTCATATAGAGCTAGCTGTTGAATCATTGATAAAACGAATATTGAAGAGAAGTAGCTCAATTTGCAAATTTGCTGGTATGTGTAGTCAAGTGACTGACTTGAATTGCTTCAAATGAGGTTAAACATGGATTCTGTCACTCCCCCGTAAAAGCTGATCTAGCTGGTATTTTGTTTGTTTCCAAAGGAAACCTGACCAAGCACATGAAGTCCAAAGCTCATAGCAAGAAGTGCATGGAAATAGGAGTGACCACTGCTCCATTTGAGGATCAAGACACCGATGAGTCAGGTATGGACATTCTGTACGAGGCCCAATTTTAATACTGCTCACCCAATGGAATCCAGGCTTAAATCCACTCCATATCCACTGCCTTCCCAGTATTGCAATTTTATTCTGCTCTTTTGAACAAGTGAGTGCGGAACCAGCCTGGAGACACTGCAGTTCTTCCTCAAATATACAAACTGTCTCTGATTAGGATTTAACTGCAGTTTTAATTTATGGCTTGACAGGGAAGCAATAATGGCTTTCCAGTCAGGACAGGCGAATCTGGGACCACAAGTGACTCAGAAAGTAATGTATTTGTTTGTTTTCTTCTGGGCCACAAGGAGCAGGAAATCTCGTTAAACCTTCCACAAGAAACTAATGGACCTACTCCACTGAGGCCTTCCTAACACCTCTCTAATTAATTGACTTGAAAGTCAGCCGGTGCTCCCTGGGTATTAAATTTGCTTGGGCTGTGTTTTATGCAAAGCCAAAAGTATTGTTATCAACTTTGACCTTTATTTGTAAAGTACCTGCTGGAAGTCAAAATCGATGTTACTTCCTCAGTTGAATGGATGTCCATAGATGGAGGTGAAACAACCAACTGTGTGGTGTGATTATTAAGTGATCACGGAAAACACACAATATTACTGGAATTTTATCGATTTGCCACCTTAACATCAGTGGAAACCTTCTTTATACAATGTATCCAAAGTGTCTATTACTCTTGTACCAAAGGTGATGGATAGTTTTCAGATTGAAAGCTGATTTGTAGTGGCTAGATTTGGGCTTATTACTCTTTTCAATTTTTATAAACAACCTAGCAGCATTATAACGTTTTCAGGTGACATGAAACAAAATTATAAATTCTGATGAGACAGTTATAAGCTTCAAAGCCACATTGGCAGGATAGTGAAATGGGCCAAAGCATGGCAGATGAATTGGATGCAGAAATGTGAAGCACACATTTTGAGAAGCCTTAATGGAAAGATAGTATACTATGAGCACACTGGCTTAGAATCATAGAATCTTACAGTTTAGAAGGAGGCCATTCAGCCCATCAAGTCTGCATCAACCACAATCCTATCACCATAACTCTATATATTTACTAGCTAGTCCCCCTAGTTAGCGCTACTGCCTCACAGTGCCAAGGACCTTGGGTTACTGTCCGTGTGGAGCTTGTACATTCTGTCCATGTCTGGAGGATTACCAGGGATGCGAGATCTTCAGTTATGAGGAGAGATTAAGAAAATTAAGATTGTCCTCCATGGAACAGAGAAGGTTAACCTTATCAAGGTCATCAAGATGATAAGAGACTTCGGTAGAGTAGATAAAGAAAATCTTTCTTTCTGGCAAGTGGATCAGAGATTTTAAATCACTATCAAAAGATCTAGAAGGCAGATGAAAATGTTTTATGCCAAAATGTTTTTATTCATGCTGTTGGTTTTAAACTAATTTGGTAGGAGGATGAGACACAAAGGAGATGTACAATTGGGAGCAAGATTCAGTCAAATATGGAAGGAAAACTAGGTCAGTCCAGCAGGCAAAGAAGACGTAGGCATGCAAAGGCACATAGGAGGATTAGAAGGCTAAATTGCATATATTGTAATTCAAGAAGCCTATTTGGTAAGGCAGGTGAATTTACAAATTGATCAGCACATAAAAGGAAATATATCGTTTCCAACACTCAGACTTGATTGAAAGAAGGACAGGACTGCACAAGCTGTACTTTACCTATGCAATCGAGATGATCTACACCTGAACCCCTTGTGGGCAAGGTTTGCTAGTTTGCTGTTGGGAGGAACTTAAACTAATTCGGCTTCAGGAGGGGACACAGATTGTTAGCAGAAAGGGACACAGCATAATACAGTCAAACAATCAAGTCAGAGGAAAGATCTGACGTAGGGTCGTCTAGACTCAAAATGTTAGAACAAAGAACAACCCAGCACGGGAAACAGGCCCTTCAGCCCAACGAGTCTGCGCCGCCATTTCAACAAAGCATTTTCCTACACCTACCCTGTCCCGTGTGTATGTGAATGGTTAGCTGTATTCTCTTTCCACAGATGCTGTCAGACCTGCTGAGATTTTCCAGTATTTTCTGGTTATGTTTCAAGTCAGAGACAGTATAGCTGTATTAAGTTTCAAGAGAATAAGGCCAGGCTGGATGGCCTCTACTTTAATGCCAGGAGTATTACAGATAAAATGGATGAGTTAAGGATGAGGATTGACATGGAATTGTGATACAGTTATCATCGTAGCTGCACCGTTGAGGGAGGGCCAGGATTGGTTCAATACTCTAGGATATAGAATCTTCAGGTAAGACAGGAGGGGATAAAAGAAAAGAGGCATTGCATTTTTAGTTAAGAAGTCAGTTACTCCTGTAAGGAGAGATGATATCTTGGAGGAGGCATTAAATGAAGCTTTGTGGGTAGGAATAAAAAAGAGGTAACCACATTGCTAGGTATCTATTATAGACCCCCAGATAGTCAGCGAGAAATTGAGGAGGAAATGTGTGCACAATTCACAGCAGTGTGTAAAAAAAAAACAATAATAGGATAATTATTTTAGGTGATTTCAACTTTCCCAACATTGATTAGGATAGACATAGTGTCTATCCCAATTAATCCCAAGGGCTTGGATGGAGTGGATTTCTTAAAATGTATTTAGGAGAATTTTTTAGGTAAATATTTAGAGAGTCCAATAAGAGACGATACAGTGTTGGACCTAATTCTGAGGAATGAAGTTGGACAGGTGGTTGAGCTGATGATGGGGGAGCATTTTAATGAAAGCAACCACAACATAGTACAATCTAAGATTGTTATGGACAATAAATATAGACAAATTGCAAAGGAAAGTTTTGGACTAGGGGAGAGAGGATTTTAATAAAATAAGGCCAGATCTTGCCAAGGTAGACTGGAAACAGCTACTTGTAGGGAAATCTACAAAACAGCAATTGAGGGCATTCAAAAAGGAAATTGAGAGGGTACCAACCCAGTACGTTCCCTTTAGGGTGATAGGAAGGAGGTAACAAGCTCGAAAAACTATGGATGACCAGAGATATTCTGGGTACAATGAGAAGGAAAAGAGAGGCTTTTAACAGGTACAAGGGAAGCAAATCAGTGGAGGCATTAGTGGAGTGCAGAAAGTGCAGGGTGGAGTTTAAGAAAGCAATTAAGAGAGCAAAGAGGGGATATTGGGAAAGCTCTGGCTGGTAAAAGTAGGGCAGATCTCAAGATATTCTTTAAGTGTATCAATGGGAAAAGGATAACCAGGGAAAGAATAGGAACTAATGGGGCAGTCTATGGGTGAAGCCAGAGGACAGCGGTGGAGTGTTGAATTAATACTTAACATCCGTCTTTACCCAAGGGAATGTGGATGATGGTATGGAACTTGAGAGAGATTGCAAGGTTCTTGAGCAAATCGACAAAGGGAAGGACAAGATATTGAAGGTGTTGGCAGGCTTTAAAGTGGACAAATCTCCAGGGCCAGGTGAATTGTGTCTGACGCTGCTGTGGGAGGCAAGAGAAGAGATTGCAGGGGTTCTGAACAAAATTCTTAATTCCTCACTGGCCACAGGAGAGATGCCAGAAACTGGAGAACAGCTAACATGGTTCCGCAATTTAAGAATGGTCGTAGAGATAAGCCAGGGACCTACAGACCGGTGAGCCTCACGTCAGCGGTAGAGAAAATATTGGAGAGACTGGAAAGAAGGAGGCTAAGAGGGGATCTTATTGAAACACATAAGATGATTAGAGGTTTAGATAGGGTGGATAGTGATAGCCTTTTTCCTCGGATGGAGAAAGCTAGCACGAGGGGGCATGGCTTTAAATTAAGGGGGGGTAGTTATAGGACGGATGTCAGGGGTAGGTTCTTTACCCAGAGGGTGGTGAGGGATTGGAATGCCTTGCCTGCTGCGGTTGTAAATGCGCCTAGTTTGGGGACGTTTAAGAGATCTGTGGATAGGTTTATGGACGAAAAGGGATTGGTTTAGATTAGTGGGTCAGTGTTTTTTTTAAAAAACTGGTCGGCGCAACATCGTGGGCCGAAGGGCCTGTTCTGCGCTGTAATGTTCTATGTTCTATGTTCTAATGCTGAAGAAGAGAATCTATCTACAGTTGGAGAGGCAAATTTTGATCACGGATAGTCAGCATAGCTTTGTAAGAGGGAGGTAATATTGAACAAATTTGATTGAATTTTTTGAGGAGGTGACAGTTGTGTGGATGAAGAGTGCGATTGATATAGTTTACGTGGATTTCAGCAAAGCCTTTGACAAAGTCCCAGATGGGAGAATTATAAAGAAGGCAGATGTACGTGGGATACAAGGTAATTTGAGGAGGTGGCTTCAAAATTGGCTCAGCTTTAGGAGACTGAAGGTGATGACAAGCGATAGCTTTAGTAACTGGAAGCCAGTGACATACAACAGTGATCTGTGCTGGGTCCCCTATTATTTATCATTTATATAAATAACATAGATGACCATGTGGGAGGTAGGGTTAATAGGTTTGCGGATGTCACAAAAGTTGGCTGGGTGGTTAACAATGAGTTTGAGTGGCTTAGACTACAGGAAGATATTAACAGAATGGTCAAACGGGCAGTTAAGTGGCAGATAGAACTTGAAAAGTGGGAGGTGATACGGTTTGGAAGGAGTAATTTGACGAGGAAATAATCAATGAACATGACACTAGGAGGTTCTGAGGAATAAAAGCACCTTGGTGTATTTGTCCATAGATCTCTGAAAGCGGAAAGGCTTGTTAGTGGAGTGGTGAAAAATACATATGGGATACTTGTCTTTATCAATCAAGACATAGATTACAAAAGCAGGGAAGTCATGTTGGAGTTGTATAAAACTTTGCTGAGGCCACAGCTGGAGTACTGTGAAGGAAGGATGTGATTGCACTGGAGAGAGTGCAGAGAAGATTCACCAGAATGTTACCTCAGATGGAACATTTAAGTTATGAAGACAGGTTGGATAGGTTTGGGTTGTTTTCATTGGAGCATAGAAGGCTGATCAAGATGTACAAGATTGAGAGGCATGGACATTGTGGCTAAGGGCCAGCTCTTCTTAATTGAAGAGTCAGTTATGAGGGGACAAGTTCAAGGTGAGGGGGCAGAAGGTTTAGCAGGGATGTGAAGAAAAACCTTTTTACCCAGAGGGTGTTGACAGCCTGGGATGTGCTGTCTGTAAGGGAGATTGGTTGCCTCACACATTTCAAGAAGTACTTGGCACATCATAACATTCAAGGCTATGTGCCTAGTGCTGGTAAGTGGGATTAGTTAAATAGTTTACGTGATTTTCATGTGTCGGTGCAGACATGGTAGGCTGAAGGACCTCTTCTGCACTGTATGACTCTGTGACTGGCATCTCAACATTCCAGGGTACAGAAGTTTCAGGCATGATGGGGGGAATGCAAGAGATAAAAGTGACCATCACTGCAGTAGGGTCATCAGCCTGAAATATTAACTCTTCCTATCTGATTTGCTGAGTGCGTTATAACATTTCCTATTTTTATTACACTAACTTGTAATGATTTGTCTACTTGCATACCTGATTCCTGTTTATCAACAATCCCTAATCTCTTATCTTTTTTAAATATTGTTTGTATTTATATTTATTTGATCCAAAGTGAATGACATCTCATTTCCTCAGTTTTAAACTTCTGTCTGACACTGTATAACCCACTCCACCCAATTTGATAGAGGGGTGGAATTTTAAAAACACGGTGTGCGGATTAAAAGGCCCAAAATTGGCAGTGTGTCAGGAAGCCAACTGCAAGCTGCCAACTTCTGCATTTGACAACAGCATATATGACTGAATGTGTGAAATCTCTTCAAGAGATTGTGTTACCAATTTAAATACTGAAGTTTTTGCATTTAACTCTTGCGTGCATGTGTTTCCCAGACTTGGTGGAATTTGAAATGAAAGCAAGGCAACCCACCACAAGGGAATCAAGGGTTATGAGGGGCAGACTGGAAAGTGAAGCGAAGACCAAATTCAGATCAGCTATCTTATTGAATGGCAGAGCAGGTTCAAGCAGCCAAATGGACTATTCTTATTAATGCTCTTATGTTCTTAAGAGGACTTTGGGAATTGAGGAGGTTGAACAATTATGGGGGTAACGATTCTGCAATTATTCCACTCTGCTCCTGATTCCTTGCCTAAATGAAATGGTACTCATTCTGATAGTTTGCTTTTGCTACTTAAGAAGTGATTTCCCAATTCTTTGGAGTTTGTGCACCTGCATTCCCATTTGTCAACATCAGTTCAACATGAGTTTTTTTTCGCCGACAACATCTGGGTATCAGCAGAGTTTGAGGCAGGCTAATCATGTCCCTGCTGTGACTACTGAGGTACTCTTGGCCAACATTCTCTGGCTTTGGAGCCCTTGATTGTTCTGCCAAAATTTCTCCCAGCTGTATTTGTACAGGAGTAAACTCAATCATCAGACAGGAGACATAATGAAGGGCTTTGACTGATGGTGGTAGAATAGTGGTGGGATTTGGACCAACAGATGAGAACTGAAAGGATTTCAAGTAGATCCATCTTTCCCCTCAATGCCCTACTAATATTAAGCTGTAGAGTACTTTGCTGCATACCAATGGGGTGCTGAAGGACCAAGACTGGGGTTCCATGAATCCTGCTTAAGATACCATTCAAAGTATGTAGACTATTGGCAAGGGCCAATATGCGCTTGCTTGATTGTCTCATTTAATGCTTCATGTGAATGGCCATGCTTTCCTCTTCTCAACTGCTCTCAAGACTCATCGTCTGCATCAACCTGAGCAGAGCATTCTCCAGAGATCTTCACCTCTCCCTCTACCTGTTGCTCGTTTGTGACGTGCAAGGCATCATGTGAAGTTACAACTTTGTCTTGGCAGCCTTACTGAGGTGTGTGTATCTGAGCTGATGAGTTGCCTCCAAATATCTTGTGACAGAGCATTCTCAGAATGAATGACTTCTGAGTTTTCATCCTTCTGCACCAACTGCAGACAGATACTTGACATGCCTGTGAAAATGAAGGACAAGGTTTAGAGCCTCAGCTTTTTACCATTTATATAGATGATCTGGAGGAGGGAACCGAGTGTAGGGTGTCGAAATTTGCTGATGACACCAAGATTGGGGGAACGGCAAATTGTGCGGAGGGTGTGGAGAGTCTACAGAAGGATCTAGATAGGCTGGGCGAATGGGCCAGGAAATGGCAAATGGAATTTAATGTTGGCAAGTGTGAGGTGGTCCACTTTGGTAGGAAGAATGGTAGGAAGGACTATTACTTACGGGGCGAAAAACTGCAACAGGCGACGGTGCAGAGGGACCTCGGGGTCCTTGTGCATGAGTCGCAAAAACCCAGCTTGCAGGTGCAGCAGGTGGTCAGGAAGGCGAATGGGATGCTGGCCTTCATAGCGAGGGGGATTGAATATAAAAGTAAGGAGGTCTTGCTGCAGCTGTATAGGGCATTGGTGAGGCCGCAGCTGGAGTACTGTGTGCAGTTTTGGGCGCCGCACCTGCGCAAGGATATTTTGGCCTTGGAGGGAGTGCAGAGGAGGTTTACTAGGCTGATACCGGAGTTGAGGGGGTTGAGCTATGAGGAGAGGCTGAATAAACTGGGCTTGTACTCGTTAGAGTTTAGAAGAATGAGGGGAGATCTCATTGAGACGTATAAGATGATGAATGGGATGGATAGGATAGAGGTGGAAAGACTCTTCCCGCTCAAAAAATACAGTAGGACTAGGGGGCACAGCCTCAAGATAAAAGGGGGGCGGTTTAGAACGGAGTTGAGGAGGAACTTCTTCACTCAAAGGGTGGTGAATCTCTGGAATTCTCTGCCCGTTGAAGTGGTGGAGGCTGCCTCGCTAAATATTTTTAAGACGCGGGTTGATGGGTTTTTGATAGGAGAGGGGATTAAGGGTTATGGGGAGAGGGCGGGAAAGTGGAACTGAGCAGCGACAGATCAGCCATGATCTTATTGAATGGCGGGGCAGGCTCGAAGGGCTGGATGGCCTACTCCTGCTCCTATTTCTTATGTTCTTATGTGATGTCAACTCTTTGAATATTATCATATTTCACTGGCTGTGGACATTTAGTCAGTATGAGGCTGAATGGCATACAAAGTGACTGAGCAACAGTAACCACATATTTGGAAGGCTTCTATCTCTGATCTCCCAACATGTCACCTTGTCTCTGATGCTGCCTTCTCTGCAGCGATCAATATAGTAATGGTTGGAGGGCCACATCCAGGTCTCTGCCTTTCTCTGGTGTTCTGTGCTCCCTTCTCCAGCAAAGAAGGTGAGAAAAGACCTATGAGTGAGAGTAATAGGATGCACTGAGTGAATGGACAACATCTGTTGAGTATCATTATATGGCATATGTGTGTCATTGTATTAAAAAGAGAATGAGATGAAGTGATAGATAGTTAGATAAAGATTTGAAGAAGTGCACAGACAGAGAGGGATGGGTGCACCTACAAGATAAGATGGTATTAGGAGTAATGTACAAAACAGGCTTGGGAAGGCAGAGAGGGGAAAAGGATTTGTTGTTGCACGTACATTGGGATGTACTTGAATATGCCATTCTGTTCATCTGTTCTGACCTGAATCTCTTCTGCCACTCCACTTCAGCAGTTAATCTCCTGTGCAATCTCCGATCAGGTTTCTTTGTTCTTGAAGGCAAGAGTCTTCCTCCAGTTTGCAAAGAAGAGAACCTCCCTGCTCATTCTTGCATATCATAGCATCATCTTTAGAGAGATCATTAAAGTGAAATACTGCCTTGCAGCATTGAGAATCCATTAATGCAGTTTCCTCCTCTGTTCAAACAGCTGGACAATATTTCAGATTTCATTTTCTCAGGGTTCCTTTCAATTGAAGTAGACTTATGTAAGTCATCATGCCCACCTGTACTATTTGGTTCAAGAACCTAGAAGTCGGATGCTAATGCAGTGGGTGGTTTTAAAAAACTGTCCATATGCATTTGCCACTTCCTGCTTCCTTGGTGGTCTTCCAGTCTCCCCTCCCTTTCTTTCTCCTACTTTCTCACCCACCTACGTTCCCCCTTTCCCCCACCTCTATCCATTTATGCCCTTAACTAATCTAACTTGTTTCTGTGTGCAACACCATAAGAGACGTGCAAGTTTGTCAGTGGGAATCTTGCCTATTGCTAACATAAGAGTAGGTTCTGGTTGGTTGCTTTTTGATTTATTGACTCAGAAGCAAGTATTTTATGATTTTCTGAACCTTCCCATCTCCATTTCTGCACAATGTACATGCAGATCTAAAACTCTAAAATAAATGCTGCAAATATCAAGCTGTATTTTGTAGGAAGTAGCTTCAGAAATAGACATGAACTATTTTAAATCAAATTATTTGTTAAACTGTTCTCATTCTATATTTTCAGCTGCTCAGTCTGCACTGATCTATCTTAGATAAACAACGTAAAGGAACCCACCACATAAGACCAAACAATGGTTAGCACTGCTGTCTCACAGCGTCCTGGGTTCAATTCCGGCCTTGGTGACTATCTGTGTGGAGTTAGCACATTCTCCCCATGTCTGCATGGGTTTCTTCCCGCAGTCCAAAGATGTGCAGATTAGGTGGATTGGTCATGCTAAATTGTCCCTTAGTGTCTCAAGATGTGTAGGTTACGGAGGCTAGCTGGATAAATACGTGGGGTTATGAGGATAGGGCTGTTTTGGAGAGTTGGTACAGACCTGATGGGCTGACTGGCACTATAGATATCCCACGATACTATAAGAACATTCATTTAGTAGAGAAAATTAGATGGATTCCTCTGCAGATGATGTTCTGACTCACTCAATTTTCCAATATTTTTCATGCTCTGGTGCACTGGATCTTGATGTGGAGGTGCTGGCATTAAATTGGGGTAAACACAGTAAGAAGATCGATATGCACAGTCTTCTTGGAGATCTCAATATGTGTGACCTTCTTGGAAATCTTATTAACTCAGATCTTTATTGACTCAGAAGCAAGCATTTTATGATTTTCTGAACCTTATCTCCATTTCCCCACAATGTACATGCAGATCTGAAGCTCTAAAATAAATGCTGCAAATATCAAACTTCATTTTGTAGAAAGTAGCTTCTTACTGCACTGGATCTTTCCCGACATGTTTTTTATGTTTTTACTTTATTTAAGTGCTAATTTAAGCAAAAGTCCTATATCCAGTAGCTGGTAGGCAGAAAAATAATCCTTTGATGCAACCTCTCCAGATATTTTGGGAGATTAAGATACACTACAAACTTCAGAAGGGGCAAAATCTGCTTAGTAGAGTAATGGACACTGAAATAAACAACACCCCCCATAAAAAAGTGTAGTTCAAAGAACAAAAGGGCAAAGAAAATTACAGTACAGGAACAGATCCTTAAGCCCTTCAAGCTTGCATCGACCATGCTGCCCAACTGAACTAAAACCTCCCACCCTTCTGGGGACCATTTCCTTCTATTCCCATCCTAGTCATGTATTATCCAGACGCTCCTTAAAAATCACTATCGTATCTGCTTCCACTACCTCCCCCAGCAACAGGTTCCAGACACCCACCACCCTCTGTGTAAAGAATCTGCCTTGTACATCTCCTTCAAACTTTACCCCTCGCATCTTAAACCTGTGCCCCCTAGTAATTGACTCTTCCACCCTGGGAAAAAGCTTATGACTATCCACTCTGTCCATGACTCTCATAATCTTGTAAACTTCTATCAGGTCACCCCTCAACCTCCGTCGTTCCAGTAAGAACAAAGAACAGTACAGCACACGAACAGGCCCTTCGGCTCTCCAAGCCTGCACGATCATGTGTTCCTAACTAGACAATCCATTTGTATTCCTCTATTCCCAGTCTGTTCATGTGGCTATCTAGATAAGTCTTAAATGATCCTAGCATGTCTGCCTCAACCATCTTGCTTGGTAGTGCATTCCCTGTGTAAAATACATCCCCTGCGTATCTGTATTGAACCTTACCCACCTTACCTTGAACTTGTGATCCCTTGTGTTTGTCATTTCTGACCTGGGAAAAAGCTTCCAACTGTTCACTCTATCTACGCCCTTCATAATTTTATAAACTTCTATTAGGTCGCCCCTCAACCTCTGTCTTTCCAGGGAGAACAACCCTAGTTTATGCAAGCTCACCTCATAGCTAAGACCCTCCATACGAGACAACATGCTGGTAAACCTTTTCTGCACTCTCTCCAAAGCCTCCATGTCCTTCTGGTAATGTGGCAACCAGAACGGGACGCAGTATTCCAAATATGGCCTAACCACCGCTCTATGTAACTGCAACATCATATGCCAACTTTTATACTCTTTGCCCCGTCCAATAAAGGCAAGCATGCACTATGCCTTCTTCACCACCTTTTCCACCTGTGATGCCACCTTTAAGGATCTATGGACTTGCACACCCAGATCCCTCTGTGTCTCTATACTCCTGATTATATTTGTCTCTACTCCTGTCTATACTTCATTCTTCCGGTGGAGCGGGCAGAGAGGGGAGTGATTTTTGAGGGGAGAGCTGGAAGATAAGATAAGCTAAGTTTATTTTCACTTACTTTTTTCAGAGTTTTTTTTCTGAGCAGCTGGAAACCGGAAGTAGGCAGCAGAGAGACCTGGGAAGGTTTGAAGTTTTTTGCCCAATAAATTTCTATGGGGAGGAAACCCAAGGCACTGCACGTGTAATGTCTCCCACCCTCCCCCCTCCTGTAACCTTAAAAAAAAAGACTTGGTGTGAGAGTAGATGAGTTTTTTTTCTCTTTTGTTTCTTAGTAAGGTAAGTTAGCAAGGATGGCAATGCAGGCAATGCAATGTTCCTCCTGTGGGATGTTTGTGATGAGGGACACCATTAGTGTCCCAGCTGAGTACAGCTGTAGGAAGTGCACCCAATTGCAACAGTAATAGATAAAAACTACAGGGAGGTTCATACTCCTAGAAATGAGGATACTTGGGTGACTGTTAGAAGGGGTAAGAAGCAGTCAGTGCAGTGATCCCCTGTGGCCATTCCTCTGCATAACAAGTATACTGTTTTGGATACTGTTTGGGGGGAACGACTTACCAAGGGTAAGCCACAGGGTGCAGGTCTCTGGCACAGAGTCTGTCCCTGTTACTCAGAAGGGAAGTGGGGAGAGGAGTAGAGCAATAATCATTGGGGACTTCGTAGTTAGGGGACAGATAGGAGATTCTGTGGGAACGAGAGACTTGCGGTCGGTGTTGTCTCCTAGGTGTCAGGGTCCGTGGTGTCTCAGATCGTGTTTTCGGGATCCTTAAGGGGGAGGGGGACCAGCCCCGTGTTGTGGTCCACATAGGCAACAAAGACATGGGTAGGAAAAGGGATGGGGATGCAAGGCAGAAATTCGGAGTTAGGGTGGAAGCTAAGAGCTAACACAAACAGAGTTGTTATCTCTGGTTTGTTGCCCGTGCCATGTGCTAGCAAGGAGAGAAATAGGGACAGAGAGCAGTTGAACACATGGCTACAGGAAGGTGTAGGAGGGGAGGATTCAGATACCTGGATAATTGGGGCTCATTCTGGGGTAGTTGGGGCCTCTTCAAATGGAATGGTCTACACCTGGACCAAAGGGGTACCAACATCCTGGGTAGTAAATTTGCTAATGTTCTTCGGGAGGGTTTAAACTAATTCAGCAGAGGAATGGGAATCTGGATTGTTGCTCCAGTGTACTGGAGAATGTGAGTAGTGAGGTCATGAATAAGGTTTCAAGGTCGCAGGAGTGTACCGGCAGGCATGCAGGTGATTTGAAGTGTGTCTACTTCAACGCCAGGAGCATCCGGAATAAGGTGGGTGAGCTTGCACCGTGGGTTGGTTCCTGGGTCTTCGATGTTGTGGCCATTTCAGAGACATGGATTGAGCAGGGACAGGAATGGTTGTTGCAGATTCTGGGGTTTAGATGTTTCAGTAAGATCAGGGAAGTTGGTAAAAGAGGGGGAGATGTGGCATTGTTAATCAAGGACAGTATTATGGTGGCAGAAAGGACGTTTGATGAAGACTCGTCCACTGAGGTAGTATGGGCTGAGGTTAGAAACAGGAAAGGAGAGGTCACCCTGATTCGATAAGTCTCAGAAAAGTTGCAGAGATGTAGAGGAAAGGATTGCAAAGATGATTCTGGATGGGAGCGAAAGTAACAGGATAGTTGTTTGAGGGACTTTAACTTTACAAATATTGACTGGAAACGCTATAGTGCGAGTTCTTTAGATGGGTCAGTTTTTGTCCAATGTGTGCAGGAGGGTTTCCTGACACAGTATGTAGATAGACCAACAAGAGGCGAGGCCACATTGAATTTGGTACCTGGTAATGAACCAGGCCAGGTGTTAGATTTGAAGGTAGGTGAGCACTTTGGTGATAGTGACTACAATTCGGTTACGTTTACTTTAGCGATGGAAAGGGCTAAGTATGTACCGCAGGGCAAAAGTTATAGCTGGAGGAAAGGAAATTATGATGTGATTAGGCGAGATTCAGGATGCATAGGTTGGGAAAGAAATCTGCAGGGGATGGGCACAATTGAAATGTGGAGCTTGTTCAAGGAACAACTATTGCGTGTCCTTGAGAAGTATGTACCTGTCAGACAGGGAGGAAGTGGTCGAGCGGGGGAACCGTGGTTTCCTCAAGAAGTTGAGTCTCTTGTGGAAAGGAAGAAGGAGACTTATGAGATGTGAAGGCTCAGGTGGGCTTGAGAGTTACAGGTTAACCAGGAAGGATCTAAAGAGAGAACTAAGAAGAGCCAGGAGAGGACATGAGAAGTCTTTGGTAGGTAAGATTAAAGAAAACCCGAAAGCTTTCTATAGGTATGTCAAGAATAAAAGAATGACTAGGGTAAGATTAGGTTCAGTCAAGGACAATAGTGGGAAGTTGTGCGTGGAGTCCGAAGAGATAGGACAGGGGCTAAATGAATATTTTTCGTCAGTATTCGCATAGGAAGAAGACAATGTTATTGAAGAGAATACTGAGATACAGGCTATTCGGCTAGACAGGATTGAGGTTGATAAGGAGGAGGTGTTAGTAATTCTGGAAAGTGTGAAAATAGATAAGTCCCTTGGGCCAGATGGGATTTATCCTAGGATTCTCTGGGAAGCCAGGGAGGAGATTGCAGAACCTTTGGCTTTGGTCTTTATGTCGTCATTGTCTACAGGAATAGTGCCAGAAGACTGGACAATAGCAAGTGTTGTCCCCTTGTTCAAGAAGGGTAGTAGAGACAACCCTCGTAATTATAAACCAGTGAGCCTTACTTCTGTTGTGGGCAAAGTTTTGGAAAGAATTATAAGAGATAGGATTTATAATCATCTACAAAGGAATAATTTGCTTAGGATTGTCAATACGATTTTGTGAAGGGTAGATCGTGCCTCACAAACCTTATTGAATTCTTTTAGAAGGTGACCAAAGACGTGGATGAGGGTAAAGCAGTTGATGTGGTGTATATGGATTGTAAAGCTTTGATAAAGTTCCCCATGGTCGGCTATTGCAGAAAATACGGAGGCATGGGATTGGGGTGATTTTGCGGTTTGGATCAGAAATTGGTTAGCTGAAAGAAGACAGAGGATAGTGATTGATGGGAAATGTTCATCCTGGAGT
This sequence comes from Carcharhinus amblyrhynchos, assembly GCF_965287045.1. Classification (NCBI taxonomy): domain Eukaryota; kingdom Metazoa; phylum Chordata; class Chondrichthyes; order Carcharhiniformes; family Carcharhinidae; genus Carcharhinus; species Carcharhinus amblyrhynchos. Next base: position 38,629,209 of record NC_137325.1, read on the forward strand.
TTAGTTACTAGTGGTGTACCACAAGGATCTGTTTTGGGCCATTGCTGTTTGTCATTTTTATAAATGACCTGGATGCGGGCATAGAAGGATGGGTTAGTAAATTTGCAGATGACACTAAAGTCGGTGGAGTTGTGGACAGTGTGGAAGGATGTTGCAGGTTACAGAGAGATATAGATAAGCTGCAGAGCTGGGCTGAGAGGTGGCAAATAGAGTTTAATGTGGAAAAGTGTGAGATGATTCACTTTGGAAGGAGTAACAGGAATACAGAGTACGGGGCTAATGGTAAGATACTTGGTAGCGTAGATGAGCAGAGAGATCTCGGTGTCCATGTACATAGATCCCTGAAAATTGGCACCCAGGTTGATAGGGTTGTTAAGAAGGCGTACGGTGTGTTAGCTTTTATTGGCAGAGGGATTGCGTTTCGGAGCCATGTTGTCATGTTGCAGCTGTATAAAACTCTGGTGCGGCCAGTTTTCGTCGCCGCATTATAGGAAGGATGTGGAAGCATTGGAAAGGGTGCAGAGGAGATTTACCAGGATGTTGCCTGGTATGGTTGGAAGGTCTTATGAGGAAAGGCTGAATGACTTGAGGCTGTTTTCGTTAGAAGAAGGTTAAGAGGTGACTTAATAGAGGCATACAAGATGATCAGAGGATTAGATAGGGTGGACAGTGTGAACCTTTTTCCTCGGATGATGATGGCTAGCATAAGGGTACATAGCTTTAAACTGAGGGGCGATAGATATAGGACAGATGTTAGAGGTAGGCCCTTTACTCAGAGAGTAGTAAGGGCGTGGAATGCCCTTCCTCCAATAGTACTGGACTCATCAATATTAAGGGCATTTAAAGGGTCATTGGATAAGCATATGGATGATATTGGAAATGTGTAGATTAGATGGGCTTTAGATTCATTTCACAGGTCAGCACAACATCGAGGGCTGAAGGGCCTGTACTGCGCTGTAATGTTCTAAGTTCTATGATGGTTCTGCCGTTTATTCTATAGCTCCCCCCGCATTAGAGCTATCAAAATGCATCAGTTTGCATTTATCCGGATTAAATTCCATCTGCCATTTCTCCACCCAATTTTCTAGCCTATCTATATCCTGCTGTATTTTCTGACAATGCTCATCACTATCCGCAACTCCAGCAATCTTTGAGTCGTCTGCAAACTTACTAATCTGACCAGCTACATCTTCTTCCAAATCATTTACTTATATCTCAAACGGCAGAAGTCCCAGTACAGAGCCCTGCGGAACACCACTAGTCACAGACCTCCAATCAGAAAAAACCCCCCTACAGGTACCCTCTGTCTTCTATGGCCAAGCTAGTTCTGAATCTAGCTAGTTCACCCTTGATCCCATGTCATTTAACCTTTTGCACCAGCCTGCCATGAGGGACCTTATCAAATGCTTTGCTAAAATCCACGTAGACGATATCCACAGCCCTCCCCTCGTCAATCATTTTTGTCACCTCCTCAAAAAACTCAACCAAATTTGAGAGGCATGACCTCCCTCGTACAAAACCATGTTGTCTACAGCTAATGAGACTAACAAACCAAGTTTCTCCAACCTCTCCTCATAGCTATGATCCTCCATACCAGGCAACATCCTGGTAAATCTTTTCTGCATCCTCTCCAAAGCCTCCACATTCTTCTGGTAATGTGGCAACCAGAATTGAACATTCTCTTCCAAGTGTAGAATTGGCAAATCGTGACTTGCCAATTTTTAAACTCAATGCCCTGGCTAATGAAGGCAAGCATGCCTTCAGCATTTTTCACTACCTTCTCCACCTGCATTGCCACTTTCAGTGACCTGTGTACTTGTACATCAGATCCCTTTATCTATCAATACTCTTAAGGGTTCTGCCATTTACTCTCTGTATTAGACCTTCCAAATTGTATGACCTCACATTTGTCTGGATTAAACTCCATCTGCCATCTCTCCACCCAAGTCTCCAACCGATCTGTATTCTGCTGTATCCTCTGATGGTCCTCTTCACTATCCGCAAACCCACCAACCTTTATGTCATTCGCAAACTTACTAATCAATCCAGTTACATTTTCCTCCAAAACATTTATAGATATTACACACAGCAAAGGTCCCAGCACTGATCCCATTTGTCACAGCCCTCCATTCAGAAACACAGCTTTCTACTGGTACCCTCTGTCTTCTTTGACTGAGCCAGTTTTATGTCTACCTTGCCAGCTCACTTCTGATCCCACGTGACTTCACCTTCTGCACCAGTCTGCCATGAGGGACTTTGTCAAAGGCCTTACCATTTTCACCATTTAAATAATATTCCTTCATACAATAATTTTTATCCACTTTGGTAGAAATAATAGTAGGAAGGAATATTATTTAAATGATGAAAAGTTGCAGCATGCTACTGTGCAGAGGGACCTGGGGGTCCTTGTGCACAAATTACAAAAATTCAGTCTGCAGGTGCAGAAGGCGATCAAGAAGGCAAATGGAATGTTGGCCCTTACCGCGAGGGGGATAGAACATAAAAGCAGGGAGGTCTTGCTGCAACTGTACAAGGCAGTGGTGAGGCTGCTACTGGAGTATTGTGTGCAATTTTGGTCCCCTTATTTGCAAAAGGATATATTGGAGTACAGAAAATGTTCACCAGGCTGATACCGGAGATGAGGGGGTTAGCTTATGAGGAGAGGTTAAATAGACTGGGCCTGTACTCATTGAAGTTTAGAAGGCTGAGGGGGGATCTTATAGAGACTTACAAGATAATGAAGGGGCTCGATAGGGTAGAGGTAGAGATTCTTTCCGCTTAGAAAGAAAGCCAGAACTAGAGGGCACAGCCTCAAAATAAGTGGGGGGGGGGTGCTGCAGTTTAGAACAGAGTTGAGGAGGAACTTCTCTCAAAGTGAGGTGAATCTCTGGAATTCTCTGCCCATTGAAGTGGTGGAGGCTACCTTGTTCAATATATTTAAGTCACGGCTAGATAGATTTCTGATTGACAAGGGAATTAAGGGTTATGGGGAGCAGGCGGGAAAATGGAACTGAACCACTTCAGATCAGCCATTATCTTATTGAATGGCGGGGCAGGCACGAAGGGCTAGATAGCCTACTCCTGCTCCTATTTCTTATGTTCTTACTGAAGTCCATGTAGACAACATCCACTGCCCTACCCTCATCAATCTTTGTCACTTCCTTGAAAAACTCAATCAAGTTAGTGAGACATAACCTCCCCTTCACAAAGCCATATTGCCTGTCACTAATATGACCACTTATTTCCAAATGGGAATAAATCCTTTCTCGAAGAGTCCTCTCCAATAATTTCCCTACCATTGATGTAAGGCTCACCGGCCTGTAATTACCTGGATTATTCTTGCTACCTTTCTTAAACAAAGGAACAACATTGGCTATTCTCAAAACCTCTGGAATCTCCCCTATACAGTAAAAAGTCTGACAACACCAGGTTTTAGTCCAACCGATTTATTTGATAATAGACCCGAAAGCTTGTGAGTGTATTATCAAATAAATCGGTTGGACTAAAACCTGGTGTTGTCAGACTTTTTACTGTGTTTACGCCAGTCCAACGCCGGCATACCCACATCATCTCCCCTATAGCCAGTGAAGATACAAAGATTTCTCTCAAGGCCCCAGCAATTTCCTCCCTTGCTTCTCTCAGTGTTCTGGAGTATATCCCATCAGGCCCTGGGGACTTATGAACTTAATGTTTCTCAAGAACCCCAATACCACCACCTTTTTGATCTCAGCATGACTCAAACTATCCACACACCCTTTCCCAGACTTCCCCAAACTGTTTAAATGTATCATCAATTACACAGGGGAAAGAGGCAGTGAAAACTTGAGAATGGATTCACACGGTGATATTGGTCAGTAACTTCATCCTTTTTCTGAAGACAATGCTTTGAACTGTTTGCCAAGTTAAGAACTAATGCCAGTAGCACTCATTTACATGAAAAGTGATTAATGCCTGGAATGGTTTTTCAAGGAAGGGTTGTGTGGAAGCAGTGTAAGTGGTTTTATTCAAGAGCTGGAAGATTTATAAGTTTCTGATGAAAATTGGGCTGCATTTCACTCCCCACATATGTATTGACCTTATGCAATTGTTTTCTATTACTGCTTGGGATATGAGCATCATTGGAAAAGCCAACATTTATTGCTCATCCCTAATTGCCTGCGAGAAGGTGATGATCCCTCATTCTATTTAATTTTGTTTAATTGTTTTACAGAAAAGAGTGAGCTGATTTCTTGAACCACTGCAGTAGGTATACCAATAGTGCTGTTAGGAAGGATGTACCAGTCTTAAATATATTCAAGATGTATTATCCACAACCACAACACCGCCTGCTCCCAATGTTTGTTTAATATCTGGCTGGAGAACTTCTTTGCCTCCTGGAGAAAAGAGGGCCACTCTCCTCCTATTTAACTCCTACACTAAAGCCTACAATTTTACATTGAAGAACCTGTGGGGACGTTTTCTGCCCCTTTGCATCATTTTTACTCAGATTTTTTCCTGTCCCTTAAGTAGCTCCGCAGCCAAAATGTGCTTCCCCTTTAAGAGGTGGAGACTGGCTTCAGTTGGTGCAAGCCCCACAATGACATGGGTCTCCTGCTATGGCATACAGCCATTCAGTGGAGTGCTTAGTGCTGAGCTACAAATGATAGTCATTTAAATTAGCAAACAGCATAGAGTTTATACCTGCAGCAGTATGAATGAACGTAGAACATAGAAGAACTACAGCACAAACAGGCCCTTCGGCCCACAAGTTGCACCGAACATATCTCTACCTACTAGGCTTACCTATAACCCTCAATCCTACTAAGCCTCATGTACTCATCCAGAAGTCTCTTAAAAGGCCCTATCGAATCTGCCTCCACCACCACTGCACGCAGCCAATTCCACTTACCACCACCCTCTGAGTGAAAAACTTACCCCTGATATTTCCTCTGCACCTACTCCTCAGCACCCTAAACCTGTGTCCTCTTGTGGCAGCCATTTCAGCACTGGGAAAAAGCCTCTGAGAATCCACCCAATCAATACCTCTTAACATCTTATACACCTCTATCAGGTCACCTCTCAACCTTTGTCTCTCCAAGGAGAAAAGACCGAGCTCTCTCAATCTATCCTCATAAGGCATGCTACCCAATCCAGGCAACATCCTTGTAAACCTTCTCTGCACCCTTTCCATGGCTTCTACATCCTTCCTGTAATGAGGTGACCAGAACTGAGCACAGTACTCCAAGTGGGGTCTGACCAGGGTCTTATACAGCTCCAGCATTATCTCCTGACTCCTAAACTCAATTCCTCGATTTATGAAGGCCAGTACACCATACGCCTTCTTAACCACATCCTCTACCTGGGAAGCCAATTTGAGAGTCCTATGAACCTGGACCCCAAGATCCTTCTGATCTTCCACACTGCTAAGAGTCTTATCCTTAATATTATATTCCTTCATCCCATTTGACCTGCCAAAATGAACCACCACACACTTATCCGGGTTGAAGTCCATTTGCCACTTCTCCGCCCAGTCTTGCATCCTATCTATGTCACGCTGCAACTTCTGACATCCCTCCAAACTATCCACAACATCTCCAACCTTTGTGTCATCGGCAAACTTACCAACCCATCCCTCTACTTCCTCATCCAGGTCGTTTATAAAAATCACAAAGAGCAAGGGTCCCAGAACAGATCCCTGGGGCACTCCACTGGTGACCCACCTCCATGCAGAAAAAGACCCATCTACAACCACTCTTTGCCTTCTATGGGCAAGCCAGTTCTGGATCCACAAAGCACCGTCCCCTTGGATCCCATGCCCCCTTACTTTTTCAATAAGCTTTGAATGGGGGACCTTATCGAATGCCTTGCTGAAGCCCATATAAACCACATCTACCGCTCTTCCTTCGTCAATGTGTTTAGTCACATAAATGAATGAGCATGTGTTAATGACACAGTATAATCCCTGCACCCATTTACTGGCTCAATTCAATTTTTCCCCTTAGTGTTCACCAGAACAAACCCACTTCCGTAGTTCGTTAACTTTAAATGCTGGTAAAGAGTTAATTATTGGTTTGGCACAAAGATATATTGACTGGCATTCTTACTTTGGAATTTCAAATTACTGAAGCATTAACAGATATTTTTCATTTTGCAATTGTTGCTAAAAATATTATGATTGTTGGAATGCAGTGTCACTTCAGTGCAAAGAATCTGAATATTATTGCTTGGGATATATAAACATCAGGAGAGACAGGTGCAAAGTGTAATGTGACACACTAGTACAGCTACAAGAATTTGTATTTTGTGCATGTTCTTTGCCATTGGTGTAGAACTTGTGATTGATGGCCTGTTGCCTAAGGTCTGGTATGTGCACTGAATTGAACCCTTGCTGCTGTTGTTTTTGTTTCCTAGCATTTTCAACTTTTTATAATGTTATAATCTAAAGGGAGTACAAGTGTGATGGTTAATGCTGTCATTTCGTAGGCAAGATGAATTCTATTATTACCATCTATCAGATCTTCATTTTAGATTTATTTTTAAACCACCACTAAATTGTCCTGTTTATAGACTTTGATTACTTTTATTAGAGAATCACAACCTTGCAATTACTGCTCGTTGCAGGTGTTCAAAAACCTCAAGAGATTAATTTACTTTCGCAGTGTGCAACATTGACAGGTAAATTAAACATTGTGCGCTTTCTCATGGACTGTGGTACAAATGTTTGTTTGCAATGAAAATTCATTCATATTCATTGTTTCATCTTTTGAGTTCAGTATTTACATATGAAATTTTCATGATACAGTTGCAAATCTGCTTGCCTTGAATATTCTTGACCAAGTAAAACTTATGGAACAGGGATATTGATGCGTTAAGATTACAGAAATCTTTGTAATTCAGTACAGTTGCATTATACCCTATGTCAAACTTCATTACCTGGAATTTGCAGGGATTTGATGGCTAACAATCAAAAGTCTGCAATCATTGTTCCTCTTAATTTGATTGCAACTTCAAGATTTAGCACAAGAACATGTTAATGTGAACGTCCTGCAGTTGCAGTCTCTCAGGAGTCCTGTGGCAGTACAGGCTCCACTAAGGACCCCTTCCCCACCTGCACCAGAACAAGCAGTTGGCAAAAATCGGTTAATCTTGTGGGAGCTTACCCTTTCTTACTCTCATGTTCTTCAGTTGTGTGAATAGACTGAAGAGACTGGGGCTGTTCTCCTTGGAAGGATTTGATAGATGTTCAAAATTACAAGGATCTAGACTGAGTAGAGAGAGAAATTGTTCCCATGGACAGAAGGATCACGAGCAAGAGTATACTAATTTAAAATGTTTAGCAAACAAAGCAATGGTGACATAAGGAAAAGCTTTTTTACATCGAGTGGTTGGGATAGGAATGCACTACCTGAGAATGTGGTGGAAGAGGATGTAATCAAGGCCTTCAGAGAGAGTTGGATCTCATTATCAGGGGCAAAGTCCATGGGGAGGAGTGGCCATTGCAGAAAGCTGACACGACAGGTCAAATGGCCACTTTAATCATTTTATGATTCTATATCACTGCTAGAAACCTCTTAAAAAGTGAAGTTTCATTTTTAGCAGTGATCTGAATGGTAATTATTGCTGAACAGATGACCTGAACCTGAAAAAATAATGTTATATCTGTGGAATGATGTTAAATGGGCTTATTATTGATTAAAGATCCAAAATTGTGCAGGTTAAGTGTATTTGCCATGCTAAATTGCCCCTTAGGGTTCAGCGGATTAGCTGTGGTATATGAGGATAGGGCAGAAGGGAGGGCCTGGGTGGTATGCTCTTTTGGAGGGTCAGTGCAGACTCAATGGGCGAATGGCCACTTTCTACACTATAAAAATTCTATGGTTCTATTCTAATTACATGACTTTTTAAAAAAATATTTTTAAAACATTAATGTTTGTTTGTGGTACTTCAGCTTCTACTCTACTCATGTATGTTCCAATCTTCATTTCAATCTCTAAATTTTTAAAAAGTGAGTTGATTATAAATTTCTGAGTTGGTTGACTGAAAATTCTTCAGTGTGATTGACTCTTTGGACAGCTTGAAGAAATCACTACCGCCCTGGGAATCCCCAATAAATTCCACTACAGCCAATTGCATGTTGAAAGCGTTAAAGCTCTCATCGATCACAAGATCCAAACCAATGTATCTATTTTTCTAGATTACATAGCATATCATTATCAAATATAAACTGATTCAGAGGGGGGGGTGGGATCCTGAGTAGCAGGGATGAAATTGAGGGGGTCGTAGATGAGGACTGCAAAGCACGGCATCGTGGGGGTGGAATAGAGCATGGTTTGAAATGCGTATACTTTAATGCGAGGAGTATTCGCAATAAGGTGGATGAACTTGCAGCGTGGATCAGTACCTGGAACTTTGATGTTGTGGCCATTTCAGAGACATGGATAGAGCAGGGACAGGAATGGTTGTTGCAGGTTCCGGGGTTCAAATGCTTCAGTCGGAGTAGAGAAGGAGGTAGAAGGGGGGGAGGAGTAGCATTATTAGTCAAGGACTGTATCACAGTGACAGAAAAGAAGTTTGATGAGGACTTGTCTGTTGAGGTAGTATGGGCTGAGATTAGAAATAGAAGAGGAGAGGTCACCCTGTTGGGAGTCTTTTATAGACCTCCTAAAAGTTCTAGAGAGGTAGAGGAAAGGATTGCAGAGACGATCCTGGACAGGAGTGAAAGTAATAGGGTAATTGTTATGGGAGACTTTAACTTTACTAATACTGATTGGAATAGCTATAGCTCTAGCTCGTTAGAGGAGTCAGTTTTTACACAAAGCGTGCAGGAAGGTTTTTTGACTCAGTATGTAGATGGGCCAACTAGAGGTGAGGCTATATTGGATTTGGTGCTGGGAAATGAGCCAGACCAAGTGTTAGACTTGGAAGTTGGTGAGCATTTTGGTGATAGTGACCACAATTCGGTTACGTTCACCTTAGTGATGGAAAGGGATAGGCATGAACCTCGGGGCAGTAGTTATAGCTGGGGGAAGGGTAATTATGAGGCTATTAGGAGAGAATTAGGGAGCATAGGTTGGACTAGGAAACTACAGGGGCTGGGAACATCCGAAATGTGGAGTTTATTCAAGGAGCAGCTACTGCGAGTCCTTGATAAGTATGTCCCTGTCAGGCAAGGAGGAAATGGTCAAGCGAGGGAACCGTGGTGCACTAAAAAAGTTGATTCGCTGGTTAAAAGGAAAAAGGAGGCTTATGTCAGGATGAGGCTTGAGGGCTCAGGTAGTGCACTGGAAAGCTATAGATTAGCCAGGAGGGAGTTAAAGAGTGAGTTAAGAAGAGCTAAAAGAGGACACGAGAAGACTTTGGCTGATAGGATTAAGGAGAATCCTAAGGCTTTCTTTAGCTATGTTAAGAATAGAAGATTGGTTAGGGCAAGATTAGGGCCAGTCAGAGACAGCAGTGGGAAGTTATGTGTGGAACCGGGAGACATTGGAGAGGCACTGAACAAATATTTCTCTTCGGTATTCACGCAGGGAGACGTAAATGGAGTTGTGGAGAACACTGGGTTACAGGGTTGTAAACCGGATAGTATTGCAGTAGATAAGGAGGATGTGCTAGATATTCCTGAGGGTTTGAAAATAGATAAGTCCCCTGGGCCGGACGGGATTTACCCTAGGATTCTCTGGGAGGCAAGAGAGGCGATTGCAGAGCCTCTGGCTCTGATCTTCAGGTCGTTGTTGGTGACGGGTATAGTGCCAGAAGACTGGAGGATAGCGAATGTTGTCCCATTGTTTAAGAAGGGGAATAGAGACTTCCCCGGGAATTATAGACCGGTGAGTCTTACTTCTGTTGTGGGCAAAGTATTAGAAAAAATTATTAGGGATAGGATTTATAGTTATTTAGAGAGTAATGAATTGATTGGAGACAGTCAGCACGGTTTTGTGAAGGGTAGGTTGTGCCTTACTAACCTTATTGAGTTTTTTGAAAAAGTGACCAAAGAGGTGGATGGGGATAAGGCAGTTGACGTGGTATATATGGACTTTAGTAAGGCGTTTGATAAGGTTCACCATGGAAGGCTTCTGCAGAAAATGCAGATGTATGGGATTGAGGGTGATTTAGTTAATTGGATCAGGAATTGGCTAGCTGATACAAGATGCTGCAAGTGCAGCAGGTGGTCAGGAAGGCGAATGGGATGCTGGCCTTCATAGCGAGGGGGATTGAATATAAAAGTAGGGAGGTCTTGCTGCAGCTGTATAGGGCATTGGTGAGGCCGCAGCTGGAGTACTGTGTGCAGTTTTGGGCGCCGCACCTGCGCAAGGATATTTTGGCCCTGGAGGGAGTGCAGAGGAGGTTTACTAGGCTGATACCGGAGTTGAGGGGGTTGAGCTATGAGGAGAGGCTGAATAAACTAGGCTTGTACTCGTTAGAGTTTAGAAGAATGAGGGGAGATCTCATTGAGACGTATAAGATGATGAATGGGATGGATAGGATAGAGGTGGAAAGACTCTTCCCGCTCAAAAAAGACAGTAGGACTAGGGGGCACAGCCTCAAGATAAAGGGGGGGCGGTTCAGAACGGAGTTGAGGAGGAACTTCTTCACTCAAAGGGTGGTGAATCTCTGGAATTCTCTGCCCGTTGAAGTGGTGGAGGCTGCCTCGCTAAATATTTTTAAGAAGCGGGTTGATGGGTTTTTGATAAGAGAGGGGATTAAGGGTTATGGGGAGAGGGCGGGAAAGTGGAACTGAGCCACGACAGATCAGCCATGATCTTATTGAATGGCGGGGCAGGCTCGAAGGGCCAGATGGCCTACTCCTGCTCCTATTTCTTATGTTCTTATGTTCTTATAGAAGACAGAGGGTGGTGGTTGATGGAAAGTATTCGTCATGGAGTTCGGTTACAAGTGGTGTGCCTCAGGGATCTGTTTTGCGGCCACTGCTGTTTGTAATTTTTATAAATGATCTGGATGAGGGTATCGTAGGATGGATTAGTAAATTTGCTGATGACACCAAAGTCGGAGGAGTGGTAGATAGTGAAGAGGGGTGTCATAGTTTACAGAGAGACTTGGACAAGTTGCAGAGCTGGGCTGAGAGGTGGCAGATGGAGTTTAATGTGGAAAAGTGTGAGGTAATTCACTTTGGCAGGAATAACAGATGTATAGAGTATAGGGCTAACGGTAGGACTCTGAATAGTGTTGATGAACAGAGGGATCTAGGTGTATATGTGCATAGATCCCTGAAAGTTGGAAATCAAGTCGATAAGGTTGTTAGGAAGGCATGCGGTGTCTTGGCGTTTGTTGGTAGGGGGATTGAATTTAGGAGCCGCAACGTCATGCTGCAACTGTACAAAACTCTGGTGCGGCCGCACTTGGAGTATTGTGTACAGTTCTGGTCCCCACATTATAGGAAGGATGTGGAGGCATTGGAGAGGGTGCAGAGGAGGTTTACCAGGATGTTGCCTGGTGTGGAGGGAAGGTCCTATGAGGAGAGACTGAGGGATTTGAGGTTGTTTTCGTTAGAAAGAAGGCGGCTAAGAGGAGACCTTATTGAAACATACAAGATGATTAGAGGTTTAGATAGGGTGGACAGTGATAGCCTTTTTCCTCGGATGGAGAAAGCTAGCACGAGGGGACATAGCTTTAAATTAAGGGGTGGTAGTTATAGGACGGATGTCAGAGGTAGGTTCTTTACCCAGAGGGTGGTGAGGGAATGGAATGCCCTGCCTGATGCAGTTGTAGATGCGCCTAGTTTGGAGGCGTTTAAGAGGTCCGTGGATAGGTTTATGGTTGGGAAGGGATTGGTTTAGGTTAGAGGGTCATTGCTTTTTTCTTAATTGGTCGGCGCAACATCGTGGGCCGAAGGGCCTGTTCTGTGCTGTAAGTTTCTATGTTCTAAATATTTCTAAGCCACACAGCATTATAATCAATGCTGCAATGTGACTGACATTTCAATGAGCATAATATTTGTGCATTCACTTTGGTTCAAACTTGTTGCCTATAGCTGTATGATATGGCCAAGCAAGAGGCTAAAAATGGACCAGTTATTCCTACATTGCTTTAAAAAAAAATAGATTACAGCTAATCTCTGTGGATTATTTCAGTTGAGCTCCTTCTATAATCTGTAGCTTGTATGAAACTTTTCTTAAAACATCATTCATAATTCAGATGCTCAGTTTTTCATTCCTCTTCTTTTGATGAAAAAGATGAGTCACATTATTACTAGACTAAGATCTTTAAACACAAATTACTCCAGGCATTTTCATTTTCCTTTCAGGAGACAAATAATTAATATTTTATTGGCAAGGGTTTTATTTTACAATTTTGGATCAAGCTTCAGCTTAGATTTTTATCATTATTAATCTCTAGAATACACTCTGGAATGTTTTGGTGAAGAATTTAATAGAAATTCTTCTTAATATTTTCTGATTTGAAACATAATCCACTAAAAGGTAGCAGTAAATTATCTCAAGAGAATCCTGATCAGTATAGGTCAGTAAACAGACATTTGATAAGTAATATGAATACCATCTGAAAAGCTCAAATGATAACTGTAAGAACATCCAATTCATATGGTATAATAGGTAATTATTTAAGCACTTGAGCATTCATATTATGGTTTCGTTCAATAATGTCTGTATAAAATTCAGCTAAATTTTTAACCTTTATAAACATTGAATTATATAGCATTGAACTTAACCATGACTCACCTCTGAGTCAGAAGGTGTATTTCCCTACCCCCATCATGTTCCTCCATGATGGAGGTGGCTCACCATTGGCCACTAGCCGGATCTCCCGCTCCCGCCAATGTCAATGGCATTTTTCATAGTTTGGTTATCCCGCAGCTGGGGAACCCCCCCACAGGGGAGTGCCTTTGATGGGACCAGAAAATCCTGCCGGCAGGAAGGGCCAGAAAATCTTGCCCTTAAATCTCAAAATGAAGGCTGATATGCCAGTCTAGAACTGAAAAGAGTATTGCACTATGGAAGACATTAAACCAAAATCACATCTGCCTTCTCAAGTCGATGAACGAGAGCAGGTGTCTTGCCAATGTTTATCCCCAAATCAAATTATCTTCTCATTATCTCGTTACTGTTTGCAGTAATTTGCTGTCCACAGATTAGTTACCAACTTTCCTATCTTACTACACTGACTATGTTTCAAAAATGCTTTATTGGTTGTTATGTACTTTGGAACATCTTGACGTTGTGAAAGACATTGTATAAATGCAAGACTTTTTTATTTGGAATGTTATAAAATTAAATGGTAGGTGATATCTGCATTTATGAAGAGATTTTCGGGGGTATAAATATTTCCATCATCTTTATTATTTTGTTTGAGATTGATGAGCTCCAATCCAGATCTTCAGTTTTTGTATTAATTGAGTAGGGAATTTAATAATATTTTTCTGTTCTGAACTAAATATTGACCAAGGCCCTTGTCTGTTCAGTTAAAAAAAAATCTTGCACTATTTGAAGAAAAGTAGAATGTTGTCCTGGTCATCATTTATCCCTCAACCATCAACACCAGAAATGGTTGTACACAAATTAATGGTGTATTTGCCTGTTTCATAACACTAACTGCACTTCAAAAGTAATGCATTGACACAATATAACAATATCAAAGAAGATTTTTCAGTCTATGGCTTTTTTATCTTAAATCCTTTAAAATACTTATATGGTTCTATTTTAACTGATATTTGGCATATTTTCTTAAAAATCAATAAACAATATTCAGCAGTCTAAAAATACAGATTAACTTGCCAATTTTTTAAGTCATTGCAGCAAAATATAATTTGAAGTAATGCAGGTATTTATTGCATTTACTATGAATCTGAGATTAATCATCTAGCTTCAAAATTAAGTCATCCAACAAAAAAAGTCCTGTGACATCTTTGAAGTCAAATTATCAGAAGTAGATCGTAAGTACACCTGCACACACCTGTTCTCATTAGGCCTTGCAGAGGCCAGGGGGCCAACAATTAGCAGTGACCTTTGGCCATATTCGGAGATTGAACCACCTTGTGTCAAAGGGAAGAAAGAAGGTTAAACACACAATGCCTACCAAAAAGCCTTGGAAAACCTCTTTTGTTTGTCCAGTGACAAAGTTGATGTCCTAAGGGCAAACGGCTACAGTGCCTTGAAAATAAAACAAGGAAGGGGTCAGAGAAAGAATATAACATTAAATTTTATCTGGAAAGGATATTTGACTGATTGCAAAGGGTTGAGAATAATGCCATTCTTTGTTGACAATGAAGATTATCTGGATTTAGTAAAATCCTTTGTTTTCACCAGTGACCTTTCTAAAACAAAACAGATACATCTCCTTAAATGAGGCACGATTTATATGTGTTAACCATTGTAGAGTCATGACCCATACTAATGTTTACTATTTCTCGCATTGCTTTTGTCATATTTTATGTAACATGTTTATACAAGAAGTTAACTGTTTCATGAAGCATAGCTAAAAACATATGCCCTGGCTTTTGATCCAGTTGAGTTTAACACTCCAGTACTATTTTTCAACGAGGGTTCTGAGAGTGTACCCAAAAGGTTTTCCACATGTTCAGGTCATTTGAAAATTGCATCAAATATAGAACTTTTTCTAAACGTCGTACAAAAAGCTAAAATAATGTTATTATGATATTTTAGGATTGTACAGCCTTTATTAGTATTTGCAACTATGCAATATTTAATTTTGCATTGATTTAATAGTATTTTACTTTGAGGATTCCACTTTCTTTCACAATATATTGGAGTTCATTAACCAAAAAAAGGTTGAAAATCACAGCACTATAGTCAATTTTCAGAGTTTTAGCTGACAGAGTGAAATCTCACACACTAACAAGACAATCTAAAATTAATTTTGAAATAATTATTTTTTTTAATTGGCTAAGTAAAATGAATACTGTCAATAGCACTTAAAATAAATGGCCTGAATTTTCCGGCCTGTCGCCCACACCAGCAGGAATACATACAACAAGAAACTCCATTGACAGAATGGGACCAGAAGATCACACTGCTGTCCAAAGGCGAGCCACCTCCACCACTGCGAAATATGCCACAGAGGACATGAAAAATTTCACCCATTGTGTTTGCATCTTCTGTAAAGAATGGAAAGTAATTACCATTTTTCTCTAAAGTACAAAATTGCTATTACAGAAGAAGTATGTGATGGTAGAGAATTTCGAATCAAGTGTAGAAATCTGTAGATCTTAAGCAAGGTAATCTAAAAGTGAGCTTGACGCCTGTGGTAGAGAAATTGTTGGAGAAGATTCTTAGAGGTAGGATATATATGCATTTAGAACGGAATAATCTCATTAGTGATAGACAGCATGGTTTTGTACGAGGGAGGTCATGCCTCACAAACTTGGTTGAGTTTTTTGAGGAGGTGACAAAAACAATTGACGAGGTAAGAACATAGAACATTACAGCACAGTACAGGCCCTTCGGCCCTCGATGTTGCACCGACCAGTGGAACCAATCTAATGACCCTCTAACCTAAACTATTCCAATTTTATCCATATGCCTATCCACTGACCATCTGAACGCCCTTAAAGTTGGCGAGTCCACAACTGCTGCAGGCAGGGCATTCCACGACCTTACTACCCTCTGAGTAAAGAACCTACCTCTGACATCTGTCCTATAATTACCACCCCTTAATTTAAAGCTATGTCCCCTCGTGTTAGCCATCACCATCTGAGGAAAAAGGCTCTCACTTTCCACCCTATCTAACCCTCTGATCATTTTGTATGCCTCAATTAGGTCACCTCTCAACCTTCTTCTCTCTAACAAAAACAACCTCAAGTCCCTCAACCTTTCCTCATAAGACCTTCCCACCATATCAGGCAACATCCTGGTAAACCTCCTCTGCATCCTTTCCAACGCCTCCACATTCTTCTTATAATGCGGCAACCAGAACTGTACGCAGTACTCCAAGAGCGGCCGCACCAGAGTTTTGTACAGTTGCAACATGACCGCACAGCTCCGAAATTCAATCCCTCTACCAATAAAAGCTAACACACCATACACCTTCTTAACAACCTTATCAACGTGGGTGCCAACTTCCAGGGATCTATGCACACGTACATCGAGATCTCTCTGCTCGTCAACACTACCAAGAGTCCTTCCATTAGCTCTATATTCTGTACTCCTGTTACTCTTACCAAAGTGAATCACCACACACTTTTCCGCATTAAACTCCATTTGCCACCTCTCAGCCCAGCTCTGCAGCTTATCTATGTCCCTCTGCAAACTGTAACATCCATCCTCACTGTCTACAACTCCTCTGTCTTTGGTGTCGTCAGCAAATTTACTAACCCATCCTTCTACACCCTCATCTATGTCATTTATAAAAATGACAAACAGCAGTGGCCGCAAAACAGATCCCTGAGGTACACCACTTGTAACTGAACTCCAGGTTGAATATTTCCCATCAACCACCACCCTCTGTCTTCTATCAGCTGGCCAATTCCTGATCCAAACTGCTAAATCACCCTCAATCCCATGCATCTGCATTTTCTGCAGTAGCCTACCATGGGGAACCTTTTCAAATGCTTTGCTAAAATCCATATACGCCATGGTGTCAGGGCTGTGGATGTCATCTATATGGATTTTAGTAAAGGTTTGACAAGATCCCTCATGGCAGGCTGGTGCAAAAGATTAAATCTCACAGGATAAAAGGTGAGCTAGCTAGATGGGTGGAGAACTGGCTTGGCCGTAGAAGACAGAGGGTCGCAGTGGAGGGATCTTTTTCCAGTTGGAGGTCTGTGACTAGTGGTGTTCCACAGGGCTGTGTACTGGGACCTCTGCTGTTTGTGATATATATAAATGATTTGGAAGAAGATGTAGTTGGTGTGATCAGTAAGTTTGCGAACGATACAAAGATTGCTGGACTTGGGGATAGTGATGAACATTATCAGAGAATACAGTAGGAAATAGGTAGGCTGGAAAATTGAGCGGAGAGATGGCAGATGGAATTTAATCCAGATAAATGTGAAGTGATGTATTTCGGTAGATCTAATGTAGGGAGGAGCTATACAATAAATGGCAGAACCATCAGGAGTATAGACACACAGAGGGACCTAGGTGTGCAAGTCCACAGATCCCTAAAGGTGGCAGCACAGGTGGAGAGGGTGGTGAAGAAGGCAAATGGCATGCTTGCCTTTATTGGACAGGGCATAGAGTATATAAGTTGGCATATGATGTTGCAGCTATATGGAACGTTGGTTAGGCCACATTTGGAATATTGCGTCCAGTTCTGGTTGCCACACTACCAGAAGGACGTGGAGGCTTTGGAGAGAGTACAGAAAAGGTTTACCAGGATGTTGCCTGGTATGGAGGGTCTTAGCTATGAGGAGAGATTGGGCAAACTGGGGTTGTTCTCCCTGGAAAGATGGAGGATGAGGGGTGACCTAATAGAGGTGTATAAAATTGTGAAGGGCATAGGTGGGGTGAACGGTGGGAAGCTTTTTCCCAGGTTGGAGGTGACGAACACAAGGGGGTCACAAGTTCAAGGTTAAGAGGGCAAAGTTCAACACAGATGTCAGGGGGACATATTTTACACAGAGGGTGGTGGGGGCCTGAAATGCGCTGCCAAGCAAGATGGTTGAGGCTGACACGCTGGGATCGTTTAAGACTTATCTAGATAGCCACATGAACAGACTGGGAATAGAGGGATACAAACGAATGGTCTAGTTGGGCGCATGAGCGGCACAGGCTTGGAGGGCCGAAGGGCCTGTTCCTGTGCTGAACTGTTCTTTGTTCTTTGATTAAGCTGCTGTTCATCCAAGTAGATGTAGGGACAGGAAACAGTAATTAGAGTGTCTTGCAAATTACTGTTACCTGTTTCCTAATTACTCTTGCAAAGGATCCTATCACAATCTTTGGTACTTGGAACTATTGAAAGATTCCATTAATAAGTAGCTGCTTAGCCCAGGTTTTTCTGAACTGTAAATCTGAGATGAGTGGTGTTTGCTGCCTGATGTAAGATCCAAGGTTACAGTCACATTTACTTTTACAAACATTACTTCCTGCTGACTTAAGTGTTAAGCATAGAAAAATATCTAATAGGAAACAGATGAAGGGATTACAGACAATTTATGTCTGTACATTTAACATGATAAATGGGCCAGAGATGTGGCCTTGTTTTCTCTAGATGAGAAACTGAGGTTTGGTGAGTTCCGATCTCCACTGCTGGCAATATGGAGTGAAAAGTTACTGCACGTGCATTGCATTAGCAGAAAAGTGTTAATTGAGAAAGGTTGCTTCCATTGGTTGGTAATTTGGAAACAAGATGACAAGCTTGGATTTAACACTGGAAGAAGGAAGTGAAGAGGTGGGGTGGGAGAGATATTTTCACACCAGGGATTATATAATATGGAATGTTTTTACCACAAATTGAGACCAATTTTGACATATGACATAAATAATGTTGGTGAGTTTATTCCATCTGCCAAATGATGCAAAACTGGAAGCCTAATCTATTTTCTGCTCAGGCCATATTACATTAGAAGCTTTATTGTTCTCTACTATGATATAATGAAAGAACGTTAATTTCAGTTTGCACTGCAACCTAAGTTAGATGGTCACATTTTTTCAAATGAGTGTCCTTCTTTGTTGAGGTGATTGATTAGGTGGATGTTTCATATTGGCTTCGAAATGAACAGTCTTCATTAGGAAAGTTGAGTATATTGATTTTGGACTGGGACACCATGGATTGGCTTTATTGATGGAATTGCTTGTGCTGGAGAGACTTTACAAAGGGAGACATTTTATGATTACCATCTTTCTGTTTAATACTTAGCGAACACAACTGGATCCTTGCAAACTGAGATCTGCCTATTAATGCCTATATCCAGAAGCTCCCATGAAAATCTCTTAGACCATGGAACTGTTGCCTAACAACAAATGATAAAGGATGTGGGAACCCAGCAGGTGAAGAATCAGGACCTGATCATAGGTCACAATGATCAATCACCCAGCTTCACAATGCCATCTGAAATATGGAAAGGCGATGGTCTAATGATATTATCGCTGGACTATTATTCCAGAAACTCAGCTAATGCTCTGGGAGCCCATGTTCAAATCCCGCCACAGCAGATAGTGCAATTTGAATTCAATTCTTAAAAACTTAGAATTAAGAATCAAAATTTGGAGTCCTTAACTGGTGTGGCCGACAGATGTGTCGGCCATTGGTATCAATGGGTGCTATTCTGGTTGGCGGTTGGTTGGTATCAGTGGGTGCTATTCTGGTTGGCAGTTGGTGACTAGTGGAGTGCCGCAGGGATTGGTGCTGGGGCCTCAGCTATTTACCATTTATGTAGATGATCTGGAGGGGGGTGCTGAGTGTAGGGTAACGAAATTTGCTGATGACACAAAGATGAGTGGAAAAGCAAATTGTGCGGAGGGTGTGGAAAGTCTGCAGAGGGATCTGGATAGGCTGAGCGAGTGGGCGAGGACCTGGCAGATGGAGTACAATGTTAGCAAGTGTGAGGTTATCCACTTTGGCAGGAATAATAGTAGGAGGGATTACTATTTAAAGGGCGAAAAGCTGCAGCATGCTACAGTGCAGAGGGACCTGGGGGTCCTTGTGCATGAGTCGCAAAAACCCAGTCTGCAGGTGCAGCAGGTGATCAAGAAGGCGAATGGAATGTTGGCCTTTATAGCGAGGGGGATAGAATATAAAAGCAGGGAGGTCTTGCTGCAACTGTACAGGGCACTGGTGAGGCCGCAGCTGGAGTACTGTATGCAGTTTTGGTCGCTGCACTTGCGCAAGGATATTTTGGCCTTGGAGGGAGTGCAGAGGAGGTTCACTAGGCTGATACCGAAGATGAGGGGGTTGGACTATGAAGAGAGACTAAATAAACAGGGTCTGTACTCGTTGGAGTTTAGAAGGATGAGGGGGGATCTTATAGAGACGTATAAGATAATGAAGGAGATGGATAGGGTATAGAGGTAGAGAGATACTTCCCGCTCAGAAAGGACAGCAGGACTAGAGGGCACAGCCTCAAGATAAGGGAGGGGCAGTTTAGAACGGAGTTGAGGAGGAACTTCTTCACTCAAAAGGTGGTGAATCTCTGGAATTCTCTGCCCGTTGAAGTGGTGGAGGCTGCCTCGCTAAATATATTTAAGTCACGGGTAGATAGGTTTTTGACAGACAAAGGAATTAAGGGTTATGGGGAGAAAGCGGGAAAGTGGAACTGATCCACTTCAGATCAGCCATGATCTTATTGAATGGCGGGGCAGGCTCAAAGGGCTAGATGGCCTACTCCTGTTCCTATTTCTTATGTTCTTATGAGGAGTAAGCACAGTAAGAAGTCTCACAACATCAGGTTAAAGTCCAACAGGTTTATTTGGTAGCACAAGCCACAAGCTTTTGGAGCACTGCCCCTTCATCAACAAGACCCCTTGTTCATAGACAGGGCATGTATAGACTCAAACTCAATTTACAAGATAATGGTTGGAATGCGAGTCTTTACAGGTAATCAAGCCTTAAAGGAACAGAGTGGAGAGAGGGTTAAGTATAGGTGAAAGAGATAGAACATAGAACATAGAACATTACAGCGCAGAACAGGCCCTTCGGCCCACGATGTTGCGCCGACCAGTTACAAAAACAATGACCCACTAGCCTATACCAATCCCTTTTCATCCATAAACCTATCCAGAGATCTCTTAAACGCCCCCAAACTAGACGCATTTACAACTGCAGCAGGCAGGGCATTCCAATCCCTCACCACCCGCTGGACAGTTAGTGAGATTTTGCAAGCCCAGGCAAGTTGTAGTGGTTACAGATAATGTGACATGAACCCAAGATCCCGGCTGAGGCCATCTTCATGTGTGTGGAACTTCGCTATTAGTTTCTGCTCAGCAATTCTGCATTGTCGTGTGTCGTAAGGCCGTCTTGGAGAATGCTTACCCGAAGATCAGAGATTGAATGCCGGTGACTGCTGAAGTGTTCCCCAACAGGAAGAGAACACTCCTGCTCGGTGATTGTCGAGCGGTGTTCATTCATCCATTGTTGTAGCATCTGCGTGAACTCCCCAATGTACGCAACACTAGCCGCGCTCTCAAGACCAACCACAACATTGTCATCAAACTAGCAGACTGTCATGCTGAACAGAACAGATTACTGCAAAGAAGCGTACTAACAACTGAACAACAAAGAACATGACAGACAGTTACTCGCAGATCCGACCAAGAACACACCCGTCAACTCAACAGACTGATCAAGGCCTTTGATCCGGACCTTCAGAACACCCTCCATTCTGTCAGCCCACGTACTCCCTGTGTTGGAGATCTCTACTGCCTCCTGAAGATACACAAGGCCAACGTACCCGGCCATCCCATCATATCAGGCAATGGGACCCTGGATGAGAACCTCTCCGCCTACGTCGAGGGCATCCTGAAACAATTGTACAAAGAACCCCCAGCTTTTGTCGCGACATTATGGACTTCCTACAGAAACTCAGCACACATGGAGCAGTTGAACCAAGAGCACTCCTTGTCACAACGGATGTCTCGGCACTCTACACCAGCATCCCTCACGATGGTGGCATTGCTGCAATTGCCTCAGTACTCAATGCCGACAGCTGCCAATCTCCAGATGCAATTTTACGACTCATCTACTTCATCCTGGACCATAACATCTTCACCTGCAACAACCAGTTTTTCAATCAGACACGTGGAACAGCCATGGGGACCACATTCGCATCTCAACTTGCCAACATGTTCATGCATAGGTTCGAACAAGACCTCTTCATTTCACACGTCCTTCAATCGAAACTATACACCAGCTCCATCTATGACATTTTCTTCCTTTGGACTCATGGTGAGCAATCATTGAAACAACTATATGATGACATAACCACCATCAGACTCGTCATGGACTACTCTCCGGAATTGGTTGCATTCTTGGACACACGCATCTCTATCAAGGACGGTCACCTCAGCACTTCACTGTACCACAAGCCCACGGATAACCTCATGATGCTCCACTTCTCCAGCTTCCATCTGAAACACATTAAAGAAGCCATCCCCTATGGACAAGCTCCCTGTGTACACCGGATCTGTTCAGATGAGGAGGATCGTAACAGGCACCTCCAGATGCTGAAAGATATCCTCATGAGATTAGGATATGGTGCTCGACTCATCGATCAACAATTCTGACACGCTACAGCAAAAAACTGCACCGACTTCCTCAGAAGACAAACATGGGACATGGCGGACAGAGTCCCTTCATCGTCCAGGAATTCCCCAGAGTGGAGAAGCTGTGACATCTTCTCTGGAGCCTTCAACATGTCATCGATGAAGACAAATATCTCGCCAAGGCTATCCCCACACCCCCATTTCTTGCCTTCAAATAACCACACAACCTCAAACAGACCATTGTCTGCAGCAAACTTCAGGAGAACTGTGACTATGACATCACACAACTGTGCCACAGCAACCTCTGCTGGATCATCGACACGGATCCCATCATCTCGTGTGAGAACACCGTCCACCAGGTACGTAGTACATACTCTTGCAACTCGGCCAACGTTGCCTGCCTGAAATGCTGCAGGAAAGGATGTCCCAAGGCATGGTACATCAGGGAAACCATGCAGACGCTACGACAACGGATGAATGGACACCGCTTGACAATCACCAGGCAGGGGTGTTCTCTTCCTGTTGGGGAACACTTGATGTGGGTATGCCGGCGTTGGACTGGCGTAAACACAGTAAATAGTCTGACAACACCAGGTTTTAGTCCAACCTATTTATTTGATAATATACTCACAAGCTTTCGAGGGGACTGCCTCTTCGTCAGGTGAATGGAGAGTTCTGGCCTCAGACAGAGCATATAAAGCACAGACAGTTTAGAGATTACTGATTAAAATGCGAATCCTTACACCTAACCTGCTGTTCAAGACCTGAAGTGGCTGATAATGTGAGTGGAAGGAGCACTGATCACAGTTTAAAGAGATGTGTATTGTCTCCAGACAGTACAGTAAGTGAGGTTTTGCAAACCCAGGCAAGTCACGGGGGTTACAGATAGTGCGACATGAACCCAAGATCCCTGTTGAGACCGTCCTCATGTGTGCGGAACTTGGCTATCAGTCTCTGTTCAGAGTCGCTGAACAGAGACTGATAGCCAAGTTCCGCACACATGAGGACGGTCTCAACAGGGATCTTGGGTTCATGTCGCACTATCTGTAACCCCCGTGACTTGCCTGGGTTTGCAAAACCTCACTTACTGTACTGTCTGGAGACAATACACATCTCTTTAAACTGTGATCAGTGCTCCTTCCACTCACATTATCAGCCACTTCAGGTCTTGAACAGCAGGTTAGGTGTAAGGATTCGCATTTTAATCAGTAATCTCTAAACTGTCTGTGCTTTATATGCTCTGTCTGAGGCCAGAACTCTCCATTCACCTGACGAAGAGGCAGTCCCCTCGAAAGCTTGTGAGTATATTATCAAATAAATAGGTTGGACTAAAACCTGGTGTTGTCAGACTATTTACTGGGGGAACACTTCAGCAGTCACAGGCATTCAACCTCTGATCTTCAGGTAAGCGTTCTCCAAGGTGGAGAACGGCCTTCACGACAACGCAAAATTGCTAAGCAGAAACTGATAGCCAAGTTCCGCACACGAGGACAGCCTTATCCGGGATCTTGGGTTCATGTCACACTATCTGTAATTCCCACGACTTGCTTGGGCTTGTAAAATCTCACTAACTGACCTGGCTGGAGACAGTACACATCTCTTTAACCTGTGCTTAACCCTCTCTCCGCTCACATTGTCTGTACCTTTAAGACTTGATTACCTGTAAAGACTCGCATTCCAACCATTATCTCGTAAATTGAGTTTGTGTCTCTATGTGCCCTGTTGGTGAACATAACTCCCACTCACCTGACGAAGGGGCAGTGCTCTGAAAGCCTGTGCTACCAAATAAATCTGTTGGACTTTAGCCTGGTGTTGTGAGACTTTTACTGGCCTACAGAGCCACAACAATGTGGTTGAGTCTCAACTACCTCTGAAATGGCCTAGCAGGTCACTCAGTTCAAGAATTACAAGGAATG
The DNA here is from genome assembly GCF_965287045.1 of Carcharhinus amblyrhynchos. Classification (NCBI taxonomy): domain Eukaryota; kingdom Metazoa; phylum Chordata; class Chondrichthyes; order Carcharhiniformes; family Carcharhinidae; genus Carcharhinus; species Carcharhinus amblyrhynchos. The sequence continues at coordinate 38,653,234 of NC_137325.1, forward strand.
GGCAATAAATGGTGGCACAGCCAGTGATGCCTGTGTCATTGCAAGTTGCATTAGAACCTCATAAAACATACGAAAATGTGCAAAGGCAATCTAAACAACAAAACATTCATAACCACTGTTTACACGTCACTGGGGAAATAGCTTCTTATTCATTCCTTATCATTAAAGGTCGTAGTCGGCCTTCGGACATCAACATTTTGTTGTTTTTCAAACTGTCATAATTACAATTATAAAATTCAGAAGATTTCATTTTGGGGATGTAAAATAAATGTTGGGTGAATGAAGCCTGTCATGTAATTCAGTCAGGGTGGTTTATTGTTAGAGATAGAAGCAAGGCTTAGATTGTTTTACGGAGAAGAACATACAAGATATTTATGCTTGGAGACAGTGGCAGCAGTCTGAGGTTGTGATAAGTAAACTTTGAGAGTCGCAAAGTCCCAGAAAGGTGTCATAGGCATCTGTTGTAAACGGTTTTACTGTAAGCAATCCATTTAAGATGAAAGGGAGTTGGGGTCAAGATTAATTAATTAGCATTTATACCTTGGTACAAGGATAAAGTGTCTCCCATTGTCATGGGTAAGAGGGCGAGGGAAGCCATTTTGAAATAGGGTTACAGGCTTGCCTACAAATCAATGAATGTCACAGACAGACGGCAGAGGTTCTGTCTGGACAACAGAGAGAAAAATCTGCTCAACTTTGCGAGCTACCATAGCCGGATGCAGGAGAAAGAATGTCTCTAGTCAAAAAGATGAATCCTGCAGCCTTCACGAGCTTCATCCTGGCATGAATGGGGGAAGAAAAATTCACTGGTGATGGATTCACGAAACTCTAAGAACTGAGGAAAACACCTGGAGACTGCCAGTTTTTATTGCTGGGTGAATCAGGGAATATCATAGAATCTCTGCAGAGGGAGGTCATTCAGCCCATCGAGTCTACACCGACCATATTCCCACCCAGGCTCTATTCCCGTAATCCCACATATTTACCCTCTGAAGCCCTGACACTAGGGTCAACTTAGAATGGCCAATCAACGTAACCCACACGTCTTTAGACTGTGGGAAGAAACTGGAGCACCTGGAGGAAACCCATGCAGATGTGGGAAGAATGTGCAAACTTCACGAAGACTCCACACACAGATTATGGGGACCCATAGGAAACTGGAAGCAGCAATGGATTTGTTATAAGGAGAGTAATTCCATGTGGAGCACAATTGGTGATAAGCATAATGGGGGAATGTCCTCATTGGTAATCTAAACCATAAATTTTCTACAAATAGAGAATAGTGTTTACTCAATAGCGCTTTTAGTAATTTGTTCCAGTTAAATTTTTAACCTGCTATGTCTGAGTGGAAGTTTGAATTTCTTTTTAAAAGTTGTTGGTCTCTACGGAAATTGTAACAATATGAAAGGCTACAATAGAGTTGACAATCTGCCAATACTAAATGATTGCTGATTGATAGCTTGCCAATTTAGAAAATCACTCTAGTTAAAAAACTTGCATAGATACAGGCCAATGACTGTAATTTACACGACAGATTTTTTAACAATTTATGTGGCAATGACACACAGGAAAGGGGAGTATCACTTGTGACAAAGTCCTTCTGTCTATTTTAATTGTCTGACTAATTTAAAGGAATAACCCATTGTAATCTAAGAAGCCTCAGTGTCTGCAGCAATTTATAATTCTACTTCCTGGCATAACATTTAACAAAGAGGTCATTTAAAAAAAAGTTATTTATTGGTGGATGTAATAACATAATTTAGTAGTTAATATTACTGTATCAATACTATTTTTAGTCCAATCTGAAAACTGTCCAATCTGAAAACTGCCTAATCTGCTGGGAATTAATTTGTGATCTATTTTAAATTCTTACAGATACAGTGATATAAGAGTGACTTACTAGATTTTCTTTCTGCTGCAGGGGTGTTGCAGTTAACTAAAGCATTGTCCTAAACAATTGCAATTATTTGAATATTGTTAAATATTCCTGACTGAGAGATATGAGGAATGGACTTTCAAAATTGTCAGTTAGTGCACTCTCCTATTTTGAATTGTTTTGGAACTCAGTCATCTTCTATGTTAGGCACACACTAAGCCAATATTCTCTGGTTATTGTGATCTACTAAGTTATGTTTCCCACAGTACTTATACAAATAAATTGTCCGTGGTGCTTTCCTCAGTCACGTTGTTAACTGTTGATGACAATGTAGAGAAGAAAGGCATGAAATTCAGTTGTGTAACACTGCTCGAAAACCTACCTGAGTTTTCATGCATGTGAGGCACTGCCGGCTGCTGCCTCTACAGTATTGATGGGGTGGGGCAGAAAGTGCCTCCCTTGTATTCACCCAAAGACCCTGGAAGAGCGATATCATGATGTCATTGACCTGAACGGGTTGATTGAACTGATATTAGATTTGGTCAATGTGTGTGCAGGCAGCTTCTTCATTATTTAACCCTTGAACAGCAAGCATTATGAAATAAGAATGGGTCTGTTCTAGTGCTGTTTAAGTGGTTACACAACACATTGCAGCTGAGATGCTTTTGACTTATTGTGTTGAGGCAAAGTTTATGGAAGCACAACGCAGAGCAGCTGGAATAATTCTGAGGTCTTTTTCTGACCACAAGAAGGGAGGAAATAACATTATCTTGCATAGATATGGGGATGGTAACTACAATACTACTTGTTCTGCAACATGATCAGGAAATATACAGTAATTAGAAAGAAGAGAAGCTATTCAAAGAGGGGGGCAAAGGAGGACTTCTTGCCCACAAAGGGGCAAGAAGCACTACTCCTACATAACAAGGAGCCAGGAGCAGTATCTGAGGAAGCTACACAGGAGGTAGTTGTGGCACCTCCTTCATACCTACCTGGTGCATCAAACCTGGGCAAATGTGGCTATCCAGGTGCCACCTTCTTACATTCTGTGCATGGAATCATGGAATCCTGTGTGGCAGGAGCAGGCAACATCCACAACATATCACAATTCCCCTCGCATAAAAGCATCATACTGGTGACAGAGGTACAGTACAGGAGAAGAGGACATCATCCTCTTTTTCCTGAGGAGAGAACACTGAAATGAAAGGGCAGATGGATTCACTACGAGTGTAGGCTTCCTAATGGTGCAAGACACTCGACTGCATGCAATGACAGTGTGGACCCCTCCACGTTAACAAGGAGTGAGGGCTCAATTGCAAGAAGTAAACATGCAACCACTGCAAGAAATTAATCTTGGTGAATGATCACTATCCTGAAAGCACCACTACACTTTTCCATAGAATCCCTCCAGTGCAGAAGGACACCATTCGGCCCATCGAGTCTCTCTGAAAGAGCATCTTACCCAAGTCTGCCACTTCCTGCCCTATCTCCATAACCCTGTGTATTTACCATCGAGCCTAGACATCTCTGGACACTAAGGGACAATTTGGCATGGCCAATCCACATAACCTGCATATCTTTAGACAGTGAGAGGAAACTGGAGCACCCAGAGGAAACCCATGCAGACATGGTGAGAAGTGCAAATGCCACACAATTGCCCAAGGATGTAATTGAACCCGGGTCCTTGGTACTATTAGACAGCAGCATTAACCATTTTGCTACCATGCTGCTCATATCCAGGGATAGTCTGCAATGCCAACCATCTTGAGGCCTCCAAGACAAACTATAGGATGACTACTTAGTAACCAGAAATATCCTCTCCCACGCTTGGCTGATGACCCCCTTCCATTATCCCACCATACACGGTCAAGTGCTGTTAATGAAAACCGTAAAGCGCCACACTCTGGAACAAACACTGGTCTCCCGAATCAAAGGTTTCACTGCTTAGATCACTGGGGGGAATTGCTGCTGTACATGCCTGAGAGGGCTTCTGTGTTCATAGTCTGTGTTCTCCAAAACCTTCCAATTATGAGCGCCAACCATTACACCCTGGGATCCAGAGGCCAGCCTGGGAGGAAAAGGTGGCAACAAAGAGATCAGTGCTTCAACTTGATGCACTGAGACATTGGAAGCCTCTGCCTGTGTTGCAGTTAAAGCTGGGACAGAGGATAGCAGACACTGCCTGATGGAATAGATGGGTACCAAACCCCGTGTGATGCCTTGTGACATGGTATAATCAGACTCCTCGCTATTTCTTGCCAATGACTGGAGGCTACCTGCGTGCTTGCTAAGATCAGTATTTGTGTTTACCAGTTCCATCATTTCTGTAGACTCCTCCAACCACTTCAACATCTTGGGGGAGTTTGAATATCAGCTGACCTATCCCCTTGACCTGGCTGTAGCCCACTTATGCCTGGGGACTCATCATGTAGCAATTCAAACTTCATCCTTCAAGGTATACACAGTGTCAATATCCGAGTTGGTAGCAGCAAGTGTGAGGCCAAATGGCAGTCCTTTTCCCTTAAGGTTTTGATGTGATTTTGTTTTCCTGAGGCTGCTGTGGTTGAACAAGCATCAGTTATTGACTATCTGAAAACACGAAAGAATAAGGGGAGAATTGGGACAAGAGAAGTGGGATTAGGGAAGAAAGCATATGATCACTCCATTTGCAGTTTGCAAGTCTTGGCATCTTTCAGAATGAGCACGAAGAGTGAATAGAGAAGTTGCATTAGGCTGCAACTTATCATCATCCTCAATGGCCTTGGGAATAGTACATGCTCCGTGGGGTTGAATCATCTTCTCAAAAATGCTGAAGGATTGTGGACAGTTCTCAGCTCATCCTGTGGGTTTCTTACCTGTGTGTAGCCGCCACCCTCATGAGAAGGGCAAAATGTTTGTGTGCCTGCCAGGTATTTATGATGGTTGAATAGCTGTAGCTTTGCAAAGGTGTGCATCAAAATATTTCAATGGTTGGCATGATTCAAAAGAGAGTTTGGATGACGTGTAAAATAAGGATGTTAGGGGTGAGTCCTGATTGTCAGGGGTTTGGTTCATTGAATAGTGACAAAAGATTTGTGACAGAGTTGGGTGTGAGATTTATGTACAGGTGCAATTATTCACCTTGACCACCCATATGAGGTTATGAAACTTCTTTAGGCATTTGCTGGCATGTCCTGGGAAGATTAACCATTCTTGCCACCTGCTATCATCCCTTCTGAAGTTCAATCATGAAGGTTTCCTACTCTATGGCAGAAACATGGCCTCTCCTGGACTCCATCTATTTGACCAGCACTTCCAGGGCAGTGTCACTAAAGCAGAGAGCCCTTACCCTACAGTTGTGGCATGATACTTCCTTGTCCCTCAGTGCTCCAATGTGATTATCCTGCAGTGCATTGCAACCTCCCTTTTATAAGAACTATGCCATTAAAAGGGGGAGACTGCCAGGACTGCAGAGTTGGTAGCAGCGTTACAGGTACAAGTTCAACATTGGAGCCACTTAGAACATAGAACACTACAGCACAAACAGGCCCTTCGGCCCACTAGTTGTGCCGATCACTTGTATACCTAATAAGCCATAGACCTATCTATAACCCCCAATCCCATTAGATCCCATATACTCATCCAGAAGTCTTTTAAAAGACCCCAGCGAGTTCACCTCCACCACCACCGATGGCAGCCGATTCCATTCACTCACCACCCTCTGAGTGAAAAACTTACCCCTAACGTCTCCTCTGTACTTGCTTCCCTGCACCTTAAATCTGTGTCCTCGTAGCGACCATTTCAGCCCTGGGAAATAGCCTCCGAGAATCCACCCTATCTATTCCTCTCAACGTCTTATAAACCTCTATCAGGTCGCCTCTCAACCTTCGTCTCTCCAGGGAGAAGAGTCCCAGCTCCCTCAACCTATCTTCATAAGGCATGCCTCCCAATCCAGGCAACATCCTTATAAGTCTCCTCTGCACCCTTTCAATAGCTTCCACGTCCTTCCTATAGTGAGGCGACCAGAATTGCACACAGTACTCCAAGTGGGGTCTGACAAGGGTCCTATAAAGTTGCAGCATTACCTCCCGACTCCTAAACTCAATCCCTCGATTAATGAAGGCCAGTACACCATATGCCTTCTTGACCACATCCTCCACCTGCGAGGCTGATTTAAGAGTCCTATGGACCTGGACCCCAAGATCCCTCTGCTCTTCAACACTGCTAAGACTCCTACCCTTGATATTGTATTCCCTCATCCCATTGGTCCTGCCAAAATGGACCACTACACATTTATCTGCGTTGAAGTCCATCTGCCACTTCTCCACCCAGTCTTGCATCCTATCTATGTCCCGCTGCAACTTCTGACATCCCTCCAGACCATTCCACAACACCACCAACCTTCGTATCGTCTGCGAACTTGCTAACCCATCCCTCCACTTCCTCATCCAGGTCATTTATGAAAATGACAAACAGCAAGGGTCCTAGAACAGATCCCTGGGGCACTCCACTGGTGACCGACCTCCATGCAGAAAAAGACCCATCCACAACCACTCTCTGCCTTCTGCAGGCAAGCCAGTTCTGGATCCACAAGGCCAAAGCCCCCTGGATCCCATGCCCTCTCACCTTCTCAAGAAGTCTTGCATGGGGGACCTTATCAAACGCCTTGCTGAAGTCCATGTACACCACGTCTACTGCTCTTCCTTCGTCAATGTGCTCAGTCACATTCTCAAAGAACTCAACTAGGCTCGTAAGGCATGATCTGCCCTTGACAAAACCATGTTGACTATTTCTGATCATGCTAAACTTCTCCAAATGCTCATAAATCTTGTCCCTCAGAAGCCTCTCCATCAACTTACCAACCACTGAGGTCTGACTCACCGGTCGGTAATTTCCCGGGCTATCCCTGTTCCCTTTCTTGAAGGTAGGAACCACACTTAACCAAGTTGCAATCATAGAAATTAGATGGGTACACAAATTTTGCATGCTGCCCCACTTCATCCAAATAGATGATGAGGTTGTGAACCATGAAAAAGCCAGAGCAAATTAATTTTAACTTGGACTCCCTTCAACAAGACATTCCACAGCCCCACCTAGTGACCAGATCTTGCAGTTATACAGATTGGATTTTTTTAAATAACATAAGTTTTTTTAATATAACTTACTGGAATATATTTATTGCACCAATCAGTGTGATTAGAAATTATATTCTTACAGAAGATAGATTGTAAAATGTATTTCGGTTAAACATTGCTTCAGCGAGTGTAGGTTTATACAGAGTTGTGCAACGTCTTGTTACAGGCAACAGTATTCCAATGCAAAACCATAACATTCCTTCTCTTTTGAAACGTCTGATGGCAGAAATCATAAAAGGATGAATTCAGTGAATTTAGCACGCCTGGTAATCTGAAGGATTTGTTGTCTCATGTGGTTCTTTGCTGCCTTAAAACCAGTAATGTGTTCTAAAACATTTCACCGTTAAATTGTGATAAAAGGTTTTTCATTTAATGTGCTAAAACTAATTTCATGGTTATTTGTTACTTAGCCCACTAGTTCACAATTTTATTTGTTTAACAGGTGACAAGTCGAAGGGTGGAAATGAGTGCCTATACTCTGATGCTGAAGACTCTGATGGTCAGGATGAGGAAGACTATGAAATTGAGGATGATGATGAAGATAGTCAAGGAGAAACAGGGTTATCGTCTACGCCTTCAGTAACAGCAAGCCCTCAGCATAACCTACAGAGAAACGACCAGCTTGGTACACTGACTGCTGCCTCTGCCTCTCTGGCAGCTGATATGGTGAGGACAGCAAAGGATTCTATTGTACAGACCAACAATCTTGAGGTACTATCTGCCGTTTGGCTTACACGGAATGCTGATGATGTTGAAACTGACAAAGTCAAGTCTAAATTTTCACCAGTCCATCGCCGTACGATTGAAGAAGAGAAAGCCATGTCCCCTGAAGCTCGAAGTACATTATCTAAAGCTGACCAAAAGTCTTCTGGTCACCAGGTGACGTCTGATAATCAAAATGTGCAAGAAAATCTTGAAAAGAAAACCATAGATGATTCAAAGGTACATGTGTTTACCATATTATTTATCTTGTATTTTGACCAAAAGTTTGGATGGTAAAATAAGGGCCATAAAATAGATTTTACAACTGGAACAATTACTTTGTATGCAAGTTTGTAAATTCTTACAGAAATGTATTGAAAATCAGTATCAATTTTATGTATGATACTTTCTTTAAAATTGAAATCGAATGAGAGGAGCAAAGCTCTAATTTATACTTACTAAATCAGCAACACTCCTAAGTTTTGAGACAGCAGCTTCTTAATTTAAAAGCACTAAGATAACTGAGGCTATACATATTTTTGGGCTAAATTTTGTTGTCATGCCTGAAGAACTTGAGGGTTGGAATTTTACAGCCCCATCGTGGTAGGGACGAGAAGCTGGAAAATGCAGTAAGCCATTCAAAAGTTCATTGACTTCAGAACTGGAAGATCCCACGTGGGAGGGATTGTGAACTTCCACCCAAAAAAGAAACAGTAACAGGAATGGATCATATGTCCCATGAAGCTTGCTCTGCCATTCAGTGTAACCATGGCTGATCCTGGGCACCTATCTGAGTTTTAATTGCATCCATAACCCTCTGGTGCAAAGAATTCCAAAGATTCATAACCTTTTGAATGAAATAATTCCTCCCTTTTTTTTCAGTTCCATATGATTGCCCCCATCTAGAATCATAGAGGTTTACAGCATGGAAACAAGCCCTTCAGCCCAACTTGTCCATGCCACCCAGTTTTTACCATTAAGCTAGCCCCACTTGCCCGCATTTGGCTCATTTCGCTGTATACCAGTCTTACTCATGAAACTCTCTAAATGCTTTTAAAAGATAAAATTGTACCCGACTCTACTACTGCCTCTACCAGCTCATTCCAGACACACACTGACCTCTGGATAAAAAAATTGCCCCTCTGCGCCATTCTATATCTCCTCCCTCTTACCTTAAACCTATGCCCTCTGGTTTTAGATTCCCTACTATTGAAAAAAGATGTTGACCATCTACCTTATCAGTGCCCCTCATTATTTTGTAGAGCTCTACAAAAAACACGCCTAAGTCTACTCTGCTCTAGAGGAAAAACGTCCCAGTCTATCCAGCCTCTCCTTATAACTTAAACCATCAAGTCCCGGTAGCATCCTCAAAAACATTTACTGCACTCTTATAGTTTAATAATATCCTTTCTATAATAGGGTGACCAGAACTGTACACAGTATTCCAAGTGTAGCTGTACCAATGTCTTGTACAACTTGATGTGGATATGCCGGCGTTAGACTGGGGTAAACACAGTAAAAAGTCTGATAACACCAGGTTTAAGTCCAACCGATTTATTTGATAGTAAACTCACTAACTTTCGAGGTTACCCCCTTCGTCACCTGACTTAAACCTGGTGTTGTCAGACTTTTTACTGTGTTGTACAACTTCAACAAGGCATCCCAACTCCTGTGTTCAATGTTCTGACCAATAAAACAAAGCATGCCAAATGCCTTCTTCACTATCCTGTCCACCTGTGATGCCACTTTCAAGGAGCTGTGAACCTGTACCCCTTGCTCTCTTTGTTCTATAACTCTCCCCAACACTCTACCATAGGTTTAAGGTGCGAAGGGCAAGGTTTAAAGGCAGATTTTTTACACAGAGTAGTGGGTGCCTGGAACCCGTTGCCGGGGGAGGTAGTGGAAGTGGATACGGTAATGACTTTTAAGGGGCGTCTTGGCAAGTACATGAATAGGAGGGGAATAGAGGGATATGATCCCTGGGAGGGTTGGGGGTTTTAGTTAAGTCGGGCAGCATATGGTCGGTGCAGGCTTGGAGGGCCGAAGGGCCTGTTCCTGTGCTGTAATTTTCTTTGTTCTTTATTAACTGATTAAGTCCTGTCCTTGTTCGATCCACCAAATGCATCACCTTGCATTTATCTAAATTCAACTCCATCTGCCATTCATCAGCCTGCTGGCCCAATTGATCAAGATCCCATTGTAATCTTAGATAACCTTCTTCACTGTCCACTATGCCACCAATCTTGGTATCATCTGCAAACGTATCAACTATGCCTCCTAAATTCTTATCTAAATCATGACTATAAATGATAAACAACAGTGGGCTCAGCACCAATCCCTGGTCACAGGCTTCCAGTTTGAAGAACAACCCTCTACAACCACCTACTGTCTTCAGTCATCATGTCAATTTTGTATCCATTTGACTACCTTACCCTGGATCCCGTGAGATTTAACCTTATGCAGCAATCTAATGTGTGGTACCTTGTCAAAGGCCTTGCTAAAGTCCATGTAGATAACATCAATTGCACAGCCCTCATCTATCTTCTTGGTTACGCTTTCAAAAAACTCAATCAAACTTGTGAGACACAATTTTCCATTCACAAAGCCATGCTAACTATCCCTAATCAGTCCTTGCATCTCTAAATGCCTGTAGATCCTGTCTCTCAGAGTACCTTCTAAAAACTTACCGACTACAGATGTTAGGCTCACCAGCCTGTAGTTCCCAGGCTTTTCCCTGCAGCCCTTCTTAGAACATAGAACATAGAAAAATTACAGCACCAAACAGGCTCTTCGGCCCACTTCTTAAACAAAGGCACAATATTTGCCACCCTCCAATCTTCAGGCTCTTCACCTGTGGCATTTGATGATTCAAATTCTCTGCTAATGGACCTGCAATTTTCTCCCTACCCTCCAACAACATCCTCTGATACACTTCAGCAGGTCCTGGGGATTAATCTACCTTGATGTGCTTTAAAATGTCCAACATTTCCTTCTCTATATTATATACAATCCTCAAGTCATCACTATTTATTTCCCCAAGTTTCTCAACAGTAAATACTGATGAAAAATATTAATTTAGGATCTCGCCCACCTCTTGTGGATCTGCACATAGATGACCTTGTTGATCCTTAAGAAACCCTACTGTCTCCCTAGTTACTCTCTTGCCCTTATGTATTTATAGAAACTCTGGATTCTCCTTTGCCTTATTTGCCAAAACAATCTTGTGTCCCCTTTTTACCCGCTATACTCTTCAAAGGATCCACTTGATCCCAGCTGCCTATGTATGTCATGTACCATGTTCTTCTTGACCAAGACCTCGATATCTCAAATCATCCATGGTTCCCTGCTTCTACCAGCCTTGCCTTTCACTCTAAAAGGAATGCACTTACCTTGAACCCTGGTTAATACTCTTTTGAAAGCCTCCTATTTATCAGCCATCCCTTTGCCTGCCAACAGACTTCCCCAATCAACTTTTGAAAGTTGATTTAGTTCCTTTGTCTAGTATCTTCTCCATTTTCATCTTAACTGGTAATATTTTGAACTCCTGCTATTTGAGTATTTCTCTGAGCTTTGCACATCTTTCAGTATAATACAAGAACACAGCCTGTATTCTTGTGCGATGGTTTGATATTGGGTAGGGTAGGGTTTAAATCAACTTGGTTAAAAAGTCTGACAACACCAGGTTTTAGTCCAACCGATTTATTTGATAGTAAACTCACAAGCTTTCGGGTTAGCCCCTTTGTCAGGTGAATGAAGAGTTCTGGCCTCAGACAGAGCATATACAGCACAGACAGATTAGAGATTACTGATTAGAATGCGAATCTTTACACCGAACCTGCTGTTCAAGTCCTGAAGTGGCTGACAATGTGTGTGGAAGGAGCACTGATCACAGGTTAAAGAGATGTGTATTGTCTCCAGACAGTACAGTAAATGAGGTTTTGCAAACCCAGGCAAGTCACGGGGGTTACAGATAGTGCGACATGAACCCAAGATCCTTGTCGAGACCGTCCTCATGTGTGCGGAACTTGGCTATCAGTCTCTGTTCAGCGACTCTGCGCTGTCGTGTGTCGTGAAGGCCGCCTTGGAGAATGCTTACCCGAAGGTCAGAGGCTGAATGCCCGTGACCACTGAAGTGTTCGCCAACAGGAAGGCAACAGTCTTGCCTGGTGATTGTCGAGCGATGTTCATTCATCCGTTGTCGTAGCGTCTGCATGGTCTCCCCAATGTACCATGCTTCGGGACATCCTTTCTTGCAACGTATCAGGTAGATAATGTTGGCCGAGTTGCAAGAGTATTTACCGTGTACCTGGTGGATGGTATTCTCACGTGTGATGATGGTATCCATGTCGATGATCCGGCATGTCTTGCAGAGGTTGCTGTGGCAAGGTTGTGTGGTTTTGTGGTCACTGTTCTCCTGAAGGCTGGGTAGTTTGCTGCAAACAGTGGTCTGTTTGAGGTTGCGTGGTTGTCTGAAGGCAAGAAGTGGGGGTGTGGGGATGGCCCTGGCGAGTTGTTCGTCTTCATCAATGATATGTTGAAGACTCTGGAGAAGATGTCATAGCTTCTCCGCTCCGGGGAAGCACTGGACGACGAAGGGTACTGTGTCCTGTGTTTGTCTTCTGAGGAGATCGGTGCGGTTTTTCACTGTGGCACATCGGAACTGTCGATCTATGAGTCGAGCGCCATATCCTGTTCTTATGAGGGCATCTTTCAGCGTCTGAAGGTGTCTGTCACGATCCTCCTCCTCTGAGCAAATCCTGTGTATACGGAGGGCTTGTCCATAGGGAATGGCTTCTTTAACGTGTTTAGGGCGGAAGCTGGAGAAGTGGAGCATTGTGAGATTGTCTGTGGGCCTGCAGTACAGTGAGGTGCTGAGGTGACAGTCCTTGATGGAGATGCGTGTGTCCAAGAATGTAACTGATTCTGGGGAATAGTCCATGGTGAGTCTGATGGTGGGGTGGAATTTGTTGATATCATCATCTGAGGCCAGAACTCTCCATTCACCTGACGAAGGGGCGAACCCGAAAGCTTGTGAGTTTACTATCAAATAAATCGGTTGGACTAAAACCTGGTGTTGTCAGACTTTTTACTGTGTTTACCCCAGTCCAACGCCGGCATATCCACATCTTAAATCAACTTGACAGGGATATGGGAGCAAGGAAATATCAGCGAGGAAAAACAAAGAGAGTATTTGAGTAGGAAATTTGAGTAGGAAAGTATCTTCTCCATTTTCATCTTAACTGGTAATATTTCTTTTATTTTATTGTTTGCATTTCCTCTATGTTACCAGTTAAGTCTTTAGTAAAAAAGCAAAATATCTATTTTGAACTCCTGCTAATTCAGTATTTCTCTGAACTTTGCACATCTTTCAGTATAATACAAGAACACAGCCTGTATTCTTGTGCGATGGTTTGATATTGGGTAGGGTAGGGTTTAAATCAACTTGACAGGGATATGGGAGCAAGGAAATATTAACAAGGAAAAACAAAGAGAGTATTTGAGTAGGAAATTTGGTATTAAGTTGGGTCAGAGGAAGACAGAAAGAAATATAGTCTAAATTAAGTTTACTGCCCATATAGAATGCACAATGTTGATGAAACAGTAGAAATATGACGTTTGGATCATAGACACCTGGCTCAAAAAGTGTTGATTAAGAAATATTTCTGGATACAAAGCATTCAGGAAAAACAGGGAAGGAATGAAAGGAGGTGGTGAGGTAGCAGTACTGATTGAGGAAGACAGTACAATGCTGGAGAGAGAGGATGTCCTAGAGGGGACAAGGACAGAACTTATTTAGTTAAAGCTACGAAACAGTGGAGGTTTATTTGCACTGCTCATGCATTCTGTAGGCCAAAGGGAAAGATATAGAGGACCAAATTTGCAAGAAAATTAAAGAGAAGTGCCAGAGCTATAGAGTCATTTATAATGAGGGATGTTAATTATCCTAATACAAATTGAAATAGTAATGGTGTAGAGAGGGGGAACAAGTTTCTGAAGTGTGTTCAGGATAATTTTCTATATCAGTATGTTTACGGTGCAGTGAAGTAAGCTGCATCGTTGGATATAGTTCTAAGGAATGAGAAGAGTCAAATGAATCAAGTGCCAATAGGGGAACATTTAAGGGATAGTGATCACATTATCATAAGGTTTAGGTCAGCAATGGAAGAAGTTAAGAAACAATCAGGAGGAAAACTAATTAACTGGGGGAGGGTCAACTTCCATGAGGACGCATCTGGCCCAGGTAAATCAGAATTAAAAACTGATCAGCAAAATAGTAATAGATCAATAGGCTACTTTCAAAGTGTAGGGGTTTTGGGCAGGCACAGTTGAGGTACATTCCCACAAGGGGGAAGGCAGAACAAACAAATCCAGAACTCCCTGGATGATGACAGTGATGGAAAGTAATATAAATCTGAGAAAGAGTGCACAGATGTCAGGTAGATAATACAACTGAGAATCAGGCTGAAAACAGAAAGTTTAGAGGGGAAGTGAAAGTCCAAAGATTAGTTTGATTGGCCATGCAAAATTGCCCCTCAGTGTCAGGAGGAATGGCAGGGTAAATGTATGGTGTTACGGGATAGGGCCTGCATGAGATTGTTGTCAGTGCAGGCTTGATGTGCTGAATGGCCTCCTGTACTGTAGGGATTCTATGATTCTAAATAAATAAGAGAAGCAAAGGTAGTATATGGAAAGAGACCGGCAACTAACCTAGAAGAGAACCCAGAAGCCTTGTATAGGTATTTAAAGAGGACAAGGGCAGTTAAAGGAAGAGTCAGACTGATTAGAAACCACAAAGGGAGTGATGCATAGAGGTAAGGGGAATGTTTGAGATCCTGAATAAGCACTTTTCATCTGCCTTTACCCAGGAAGATGGTGCTGCCCAAGTCATAGTGAAAGAGGATGTGTTGAGACTCTGGATGGGCTAAAAATTGGTAGAAAGGAAGCATTGGATAGGCTGACTGTGTTTAAAGTTGAAAAAGGATATATCCAAGCATACTGAGAAACATAAGAATGGAAATTATGGAGTCACTGGTCATAATATTCCAATCCTCCTTAGATGTTCAGGTACTGCCAAAAGATTGGAGAATTTCTGGCTAGTTTAAACTAGATGGTGGGAAACTTTTCAGAAAACATAACAACATAACTGGGGACAAAATTAATAGGCAGTTAAACAAATGATTAAGGAAGGCCAGCACTGATTTGTTAAGGGAAAACCTGCATGAGATTTTGAAGCAGTAAATAAGAGAGTTAATGAAGGTAATGTTGTTAACATGATGCACATGGATTTTCCAAAAAAATCTCAAAGTTCCACGTAACATGCTTGTCAGTAAGCTAGAATAAAAGGGACAATGGCAGCACAGATATGAAATTGGCTGATAAGAAACAGAATAGTGGTGAACAGTTTTTTTTAACCTGAGGAGAGATGTACAGTGGACTTTCCCAGCAGTCAGTACCATTGTTTGTCTTGATCTCTATTAATGACCAAGACTTTAGTATGCAGAGCACTATTTCAAAATTTGAGGATGACACTAGGTTTTGAAGTATTGTCAAGTGTGAGAAGGACAGTCATAAACTTCAAGAGGATTAAGATCAAAGGAGTTGTAGACAGTGAGGATGAACATTACAGTTTGCAGAGGGACATAGATAAGCTGCAGAGCTGGGCTGAGAGGTAGCAAATGGAGTTTAATGTGGAAAAGCGTGAGGTGATTCACTTTGGAAGGAGTAACAGGATTACAGAGTATTGGGCTAATGGAAGGACTCTTCTAAGTGTGGACGAGCAAAGAGATCTCGGTGTACATGTGCATAGATCTCTGAAAGTTGGCACCCAGGGTTGTTATGAAGGCATATGGTGTATTAGCATTTATTGGTAGAGAGATTGAATGTCGGAGCCGTGAGATCATGTTGCAACTGTACAAAACTCTGGTGCGGCCGCACTTGGAGTACTACGTACAGTTCTGGTCGCCGCATTATAAGAAGGATGTGGAAGCATTGGAAAGGGTGCAGAGGAGGTTTACCAGGATGTTGCCTGGTATGGTGGGAAGGTCTTATGAGGAAAGGCTGAGGAACTTGAGGTTGTTTTTGTTAGAGAGAAGAAGGTTAAGAGGTGACCTAATTGAGGCATACAAGATTATCAGAGGATTTGATACGGTTAACAGTGAGAGCCTTTTTCCTAGGATGGTGATGGCAAATACGAGGGGACATAGCTTTAAATTGAGGGGTGATAAATATAGGAAGGATGTCAGAGGTAGGTTCTTTACTCAGAGGGTAGTAAGGGCATGGAATGCCCTGCCTGCAGCAGTTGTGGACTCGCCAACTTTAAGGGCGTTCAAATGGTCAGTGGATAGGCATATGGATAACATTGGAATAGTTTAGATTAGAGGGTCATTAGATGGGTTCCACTGGTCGGTGCAACATCGAGGGCCGAAGGGCCTGTACTGCGCTGTAATGTTCTATAAGTTGGTGGAATAGGCTGAGAAGCAGCAGATAAAATTTAATATACAGGTGTGAATTGACACATTTTAGGAAGAAGAATGGGAAGAGGCAATATAAAATAAATGGTGCAATTCTAAAGAATGGGCAGGAAAAGAAGGCCCTGGGGTTTTCGTGTGCAAATTATTAAAGGTACCAGGGCAGGCTAAGAAAGTGGTTAATAAAGCTGGTCTTTATAAAGAAGGGGCATAGAGTACGAAAGCGAGGAAGTTGAAATTAATCTGTATAAAATCCTGGTTTGGCCTCAACTGGAATATTGGGTCAATTGCATCACAGTTTCAGAAGAACATGAAAGTATTTAACAGGGCCCAGAAAAGATTCATGAAAATAGTTCCAGGTATGAGGAACAACTTCTGTTATATGGACCGAAAGAAGAAGTTGGAACTGTTTTTGAAGAAGATTGAAGGGTTTTTTTTGTTGTTTTAAAAGAGGTTAGCAAAATCATGTGGGATGTGGACAGCATAGAAAGAGAGAAACAGTTCCCACTGGTGGAAGAGTCAAGAATCAGAGAACACTGATTTAAGGTCATGAAGCAATGACATGAGGAAAATTATTTTATGCAGCAGTGATAGTATCTGGAATGCCAAGAGTGTGGCGGAGACTCAATCAAGGTCTTCACACGAGAATTGGATCAGAACAAAAGGGCAACAGGGAACAGTGGTTGAGTGAGATTGGGGTGAGTTGCTCTTCCAGACAGCCAACACAGACATGTTGGGCTAAATGATCCCCTTCTGTACTGCACGATTCTAGAAGAAATAGAAGCAGGAGTGCATCATTTGGTTCTTCAAGCATGCTCAAAGATTCAATAAAATAATAGAACATAGAACATTACAGCGCAGAACAGGCCCTTCGGCCCACGATGTTGCGCCGACCAGTTACAAAAACAATGACCCACTAGCCTATACCAATCCCTTTTAATAATTTTAATAATGGCTCATCTTCTACCTCAACTTCACACAAGCCTTATCCTCAATATATTGACCTTTGCCTTGAGTATAGTGAAGAGAACATCCACAGCTCTCTGGGATAGAAAATTCCAAATATTCACAACCCATTGAAATTTCTGCTTATCTCAACTCTAGATAGATAATCCTTTATTGTGACATTGTGAACCCTAAGAAGCTGAATCATGGAATACATTCAATGCCGGGTTTCATCGATTACTCATCTCAAAGGGATGCAGGATTATGGGCAGCAGGCAGGAAGGTGGAAGCGAGGCCACGATCAGATGAATTATGCCTTACTGAATGGTGGAGTGGGTTTAAGGGGTCAAATGGTCTATTCCTGTTCTCGTTTCCTATGTTTTTATTTCGATCCCTCTCAACCATCATTTAAAACTTAATTTTCATGTGATCACTACTCCCTGCATGTCCTCCCGTGCTTCTCATAGTTGCATCAGTTAAGTTCTGATTGCTAGGTCTATCAGTAGTTTCAACATATCGGGGCAAACATACAGACAAAATCCCTTTCTCTGCCTCCGCTGTCTCCTGCTGACAGTTTATTTGGGCAGTTGAAATCCTCCATGATGATGATTCTGCACTTTTTATTGTACATTTTCTCCCTATTAGGTGGTTTAATATTGTATTCAATTTCTTCCTTCATCCCCATGGATCTTGTTTCTCCTTGTTAATTATGTCCTTTCTTACTGTGACATTCTTATTTCGCATCAACAAAGCTGCCCAAACACACTATCCTTTATTAGTATAAATTGCTTGAAATATTTACTTGCCAACCTTGCCTGGTCTGTAGTCGTTATCCTATGTTATTCATCCAGTTGCCTTATTCTGTTGCTCGTGCAATTTAGTTATCTAGTATTTCATTGTCAGCTCTTATCATTTCTGTTCCCTGTGTAATTGTTATTTGTCATCTGACTTGGCTCTCATCTCTTCTTTTTTCCTTATCCTTATATATTATCTCAAACCTGCAACCCAATTTACAAGTTTAAAGTTCTTTCTCCAGTGCTATTTATCCATTCTTCTAGGACCCTGTTTTCAGCCTGGTTCAGGTGCAGTACATTCCAGCTACATCTGTTCTTATAATTCCAGTACTGGCGCTAGAGAACTGGAAGTTCTCTATAACATTCCTTCAGTGAAAAAGAATGTAAGCAATAATGTGTTGAAATGTTTACAAGTCCTTTCAGCCAAAAATGCAGAGTATACAGTCTTTTGAGGTGTCTACCATCGTAGTGTCCAGTCAATTCCGCGTGACATTACGAGGCGGCTGAGCACACTGGACATAATTAACATATTGACAACATTCCAGTGTAATGCTAAAGACATGAAAACCAAACGTAGTGGCTCTGTTAGACAATGGTGGAGAAATTAAAATCAAGGATGCTCAAGAGGCCAGAATTAGAGGACCACAGGTATCTCATAGAATCCCTACAGTGCAGATTTGGCCCATCAAGTCGGCACCAACTCTCAGCCAGGCCCATCTCCCCACCCTATTCGCAGAACACACCACTAATCCGTCTAACCTATGCACCTTTGAACACCAAGGGTCAACTTAGCATGGCCATTCCACCCAAACTGACACATCTCTGGACCTTGGGAGGAAACCGATGCAAACATGGAGAGGGTGTGCAAATTCCAGTCACCCAAGGCTGGAACTGACCCCAGGTCCCTGGCCGTGTGAGGCAGGAGTATTAACCACTGCACCATTGTGCCGCCCAGATGTTTTGTGGCTAGAGGGGCCATAGATAGGAAGCGGCCATGGAGTTGAAAACAAGGAAGATAATTGAGGTATGCCTTAAAAGGGAGCCAATTTAGATAAATGGGCACAAGGGCAATGGGTGAATGAGACCTGATATGAAGGCAATAAAGAAATATGTGCCTCAGTTTTTACAGAGTAAGGTGCAAAAGGTGAGTATTGTCATTTTATCTCTGATTGCTCCACTGGGCAAGGAAAAAAAATAACCTGCATCACTGTCAAATTCCATCCCAATTTATCTTTCTTTTTGCATTGGGAAGGTTTCTGAGTTGCCCAATATTGGCCTTGTGGGAGGTCTCAGGGGCAGGAGGCATCCAATTTCCTGTCTGCAATTGTATAGAGCATTGGTAATGAGGCTGTTCCCTTAAAATGGGCTATGTAACCCCAATTCCTCCCCTATAGTCCCTGCACTATTAATGGTCAAAATCTAATCAAGAAGAGTTCAATATTTTCAGGAGAGGAAAGAAAATAGTTGGAAAAAAAGCATAGCTAACTAGTCAGCGAAGGAGTAGTACAGTAAGCTGTAAATATAAAGGGAACAGTGGAGAAATGCTCACGTTCACCAAACGTAGAAGGAAATAAATGGCCAATGAAGATTCATTATGATTGGATCAAAGCTCTTTAAGCTTTGAGCAACTGTATATTTCTGTCAGAAATACTCCCTAAAGCAATTCATACTGACACTACATAATCTTCATCTTGCGACAGATTCTTCCACTTACACAATATGTACTATGTTTCTTTCTTATATGGCAGATGGAGTTTAATTTAGATAAATGCGAGGTGATGCGTTTTGGTAGATTGAACCAGGGCAGAACTTATTCAGCTAATGGTGGGGCACTGGGGAGAGTTACAGAACAAAGAGATCTAGAGATACAGGTTCATAGCTCCTTGGAGGTGGACAGGGTGGTGAAGAGGATATTCAGCATGCTTGGTTTCATTGGTCAGAATGTTGAATACAGGAGTTGGGACATCGGTAAGGCCACACTTGGAATACTGTGTACAGTCCTGATCACCCTATTACAAAAAGAATATTATTAAGCTAGAAAGAGTGCAGAAGAGATTAACTAGGATGCTACCAGGATTTGATGGTTTGAGTTATTTAGAGAGGCTGGATAGACTGGGACTTTTTTCTCTGGAGCATAAAGGGCTGAGGGGTGATCTCACAGAGGTCTACAAAATAATGAGAGGCATAAATCAGCTAGATAGACACTATCTTTCCCCAAAGGTAGGGGAATCTAAAACTAGAGGGCATAGGTTTGAGGTGAGAGGAGAGAGATACAAAAGGATCCAGAGGTAGTAGTAGAGATGGATGCAATTTTGTTTTTTAAAATGCATTTAGACCATTATATGGTTACAAACAACAATACAGCACAGGAAACATGCCCTTTGGCCCCCCAAGCCTGCACCGCTCATGCTTCCAACTAGACTATTTGTTTGTATCCCTCCATTCCCTGTCTGTTCATGTGGCTATCCAGATAAGTCTTAAACGATCCCAGCGTGTCCACCTCTACCACTTTGCTTGGCAGTGCATTCCAGGCCCCCACCACCCTCTGTGTAAAATACATCCCTCTGACATCTGTGTTAAACCTTGCCCCCCTCACCTTGAACCTGTGACCCCTTGTGTTTGTCATCTCTGATGTGGGAAAAAGTTTCCCACTGTTCACCCTATCTATGCCCTTCATAATTTTATACACCTCTATTAAGTCACCCCTCATCCTCCATCTTTCCGGGGAGAACAACCCCAGTTTACCCAATCTCTCCCAAAGGGTAAGATGGATATAGAGGGATATGAGCCAAATGCAGGCAATTGGTACTAGTTTAGGAGGTTTAAAAAAAAGGGCAGCATGGACAAGTTGGGCCGCAGGGCCTGTTTCCATGCTATAAACCTCTATGACTATGACTATGACTTGTATCTGTGAAAGCACAAGTCTATTAGGTTCTGGCAACTTGGATTGTGAAGAACAAAGACTCTGGATCTATCAGTGGAATTTGCCAGAATACTGACAATAGAGCAGGAAAATGAGAACAAGTGGCCATGTTTACACTTTATACACAGACACAAAATGTTTGAGCTTTGTCTATTGTTTAACATCTAAATGATTCCTAAAATTAGGTTATATTCATTTTTGTATTCCCTTGAGTGCCTTACCTCATAATTCATTTCAGCGCACTGATTCAGTTCACTTGAATATATGAAAATTATGTGCCAAGTGAAGGGATTTAATGTCCTGACATTCTTTAGATATGAATCTAAATGCTCAAGGAACAATGGTCAAGTAATAATTAAACCAGAAACTGCCCTTTTCTATCTGCCCAAACACATGCACTGTAATATTACAGAATGCACAAGATTTTATAACTCATAGCAAGATGAATAGGAGCATAAATATGTTTAATACATCTCTTTACTTCTGATTATTAATTTAAAACAAAAGATTAAAATTCTTCCTTCGATGCACACTGCTGAATGGTAATGATTTTTTGTCAATGCACACTGCTGAATGGTAATGATTTTTTGTCAATTACTCACCATGTTAGTTTTGATTTTCCTAAAGGAGAGTATATTAGAACATTGACTCCATGTGGAGCAACTAGATTGGAAACTAATTAAAAAGCAGTGTCAAAGTGTACAACTTCAGAAGGGCTGGTAAACAATGTCATTGGAATACAAGCTTTTGGAGGGCTGCTCCTTCATCCAAAACCTCGTGCTATCAATTAAACCTGTTGGACTTTAACCTGGTGTTGTGAGACTACCCCAATCCAACACCAACAACTCCACATCATTGGAATACAAGTACGAATCTTCAGACCTGTACTGACATCAAGGGACAAATTTTATACATCAGTGGAAAGCTATGGGCAGTGTTGTCAGCAACATATCAGTATCAACAGAGATTTGATAGAGCAGACGCTGAGAGATTGTTTCCATTGGTCAAGGAATCTAAAACATGGGGGCATCGCCTCAAGATGATCTTGATCCAGTGGGCTGATGAATGGCAGATGGAGTTTAATTTAGATAAGTGTGAGATGATGCATTTTGGTAGATCAAATCAGGGCAGGACCTACTTAGCTAATGGTAGAGCGTTGGGGAGAGTTATAGAACAAAGAGATCTAGGAGTACAGCTTCATAGCTTCTTGAAAGTGCAGTCACAGGTAGTTAGGATGGTGAAGAAGGCCTCACTGTGTCCGCAGTGTAAATGCTTTTTAGGTGAATGGCAGAAAGAGGATGAATTTGAAATGAATAATGTTGAATAAACTGGCAGCCATTTGGTCACCCCAGACACCATCAATAACAGCAGTCTCAATGGCATTCTGCTGCAATGGCAAGCCTTTGCCTACAAATAATCTCCATCTTGCCATTTTCCCCACTTAAAGTTCAAATTGTTTGATGCTGTTCTGATTTGCCTCTCTCAACTCACCTGCTGTGTATTAATGAGTTACAGACGATGCGTATGTCTGTGCAGTGGTGGTGAAAATCCACTGTCTTGAGAAAATAGCTGGTAATTGACTCATTAGCCGGTTTCAATTCCTGCTGGAGGTTGTCACCTCTAGAAACAGTGGGAGGAGCTGGGAATACATTGAAGAACCGACACACTGCCATTTATACCAATATTCCTCCAATTCCACCTCTTTGAAAACATTCCTTCTATTGTCGTCTGACATCCACATGCACTCGCTTCTCAGTTTGGTTGCTGGACAATCATTAGGTAGCCTGTCTCCTTTCATTTTTTCCTTCCCCATTCTACATGACAAGAATAGTGACCTATTCCATCATTACGAAGGTAAATGAAAACTGAGTTACAAATTTTGACTTTGGTCTAGTAAGAATTTTATTTCCTTTGCAGACCTTTCATATGAAACTAATGAGACTTTTTAATAATTTACCTATTTCTGCTGATATTCTAACACCTTTTCAAACCTGACTGGCCATTGACTCTTCTGCAAATAAATCCAAATATCAAATATTACTGCAAAATAGTGGTTTAGAATTTGTTAATTATATTTTTAAAAATATTTTTAATTATTTTCAGGTGGAAGGCATTAATTGGAGTTTCACTTGAGCATATGTAAAGAGACAACTTATTGAAACTGTGGTTTGGTTGAGTTCTGTAAATAAGTGTAAGACTAAGTGAAGATTGGCTCAAGTATCATCCACAAACTTTCCAGAATAGAACAAGAATAGGAATTGCTCTTCGGTTTCTGTTACCCTTTTTGCCAACTTCTAACTGGAAGTTTTATTATATTTTATGTTTCACCAGCAGATCCCTTCATCCACTGGCCTACCTCCACATGTGCATAAAGCAGGATTAGTTGTATCCACTTCTGTGTCTAGTCCATGCAAGTTGGACAGTCAGCAACAAATGCAGCAGGGAGAGCATCAAGGAATGAAGCCTCCTTTACATCTCTTCAGCCACTTGCCTCTTCACTCTCAGCAGCAGGTCAAGGCACCGTACAGCATGGTCCCTGTGGGTGGTATTCAGTTAGTTCCTGCAAGTTTAACTGCATACTCCACTCTTGTACCAATTCAGGCAAGACCAATACAACTTACTCTCCCAGCTATTGATGCTATTCACCAGACAGCAAGCCCTCTTAACAAAAATACTTTGGAAACAGCTGGCAACATAAAGCCTTTAGATATTTCAGAGACAAGTAAGCTTTTGCCATGTATTGGGCAAGTAAACCTATCCAGTCTGCAGAATGTGAGCAACTCAAATTTTCAAACTGTTAACACTTTAGGCATGGAGTCATTAAACCTTCTGGGTTTGACAAGTTCAAATATAGGCCCAAAGATGTGCCCTTCAAGTCTTTCAGTTAATGCTATTGGCCTTCAAGTGTTGACCACAAACCCAGAGAATCAATGTACACCATGCCTACAAACTCATGTACCAGGTACGCAAATCATGAAATTCACATTGCCTACGCTTGTTCCATCCACCAACACAGGGGCCGAAGGTCAAACAAGTATTGAGGTGCACAGTACAAGCAAACATTATGCAACTCGGACCGAACAGACACCAGTTAGCCTTCCTGGTGGAACTAATGCTGATCAGGTGGCCTGCACACTATCCTCTCAGGTTTCTCCTCAAATTCAGGCATGTAGCCTGAAGGATTTGTCAGATTCTATTGACTGGAAACATGGACAACCAAATAAAACTAACAAAGTGGAGATATGTTCCAATAAACCCAGTTATCTGGAGGCACACAATAATGAAATAACTGCTAGGGCTGTGACAAACTCTGACTTGGGGCACTTAAAGGAAAACTCTGAGATGGTGAATAAATCTGTTCTTCAGACTATTTCTCCAGAAAAATACAGATGGAAGTCTACAGCAACTACACAAGCTACTGTGCATTACAGTGACGTTAGCAGTGATGATGAAGACAGACTAGTGATAGCAACATAAAACATTTCACGGGACCTTTTTTTGTGCAGCTATCACTTGACCTTTTAAAAAGAAATGAACTTCGTGATTTCTTACCAAACAAGCTCTCTTCCCTGAAAGCACATTTTTTTTGATGTAGATATTATGTTTGTGCAATTGTAAACTAAGACCAACTTAGAAAAAAGATGTCTTATTGTTCATTGTCTGCTCCAGCCATTTTTGTACATGTTGTATAAACAATTGTGCCTTTCAAATTTCTTGCTTAGGAACTGTACAGGTGAAATAAAAAAGTAGTTGCTTGTGCTTACTAATTTTTAAAAAAACATTTTACAATGTGTAGTGTTATAGTAAGAAAAATAACTACATGTTGCACTGATATTGTAAATTTCTATGGCTATGGGGCATTCTTTTATGTACAGGCGTAAATTGTATACCAGTTCATATTTATTGTATCCATTTTTCTGATCCATGATCATTTTGTTCTTGCTGGGAGTAGGTTTGCATTCAGGCAAACTCTCTCTCCAGAATAAACAAGGTCACATAAAATATTTGTTTACAGAAATTGCATATTATTTACCAATATTTAAGGAAATCCAATGTTTCAGTACAAAGCTATTCAGCAAAAGAAAGGGAAGGCAAGTCTGTCAGCAGGGGTGGAGTGACACCCTTACTGCAGAGCCAGTTGAGGCGTTTCATTGCTTTCTTGTGAGCAACAACTCCAACTGTGGCTATTTCCCTTGTGGCCAAGTCCTGGCGGGGACACTTAAACCCAGGGCCTTCCAGCTCAAAAGCAGGCGTACTATCCATTGAGCCATTTCAGCTCCCCCAGAAAATTGGCAAATTAATTTTAACGTAGATATTACATTTTATTCAAAAACAATAAGTAGATCATGCAATCATTTCCTTCCTATATTGTGGTGACGAGAACTGCAAACAGTACTGTAGCTATGACCTAATGAGCGACTTATACAGCTCCATCATAACCTCCCTGCTCTTATATTTTGTGCCTTAGTTAATAAGGGCAAGTATTCCATATGCATTTTTGACCACTTTATCTACATGTCCTGCTGCCTTCAAGAATCTATGGACATGCAGTCCAGGTTCCCTCTGGTCCACTGTACTTCCTAGTGTCCTATCATTCATTGTGTATTCCCTTGCCTTATTAATCCTCCCAATGCATCACCTCATACTTTTCAGGGTTAATTTCTATTTGCTACATTCTACCCATCTGACCAGCCTGTCTGTATAGTCCTGTAATCTAAGGCTTTCCTCATCACTATTTACCACACCACCAATTTTCACATCATCTGTGAACTTATTGATCATTGAAACAAACAGTATAAATGCATTTAAGAGGAGGCTAGACAAGTAAGTGATGGAATAGTGTGTTTACTGATAAAAGTTAGATGAAGAAGAACAGAAGGAGGCTCAGGGTGATGTATAAATGCCATAAATAGCCTGAATCTCTGTTGTATATTCTATGTAAACTGATCTGCAAACCACTAACCTGTGCAGATGCCATTGTACTTACAGAAATGCACTCCAGGTTCCCTCTGGTTGTGCAGTTTGTACTCGTGTAAGTTGAATTTGAGGGAACAATATTTTAGACCAAAAGTCATGGGGCTGGATTTTCAGCCACGCTCGCCTCAAAATCGGGAAATCCCATCTAAGGTCAATGGATTTTTGCATGGTTCGCTCCCCCACCCCACCCCTCCCACACCACCTACCTGTTACAATTCCCGTAGCAGACAGGATGGGAGAATCCCCTCATAGGATCAACTTTTACATGAGAAATGTTATTGACGGACCTTACCCTTTCCTTGTAGCTCTACAAATGTTTCCTGTTCAGATAATGATCCAAATCTCTTGTCAACGTCATGTTTGAATTGGCCTCCCCCGCAGGCAGTGCTTTCAAGATCCTAATCAATTTCTTTTGGCCCTGGAGGGAGTGCAGAGGAGGTTTACTAGGCTGATACCGGAGTTGAGGGGGTTGAGCTATGAGGAGAGGCTGAATAAACTGGGCTTGTACTCGTTAGAGTTTAGAAGAATGAGGGGAGATCTCATTGAGACGTATAAGATGATGAATGGGATGGATAGGATAGAGGTGGAGAGACTCTTCCCGCTCAAAAAAGACAGTAGGACTAGGGGGCACAGCCTCAAGATAAAAGGGGGACGGTTTAGAACGGAGTTGAGGAGGAACTTCTTCACTCAAAGGGTGGTGAATCTCTGGAATTCTCTGCCCGTTGAAGTGGTGGAGGCTACCTCGCTAAATATTTTTAAGACGCGGGTTGATGGGTTTTTGATAAGAGAGGGGATTAAGGGTTATGGGGAGAAAGCGGGAAAGTGGAACTGAGCAGCGACAGATCAGCCATGATCTTATTGAATGGCGGGGCAGGCTCGAAGGGCTAGATGGCCTACTCCTGCTCCTATTTCTTATGTTCTTATGTTCTTTGCAAATCAAATTTTTTACATGTCATTAGCTTCTTTTGCCCATCACCTTAAATCGGTGTTCTTTGGTTGTCGATCCTTCCACCAGTGGGAAGTTTCTCTGTATCTACTCTGTCCAAAACCTACATGATTTTGAACCTTCTATAAAATCTCCTTTCAATCTTCTCCAAGGAGAACAGCCCCAGCTTCTCCAAACCATCTGTGCAACTGAAATTCCTCATCCCTGGAACCATTGCTTTCAATCTTTTCTACACTCACGCTTCTATAATATGGCTTTAGAAGTCATAGAGGTTTACAGCATAAAAACAGGCCCTTCAGCCCAATTTGTGCATGCCACCCAGTTTTCATCATTAAGCTAGTCCCAATTGCCCACTTATGGCCCATATCCCTCTATACCAATCTTACCCATGTAATTGTCTAAATGCTTTTTAAAAGACAAAATTGTACCCGCCTCTACTACTACCTGTGGCAGCTTGTTGCAGACAATCACCACCCTCTGTGTGATAACAGTGCCCCTCTGGACACTTTTGTATCGCTCCCTTCTCACCTTAACCCTATGCCCTCTAGTTTTAGACTTCCCGACTGTTGGAAAAAGATGTTGATTACCTTATCTATGTCCCTCGTTATTTTATATATCTCTATAAAATCACTCCTATGTCTCCTACGCTCCAGGGAGGAAGTCCCAGTCCCAGGAGAAGTTGCCATCACAACTTTAATGTCAACTTCCCAAACCAGTTAAGTGCCCTGCTGGAGAGCAAATGTCACTCTGAAATGTCACCCTCAATTTGGGTCAGGGGAAAGATACTATGTGCTCCATTGTTTGGTTAGGGTTTCTGTAGTTGCAGCTATGCGATGTTTTGAGGTGCCACATGTACATTAGGTGGTTACATTGGCTATATTTTACCAAAGATTGTCGAGCTGCTTTGGAGAGATTGAATCCTGGTTGTTGAAATGTTGGATTGGAGACAATGTCCTTATTGCATGGATGATGACAGCTTTCTTTTGCTCCACCCTATCAAGTGAATTTGTGACTAATGTCATTGACCTCCCAGTCAACAGAGCTAAACAAAAAATCGAAGCACTCTTCAATGCTTTCACATCCTTTCTAAAGCATGGTTTTCAGAATCAAACACAGTACTTCGGTTGAGAATGAACCAGTGTTTTATACAGGTTTATCATGACTTTCTTGCGTTTGTACTCCATGCTCCCATTTATAACACCTAGGATCATATGTGCTTTATAAACTGCTCTCTCAACCTACCCTGCCGTATTCGGTTTTGTGCACATAAATCCAAAGTACCCATGCTTCTTCATCCTCTTTAGAATTCAACCTTTTATATTGCCTCTCCACTTTCTACCAAAATAATCACTTACCACGTCTCTGCATTACATTCCATCTGGCACTCTTCTGCCATTCCATCATTGTCCTTTTGAACACTATCTTCCTCATAGTTAACAATACTTTCAAATTTCATAACGTTCACAAATTTTAAAATGGTGCCTCATACACCAAAGTCTAGGTTACTCATATATACCAAGAACAGGGGTCCCTGTGGAATCCCACTGTAAACCTACAATCATCATGTTCCTCCAATAGCTGCTATGCTCCTCAAACTGCAGCTCCCACTCAAGCCCCATGCCTGCCACACCTCATCTCATGGCTCCCACCTATAATCTCCCTATCTGTCATTGCAGGACAAATTCAACCACAAGAGGTGTTAGCGGGTGCAGTCAGCTGGAGTAATGCCTGAGTTCAGAATGCTCACATATTTTGAGGAAGTTCCTCAAGCTGGCTGGAGAGAATGAGGATGCTGATGAACTGGGGGCAGCAGACAATTGCAAGAATCTTGAAGACACACTGTAATTCTCATAGAGTCCTTACAGTGCAGAAGGAGGTCATTTGGCCCATCAAGTCTGTATTGACTCGCCAATAGAGTTTCATACCCAGGCCCTATCCCTGTCAATGAAAACAACCTCCCTG
The DNA here is from genome assembly GCF_965287045.1 of Carcharhinus amblyrhynchos. Lineage (NCBI taxonomy): Eukaryota > Metazoa > Chordata > Chondrichthyes > Carcharhiniformes > Carcharhinidae > Carcharhinus > Carcharhinus amblyrhynchos. The sequence continues at coordinate 38,681,941 of NC_137325.1, forward strand.
CTTCTAACTTATCTATTTCCTTCATAATCTTATATATTTCTATAAGATCTTCTTCATTCTTCTAAATTCCAATGAGTATAATCCTGATCTACTCAATCTGTCCTCATAAGCCAAGCCTCTCAACTCCAGAATCAACCAAGTGAATCCCTTCTGCACCCTTCCAGTGTCAGCATATCCTTTCCCAAGTCCAGAGACCAAACCTGTACACAGTACTCCGGGTGTGGCCTTACCAGCACCTTATACGGCTGCAACATAAGCTCCTGTTCTTAAATTCCCTCTCTCTTGCAATGAAGGACAAAATTCCATTTGCCTTCTTAATTACCTGGTGCACCTGCAAACCAATTTTTTGTGATTCATGCATAAGGACAGCCAGGTCCCTCTGCACAACAGCATACTGCAATTTTTTACCATTTAAATAATAGTTCATTTTGCTCATTTTGCAATAGTTTAAATAATAGTACCATTTAAATAATAGTTATTCCTATCAAATGGATGACCTCACATTTACCACTGTCGTACTCCATCTGCTAGATCCTTGCCTACTCACTTAAATTATCTTTATCCTTTTGCCAACTTTCAGTGTCCTCTGGACACTTTGCTCTACTTTATCTTAGTGTCATCTGTGAGCTTTGACACATTACACATGGTCCCCAACTCCGAATCGTCCATGTAAATTGTAAACAATTGCAGTCCCAACACTGATCCCTCAGGCACACCATTAGTCACTGATCGCCAACCAGAAAAACACCCATTTATCCCCACTCTTTGCTTTCTGTTAATTAACCAATCCTCTATCCCTGCTAATACATTACCTGTAACACCATGCATCTTTATCTAATGCAGCATACTTTTGTGTGGCACCTTGTTGAATGTCTTCAGGAAATCCAGATACACCACATCCACCGGTTCCCCATTGTCCACTTTGCTTGTAATGTCCTCAAAGAATTCCACTAAATTAGTTAAACATGATCTGCCTTTCATGACAGTGGGGCTTCTGGATCTCATTCCAGCTGCCCCTCCATCCCATGAAAGAGTCCCTGGGAACCCGAAGGGAAAGGAATCGGCACACTGGACCCTCCATCCAGTGGACCCTAGGCATCTCCAGCCCTTCTGACATCGCCATCCCTGTGAGTGATACACCTCCAACCCCAGACACCAAAGAGAGCAGCAATCAAACATAGGGCGGCATGGTAGCAGGGTACTGCCGCCCAGCGCCAGGGACTGGGTTCAGTTCTGGCCTCGGTCACAGTCTGTGTAGAGTTTGCACATTCTTCCCGGTCCTGTGTGGGTTTCCTTCGAGTACTCTGGTTTCCTCCCATAGTCCAAAGATCTGTGAGGTTAATTGACCACGCTAAACTGACCCTAGTGTCAGGGGGATTTGCAGGGTAAATGTGTGGAGTTACGAAAATAAGACCTGGGGGGAATTGAAGTCGGTATATATTTGATGGGCTAAATGGCCTCCTATTGTACTGTAGGGATTGATGCTGCCTGAAAAGCAAACCTAGATTCTCAAGGCCACCCCTCTCCCCACTCCCCACTCCTCCCCTGCCCCAAGGAACAGAGTGTGAAAGTCAACAGACTGCCTCAACCTCAGCTATGGATCCCAGGGATGCACCGAGTCATAGGATGAGAGTGAGGAAGATAAGAAACTGTAGGCACCATTATATTGAATGTTTTGATTTAAACTGTCATTTTGTTCATCCACAGAGCCTCCACCCTGCCTATTCATGCCACTGAGCTTGGGGGAACCACTGTGCTCACTCTGCACCTCATCCCTGTGGAGTGTGAGAATATAGTAAACAGTCTGACAATACCAGGTTTTAGTCCAACCGATTTATTTGATAATAGACTATTATCAAATAAATCGGTTGGACTAAAACCTGGTGTTGTCAGACTTTTTACTGTGTTTACGCCAGTCCAACGCCAGCATACCCACATCACGAGTGTGAGAATGGCAGAGCTATGTCCCTTGCACACAAGCGATGCAGTATTGCTGGCATGCACTCCAGGCTCCCGAGCCCATTCCCTAGCCCCCATCCTTGGAGGGGCTAACACCGCCCACCCCTCCACTCCACCCCTCTCCATCAAAGTGCACCCCGCCCATGTCCAACAGTGTTTCTAGTGAGCACAGCTGCCGAGATGCTGCCATTTTTTTGAGGAGGTGACAAAAACAGTTGATGAAGCAAGGGCCGTGGATGTCATCTATATGGATTTCAGTAAGGCGTTTGACAAAGTCCCTCATAGCACGTTGGTGAAAAAGGTTATGGCTCATGGGATACAAGGAGAGGTGGCTAGATGGGTAGAGAACTGACTTGGCCACAAGAGACAGAGGGTAGCAGTCGAAGGGTCTTTTTCCGGCTGGAGGTCTGTGACCAGTGGTGTTCCGTAGGGCTCTGTACTGGGACCTCTGCTGTTTGTGATATATATAAATGATTTGGAAGAAGGTGTAACTGGTGTGATCAGTAAGTTTGCGGATGACACGAAGATGGCTGGACTTGCTGATAGAGATGAACGTTGTCGGACAATACAGCAGGATATAGATAGGCTGGAAAATTGAGTGGAGAAATGGCAGATGGAATTTAATCCAGATAAATGTGAAGTGATGCATTTTGGAAGAACTAATGTAGGGGGAAGTTATACAATAAATGGCAGAACCATCAAGAGTATAGACACACAGAGGGACCTAGGTGTGCAAGTCCACAAATCCTTGAAGGTGACAGCACAGGTGGAGAAGGTGGTGAAGAAGGCACATGGCATGCTTGCTTTTATTGGATGGGGTATAGAATATAAAAGTTGCAGTCTGGTGTTGCAGCTTGAATATTGGTTCAAGCTGTATAGAATGTTGGTTAGGCCACATTTGGAATACTGCGTCCAGTTCTGGTCGCCACACTACCGGAAGGACGTGGAGGCTTTGGAGAGAGTACAGAAAAGGTTTACCAGGATGTTGCCTGGTATGGAGGGTCTTAGCTATGAGGAGAGATTGGGTAAACTGGGGTTGTTCTCCCTGGAAAGACGGAGAATGAGGGGAGACCTAATAGAGGTGTATAAAATTATGAAGGGCATAGGTGGGGTGAACGGTGGGAAGCTTTTTCCCAGGTCGGAATTGACGATCACGAGGGGTCACAGGCTCAAGGTGAGAGAGGCAAGGTATAACTCAGATATCAGAGGGATGTTTTTTACACAGAGGGCGATGGGGGCCTGGAATGCACTGCCAAGTAGGGTGGTGGAGGCAGACACACTGGCATTGTTTAAGACTTACCTGGATAGTCACATGAGCAGACTGGGAATGGAGGGATACAAACGAATGGTCTAGTTGGACCAATGAGTAACTCAGGCTTGGAGGGCCGTTCTTTGCTGTACTGTTCTTTGTCTTTAAGACAGAGGTAGATAGATTCTTGATTAATAAGGGGATCGGGGTTATGGGGAAAATACAGGAGAATGGGAATGAGAAAAATATCAGCTATAATTGAATGGCGGAGCAGACTCGATGGGCCGAGTGACCTAATTCTGCTCCTATGTCTTATCGTCTTATAGTCCATAAGGGCATACATAATATTTCTACTCCAGAGTGACATCCCCTTCCTCATAGAGCAGAGTGCTAGAGGCTTAGACAGGATTATACACTTCCCACAAGTATAAAGGATTATTGACCTCCCCTAACACCACAACCACATCACCCACTCAGCTTGTTATCAATGTGCAGCTTTGTGTAATAACTGATCATACTTCTCCTGGTCTGTATTCAGAATCCTTACAATGATTATGAGTGACATGGTGGTTAACACCGTAGCCTCACAGAGCTAGGGACCTGGGTTTGATTTCTGCTGTGGGTGACAGTGTAGAGTTTGCGCATTCTTCCTGTGTTTGCGTGGGTTTCCTCCAGGTACTCTGGTTTCCTCCCACAGTCCAAAGATGTGCTGGTTAGGTGGATTGGCAATGCTAAATTGACCCTTAATATATAGTTTAGAGGATTAGTCTTGGTATCTTGTGTAATCTCAGAGTGCTGATTGTTTTCATGGTCTTCTACAATTTCACTCCCTGAGCCCATCTTTAGACACCAGATTAAAGTCCGACCAGTTTATTTGATAGTAAACCCACAAGATTTCGGAAACACTGTTCCTTCGTCAGGTGGGTGGAAGAACCTTCTTCTAAGGTGCCTTCCAAGTTTGCCAAGATGGCAAACTTGTCCTAACCTATCTTCCAAACATGATTACCACTGCTGACAGTAAGCTTATGTCTAAAGGTTTTGTTCTTCGGTGTAATGTGGCAACGTGGAGATTTATTTTGTTTCTCTGCACTTTACGATTAATGATTTGTCAAGTGAATAATTCACACTGTTAAGATTGTTGGATCTAGAATGGTGTATCGTGGTGACATTTGCTTTCTGCAGAATAAGAAAATCACAGTACAGGAACAGACCCTTCAGCCCTCCAAGCCTGCATCCACCTTGCTGCCCGTGTGAACAAAAACCCCCTACCCTTCCGGGGATCATACTTTTCTATTCCCATCCTATTCATGTATTTGTCCAGAGGCCCCTTAGAAGTACTATTATATCCACTTCCACCATCTCTCCCAGCAGCGAGTTCCAGGCACCCACCACCCTCTTGTATAAAAAACTTGTCTCGCACATCTCTTTAAACCTTGCCCCTCACACCTTAAACTTATGCCCTCTCGTAATTGACTCTTCCAGCCTGTGAAAAAGCTTCTGACAATCCACTCTGTCTGTGCCTCTCATAATCTTGTAGACTTCTGTCAGGTCACCTCACAACCTCCATTGTTCCAGTGAGAACAAACCAAGTTTCTCCAACCTCTCCTCATAGCTAATACCCACTATATCAGGCAATATCCTGGTATATCTTTCCCGTACCCTCTCCAATACGTCCACATGCTTCTGGTAGTGTGGAAGGATACGCATCCCATTATTGCAAAACTTTTTAGTTAGGCAGACATCATCATGTCTGCCGCAGGCTTGTTCCTGTGCTGTACTGTTCTTTGTTCTCTGTATCCATCTTGCCAGCTCACCTCTGATCCTGTGTGACTTTACCTTCTGTATCAATCTGCCATGACCTTGTTAAAAGGCCTACTGAAGTCTATATAGACAACATCCACTGTCCTCCCCTAGCAATCATCTTCATAAATGAAAAAGTTGATCAAGTTGATGAGACATGACCTCCCCTTCACAAAACCATGTAATATCCACTTGCTTCCAAGTGGGGGTAAATCTTGTTTCGAAGAATCCGCTCCAATAATTTCCCTACCACAGATGTAAGGTTCACCAGCCTGTAATTACCTGGATTATTCTTGCTACCTTTCTTAAACAAAGGAACAACATTGGCTATTTTCCAATCCTCTGGGACCTCCCCTATAGCCAGTGAGGATACAAAGATTTCTCTCAAGGCCCCAGCAATTTCCTCTCTTGCAACTCCCAGTATTCTAGGGACTTCTCCACCTTATTGTCTTTCAAGATCCCCAATATCGCCTTTTTGATCTCAACATGACCCAATCTATCGACACACCCTTCCCCAGACTCATCATCCACTAATGGATGAATACTAACACAAAGTACTCATTTAATACATTACCCATTTCCTCTGGCTCCATGCATAAATTCCTTCCCCTGTCCTTGAGTGGGCCAATCCTCTCCCTGGCTATCCTCTGGCTCTTTACATGTGTATAATATATGTATAGGGGGACTGGCTAGGGCAAATACATGGGGTTATGGGGATAGCGCCTGGGTGGGATTGCGGTCAGTGCAGACTTGATAGGCCAAATGGCCTCTTACTGCACTATGATAAAAAACCTTGCAGTTAACACACATGCCCCTAAAAGATCTGCAAGCACATTCTAGCTCATTGCTCAGCATGATCTCTTCAGGTGTACCAAACAAACTCAAAATTAAACTCATTGGGCCCGATTTTGCTATTTGCATTCTAAGTGTTGAATCTGGGCACAGTTCAGATTCGAGGTGGAAATCTGCTCGCCGGTGCCCCCATATGCACTCAGCCGGGAAAAAAAATCGTGGGGCTGAATCGTGCTGCGCTCACCTGAAACGCTGCTGGTCTGATCGGAGCTTTGAACTGAGCATGCGCAGCGAGAAAAGAATTTGAAAAAACGCGCCCCTGTCACACCGCACCCAGACCTGAAGAAAGCGGATAAAGCAACCTGGGAGCGAAAAGTGGGAGCGATATTCCCCACGGACATCACTCCACCCCTCAACATAACTGCCCCCCTTATCCACCCACCCCCACGCTACCAGACCGATCGCGACCCCCTGTCTCCTTCTACCCCACTAATTGCCCATAGAGCGGCAGCAGTCCCCCCTGCCCTCTGCCCCCTCCCTCCCAACCAGAGATCCATCTGGCCTCCCCACCCAGAGAATGATCAGGGCTCTCCCTCATATCCCCCACCGAATGATCCCCCCCCCCTCCCACACACACCAGAGAATGATCGGGCCTCCCCCTCCCCAGAGAATGATCAGGGCTCTCCCTCATATCCCCCACCGAATGATCCCCCCCCCCCCACACACACCAGAGAATGATCGGGCCTCCCCCTCCCCAGAGAATGATCAGGGCTCTCCCTCATATCCCCCACCGAATGATTCCACCCCGCCCCCCACACACACCAGAGAATGATCGGGCCTCCCCCCCCTCCAGAGAATGATCGGGCCTCCCCCCCCTCCAGAGAATGATCGGGCCTCCCCCCCTCCAGAGAATGATCGGGCCTCCCCCTCCCTCCAGAGAATGATCGGGCCTCCCCCCCACTCCAGAGAACGATCGGGCCTCCCCCCCACTCCAGAGAACGATCGGGCCTCCCCCCCCTTCCAGAGAATGATCGGGCCTCCCCACCCTCCAGAGAATGATCGGGCCTCCCCCCCCTCCAGAGAATGATCGGGCCTTCCCCTCCCCAGAGAATGATCAGGTCTCTCGCCTTCCCCCCCAAAGAATGATCGAACCTTCCCCCCCACCCCGAGAATGATCTGGCCTCCCCCCCACTCCAGAGAATGATCAGGGCTCTCCCTCATATCCCCCACCGAATGATTCCACCCCCCCCACACACACCAGAGAATGATCGAACCTTCCCCCCCACCCCGAGAATGATCGGGCCTCCCTCCTCCACCCCCCCCACCAACCAGACAATGATCTGGCCTCCCTCAGCCCTCTCCTCCCCCTCCCAAACAGTGATACATCTGACCTGCTTCCCCCCTCCTCCCCCACCACTGATCTGAGTTAGAAAGCTGCTGGAAGCTCTGAATTTACCTCTTTAGAAGCTGGAGCACCTGAAACAGGCCTAACAGGCCTGTTTTGCGCCGAATCTGGATGCATGAATGAAATAATAAAGGGGCTGGTGTCTCTGGCACGATTTGGACATTCTCATTGTCTTCCTGATATCATTGTTAATTCCTGGCCCACTAGATCATATACCTTGCCAGGCACCTTGTTCACTCTATGCCCATATGCTCCTGGTACAACTGTGACAATAAGTCCTGGCAAAGAGCTCCAGGCACAAGCAACTGCTTTCCCTTGAAAATCAAATCTTTTGAAATACCTAGTTCATCTCTGTATAGCCAAAAAGAAATGAGGGTGTCTAGCATTACTTATATTGTACCCAACCAACCAATAAAGACATTCCATAATGTCTTCAGCTGTGGACCATTCTCTATGTCCCCTGAACTTGTGTTGACTAGCATTGATCAGATCTATGTGTTGCAAGAAACCTGCAATTTTTTATAGATTGGGTAACCTGACTAATGCATCCACAGTAATTATTTTGCTACCTGGTTTGTAACAGATTTTGAGATCATAGCACCATATTTTTATCAGAGATGGTTGTAGTTTGGTTGTGACTTATGTAAAATCATTTCCAATGATTTGTGATCAGTTTCCACAATGAATTGTTTACCAAATAGATAAAGGTTGAACCTTGTAATATCGAATACCGGAACAAGTATCTGACATACTTGTCATCAATATAGAGTCATGACATTTATATATTTTAAAGACAGCTTTTGAAAAGCACATTTGCTAAAAAAAAGTCTTAAATATATTTTATTCAGAAAAAGACAGTTAACTTGGCACCTGTCTGCATTGGTCCCGTTATTAAACAAGTAGAACTTAAGATTCCCATAAGGCAATGAGAGAGGAATTCATGACATTATTTTATTCGTTCAGGGGATGTGAGCGTCACTGGCTGGATCTGCATTTATTGTCCATGCCTAACTGCCCTTGAACTGAATGACTTGCTCAGCCATTTCAGAGAACATTCATGAGTCACCACATGTAGGCCAGATCAGAACCGGATGGGTTTTTACAGTGATCAACATTAGACTTTTAATTCCAGATTTTTAATGAGTTTAGATTTCACCATCTGCCTTGGTGGTATTTGAACCCAGATCCCCAAGATAGCACTTTGGATCTCTAGTCTAATGACCACCACATCACCAACTTACTGACCGTTCTGAATTGTATCCCGATAAAGGACAGACAGCAGAAACTGATGTAGAGCTAGACAGGGTTTAGCTAGAATAGCACGGGAAAAGTTGAGCACTGAGCTAGAATTTAAAGCTCAGGAAGACAAGCCCAAACAAAAAGAATGGAATTTCCAGCTACAGGAGTTTGAATTGGAGCTGCAAGCACAATGAAATTGAGACGCAAAATGACCTGAAGCTGCTCGGAGAGATTTCATTCTGCCTGAGGACAGCCAAAATCCCCATAATCCTAAAACAGGTCTCAAAGCCCAAACATTCTGCACATTTGTTTCCAAATTCAAAGAGGAAGATGTAACATCCTTCTTTACTGCCTTCAAAAACATAGCACATCAGCTACATTTAAACCCAGAAAATGTGGCCATTGATGATCCAGGAAAAGCCCAGGAAATCATCTCAGCTCTGGCCCTAAAAATGAATACTGACTGCAGAATAAGGGTGCAATCTTCAATATTAATGAACTGGTGTCAGAGGTATAATGATAGCAACGCCAAAATTCCCATTAAAAGCCAATGGAAGCATAATTGGAATTTGAAGCAGTCAAAAAGATTGCATTCAATCAATTGGTGTGTGTTTTAAAGAGTGTACTCATGCTGGAATAAGAGTATCGGTGCTGTTGGACACATTCAAAAATGATCTGTCTTACAATATTAAAACCCACCTTGAAGAACAAATGTTACCTCAGCAAGTACAGCTGTCAGGAATGCTGAGGAATATGAATTGACTCACAGCCCTCCTAATCACAGCAGGTATGGGCCAAATGGTTTGTATTGGCAGAGAAAAGATGAGAGAGAGATGGAGAAGGAAAAGAGAATGGGGAAAAAATAGAAAATCCCTCCTCAACTTTGAAAAGAATAAATGTAGACGGCAGAGTTGCAGAACCTCACTGTTTGAATTGTGGAAAACAGGGACACTAGTGTCATGTAAAGAAAGCTACAGGCAGTATTCCAACACAGCCGATATCCACAGTCACTGTAATATTAACCCTTTGAACAAATGCAAAGGAAGACACATGAAACTTATCAGGATTTTGTGTGTAAAGGGGAAATGGATCCTTGTGATTCCAGGGAACTAAGAAGGGAAATCACATTCTCCAAGATACTTGCTGTTCACAGACATTGCTAACAGGGAGAGTTGAAGCAGAAACATTTCCAGGGTTCAAATTCAAAGGACTAACTGGAGAAGATGACACTGGTGAAAATTCACTTAAAGAGTGAACTTGTTACCAGCCTGGTGACAATGGGTGTAATTTCAAGCTTACCCATGCAAGGGTATGAGTGTTACCCCATGAAAATCAAAACAGTCCAGAGAGGTTGATCAAACTGAACATTTTCAGTGGCAGGAATCTGAAATTTGCAGTTGGTTGAAAATATTCCAGAATCCTCCAGGGTCGATACAATCCATGAAAATTGAAATGGCTCAACCAGAACACCCAGAATGAAACCGACACCAAAGAAATCCACAGAGGTCAAGAAACAGTGAGGGAGGTGCCTTACTTAGTTGAAGAGCCTGAAGGAAGTTATTTGGTAGTTAAAAGGGTTGAAACCAAACTATAAAGATAAAACAGGCAGGAAAGGAATTAACAGAAAGTGCACGACAGAAAGGACTGCAATCTCAGAATGATCCTAAAGAGTTAATGTCAGCTAGCACTGAATTGAATAGCTTGACCTGTCTCTGAATTGAATAGCTCAAAGGAGTTGACACACCCATCAGGCTGGAGTTACAGACTGCAGCTCAGAGACAAAGAGACACTGAACTCAGTTCAAACCATAACTTTAATAAAAATAATTTGTCTGCTGAGGAGTAGGCTTAACAATTGATCTAGCACAGAAAGAACTAAATAAAGTCTGATCTGAGGAGAATGAGGGAAATCCCGAGAGGGTTTAAAAGCTTCAAAGAACAGACCAAATAGGAATGCTTAAACCTTCTTGCTTGAACTAAAAAATATCTTAATGATATTCATGTATCAGCGAAAAGGGACTTTGATCAAATGAGGGGCAAGTTGCAGGCACAGAAAGAGGCCATTTGCTATCTCAAACTTGCTATCAAACTTGCTATCTCAAAATGAGAACTTGAGTGTTTAAGTCTGAAAAGTGAACAAGACATACTCCTAGATAAGCCCAAAATTCCAACTAGTGTTGGAAGCAGTCATTGACAGGTGTTAGAAGAATTAAATGCATTTACCTGATGTGCTGAAAGATCCAATGGTTGGAGCTGCATGCGGCTTGCATCATAGGACTCTTCACAGGCCCCAGCACAGTCCAACTTTGGCGGATTCAGGTAGATAACATTGCCTTTTTTTACAGCACTTGTTGCCATAAAGTGGTAAGTTTAAAGGGCCCTGTGAAATTGACAGTCCAAGAAGAAGATAAGTGTCCGAGGTAAGTGGATAGGGTTTGGGTGGTCGGCTGTGCGGACAGTCAGAGATCATGAGAGATGTGGGGCGGGGGTGAAGGTTAGAGGTTGGGGCTTGGGGAATTAGAGGTCAGGAATTGGGTTTTTTGGAGGGTGAGGATGATGTATTTGGACGTCCGGGGGTCTGGAGATCCAGTGGTCAGGTTGAGCCCATGGGTCAGGATGGTGTCAGCATTGATTGGGCTGGCAGAGGAGACCTGAGGTTGGGAGTTGGGTCAGGTTACAGGGATGGGGGTGCTGGCCATGGGTAGGGAGAACCTTTGGGTGGGCTGAGGTGTGGAGGAATATGGTTAAGGGGGAGGGGTGTAGTGGGTGCTAGACGGGGGTTTGTGGGGATTCCTGTGGTGGGGTTCAGGGTTTTTAGGTGAGTATCATGGGGTACTCAATCTGAGTGTTTACAATCATTACCCAGAGGTTCTAATTCTTCCAATTGCCTCTGGGTAACTATTGGTGTAACACATTAACATTTTAAATTGCATTTGGGAAGTTTGCATTTCTGGGCAATTCTCTCAAGAGCTTCAAGTTTTTAGGTGTCCAGATCACCAACAACCTGTCCCGGTCCCCCCATGCCGACACTATAGTTAAGAAAGCCCACCAACGCCTCTGCTTTCTCAGAAGACTAAAGAAATTTGGCATGTCAATTACGACTCTCACCAACTTTTACAGATGCACCATAGAAAGCATTCCTTCTGGTTGTTTCAGCTTGGTATGGTACCTGCTCTGCCCAAGACTGCAAGGAACTACAAAAGGTTGTGTACGTAGCCCAATCCATTACACAAACTAGCCTCCCATCCATTGTCTCAGTCTACACTTCCCACTGCATTGGCAAAGCAGCCAGCATAACTAAGGACCCCACACACCCCGGACGTTCTCACTTCCACTTCTTCCATTGGGAAAAAGATACAAAAGTCTGAGGTCATATACCTACCGACTGAAAAATAGCTTCTTCCCTGCTGCTGTCAGACTTTTGAATGGACTAACCTTTTTCTCTTGTTGATCTTTCTCTATACCCTAGCTATGACTGTCACACTACATTCTGCACTCTCTCGTTTCCTTCTCTATGAATGGTGTGCTTTGTCTGTATAGTGTGCAAGAAACAATACTTTTCACTGCATGTTAATACATGTGACAATAATAAATCAAATCAAATCAAATCAAATAAACCTTACCTGTAAAACTTCCAGGTTAATTTCCTAGTGTGTCTTTTGGGGTAGCCCCAAATCCAATGCTGGGATGCTGGGGAATTACAGCTATTTAAAGTCCAGTGAAATTCAAAAATTAAAGCCACTGTTTCAAATATGGATAAAAGGAAAGGTAAAGTACCTTCAGATAAAGCAAAACTAACTCAAAAATGTAAATAGGCAACTTTATTGCATCAGCTTTGTTTACAGTAAAATATTTTGTTTCAATGTAATTCTGTAAAAATTAAAATATGTGCATTTTCATTATTTCTGGTAAGGCCAGCACTGTCACAAATTAGAATTATGGTTTTGTTAGTTTTTAAGGACAACTGTTTGTATAACACATTTTCTAAAAACACAAAAATGTTCAGAAAAGGGATGCATCAACGCACAACTTATTGGTATCTTTCTGTGTTGATTCCAAAGCCTTATCAAACTGGTCATCTCAAGAAAGATCACAAAATATATTACTCAATAAATATTCCACAGTTTAAATTAGATCCTTCCACCTGCTGGTCTTCTTTAAGAGAAAAGACAATTAACGGATAAGGACCTTAATGAAAAGTTAAAAAATGAATCCCAGGTGAGAAAATACCTAATATGGGAGCATGATTTTGTAAAAGACTGGAAACATCTTGATGTGGCTCCAACAATGAGTAAGATTTATTAAACTATAATAACTATTTGTAAACTGTCCCAAAAGAATTTATGTGAAAACCGGAGTAATGCACGCTGGAGATTAGGAGAAGAATCTCCTACAGTCTGTATGCTGCAGAGGCCACAAGAATGAATATCATTAAATTTCAGGGGACAGGGCCTACCCCACTGGAGAGGCTGAAATCAGCACACTGAGTGGGCAACTGCGCACGTGCCGATCCATCAGCGCTGAGAGCGGTGTGTATGCAGTGTCCCCGCACTGATGGCCAGCTCAATCACTGGCCAGCTCCACAACCCCCACAATGCCAGCTCTCTGACCCCCCCACGGCCCGTTCGTTGGTCTCCCCCGACCATTCCCGGGCCCAGCCCCTCATTTTCAATTACCCAGCCCTGCAGTCCCAACCACCTCCTGCAGCGATGATACCTCCAGCCGGCTGACTGCCATTCCTCGGCTGACCATCCCACCCACTAATCTGCCCTGACTGCTGGCCTCCCTTTTTCTCCCACCGATCGCTATGCAGAGTGGCAGTGGGAACCTCCACCCCCACAGATTTCCCCCCCCATAGAACCTGCCCCCATCAGGCCCCACCTCCATAAGACCCTGCCCAATGCCAAATGGGCAGTGCCAAGGTGCTCCCTGGGCATTGGCAGTTTGCTCCTTGGGCAGCGCCAGGGACAGAGTCTGGCACTGCTGGGGTACCAATGCTCACGGGACATCCCCTCACTGCCTAGCCCTCTGGAGGGCCCCGACTACCCCCCCTTCATTCCAATGGGCTTGGCTGCTAGCTCCCCGCAAGTGGGGAGCTATAGTAATCCCCACTGGACTGAACCATTCTGGCAGGGGAGAAGATGGTACTGGGCCCAGAGTCTTCAGTCCTGGGCCCGCTACTCTTATTTAAGTCAGTGCCTCCCCGCGTATTTCCGCCAGAGAGCAGACACTGCCGGAAATCCAGCACTGCAAACGCGCACATGAACTTCACAAATCGGCTGATATAACAATTTCCCTGCCCGCTGTGTTAAAAAATTAGCGCAACAGGAATGGGAGAATTGCAATCTAAGGGGCTTCTCATTCCTGGCTCCAACTGAGGGCCTCCCATCCCAGGACTCACACTCTCGCTTCTGATTGGACCAGCTTCCTACGCTTTTGCTCCATTGTCGAGTATAGGGCTAACGGGAGGACTTTGAATAGTGTGGATGAACAGAGGGATCTAGGTGTGTGTGTACATAGATCCCTGAAAGTTGGGAATCAAGTAGATAAGGTTGTTAAGAAGGCGTACGGTGTCTTGGCGTTTATTGGTAGGGGGATTGAATTTAGGAGTCGCAGTGTAATGTTGCAACTGTACACTACTCTAGTGCGGCCGCACTTGGAGTACTGTGTGCAGTTCTGGTCCCCGCATTACAAGAAGGATGTGGAGGCGTTGGAGAGGGTGCAGAGGAGGTTTACTAGGATGGTGCCTGGTATGGTGGGGAGGTCCTATGAGGAGAGACTGAGGGATTTAGGGTTGTTTTCGTTGGAAAGAAGGTGGCTAAGAGGGGATCTTATTGAAACATATAAGATGATTAGAGGTTTAGATAGGGTGGATAGTGATGGCCTTTTTCCTCGGATGGAGAAAGCTAGCACGAGGGGGCATGGCTTTAAATTAAGGGGGGGTAGCTACAGGACGGATGTCAGGGGTAGGTTCTTTACCCAGCGGGTGGTGAAGGATTGGAATGCCCTGCCTGCTGCAGTTGTAAATGCGTCTAGTTTGGGGGCGTTTAAGAGATCTCTGGATAGGTTTATGGACGAAAAGGGATTGGTATAGGCTAGTGGGTCATTGTTTTTGTAACTGGTCGGCGCAACATCGTGGGCCGAAGGGCCTGTTCTGCGCTGTAATGTTCTATGTTCTATATGTTCTATAATGTCTGGCCTGATCATGTGGTCCACACAGGATTGTCCCTCAAAGGAGACAAGTTGCCACAGGAAGCAGCCACCTTTTGCATTCATTGTATAGGAACAAGCTAAAAGCTGCCTAAAAACAAAACTATATGAATATCAGGAAAAAGCCTCTTTGAAACAGAGGATAAAAGTAAATTACTATAGATGCTGGAATCTGAAACAAAAACAGAAAACGCTGGAAAATCTCAGCAGGTCTGACAGCATCTGTGGAGAGGTGACACTATTCTCTCTACACAGATGCTGTCAGACCTGCTGAGATTTTTTAGCATTTTCTATCTTGAAACATAAACTATTTCTCAACAGGAGAGACTAGGGAACGTTTCCAGTGCTGCTATTAGATTGCAGTACTAAAACTACAGAACTACCACCTGCTGTAGTGTTAAAGTGAAAACAAGACCTTCACTCACTCCCAGAATCTGTTCTACTTGATTAATTAAGTAACTTTCTAGGATGGTTTCATAATAAACTAACCTTTATCTTACTTAAGGTTAAATTTTGCCTGCTGGGTTAATTTTAAATTGAACCACTGATAAATTAAAATGGGGCTACATACACACACACAAATTCTCAGCTCACAGAATACTTTGAGGAAATGCCTTTTATGTGGTCTTGTTCAAATAATTGGATAATGCTAGTCATAGACTTTTGGAAACAAATGCAATCGGTTTGCCGTTTTGCATAACGCACGCTACTCATTAGGGTGGCACAGTAGCACAGTGGTCAGCGCTGCTGTTTCACAGCTCCAGGGACCTGGGTTTGATCCCCGGCTTGGGTCTCTGTCTGTGTGGAGTTTGCACATTCTCCTCGTGTCTGCATGGGTTTCCTCTGGGTGCTCCATTTTCCTTCCACAGTCCAAAGATGTGCGGGTTAGGTTGATTGGCCATGTTAAAAATTGCCCCTTAGTGTCCTGAGATGCTTAGGTTAGAGGGATTAGTGGGTGGGTATGGGGGTAGGGTCAGGGTGGGATTGTGGTTGGTGCAGACTCAATGTGTTGAATGGCCTCTTTCTATACTGTAGGGTTTTTATGATTTCTATGATCCTTTTGAGAGGTGTGACCTCTAAAATTGTATGTTTTGCTGGGTCATAGTATTATAGAACAAATGTCTGTCCTGGCAATGCAAAGTGACTTGATCACATTTCTGCCAAATATAGGGAACATCCTACCTTAGCAGCTCTCTCTGTGATGATGCTCTGTCAGAAATGTTGGGTATGTTTGGTGCAAAGAAGTTGGAAAATTTCTATGAGTCCACTTTGTCCTGGAGAGTAGGTGTGTCTCATATGTTATAAAATATGCATGCATGCATTATAACGTAAAGGTGCTCAGCAAAGCAAAGGATAAGGTGGGACTGTAGAGTAGCAACTACAGTGTGATGTATGTAATCACATTGTCAGAGAACAATCTAAAGTAACACTCTGCAAACAGCTAGGCTGCATGGTGAGAGCAACACTATGCAAGATCGTACTTTGAACTGTAAATGTTTAAAGCTTATCAGTAAAGGTGTTAATGTTTAAATAAAAAAAACCATATAATAACATATTGTCAGAACAGGATTTCATGATTGGACCATGATGATTGGCGCTAGAATCAGCAGTGATAAGAAAGGTGGCAACTAAATGCAGGAATGCAGAACAGTATCCCAAGGTTTGAAGTACTGAGGCCTAACTGAAGAGACGTGCATCTGAGTAATGTTGAGTCAGAGAACATTGGACAGTTACAAAATGAGTGAGCAACATTGAGAACATTTCAAGATATTTTTATATTATTAGAGTGAGCCTGGGACACAATCATCAAGGCTCGCTTGCCTTCTGCCTTCGCCAGTGGAGATCCTCAAAAGTGAGGATTACATACGGTCCCCAGCAACAAGGATTTGACATGATGGCCATTGAGGCATCCCAGTTGTGAGAAACCAGGCGCAAACCTGGTTTTTGCCTTTTGTGCAATCTTAATAGCTCGCCATGCTGATAAGCCAGTAAAATTGCCCTCAGAAACTTAATTGACAGCTGAGTGAAAGAAAAGGTGACAGTCTTAAAGTGACTATACCCTTAAAGAGATAATCCATTTGAAATGGCAATTGGCAACCAGAAGAAACAAATGGCTACGGACAGGAAATTTAGAGAAGACTCAGAAAGAGGGCAACTCTTAAAAAAAAGTCCATTGGCAACACAACCTCAAAGGGCCATGAAGAACTCAGTGGAGGCAAAGAAAGACCTCAAAGGGAATTAGTGAAAGACCACAGAAGGAGGGCAGTGAACGACGCCTGAGGGAGGGCAATGAAAGACCCCAATGAAAGATCTCTGTAAGAAACTAGAAATTATTGAGCGCAAAAAGAAATCAACAAAAAAGAATTAAAGCTTCAGAGAAGACATCAAAACAACAGCATGAAATGACTGACAGCAAACTTAGAGAATAAAGAACATTGTAAAAATTTACAAAATTAAGTGAAGAAGGAGAAATTAATGAAAACAATGGAGAATAAATTGAACTCTGTAATAATGTAACAAGGACACAAGAACAACTCCATTGAATAGTTGAATCAGGAGAATAAGAGCTTGAAGAAAAACAAGTTTATAGAAAAAACTAAGCAGTGCATTGCTTATAAAATTGAGATAGAAAAGTAGAATTTGGAACTTCCACGTCTCAATACGTAACCTAAAAAAACTATTCAGAGCCTTCGGGAGGAAATTGAAGAAGGGGACCTTGACAATGAAAAAATAACTGAAGAGGTAAAAACTTTAAAATTGATAGCAGAAGTAGCAATTCAGACACAGAAAGAAACTGACATTATGGGGCAAATTTCACCGTCCCTTCCAGCCAGGGAATTGGAGCGGGCAAGGGACAGAGCATGGAAAGGTCCATTGACCTCGGGTGGGATTTTGCCATTTTGAGACAAGCGAGGCTGGAAAATCCTACCCCCTGTGCCCAAGTTGCAGAAACAGTCACACTAATGGAAAAGCACAAGCACTGATATGACAAGATGGTTGGTGAAACAAATGCTGAATTGCATTGCTAGAAAGAAATAGAATATTAACTCATCTAACTATTTTCTGTCAAAGATAAAACAAGGACCCAGGAAAGTAACTGCAGATAAGGACATTTTGCTAAACAAACAAAAGCAATGAAGGGTGTAGTCATACCAATGATTAGCAAATTACATTTCCCTTGAAAGAGGCAAAAGCTGCCTTTAAGTATCATCATAGAACATAGAAAAACTACAGCACAAACAGGCCCTTCAGCCCATGAGTTGCGCCGATGATGTCCCTACCTACTAGGCTTACCTATAACCCTCAATTCTATTAAGTCCCATGTACTCATCCAGAAGTCTCTAAAAAAAAACCCTATTGAATTCTGGCAATCTGTCAATGAACGTTCTGATCACTGCTGGCTATTGCTCCCTTTCAATCTTAATGGATTCTCAAGTTCTCATGTTAACAATGTACGGCCTGATCTTTTAGTCTCCAGATAGTCAGAGACTGGATATACCCCCAGCGCCACCCCCCCCATGATATGTAACAAAATCCCATGGAAATTCCAATGCAATGAATCCATAGGAATTGCCTGGTAGGCTTGAACTTCTGATGGAGAATTCTTCCCCAACTCTGAGTCAGCGTTGGAGACCTCATATTGTGCCAACTGACTTAACAGGAAGGTTATCCAAGAAAATTTAGACTGTTTAAAATCTAGTCTGAGACTTGGGTAACTACAGAACTGACCTGCTAGCCATACATAACAATCCCCCTGACTTCCTCTCCACCCTCTCACTCCCCTCTAATCTGCCCTGCATAGCCCGGATCACCAAACCCCTCTGACACACCCTTGATCTGAACTTACTTGACCTCATTACCCTACCAACCTGTCACCCTACCCAGCTGCTCCATTACCTCATACCCACTTGCCTATGCCATCTTACCCTCTTATATTACTCACTCTATCCCTTATCTTACCCCCTTATCACAGAACCATGCAATCCTAAAGTGCAGAAGGAGCTCATTTGACCCATGGACTTTGCACCAACTCTCCAATAGAGCATCTTACCCAGGTGACCTCCCCCCCCACCCTTTTCCCGTAATCCTGCACATTTACCATGGCAAATCCTAACCTGTACATCTTAGTCCCTTACCTTATCCAACAGCCCCTTTTCCTTACTCTCCCTTCCCCATTAACTTAGCCACTCTACCCTACCCATTTACTCACTTATCTTCTATCTGTAGTTTTACAAAGAAGCTTTAGGACATTTAAACTCTTTGCTTCATGAAAAACAACAGATATCGTCCTAAAAGTGGAGTGTGGCTTCTTTGCTGATTCTCTCCCCTAGTCCTTCTAAAGTTTCCTGCACTGACTGAGTTCTGCAGGATCTTCCAACAGAGGAGGACGAAGAAAAAAACTAATTGTCTATTTTGTTGTGTGATCAGGGGTGGGAGATTTGGGCCCTTGTGATGAGGCGCATTCTGCATTTGCAGCGCTGATTTACTGTCCAAAAACAATACCAATCAATTCCTATAGCATGCTCCCTTGAGCTTAGATACAGGAACTCTGGACCAGATGAAGGAACATTCAGTGTGTTTTAGTGTGTTTGATTATTTGAACAGTGCTTTTATTTGCCCATTTTAAAGTATATTTTGAAATAAGACCCTTGAATGAGAATTCACATAATTCAGAGCTGTGAGTTTTTGTTTTCTTGTAACCCAATAAATTTACAAATCAATTGTGAAATTCTTATTTGTTGAAAAAAATGCAGGACGTTAGAGATAATTTCAACAGAATTGGCATTGCTACACCAGAAATTTTCGGAGGAAAGGGTCAGTAAATCAAACACTGGGAGGATTTCACCCTCTCATTATTTGCAGCTTGACCTGTTGCTCTTTCTTAGTCTTCAAAGGACTTTCCTTAAAGCAGAGATGCCCATTCTGCAAATTCCTGCAGTTCAGCCAAGTGTATAAAGCCTGTTGTGAGATCAGTCCATTAGACAGATCTGCTTTAGTAATGAGCAGTTTATTTTCCCCAACTGCTCAGATGTTGATCTGTCCATTCAGTATTTCAGCTGAAATGAATTCAAAATGTGTCCAGAACAAAATGTGTTCAGCTGTGAGTGCTTGTTACTGTGGATTTACAAACTAAAATAAACCTCTTTGCATTCATTATTTGACAAATGTGTTGATTAGTGGTTGGATGCTGAAAGCCATTAGGACCTTTCTATACTGGTAATTAGGGAGAAAGAATAATAAACTAGTGCATTAAGCAAGTGGTGTGTTGTAATGGGAAACACCTTAAATTGAATGAAGTCTTGCTGAAAAGACTCAAAATCCTTGAAATTATGCTGAAGATGGAGGGTGTTTAGCAGTCGAGAAACAACATTATTTAACCCTTTGGAGCGATTCCAGTGACGTAATCTAAGTGGGTTAATACATTATCAATTAATAATATTGTCTAATTATTGGTTGAAAAACAAATTGTAAAATGTCATTGAATTATTGCTGTCATTGGAAGAATTTTTTTGAAACCCAGCCACGTTCCCATAAATATGTCCTTTCTGGGCTGTCAATCGTAGGTGGTCAACAATGTTAATCCATGACTTCCAAAATGACATCGTTTTTAATCCAAATGTTATCCTTAAGACATGTCACAAGGATTTACTTAAATCTTCCTGAAATCAGAGTGAATGTTGTGTCAATTGATGCTGCAGCTGACCTTAGCTTTGTCCCTGATGGGGCATTTTGGCATTCCTTAGGAACTTAGCCTATAATCAGTGCACTAATTCATTCCAAGAGCTGGGAACCACCTTCCCAGTTCATTTGGGAATTTCTCAAAATTGTTTCAGCAGCCAGTGGAATTGTCACTTGGTAAAACTTTTCACAGTACTTTGCATCAAGGTTTATGTTAGAGTTCCTCATTATTAAGTTATTAATTCTAAGTCTAGGCTCATTATTGATAGTGAAGTGGGCAAATAAATGGAAGATAAGTGGAGCCTTTAACTAAACTGGGGATGCACACAATCTATTTGTTGCACATACCTGATCCATCTATAAGTTAACCCAATTATGTTTTTCTTCTGATTAAAAAGAAACACTGCAAATATGAAAATAAACTGAAAATGCACAGTAACTTAATCAACATTTGATGCTGAAAGCTGTGCTAAACCTCAGATGTCACCTCTTCATTGGATGTGGACCAAATGACTTCCTTCTGATCAGTATGATTCTAAAGTCAATGACCAGAACTTCTGCCTTGACTCCATTTAAAGGACGTGAGTGTCATTTATAAAGCCAGCATTTATGTCTTAGCTCTAGCTGCCCTTCCTGTTGAACTGCTGCATTGCATGTGGGGGAGGAAGGGAAATTAGGCAGGAAGTTCCAGGATTTTGGCCATACAACAATGAAGGAATGGCAATATTTCTCCAAGCCAGGATGGTGTGTGCTTTGGAAAGAAATTTAGAGGTGAAGTTATTCCCGTGTAGACATTGCCCTTGTTCTAGACAGTTGACATCATGGTCAGTATTCTCCAACCATTCATGCACAGGATTCTTTGGTCCCATTGCAGCGAATGGAGATTTGGCTGAGTGTCAAATTCTATGTCCTCGCTGGCAGCAGCGACGGGTTGTGAGCAGTCGGAGAATTCCAGTCCATGAGGTGTGACAGAAAAACATTGGCAAACTGCATTTTGATTGGACCAACTTTTCATTCTCTATGGATGGTTTGTTTTGTCTGTATAGTGTGCAAGAAACAATACTTTTCACTGTATATTAATAAATGTGACAATAATAAATCAAATCAGATCAAAGATTCTCTTTAACTTATAGAAGACATTGTTAGACCTCAGCTGAAATATTGTGCACACTTCTGGGTGCCAAACTATAGGAAGGATGTAAATGCAGAAGCGTTTTACATGAATGGTTTCAGACATGAGAAATTTCAGTTATGAGGATAGATTGGAGATGTTAGGACTTTTCGTCTTGGAGGGGAGAAGGCTAACAGGAGATTTGATAAAAATGTTCAAAATCATGAGGGGGCTGGAGAGAGTAGATAGGGAGAAAATGTTTCCACTCATAAAAGGATGAAGAAGGAGAGTGATTTGCAAAAGAAACAAATGTGATGTGAGGAAAAAGCTCTTTCACTGGAAGTGTGCTGGAGGCAGGTTCAATCAAGGCAGTTAAGGTATTAGAGTTAAAGGAAAAGGCAGTGGAATGGCACAAAGTCATGATGACTTGGAGAGCTGGTGCAAACACAATGGGTCAAATTGATTCTTTCTGCACCATTCTGTGAATTAACTATTGGATGACATTCAGCTCAAGGAATATCAGAACACTACTGAATAGCCATACACAGAATCACAGAATCTTTACAGTGCAGAACAAAGCCATTTGGCCCAATGAGTCTGCACTGTCTTTCTGAAACAGCATTCTACCCACTTCCACTCCCCTGTTTTACCCCTGTAACCTTCCATGGTCTTTCCTTTTAGATAACAATCCAATTCCATTGACAGAACATGGCTCCACCACCCTTTCAGGAGGTTTATTCCAGTCTCCAATCACCCTCAGGTGAAAAAAATTTTCCCTCACATCACTTTTATTCTTTTCACCAATTATTTTGAACATGTGCCCTCTAATTCTTAATACTTTCATGAGAGGGAACAGTTTCTCACTATTAATCCTGTCCATACCCATAGGATTATGAATACCCCTATCAAGTCTCCCTCCAGCCGTTTCTGCTCCAAGGAAAACAGGCCCGTTCTTTCATGTATCCTCATAGCTAGTTTTTTGTACTCAATGTACCCTGGGGAACACCACTACAAACTTCTTCTAATCTGAAGAACAACCACTTATCACTACTCTCTGCTTCATGTCACTGAGCCTATTTCTTACCCAAGTACGTACTTCCCCTTTATTTCATGAGCTAGAATTTTGCTTATTGTGTGATACTATATCAAATGCCTTATAAAAATACCATATCAACAGCACTGCCTTTATTGACCTTCCCTGCTACCTCCGCAAAAAACTCCAACAAGTTGGTTAAACATGATTATTCCTTAATGAGTCATGCTAGCTAAGTAACTATTGATTTTATCCTGAACTACAGTTTCTAGAAATTTCCCCGCCAGTGGAGTCAAACTGAATTCTCTGTAGTTGCTGGCTTTATTCTTGCACCCCTTTGTGAACAAAGAGTGTAACGTTTATAATTCCCCAGTCCTCTGGCATTATACCTGTACCTCTGGCATTATCACTGGTGCCTTTATAATTTTCACTCTCAATTCCCTCAATACCCTTGGACGCATCTCATTTGGTCTTGGTACCTTATCTATTTGAGATTGGGGCAGTCTTTCTAACATCTCCTCATACTCACTTATAACTTTGAGTGTTACCTCCATTCTCTCCTTGGCCTAGATAGCACCTTCTTCCTTTGTAAAGGCAGATGCAAAGTAGCAGTTTAATACATCTGCCAAGACTAGAGCACTCTTCTTTACATACAGGTATAGCACCATTGGTTATAATATTCCAAAATTCCCTGGACACGGGAAAGGTTCCAGTCGATTGGAAAAATGCAAATATAACACCCTTATTTAAAAAGGGAGGGTGACAAAATGTGGGAAATTGCAGACCAGTTAGTTTAATATCTGTTGTTGAGGAAGTGTTAGAATCAATTATCAAGGAAGTAATATCAGGACATTTGGAAAGTCAAAATGCTATCCATCAGAGTCGACATAGTTTTATGAAAGGCAAATCATGTTTGACTAACTTGCTAGAGTTCTTAGAGGACGTAACAAGCAAAGTGGATAATGGAGATCCTGTAGCTGTAGTATATCTGGACTTCCAGAAGACGTTTGTTAAGGTGCTGGACAAAAGCTGAATTCACAAGGTTAGATCACATGGGATTAGGGGTAACATATTAGCTTAGATAGGTGACTAACTGATGGACAGAAGGCAGAAATTTGGGATAAATGGGTTTTTTTCTGGATGGCAAGAAGTAACTAGTGGGGTACCACAGGGTTCAGTCTTTGGGCCCCTGTTATTTACAATCTATATAAGAACATAAGAACATAAGAAATAGGAGCAGGAGTAGGCCATCTAGCCCTTCGAGCCTGCCCCGCCATTCAATAAGATCATGGCTGATCTGTTGTGGCTCAGTTCCACTTTCCCGCCCTCTCCCCTCTCATATTAATGACTTGGATACAGGAATAGAAGGCTCTATAGCCAAATTTGCAGATGACACAAAAATAGGCAAGACAATAAATTGTAATGAGGAAATAAGAACCTTACAAATGGATATAGATAGGTTAAGAGAGTGGGCCAAAATGTGGCAGATAGATTTTAACGTGGATAAGTGTGAGGTCATGCATTTTGGTTGGAAATATGGAAAGGTAACTTATTACCTAAATAGAGAGAGACTTCAGGGTGCTCTGGTGCTGAAAGATCTGGGTATCCTTGTTCATGAGCCACAGAAAACTAGCATGCAGGTACAGCAGATAATAAAGAAAGCGAATAGAATGTTGGCATTTACAGCTAAAGGAATAGAATATAAAGGTAAGGACGTATTGTTGCAACTATGCAAGGCATCGGTGAGGCCAAACCTGGAGTATTGTGCACAGTTTTGATCCCTTTATTTGAGGAAAGGTGTAGTGGCATTGGAGGCAGTTCAGAGGAGGTTCACAAACTGATTCCGGAGATAAGGGGTTTGTCGTATGAAGAGAGATTGAACAGTTTAGGCCTATACTCTCTGGAGTTTAGAAGAATGAGGGGAGATCAAACTGAGGCATGCAAGATGATAAAATAAATGGACAAAGTAGATGTGGAACAGATGCTTTGATTTGTGGGGTAATCTAGGACAAGAGGTCATAGTCTTAGGATAAGGGTTAGCAAATTTAAAACCAGCTGAGGAGAAACTACTTCTCCCAAAGGATTGTGGAATTCACTATCCCAAAGTGCGTGGATGCTGGGACAGTGGATAAATTTAAGGAGGAGTTAGACAGATTTTTAATTGGTGATGGGTTGAAGGGTTATGGGGACAAGGCAGAAAAATGGAAAAATGGGGATGAGGAGCATATCAGCCATGATTAAATGGCAGAGTGGACTCGATAGGCCAAATGGCTTAATTCTGCTCCTATATCTTATGGTGTAGAGATGCCAGCATTGGACTGGGGTAAACACAGTAAGAAGTCTCACAACACCAGGTTAAAGTCCAACAGGTTTATTGGTAGCAAACACCACTAGCTTTTGGGGCTCTGCCCCTTCGTCATGTGAATGGCGAGTTCTGTAAACTGAGTGCGCAGTATTCTGTAAACTGAGTGTGTATCTTTATATGTGATCAGAACTCCCCATTCACCTGACGAAAGGGCAGAGCCCTGAAAGCTAGTGGCGTTTGCTACCAATAAGCCTGTTGGACTTTAACCTGGTGTTGTGAGACTTCTTCCTATATCTTATGAACAGCTCTTCAGTCAGGATGCTCAGCAGGTATAATAGTGATGTAACTTCTTTAAGTGAAACAAGGTTTGCAGAGGAGTCACATCTTAAGGAAGTAGGAATATGCTGCACATTCTACTGGACTGGGAAGTCCAAGGACAGTCAGGAGTGAGCTTTGCCATTCCATCTGATTTGACATCCTCAGCTTGATTCACTTCCCAGGAGTATCCACAACTGACTCACGTTATTTCAAACAAGTCTTTCTGGAAACCATTATACAGCACTAATCAGCATCTATGCACCAACAATGACATACAAGGATGACATCAAAGAAGTATTCTATAATAATCTCAGCAGGATCATCAGACAAGTAACACAGCATGACAAGTTCACAAGAGGGGAATGGGTGACCACTAGGGACAGCAAGAGGACTAAACAGACAGTACAGGAATCTGCTGTGACCATTCCCCGGAAAACTGTAGCTGTGCAGCTATAATTTCTTAACCCTCTTAACCCTACCGCTGTGTCTAGGTGTCTTCCCAGGATCCACATCTGCAGTTGAGATGGCCTGCTGTCTGCGATGAGGTTAGCGGGCAGTCTCTGGAGAGCCCCAGCCTTTTCTGGGTGGCACAGGTGCCACCCTGTTTCTTCTGCTGGGCCGGAGCATCTCAAAGGGTTGAGTCATGTGGGTGGTCTCCTGCCACCTATGGGTAGGTGGTTGCCCTCCTCACGTCCACAGCATCCAACATCCATGGCAGGGCACAGTCTGTGAACCTTGTAGCTGGCATTCTTACTGTCATCCTCTTGACTGAACTGTGAGCAAGTGCTGTGGAGCCAATTTAATGCAACTGACTGAACTGCTCAGACAACCATGAGGCAGCCAAATCAAACACATTGTGCCACAGGAGCAGTGTTACTCCTGTGGAACCAACCAACCAATCAACTAAACCACCCACCCCCCCAACAAGTGTCTAACAGTTCTGGTTTAAATCACACCAATGGGGCCGGCAAAATTCACTGCATTTTTCAAAATTAGACTTAGAGTCATAGAGGTTTACAGCATGGAAACAGGCCCTTCGGCCCAACTTGTCCATGCCACCCTTCTTTTTTCAAACCCCTAACTTAATCCCAATTGCCTGCATTTGGCCCATATCCCTCTATACCCATTGTAACCATGTAACCATCTAAATGCTTTTTAAAAGACAAAATTATACCCGCCTGCAATGTTACCTCTGGCAGCTTGTTCCAGACGCTCACCACCCTCTGTGTGAAAAAATTGCCCCTCTGGGCCCTTTTGTATCTCTCCCCTCTCACCTTAAACCTATGCCCTCTAGCTTTAGACTCCCCTACCTTTGGGAAAAGATATTGATTATCGAGCTGATCTGTGCTCCTCATTATTTTATAGATCTCTATAAGTTCACCCCTCAGCCTCCCACGCTCCAGAGGAAAAAGTCCCAGTCTATTCAGCCTTTCCTTATAATTCAATCCATCAAGACCCAGAAACATCTTAGTAAATCTCTTCTGCACTCTTTCTAGTTTGATAATGTCCTTTCTATAATAGGGTGACCAGAATTGCACACAGTATTCCAAGTGTGGCCTTATCAATGTCTTGTACAGTTATCTTAAAACTTATAGAGTTATGGTCACTGGTCCCAAAATGATCCCTCACTAACACTTGTGCCACCTGCTCTTCCTTACTTCCCAAAAGGTCAGGTTTTGCCCCCTCTCTAGCTGGGCCATCCACATACTGAATGAGAAATTCCTCCTGAAGATGCTCAACAGATTTCTCTCCATCCAACATTCTAATACTATGGCTATCCAGGTCAATGTTGGGAAAGTTAAAATCCCCTATTATTACCACCCTATATGTGGAAAATCACCAGGGACAGCTATTACTAGAGCTCACTCTTAAATTACTCAGTCATTTGACTGCTCAAGCTGCCGAACTAGCAGCAGTCGTAAACATAGTGAGCCACCCAGACCTATTTCCAACTCCCGCCAACATACACTCCGAAAGCATGTACGTGTGCAACATCCTGACTGAGTTCCTACCATTATGGGAAGCCAGAGGCTTTGTCTCTGCTGACAGAAAGCCCCTACCATCAGCCCCCTTATTAAAATATGTTCTGCAGGGCACCAAAGGGCGCAAATATGGAATTATTAAGGTTAGAAGCTACCACAGGACCTCTCCAAATTTTGGGAAGATTCTATCCATTGTTTCTGCGATTGGAAATGATAAGGTAAATGGATATCAGTTGCCATTTTAAGCAGATGAGAGGGAAACTTTTACATGAAATTTTACATGAAATCAAGGTGGTTTCCAAGTCTGTTATGATGGCTATGGGAGATCGTCAATAGATCTCCCCTTGGGCCTCGTTAACTATGAATTGATCTATTAGGCATGTTGATGTTCACCCAACAGGGAAGGAGCTGCAGGGATTTAAAACCAGTTGCCTCCACTCAGGCCGGCTGACCTGTACACCTTAAACAAGGGTGATTGGTGATGGAAGACTGACCTCGGTATGATTGTTATATTGGTAATGAGGAGTAAAGAAAGCATTTTTATTTCCCCTAGACCATCTTTACTATCAAGACAAGTAATCCCCTGATAAGAAAAATGCCTCTTTTTGGTAAACTTGAAGCCTACACTGCAAACATAGAAGACTGGGACTCAGAGCGCATGCATTAATAATGAGGGGGCTGAGAAGCAGGAAGTGATCCTGTTGATGGCGCGGGAGGGCGGGGGTGGGGGGTGGGGGGGTGGTGGATTCTCCCAGCCTGCTGCGCTGCTTTAGCAGCACAACGGGCTGGAAAACATCAGTAGAAGCTGTTTAGTGGATTCCCCGCTGGGCATCACAGCTTCCATAAGTCTCCAGCTCCAGGTTTTTCCATGCCAGAAATCGGTATGGAACTGATATAAATATTTAAAATTGAATTTCTGTATCCTTAGCGGGCCTGGAACCGAAGTCTCCAGGACCACCAGTGTCTCCTCCCCTGCTAGGAGTGATAAACACCAGCGGGGTTTACAACAGCTCCCGACGAACGGGGAGCAAGCGGTCAACCTCAATGGAGGGAACAGAGGCCAGGAAGGTCCCCCCCAGAGGTCAAGGACTGGGGGAGTGCCCCCAGGGCAGTGCCAACATGGCAGTGCCAGCTTGGCCCCCTGGCACTATCCAAGCAGTAAACTGGCAATGCCCAAGGGGCACCTTGGCACTGACTACTGGGCATTGGGCAGTACCAAGGGGACAGGACCTATTGGGATAGGGCCCATAGGGGAGGCCTATAGGCCTATAGGGGAGGGTGGGGGAGGGGGAATCCCACTGCCACTCTGCCAGAGGATAACAGGCACAGGGAGGGAAGGGGATGATGGATGATCGGGGCTGGCCATCCAGTTCAGGAGAGGTCTGGGCTTCTGGGGAGTGGGGGTGGGCGGGGGGTGGTCAGCACTGCGAGCGGTTAGGACGATGGGGGGGATGTCTAGGCTGCAGGGTTGAGGGGGGGGAGACACATCAACGTCAGGGAGATTGTGGCTGGCGTGTGGGGGAGAGACATCAGGGCTGGGCGGCCAACAATCGGGGGTGGGGGTGGGGTCATAGGGGCAGCAATGCAGGGTAGTGGGGCTGGGCAGTGATCGGGAGGCCAACAGAGTGCACCGATCTCTGCTCTGACAGGTTGGCACATGCACAGTGACCCACTCAGTGCTATGCTGCTGGTCTCTCCATCGACCAGCGCTATGCTGACAGATTGGCACATGCACAGTGACCCTCTCAGCGCTATGCTGCTGACCTCTCTCACTCTGATATTCAGTGTGAATCCTGCTAGGGCATTCTGCAGTGCTCAGAGCATGGGAGATTCATTCTAAAAATCATGATAAAGAAACCATTGGCAGTTACTCATGGTGTCCCAAAATCCAGCAAAATTAAAAGCCTGGCCTACATGGATACGCCTGACTCCAAAACATTTCAAAACCACAGGACCTTAGGCACAGGCTGGCACTGCCAGGGCGCCAATGCACAGGGGGCACCCTCCCCCGCCCGACCCTCTGAGGGCCCTGATTGCTCCCCCCACTTCACTCCAGTGGGGAGCTATTGTAATTCCTGCTGGAGTAAACCACGCTGGCGGGGTAGCGGGGTATGCATGTGGGACCGGAGATATCAGTCCTGGGCCCGCTAATGATATTTAAATTATATTCAAATCAGTATTAAAATAATTTTCCCACTGATTTCTGACACAGAGCTTAAGCTGCCAGAAATCCTGTGCTGGGAGACGTGGAGATGCATGTGGGAATGCGAACCCTGTGAATTGGCGAGAATATCCTGACCCACTAAACTTAAAAATTCAAGCAGCAGGATGGGAGAATCGTGGCCAACATTTTCCACAACAAAGGTTGCCCCTGCTAATGGTGAAGTCGTCAGTAGATGATAACATTAAAAATGGAAGTGGATACAGGGGTGGCGGTCTCCATTATCAGGGAGCAGCCCTTTAATTGTCTCTGGGCTGCTATACAGGCCAGGCTGGCCACCTACATCGGGAATCATTGCAGATAAGTGGTTAGCACTGCTGCCTAAAAGTGCCAGGGACCTGGGTTCAATTCCTGGCTTGAGTCACTGTCTGTGCGGAGTCTGCATATTCTCCCTGTGTTTGCATGGGTTTCCTCTGGGTGCTTCGGTTTCCTCCCACAGTATGAAAGACATGCTGGCTAGGTGCATTGGCCATGCTAAATTCTCCTTCAGAGCACCTGAACAAGTGCCGAAGTGTGGCGATTAGGGGATTTTCACAGAAACTTCATTGTGGTTTCATGTAAACCTATATGTGACGAATAAATAAAGGGCACCACAGTGATCCTAGTATGTTACAGGCAGCAGTCAGTTTGACTACCACTCATCATTATAGTGGGACAAAGACCTAGTCTTATGGGGAGAGATTGGCTCGAATACATCAGACTGAAATGGCTGGAGATCTTCAGGCTGGGCTTGAAGGGATTGTATGAAGCTATCAATAAGTATCCCAAAGTTTTCTAAGAAGGGTTTGAGAAATAAGAACAGCCAAGGCTAAGATTTACATCGACCTCAATGCCAAGTCTAAGTACTTTCGACCGAGGTCAGTTCCATACTCCCTATTGGAAAGGTAGAGTCAGAACTAGTACACATGGAAAAGCTGGGCATCATAAAACCCATACAATTCACACAGTGGGCCGCACATGTTGTTCCTGTACTTAAGCCAGATAAGTCAGTCCAATGTTTTGGAGATCATAAGCTTACAGTCAATAGGTTTCCTCTACTTGACAGTTGCAGCATGCCCCAGAATGAAGACCTGTATATCTAAATAGCTGGGGGCCAAGAATTTTCAAAATTGGACATGAGCCATGCATATCTCCACCTTGAATTAGATGCACCTTCCTGAAAGTGACAATTAATATGCACAAAGACTTATAAAAGTACACCTGCCTGCTCTTTGGGTCTGGCATGCACCAATTTTCAATGGGACGTGGAGAACATACCCAAAGTTACCTCAGGTAGCTGTGTACCTGGACGATGTCTTCGACACAGGAACTTCAGAACATGAACACCGAGCAAAAATGGAAGAGGTCTTACGGCAATTCTTAGAGGTCAAGGTACACCTGAAAAGCAAAAAATGTTCCATCACCTATTTGGGCAATCGGGTGGATTGCCTTCATCCAGTGGAGAACAAGTTAAAGAGGCACCAACTCCAAGGAAGCCTATGGAATTAAAATCCTCCCCAGGGCTAGTGGGAGGTTTATTCCTAATTTAGTTTCATTACTGGTGCCCTTGTATGTTCTACTAGGGAAACGTCAAAGGTTTTAGAGCTGACCTGTGATCTGTAGCCACTGAGTGGCGCTTTGGTGGTGATGGGGATGGTAACAGAAGACTGGCTTTGGTAAGATTATTATGGAATTTCAGGAAATGCAGTTGATTTTGGAGAAAAATAAAATTTAACAGTGATGATATCTTGCAGCCTAACCACAATGCTATTTGACTTTGGCGTAATTGTGATATGAGTAAAATGTCAGGTTCAATGTAATGGATTATTTTTAAAAAAACTAAAGGAGATCTCAAACAAAAACTAACAAAATATGTAAATAATTTGAACATATTAAGAATGTTTAATATATGTTTTAAAAATATTGCAATAAATTGTATTGGACAGTAAAGTTCCTCAAGGGCTCATGAATGAGATAATACAGTAATTAATGTGATGCCACTTAGGATAGAGGATAAAGACAAGAAAACAGTACCGAAATGAATTGGGAAATATTGGCTGGGGGCAATCCAACAGGAGTATCAGTGTGATATCTCACATTCTAGTGAGAGTTAGGGAGGTGTCGTAAGACAAGAAAATTGATCATTTTATTTTGAAGATGTTTGTATCTTTACCTATAATCTTTTTAAGAAAACTACATTTGATATTTTGGTCACTCCCCATGCATTGGAGAGATAAGCAAAGTTCTTGAAACAGACTAATTCTTTATTTAGATCATCTGAAAGTCAATGAAACGTTTGTATTGGATGAGAAGTATGACATGATATTAGGATACTATTTTGAGTACACTGATATGATTTGTTATATGTGAAGTAATTAACATGTGGAAATAGATGGTAAATTTGATCCAAAGAATGGGTCTCAGATATACTCCACTTACTGATAATAGTAAAATAGCTCTTGGGTATCTGTAAGCATAAGCACAGAAAAGGAAGTTTGGATGAAGGAAGGCAGACGGGTAGAAAGTAAGAGATCCATGGTCACATAATTTGCAGCTTTTCACTTCAATTCTGATAGCAGGAGGAGGGTTCTGGGAAAGTGCTTTAAGAACATAAGAAATAGGAGCAGGAGTAGGCCATCTAGCCCTTCGAGCCTGCCCTGCCATTCAATAAGATCATGGCTGATCTGTCGTGGCTCAGTTCCACTTTCCCGCCCTCTCCCCATAACCCTTAATCCCTTCTCTTATCAAAAACCCATCAACCCGCTTCTTAAAAATATTTAGCGAGGCAGCCTCCACCACTTCAACGGGCAGAGAATTCCAGAGATTCACCACCCTTTGAGTGAAGAAGTTCCTCCTCAACTCCGTTCTAAACCGCCTCCCCTTTATCTTGAGGCTGTGCCCCCTAGTCCTACTGTCTTTTTTGAGCGGGAAGAGTCTCTCCACCTCTATCCTATCCATCCCATTCATCATCTTATACGTCTCAATGAGATCTCCCCTCATTCTTCTAAACTCTAACGAGTACAAGCCTAGTTTATTCAGCCTCTCCTCATAGCTCAATCCCCTCAACTCCGGTATCAGCCTAGTAAACCTCCTCTGCACTCCCTCCAGGGCCAAAATATCCTTGCGCAGGTGCGGCGCCCAAAACTGCACACAGTACTCCAGCTGCGGCCTCACCAATGCCCTATACAGCTTCAGCAAGACCTCCCTACTTTTATATTCAATCCCCCTCGCTATGAAGGCCAGCATCCCATTCGCCTTCCTGACCACCTGCTGCACTGCACGCTGAAATAAATCATCCACATGCTCAAAAATAATGAGAGAAGGTTGTTCCTATTCTCTTCTCAGAGTACTCCTTCAGGGCTTCCTGGTCTGTTGCTTCTCTCTTCCTCCAACACCTGGAAAACCTGGGAGCCTTTCTCTTACCTAATACTCATTGTGTCCTCATTGTAGTCACTTCCTCCACAATCAGTCAACAGCAGCTTCTATATTCAGAGCTTTTTTCCCCTTAAGGGAGGGGAATGGCCAGCTAAAATTGTGCTATCTATGCATATTGCTTTGTTCCCTGTTAGGTGTTTTGCCAACCATCGGTGCATTCAATTCTTGGCCTGCATACTGAAATTGTTGAAATGTGGAGGCAGCATGCGGTTTTCCTTCTATATCTTTAATTATCCAAGGAGTTTAGTTTTGAAAGCTCTTCCTTTCCATCTTATGTAAACATATGTAACCTATGTCTGAATTAGGTCCTCTTCAAACACCTTCCATTGCTCATTTAATGTTTTACCTGTGAATATTTGATTCTAGTCTAGTTGGGCTAGGCCCTTGTTCAACTCACTGAAGTTAATCCTCCTTGAATTGAGTTATCCTACTTTATATTATTCCATATGATTTTTCATAAATATTCCACGGAGCAAAGGCAAATAAATTAAGATGAAGTACAGCAGGCTTAAGGGGCTGAATGGCCAAATGAACTTGCCTTTTTTTTGTATTTATTCATGGAATGTGGACTTTGCTGGCTAAGCTAGCATTCAATGCCCATTCCCAATCATTTTTGAGAAAATGGTGATGAACCACTGCAGTCCATGTAATGTAGATATGCTCTTAGTGCTCTCCAGGGGGGTTTTGGAGTAGAATTCCAGGATGTTGGCCCAGCAACAGTGAAGGAACGATGATATATTTTCAAGTCAGGACAGTGAGTGGCTTGGAGAGGAACCTCCAGGCGGCGGTGTTCTCATGTATCTGCTGCCCTTGTCCATCTGAATGGTAGTCATTGTGAGTTTGGAAGGTGCTGTTTAAGGGCTGCTAGCTTTCTGTTTTTAATGCACAAGTATCCTCAAGTCCCTTTGTGTTGCAGTTTTCTGCAGTTTTTCTCCATTTAATAATACTGTGGTCTTTTGTTCTTCTTTCCAAAAATGGACAATTTCACATTTTTCTACATTCTGCTCCATTTACCAACTTCTTGCCCACTTACTTAACCTATCAATATCTTTTTGTAAACTGTTTGTATCCCTCTCACAACTTGCCTTCCCACCTATTTTTAGTCTCACCAACAAATTTTGCTGCAGTACATTCACTTTCTTCCTCTAAATCATTTATGTATATTGTAAACAGTTGCGGTCGCCACACTGATCCCTGTGGAACCACACTTGTTACAGCTGGCCAACCTGAAAAAGAACCCCTTAGTCCCCACTTGTGGCTTCCTGCCCATTAGCTAATTTTCTAGCAATGCCAATATGCTATCTCCAATATCATGGGCCCTTATCTTATGACTTAACCTTTTGTGAGGTACCTTATCAAACACCTAGGACAATTTTTCACCTCTGAAGTTCAGCTCATTTGTCTATGTTTGAACCAAGGGCAGGATTTCTCTGCTGTGCTCACCCCCAAATCACAGAATCCCACCTGAGGCCAATGGACCTTCTATGGACTGTCCCTCGTCCGCTACAATTCCCGTGACAGGCAATATGGGAAAATTCGTCCCTAATGATGCCATGATGTCAGGAGCTGAGTGACTCTCTCAGTAAGAAGTCTTACAACACCAGGTTAAAGTCCAACAGGTTTATTTGGTAGCAAAAGCCACTAACTTTCAGAGCGCTGCCCCTTTGCCAGGTTTCTCCTTCACTCACCTGACGAAGGGGCAGTGCTCTGAAAGTTAGTGGCTTTTGCTACCAAATAAACCTGTTGGACTTTAACCTGGTGTTGTGAGACTTCTTACTGTGTTTATAAGCTGCAAGTGATAGACAGATCTAAGCAATTCCACAACCATTGGATCAAATTTAAGATCTGCAGTCCTGTCATATCCAGCCGTGAATGGTGGTGGACTATTAAACAACTCAGTGGAGGTGGAGGCTCCACAAATATCCCCATCCTCAATGATGGGCCCCCCGGTTTAATTCCTTTTTGTAGACTTTGTAGTGGTTGGATACAACAGAATGTCTTCTGGGCCACTTTAAGTTAAAGCTTAAAGTTAAAAAGCTAAAGTTTATTCATTAGTCACAAGTGACTAATGCAGAGGGCATTTAAGAGTTAACCACATTGCTGTGGTTCTGGAGTCACATATAGGCCATATTAGGTAAGGATGTTAGATTTTCTTCCCGAAAGGACGTGAACCAGATGGATGTTCTTTTTAACCACAATTGACAATGATTTCATAGTCATCATTAAATAATTCCATATTTTGACGGAATTCAAATTCCACCATCTGCTGTGGAACCCGAGCTCCCAGAGCATTACCCTGAGTCTCTGGATTACTGATCCACAATACCATTATGCCACTGTTCTCTTTAGTTACCTTTGGTAATGAACAATTTTGAACTCCATAATCATTGAATAGAATTATAAGATCCCTACAGTGCAGGAGCAAGCCATTTGGCCCATCAAGCCTGCACTGACTCTCCAACAGAGAAAGCATCCTACCCAGACCTTAACCCTGTAACCCCATGTATTTTGCCCCTTAGTTAGGAGGGATTAGCGGAATATTTAGTATGGCCAATCAACATAACCTGCACATCTTTGGACCATGGGAGGAAACTGGAGCACTTGGAGGAAGCCCACACAGACATGGGGAGAACATGCAAACTCCACACAGATAGTCACCTGAGGTCAGAATTGAATCCGGGTCTCTGGCACAGTGAGGCAGCAGTGCTCACTACTGTGCCACCATGTTGCCCTTATTTATTTTCTTGTATAATGCTTAGTTATTTCAATTGTTATCATGCATCTCTCAGACCCATGGTGAGATCCAAGCAAGAAAAGATTGTTACCTGATAGATGATCCTACTCTTGCTTCTGGGCTCCCATGTGTCTTTCTCTCTCTCAGTTTCATTAATGGCTCTGTGTTCAGAGCTGCTCAGAGATTTTCTAGCTTCCTCATTCTCAACTGCAATATATCACACTGCAAACTCTTCCTTTCTCCTATGTAAAAAGTAGAATCTACAGGCATTCAAAATACAAGCTTTGTGTTCCCTACTGACCATTTGATGAGTTAGCTGATCTGTTATTTTTTTCAGATTTGATGGTGGCCTTACACCTTGATGTCTCAACTTAATACGAATGTGTCCATGTACAGATACATGTGGGCTTGATGTATATCCTATCCCCAGTGCTATCCATATGGATCAAAGACCTATGACCCCTGGCTGAAAAGCTCCTGGCTTAAACAAACCAATCCCTGATCAAAAGCCATCTTTCACTCCAAAATTAAGTTAATAACTAGGGTATAGTTAATCATATTTTGATGGATGGATGGATAAAATGTCTGCGTGGGTTTCCTCTGGGCGCTCCAGTTTCCTCCCACAGTCCAAAGATGTATCGGTTAGGTGGATTGGCCATGCTAAATTGCCCCTTAGTGTCGGGGGGCCGAGCTAGGATAAATGTATGGGGATAGGCCCTGGGTGGGGTTGTGGTCAGTGCAGGTTTGATGGGCTGAATGGCCTCCTTCTGCACTGCAGGATTCTATGTTTCTATAACTTTTGGTCAGCTCCAAAACATTTTCATGTGAGCGGACTGCCCTTTCATTGCAGTGTTTGGAGGTAAGAATTTGTTTGGTATTTCAATGATACACATGACTGTTTATTTATGTTGTCAGTTCCAAAGCTAATCTTTGTTTGAGGAAAGATCAGCACAAGCCTATTTAGTGACGATGTATCGAAGGGAACTTGGTTCTTGTGATTCTGTTTCACTGACAAATCTAGCAAGCCTGTTTGCCCATGACTGAATGATGTGAGTGGTGGTAGAAACTGGTAAATCTGCTCAGTGACCTTATTTTGTATTTGTGTTGATTGTTCCTTTCAGGTCTTATTTTCCTCCTTGAATGCTGACTAATGCAACAATTCACATTTATGTACAACTCCAACATTGAAAAATATGGCAAGGCACTTCAGAGAGTGGGCATTCAGCCTTTGTGAGAGGATTAAGATGGATGACCAAAAGCTGATTTGAAAAGGTTTATTAAGATAAAGGGGTTTAGATAGTGAGTTCAAGGGATAAAGCTAAGAGGTAAGGTGTGATATGTGTGTGCATGTATCCATACATGTTCAAAATGTGCATGTAGCTACACACATCATCCATGTATGTAACTGTTTGTGCACAGGTCATTTGTGTTTTAGTGTAGAGGGTGATCATGGTGATAAACGGTGAACAGTAGATTTCAAACTGTGGCAGTAAATTTACAAAAGCTAAAAATGATAAAGAAATTAATATGATATGAATTATGGGGGAATAATTTTTCTGACTCTTGAAAATGTTCGCCTAATCTAAAGGAAAAAGTGTAAGATTCACTTAATTCATTTCTTTCTTTCTCCCCCATTAGCGGCCATTTGATTATTGCTAATAGCTAAGGGATGGTTAACTATCACAAAGGACTGTTGTCTGAGACTGAAAGTCGAGTACATGTCTGATGACACCCTTAGGTCATTTCCATTCACTAAGACAGCTCTTTTAACAGAAATGGAGACAGCATTCAGATCCAAGCGTGTCCAATGAAAGATAATCTCTTGTAATTCTAAAGAATTACCTGCCTAATTGATCTTCTAAATGAACTCATGAGAATTCTTCAGGTCTGGACAACGTTTAAGCTATAAATTGTGATTCAGCTTCCAATTATTAGCATTAACTTTGCTAATAGGTCACCTTTGAAGTTATCTCAATCAAATACAGGTGATTTGCAGAATTTTTCCCAACTCAGTTGAAGTGAGATTTCATCAATGCTTCCCAACTTTCCTTCTTGCCAGTATTCTAACCCAAGTTTTATTCTTACCTGCTTGTCCACACGAAGTACATTTTTTATTCTAGAGTTCCTGTGCTACATTCTGTTTATATACCATACAACTCCATTGGCCAACAGCTTCAACAGTCCAAGCAGCATCAGTACTGAGTTCTTGGGAAGAAGGGGACATGCCCACCAAAGAAAGGGCAAGTCTGTGGTTTTGGATGGCGACAGATTGGGGAATCCCAAGCTTTTATTGGCGGGATGGAGGGTTGGGGGATGATGGGTTTTGAAGGCATACAGGCCAAAGGAGGTAACCCCTTTCTTTCTTGCCCTTTTACCAAAGCTGGTGAAAAAAGTCTATCCTCTATTGGCAGTGATGGATCGAAGGCCTTATGTGGGCAATAATTAGTTTAATTCTCAGTTTGACAGTTAAGCTATTGTGATGTTTGGTTAGACAGCCTTTCTATTCTGATTTATTCTTGCTGTGGATAGTGAGTGGGAGACAGCAAGTACAAATGCATTCAATATGCACAGCATGAAGAGTAGAGAAAATGTGAACCTTTGGGGGGCTATCAGAAAGACCTTACACAAAAGACGTCAGTACCAAACCTAAATTTCTAAAGTCTATGAAATAAGAATGTATTGACTTGGCCCTGCAGACTTTAAGCCATTCTTTAGCTTCACTCATTTAAGGCCTGTATTTGAGAGTTAGGCCTTTTGCTCAGCCATAATAAACTTCATTCAGAGCTTGATGTCAATGGCAGTTTGAAAGTATTATAACAGTTGGTACTTGCGTGGCCTGATTTCTGTGATGGAGATCATAGGACACGGATAGATATTCACCTATTTGCACTGGATCACTGCACTGAATACAGAAAGGTAGTGCATGTTTCTTTACAGATATACACTCACTCCATTTTCCGAAATGTGACCCAGTGCACCTGGGCAGGGATTCAGCAAAAAAATCCACTTGCTTCCTCCAACAGGAGGGAAAAGAAGGAAGACATGTAGGACATACATCAGAGATAAAACTTGCACATGGCCCTTGGCAGAAAATAAATCTGACATGTAAATCTGGAATAAAGTTACTGAAGATAGTGCAGCTTGTTCTTGCTCCAGTTTTTTTTCCCTACCCTCGATACTGATATTTATTCATTCCATAATGCTTTATTCAGTCAACTTTGGTGAACTGAGGCATTTAATAATCAAGTTACTTTGAACTTGCCTTAAATACAGGGGAAACTGACCTGGAGCATTCAAACTTCAGCTGTTTCATTTTTTTCCCATTTTAGATGCTTGTCAATGAGATATTAAACTGAAACTCCATTTACCTGTTCAGGTGGATAGAGAAGATTCATGGAAGCAGAGTGTCCACCCAGTGCCTTGGCCAATAAAATTTGCTTGATCCTATACCAACTAAGTACATTCAGAGCAGTAGACTATTTGATATTTTAAACTTGCTTTAGCATTCAATAAAATTATACTTCAACTCTGCCTTCCAACACTTTCTCCACAGCTTTGGGTTCCTTAGTATCAAAAATTGATTGATTTATGCCTTGCTTATACTCAGTGACTTAGCAATCACAGCCCACTGGGTACGGAATTTCAAAGATTCACAAATCTTTAAATGAAGACATTTTTCCTCATCTCAATCCTGAATGGCTACGGCCCAGATTTTTGCCACGAGAGGCTCTCTGTCACCCACAGTTGAGCTCTGATTGGAAGTAGGTGGGACTTCAGTCTGTTCTTGGAAGGAAGTCCCATCCAAGCACAATGCTGCAGTGGCCAGAAGAAATACTGCAATGCTGTGCCTGGAACTAATTCCTGGGACCATTCTTAAGTCCTGTTGCAGTCAGGAGGATACTGTCATGGAGTGGGCTGGGGAGGGGGCAGGGTGAGGGGGGCAGTGGGGTAAGGGGGGAAGGGGAGGAGAGCCAGGGCGACTGGATATCAAAAGGGAGGGTGCTCCAAATCTGGAGGGTCCTTCCAACCCGAGATGGAGAATTGTTGCTTTTTCGGTTTTCCACCCTGCTCCAACCTACTCCTGCCAGACTAAAAATTGAGGGAAGGCCATAACATGGCAGCTTAAGGGCCTTAGTAGGGGAGGCAGAATCCCCTCCTTACAATTTTACTCCATTCCCCCCTACCACCGTCCCACTCCCCCCACCCCCCCCGTCCCCTCCACGCTCCCCCCCCCCCCCCACCAGCCCCCTGTCCCCCGTCCCCACATCACCACCTCAGAATCCACTTGGGGTAAAGTGTAAAATTCCATCCTATGTTTTGGACTCAGGTTTTGGGTATAAACCAAAGAAACTCACCCTGCCTCAACTGAAATTCAACACAGTTATCAATCCAGTTAGAACTCCACATCTCAATCCATTTTATCTGTATTTGGAAACTTGTGAAGTTGATATGAGACATTAATACCATTCTGTTCTCCTCTACACCAAAGCTCCTTTAGAATAAACTTCCAGACAAGTAGTATGACTAGTAGTCCATCTTCTTACACAGGAACATCAGATCAACAACGTCAAGATCATTTGAAATTTATCCTTTATCATAGAGTTTTCACATTGGCTCAAAGGAGGTTCTAATGCCAGACTCTGAGATTTGTTTGTTTTGTCCTTTGTGTGTGAAAATGTGTGTGTTGGGATTTAAACGGTATAAGGTTGCATTTCTGGATTGCCAATTGTA
Organism: Carcharhinus amblyrhynchos; assembly: GCF_965287045.1. Lineage (NCBI taxonomy): Eukaryota > Metazoa > Chordata > Chondrichthyes > Carcharhiniformes > Carcharhinidae > Carcharhinus > Carcharhinus amblyrhynchos. The sequence continues at coordinate 38,722,122 of NC_137325.1, forward strand.
TGTTAACCAGTTTTTGCAATAAGGTGATGCTGAATAGACTGGGACTTATTTCCCTGGAACATAGAAGGCTTAAGGGTGATCTTAAGGAGGCCTATAAAATAATGAGGGGCATTGACAAAGTACATAGTCAACATCTTTTCACAAATGTAGGGGAGTCTAAAACTAGAGGGCATAGATTTAAGGTGAGAAGGGAGAGATACAAAAGGGTCCAGAAGGCCAATTCTTTCACACAGAGGGTGGTGCGTGTTTGGAATGAGCTGCCAGAGGTAGTCATAGAGGCGGATACAATTTTGTCTTTTAAAAAGCATATAAACAGTTACATGGGTAAGATTGGTACAGAGGGATATGGGCCAAACGCAGGCAAATGGGGCTATCTTAATGGTAAAAATTGGTAGCATGGACAAGTTGGGCTGAAGGGCCTGCTTCCATGTTGTAAACCTCTGTGACTCTATGGGTGGAATTTTCTGGCTGCGCTGGTCTTAAAGCTGGGAATTCTCACCCAACTATCAATGGTGTTTCTCCGCAACCTGCCCGCTAAAATTCCAGTGGCAGGTGGGATGACAGAATTCTGGCTGATGACTCAAAATCAAATGTCTGAATTTATCGAAAGAAACCTGGTTTAAAGTCTCTTTTTATTCTGGTTGTAACAATAGTGAAAGTAAACAATGGGTCATTCTGATGAATGAATTAATCATTTACAGTTAGAAACCATAGAAAATTACAGCTCAGAAACAGGCCTTTTGGCTGTTATGGATGATAAATTGCACACTCTTCCATTCTGGTCTTAACATAAGTCATCTTTTGGGATTGTTAAAAGTGCAAATGATTATGCATTTTTATACACAAATTTGAAACTGTTGAGCGTTCTAGGTGTCAAAAAATTGTCATGCAGCTGTCAGGATACTAGCCAGGTTGGCAAGGAGGGGGTAAGGGCATAGGGTGGGGACATGGCATTAAGCTTGCACAGGGGCTATAAAGGGTCATGGAATGTAGGGATTGGACCATGGGGATGAGTAGAGGGGCAAGAGAATGAATAGAGTTCATTTTTCTTTTATTACTAAAAATTATTTCAAAGTGCAGATACACAGAGGCAAGTCTTCAGCCCAGCCTACCTCCACAACCAGTAGCCTCTGCACTCATTCCAGAATGAAACCCTGACTTGTAGGTTGCTATTTCTAAAGGCTGGATTCACAGAGCTGGGAAATTCTCCCTCCTTGGCACACCTGACGTGGGATAGTGATTCTAGGCCTTTCAGCTGTGACCTCTAATTCTAGACTCAATTTAAAGGCCATTTATTTTATTGTTGTTTGAGAGATCTGGGTTGTGTACCAATTGGCAGCCTCATTTGCCTAGTAGTTGCACTGTGGCCAGACTTCAAAACTAAAGGTGTAAAGTAGTGAGGTCACTTCTCCAAGTGTGGCCCAAGGACCTGCCTGAAGTGCTGAAAGAAATTCACATGGTTCAAGATTATTGAATGCATCTTCATATGACATCTACCTACCACACCACCGATCTCTTATGCTGCTTATTAGAACATAGAACATAGAACAGTACAACGGAGTACAGGCCCTTCAGCCCTCAATGTTGTGCTGAGCTATCTCCAATCCCAAAATCAAGCTATCCCCTCCCTATCATTCTGGTGTGTTCCATGTGCCTATCCAATAGCTGCTTAAAAGTTCCTAAAGTTCCTCCACTATCACAGCAGGCAGTCTATTCCACACCCCAATCACTCTTTGAGTAAAGAATCTACCTCAAACATCCCTCCTATATCTCCCACCATGAACCTTATAGTTATGCCCCCTAGTAACAGCTACATCCACCCGAGAAAATAGTCTCTGAACGTCCACTCTATCCATCACTCTCATCATCTTATAAACCTGTATTAAGTCACCTCACATCCTCCTCCGCTCCAAAGAGAAAAGCCCCAGCTCCCTCAACCTTTCCTCATAAGACCTACCCTGCAAACCAGGCAGCATCCTGGTAAATCTCCTCTGCACTCTCTCCAGTACTTCCACATCCTTCTTATAGTGAGGTGACCATAACTGAACACAATATTCCAAATGTGGTCTCACCAACATCTGTATATAGTTGTGGTATGTTATTGCACAACATCCGTATATAGTTGTGGTATGTTATTGCACAACATCCGTATATAGTTATGGTATGTTATTGCACAACATCCGTATATAGTTGTGGTATGTTATTGCACAACATCCGTATATAGTTGTGGTATATTATTGCACAACATCCGTATATAGTTGTGGTATATTATTGCACAACATCCGTATATAGTTGTGGTATATTATTGCACAACATCCGTATATAGTTGTGGTATGTTATTGCACAACATCCGTATATAGTTGTGGTATATTATTGCACAACATCCGTATATCGGGGTCCTTGTGCATGAGTCGCAAAAACCCAGCTTGCAGGTGCAGCAGGTGGTCAGGAAGGCGAATGGGATGCTGGCCTTCATAGCGAGGGGGATTGAATATAAAAGTAGGGAGGTCTTGCTGCAGCTGTATAGGGCATTGGTGAGGCCGCAGCTGGAGTACTGTGTGCAGTTTTGGGCGCCGCACCTGCGCAAGGATATTTTGGCCCTGGAGGGAGTGCAGAGGAGGTTTACTAGGCTGATACCGGAGTTGAGGGGATTGAGCTATGAGGAGAGGCTGAATAAACTAGGCTTGTACTCGTTAGAGTTTAGAAGAATGAGGGGAGATCTCATTGAGACGTATAAGATGATGAATGGGATGGATAGGATAGAGGTGGAGAGACTCTTCCCGCTCAAAAAAGACAGTAGGACTAGGGGGCACAGCCTCAAGATAAAGGGGAGGCGGTTTAGAATGGAGTTGAGGAGGAACTTCTTCACTCAAAGGGTGGTGAATCTCTGGAATTCTCTGCCCGTTGAAGTGGTGGAGGCTGCCTCGCTAAATATTTTTAAGAAGCGGGTTGATGGGTTCTTGATAAGAGAGGGGATTAAGGGTTATGGGGAGAGGGCGGGAAAGTGGAACTGAGCCACAACAGATCAGCCATGATCTTATTGAATGGCGGGGCAGGCTCGAAGGGCTAGATGGCCTACTCCTGCTCCTATTTCTTATGTTCTTATGTTCTTATATAGTTGTGGTATATTATTGCACAACATCGGTATATAGTTGTGGTATATTATTGCACAACATCCGTATATAGTTGTGGTATATTATTGCACAACATCGGTATATAGCTGTGGTATATTATTGCACAACATCGGTATATAGTTGTGGTATATTATTGCACAACATCACCATCACTCACACCAATCTCTCTCAATCAGGATTCATGCTTAACAATGAGATATTCTACCTCACCCTTGTTCACCAATGATGACAACCTCACACCCACCTTTCGGTGTTTCCACATACCTCCAGCTATTCAGCTCTGGCCGGCACATTAACTCAATACATTGCAGCACATTCACTGACATTTATTTTCCCTCTGTTGTTGGCTCATAACCTCAGGGAGCAGCACAGAACCTTTGGGAGAAATGCACACCTGTATTTCCTGACCCATCTTGAGTGTTACACATTATTAGCTCTGATTGAATTTGTTCCATTTGGTGTTGCTGAAAACGTTCAGGATGGTGGTATTTTCCTTGCTGTGCCCCTTCTCAAATCTCCCACTCTGATTATCTGAATGACGTGTAAGTTGTGGGTGACACTGGACCTTGTGATTTCTACCCCCCTCTTTTTCTTCACCAATTTGCATTTCTGCTTTCAGGTACCCAAGAACCATGCAATTAATCTTTATTATGTTGATCGGTTTTATTTCAGCATTTTGGCCAAGAGGATGCCATGATGGTATGATTTTCAAAAGAAAAATTAGATACGTGTGATCTCAAGATGAAATTAGATAAAGCTCTTCATGCTAAAGGGATTAATGGATTTGGGATCAGGTGAATTTGATGATCAGCCATGGTCAAAATGAATGGCAGAGCAGGTTCAAAGGGTCGAATGGCCTACTCCTGCTTCCAATTTCAATGTTTTGAATGTTCCAAGGATTTGAAAGGAATATTGAAAAGAAACAAGCTAGCATGTGGTTCACAATATTGCTAATGGCACAGGTTCAATTCATGTTCCCACTGAGGGAAACCTGAAACCTGCCTCCTGACTCTGTCCCTGATGGTCAACCACCACTGAAGAACACAGCTGAGGAAACTGCTCAGGGTGAAGCATCAACAAACAGTGAATCAAGGAGCAGCTTTTATCCAGAGTATGCATGAATGAATATAAGTGTAAGCAGCTACTTTCTTTGAACCATTGCTAACAGGAGGCAAGGAAGGATCTTTACCTATTTGAAAAACTGACCAAGTTAGAATAGTTAATCTATCAGATGTATCATTGGAACTCAAACTCAGTTACAGCCTTAAGGGGCATCTCCTTAGATTGGAATGGCTGATGCTTTTAGGTATAGAATGACTCCCAAGTGGCAATCATATCCTAGAATTCCAACTGTGCAGAAGTAAGTCATTTGGCCTATAACGTCTGCACTGACTCTCTGACAAAGTATCTTACCCATGGCCCACCACCCATTCTATCCCCGTAATCCCATATGCTGAGCGTGGCTAATTATATTTTGGCAGCCTATAGAGATATTGGGTTAGATTTTGAATTTGTGATAGTTTACAATGGGTAACAGCAAACCAACAGCTCAATTTACATGTTCTCAACTTAAACCAATGGAAATAAAAATCAAAAGGAATGTAAAGCAAGTCTGATGTGGCAGCACTGTAACATCAATGTATGTGGAAGACATTGAGGTGGAAATTATTGTTCCGAGAGAAAGAGAGATACTGAGGAATACAAAGGGATAAGCAGAGAAGGGATCCAGTGAAAATCAACAAGCATTCTGGTTTTTAAGGTAACTTTACTAACTTGGCTACTGATACAGTATTGCCTGACAAGAGCAACTGATCACTGAATCCAGCATGGAAGACAGCTCAGCTAATCTGTGATGTTCTAGATTGACTAAAAACAGAAACATTTTAAGCCCTTTCTGTGACTTAACTGCCTGATTTCCAATCAGCATTCCCATCCAGCGAGGTCAGACCAGTAGTAAGAGTCTTTGCAGGTTTACCATCTAATTAAAAAGAAATGAGAAGTGTGACATCATTGGAACTATTAAGAACAGGTTTAGCTTATTAGGAGACGTGAAACAAAGTTATCTTAATAGCAAAAAGGGAAGTGATCATATGCGGTGAATCATGAAGGGACAAAATAGGAAGTGAGATACTGGTTGAAAGGCCATGTCAGAAGCCATTTGTAAGCTATAAGTTCAATGAAATGTCAAATGAACAGGTGAAGCAGAAAGAATTGGGCTTGTCAAATCCAACAAGTGTTTTGCTGAAAAGAGGTCTGTGAATAGTAAAAGCAGAAAGAATGGAGGGGAGTAATTACATACCACATGGAGATTAATGATCTAAGAAGATTTTCTAGGAGTTCATAAGCATAAGATTATGAATATTTAGTTTGAAATGCAATATCTGCACTTTCTAACAATTTAAATTAACATAGGATTACTTTTAAATGTGGCCAAACATGGTCCAATGGGCAATAGGACAATTAGAAGCAGACTAGCAAACCAATTTCTAGGTCAAGGTATCTTGAAAAATTGCTGAAAAAAGAGACATGTTGCCAAAGTTTTTCACCTTGTACACGTCTGTACAGAATTGCAAAAATAACAAATCTCAAACAGAACAGCAAATTTATACTGCTCAAGAGGAAATTGCAGATTGATTGGGAAGTAGATTCAGATTCGTCAATTATTTGCCATGAAGAATGCACCAAGCTTTTATTTAAATTCAAAATCAGGCAAGTCAGCTCTGATTGGTCACCGTGTTGCCATGAGAATATACCAGCGATTGCAGGATTTTGTTCTGTTAAAAATATGCGATGCCTGGATACGTTCTTTATGTTTGTATATGAATGTGTCGCTTCCAGCAACGCAAGTGAGCCACACTGCAAGCCTGACGGATAATCTTAAATTGGTTGTAAATGGAATTGTTAGCACACTTGGGATTGTTCATCAACTGTTGTCCAATTGTGGAATCGCATCTCATGTTAGACACTATGGGAGTGAGTCTCCCATCGTGATGCACTAATATTTTAGCGTGTTGGGCCAGGAGAATCATGTGTGGGCCAATTCGTGGGATTCATGCATGTGCTCCTGACACACACATACCTCCCAGCTGGAGGGGATGAAGGGGGGAGGGGCTGGAGAGGCAGCACTGAGGGGTTCCCAGGCTGGCCAACAAGCTGTAAGCTGACAGTTCGGGGCCCCGGCACATGCGCTGACTTCCAGAACTGTCAACTTCTGGAGTGAATGGGTGGCACGGTGGCAGGTCAGCACTACTGCCTCACAGTGTCAGGGACCCAGGTTCAATTCCCAGCTTGGATCACTGCCTGTGTGGAGTTTGCATATTCTTCCCGTGTTTGCTTGGGTATCCTCCGGGTGCTCTGGTTTCCTCCCACAGTCCAAAGATGTGCAGGTTAGGTGGATTGGCTATGCTAAATTGCCTCAGCAACAGGGGGACTAGCTAGATTAAATGTGTGGGGTTATGTGGATCAGGCCTAGGTGGGATTGTGGTCGGTGCAGACTCGATGGGCCAAATGGCCTCCTTCCATACTGTAAGATTCCATGATTCTATGAATAAGTCCCTCCTCCCCAAAGCTTTTAATGATATTCATAATTGTGATGTCTGCATTCTACAGAGTGTGGGATGTTTGAGTGTGAACTCCCACTGCAAAAACAACCATGATTTACACCAGTTTTCCTGTGAATTCATCACTTTGAACTTGTTTGGGAGAATCATCCCCTGTATGTATTTTGCAAGCCCCTGCAGGTTGAGTATAGGCTGCCTGCTGCCAAGAGGATTTGCTATTTAATATGATCCACCAATCATTGGGACGTACAGCCTATCTCACATCACACTGGTAAATTCATCCAACATATTACTCATCTGTATAATAGGCAGAGAGTTTTCTTTCACTTGACAGTAGCATCATGTTAGTGGAGAATACTACTGTGTTGAATTTAAACAAAATCTTGGGAGATAACTATTTTGTGGTATATCCTCCAAAATAATATCTCAACCAACTGAGTCCATTTACTAACCAATCAGCACCTTTTTCTCAAGGAGAGTAAGTTTGTTGTTCACTTTAAAATTTGATATTCTTGCAATCCTGTCCAATGAGTACAAGGCAAAACGCTCTGATAGCATTTCTCTGTTTCCAGCAGTAATTGAGTTCCATGTTCCCAAATGACTATTTATTATGAGAAGATTAAGACCAGTAAGATGATATGTTACAAACTGATCAGAGGACTAAGTTCTGAGAAATAGTCATCAAGACATCGGGAGAACTATTGCTTTTCTTCTCACAGTACCAAGAGTCCTTTACACGCATTGAGCAGACAAGTGGGGCCTTAGTTAATATTTTTCCTAAGAAGTGGAATCAAAGACAATCCAGAAGAAACTCTCCACAAGCTTATTCATGTTCGGGTTGCATCCTTTCATCCCCATGGCCCAGTCAATGGCTATGAGTGATCTACAATGTAAGAGCCTGCCTCATCAATAACTGCTTATCACTTCTCTCTATTCCAGCAGGCAACAAGAACAGGATGTTGCGCAGCCTTGAACACAGACCCTAATCCAATTCAGATGTGGATGCAGAACAACCACCTGATGAACTGCTTTCAATTGCACCTTCTACCAACACACATACACACAATTTAGTGGGACCTAGTTCTAGAGTAGGCTTGGGTTCACAACCTCGAGATCATCTCAAAGACACATGACCACAGAAGGTTGAAGCAGACAGCCAAGCTCTCTAACACATGGAAGACTGCAGCAGAAAAGGCCCCTGCTGAATCTGAGTCCAATGACGAGCCTCTGGAATCGGCCCTAAGAAAAATATTGGAGACACAGAGACAAGCAGGGGAGCATGTGGCAGAGTTGTCAGAGGTTGTCATTAGACTGGAACAAAGGATAGAGGAGTTCATCCACATTCTGTCTGTTATGGCTGTAACATTCAAGTGTATCGAAGTCTCAATGAGGAGGGTTGCAGCCACTTTGGAGACGCTGGTCAAACAGTCTCTGCCTGATATGTCCTCATACCATAGCTTAGATCATGGCAATGTTTTAGCAATAGCTAGGCAAGAATGGGATCTTAGACAACAGAGCTTGACTGTCAGCAGGCAGTCTCCACCTCAGCTGTGGATGTCAGGGCTGCATCTTGACATAGTGGTAGAGTGAGAAAAACTAACTCCTGGATGCAAAATGGTAGCATGGGTGTTCTTTCACTGTATATACTCTTCACTATTGTAACTTAATTTTGCATTTACCCTCACAGGTCCAATAGCTAATTGATGGGATGCAAGGTATTACAAGTTCAAGGGTCAAAATGTACCCAGCCAATGTACTCCCAACTAGAAGTTCCATTAACTCTCATTCAGTCACATCACAGTAATTAATTTTTATCTCCACATCTACAACATTAACAAAAGCACTTGATATGTATCAGTGATGGCTAGACAACACAGATGTTATCATTGGATCGGGCCAATTTCTCATCAAGGCAAATTTCTCATCAAGGTTAGTAATTATCCTGATTTTGTTGCACTGAAGTCTGTAACTTTTGGATGTAACAAGTATTTGTTGAGATGAAAGTTATATTCTTTTCTCCCAAGTGTACTTTTCATTGATGTTTACTTTTTGACAGCGAGCTTTTGGGAAAAATATATTCATTGTTGAGCACCATGGGTTTTCATGCCTCCCTGTGGTGTGTTTTTGTCTCCATGATAAAGGCTGAACACGTTCATTTCTGAGTTCCCACTCTCTCCATGCATGATGTTAAACATTTGGTGGCATTAGAAATAGCTACTAGAAGAAAATAAGTGTATGATGTCAGAGGTGTGTGCTGATTCGGACTGAGCCTCTGCTTACCTGTGTGGATCGTATTTTGCTCCTGATCAGCTGCCTAGCTGAGCTTTACAGAATCCTTCTGTTAAAGGGAGAGTACGCAACTCCATCTGGAATTGTATTGCAGGACTGTGCACTCATTAACTCAGGTAGACAGAAAAGATTGGTCTTTCTGAGATGGACAATGTTGAGGACTGTAATAAGACCATAAGACGTAGGAGCAGAATTAGGCCACTCGGAGTCTGTTCCACTATAAATCCGATATCGTGGCTCATTGCCTCTGCGCTCAGAGGATCAATCAAGGATAGAAATTGTCATTGACTGCTGTGTTAATACTGAGCAGGCCATGTCTCTCCCAAATGCAAGGCAATGCAGGATGTAGACTTGGCAGGCTTTCAAAAGGTCATGAGCGTTTTTCAATAATGAAACAATGGTCCTCCTGAACCACTCTCTCTGAGGACAATATGAACATAACTCTCAGCTTTGGGTTCGTGATATCGAGTAACAGGTCACTGTGTCCTGATATCTGAAGGCATATTGGGGCTCAGTAGCAAGATGAGACCTTTGCATTTTCATCCATGAGAGTGGGCAATTGGAGAGATGTTTCTCCCTCTTGAGACAGTCAAGCATTTATTATTGACAAATGTTGTTCCTATAGCTCCACCTTGCTAAGCTGTTGTCATTCAGGCATGACTGTATTCATGTGTGCAATATTGGGCAGATTTTTCTCCTTTTCCGTGGCATGTTTGGTTGTCATGATGTGGAGATGCCGGCGTTGGACTGGGGTAAACACAGTAAGAAGTCTGACAACACCAGGTTTAAGTCCAACCAATTTATTTGAAAGTAAACTCACAAGCTTTCGAGGTTCTCCTCTTCGTCAGGTGAATGAAGAGTTCTGGCCAGACGAAGAGGGGAACCTTGAAAGCTTGTGAGTTTACTATCAAATAAATCAGTTGGACTTAAACCTGGTGTTGTCAGACTTCTTACTATGTTTGGTTGTGACAGGAGGTGACAGAATCTCATGGACCTGTTGTTGTCATTGGGATTTCCCATTGAACATAGAAAATAGGAGCAGGAGGAGGCCATTTGGCTCTTCTAGCCTGCTCTGACATTCATTCTGATTATCCAATTCAAAAGCCTGATCTTTTGCCCCAAATGCTTCTTGAAAACATGCAGGGGGTGGTTTTTCCAGCCTGCTGTGCTGTACCAGCGAGCTTCCCACTGGTGCCAGTCTCCATGTATCTCCGCCTACTAGAGTTCCAGCGTCATCACCTCCGCACCAGAAATCGGCGTGGAACTGAATAAATTATTTAAATACTGATTTCAAAATAATTTATATGTAATTAGTGGGCCTGGGACTGAAGTCTCTGGGTCCGCTAGCATCTCCCTGCCTCGCCAGGAGTGTCGGGACTGTGGACACTGGGAGGTTGGGATTGTGGAGAGGGATGTCATGACTGCCAGTGGCGAGGATGGGTTGCCAGGCAATTGGCTGCTGGTGATGGGGTGGGGTCAGGGCTGGTCCAGACATTTCCAGGAGGGCAGCGGTCGAATGGTGGGGAGAGTGGGGGAGGGGGGTGGTGCTGGGGAGTCGCACGGCCAGCAATGGAGGTTTGCAGGGCTGGCCAGCAATCGGGATGGCCAGCGATCAGGGGGCCAGTAGTGTGGGGCTACTGCACATGCGCCGATCTTTGCTGTGACAGATCAGTGCATGTGCAGCAGCCCGTACAGCGCTATGCTGCAGGACTGCTGGGTGAGAATAGGCCCTGCCCCTAGATTTGTAATGTGATTCATGCTAGGGCACTCTGTGATGCACATAGTGTGGGAGATTCATTTTGAAAATCCTACTGAAAAAAACCCCAGCAGATTTACTCCTGTTTTTATGTGAATTTGGCACTTAGAATTTTTTGGGGAGAATTTCACCCACAATGTTTTGACCTTAACTACATTCTGTGGTAGAGAATTCCACAGGCTGACCACTCTCTGCATGAAGAAATTTCTCTTCATCTCTGATAGTCTACCCTGTATCCTCAGACTGTGACTCCCTGTGACTGCTGGTTATGGGTACCATCATCATCAAGAACATCCTTCTTGGATTTATCCTACCTAGTCTGTCTATGTGGAGTTTACACATTCTCCTCATGTCTGCATGGGTTTCCTCTGGGTGGTCCAGTTTCCTCCCACAATCCAAAGATATGCGGGTTAGGTTGATTGGCCATGCTAAAAATTGCCTCTTAGTCCTGAGGTGTGTACATTAGAGGAATTAGCAGGTAAGTATGTAGGGATAAGGAAGTAGGGCCTGGGTGGAATTGTGGTCAATGCAGACTTGATGGGCCAAATGGCCTTTTACTGCACTGTAGGGTTTTTATGATTCTAGTCCTGTTAGAATTTTATAGGTTTCTATGAAATCCCCCTCATGGGTGATCCAGTGGCTAGCAGTGCTGCCTCACAGCGCCAGGGACCTGGGTTCAATTCCCTGGCTTGGATCAGTGTGTGTGTGAGGAGTCTGCATGTTTTCCCCAAGTCTGCATGGGTTTCCTCCAAGTGCTCCAGTTTCCTCCCACAGTCAATTTAGCCATGCTAAATTCTCCCTCAGTGTACCCGAACAGGCACTGGAGTGTGGCAAGTAGGGAATTTTCACAGTTGTGAAGTTGCTCAAGTATCACCAAATGCCATAGAATCATAAAAATTTACAGCATGGAAACAGGCCCTTCGGCCCAACTTGTCCATCTGTCCTTATTTGTTTTAAAACTCTTAAGCTAATCCCAATTGCCCTCATTTGGCTCAGATCCCTCTATACCCATCTTACCAATGTAACAATCTAAATGCTTTTTAAAAGACAAAATTGTACCCGGATCTACTACTACCTCTGGCTGCTTGTTCCAGACACTCACCACCGTCTTTGTGAAAAAATTGCCCCCTGGACACTTCTGTATTTCTCCCCTTTCATCTTAAACCTATGTCCACTGATTTTAGACTCCCCTATCTTTGGGAAAAGATATTGACTATCTAGCTGATCTGTGCTCCTCATTATTTTATAGGCCTCTATAAGATCACCCCTCAGCCTCCTACGGTCCAGAGAAAAAAGTCCCAGTCTATCCAGCCTCTCCTTATAACTCAATCCATCAAGTCCCAATAGCATCCTAGTAAATATCTTCTGCACTCTTTCTAGTTTAATAATATCTTTTCTATAATAGGGTGACCAGAACTGCACACAGTATTCCAAGTGTAGCCTTACCAATGCCTTGTACTACTTCAACAAGACATTCCAATTCCTGTATTCAATGTTCTGACCGATGAAACCAAGCATGCCGAATGCCTTCTTCACCACTTTCAAGGAGCTATGAACATGTATCCTAGATCTCTTTGCTCTGTAACTCTCCCCAATGCCCTACCATTAACTGAGTAAGTCCTGCCTTGATCCAATCTACCAAAATACATCACCTTGCATTTGTCTAAATTAAATTTGTCAGCCCACTGGCTCAATTGATCAAGATCCCGTTCCAATTGGAGATAACTTTTTTCACTGTCCACTATGCCACCAATCTTAGTGTCATCTGCAAACTTGCTAAACATGCCTCCTATATTCTCATCCAAATCATTAATATAAGTGACAAAGAACAGTGAACCCAGCACTGACCCCAGAGGCACATCGCTGGTCACAGACCTCCAGTTTAAAAAACAACTCTCTACAACCACCTTCTGACTTCTGTCAAGAACTCTCACAACACCAATGCTGGCATCTCCACATTCTGTCAAGAAGCCAATTTTGTATCCATTTAGATACCTCACCCTGGATCCCATGAGATTTAACTTTATGCAACAGCATACCATGCAGTACCTTGTCAAAGACCTTGCTAAAGGCCATGTAGACAACATCAACTGCACTGCCCTTATCTACCTTCTTGGTTACCCCTCCAAAAACTCAATCAAATTTGTGAGACACGATTTTCCACTCACAAAACCATGCTGACTGTCCCTAATCAGTCCTTGTGTCTCTAAATGCCTGTAGATTCTGAGTTTCAAAATACCTTCCAACAATTTACCCACCATGGATGTCTTTGTGGATTTGGCTGCTCCCCAGCAACATTTGGGACTTTGCTGGCTCTAGACCCTTAGGGCAGTGGGCTTCCCTGAACTGTGCCAATTGTGAATGGGCCCTTCTTCCCATTTTAATCCTAGCTATCAACAGGACAGAACTGCCTGCAGGCTATATTCTCCACTCCTTCTTGTATCTGTGAACGGAACCAATTGAGAAATTAATGGTAGTTCACCTGGAATGGTCTCTCTTTATATACAAAGCAGAAACCAGTCTTCTAACCCTTGACATGTCCTCAGTATCTACATGGCAATCCAAGACTACACCTTGGAGAATGAGAACATTCTGAAGGATGACAGGTGACTGAACGTTCGCTCAGATGTGACTGCCCATTCACAACAAGGCTCAAAAGGCTCATACTCTATTCTGACATGCCTCTGTAACATTCAGACACTAAATAAGATTGTATGGACTCCAGCATCATAACTTCATAGATTGTCTCTTAAATGCGCAATATTTATAAATGGGCCAGGCTTGATCATTGTGCGTTAGACCCTCAAGATCAGCAGTTAGCTGAGCCGTGCTCCATGGGGTTTGAACTGTCCCTTCAATCTGCCATTACTTCCTGTGCTGATCTTTTCACACACACCCAGAGGTGTTATTTCCTAGCTTGTTTTTCAAACTGTGTCATTCTTAGGTGAATGTAAAAATGGTGCTGTTGACTTTCACGTGTGAGAACCCGCCCCTAACACCTACCAAGTTCCTCTCATCTTCCTCCATATCACCACTTCCGAATTCCCATTCCTTCTGTCACTATCCAGCCTCCTCTTGTTACCTTCACTCCATCATTGTTCTGGTGGATATTTCAGTCAGGTCTGAGAGAGTGGAGACGGTTAGGGAACAGAGTCAGGAGTGAGGTAGTAGAGACAGCCCTGGAGAACATAATCAGGTCTGAGAGAAAAGAGACAGTCCTTGGGACCTTACAGTCAGTTGTGAGAGAGTAGAGGTAGTCTTGAGGTTTACCAGGCCATGTCACAAAGGCTACATATGGCACACATATTGCACTGTTGTTCCAAGAAGGTGCAAGGGCTGTGTGTCCTCTATTGGGATAATATGCAATTTGGTGGCAAGACGTGTTTAGTCAGAATCCATCAGCTTATCTGTCTCTGCACTGGTCTGCAGATGGGATGATCATGGTTACAGCAAGTATCTGCAGCCTGTATTTGAAGCAGTCTGTGAAGTGCACTGCAGGACAAAGAGGGCTTTTTCTGGGGACGTACGCAACTTGTTGGTACCACAAGATTAAAATTGAATCAGAGCTGAGTAAAATTAGGAAGGCTTTTTTGAGAAGCTAGCCATTGAAACCCATGCCATTTGCCACTGTAACAGGAAGTGTAGGAGTCACTGGCTTCACATTTACATGGCCACTCCATTTCAATATTAACACACAGGAATATGAAATTTGGAATTGGAGGCAACTGTTAAGGGTGTGCAGGTGCTGTATATATGCCATGTGCTTTTTACAATAGTCATGCATAATAGGCCAAAGAGCATTCAATCATTAATCATGAGGAAGTTATTTTAAATCAGTGCACCAGATCTGAGAATGGAGTGCTGAGCTAAATAAGGTCACACAAGCCTTTCGAACCTTCTCCAACCATGGTGTGATTGAGATTGTGATCTCCAGGGTGGCATCTTGGTTACTTGGACATGTCTGTCTGCGTTTACAATACAAGGCTGCATTAATGATAAGACAAATCGGGCAGAAGCCAGTTGAGATCATCACAGTTACTTTTGTTTCAAGATCGTGAGTTTTAGTGTTTTTATCCATTATTCATTTATATCTTGAATTTATCATTTCAGAGGAAAAGACAGAAACAATAATGGGGCCTGAGCTCAATGCTTCTTTTTGGAGGATTCTAAAAGAATGCAGCAGGAGAAGGGAAAGGTGCCAGAGGCCCAGGATGCAGGGCAACAGAGCGAGGATCAGGAAGATAGACCCAGATCAGGGAGATGCCTCACTAGACCAAAGGTCTACCAAAGAAGACTCTCCTACTTACTAAAGTATCTGCAGAGATGTCCTATCTGACAGAGAATGCTGCATGTAGCTGCACTTGACCAGAGCTCTGATTGCTCATATCTACTACATTCTTCAGGAGAAACCAATGCTCTGTGGAATGGAGGCTTTCCTCTACCAGTACACTCAATTGCTTTGTCTGCAGATTGTTCCAAAAATCTATAGGGGACTGTGCAGCATCTTGTAGTTCATTGCGCATAAATGTGTCAAGGAGGACACAGATGCCCACTGCAGTAAGGCACATCAATATGTGAGTTTTACACTTGATGAAGGGAGTCAGGCTGCAAGATTCAATGCGTTTGCAGTTATCTTAAGCTTCCCTAGAGTTCAGGGTGCAATTGATTGCAACCATGCAGCTCTAAGGGCTCCATGACATAAATGTTTATCAACCATTAAGTGTTTAATTCCATAATGTTCCATTGCTGTATGATCATTGGGAGCATATAGTGCATGTTTGTGTCAGGTAACATGGGAATTACCATGAGCCCTACATCCTGAATCATTCCCAGGTTGCTGAGATTTTTGAGGGGCCTGTAAATCTGCAGGAATGGCTGCAATGGGATAAAGGTACCCACTGTATTGCTGGCTCGCCACATTGTGTGTTTTCCTCTGAGTGCTTTGCAGGAGAGATACAACATGATGCATAGTCCACAGTCCATGGATGTGGAACATAATCAAACAGACCATTAGCATTCTGAAGATGAACCTCCAAAGTTTGAGCCAGGTGGGGATCTGTAATACACTCCAGATAGGTATCCCATATTATTGTTGTGTATTGCACCCTTCATAACCTGGCACTGCAAAGAGATGATCCAATGCTAGATGGAGAAATGGAGGAGGATGACAGTTCCTTAGAGGATGAAGAACAGGACAATACCATCAAGAAAGCATGACGTGGAAGACCACTTTAATAAGTGGCACCTTAATTGCCATTGGACTTCAGAAGTAAATTGAAAGCAAGGGGAGGTGGCCATATTTTTCCTGTCCCTTAATGCTATTCCATTTCATTGAAAACAATGTCCAACTAATCACATCGAGTGCAAATTCAGCTTTTAGACTTGTACCTTCCAGCCTCATGAATCACCGTGCCATGATCTCAAAGAAGGTTTGCTGTGCATCGCTTATGCACTCACTTTGGGAATTGAAGGTTGACACAACAGCAAGAATGCAGTCATCGCTGCATTAACAAGAAACTACAGTGGGATGACAATATTGTCAGGTTTTTGCTCCTCACATCCAGGTTTTGTCATTTGACAAATTGATGGGATTCATCACATAATCCTCATGACTTTGAAAGGCAGTCTGAATAGGAATTCTATTGGATGCAAGGTTGAATTACCACCTCACCTGTAGTGAGTATGGAAGCAAATAGTTTGTTCCTCTTGCCAAAGTGGCAGTTTGCCAGAACCACCATGCTCTGAATAATTTTTCTCTAGGTAGTGGAAAGTTTGCCAGCCTTCAAGTAGCATATAACCAGTTGACCACAGGGTCTGGAATAGCTGGATAGAGGCAGTCTACTGGATAAGAATGGGGGACAGCCCCTGAAGCAGCCTTTGAGGCCCTTATGCCTGGCTAGCTACATAAGAACATAAGAAATAGGAGCAGGAGTAGGCCATCTCGCCCTTTGAGCCTGCCCCACCATTCAATAAGATCATGGCTGATCTGTCATGGCTCAGTTCCACATTCCCGCCTTCTCCCCATAACCTTTAATCCCTTTGCCTATCAAAAACCTATCTACCCGCGTCTTAAATATATTTAGTGAGGCAGCCTCCACCACTTCAACGGGCAGAGAATTCCAGAGATTCACCACCCTTCGAGTGAAGAAGTTCCTCCTCAACTCCGTTCTAAACTGCCCCCCAGTTTATCTTGAGGCTGTGCCCCCTAGTCCTGCTGTCCTTTCTGAGTGGGAAGAGCCTCTCCACCTCTATCCTATCCATCCCATTCATCATCTTATACGTCTCAATGTGATCTCCCCTCATTCTTCTAAACTCTAACGAGTACAAGCCTAGTTTATTCAGCCTCTCCTCATAGCTCAACCCCCTCAACTCCGGTATCAGCCTAGTAAACCTCCTCTGCACTCCCTCCAAGGCCAAAATATCCTTGTGTAAGTGCGGCGACCAAAACTGCACACAGTACTCCAGCTGCGGCCTCACCAATGCCCTATACAGCTGCAGCAAGACCTCCCTACTTTTATATTCAATCCCCCTCGCTATGAAGGCCAGCATCCCATTCGCCTTCCTGACCACCTGCTGCACCTGCAAGCTGGGTTTTTGCGACTCATGCACAAGGACCCCAAGGTCCCTCTGCACTGTCGCCTGCTGCAGGTTTTCGCCACGTAAGTAATAGTCCTTCCTACCATTATTCCTACCAAAGTGGACAACTTCACACTTGCCAACATTAAATTCCATTTGCCAGTTCCTGGCCCATTCGCCCAGCCTATCTAGATCCCTCTGCAGACTCTCCACACCCTCCACACAATTTGCCGTTCCACCAATCTTGGTGTCACCAGCAAATTTCAACACCGTACACTCGGTTCCCTCCTCCAGATCATCTATATAAATGGTAAATAGCTGAGGCCCCAGCACCGACCCCTGGGGCACTCCACTAGTCACCAACCGCCAATCCGAATAGCACCCATTGACCCTCACTCTCTGCCTCCCATTTGACAGCCAATCCCCTATCCACGCTAACACCCTACCCCCAACTCCATGTCCCCTGACCTTCTGCAATAACCTCTTGTGTGGCACCTTATCAAACGCCTTCTGAAAATCAAGAAACACCACATCTACCGGCTCTCCTCTATCCACCGCCCTAGACACATCCTCATAGAATTCCAATAAATTCGTCAGACACGACTTCCCCTTAACGAAACTGTGCCACGTCTGCTCTATCAAACAATTCTCCTCAAGATGCCTTGCTATTTTCTCCTTGATTACGGATTCAAGCATTTTACCTACAACAGACTTTAAACTAACCAGCCTATAATTCCCTCCCTTTTGCCTGCTGCCCTTCTTAAACAACGGCGTAACATTAGCCGTTTTCCAATCTTCCGGCACTTCCCCGGAATCCAGCGAGGTTTGGAAAATAATCATCAAGGCATCCACTATCACCTCTGCCATTTCTTTCAGAACCCTTGGATGCATTCCATCCAGTCCTGGGGACTTGTCCACAATCAGTCCCTCCAGTCTGTCGAGCACTGCCTCTCTAGTAACAATAATGTCATTCAGGCCCTCCACTCCTACCATCTTTCCACCGCTAACACCCGGCAAACTATTCACGTCCTCCTCCGTGAAGACCGAAACAAAAAAGTTATTCAAGGCCTCAGCCATTTCCCCATCCCCTACCACTAAGTACCCCCTCTCATCCTCTAAGGGTCCAACGTTCACCCTAGTCAGCCTCTTCCTTTCTATATATTTATAAAAACGCTTACTATCCTTTTTCATATTTAGCGCTAGCCCAGCTTCATAGTTTATCCTACCCTTCTTTATCAACTTCTTCGTCATTCTTTGTTGATATTTAAACCTCTTCCAATCCTCTTCTCGCCCACTACTCTTAGCTACTCTAAACGCATCCGCTTTCAATTTAATACTCTCCTTTACCTCCTTCGTTATCCACGGCTGATTATCTCTCCTCCTACGATCCTTTTAAACCATCGGAATAAATTTCTGCTGAGCACCAAGAAAGATCCTCCACTGTTCCTCAGCAGACCTACCTTCCAATGTGCTCCCCCAATCAACATTCGCCAATTCCTCTCTCATCCTATCATACTCCCCTCTGTTCAAACAAAGGACACAGGTCCGGGAACCCACTTTCTCCTCCTCCATCTGCATCAGAAACTCCACCATACAATGATCACTCTTCCCAAAAGGATCCTTCACCACAAGGTCCCTAATTCTACCTGCCTCATTACATAACACCAGATCCAAGATAGCTCACTCCCTCGTCGGCTCCAACACACACTGTTCAAGGAAACTATCCCGGCAGCATTCCAAGAACTCCTCCTCGAGCCCACCGCGTCCAACATGGGTCGACCAATCAATATGTAGATTGAAATCCCCCATAATTATCACCGTTCCATTCCTGCATGCAGCATTTATTTGTGCGTTAATAGCCCGCCCCACCTCCAGGTCATTATTTGGGGCCTATAGACGACACCCATCAGCGTCTTCCTCCCTTTGCTGTTCCTAATCTCCACCCACAACGATTCCACTTTCTGCTCTTTGGCTCCTATATCTTCAGCTATATCTACAGCTGCAGTTATAGGCACACCCACGCATAGTCTGGCTACTGAGGCCAATTTCTAATTTAAAACATTTAAAAGTTAGAGAGAAAGCACCTCATGATGGGAGAGCAAGTTCCTCTCTTCTCTTACCTGAATTGCAGGCTGCTGTTCCTTGCGAGCTGGAGGGCCTCCAATTCCATTCCACATTCTTAATTGAATAATACCCCCCCTCAAGCCTCTAATTGGCCAGCTCAGGGAAAATCACTGCAGAGTGACTGTTTCCCATACGGTGTGGGATTATGACCCTCATTTTTCCCAAATATCAGGTTCCTGATCCAAAGCCTTCAATTTCTAAACCAGCTAATGTTTTTATAGAAACAAAATAGTTCACACAGTCTGGGATTCAGTGATTTTTTTTCACAATTAGGGCACGAGAGACTGAAATTAGACAACATCAACAATAAGAAATGGGTTGATATCATGTTTTTGTATTGCACCCAACTTTCCATACTGAATCTTCTTAAATATGATTAGCTGCTTCAGACGGCTCTGAATTGTCAATCCAACATCTTATGACAGGCGTTTCAAATAAGGGGTGGGCCATTTGGTTGTAAATTTCCAAGCAGTGGCCATTTTGTTAGGAATGTTTGGTAATTTAGGAACCATCTTTAGTGTTGCCAAACTACCATGATCTTTGATTATTGTCAAGATCAAAATAGGCATCAGAAGCAAGTCAAGGCAGCAGTTAGGTTGTGAAAGGGTTGAAAACAGCAGAAGGACTAAGGGAGAATTAACTTTTCCACTGGCAGCAGCGTGACAGCATAACAAATCTACCTCTCTATATTTGACAAGAATTGCCCCTCCCCACGAGTGGATTAGTGTATATGTGTTCTTTATTTTGTAGCAGATGACTTTCAACATCTTAACTATGTTGTTTGTTTAGGATTGTCTGGAATAAGGTAGTTTATAATCTGAAGCAAACAGCTTAATGGTAACTCAGCCTGACTTTGGAGAGATTAAAGCAGTGAATTTACTTAAGGCACGGAGATCTGACCTAAATCAAAATCATTGTCACTCTCCTAGCTTCTGTTACACATTAGCAGACACAAAGGAAAAGAACTAGATCACTCAAGAAAATGACTTCCACCATCGTTCCCTGTATTTGTAGCAATAGGTAAATGAAGAGTTTATAGTTTAAAAGAATAAGGAATGCGTTTTACTTAAAACATAAAACATTCAACCTACTTTTTACCAGAACATAAATTTTAAACCCAAGTTACTTGCTGTAATGTAAATCTAGTCCAGCTTCTCAAGGCAAATATTTAAAAAGCAGAGATTTTCTCTGTCAGATAACAATCTGCAACTTATTGGTAAATAAAAAAAAATTCTTTGAAGTTACATGGAGACAAAAGACAACAGATCATAACATGTTTCACAGTGCACTGAAATGGATTTTATGGTTGAAATATCAATGAGGCTATACGGCTCAACATTGTTCAGGTGATTACATGTTCACAGTTAAGCATGGAAATTAGGGAATTGTCCTGCTCTTCCAATGCTGTGCAATATTAGTGTCTGACTGACTGGCTCCCAATTTAAAATACATTGAAGGGCATAAATTTAATTACATTTCTCTTAGGTATGGACTAAGTTCACCAGAAAAAGTTAACAGTTGGTCAACTGTAATGAAGGAGGGAAAGGGTTAATGAATTTTGTACCGAGAATATATCACAAACATAACCCTTCACCATGGCTGATCTTCCCAGGCTTATATTGGTCCTGGCATTAATGTAAATTACTTGTTCATGTCTTTCATTCTTTAACTCTCATAAAGGCAAATGGTCAGATGTGAATAGAAAGACAGATGATCAGGTATGAATGTTATTTTGCAGACACTGCAAGTCTTGCCTGTTTATGTTAATTGAACATCGTTAAACAGCTGCTGTTGGGAAGCCGCAATCACACAAGTAACTTCAAAGACAGAGATGCCGAAGCGGTCGCAAGCATGGTAATTGAAGAAGGAAGATCAGAGACTCTGCCTGGAATTGGAAGTTTATGTCATACTTGATACTAAGACCGTGATGTATAAATACCCGCTTGTATTTGTGTTCTATGAGAAGTCTGGCAGTTCATTGTTCAGAACCAGTTCTCCCAAAGCTCTGGAATAAAAGCCAGGGCTTTGAAATAAAAGCCACTGTATTTTGACTCACTAACAATCTCAGAGGTATTATTTTATTTACAACTGTAAGTAGATACTTTATGGTAAAATATAAACTGCATTTACAGAGAAAAAGTTTCTTGTTAAGGTGTCTGATGAGATAAAGAATGAAAGGCTGCCAGACCTACTGAGTCTCTCTGTTCCTAGTTGTGCATTTAAAGATACAAGCATGAACTTTTTACCCATTAGGCATGTGCACTTGGTGGGCCCAGGAGTAGGCATGAAATGCTATTCTGCCCGTGATTGGCCCCAGAACGCAATTTCGTGTGAGCTGGACAATAGGTGAGCAGCCAGTGTGAACCACACATTAGGAAAGATTCCATGGAAGGCAGGACGAGGGCAGGTGTGTGGGCTGGCGCTTCTAATGTGCCCCACTGGGGACAACTGATGCAGAGTGTTTCAGGAATCTGCAAACCTCTAAAAATTAAATTGCAATGAAGGAAGGCAGCAAAGAGTTTCTCGGCAGCACATTCACAGACCTCAGTCCCAGTCACCTTTTTAAATGTCATTATGCTGGCAATGAGGAATTAAACAGTTTTTTCCTTCCCTCTGGACCATCTTTACTGTCAAGTAATCATCCGATATGAAAGATGACTCTTTTTGGTAAACCTGAAGTCTTTGATGCAAGCATAAAAGACTGGGCCCAATACACAGAGTGCATGCATTACTGTTTTCAAGCCATAAGACCATAAGACATAGGAGCAAAATGAGGCCACTTGCTCATCAAGTCTGCTCTGCCATTCAATCATGGCTGATATTTTTCTCATCCCCATTCTCCTGCCTTTTCCCCACAAACCCCTGATCCCCTTATTAATCAAGAATCTATCTATTTCCATCTTAAAGACACTCAATGACCTGGCCTCCACAGTCTTCAGCACCAAAGAGTTCCATAGACTTCCCAGTCTCTGGCTGAAGAAATTCCTCCTCATCTCTGTTTTAAAGGATTATCCCTTTAGCCTGAGGTTGTGCCCTCTGATTCTAGATTTTCCTGCTAGTGGAAACATCCTCTCCACATCCACTCTATCCAGACCTCACAGTATCCTGTAAGCTTCAAAAAGATCCCCCCTCAACCTTCTAAACTCTAATGAGTACAGACTCGGAATCCTCAATCCTCAATGCTGACTCAGTCCTACTTTACCATGCACTTCCAAGTACTCTGCGATCTCACCTTTAATAATAAACTCTAAAACCTAGCCAATGACTGAAGTCAGGCTAATTAGCCAATAACTTCCCATCTGCTGCCCCCCTCCCTTCTTAAGCAGTGGTGTTACATTAGCTACTGGGTCCCTCCAATGATTCCTGTAAGATCGCCACCAATGTCTCCACAATTTCCTCAGCTATCTCTTTTAGAAGCCTGGGGTGGATTCCATCTAGTCCAGGTGATTATTCCACCTTCAGACCTTTCAGTTTCCCTAGAACTTTCTCCTTAGTGATGGCCACTACACTCACATGATTCTCCTAGAGTTCTGACATCTCACTAGTGTCTTCCACGGTGAAGACTGATGCAAAGTAACTATTCAGTTCCTCTGCCATTGCTTTGTTTCCTATTATTACTTCCTCAGCCTCATTTTCCAATGGTCCAATGGCTATTTTTGCCTCTCTCTTATCTTTTATATATTGAAAACAAATTCTTCCTATCTTCTTTTACATTACTAGCTAGCTTACACTCATATTTCATCTTCTCCCTCTCTTATTGCTTTTATTGTTGTCCTTGGCTCACTTTTAAAGGCTACCCAATCCCCTGGCTTCTCACTAATCCTCGCCACTTTGTAGGCTTTTTCTTTTACTTTAAGCTGTCCTTGACTTCCTTCATCAGTCATAGATGCCTCTTCCTCCCCTTAGCATGTTTCCTCCTCCCTGGGATGAATTTCTGTTGTGCCTCCCAAATAACTCTCAGAAACTCCTGCCATTGCTGCTCCACTGTCTTCCCTTCCAGGCTCCCAAAAATATTGAGCGGGACGAGAAACAGAAAGTGATCCTGTTGACAGCATGCGGGGTCCCAATCTTCAGTGTAATAAAAAGCCTGACCTACCCAGATGCTCCTGACTCCAAAACCTTTAATGAATTGGTGGGCTTGGTTAAAGGCTATTATGACCCAAAACTCTTCATAATATTCCAGGGAAAACTCTTGGTGAATCAGGCCACTCTGAATGACGTGTTGAGAGGTAGACTGATCCGTGAAATTAACAATGTAACAGCGCAAAAAGATTTATTGGCAGAACCCAATTCAGATCTAAAGAAGGCCATTGAGATAGCTCTATCATTGGAGAATGCAGAGAAAGGAGTTCAGGAACTACAGGGAACATCAGATAGCAGTGTCCTCCAATTGTGGGGAGGAGCCTCATGCAATGTCCAGCCCTCAACTGAGAGCTATGCCATCAGTAAAGTATCCCAGAATTATAGTGATGGAGTCACTATAAAATCGCATCACCTGGCAGTCAAGGAAGAGCACGGACAGCCTTTAACCTCCTAGACAGCATTTCCAGATGTTTGTAGACGCCAGATAGCAGTGGACTATTGCAAGTATTGTAGAAGACCACAACTGAGGCTAAGATTTAGAGACAGTCAGAATGCATGCTTTTTCAAAAAGGCCAATGCCATTTCTGGACCATAACTTGCAGGTATGCTCACAATCAGGAACCTAGGGATAACATAAATATAACATAAATCACATCTCCATAATGGTGGAGTTGTTTGCCCCATATTGATGGAGTTGTTAGTAAATAGCCAGCCATTAAAATTGGAAGTGGATACAAGGGTTGTGGTCTCAGTTTTTTGAGGAACAGACTTATAATCATCTCTGGGTTGGTATTCAGCTCCTGAATTTAGAAAGCATAATGGCCAGCTGGCCACCTGCACAGGGGAACCATTGCAGATAAAGGACACCATGGCTACCCTTGTGACTTATAGGCAGCATCGGCTCAGTTTCCACTCAGGACAAGAATCTAGCCTTATGGGGAGAAATTGGCTCTAATACGTCAGACTGAATTGGCTGGAGATCTTCAAGCTAGAACTGCAGAACTGCGCAAAGTCATCAATAAGTACCCCAAAATCTTCCAAGAAGGGCTTGGAAAAAATAAGGGGAGCCAAGGCTAAGAGCTACATTGACCCCAATGCTGTGCCTAAGCATTTTAGAAGAAAAAGTATTTTAGAACACACACTCAATTGAAAAAGATAAGTCAGAGCAGGAACACCTGCAAAAACTGGGCATAAATTGTTCTATGGCTTGGTAGCTATAGATGTGATCAGCGCAACTTATGGGCCGAAAGGCCTGTTTGTGCGTGCTGTAGTGTTCTATGTATGTTCTATGTAAATAAGACCTATACAGTTCACACACCTATTGTTCCTGTCTTTAAGCCAGATAAGTCAATCCAATTATATTGATTTGATTTATTATTGTTACATGTATAGTACACAGTGAAAAGTATTGTCTTTTGCATGCTATACAGACAAAGCATACCGTTCATAGAGAAGGAAAGGAAAGAGTGCCGAATGTAGTGTTACAGACATAGCTAGGGTGTAAAGAAAGATCAACTTAGTGCAAGGTAGGGCCATTCAAAAGTCTGCTAGCAGCAGGGAAGAAGTTATTGAGGGGGAAGTTATCGTTGCTGCACCAGTTCATCAGATTCTCTATTTCATTCCTGTACTCTGTCTCATCTTTGCTTGAGTTCTGACCCGCTACAGTGGTGTCATCAGTAAAATTGAAAATCGAGTTGGAGTGGAATTTGGCCATACTGTCAAAGGTGTGTAAGAGTATAGTAAGGGGCTAAGGACACAGCCTTGTGGGGCACCGGTGTTGAGGATGAACATGGAGGTGTTGTTGCCTATCCTTATTGATTGTAGTCTATGGGTTAGGAAGTTCAATATCCAGTTGCAGAGGGAGGAGCTGAGGCCTGGACACGGAGTTTGGAGATGAGTTTTGTAGGAATAATGGTGTTGAAGGCTGAGCTCAGTCAATAAATAGGTGTCTAAAATAGATGTCTTTGTGATCTAGGTGTAGGTCCAGGGAGATGGTGTGGATCTATTATGGTGGTACGCGAACTGTGGTGAATCCAGGCAATCCTGGAGGCTGGATTTGTGCCGTGACTAACCTTTTGAAGCACTTCATAATGGTTGATGTCAGAGTCACCAGATGATAGTCATTAAGACACACTGCTTGGCTTTTCTTTGGTACCAGGATGATGGTCATCTTCTTGAAGCAGACAGGGACCTCAGATTGCTGTAAAGAGAGGTTGAAGATGTCTGCAAATACCCCCACCAGCTGATCCATATAGGACCTGAGTGGTCGTCTGGGTACCTCATCCGGGCCAGTCGCTTTCTGTGGGTTGATCTTTGAGAAAGCTGCTCTGACATCTGCAATTGTGACCTCAAAAAAGAGGCTTCCCGGGTGGAGGATGTGCTCTCGCTGGCCTCTTTGCATTGATCTCACCATAGAAGGGTGCGATGGAGCCAGAGATTTTACATGCCTTCATCTTGTAGCCTGGTATGACTTGAATCATAGTTCAATTCCAGAGAAGGAGCCTGAGAAATGGCTACCACATCCAAGGAAGGCAACATGTACACAAACTACCTGTTCACGACTAAGGGAAGTACTGACGAAAAATAATACAGGACTCTTTCCAGGAGCTGTAATTGGAATGAATACACTTTAAATAGTCAGTGGGAGACCATGTGGCTAGCCTGGGACCCTAGCTTGGTCCAATACTGTCTTTTGTCATTGTTGATGGATCCCCTTAGATCATGTCTGGCTTTCTTGTATAGATCAGCCTCAGGTCTAGACTTCAGGAAGCAGTGGATATCCCTATTCATCCATGGTTGGGAAGAAGCGGATTTGCTTCTTTGGCATGCAGTTTTCTACACAGTTAATAATGAAGTCAGTTATTGTGGTGGCATTCTTGTTCAGGCTGGTCGCAGTTTTTAAACACTGACCATTCCACTGATCTGAAGCAGTCCCATAGGAGATCATCTGATTCCTCAAACCAACATTGCATGAAATGTGTGTGTGTGTGTGTGTTTGTGTGTGTGTGTCTGTTAAGCAGTGTAAATGGCCTGAAGGTGGGGAGAGGTGAGGTCCACATGGATCATAAGTACAAAATGTTCAGGAGCTAACAACATACACAATGGATTGAAAGAATATGAAGGGATAATTGAGAAGTCTCTGAGGGAGGAAAACCTCCGAGATGATGGCAAGAGTTTCCATATTCACATAAGGAGGGTCCAAGCTGGTCCAGTAATGACAGCTCAGCAGCATCGTCTTCCAACCTGCAGCAATGGTACAGTACAATATTAAAATGAGGTGAGCTCTTCTGGTCACTTACCATTTACAAATTAGACAGAGGCAATCAGAAAAAAGGAAAGATCTGGAATTCCCTCAAAAGCTGATCTATTTCTCTATATTTTATGGCTTAAGACTCACCTTAAAAGTTGCATCTTTAAATGAGCTTTTTGACACCTGTGCAACATCTCGTTGATTTCAGGTTTTGTTTGATCACATTTCTGTGAAGCAACTTGGGATGTATTTCGACATTGAAAGTTCTGTATAAATTTTTGTTGGTGTTGTTTCTGCTTTTTGATCAGCATTCCAGTGGAAGTTAGCAGAACTTGAGTAATTTCAAGTCTCCTGTTTCCACAAAGAAATACAGATTAATATTCAATAAAAACAAAGAATCAATTATTCCATGTCCAGGCAGCTGAAAAATTATACATCACACCAAAAGGTGATAGAGGCATTGCCAGCTTGAATGTGAGGTTGTGTTGGTTATCATGTTAATTCTATAAAGCTTATGACTGATTTTATGACATGGAAGTACAAAATAAATAGTATTGATGATTTTCAGACTGCTTAATACAGACAGAACATTCATTCTAACCATAACCGGACTCACCCGTGCCTTATGTGAAACCTGTTGCTACGTTCTCCCTCTATTATACTGCTGCTTTATTGCTTGAACTGAATGTAGAGTGAAAGCACTCCTGGAGGGCTTGATTTAGACATGCCTTTTGTTTATTTGTCTAAGGATTTTTTTATCATCTGCTTTTGCCTCCTGTGTACATAATATCATAAGACATACAGCACAAGCCCCAGGGCAGGACAAATTGCACGGAAAGTGGTTCACAGTAAATTCAAAAGGTGAACTATTTTCAAACATAAAGATTGAAGAAACATTCTTCTCAAAGGGTTAGAAGCAATGCCATATTTCAGCAACAGATGAAAGGGGCACTGATTAATAATTTTTATATCCTAACTCTTGAATGACCATTTATAAAACCTGCAACTTTCTGGATGTTTTAACAATTATCTGGCTAATTGTGCTTTTTACTCTGATGTTGTTTAATTTTCTATCTCTTCCTTTAATGATGTATGTCACCTCGCTTTTGTAAAAGTGAACTCAGCTTTGAAGTAAGTAGCAGGAATTTTTAGTTGATAACTTGTAGTGCTCTGAATTCCTTTAGTATGAACCCTATCCTGCTCCAATCACACCAAACATAAAATTTCAGTACAATTGCCATAAAATAATCTCACATTGTATTGAATACAAACGTTAGCATTTAGCGTTTCTCAGTCTCCGAGAAAATTAGTAATTTTAGATTTCTATTTCTCCGTCTCCAGGATGATGATCCTAGAGCAATATTTAAAGAAGAAAATGTTTTCATCAATATATATCCCTCAAACAACATCAGGGAAATAGATTACCAATAGTTTGTGAGATCTTGCTGTATGCAAACTGGCTATTGCAGTCCCCTACAAGAGTAACTACATTAAATTGGTTGTAAAACATTAATGAGGTTATGAAACAAGCTGTAAAAGGGCAAATTCTTCCCCTCTTCCTTTTTGGTTCTTGATATCATCTAAACCCTTCAACAAATTTCACCTTTGAAATCACTGCTAAGATCTTAATACTGACATGGTTAAAAGGTACAGAAAAGTGAGAGTGATTCCAAAAATGCAATATGATCTTCAAACAGACTGCTGAAATATGCAGACACCAGGCAGATGTAATCTGGACAGGTGCGAAGTGATGCACATTGGGAGAAACAACATGAAGGAATATTAGAATCTTAATTGTTCTATTTTGAGATGGTCAAGACAGAAAGATATGGGGTCAGGATTGGTATGGCACATCCACAAATCTACAAAGGTAGTAGGACAAATTAATAAAGCAGTTAATAAAGTGTATAGAATACTTAGTTTTTTAAATAGGCGTTTTGAATACAAAACCAAATAAGTCATGCTACGTCTTTCTAAATCAGCTGGAGTACAGTTGCACTGCAAAGCTGCCAGGCTGGCAATGTTGGGGTGCCCAGTGGCCGCTGCCAGGGTGCCAGGCTGGCAAGTGCCTGGTACTCGGCTGACAGTGCCAGGGTACCATATAGAACATAGAACATAGAACTAAGTCTTCCTGCAAACTATGACACCCTTCCTCACTATCTACCACACCTCCGACTTTGGTGCCATCAGCAAATTTACTAATCCACCCAACTATACCCTCATCCAGATCATTAATAAAAATTACAAACAGCAGTGGCCCCAAAACAGATCCCTGAGTCACACCACTCGTTACCGAACTCCATGATGAATATTTACCATCAACCACCACCCTCTGTCTCCTATCCGCTAGCCAATTCCTGATCCAATTCCCTAGATCTCCCCCAATCCCATATATCTGCATTTTCTGCAGAAGCCTACCATGGTGAACCTTATCAAACGCCTTACTAAAATCCATATACACCACGTCCACTGCCTTACCCCCATCCACCTCTTTGGTCACTTTCTCAAAAAACTCAATAAGGTTAGTAAGGCACGACCTACCCGCCACAAAACCATACTGACTATCTCCAATCAATTCATTACTCTCCAAATAACTATAAATCCTATCCCTAATAATTTTTTCTAAAACCTTGCCCACAACAGAAGTGAGACTCACCAAAGAGGCAGTGGGAAATAGAGGAGCAGATACGTAGACAGTTCACTGACATGTGCAAAAATAATAATTGGGGATTTCAACTTCCCCAACATAAATTGGGACAGTTGTTGTGTAAAAGGTTCAGAGAGGGTGGATTTCTTGATATGTACCCAGGGGAGATTTTTGTGTCAATATATATGTAGTAGGCCCAAAAAGGGATAGAATGGTGCTGGGTCTGGTTCCGGAATAGAGCAAGGGTGGGCCTGAGTAAGTTGCTGTGGCAGACAGTTAGTGCAACCTCGATAGGTTGAAAGCACTGTAGATAGTCTATGATTCTATGAACTGACCCAGAAAGAAAAGCATGGGCCTCCATAGTCTAACTTATTAGTAGTCTTCTCAAAAATCAACTAATCAGATATGAGAGATGCCAGGATAGCCAATAGAATTAGAAAAAGCCTCTCAGAAATTATAGAATGAGTTGATTAAAACGTTAAGCAAGCAGAACAATAGCAAATCAAATTTAAGGCAGACAAATGCAGCGTTAAAGCAGAAAAAAAAGATACTCCGTGAATGTGAGCTTCCCAGCTCACCACACCACTTGCATGGCAAGCCAGAAGGGCAAAAGGCAAAAAGTTGGGTTCTCGCCTCTCACAATCCTGCCGGTATGCTTTGCCAGCAAAATCAGCATTTTGGTAGAAAACATTCATAAGTATCAACATTCATAAGTCATTGAAGTATCCATTCTGCAAATGTTATTAATAATTCCAATGCTTTGTCACAGTTCTGTTCTTTATGTATTACAAAGCATGTATTTTAGACCACAGGTTGTGCTGCCGCTCCCATCTTACAGGCGGAAACTGAAAATGGAGAATCCAATAAAGGAATGTTGGTCTGAGGGAACTGATGATCTCCTTCGGGACTGCTCCGAGTGAGTTGACTGATCAATATTTAAGAACTTGGTAACCAACTTGAATGAGTACACCACTATAGTAACTGACTGCATTATTAAGTGTGTAGAAGACTATGTGCCAAAGGTGCAAATCCATATGTTTCCCAACTGGAAACCATGGATGAACAGGACAGCCACTGCTTGCTGAAGTGCAGGTCTGAGCCATCCACGTCAGGCAACCCTGACCTACACAAGAAATCCAGATATGATCTATGGAAAACCATCAAAGATGCCAAGAGACAGTTCCGGACCAAGCTAGAGTCTGGGCTAGCCACATGGACTCCCGCCGACTTTGGCAAGGACTACAAGATATAACAGGCTACAAGATGAAGGTATGTAGAATTGCCAAGTGCACCAATGCACCCCTCCTGATGAGCTTAATACATTCTATGCCTGTTTTAACCAAGCGGTCAGTGGGAGCACGCCATGTGCCCTTGAAGCCTCAGCCGAACCGATATCCGAGATCACCATCACAGATGTCAGATCAGTCTTCTTGAAAGTCAACCCACAGAAAGGGACTGGCCTGGGTGGGGTACCCAGACAAGCAGTCAAATCTGTGTAGATCCAACTGGTAGGGGTATTTGCATACATTTTTAACCTCTCTTTACATCAATATGAGGCCCCCATCTGCTTCGAGAAGATGACCATCATCCCTGTACTGAAGAAAAGCCAGGCAGTGTACCTTAATGATTATCGCCCAGTGGTGCTGACGTCACTCGTTATGAAGTGCTTTGAAAGGTTAGTCATGGAACGAATGAATTCCTGCGCACCAGATTTCCTGGATTCACTACAGTTCACCCATCACGGCAACAGATCCACAACGGACACCACCTCCCTGGCCCTACACTCAACCCTGGAATTTAATGTTGGCAAGTGCGAGGTGGTCCACTTTGGTAGGAAGGACTATTACTTACGTGATGAAAAACTGCAGCAGGCGACGGTGCAGAGGGACCTCGGGGTCCTTGTGCATGAGTCGCAAAAACCCAGCTTGCATGTGCAGCAGGTGGTCAGGAAGGCGAATGGGATGCTGGCCTTCATAGCGAGGGGGATTGAATATAAAAGTAGGGAGGTCTTGCTGCAGCTGTATAGGGCATTGGTGAGGCCGCAGCTGGAGTACTGTGTGCAGTTTTGGTCGCCGCACTTACGCAAGGATATTTTGGCCTTGGAGGGAGTGCAGAGGAGGTTTACTAGGCTGATACCGGAGTTGAGGGGGTTGAGCTATGAGGAGAGGCTGAATAAACTAGGCTTGTACTCATTAGAGTTTAGAAGAATGAGGGGAGATCTCATTGAGACATATAAGATGATGAATGGGATGGTTAGGATAGAGGTGGAGAGATTCTTCCCGCTCAGAAAGGACAGTAGGACTAGGGGGCACAGCCTCAAGATAAAGGGGGGACGGTTTAGAACGGAGTTGAGGAGAAACTTCTTCACTCAAAGGGTGGTGAATCTCTGGAATTCTCTGCCCGTTGAAGTGGTGGAGGCTGCCTCGCTAAATATTTTTAAGACACGGGTTGATGGGTTTTTGATATGCGAGGGGATTAAGGGTTATGGGGAGAGGGCGGGAAAGTGGAACTGAGCCACGACAGATCAGCCATGATCTTATTGACTGGCGGGGCAGGCTCGAAGGGCTAGATGGCCTACTCCTGCTCCGATTTCTTATGTTCTTATGTTCTTATGTAACACCCAGATATCAAGGACACTTATATCAGACTCCTATTTATTGATCACAACTCTGCCTTCAACACGATTATTCTGACAAAACTCATCTCCAAACTCCATGGACACAAACTCTGTGTGTCCGGATCCTAGGCTTCTGAGAGTAGGAATTAATGGGTGCTTTTCAAATTGGCAGGCAGTAATTAGTGGGGTGCCACAGAGATCAGTTCTGGGGCCCACAATATATATTAATGATTTGGATGAAGGAACAAAATGTAACATCTTAAAGATGCAGATGATACCAAGTTGGGTGCAATGGTGAACTATGACGAGAATACAGAGATTCTTCAGAATGATCTGGATAGATTGGGTCAGTGGGCAAATCAATGACAGATGCAGTATAATTTGGATAAGAGTGAGGTTATTCACTTTAGAAGCAAAAACGAGAAGGCAGGTTACTATCTGAATGGCTGTAAATTGGGAGAGGGGAGTTTGCAACAGGGCCTGGGTGTCCTTGTGCATCAGTCACTGAAGGTGCAGCAGGCCATAAGGAAGGCAAGTGGCATGCTGGCCTTCATTGCGAGAGGTTTTGAGTACAGGAGCAGGGATGTGTCGTTGCAACTATACAGGGCCTTGGTGAGGCCATACCTAAAGTATTGTGTGCCGTTTTGGTCTCCTTTTCTGAGGAAGGATGTTCTTGCTTTTGAGGGAGTGCAGCGAAGGTTTACCAGGCTGATTCAGGGGATGGCGGCACTGATGTATAAGGACAGATTGACTAGGTTAGGATTGTTTTTGTTGGAGTTTAGATGAATGAAGGGAGACTTCATAGAGACTTATAAAATTCTAACAGGTCGAGACAGGACAGATGCGGTGAGGATATTACCGTGTGAATGTAAGCCTACTTGTGACTAATAAATCAACTTTACATGAAAAGGTCCGTTGACCTCGGGCAGGATTTTCTGATCCCGAGGATGTTCCCAATGGCGGGGGAGTCCAGAACCAGGGGTCATAGTCTGAGGATTCAGGGTAGACCATTTAGGAGGGAGGTGAAGATTTCTTCAGCCAAAGAGAGATAAGCCTTTGGAATTCTTTACCACAGAAAGTAGTTGATGCATGCAAGAGGCGGCTGGATATAGTACCTGGGGCAAATGGGATCAAAGGTTATGGGGAAAAAGCAGGATTAGGCTCTTGAGTTGGATGATCAGCTATGATCTTAATGAATGGCAGAGCAGGCTCAAAGTGCCAAATTGGTCTTCTCCCCTCATATCTTCTATGTTTCTATGTTAACCCACAGACCACAATCAGTAAGGAGAAGCAACAACACCACCTCCACGATCATTCTCAACACTGGTGCCCCACAAGGCTGTGTCCTCAGCTCTTACCATACTCCTTATACATCTATGACTGTGTGGCCAAATTCCCCTCCAACTCGATTTTCGGGGTGAATTTTCCCTTTCTGTTGCCACGGGAATTGTATTGAGAGCAAGGGGTGGACCGGGGCGGCAAGGTGACACAGTGGTTTGCACTGCTGCCTCATGACAACATAAGAACATCAGAACTAGGAGCAGCAGTATCCCATCTGGCTCCTTGAGGTTGCTCATCCATTCAATAAGATCATGGCTGATCCTTTTGTAGACTCAGCTCCACCTACCCACCTGCTCATCTTAACCCTTAATTCCTTTACTGTTCAAAACTTTATCTGTCCTTGCCTTAAAAACATTCAATGAGGTAGCCTCAGCTGCTTCACTGGGCAGGGAATTCCATAGATTCACAATCCTTTGTGTGAAGAAGTTCCTCCTCAACTCAGTCCTAAATCTGCTCCCCTTTATTTTGAGGCTATGCCCCCTAGTTCTAGTTTCACCCGCCAGTGGAAACAACTTCCCTGCTTCTATCTTATCTATTCCCTTCATAATCTTATATGTTTCTATAAGATCTCACCTCATTCTTCTGAATTCCAACGAGTATAGCTCCAGTCTACTCAGTCTGTCCTCATAAACCAACCCTCTCAACTCCAGAATCAACCTAGTGAGTCTTTTTGTACCCCTCCAGTACCAAAACTGTACACAGTACTCTAGGTATGGCCTCACGAGCACCTCATACAGTTGCAACATAACCTCACTGTTTTTGAACTCCATCTCTCTGGCAATGAAGGACAAAATTCCATTTTCCTTCTTAATTACCTGCTGCACTTGCAAACCAGCTACTTGAGATTCCTGCACAGGGAAACCCAAGTCCCTCTGCACAGTAGCATGCTGCAATTTGTACCATTTAAATAATCATCCATTTTGCTGTTATTCCTACAAAATAGATGACCTCACATTTATCAACATTGTACTCCATCTGCCAGACCCTCGCCCACTCACTTAGATTACCTATATCCCTTTGCAGGCTTTCAGCATCTTCTGCACACTTTACTCTGCCACCCATCTTAGTGTCATCTGTGAATTTTGACACACTACACTTTGTCCCCAACTCTAAATTATCTATGTAAATCATAAACAATTGTGATTCCTACACTGATCCCCAAGGCACACCACTAGTCACTGATTGCCAACCAGAAAAACATCCATTTACCCCCACTCTTTGCTTTCTGTGAGTTAACCAATCTTCTATCCATGCTAATACATTACCTATAACAGTAGCAGTCTTTAGTGTGGCATCTTGTCAAATGCCTTCCAGAAATCCACATACACCATATCCACTGGTTCCCCATTGTCCATTGCACATGTAATGTTCTCAAAGAATTCCACCAAATGACCTTCCCTCGTGAACCCATGCTGTGTCTTAGCAATTGGATAATTTATATCCAGATGTCTCGCCATTTTTTCCTTGATGATAGATTCACAGCCTCACAGTGCCAGGGATCCGGGTTTGATTCCCAGCTTGGGTCACTATCCATAGATAGCGGAGTTTGCACTTTCTCCTTGTGTATGCGTGGGTTTCCTCCAGGTGTTCCGATTTCCTCCCACGGTCCAAAAGATGTGCAGGTTAGATGAATTGGCCATGTTATATTCTCTCTCAGTGTACTGAACAGGCGCCAGAATATGATGACTAGGGGATTTTCACAGTAACTTTATTGCCGTGTGAATGTAAGCCTAATGTGACTAATAAATAAACTTTACATGAAAAGGTCCATTGACCTCAGGCAGGATTTTCTGATTTTGGGGCAAGCATGGCTGGAAAATCCCACCCTTCAAGTTTGCTAATGGCACCACTGTAGTGGGTTGGGTCTCAAACCAATGATGAAACAGAGTACAGGAAAGAGATAGAGAATCTAGTGAAGTAGTGCGACAACAACAATTTCTCCCTCAATATCAGTAAAACGAAGGAGATAGTCATTAACTTCAGGAAGCATAGTGGAGGTTGTGCCCTTACCTACATCAATGGGGATGAAGTGGGACTTATATGCCCTTGCTTATATGAACGGGATTCATCTGGTTGAAAGCTTCAGGTTTCTAGGTATCCAGATCACCAACAACCTGTCTTGGTCCCTCCCCTCCAATGCTGTAGCTAAGAAAGCCCAACAATGCCTCTGCATTCTGAGGAGGCTAAGGAAATTTGGCAAGTCCATTATAACTCTCACTGACTTTTATAGATGCACCATATAAAGCATCCTTACTGGTTGTATCACAGCTTGGTATGGCTCCTGCTCTGTCCAAGACCAGAAAGAACAACAAAGCATTGTGAACATAGCTAGTCCATCAATGTAAGAGGGGGTTCAGAATAACCTGGAGCTAAAAGATTAACAAATCAGAGTAGACTAATTTAGAGTGAAGTCACGAAGTGCCTGGAATATATCTTACAAAGGTAATGTTTGCATAGAGACACATGTAACCACTGTTAGATAATTTAGACATGTATTTCTAAATATTCTGTATTAAAAGCATATGCCTTGGTCAATGGCACAATACTTGAAGGCATGATGGGACTTAGTCAAGTAAAAAGAACCACTTCAGATGATTAGCTTTACCCTACCTTGACCCCTTTGTTTTCATTTTATTTAATTTTTAAGTGTTCTCTACCTTTTATTTCTTTGTCTTTCTTTAGTTTTCTTTCCCCACATTTAGTCTCCCTTTTCCTTACCTTTTCTCCACTTTTTCTCAATTTTACCTCTCTCCCACATATCTCCCCTCCCCCGCCACATCTTAATCTGTCACAGTTTACCTTCTAATTTTAGCTTCTCTGTCATTTGGTTATTCACACCTTCTATTCTCTCAATGGACTATCATTAGCAGCCTTTCCTTTGTTTTATGGCTATGATTTATCTTTCATTCCCTCACCCTACAATATAAACATCTCCCACTTTCTATGCCTTTTAGCTTTGAGAACGGTTATCTGGATTCAATATGCCGGCTCTTTTCTCTCCTTACAGATGCTGCCAGACCTGCTGAGATTTTCCAACATTTTCTCTTTTCAAAAAAGAACCAAATTCCTTGGAACAATACAGCTACTGAGTGCAGCTTTGATCAGTGCGAACTCCAAACAGTCCAAGCAATCCCAGACAAGTTACTGAATAGGGCATACAGTTTCCCAATAGGGGGTTGCTAGGAGACTATGAGAAAGGCTTACAAAATCCCTGAGTCCACATAATCCCATGCTGTCAAAGAGTGAATGATATTGGCCATGGTAAATCTATACTAATAATGATGGCTCACACCTTCTGGGATGAGCAGAGACGGTGGGCAAGTGACTTATGAAAACTGTATAATTGCAATACTGAGCAATGTAATTTTAGATCACCACTAAAATCACCCTCCATCGCTGTGTTGAAATAAAGTAACGTCTTTAACCAGAATACTGTCTCCACGAGTCTTTGTATTAACTGAGCTTAGTAAAGAAGGAAAATCCCTCACATGAAAGGCAGCTTATTGCTTACACTCTGAAGAAAAGCTTTGACAATCAAGCAAACCTGCCTCCCATCCATTGACTCTGTCTACACTTCCCATTGCCTCAAAAAAGCAGCCAACATAATCCAAGCCCCATGTACCCCACACATATTATCTTCTACCTTCTGTTGGGAAAAAGATACAAAAGTCTGAGATCACATAGCAACCGACTCAAGATCAGCTTCTTCCCTGCTACCATCAGAATTTTGACCTGACTCGCACTAAGTTAGTCTTTCTCTATACCCTAGCTATGACTGTAACACTACATTATGTACGCTCTTCTTTCCTTCTCTATGAACGGTATGCTTTGTCTGTATAGCATGCAAGAAACAATAATTTTCGCTGTATAAATGTAACAATAATGGTTCAACTCAAAAAATAAATCAAATCAAATTATACTGTCCAGTTTGCTGTTGAAATTTTGAAATTGGATTTGCAATTCATGAACACAATCATTTTTGGAAATATTGAACAATAATGGTCCAAGCATTAATCCTTGTAGAAAACTATTTGCCATCATTTATGTTTGATATATTGAATTTGGTTTCTGCCTTGCAGCTTATTTTCTTCTTATCCCTTAACTCTACCTGCTGTGCGATATCTCATCAAAGGCTTTTTGGAAATGTAAATAGAGTCATAGAGTCGTTGAGGTTTACAGCATGGAAGCAGGCCCTTTGGCCCAACCTGTCCATGCCGCCCTTTTTTTTAAACCCCTAAGCTAGTGCCAATTGCCCGTATTTGGCCCATATCCCTCTATGAGTTCTGGAGGAGGTAGGACTTATACAAAGTAGACCGGTTACAGCTGGCAGGACCGGGACTGATGTCCTGGGGGAGTGTTTAATATGCCAGGGGGATGGGAAACTATGTAAGGAGTCCGAGAAGGAGGGAACAAGGACAAAATGTCCCAATTACATCAAAAGTCAGGAAAAAAGTTAAAAGATTGGAGAATTCAGGAGATGTTATTATTGGAAGTGTTAGAATTCAAAAAGAAGGTACAAAAACTAGCATAAGGGCACTTTATCTGAATGCTCGTAATATTCGAAACAAGATAAATGAGTTGTGAATGAGTATTATAGAGAAATGGTTGTAGGATGGTCATGACTGGGAGTTGAATATCCAGGGGTATCAAACTGTTCGGAGGGACCGACAGGAAGGTAAGGGAGGTGGTGTAGCTCTGATATTTAAGGATGACATCAGGGCGGTGATGAGAGATGTTATAGATCCTATGGAAAAAAAGGTTGAATCTATTTGGGCGGAAATTAGAAATAGTAAGGAGAAAAGGTCACTGATAGGCATAATCTATAGGCCACCAAATAATGACATCATGGAGGGGAGAGAAATAAACAAAGAAATAACTGATGCATGTAAAAATAGTACAGCAATTATCATGGGGGATTTTAATCTACATACCAATTGGTCAAACCAGGTTGATCAAGGCGGCCTTGAGGAGGAGTTCACAGTATGGTTGAATTTAAAATACAGATGGAGTGTGAGAAGGTAAAATCCAATACCAGTGTCTTGTGCTTAAAGGAAACTAGAGATGAGAGAAGCATTGGCTAAGGTAGACTGGGAGCAATAACTTTATGGTGGGACAATTGAGAAACGGTGAAGGACTTTCAAAGTGATCTTTCACAGTGCTCAGCAAAAATATATACCAGTGATAAGGAAGGACTGTAGAAAAAGAGATAATCAGTCATGGATATCAAAGGAAATAAAGGAGGGTATCAAACTGAAAGAAAATGCATACAAAGTGGCAAAGATTAGAGGATTGGTAAATCTTTAAAGGTCAACAGAAAGCCAAGCTATAAAGTAAGATGGATTATGAGAGTAAACTAGTTCAGATTATAAAAACAGATAGCAAAAGTTTCTACAAATATATCAAATGATAAAGAGTGTCTCAGGTAAATATTGGTCCTTTAGAGGATGAGAAAGGGGATGTAATAACTGGAAATGAGAAAATGGCTGAGGCATTGAATAGGTATTTTGTGATGGTCTTCACAGTGGAAAACACAAATAACATGCCAAAAATTGATGACAGGAAGGCTATGGCAGGTGAGAATCTAGAAACTATCATTATCACAAAAGAGGTAGTGTTAGGCAAGTTAATGGGGATAAAGGTAGACAAGTCTCCTGGTCCTGATGGAATGTATCCCAGGGTACTAAAAAAAGATGGCGAGAGAAATGACAAATGCATTAGTGGTAATTTACCAAAATTTGCTGGTCTCTGGGGTGGTTCCCACAGATTGGAAAACAGCAAATGTGATGCCACTGTTTAAAAAAGGAGGTAAACAAAAAGCGGGTAATGATAGGCTGGGTAGCTTAACTTCTGTAGTAGGGAAAATGCTTGAATCTATCATCATGGAAGAAATAGCAAGACATCTGGATATAAATTGTCCCAATGGTGAGATGCAGCATGGTTGACTAATTTGGTGGAAGTCTTTGAGAACATTACATGTGCAGCGAACAATGGGGAATCTGTGGATGTAGTGTATCTGGATTGCCAGAAGGCATTTGACAAGGTGCCGCACCAAAGACTGCTACATAAGATAAAGGTGCATGGTGTTACGGGTAATGTATTAGCATGGATAGAGGATTGGTTAACTAACAGGAAGTAAAAAGTGGGGGTAAATGGGTGTTTTTCTGGTTGGTGATCAGTGACTAGTGTGTGCCTCAGGATCAGTATTGAGACCACAATTGTTTACGATTTACATAGATGATCTGGAGTTGGCGACCAAGTGTAGTGTGTCAAAATAACACCAAGATGAGTGGCAGAGCAAAGTGTGCAGAGGATGCTGAAAGTCTGCAAAGGGAGAGATAGTCTAAGGGGTGTGTGAGGTTTGGCAGATGGAGTACAATGTTGGTAAACGTGA
Source organism: Carcharhinus amblyrhynchos (assembly GCF_965287045.1). Classification (NCBI taxonomy): domain Eukaryota; kingdom Metazoa; phylum Chordata; class Chondrichthyes; order Carcharhiniformes; family Carcharhinidae; genus Carcharhinus; species Carcharhinus amblyrhynchos. Next base: position 38,761,890 of record NC_137325.1, read on the forward strand.
GATCATCCAATTTGGTAGGAATAACAACAAAATGGACTCATAGAATCATAGAACCCTACAGTGCAGAAAGAGGCCCTTCGGCCCATTGAGTCTGCACCGAACACAATCCCACCCAGGCCTTACCCCCATATCCCTACATATTTTACCCACTAATCCCTCTAACCTAAGCATCTCAGGACACTAAGGAGCAATTTCAGCATGGCCAATCAACTTAACCCACACATCATTGGACTATTATTTAAATGGGAAAAAAATTACAGCATGCTGCTGTGCAGAGGGACCTGGGTGTCCTTGTGCAAGAATCACAAGGAGTTGGTTTGCAAGTGCAGCAGGTAATTAAGAAGGCAAATGGAATTTTGTCCTTCATTGCTTGAGGAATGGAGTTTAAAAACAGCGAGGTTGTGTTGCAGCTGTATAAGGTGCTGATGAGGCCACACCTGGAGTACTGTGCACAGTTGTGTCTCCTTACTTGAGACGGGACATACTGCCACTGGAGGGGGTGCAGAGAAGATTCACTAAGTTGATTCCAGAGTTACCCGTGGCTCCATTGTGCATTCAGTGGGTTGGTAGTTCTGAAACCTCAACTATGCCATCGGGAGAAGTGGTCACTGTTGAGGCAGGCAAGCGACTTCAGGCCTCTGACAGGGAGGTATCGAAAATGATGAACAGATCGGGGTCAGAGGGGAACGATTTAAGCTGCTCCCCAGACCCTTACGGCTGCTGCATCAAGGCCAACTCCATTAAACAAGCAGTCTCAGCACACAGCAGGGGGTTACCTTGTTATTGGCAAAATGCCAGTGGTTCCGTAAAATGGTCTTTATTAAGACCTTTAAATGTGTAAAAATGTTGACCCATCTCTTGGACATTTTTATTTGTCTAGTCCCATCAGAAGATTTAGTAAAGAAATGATAGGAAAATAAATCATTCAGTGCTACCACTTACATGATTCTAACAACCCAGTGGGAAAAGAGCTAGTGATGTAAATGTAAGTGATTGTAGCAAAGCTTTGTTTACAAAATGGATCAATAGCAATGATATACCTCCGGACTATTGTGGTTTTTTTTAATACAAGCAAAAACGGCACAGAGTACAATGCCCAAATAACATCTCCCACATCAGATGACATCTGCAGTGGAGAAGTTTTGTTGGAGCCAGCTGTATCTTTGAGTCGGGGCAGAATACAAGTATTTAAATTCCAATCTCTGTTATTTTACTTAAATACTAAATAACAATTGACTTATCTGACTCATCAGTTCGTGTATTTTAATAAACTATAAATTATTCAGGACCAGGTACTTAGTTTGTTGAACTTCTGCCAATGTGATCTTCAAGTTAACTGCCAGTAAAATCAAAGTCCTAGATGATTGTTTTTGGGCTTGGCATATATTTTTTGTACTGGAATCAACTTTGTAGACAATTATTTGGCTGACAATAGGTTTGTGCAAACAATTATTTTGTGGACATTCCACTCAGTCTTACAATGCAGTAGACAGGGTGTCTTGAACAAAACAATAAATTGTTACAAAGTAAATAAAGAATCAGCTGCAAATGAACTATATTTATTAATGTGATTATACATTTATTTTAATTTCACTGATATCTTCCAGTTTGCTTTTGAAACGAAAAGTAAAATCTGTCTCCGAAGGAATTGGCACAAACTCCTCAATCAATCGAGTAGCTTTACTCTAATATTACAAACTCCCAGTTCTGTTCGTACAACACTTCTTTTTCTAATAACCTGAGAGGTTTAATTTAAATTATAACATACCTTCAGAAATGCCCTCATTTCTGCTCTCAATAGATCTGCATACTGATCTGGTCAGTGTCAATTAAGTTATATTACACATAGCCACCTCAGAGTTTATATTTACTCCCACAGTCACAAGGCATTGCACATTAATCTGCAAGAATCTACTGCACAGTATCATTGCTACATTACTCAGAACAGCTCCAACAACTTGCATTTATATGGTGTCTTTGATATAGTAAGGTTTCCAAATGTGCTTCAACAGTCCCTCCAATCGCCACCCCTGATTGCAAAGAACACTATAGCACAGGGACAGGCTCTTCTGCCCTCCAAGTTTGTGCCGACACAGATGCCTCTCAAATCTAAAGAACAAAGAACAGTACAGTGCAGGACCCCCCTGATCATTGCCCCCAATTGTGGCCTCTGATCACCACCCCCAAATCTCCCCCACCATTCAGCAACCACCCCCCAGTTAATCACTGCCCTGGCGACACCCCCATACAGAATGTGCAGCCCCCACTGCCAGGATCCCAGGTTGGCATTGCCCAAGGGGCACTGCTCCCTGGCTCCAACCACCTGGTTTGGTCCTACAAGCGAGGCCATCATGTCTGATCCTCGTTGGTGGGGGACCATCTATGATCCCAACCAATGAGGATTTCCACCAACGAGGCCGTTAAAGCAAGTGAGTCCAGACGATTAAATCCCGGGTTCACTAATAACGTTAAAATCAAGATTTAAATATTTAAATCTGCTTCACACTCTTCCTGGGCGTGAGGCTGATTATGCCAGCAATCCAGTGCTGGTATCATGCAAGAGGCATGAAACCAGGCGCGAACTTGGTTTTCTATTTCTCTTGAGATCGCACAGACTCGTGATGCCAATTGAGCAGGTTGATGAGCTGATAAGAATGCTCCCTTAGGGGCAATTTAGCATGGCCAATCAACCTAACCTGCACATGTTTCTGAGCTGTAATTTTCTATGGTCCTATGGTTCTATGTTTGGACTGTGGGATGAAACGAGAGGAAACCCACACAGACAGTGATCCGAGGCTGGAATGGAACCCGTATCCCTAATGCTGTGAGACAGCAGTGCTAACCACTGTGCTGCCCAGCTGACTCTCTTGTGAGTCTTCATCTGGCCTATATGTCCGTGTTTAAATGATAAAATTGTTGAAAAAAAATCAGGTTACAAAGGTTTTGGGATGATTTAAAAGTTAAACCTCAGCAGATTACTAGCCCATCCTGATAGGATCAAAGTAGTCTCACATGTTCATGGACATGCTGAATTGAATCAGACCATCCTTTGTTGATGGTTTTCTATAATTTCTGTAGTGTAGAATCTTTCATTGTATCATCTTGTAGCTACTGGCATTTGTATTTCACAAAGAAACATAGAAACAAGAAATCGGAGTTAGCCATTCAGCCCTTCGAGTCTGCTCCATCATTCATTTTGATCTTGGCTGATCAATTCAGTATCCTGGTCCCCTCTTTTCACTATGTCCCTTGATCCATTTAGCCCCAAGAACTATGTTTAATTTCTTCTTGAAATCAGCTAACATTTTGGTCTCAACTACTTCCTGTGGTAATGAATTCCACACATTCACCACTCTCTAGGTGTAAAATTTCTCCTCAGTTCTAAAAGATTTACCCTTTATCTTCAAACTATGACCCCTAAATATGTGGGGTTATGGGGATGGGGCCTTGCTGGGTTTGTTGTTGTTACAGGCTCAATGGGCTGAATAGTCTCTTTCTGTACTATAGGGATTCCACATTTCTATGATTCTAGTTCTGAACTCCACCACCATCAGGAACATCCTTTCTGTATTGACCTTGTCTAATCTTGTTAGAGTTCTGTACGTTTCTAGGAGATCTCCTCGCACTCTTCTAAACTCCAGTGACCATAATCCTGACTGACTTAGTCTCTCCTATGACAGATCAGCCATCCCAAGAACCAGCCTGGTAAACCTCTGCTGCACTCCCTCTAGAGTAAGGACATCCTTCCTCAGATAAGAACACCAAAACTGTACACATATTCCAGGTGTGTACTCACCGACACCATATACAATTGCAGCAAAAGATCGCTATTTCTTCATAGCCTTTCGCTATGAAGGCCAACATACTACTTGCCTTCTTCACTGCCTGTTATACCTGCGGGCTTACTTTCAGCGACTAATGCGTGAGGACACCAAAGTCTCGCTGAATATCAATTTACACCAATTCAAATAATAATCTTCCTTCCTATCATTGGTAACGAAGTGGATAACCTCATACTTATCCAAATTATACTGCATCTGTTATGCCACTGACTCAACCTGAAGCATTTAGAACATAGAACATAGAACATAGAACATAGAACACTACAGCACAAACAGGCCCTTCGGCCCACAAGCTGCGCCGACCACATCACCTACCAACCTACAGACCTATCTATAACCCTCAATCTCATTAAACCCCATATACTCATCCAGAAGTCTTTTAAAAGACCCCAGCGAGTTCGCCTCCACCACCACTGACGGCAGCCGATTCCATTCACTCACCACCCTCTGAGTGAAAAACTTACCCCTAACATCACTTCTGAACCTCCCTCCCCGCACCTTAAATCTGTGTCCCCTCGTAGCGACCATTTCAAACCGGGGAAATAGCCTCTGAGAGTCCACCCTATCTATTCCTCTCAACATTTTGTAAACTTCTATCAGGTCGCCTCTCAACCTTCGTCTCTCCAGGGAAAAGAGTCCCAGCTCCCTCAACCTAACTTCATAAGGCATGCCTCCCAGTCCAGGCAACATCCTTGTAAATCTCCTCTGCACCCTTTCAATAGCTTCTACATCTTTCCTATAGTGAGGCGACCAGAACTGCGCACAATACTCCAAATGAGGCCTGACAAGGGTCTTATAAAGTTCCAGCATTACCTCCCGACTCCTAAACTCAATCCCTCGATTAATGAAGGCCAGTACACCATACGCCTTCTTGACCACCTCCTCCACCTGCGAGACCGATTTAAGAGTCCTGTGGACCCGGACCCCAAGATCCTTCTGCTCCTCAACACTACTCAGACTTCTGCCCTTAATAGTGTACTCGTTCATCCCGTTGGTTCTGCCAAAATGGACGACAACACATTTATCCGCGTTGAAGTCCATCTGCCACTTCTCCGCCCAGTCCTGCATCCTATCTATGTCCTGCTGCAACTTTTGCCATCCTTCCAGATCATCCACAACACCACCGACCTTCGTGTCATCAGCGAACTTACTTACCCATCCCTCCACTTCCTCATCCAGGTCATTTATGAAAATGACAAACAACAAGGGTCCCAGAACAGATCCTTGAGGCACTCCGCTGGTGACTGACCTCCATTCAGAAAAAGCCCCATCCACAACCACTCTCTGCCTTCTGCATTTCTGCATCTCCTCACAGCTCAGCCTTCACAATATGTACCAAGTCAGTTTGGGGAACATATTCAAGTTTGATATCAAGGAAGTCCTCTTGTAGATCCAAAGATATATCTTCTGTTTTCAATGTTTACGCAATCTGCTAGTTTGCTTGTGGCCATTAAGTTACCTCACTCATACCTCATCTCACAGTCATGATCTTGAATCTTTATCAAAGAAGTTGCTATCTTGGCAGTGCACTACTGGTCAATGGTTTTTGCAAAATCACCTCCAGTGATCCCGTCCGAGACCAATGGAGAATGCTAATATGCGAGCCTCACCCACCCCAGAGTCTGGAACGGATGAGGCGGTAAAATTCCAGCCTGTATGTTTTGGGCTTGTCTAGCAGATCTATCCAAAATGTTTCCATGGGAGTGGATGCGATCACCAACTCAACAATTTCATCTGCTAGCTCTGCATTTGAAAAACCACATCTGCTGACAAAGCAGTCTACGGATTCTGCAGGCTTTTCAGCATCTGCAATATTTTTCTTTTGAGTTCCACAAAGCTCAGAACCTCATGTTGTCAAGTAATTTTAAATGAAATGAGGAAATGTGGTTTCTCCACCATATGGGCTGAAAACAGTCATGTGGAGTTACAGGTGGACAGAATGGTGATGAAAACATTTAGCATGTTTGGTTTCATTGGTCAGAACATTAAATACAGGAGTTGGGATGTCTTGTTGAAGTTGTACAAGACATTGGTAAGGCCACACTTGGAATACTGTGTGCAATTCTGGTCATCCTATTATAGAAAGGATATTATTAAACTAGAAAGAGTGCAGAAAAAGTTTACTAGAAGGCTACCAGGACTTGATGGTTTGAATTATAAGGAGAGGCTGGATAGACTGGGACTTTTTTCTCTGAAGCGTAGAAGGCAAAGTGGTGATCTTATAAAGGTCTATAAAATAATGAGGGGCATAGATCAGCTAGATAGTCAATATCTTTTCCCAGAGGTAGGGGAGTCTCAAAGTAAAGGGCCTAGGTTTAAGGTGAGAGGGGAGAGATACAAAAGTGTCCAGAGGGGCAATTTTTTGACACAGAGGGTGGTGAGTGGCTGGAACAAGCTGCCAGAGGTAGTAGTAGAGGGGGGTACAACCTTGTTTTTTAAAAAGCATTTAGACAAGATGGGTATAGAGGAAAATGGGCCAAATGCGGGCAATTTGGCTTTGGGGTTTAAAAAAAAGGCGGTATCAGCAAGTTGGACCGAAGGGCCTGTTTCTGTGCTGTAAACCTCTATGACTGGATTGGGATTGGGAGGCATGCCTTATGAAGATAGGTTGAGGGAGCTAAGTCTCTTCTCCCTGGAGAGATGAAGGTTGAGAGGCGACCTGATAGAGGTTTATAAAATGTTGAGAGGAATAGATAGGGCGGATTCTCGGGGGCTTTTTCCCAGGGCTGAAATGGTCGCTATGAGAGGACACAGGTTTAAGGTGCTGGGAAGCAAGTACAGGAGATGTTAGGGATAAGTTTTTCACTCAGAGGGTGGTGGGTGAGTGGAATCTGCTGCCGTCGGTGGTGGTAGAGGCAAACTCACTGGGGTCTTTTAAAAGACTTCTGGATGAGTACATGGGATCTAATGGGATTGGAAGTTACAGATAGTTCCATCACTTGGTAGGTAAAGATGTGATTGGCGCAATTTGTGGGCCAGAAGGCCTGTTTATGCTGTAGTGTTCTATGTTCTATGTTCTTTGACTCTATGAATCTTTGTAGATTCAATGTTTTAGGAGGCACACTAGGTTGTTCTTGCTTTCTGTCTACACAATCAAGTTTATATTGGACTGCAGCTTCAGAATCTGAACCCCGTAGGTTGTGTGCCCAACAAATGGGAAATGGACGGCAGTGGTAATGATGTCCCTCACAATTCTGATAAGGACAATGGAACATGTTAATATGGGCAAGGGTATTTGTTCCTCAGCAGCTAGCTACTCACTGATTTTTATAATGGTTACTTAAATTTTATTCTCAGGCGTACATAGGCAATTAAGTGCCCAATTGCAAAGTGTGCATGGAACATACACATCATCAGTAAAAATTATGAAAAAAAATTAATATCTAATTTCCCTTCCCTGATAGAAGAAGTTTGTCCAAACCCAGCAACTGAATTCATTCATAGACAAGCAACTGATGAGAAAGGAGAAGAAGCACAGAAGTCACCTCCAACTGAAGCTGACGTTTCCCAATCCTAGAAATAGCTGCAAGCATTGGCAGAACCGTCTCATTCCCAGAGAGTCAGCAAGAGTTGCTCATTAAATTTAGGAGATTGGAAGCAGAGAAATAAGTCCTTCAGGAGAAGATGGTGGAGCTTTCTACACTTAAGCACCATCTCCAAGATAAGTTCTTACAGCATTCAGTCAGGGTAATATATTTGTTTATGTAACTTCAATTTTTATGTTACATGTCACATCTCTCTCAGTGCTAGCTAATGAACACCTCTGTAGTATAAAGGTATCTGGCATGGCAAGGGTTAATGTGGGACTGAGAAGCAGTACTGTCCAGTGAGTTGTAAAGAGACACATGACCTGAGATTAGAGTCAGTTATAGACTCGACAGAGACCTGTGTAAAAGCAAGCATGACTCATAAATTGGGCTATACCCTGTATGTATGTATATAGTTATGTGTTATCAATAAACACTTAATAGTTGAGCAAATAAGATTCAGAGCCTCTTTGAGACCTACTGAATGTACAACTTTCTCCAACTGGAAAAAGATGAGAAATCGTCTGGGCTTTTGTAAATATTCCCCCTAAGCTCTGATATAAGAACAATATTTTTTATGCTTTGTGCTACAGCAAGTGGATTGCACCAGTTTCTCAAGGCACCAAAACAACCCAAGATGTGACAACTCTGCTCTGGCCCATGTTAGAGTGAAGTCCCTCCAATGATTATCATGTTTGGGAAGACTAACATGCAAGTGGAGTACACTCTAATTGATGGAGGGGTATCGATTCTCACAACTTTTCAAATATATTAAAGTCATTGTTGGTTTATGCAAAAGTCCCTTTAAAACTAATGGATCACATGACAAGTGATGATTCAAATTTTAAACCTGCTTACGTTGCATTTGATGGTATCATCTGTATTTGTATCGAGTCTGTACAATTTATAGTAGTTTAGAGCCCGCATTAGTTTCAAATCTTACACACAGGATACTAATATGCCCTGATTTTCCTTACAGATATCAAGATCCCTGAGTACCTGTGGATTTCCATTAACAACCAGTCCCTGGCTGTTGCCATCTGGCGTCTACTGTGCTCAGGAACAGCTCTACCTGTAGAATAGTGTGTCCAAGGTTCTTAAATGCTGGTGGCATTCCCCTCAGTGCATACCCAATCCCCCTCCCACTGAGGAAGCTGAGTGTTATCAAAGGTACCAACTTACTAAAACTTTATATTTTAAATTGGTTTCACATTTGTAGATGTTCCTTGTTTTTGAATCTTTGTCATTCTATTGGGAGAATCCAATAAAGAAAATTGTGCAATGTTGGACTGAAGAATTGGATGATCTCCTAGGGAACAGTTCGAATCAGTGGACTGGGCAATATTAAGAACTCAGCGACCAACTAAATGAGTACATCACTGCAGTAACAGACTTCATTAGTAAGTGCGTAGAAATCTGTATGCCACAGAAGCACATCAATGTATTTCCCAAATAAAAACCATGGACGAACAGGGATATCCACTGCTTGTTAAAGTCCAGGTCTGAGGGACTCAAGTCGGGTGATCCTGACTTCTACAAGAAATCCAGATATGGTCTACGGAGAATCATCAAAGATGCTAAGAGACAGTCCCGAACCAAGCTAGAGTCCCAGGCTAGCCAAATGGACACTCACTGATTATGGGAAGGTCTGCAAGACATAGGCTACAAGATGAAGGCACATAGAATCACCAGCAACAATGCACCTCTCCCTGATAACTCACCACATTCTCCGTCGGTTTTGAGCAAGAGGATGACTTCTGCCCTGAAAGCTTCAGCCGAACAAATATGCGGAGTCACCATCATAGGTGTCAGATCAGCCTTTTTAAAAGTCAACCCAACGAAAGTGACTGGCCCAGACGGGGTACCCGGATGAGCACTCAGATGCTGCTCGAGTAGCTGGGGGGACTACTTACAGACATCCTTAACCTCTCCTTATACCTATCTGAGATCTCTACCTGCTTCAAGATGACCACCATCCCAGTACCAAAGAAAAGCCAGGCAGCATGCCTTAATGAACATTACCCAGTGGCTTTGACATCCATCATTATGAAGTGTTTCGAAAGGTTAGTCATGGCATGGATCCACTTTGGTTTCCCAGATTGCCTGGAGCCACTACAGTTTATCACTGCAAAAAGTCCACAGCAGGCACCATCTCCCTGGCTCTACACTCAACCCTGGAACATTTGGATAACAAAGGCATTTATGTCAGACGCCTATTTATTGACAACTCAGCCTTCAACACCATTATTCCTGCAAAACTCCATGGCTTAGGGCTCAGTTCCTCCCTTGTGTCTGGAGCCTAGACTTTCTAACCCACAGACCACAATCGGTATGGATGGGCAACAACACCTTCTCCATGATTATCCTCAACACCGGTGCCCTGCAAGGCTGTGTCCTCAGCTCCCTACTATACTCCTGATACACCCATGACTGGATGGCCAAATTCTGCTCCAACTCCACTGATGACACCATCCTAGTGGATTGGATCCCCGACAATGACAAGGCGGAGTATAAGAAGCGATTAGAGAATCTGGTGAAATGGCGTAATGACAATAATCTCTTCCTCAAAGTCAGTAAAATGAAGGAGATGGTCATCGATTTCAGAAAACGTAGTGTTTAAAGTTTATTAGTGTCACCAGTAGGCTTACATTAACATTGCAGTGAAGTTACTGTGAAAATCCCCTAATCACCACACTCCAGCACCTGTTCGGGTACACTGAGGGAGAAACACTTGTGGGGGGCATGCCACTGCCTGCATCAATGGGAATAAAGTGGAATTTTTTTTTTGATCTATTCGTTGGACATGGGTGTCGCTGGCTGATCAAGAGTTTCAAGTTTCTAGGTGTCCAGATCACCAACATGTCCTGGTCCCTTCACATTGACACCATAGTTAAGAAAACCCACCAATGCCTCTACTTTCTCAGGAAACTAAGTAAATTTGGCATGTCCATTACGACTCTCACCAATTATTATGGGTTCACCATAGTAAGCATCATTTCCAGCTATATCACAGCCTGGTATGGCTCCTGCTCTGACAAGACCACAAGATGCTACAAAGGGATGTGAACGTAGCCCAGTCCATCATGCAAACCAGCGTCCCCTCCATTGACTCCATCTATATTTCCCACTGCCTCGGAAAAGCAGCCAGCATAATCAAGAACCCCACGTACTCTGGGCATACTCTCGTTCACCTTCTTCCAACAGGAGAAAAAAAGGTCTGAGATCAACCGACTCAAGAACAGCTTCTTTCTTGCTGCCAGACTTTTGAAACCTTATATTAAGTTTCTCTACACCCTAGTAACTGTAACACTATATCCTGCACCCTTTCCTTTTCTTCACCCCTATGTACTCTATGAACAGTATGCTTTGGCTGCATAGCGCACAAGAAACAATACTTTTCCCTGTATACCAATACATGTGACAATAATAAATCAAATCAAATGTGTCACGGATGTCCATTTTCTATGCTGACTTTAAAGGTTTCTAGTCCTTTTCCTAGTTTTTTCTCTTTTCTCTACACTGATATTTGCAACATGTTTCACTTCTGAATTCCACGTAAGGGGTAGCATGGTATTACAGTGGTTAGCACTGCTGCTTCACAGCTCCAGACACCTGGGTTCAATTCCCAGCTTGGGTCACTGTCTGTATGGAGATTGCACATTCTCCTTGTGTCTGCGTGGGTTTCCTCCAGCTGCTCCGGTTTCCTCCCACAGTCCAAAGATGGGCGGGTTAGATTGATTGGCCATTCTAAATTGCCCTTACTGTCCTGAAATACATCGGATAGAGGGATTAGAGGGCAAATATGTAGGGATATGGGGGTAGAGCCTGGGTGGGATTGTGGTCAGTGCAGACTCAATGAGACAAATGGCCTCTTTCTGTACTGTAGGGATTCAATGATTCTTTCTACGAAGGGGCTGAGTCAATAGGCTGACTTTGAAGAGACTGTGAGGCTCAACAATTTTATACGAGAAGATTCAGGTTTAAATGAAAGGCTAAAAACCCAATGATGTCAATGACAAATATAAAAATCTGGTGGAGTCTATTTTAAATAGGTGTTCTGCATTTCTACTTCTATAAGAACATAAGAAATAGGAGCAGGAGTAGGCCATCTAGTCCCTCGAGCCTGCCCCGCCATTCAATAAGATCATGGCTGATCTGAAAGTGGTTCAGTTCCACTTTCCTGCCTACTCCCCATAACCCTTAATTCCCTTATCGATCAGAAATCTATCTACCTGTGACTTAAATACATTTAACAAGGTAGCCTCCACTGCTTCAATAGGCAGAGAATTCCAAAGATTCACTACCCTCAGAGAAGAAGTTCCCCCTCAACTCTGCTCTAAATTGACTTTCCCTTATTTTGAGGCTACGCCCTCTAGTTCTTGTTTCCTTTCTAAGTGGAAATAATCTCTCTGCCTCTACCCTGTCTAGCTCCTTCATTATCTCACATGTCTCTATAAAATCACCCCTTAGCCTTCTAAACTCCAACGAGTACAGGCCCAATCTACTCAACCTCTCCTCATAAGCCAACCCCCTCATCTCCGGTATCAACCTGATGAACCTTCTCTGCACTCCCTCCAAGGCCAATATATCCTTTCGCAAATAAGGGGACCAAAATTGCACACGGTACTCACTTGTACCTTGTACAATTGCAGCAAGACCTCCCTGCTTTTATATTCTATCCCCCTTGCAATAAAGGCCAACATTCCATTCGCCTTCTTGATCACCTGCTGTACCTGCAGACTGGGTTTTTGTGATTCATGCACAAGAACCCCCAGGTCCTTCTGCACAGTAGCATGTTGTAATTTTCACCATTTAAATAATAGTCCATTTTACTATTATTCCTTCCAAAGTAGATAACCTCACACTTGCCAACGTTATCCTCCATCTGCCAGATCCTTGCCCACTCACTCAGCCTACCTAAATCTCTCTGCAGACTTTCCGCATCCTCCACGCAATTCGCTTTCCCACTCATCTTTGTGTCATCTGCAAATTTTGTTATCCTACACTCGGTCCCCTCCTCCAGATCCTCTATGTATATGGTAAACAGTTGAGGCCCCAGCAGCGATCCCTGCGGCATGCCACTAGTCACCAACTGCCAACCGGAAAAGGACCCATCTATTCCAACACTCTGCTTCCTGTTAGAGAGCCAATCCCCAATCCACACTAACACTTTATGCCCAACTCCATGTACCCTAACCTTTTGCAGCAACTTTTTGTGAGGCACCTTATCGAATGCCTTCTGGAAATTCTTACAATAATATTTGGATAGTTCAGATTGTTTTGCCTGGACAAACTATAAAACCACAAATTCTGCTTCAAAATTACACTTCATAAATCTAAAACAGTTTCTGTGATCTGCACATATGTTCCCGAATGGAGTAGTGTTTTGTTTTCACTACTATACCAAATGACAATGAATGATGCTGTCTTGAAGGAACATTATGGATTGGGGGAATTCAATTTCATCTCTCGCAAATGAATCACAAATCAAAAGCTATCATTTGATTGTTACCCAGCACTGGTCTCAACTGGAAGAAGAATTGACATGGAGTGAAATCAGTTCTCCTGGTTCGTCAGTTCGATTGGAACCCCATCCAACCAGTCTCTATTGGACATACCAGTTGACTGGACTATATATCCACTTCTTCAACTGGGAAAAATATACAAAAATCTGAGATCATGTACCAACCGGATCAAGGATAGCTTCTTAGAACTACATTAAGAAGTCTCACAACACCAGATTAAAGTCCAACAGGTTTATTTGGCATCCGAAAGCTCATGATTCCAAATAAACCTGTTGGAATTTAACCTGATGTGAGATTTCTTACTGTGCCCACCCCAGTTTAATGCCGACATCTCTACATCTTAGAACCATAGAATTCCTACAGTGCAGACAGAGACCATTAGGCCCATTGAGTCTGGACCAATCACAATCCCACCCAAGCCCCATCCCCATAACCCCACTTATTCACCCTACTAACTCCTGACACTAAAGGGCAATCTAGCATGGCCAATTAACCTAATCTGCACACCTTTGGAGCATGGGAGGAAACCAGAGCACCTGGAGAAAACCCACACAGACACAGGAGAATGTGCAAACTCCACACAGACAGTGACCCTAGGCGGAATTAAAGCCGGGACCCTGGCGCTGTGAGGCAGCAGTGCTGACCACTATGTCAACCACTGTGCCTTCTCTGTTACAATTAGACTTTTAAATAGACCTACTTTATATTAAGTTGATCTTTCTCTACAGTCTAGCTAGAGACTGTAACAGTGCATTCAGCACCCTCTCCTTTCCTTCTGTGTACTCTATGTTTTGTCTGTATAGCACACAAGGAACAATACTTTTCATTGTATCCTAATACATATGATAATAATAAACCAAATCAAAGTAGGGTGGCGAAGGCTCACCTGGAGCACTTACACGGTAGAAGACCGATTGAGCAGAATGGCTTGATTCTACGCTGTGAATTATTTTGCAGAAATGGTGCTGCTTTAAAATGAGCATTGTGCCCTCTAGTGGATGATCTGTCGTTATTTTATACTTGCTCATCGCACTACTCCCAATTGCTGAGCATTAGTGTATTGTGGAACAAAAGCTGTGAAGTGCCGAAGCAATTGACTGGTTTACACCTCACACTAAGCAAGGGGACACGGTAGACAATTTGCCATCAAGAAACTACGACTTGGGAGCAATGTAAATGGTTGACGGAAGACAGACTCGAGCAAGTGTGTGTAACGGCAAAGTATTCCGGGGTCAAATATGTTTAATTAAACTAGTTTAATTTCAGTGTAAACCCTGATTAATATTTATTCTGAATATGTTTTCTTCCTGATTTTCAAAGAAAACATGCGCTTGTTATGGCTAAACCTAACGCAAACGTGATCTGTATCCACATGTAAAATGTGTTTTGAAGATAATGCAAAAGCTGATTTTATCATTTCTGAAATCAAACTAAAGAATGGATAACCAGATTTCTTTCAGTTAATTTATCTGGTATAAATCCAATCTAACTGTGAAAATAACTTGTGGATATAGTTTTCCACTCTCCCTCCAAGATATGATTGGCACTGAACTATGGTTGGTCAGAAGTCTCACAACACCAGGTTAAAGTCCAACAGGTTTATTTGGTAGCAAAAGCCACTAGCTTTTGGAGCGCTGCTCTTTCATTAGGTAAGTGGGAGTTCTGTTCACAAACAGGGCATATAAAGACACAAACTCAATTTACAAAATAATGGTTGGAATGTGAGTCTTTACAGGTAATCAAGTCTTAAAGCTACAGACAAACAATGTGAGTGGAGAGAGGGTTAAGCAAAGGTTAAAGAGATGTGTATTGACTGTAGACAGGACAGGTAGTGAGATTTTGCAAGTCCAGGCCAGTCTGGGGATTACAGATAGTGTAACATGAACCCAGGATCAAGGTTGAGGCCATCCTCATGTGTGCGGAACTTGGCTATCAGTCTCTGCTCAGTGACTCTGCGTTGTCGTGTGTCATTAAGGCTGCCTTGGAGAACGTTTACCCATAGATCAGAGGCCGAATGCTCATGACCACTGAAGTGTTCCCGAACAGGAAGAGAGCACTCTTCCCTGGTGATTGTCAAGCAGTGTTCATTCATCCATTGTCATAGTATCTGCATGGTCTCCCCAATGTACCATGCCTCGGGACATCCTTTCCTGCAGTGTATCAGGTAGACAACATTGGCCGAGTTGCAAGAGTATGTACCGTGTACCTGATGGATGATGTTCTCACGTGAGATGATGGCATTCATGTCGATGATCCAGCACATTTTGCAGAGGTTGCTGTGGCAGGGTTGTGTTGCGTCGTGGTCACTGTTCTCCAGAAAACTGGGTAGTTTGCTGTAGACAATGGTCTGTTTGAAGTTGTGCAGTTGTTTGAAGGCAAGAAGTGGGGGTATGGGGATGGCCTTGGTGAGATGTTCATCTTCAATGACATATTGAAGGCTCTGGAGAAGATGTTGTAGCTTCTCCGCTCCAGGGAAGTACTGGATGACAAAGGGTCCCTTGTTTGTCTTCTGAGCAGGTCGGTGCGGTTTTTCACTGTGGTGCATCGGAACTGTTGATCGATGAATCAAGCACCATATCCTGTTCTTATGAGGGCATCATTCAGCGTCTGCCAGTGTCTATTGCAGTCCTCCTCATCTGAGCAGATCCTGTGTATACAGAGGGTTTGTCCTTCGGGGATGGCTTTTTAAACATGTTCAGGGTGGAAGCTGGAGAAGTGGAGCATCATGAGGTTATCCATGGGCTTGCAGTACAGTGAAGTGCTGAGGTGACTGTCCTTGATGGAGATGCATGTGTCCAAGAATGCAACCGATTCCAGAGAGTAGTCCATGATGAGTCTGATAGTGGGATGGAACTTGTTGATGTTGTCATATAGATGTTTCAAAGATTGTTCAAAGGAAGAAAATGTCATCAATATATCTAGTGTACAGCATTGGTTGAAGGCTTTTGTCGTGACACTACGGACTTCCTACAGGAACTCAGCGCACATGGAGCAGTTGAACCAGGAGCACTCCTTGTTACAATGCAGTGAAGAGGTCTTGTTCGAACCTATGCATGAAGATGTTGGCATAGTGAGGTGCGAATTTGGTCCCCATGGCTGTTCCGTGTGTCCACATGAAGAACTGGTTGTTGAAGGTGAAGACATTGTGGTCCAGGGTGAAGTGGATGAGTTGTAAAACTGCATCTGGAGACTGGCAGTTATCGGTGTTGAGTACTGAGGCAGTCGCAGCAATGCCATCATCGTGGGGGATGCGGGTGTGAGTGCCGAGATATCCATTGTGACGAGGAGTGCTCCCTTTGGTGGAGATCTCTACTGTCTCCCAAAGATACACAAGGCAAACACACCCGGTCATCCCATTGTATGGGGCAATGGGACCCTGTACGAGAACCTCTCTGGCTATATCCTGAAACCCATTGTACAAAGACCCCCAGCTTTTGTCACGACACTACAGACTTCCTACAGAAACTCAGCACACATGGAGCAGTTGAACCAGGAGCACTCCTTGTCACGATGGATCTAACAGCGCTCTACACTAGCATCCCCCACAACTTCAGGAGAACAGTGACCATGACACCACACAGCCCTGCCACAGCAACCTTCGCAAGATGTGCCAAATCATCGACACGGATGCCATCATCTCATGTGAGAACACCATCCACCAGGTACACAGTCTTGCAACTCAGCCAATGTTGTCTACCTGATACGCGCAGGAAAGGATGTCCCGAGGCATGATACACTGGGGAGACCATGCAGATGCTATGACAATGGATGAATGAATCCTGCTTGACAATCACCAGGCAAAAGTGTCCTCTTCTTGTTGGGGAACACTTTAGTGGTCACAGACATTCGGCCTCTGATCTTTGGGTAAGTATTCTCCAAGGTGGCCTTCACGACACACGACAGCGCAGAGTCGCTGAGCAGAGACTGATAGCCAAGTTCCGCACACATGAGGACAGTCTCAACTGGGATCTTGGGTTCATGTCACACTATCTGTAACCCCCACGACTTGCCTGGGCTTGCAAAATCTCACTAACTGTCCTGTCTGGAGACAATACACTTCTCTTTAACATGTGCTTAATGCTCTCTCCACTCACATTGTTTGTCTGTAGCTTTAAGACTTGATTACCTGTAAAGACTCGCATTCCAACCATTATTTTGTAAATTGTGTTTGTGTCTTTATATGCCCTGTTTGTGAACAAAACTCCCACTTACCTGATGAAGGAGGAGTGCTCAGAAAGTTAGTGGCTTTTGCTACCAAATAAACCTGTTGGACATTAACCTGGTGTTGTGAGACATCTTACTGTGCTTACCCCAGTCCAACTCCCGCATCTCCACATCTGGACTGAAGGAGAGAACAGGGAGCTTAAACAAACCTTTATAAGGGAGAAAACGGCTGGAATTCATAACTGGAGAGGCAGCTTAAAGAATTGGACCCATAACATACCAGTTATTTATTTTAAGAATGTAATCGGCTCCATTTGCCACAGTCCACTGTTCCTCCCGCTTGTGGCTGACTACGCGGCAATTGACTCTGTGTAAATTCTATTGACAAAACAGATAGAAGCAAACACATGCCCTTTCTCCACAGTGACATTAATCCTAAAGCAAATTGATTTGCGGCTTTCAGAAGCATCGCGAATCCAATTCTAAAGCAATACTAAACTAGTAAGTTATTGTTAGTTTGATTAGAACTGGTGAGATAATTTGAATGGTTTCGTAGTCGTCTTAAACCTCTCGCCACCATTAAGACTGATCAAACGTTTGGCCACTTGTCCGAATGGCGCTGTCTTTGTTTTCCTCAATGTCAAGTTCAGTCCATTCTGTTAAGGGCGCTATTTAAATGCAAGTTGTCAGTGCTCTTGTGGTATTGTTTCCCGATGACTCGTAGGTACCTTCACTGGTCTAAGAAATCACTAATCGATCTCCCTGCAGTCTTGACTAATTCTTGGAGTTTAATCACCCTGATTAAGAACACCCCCACCCCCCACGCCTTCCATTCCCCTGAATCAAACTCCAACATATTGCGCTGGCTGGCTGCGCGGTTACTTGCTGTAATCGTAGGACAAATGTCACTTTTGAAATGAGAGACACCGGAGAACCTGTGAGAGCTGCATTAGATTACTAATCAGGAAAGGAACTGGTATAATATCACTGGTAGAATCCACTGGCCACCTCATTGTAACTAATTTCACAAATGCTTGCTGAGTTTATAAACAGCCTTGAAAAAGGACAGGCCTTTCCTTAGTTCCTTTTTAAACTCGAAAGCTTTTCGAACTCAGTGTATTATCCGAAATGCAAGTTTAAACAATGTCAACATTTTTTCAGATTCGCGCTCGGTACATCAGGAAATAGCCTTCCAGTGTATTTGACAACGATTAACCTCCAATGCTTTGGAGTCGAGGTGTTTGGGTTGTCGAAATCAGTTCCCAGAAGCTCGTAGACATTTACGGTGGAAAGTTTTTGATTGGCTCCTGGAGCTTTGCCGGAGTGTGTGCACCGCCACAATCGGCGGGGAGTGTGTTCCTGCTGCCAGAAGTTTTGGCAAAGTCTGAGAAAAAAAAGACTTAAAAAAAATGCTGGCCTCGCCCCGTCCGTGGAGGAGGTTATTTTGTAGGCAGCGTGTCGCTTATCTAAGTCTGCAGCTCCTTTGGGTGACTAATAACATTGTCTTGGGATAAAAGCACATTGAGCTGTTTACAGAGAGACACGTACTATATAAAAGGAGAGTCGCTGCCACAGCAAAGCAGAGCTGGAGTAAAGCATAAGCTCTTTTCAACTGGACCTGAGACTGACAACCAACTTTATCCCACAGCTTACCCACCGTATATCTACTTCTGGGCTCTAGTAACGTGCCGATATTCTATCCATATAGAAGAGAAGAATAAGGAAAGATACCTGACAAGAATATTTTGGTTTAATTTTGAAAATGGAGTTTAACGTGTTCTTTTCCCTGCTCTCTCTGTTGTGGGGGCTACATTTCTCCACAGGTAAGTCTAAATCCTCAAGAGAACTTTAAAATAATCACCATATAGTGTACAGATAATTCAAAGTCTGAAATTAAAAACACACTACCCAAATAACGAATTCATCGCGAAGAGGAATTTTATTGGCACCGAGTTATCTGACTATTTGAATTAAGCAACTTTGAGGCTAACAAAATGCATGTATGTTTTTCTAACTTTTATTTGTCTAACACATACAAAGATCAAAGTTTAGGAATTAAATTCAGTGTTAACTAACCGCAAGGTTTTGTTTCTCTATATTCGAGCAATTAATTAAAATGTTTACATTTGTAATAGTTTCATTAAAATGAATCTATAAAATAAATGTTTGATGCAGAATACAAACAGTGTCAGTGCGCTAACCAAGACGGACCAGTGTCTGCAATCTCTAATCACTGCGGAACTAACTTGTTCGTACTCCCAGATACTTTTCCCCAAAACATCATATTTTCTAACAGTAATCTGGGTTATAGGAATGGCAGATTTCATAAAGTTGAATGTAACTTATCTTTGTCTGAAATCTGGTGTTAGTTGACATACCAGACGGGTTAAAATTGAAAAGAGAGCGTGAATTTGCCCATGGTGCAGTGTGTGAGACTGACTCAGTGGGTGCACCTGTCTCCAGCCACAGGGTTTGATCAGGAGGAGAGCGCACATTGATCTGAGCTTCATGTTATTCAGTAACGAGCAGCAGCAGCTTATTGGGATTTTTGCAGCAGGAGCAGCACCAAGGGCTATTCGGGAGCTTTTTTAAAGGATTTATAGTCCGATCAGGAATGTCCTTTACAAATTACTCGGCCGGGGACCTGCCGGGGGTTTCAATAAATTCAACCAGAAAGGAGTTTTTAACCAGTAAATGATAACCATATTCAATGGATTGATTAAGTTCTGAACAATAATGCATTCTCTGTGTGTCTCTGGCTCGCAGGCTCTCCGCTCTCGAATGCAGCAGTGACGGTCTCTCCTGTCTCCTCAGCCAGTCAAGCTTCCAGCTCCATTCCCCGGCGACTCAGCCGCTCCAAGCGCTGTTCTTGTTCCTCTTTTCTGGACAAGGAATGCATCTACTTTTGCCACTTGGACATCATCTGGATCAACACACCCGAGTAAGTGACTGAGTGCCTGAGAGTGGGAGTTTGATGTTAGAGCCTGGTATTAACCCCAGCACAAGTAAAAGCTCAATGCAGGGCTGGCAGTGAGAGGATAGTCCTGAGAACCAGATATTTTTTAAAAAAATACTGTTACTGAGAATTTCTTCATGCTACTATAGCATACAATACACTTGGACAGACACCTGGCAGGACAAGTTATTATGGTGTGAATTTATAATGACAGCTTCCCCATGGGAGCCTGCCACTACAATAGATTGTCAGCAGTACCATTCTAATCGCCAATCTCTGAGGGAAAATGACAGTAGCTCTCAGCGCTGCTGGTGATTTTACTGCGATAAAGCATGGTCTAATAAATCAAAGAGAGATTAATCTATTGTTCAACAAGAAAATTGTTGCACGATATTCGATTTTGTTATGGCTTGTCTGGCCTGAATTTGCTTATTATTTAGTTATGTCATTATGTCAGTGTGAAAGAATGCTCTCACTTTACAAGATTCACACGCGACAAGCGACGACCACTTCGGGTAAATAGTACTCAGTACTTGATCTATTTTGTTCTTCAGGCGGATTGTCCCCTACGGACTGGGCAGTTCCCCTCGGGTCAGACGGTCTGTGAAGCAAAACTTGGCGTCGCTGGGGGAATTGAGGCCACGATGCGAATGCAGCAATCAAGAAGACACTGTGTGTTGGCGATTCTGTGAAGGTGGACAACAGACATCGAGGTACAAAAATGATCCCGTTCACCTGTTTTTTTTCCACAAATCACCTTAATCATAACAGCTCGGCCTAAAGCCATAGTCGTGGAACCATCTAGGATCGAAACATTATTAAACATCTTTTGTAGGAGAAGAAAAATAAAGCCTTAGATCATAACGAAAGTAAGTTAACTGATTAATGCGAATTATATTAATTAAATTGAGATAAAAATGATAAGATCATTACATAAAGAAGCAGAAATAGGCCATTCAGCCCATCGAATCTGCTCTGCCATTCAATCATGCCTGATAATTTTCTCAACCCCAATCTCCTGATTTTTCCCACACCTTTGATTCCTTTCAAGAACATATCTATCTCTGCCTTAAATACACTCAATGACCAGGCTTCTGTGGCAATGAATTCCATAGATTCACCACCCTCAGAACAAATTTCTCCTCAACCAGTTCTACTGAGGCTGTGCCCTCTGATCCTAGTCTCGCCTACTAATGGAAACATCTTTCCCATGTCCTGTTCTCAAACAATGTATGAATAAAAGTGGAGGGTTAATTTTATGAATTAATGTTTTTCTGAAGTATGTGGACAATCAGGGAGAGTCAATAATCAGACAGATTTATCTCCCATCATGAGGTGGAATCAGTATTCAAGCAGGTTGATCTCCCATGCTGAGGGAGTCAATGGTCAGGAAAGCCAATGAAGTTAAACCAAGGGGCCTAATGCAATTTTTCAAAGCCATCTTGGCCTTGGCATCAGATCAAGCCCAGGGTGGGGTGCAGTGCTTTGTCTTATCAACTTGGATCTTGTTTGTCTCTCTTGTGGGGATTTTGAGTCGGATTCAGTTCAATTTTGAATTTGGTTTTTGGAGCAAGCAAGGAATGGATTTGGGTTTGCCTGGTCCATTCTGAGCACTGGCTTTGTAACTTTAAGGATGGATTAAAAAATTAAGAAAAATATGGATAATGCATGAGGCTCCACCATCCCAAACAACTATTTGTTTGCTTACAAATATAGAATTGTTTGCACAAAAATGGCTTTAAGTATAAGTTTGCAACTTTATCAAGAGCTTCAGGAGATGTAAATCACAAAAGCAAAACATCTAACATACTGAACTTTTGCAGAGATCGACTTCATGTTCAACTTCTTATAAATCCCTGTGTATGATTATAATAGAAGCTGCTTCTGTAAACTGGCCCCACTTTAATTATATTTTCTAACAGTGGTGGCAGTGTAGTGCTCAAATTTTGTACTTCTCAACCCATCAATCTCTATAACATAGAAACCCCAAGGATATATTCTCAGCTTCCCAAATGGTTGTAAGTTTTATTATTATGTCAAAATGAGGACAAAGTAGAACTTTTTAAAAATGGGGGCTGAATTACATCCAACTAATTTGCCCTCTGCCCTCACAACAATGCTCCATCCAAAGCAACTTTTCATTTTCTGTTTACAATAAATGTAAATTTGAATAATTGTCAATATATAACATTTAATGAACTACAAACTTTCACTGGTTTAGGAATACTGACCAAACTTAAAGTTCATGTCCTGCCCAGCAATACACTTCACTTCCAGTCACTTGTATTTCCTTTTCTAATTGCTGACCTTTGGTTTTTTTTATCTGATCAGCACTGTTCACACCTTCCTCTTAGCCATTAAGTCAAGCCATTGCAGGTACCACATTAAAAAGGAAGATTTTTAAAACCAGATTTAGTTTAGATTTATTAACAATATCATATGTGTTTCATTGTAGAGTAATGTATTTTACTTAAAGGATTATAGCACAAGTTATTAATAAGACTAAAAGCAAATTACTGCAGAAGCTGAAACAAAAATGGAAACTCTCAGCCTGTCTGACAGCATCTGTAGAAAGAGATTGGAGCTGATGTTTCGAGTCTAAATGGCCTTACATCAGAGATTATTAATAAGGCTATTGTCACTGTAGTATATTTGAGGGTAAATCCAATACAGCCCACTCAAGTTCATCTTCTTGTGCAATTGGCATTAGATTAGAACAGGGCACAGTTTGACATTTCAAATTTTCTAAAGATTAATTTTAATGATCAGAAAATTAGGAGCAATGTAAATCATGGCTGTAGAGCTCTGCAACCTCACCAAGAGTAATTCCGCACCAGGATTGGCAAATTTCAAAATAAGCTCTATTACATTTAGTACATCCAAATCTTAATGTTGTTTTGTTACATTTTAATACAACACCAACAGTCACTTTTTAATCTTTGAACATGCATTAAAATTCCTCTAGCTGTGAGTATTCCCATATAAATCGTTGAAAAAATTCTTCAAGGATTCAGCTCTTATTCTGATTATTTTTCTAATTGGTAAAGACTATTGGCTGAAATAAACTTTACTGATAGTGTGGACAGCTGTTGACTCTAAAATCTTTCTAAATTTAAATAGTTACAGTATGTAATTAAAATACAATTCTTTATTTTCTTCACAGATTTTCAATCACAACTAAAGTACAACAGAACCACCTGGAGGAAGCATCAGATAGGATAAGTGGAAACAAACAGGCCTGCACAGGATTGAAATGTGTTTATCAACACTTCCTTAATGTCATAAAGTGAGTTTCATTCATATTTCTGTGTAAAAGCTGATTGTATAACAACACAATGTGGCAAGATTTTCCCTGGTTGCTACATGTTAGTGACAGTGTAAGCATTGAAAGCAATGAACAGAATTGTAAAACTGTAAAAAACAAGTTTACGTGTCACTCCAAATGATGACCAGAGGAAATCCTATAATTTACACGCAATGTTTTTAGTGTTCAGAATCCAGATTGATTATTAACAGAAGGTAAATCAGCTAGATTTTGATTTGGAATGGTACAATTTACCTAATACTCAGACATGGATGAATTCTTAGTTCTGAAATGAAGTTAGTGCCAGAACATAATTTAATATAATTTATTGCTATTTTATAATATTTCTGCATAACGCTTCTGTAAAACAATCATTTATAGATCTGTCAGCATGATTTTTATGACCAAACAGACAGTTTTTACATAATTTATGCTTTGCTTTCAAGGTTGGAGCCAGCAGACAGTAAGCATTTACCTACATCAGCGAAATGGATATATAGAATAAGGAAAGTGAGACAAGACAGCTACAATAAACTGAAGAGATTACCAGTTTCTATGACAGGCCCTGTGGCACAATGCAAGGACTGCAAGCGCTGACAGGCTGCCAGTTAACAGAAGCAAAGAAAACAGCACATGTTGGCTGCTTCCACAGAATGGATTGCCATTCTGTTCTGGCAAGGGACCAGGGATTGACACTTCAGTAAGGAGCTTGCCAAAACTGATGGGAGTTCAAGCTACAGCCTAGCCTTATGAGAGAAACACTGACCAGCAGAATGGAAATTAAATCAAGACTCTTCAAAATGGAACAAATTTAACTTAAAGGAAACAATGATAAGTTCTGCAATTAGTATGGGTGTGTCTACCAAAATGGGCTGAGATGCATTTAATACACTAACTGAGGAGTTCTCACTGAATTGTGGCTTAAGAAGATTGGATGGGATGACCGGAGTAAACTTCAATCATGTAGCCATAAGTTTGCCCTGAAGGATAGGAAGTGGAATTTAATGCATCAGATGAAGCAATAAGATAAAGACACATTCAAAATGTTAATGTATATAAATAAAAGTGCAAATGCTCAGTTTAATATATTTCACAGACACTAAATGGCATGCTGAAACTGCAGGATAGTCTTTTTAAATTAAATCTACCTCACTTTTTGTAAATGTTGTTGGCTAGAAATAACATTCTATCCTAGAAATAGCATCACCCTCTTCATGAACACATGGTTTGAATACAATATGGTCAGAACTATACTCGACTGTCTGAATCAGTGTTTCTGGTGTTTGTGTATAATAGTTTGGATGTGGAAGTGTGGGTATGTATTTAAAGGCAATTTGTTTGGTTACATTGGAAAATAACAAGGGTCTGGGTATATGTCATTGCCTACATTGCATGAATAAGTGTCTGAATATATATAATGGCACAATTCATGATTTTATCTGGCTATAGTTGTGTCTTAGTGAATTTATTGGTGGTGTCGTTTGTACAACCAGATAAATGCAACATTCTTATATTTGGTAAAGGAGATGATGCAATGTTTCTCCTAAAAAGATGGTAAGCATTGACAGCCAACATAGGCATGACAGGAACAACTGCATGATTGAAATATTGAAGAACTTGGTAACAAAGTATATTAACTTTTGAAAATGAAAATTTGCTTAAATATTTAAAAATCACTTAATGTTTCAACATTCCTAACTTTGACACTCTTTAAAATACAGTCAGTAACCATGATGTATCATATGGGCCATATTGGTCTTATGTGATTATTATTTGGTATGTATTTTTATACAGAAAATGTTTATCTACTTCATGTTTTTGAAAATAATTTACCTGGAAATAAAAGATTTCTATTTAATATGAAAATATACAAGGCTTCTTATTGGAGAGGGCAATGACTAGTTAGTTTCAAGAGTATCTTCAGAACAAGGAGGACAATTTTTTTGGCACAGATTGCAGATGCTGGAAAATAGAGTGAGCCTAAAACATGGGTTTTCTGCCTGGTACCAAATGATTTGTAATCATTCCGGTCACTTTCTATTGGTGCAAACCGGATCGTGCCCAGAAAGGGGGTGATGTCTGGAATGCACGGCCTGGGAGTGTGATAAGGGCAAGTTGCCTCACTTCCTTAAAATGCCTGGATGAGCACCTGGCATTTCATAATATTCAAGGCTACGGACCATATGCTGGTGAATGGGATTCGGTGGGAGAACAAAGGAAATTACAGCAGAGGAGCAGGTCCTTCGGTCTTTCAAGTCTGTAGCGACCATGCTGCCCAACTGAACTAAAACCCCTTGCCATTCCATGGAGCATATCTCTATTCCCATCCCATTCATGTATTTGTCAAGATGTCCCTTAAAAATTACTATCGTATCTGCTTCCAATACCTCGCCCAACAGCCAGTTCCAGGCATCCACCACCCTCTGTTTTCTTTTTAAAAACTTGTACATGTCCTTTAAACCTTGCCCCTTGCACCTTAAACCTAAACCCCCAGTAATTGACTCTTCCATCCTGACAAAAAGCTTCTGACTATTCACTCTTCATGCCACTCAATCTTGTAGACTTATGTCACCCCTCAACCTCCGTTGTTCCAATGAGAACAAACCAAGTATCTCCAACCTCTCCTCATAGCTAATGCCCTCCATACCAAGCAACATTCCAATAAATCTTTTCAGTATCCTCTCAAAAGCCTCCATATCCTTCTGGTAAAGTGGTGACCAGAATTGAACACTATATTCCAAGTGCAACCTAACTAAAGTTGCAACATGAGTTGCTAATTTTTAAACTCAATACCCTGGCTGATGAGGTAAGTATGCCATATGCCTTCTTGATTACCTTCTCCACCTGTGTTGCCACTTTCAGTGACCTATGTACCTATACGCCCAGATCCCTCTGCCTATCAATACTCTTAAGGGTTCTGCCATTTACTGTACATTTCCCATCAGTGTTCACCTTCCAAAATGCATTACCTCACATTTGTTTGGATTAAACTCCATCTGTCACCCCTCCGCCCAAATCTCTAACCGATTTATATCTTGATGGTCTATATCTCTGATGGTCCTCATCGCTATCCAAAATTCCACCAACCTTGTGTCATCTGCAAACTTACTAAACAAGCCAGTTACATTTTCCTCCAGATCATTTATATATATTACAAACAGCAAAGGTCCCAACACTGACCCCTGAGGAATGCCACTGGTCACAGCCCCTATTCAGAAACGCACCCTTCAACTACTACCCTCTGCCTTCCATGATGAAGTGGGAATGCCGGCGTTGGACTGGCGTAAACACAGTAAAAAGTCTGACAACACCAGGTTTTAGTCCAAATAAATCGGTTGGACTAAAACCTGGTGTTGTCAGACTTTTTACTGTGTTTTCCATGATGAAGCCAGTTCTATATCCATCCTGCCAGTCCCCTCTGATCCCAGGTGACTTCACCTTCTGTACCAGTCTGTCATGAGGGATCTTGCCAAAGGCCTTACTGAAGTCCATGTAGACAACATCCACTGCCCCACCCACTTCGTCACTTTCTCGAAAAACTTGATCAAGTTAGTGAGACACGGCTTCCCCTTCATAAAACTATGTTGCCTCCAACTAATGCATCCACTTATTTCCAAGTGGGACTAAATCTTGTCCTTGAAGAATCCTCTCCAATAATTTCCTTACCGCTGATGTAAGGCTCACCGCTCTGTAATTACCTGGATTACCCTTGCTACCCTTAAACAAAGGAACAACATTGGCTATTCTCCAATCCGCTGGGGCCTCCCCTGTAGCAAATGAGGATACAAAAGGGAGGTCAGGCACCTCTCACATGCTGGTGCATACTTGATGGGCTGAAGGGCCTCTTCTGCACTGTTTGGTTCTATGATTCTAGAAGGCTGATTAGCAGATTTAAAGTAACATTTAAATGTGCCTAGTCCACTCAATGCTGGGTTCTCCCAGCTTCCAGGATCTTTTGACCCTCAAGAGTCCCAATGTCCTGACGCTGGTGATCCATGTCAGGGAGGGTGTAGAGAAACATACTGCCAATGGAGGGAGGCCGGGGGGTGGGGGGGTGTGGGGAGTCCCAATTTCCATGGAGGCAAGCAAGGGGGTCTCACAGTACATTGTGAAATCGTGGCCTCCTTTCAAAACAGTTCCTGATCGCTTTGCAGCCAGGCCCTCCTAGAGCTGGTGCACAACTCACCACTCTCCCAAACTGTGGGATGATTGTGGGACTGTGCCTTTGCTCTGGTTTTCTCACAGTTATGACACTTGGGAAAGGTCTGGTCAAGGTCTTGATTTGTAGGTGTGGGTTTGCACAGATTGGGTGATGCAATCTGTTTGTTCATTATCTGTCGCTATTGGAACTTGAATTTGGTGGATTGAAAATGTTGCCAGTCTGTTACCTGTAAGATTTCTGAATGAGGAGGCATCCTAGTATCAAGGCTTGGGCAGTTAGGAATCTCACTGCAAAAATCAACAAGGAAGGAAAGTGGGGATAAAAACTTTAGCTAGTAAAGAAGGATGTGTGATTGGGTTTAAGACAGTTTATTTGAGGAAAATCGAGGAAACTTTGCCATTCACCTGGTGATAAATCACTTAACCTCTAAGTGCTCAATGCTGATGGGGAAGCCAAAAATAGAAAAGTATTCCATTCTCTGACATACATTTCTGATTTTGCTAAATGCAACCAAACCTCTTAAAATATATTCTGCATCTTGCAATAATTTTCCAAAAACTGGAACAGCAGTTGAGAATCCATATTATTTCCTTAAGTGTATTGGACTGTAGCTGGAGCATCAGTATAAAATGGTTTTACATCACATCAGCGCCACATTTATAGCTTTGAACCTAGAGTCTGTCTGACCTGACCAAAGAGTGAAAGAGAATGAAACTCTCTGAAAGAAGTCATCTCATTTGCTTCACTTTGGAGTTAGTTTTGATGAAAAGTTTAAATCACTTCTTGTATTCTTGGGCAGTGACTGGGTGTTTTATTCTGCTGTGCATTTCAGTGTGGTGATTGAACTTTCAGCTTGAAATTGTGTGCTCCGGTTTAAGCCATGACAAATATGTGTGGTTTACAGGTGAACAATGGAAGACTTGATATGTACACAATGCATTACAAATACAGCACAAAATATGCCGTGAAGTTCTAACAAGCCGTTTTTGAGATTTCCAATCAGTTTTTGTAAAGTGTAACCTTTTTGCGGTTCTTTCAGGCTGTTTTATAGCACTCCTGCACTAACTGTAATAACTTAATAGCAATGTTAAAAAAGGATTCAAATAAGATAGAACAATCCTAGCACAAATCCTTAACTTTCTCCAATCGCATGTTCAGATTGCCCATATGAAATAGTCAAAAAGCAAGTGACTGCTGAAATATTTCTGATTGTCGACAGTTGATTTTTTTGCAGCATTTTTTGTTTTCTTTGTTGAACAAAGCTTTTCAGAAAAACTTTTGATTGTCACAACTAAAGTTTTGAATATGAAATTTCTTTGGGTAATTTCCTGCTATTTATCTTTTTGAAGGAGGAAGCATGGGATTTAAGAGGGATATGTGAGGCAGGATTACATGCTAGAAAGATTGATAATTCACTAACCTTGCTGTGCAGCTACGTGTGCATACCTAAGAATGTAAACTTGGGGATAGCCAAATAAATATATCTTCAAAAGGCTCTGCTCCACCAGGGAAGCAGTAAGAGAGCTGCTGGAATCTAGCAACCTACATCACAGAGGTAGCACTGTCACTGATAATTAAAGTCACTGTAGCCCTGAACTCTTAGTCTCAGGATCATTTCTCAGGGACACCAACAATATCGGTCAATCTGTATTGCAGATTCATTAAGTGTTGTTCACTAAAGCAGATATTGGATGTGATCTTATGACCTTGTCCTGCCCAACTTTTGGCAAGGTGTGGTGGTACGATCGGGTAAGAGATGAAAAACGGAAAAAGCACCTTGTTTCATGCCTCCCTTGAATGTACCAGCCCTGTTTGCCAGCAAAATTGGCTTTGCACCAGAGAGGGCGTGAAGCCAATTTCAATATTAGTAAAATCATTAGCATGTCATTAGTGAGTCCCAAACACTATCATCTGGACTCACTTGCTCTTACCTGCTCACTGGTTGAGGTTCTACCATTGAAAATCACAGATGATCTCAACCAGCAGGAAACCAGACATGATGCCTCACAGAAGAGGATCAGAGGTCATTGAAGCCCTCTGGTGGTTGGGGACAGGGTCATGCACTACACATGGGGCAGTGTCAGCAAGGCAGCGCCCACCTGGAATCCTGGCAGTGCCCACCAGATACCTTGGCATCATAACTGTGCTGGGGCAATGCCAAGGGGGTGTGGCCTGAGTGGGGCCGAGCCAGAGTGAGGGTGGAGTTATGATGGGGGTGGAGGGAAGGAGAGCTCTGCAGGGGTGGCAGGGAGAGAACTCTGCACTCTGCTGGTGTGGGGATTGGAGAGGGAGGGAAGGAACTCTGCAGATGGGGGCAATTGGGCAGGGGGGAAATCAAAGTCCATGTGGCAGGTGGGAGAGGGGGGAGACCAACACAGGGGGCAATTGGTTTTGTAGCAGGTGTTGGGGGGGATGAAGTCCATGGGGCAAGTGGGCATGGGGTGGCACGTGATCTCCGAGTACACTGGAAGATCAGGGTGCCTGTGCAATGGCATTACCAAGAACTCAGCAGCTGGCTTCCCCAGCTGGCTTAGGCTCTGCCCACCCGTTGCAGGCAAAAATCTCTTCCTGGCACTTTTACTGCACTAAGTGCCATAAGATTGTGACTCGCAGTTCACCCAAAAAACCGATGCAATTCCCTCCTGTTCTCTCGCTCATTCAGCACTTAGAATTTTTTTGGTAAGATCATAAAATATTTACAAAATATTACAGTGCAAGGTTTTATCAGTGTTGCCCATCTGACTTCACACACAACATCATGACCTTTATGAAATGCAAGGCGTTTCAGTTCATCAATCTGCATTTGGCATGTTTCCCCGAAAGGAAACACACCATATTCATTTTAAATCAATCCACTCCACTAAGACTGTTCAAAAGAGAAGGCAGTCTGGAAGAGATGGCTCCAAGAAGACCAGGTGCACACCTGAACTGGAGGAGGACGAATACCCTGGCAGGAAGATTTGCTAGAGCCACTCGAGAGTGTTTAAACTATTTGGCAGGGGCGTGGGATCCAAAGCAGTAGGGAGACAGAAGAGAAAGTTGAGGACAGCACAGAAACTAAGGGGGGCACATTTAGTAGTAAAGGCAGTGTCAGTAATCCTAGCATCCCAGTCAGTAATCCTAGTTGTTGCATCAGGCAAAAACAGAGCAGAGAGCAAGGGGAGTCCAGATTGAACTACATTTATTTCAATGCAAGAGGCCTGACGGGCAAGGCAGATGAACTCAAGGCATGGATGGCTACATGGGATTGGGATATTATAGCAATTACTGAAACATGGCTAAGGGAGGAACAGAAATGGCAGCTCAATGTTCCAGGGCACAGATGCTATAGGAAAGATAGGACAGGAGGGAAGAGAGGAGGGGGATTTGCATTTTTGATTAGGGAAAGCATCACGGCTGCACTGAGAGGGAATATATCGAGGGTTTGGCCACTGAGTCTGTATGAGTAGAACTGAGAAATAAGAAGGGGAAATCACTTTGATAGAGTTATAATATAGGCCCCCAAATAGGCAGCGGGAAATTGAGGAGCAAATAGAACATAGAACATAGAACATAGAACATTACAGCGCAGAACAGGCCCTTCGGCCCACGATGTTGCGCCGACCAGTTACAAAAACAATGACCCACTAGCCTATATCTAATATATATAAATATCTAAGGAGGTTGCAGATAGCTCCAAGAAAGATAGGATGGTAATAGTAGGGGATTTTAACTTTTCCAACATTGACTGGGACAGCCGTAGTATTAGAGGGTTGGACGAAGAGAAATTTGTTGAGTGTATTCAGGAGGAACTTTTCATTCAGTATGTGGATGGCCTGACTAGAGAGGGAGCAAAACTTGATCTCCTCTTGGGAAATAAGGAAGGGCAGGTGTCAGAAGTGTTAGTGAGGGATCACTTTGGGACCAGTGACCATAATTCTATCAGTTTAAAGATAGCTATGGAGAATGATAGGTCTGGCCCAAAAGTTAAATTCTAAATTGGGGCAAGGTCAATTTTGATGGTATCAGGCAGAAACTTTCAAAAGTTAATTACGAAAGTCTGTGGGAAGACAGAGGGACATCTGGTAAGTGGGAAGCTTTCAAAGGCGTGTTAACCAGGGTTCAGGGTAAGTACATTCCTCTTAGAGTGAAGGGCAAGGTGGCAGAAGTAGGGAAACCTGGATGACTTGGGATATTGAGGCCCTGGTCAAGAAGAAGGAGACACAATACTTGTATAGGCAGCTGGGATCAAGTGAATCCTTTGAAGAATATAAGGAGTGTAGGGGTAGAGTTAAGAGAGAAATCAGGAGGGCATAAAGGGGACACAGGATTGTTTTGGCAGATAAGGCAAAGGAGATTCCAAAGAGCTTCTACAAATACATAAAGGCCAAAAGAGTAACTAGGGAGAGAGTAGGGCCTCTTAAGGATCAACAAGGTCATCTATGTGCAGATCCACAAGAGATGAGTGAATCCTAAAAGAATATTTCTCATCAATATTTACTGTTGAGAAAAGTATGGATATTAGGGAACTTGGGGAAATAAATAGTGATGTCTTGAGGAGTGTACATATTACAGAGAAGGAGGTGTTGGAAGTCTTAAAGCGCATCAAGGTAGATAAATCTCCAGGACCTGATGAAGTGTATCCCAGGACATTGTGGGAGGAAATTGCAGGTCCGCTCGCAGAGATATTTGAATCATCGATAGTCACAGGTGAGATGCCTGAAGATTGAAGGAGAACAAATGTTGTGCCTTTGTTTAAGAAGGGCTGCAGGGAAAAGTTTAGGAACTACAGGCCAGTGAGCCTCACATCTGTGGTGGGTAAGTTGTGGGAAGGTATTTTGGGAGATAGGATCTACAGGGATTTAGAGATGCAAAGACTGATTAAGGGCAGTTTGCATGGCTTTGTGAGTGGAAAATCATGTCTCACAAATTTGATTGAGTTTCTTGAAGGGGTAACAAGGAAGGTAGATGAGGACAGAGCAGTTGATGTTGTCTAAATGGACTTTAGCAAGACCTTTGATAAGGTACCACATGGTAGGTTATTGCATAAGATTGAATCTCATAGAAACCAAGACGAGGTAACTAAATGCTTACAAAATTGGCTTGATGATGGAAGCCAGAGGGTGGTTGTATAGGGTTGTTTTTCAAACTGGAGACCTGTGACCAGTGGTGTGCCTCAGGGATTGGTGCTGGGTTATTTGTCATTTATTTTAATGATTGGAATGAGAACATAGCAGCATGGTTAGTAATTTTGCAGAAGGCACCAAGATTAGTGGCATAGTGAACAATGAAGAAGCTTATCTCAGATTGCAACGGGATCTTGATCAATTGGGCCAGTGGGCTAACAAATGGCAGATGAGTTTAATTTCAAAAAATGCGAGATGATGCATTTTGGTAAATTGAACCAGGGCAGGGCTTACTCAGTTAATGTTAGGGCATGGGGGAGGTTACAGAACAAAGAGATTTGGGGTACAGGTTCATAACTCCTTGAAAGTGCAGTCACGGGTAGACAGAATAGTGAAGAAGACGTTCAGCATGCTTAGTTTCCTTGGTCAGAACATTGAATACAGGAGGTGGGACTCTTGTTGAAGTTGTACAAGACACTGGTAAGGCCACGCTTGGAAAACTGTGTACAGTTCTGGTCGCCCTATTATAGAAAGGATATTATTAAACTAGAAAGAGTGCAGAAGAGATTTACTAGGATGCTACTGGGACCTGAGTGTTTGAGTAATTAGGAGAGGCTGAATAGACTGGGACTCTTTCTCTGGAGTGTAGAAGGCTGAGGGGTGATCTTATAGAAGTCTATAAAATAATGAGGGGCATAGATCAGCTAGATAGTCAATATATTTTCCAAAAGGTAGAGGAGTCTGAAACTAGAGGGAATAAGTTTAAGATGAAAGGGGAGAGAGATACAAAAGGGTCCAGAGGGGCAATTGTTTCACATAGAAGCTAGTGAGTGTCTGGAACAAGCTGCCAGAGGCAGCAGTAGAGACAGACACAATATTATCTTTTAAAAAGCATTTAAACAGTCACATGGGTAAGAAGGATATAGAGGGATATGGGCCAAATGGGGGCAAAGAAAGGGTGGCATGGACAAAGAACAAAGAACAACATAGCGCAGGAAACAGGCCCTTCAGCCCAACAAGCCTGCACCACCATTTTAACATTATAAGTCCCCTCTCCACCCATGACCCTTGTCTATGCTTATGGCATTCCGCATTGAGGGAAACTAATTTAGGGACAAATAGTTGCACCAATCAGCCTAACAGCACATCTTTGGGGTGTGGGAGGAAACTGGAGCACCCGGAGAAAATGCAGGGAGAATGCGCCAACTCCCGCAGACACTGGCCCAAATCCATGTATCTGCACAGCAAACAGTGATAGTCACTGAGCTGTCATGTTGCTCAGCATCTGGTCCAGTTTAAGCGTACACTAACAACATGAAGTACTAGGCTACTCTCGAAATATCCAAGATCAGCCTCCGTACAACCCATCGCGTGTATGCCCCTTGTTGGACAAGAAGTTGGGTTGAAGGGCCTATTTCCATGATGTTAACCTCTATCACTAAATGACTCTTAAACTTTGGCCTCTGATACCATGTGCATACTATAATGGAATGAAAATAGAAAGGCATGTGATCATCACGGTCATATTGAATACCTGCTGTACAATTTTGTCACCAATGGAATCTAACCATAGTGCAAACAAAGAAGATCCATTCGCATTCAAATGCAGACCAAAAAACACTCTGCAGACTGCTCCCATTGACAGCGAACTGCCATAAGCACCCAAAATCTATGGATCAAGATAATTTCAGGAACATTGTCCTCAGCTCAACTACTGTAGATGTCCATTTTTGATCTGCATTCTTATTCCACAGCATTAGAAGAAATCCCATGGTCTCCTCACAGGTTCCACAATGAGGTGCTCTGCCTCTTTTGTCCATCCATAAAAGACATTCTACTTTCTGGAATCTGAATGAACATTAATTTCTCATGCTACACCATCAAAACAGATTCATTGTTGATTTATCTCATTGTTTGTGGGACCTTATGTGCATTATGACAACAGTTTAAAAACAATTAATTGCTTATGAAAGCCTTCTAGATATCCTAAAGACACAAAAGATACTATAAATGTAACTCTTTCTTGTCACTATTTTGTAATACCTGAAGTTATGTTCAAAATAGCTAAGGCATAGAGGGAGAGAGGTTCACCTGCAAAGCAGCATGACACATTTACAGCAATACCCTGAGAACAGGCAGCAGAAGCCTAACACCTGCATAATTCATAAGTTCCTTCAATGAACTTATGGGCAGGTAACTTCATGCACCTCTTTCTGCCCTCAGGGAATCAACAGAGTCTGGGTAGCACCACTTGAAACAAATGGATTTCTCCTCTGGAGTGCTTAATAAACAGGCACTGGGGCAGAGGTTAACAGCAGCATGCATACTGAGAATTCAGAGCTTTCTGCTACATTGCACATTGCATGTACTTTGACCAGTTAAGAAACTCCTTACTCACTCAATCAGACAATTTTGTTATAGCAGTGCATATCTTAACCAATTTAAAAAATACTCTCATCCTTATTTGTTGACATTTTAAATGCATGAGAAGTTTATACAACGGCATTGGTATCTTAATGCAGCTTATTGTTATATGAATGGGTTTCAGCAGCATCCACTAAATTACCAAATGTAAACAGTAATTGTTAAAAAAACTTTTCTTTCAACTCTCATCACAAAGTCTTAAATATTATTCATGTTTCACAAACTAAGTTTGGTTCTGACATTGAATGTTCTGGTTGTATTCTATGTAAGTGTGTGCAGGCTCAATATTACATAGAATCATACAGTGCAGAAGGAGGCTATTTGAACCATCGAGTCTGCACTGACCACAATCCCCACGTCCCCATGCATTTACCCTAGCTAGTTCTCCTGTCTCTTTCTAAGGGGCAACTTAGCATGGCCAATCCATCTAACCCACACATCTTTGGATTGTGGAAGGAAACAGGACTCGGAGGAAAGCCATACAGACTCGTGGAGAATGTGCAAACTCCACACAGACAGTAACCCAACCCAGGAGTTGAACCCTGGCACTGTGAGGCAGCAGAGCTAGCCACTGCGCCACCGTGCTGCTCCATTGGTACCTTTGTAAGTGACTTTTTAAAAAACTATTGTAATATATTGGAAAGCTATTTCGTACAGTGCAGACTTACCAAGTTTGAATTATATTCAGTGACACAAAGAAAGGAAATGTTACTGAGTTGAAACATCCGTTTTATTTGCTGTTGTGCTATCAGTAATCACAATCAATGTAAGAATCATAGTGACCTCTTGAAAGCATGAACTCCAAATGAACTGCTTGATAGTCTTCGTTGGAAGTTGCAGGACTGAGAGAGTACATAAACAAGGCATGAATATTATAATAAATGAGTAGAGCAGTCCATACATCAGCATGAAGGGAAGCAATTGCTATAAAAATTATGTGTCAAAAAAGCTATGTACCAACATATCCATATACCAACAGTTGTAGCAAGCTCAGTATGTTGCAAGTGAAAACAACTAGAATTTGCATATTATTTTGTCCAATAAAGTAATCTGCATGACCCAAATTCATCTGATACATTTCCAGTATCGATTGCTTTTACATTTACATACAAAACTGACTTATCAGATGGTGTATATAATGATAAATATGATAAATATAATGATGGTGTATATAATGATAAAGCAATAATTGCAAAATATTCTGGATGGATTTGAGAATGCAGATTAGAAGTACTGGTACATACTATTATATTCATTCAATTTGTACCATATGCTAAATTAATTTGTCGATATATGGTAACTGTTTATAACTGCACCCCAGTATATATAAGTGCACAATAATGCAGATCTGGGCAATTTCAGGAAATCTGCACTCACTCCTGAAATAGTTAAAACCCGTCTGACCGTAATTTAAATGAATAGAGTGGGGGAAATTTTAAAGGTGATGTGAAAGGCAAGTTTTTTTACACACAGGTGGTAAGTGCCTGGAATGCGCTGCCAGAATAGGTGATAGAAGCAGATATGTTTAAGATGTATCTTGACAGATACATGAATAGGCAGGGAATAGAGGGATATGGACCACTTGAAGGTGAAAAGTTTTTAGTTTAGGAAGGTGTTATGTGTCGGCACAGGCTTGGTGGGCCACAGAGCCTGTCCCTGTGCTGTACAGTTCTTTATTCTTTTTCCTTTGAGAGAGCAGGTGGATCTTTCTCTTCTATAAAATAATGAGGGGCATAAACAAGGTTGATAGTGAATATCTTTTCCCAAAAGTAGGGGAGTCTAAAACAAGGGGGCATATGTTTAAGGTGAGAGGGGAGAGATTCAAAAGTGTCCAGAGAGGCAATTTTTTCACACAAGGGTGGTGAGTATCTGGAACAAGCTGCCAGAGATAGTAGTAGAGGCGGTTATAATTTTACCTTTTAAAAAGTATTTAGGTAGTTACATGAGTACGATGGGTATGGAGGGATATGGGCCAAATGCAGGCAATTGAGATTAGCTGAGGGGTTTTAAGAAAAAGGGTGGCATGGACAAGTTGGGCTGAAGGGCCTGTTTCCATGCTGTAAACCTCTATGACTCTGTGAGTCTAATTTGTAATTTTCAACAATCTTCTGCTGAATTTACCTGACTAGGAGAAATCTTGTGGGAATTCCCAGCAATTATTTCTGTTCCTTAACTCTGCCATGCACACTTGCGCCCCACCCCCCCACAAATTATTATAATATGACCAAAACTAGTGTGGTAACGATGCACAGTTGTTAATGAACAAATTGACCAGCAAACTCAGGGCAGGTAACTTCATGCACCCGTTGTGGGTTGATTTATTGCTGTTTACATTGCGCAAGTTCTATCCTTACCTTACCGCTCCATTACATTTTTGGAAATCGTTTATCCATATTAATTTTGCCTGAAACTAGCTACAGGAAATTAGGGTTGGTGGTAAAGAGCATAAGTAACCTTTGAATGATGCAATATCACTAGTAGAACAATTTATTTTTGAGCTGAAGGGTGCAAGGAAAAGACTAATAACATCACGGCTGGAATTCTCCAGCAGGTCACGTCTACTCCCACTGCCAGTGAGGACAAATAAATTGGCGCCCAGCCAAATCTCAGCTCACTGCAGCAAGACTGGAAAATCCCAGCTGTGGGTAAGGTCAGAGTATTCAGCCTCATATACCATGAAATATAAGATTGAATCTATTAGGCGTGATTTCCCACCCCCCCCCAAAAAAATGAAGGGCCCAATAAGCAGGGATACAAGGGTTTTTTCCACCCATTTTTTGGGTGAGCTCAGTTGAATGAATTTTCGGCACTCTGTGCAGCACGGAGGGAAGGAGTGGAGCCTAATCCTGCCTGAGAGGCCGGCATCAGTGTGCTGAGGGGGCCAATGCGATTGCGCCTATCTTTCATTATACTAGGAGAAGATTGACAAGTGCCTCCATCACCCCCATTGCCGGTCCCTCAATTGCTGGCCCCGACCACGTTTCCTGATATCTTAAGCCCTGATCCCCACTCTGGTCCACAATGCCTGGCCTCTTGCCAATTGGGCCCGGCCTCCATCCCTGACTCAATACCAGCCCCCAGCACCCATGCAGAGTTCCCCCGATTCATTGTCCTCCTTCCTCCTCCCACTCTCCAGTCTGGCTCCACCCCGTCTAACCCTGTCCCCCCAGGCCTCATCCCCTCTTGGCACTGCCCAATGCCTGTGGGTAGTGCCAGTGCACCAAGCTGGCAATGCTAGGGTGCTCAATGAGCTGTGCCAGGGTCCCAGGCTGGCACAGACAGGGTTGCAGGCTGCCACTGCCATGGGGCATCAGCCCCCTATCCACGACCTCCTAGGGGTCTTCAATGGCCTCTGGTCCCACAAGCAAAGCTGTCAAGTCTGGTGCTGTTGATGGTGCAGCACAGGGGGGTGAAGTCCAATCCTGCCCAAGTGGCCAGCATCAGCTTGCAGAGGGGCCCAGTGCGCATGTGCCTATCTCCCATTATACTAGGAGAACAATTGACAAGCACTTCCCTCATCCCCATTGCCAGTCTCCAGGTTGCTGGCCCTGACCACCCCCCTGACATCGTCAGCTCTGATCCGTACCCCAGGTCCCCAGTGGCTGGCCTCTTGATGGCTAGGCCCAGCCTCCAATTCTCGACCCAACACCAGCCCATACCCCTTGCAGAATTCCCCTGATTTACTCCCTTCCTTCCTTCCCCCCATTCCCCAGTTTGGCTCCACCCCATCTGGCCCTGCCTTCTCAGGCCTCACCCCTTCTTGGCACTGCCCAGTGCTTGTGGGCAGTGCCAGTGCACAAGGCTGGCAATGTCCGGGTGCTCAGTGAGCAGTGCCAGGGTCCCAGGATGCTCATGACCTCCTAGGGGTTCTCAATGGCCTCTGGTCCCACAAGCGACCGGGTGCCTGTTGATGGGGACCATATGTGATCCCCATTGCGGTGGACTTCAACTGGCAAGGGCAGAAACTTTAGCGAGCCTAGAGGATTGTGTCCTGAGTTCGCTAAATAGATGCAGAGCAGGTTTTGTATATTGTAATCAGTGCCACGTTGTTTCCTGGCACAAAGCTGATTACATCTAAAAAATGGACGGGGAAGATCCCAGCCGGCCAGTTCCAAAAAAGTTCTAAGCATTGAATTCACATAGGATCTGGAGTAAATCTCACGATTTTCTCAGAAGGAGTTTCAAGATGAATTTCTCTCACTCTGTGCACGGCAGAGTGCCTCAGTGTGAATCATGCTGAAATTTAGTAGGTGGGACCTATTCCCGCTGAAAAGGCCAGCCACATTGCGCTGAGCAAGCCACTGCGCATCGCTAATCTGTCAGCACCGAGATCGGCACATGCAGAGTAGCCCCGCACTGCCAGCCTCCTGATCACTGGCCAGCCCCGTGACCCTCACATCACTGGTCCTCCGACTCCTAACACCCTGATCGCTGGCACCCCCCCAGAGCTGTCCAGGCCAGCCTCAACTGCAACTCCCCGCCTGGCCCACCTAAATGACCCCCCCTCATCCCCCTGCAGCCCCTGATCTCCCAATCCTCCCCCCCCCCAACAGTCCCAAGCCCCCCACTGCAGCCCTACCCCCCCCCCGCTGCCCCCCACAAGCAGGCTGACCCCACCCCTTCCACCCTGATGGCCAGCCCCGGTCATTGGCCTCCCTTCCTCTGTCACTCAGCCCAAGATGTGGCGATGCCGGTGTTGGACTGGTGTAAACACAGTAAGAAGTCTGACAATACCAGGTTTAAGTCCAACCAATTGCTATCACTTTTGCTATCAAAAGATACTTAGAACATAGAACATTACAGCGCAGTACAGGCTCTTCAGCCCTCGAAGTTGCACTGACCAGTGGAACCAATCTAATGACCCTCTAACCTAAACTATTCCAATGTTATCCATATGCCTATCCACTGACCATTTGAACGCCCTTAAAGTTGGCGAGTCCACAACTGCTGCAGGCGGGGCATTCCACACCCTTACTACCCTCTGAGTAAAGAACTGACCTCTGACATCCATCCTATAATTACCACCCCTTAATTTAAAGCTATGTCCCCTCGTGTTAGCCATCACCATCCGAGGAAAAAGGCTCTCACTGTCCACCCTATCTAACCCTCTGATCATCTTGTATGCCTCAATTAGGTCACCTCGTAACCTTCTTCTCTCTAATGAAAATAACCTCAAGTCCCTCAGCCTTTCCTCATAAGACCTTCCCTCCATACCAGGCAACATCCTGGTAAACCTCCTCTGCACCCTTTCCAATGCTTCCACATCTTTCTTATAATGCGGCGACCAGAACTGTACGCAATACTCCAGGTACAGCCGCACCAGAATTTTCTACAGTTGCAACATGATCTCACGGCTCCGAAATTCAATCCCTCTACCAATAAAAGCTAACACATCGTACGCCTTCTTAACAACCTTATCAACCTGGGTGCCAACTTTCAGGGATCTATGCACATGTACACCGAGATCTCTCTGCTCGTCGACACTACCAAGAGTCCTTCCATTAGTCCTATATCCTGTACTCCTGTTACCCTTACCAAAGTGAATCACCTCACACTTTTCCACATTAAACTCCATCTGCCACCTCTCAGCCCAGCTCTTCAGCTTATCTATGTCCCTCTGCAAACTGTAACATCCATTCTCACTGTCTACAACTCCTCCAACTTTGGTGTCATCAGCAAATTTACTAACCCATCCTTCTATACCCTCATCTAGGTCATTTATAAAAATGACAAACAGCAGTGGCCCCAAAACAGATCCTTGAGGTACACCACTTGTAACTGCACTCCAGGTTGAATATTTCCCATCAACTACCACCCTCTGTCTTCTATCAGCGAGCCAATGCCTGATCCAAACTGCTAAATCACCCTCAATCCCATGCATCTGCATTTTCTGCAATAGCCTACCATGGGGAACCTTATTGAACGCTTTGCTAAAATCCATATACACCACATCAACTGTCTTATCCTTATCCTCCTCTTTGGTCACCTTTTCAAAAAACTCGATAAGGTTTGTGAGGCACGACCTACCCTTCACAAAACCGTGTTGACTATCCCTAATCAATTTAATTCTCTCTAGATGATTATAAATCCTATCCCTTATAATTCTTTCCAAGTTTGATAGTAAGCTATCAAGTTTGATAGTAAACTCAGTCTACAATAAATTGGTTAGACTTAAACCTGGTGTTGTCAGACTTCTTGCTCAGCCCAAGTACAGAGTGGCAACAGGACCTCCCCACCTCCTTTGATTGCCCTGCCCCCATCAGGTACCACCCCCATTTGGCCCTGCCGCCTTGGCTCTGCCCAATGCTCAGTGCTTAGTGCCAACATGCCACCTTGGCACTGGCACTTTGCCCTTGGGCAGTGCCAATTGGCCAGGCTAGCACTGCCAAGGTGGCAATGCCTAAGGGGCAGCCACCCCAGTGCCCAACCTCCTCAGGGGGGCTTTGACGGCACCCCTTCACTCCAGCAGGGTCGGATCACCAGTTCCCCGCAAGTGGTGACTATATTAAACCCTGCTGGAGTGAACCACTCTTGGCTAGTGAGCCTAGAGATTTCAGTCCTGGGCCTGCTAATGATATTTAAACTGTATTTAAATTAAATTTTACATAAATTATTCCGCTCTGCACTGACTTCTGACAGCTGTGCCCAATTACTCCAATAAGGTCTTGCTACCTTTATTCCACAGCCTAGTTCTCTTTCAACTCATACTCTAATCTGATTTACAAGTTGCAGATGGAGTAAGCTCTGACATTCAATTTCTTTCTGCACCACAATCTTAGACTTGTGCCTCTTTCCTTTTAGCTACCCAAGAGGTAACCAGGCCAATCAGTGGAGGAATACCACAGAAAGAGTGATGATCAAGACAATCATGGCTACCAGCTCAGATACTGACACAGCACATATCTTAGAGGACAGGTTAAAGGTGGGATTTCCACGTGGGCAATCTTCATCCTGAAAGGAAAGGAAGTGTGATAATGCAATCTGGCTGATCTGGTTATGATGATTGGATCACTGGCAGTGTGTGCAAGTTTAAGATGTGGATGTGAGGCTTGCTGCAGTGCTAAGTGTGTGAGGCTAAGGTGAAGCAAATTGATGTTAAGTGTGAGTCCTGATTGTTAGAGATCATTGATAGGTAAATGATATGGGTGTGGTAATTTGAATTATGGCTGAGATTTTGGTGCAATTGGTAAAATATGCCATTTGAAAATGCATTCACAGGTCTTGACCATTTGTGTGAGGTCATTAAATATTTGCAGTACTACATTCAGATCTTCGGGCTTCACACCTGGGATTAACATCCATGGTTAATGCAATAATCTTAATGAGGCCAGTCTTCCATCACCAATTACTCTTTTATTTACAGTGATATCTGAGCACTGTTTGATGGTTACAGAATGTAGGTCAGTCCTGAGCCCATTGATTGCTGGCCTGGAACCAACTGGTTTTAAACCCCCCACTCATCTAACAGGGAAGCTCATATTCAACAAGGCCCAAGGCCAGATCCATTGATCTGTTTGGCCATCATGAGTTCCCTCTTTAAGTCCATTTCTGTCCCTGCATCCCCACCATTGTCAAGGTCCGGATCAGGGGGTGCGAAGCAAATGGAAGACTTTGAAGAGAGCACTGCAAAGCCACCGATTCCGGCTCTCCATAAGGTCTTGCTTTGGTAGGATGTACCAGTCTCTTCTGTGTCCCTGGAGGGGCTGGCATGTTGTCAACCTCCATTTGTGGCTCGACACTCATCATCCCCATGGCTAGTAATGAGTCTTGTACTGGTATGGGCTCCCTACTCTGGTGATGGTCCAAATGTTTTCTGACAATCTTGTCCATGGGCTTTATACAACACAGGCCCTGTTTCCTCCATTATAATCCTGGGGACCCAAGTGAGGCTGCCCCTAAAGTTCCTCATGTGAACTGTGTCACTGGTTTTGAATGTTCTCGGTGTCATTACAGAATCATAGTTCTTCTCCTGGTTTTCTTGTTGGGACTCCACCGTCCCTGACAGGTTTGAGACCAATAAGCTTAAGCATGTCCAAAACCTCCATCCTATTAATCACTGCAGTAAATCTTGTCATTGTGTGAGGCATAGTCGTATGGTTAGCTGAAAAGTCTGCACTGCTAGTTCAGCCAAATCATTCATGATGGGTGATAGGGTGCTGTCATAATTTCCATTGTAAAGCATGAAGGTCTGAAACTTGGTGCCAGTAAAGGCAGTGCCATTGTCAGGGATCAGGACTTCAGGCGTCCCATGCTTGCAGAAACTTTGTTGTTTCTTAGTAGTCACATGAATTTCATACAATGTATCTCCGATCCATTTGGAATGCACGTTGACCATATTTAGCAAAGTGGAGCCCAAAAAAGGCCTGGTGAAGTCCACATATACTCACACCCAGGGCCTACCAGACCACTCCCATGGATGTAGGGACGTTGGGGGAAAGGAGGAA
Source organism: Carcharhinus amblyrhynchos (assembly GCF_965287045.1). NCBI lineage: Eukaryota > Metazoa > Chordata > Chondrichthyes > Carcharhiniformes > Carcharhinidae > Carcharhinus > Carcharhinus amblyrhynchos. The sequence goes on from NC_137325.1 coordinate 38,805,343, forward strand.
TTTTGATTTTCTTGGCATGACTCACACTGTCTGACCAAGTCGATTTAAATCTTAGCTTTGGCTCCATTTATTTTCCCAAGCCGTTCTTGGAAGGCTTCAGTGTACTTATTGATGACTCCATACAGTCCCCCTGTGCCTAACCTAAAGACATCCAGTCAATTCAATCTGATGTGTTGAAGCTAATAAGGCCAGGTTCTTGTGTCCCTGTACAATGGTGAACGGAAGTCCAGCTGCCTGCTGCCTATACGTCATTTGGGTCACTGTGTGCCCTTTATCTGCAATGGTTCCCCTGTGTAGGTGGCCAGCCTGTTCCAGTTCAGTATTTGAATACCAGTCCAGAGGGCATTATAACGGAAACCGCAGCCCTGTCCCTATCCTCCTCAATTGTCTAAAGGTTGCCCCTGTCTTCCCTTGACTGCCTGGCAATGTGACTGAGTCTCCACTGTTGTCAGGGATGCTAGGATATTTTACTGATACCATTATTCTCAGTTGAGGGAGTGACGTTGTATGAACCCTTACCTCAATCAGAGGACACTGCTATCTGATGTTCCCTGTAATTCCTCAGCTCTTCATTCTCCAATGATAGAGTTATCTCAATGGCTTTTTTGAGATCCAAATTGAGTTCTGCCAATAATTTTGCTTGGACAAAATCCATCCACCCCCCCGCTACCAGAGCGATCACGATCCTGTGCCCATTTTGGTCTTGTTAATTCCACAGACCAGCCTACTTCTGCCAATTTTCACAGCCTGTCCAGAAATTTGGTGACAGATTCCCCAGGGTTTCAACAAAGACAGTAAATGCCAGAAAATCTCAGCATGTCTGACAGCATCTGTGGGAAGAAAATAGAGCCAACATTTCTAGTCTAGATGACCCTTCATCAGAGCTGAGAAGAAAGAGAATCAACAGATATATGTACTATGGGGGTAGGGAGGTCTTGGAAGTACCCCCATAGTGTATCTATCACTTCTCAGCTCTGAAAAAGGGTCATCTAAACTCAAAGGGCCCGATTTTACCATTGCATCGCACCTGTTATCATGCACAGAAACTTGGTAAAGTCAAGTGTGAGGCGTGATCCATGCCCACTTCCGCTCAGATGCCCATTTAACTAAGGCCTGGAAATGGCAGCAATCCAAACTGCTTCTGAAACAAGTGCAATAGCGATTTAAATGCAATTGTATGCATTTAAATTGAATTAATGGGTTGCCCACACAACTTCACCGGCATTTCCTCTTTTACCATCCAGATTCAGCGCGCAACAGACTTACTTGGCAAAGCTCTGTTTCAGGCGCTCCAGCTTCTGAAGAGGTAAGTTCAGAGCTTCGAACAGCTCTCTGACTCAGATCATTGGTGGAGGGGAGTGAAGTGGGTCAGATCATTCTTTGGTAGGGTGGGGAGGAGACAGGTGGGCCGGATCATTCTCTTGAAGGGGGGAGAGGGAGGAGGGAGGCCAGATCATTCTCTGGTGGGGGCAGGAGTGGGAAAGGGAGGAGGGAAGCCCAGTCATTCTTTGGTGGGGGTGGGGAGGGAGGCTAGATCATTCTCCGGTAGGGGGGAGGGAGGAAGGGCCAAATCTATCACTAGTGGAGTAGAGGAGGGAAGAGGGAGGCCTGATTGCTCTCTTGTTGGGGCGGGGGGGGGGGGGGTGGTGGTGGAAGGAGGCCAGATGGATCTCTGGTGAGGGGGGGGGGTGTTAGGGGGGGACCCACTGCTACTCTGCGGGTGATTGTTGGGAGGAAAGAGGAGCAGAGGATCATGATCGCTCTGGTAGCGGGGGGATGGATGGATAAGGGGGACAGTTATGTTGTGGGGGTGGGGCGATGTCTATGGGGGCCATCCCTCCCCGGCTGCTTTACCCATTTTTTGTGGTCTGAGAGTGATGTGACAGGGGCGCAATTTTCAAATTTTATTTTCACTGCGTATGCACAGTTCAAAGCTCTGATTGGAGCTGCAGCATTTCAAGCATGATAAGCCCCGCCCACAGCACAATTTTTTTTTCAGGCTAATGGAGGTGCCTGAGAACAGTTTTCCAAGTTGGATCTGAATTGTGCCCAGAGTCAGTACTTAGAATCAAAATGGTAAAATCAGGCCCAAAATGTTGGCTGTACTCTCTCTCCACAGATGCTGTCAGACCTGCTGAGTCTTTACAGCATTTTTCTGTTTTTGTTTCAGATTCCAGCATCTGCAGTATTTTGCGTTTATCCCCAGAGCTTCACCTTGCCATATTAAAGTAGTATTGCTGGAGTGTTATGCAAGTATCAGAATAACTTTTAACCATGCCCACCAATTCATTAAAGTTTTGTAGTCAGGGGCATGTGGGGAGGTCAGGCTTTTTATTACACTCAAGTTTGGGATGCCACATACCGTCAATAAGGTCACTTTCTGCTTATCTTTCCTCTCAATACTGTTGGCTTGAAAGAAGTAACATCTGCACTCTACGTACTGTGCCCAGTCTTCTACGTTTGCACCGTAGGTTTTAAGTTTCTCAAAAAGAAGCATTTTTCTTATCAGAGTATTACTTGTCTTGACAGTAGAGCTAGGTTAGCAGGAAGAAGAAAGTGTCCTTTAAATCCAATGGTGAGAAATGTTATCCATCGGCAGTATCCTTTCCCCACAAGCCAACCTTCCCAGCATTGAGGCACTAATCCTCAATGGGTGGCACAGTGGCACTATGGTCAGCGCTATTGCCTCACAGTGCCAGGGACCCAGGTCCAATTCCGGCCTCGGGTAACTGCCTGTGTGGAGTTTGCACTTTGTCCCCAAGTCTGCATGGTTTCCTCCAGGTGTTTTGGTTTCCTCCCACAAGTCTCTAACAGGAAGTAGCGGGAGAAGATCGATAGTGGATTTCCAAGCTGCATCTCCTGACTCCCTTCAAGGAGCGAGCGATGAGATCTCAGGGGAGACAGCTGAGAGAGCCGTGACTGGCAGCCAGGTTAGTGCCTGTACAGAAATGAGGAGCCATAAAACCTTCATTCGTATGACCTTTCCCAAGTAAGTTGTAATCTGCCCAGATACTTGTCCCTCCCTTGCATTGAACCATGTGTCTTCTTTTGCAGGAGATGAACCCGATGGGGCCGAGCCATCAGGAGTCGACATCCCTACTGTGACATCTGCTGTGACCCATCGACTCTTCTGAGGAAAACTCGGGAAAAAACCTCCAAACCAACCAGTTGACACAGCATCACCCACACCACCTATCAGCACAGATATAGTCACCATGGAGGAACATGTTAATGGTGAGGCTTTTTGGACACTTTCTGGTGTGCACCAGACAGCTATTGATGCACATCGGATGGGATGGGAACAACTGAGGGCTTGGACAAGCAGAGGTCTGCTGGAGCCAAGGAGGTAGTTGGCCCCCAGTTAGTTGCTGAGCCACTGAGATCAGTTCTCCTGAAATTCCTGGAGATGCAGAAGCAGAGCTGAGGAATGTAGGAGGGGCTGTTAGCAACATTCCAGCAACTGTGAGGCTGCCTGAAAGAGTCTCACAACCTTCAGGCACAGGAGATAGTGCTGACATTGCATGGCATCCAGGCCAACCGTGAAAGGGTTGGTTGCCACAGTGGAAAGCCTGGGACAGGAAATGGTGGCCATGGATGGCAAGATCCAAGGCATGGCAGAGTCTAAGAGGACCATGGCTGAGGGCCTCGAGAGAATGCTCAAGATACACAGAGTCATGACTGTGGGCTTCAAGAGCATGGCCCACTCACAATGAGCTATCACTAGTTCAAACTCAGTGGACCATTGCTGAGTGCTTTTACACCATGTGCAGACGCAGTGACACAGAAGCCAGGTGACACAGAGGCTTCTGGAGTTTACTCCAGCAGTACCACCCATTTCATGGAGTGCGCTAGGGACACACGGGAACCCTGAGGGAGGAGGAAGCACTGGATCCCATTCCAGGGCTTCACTCAGTAGAAGTGAAAAGCTATGAGACTGCCCGGAGGAGAGAGGAAAAAAACAGTCAAAAAGGTTATCCTGGACCCCTTACTTACTTTCAGCAACTGAGTCCCCATGAATCTGGACGCTGACAACCTGACACCATCCCCGGTGCCATGCGCCTCTTTAACAGGCTGCCAACCATTGCTACATCCTCCCCACAGCAGGCACGGAGAGTATAAAGGTGACTGTGAGGGGACCCTACTGGCAACCTTTGATAGACATAAGTGCACACAACTGGATGTCTGGTGCAGTGGCTTTCAGGAGTGGCTTGAAGCTCAGACATACGGTGGAGAAGCACCTTTGTGCTTTCCATGTGATGGGTGACCATTGTAGGGAGAACTGCAGAGTCCCTTAATTGGGATAACAGCTGCCAGCCCTGGTTTCGTGACTGTTAATAGGGCCTGGGATAGAATGTCAGCGATAAGCTGACCTGTCCATCAGATAGATACAGTAAGAAGTCTCACAAAACCAGGTTAATGTCCAACAAGTTTATTTGATAGTAAACCCACTAGCTAATAACTATCAAATAAACTTGTTGGACTTTAACTTGGTGTTGTGAGACTTCTTACTGTGTTTACCCCAGTCCAACACCGGCATCCCCACATCATCAGATAGATGTCAGTGTGACCAGTGTGACATTAGTAGGGTTGGGGCTCAACCTCACTGATGCAGCATGGTGGCACAATGGTTAGCACTGTTGCCTCACAGTATCAGGGACCCTTTCAATTAAGCCTTGGGTGATTGTGTGGAATTTGCACACAGCCTGTGTCTGCATAGGTTTCCTCCTGGTGCTCCAATTTCCTCCTACACTCTAAAGATGCGCATGTTAGGTTGACTTGTTTTGCTAAATTACCCCTAGTGTCACAAGATGTGTATCTGGGGGATTAATGCAGTAAATGCGTGGGGTTGTGAGGATAGGGCCTGGGTGGGATGCTCTGATGGATGGTTGGTGTTGGCTCAATGGTCCGAATGGCCTCCTTCTGCACTGTAAGGATTCCACAATGCTATGAAACACCTCAAGGGTTGTTCGGTGGCCAGGGGGATTGCAGGCAATATAAGCCCAAAGCCACTGCTGACCTCCAACCTGAGGACTTCCAGAACAGCACGAGTGCCCCCCCAAACCCCTGCACCCATGCAAGGTCCCCACCCTATCTTACACCATGACAACAACTGACCCCCCCCCCCACCCCGTCACTCCCCAGAGTTGGTGCTCAGCAATACTTTTCAAGAGCAGTACTAATTTGTGCCGGTTAACATCTTGGTGAAGAGGTGGGCAGTGTTCTGGGAGGAGGGAAGCATGCATGCCAAACTCACTAATGATATTGAAATCCAGATAATCTCATGCTAATAACTTTGCGCCCTTTCCGGGCACAATGTGGTTCAAGCCATTGGAAAGAAGGCGAATGGGATGCTGGTCTTTATAGCGAGGGGGATAGAATATAAAAACAGGGAGGTCTTGCTGCAACTGTACAGGGCACTGGTGAGGCCGCAGCTGGAGTACTGTGTGCAGTTTTGGTCGCTGCACTTGCACAAGGATATTTTGGCCTTGGAGGGAGTGCAGAGGAGGTTCACTAGGCTGATACCGGAGATGAGGGGGTTAGACTATGAAGAGAGATTAAATAGACTGGGTCTGTACTCGTTGGAGTTTAGAGGGATGAGGGGGGATCTTTTAGAGACGTACAAGGTAATGAAGGGGATGGATAGGGTAGAGGTAGAGAGATTCTTCCCACTTAGAAAGGACAGCAGGACTAGTGGGCACAGCCTCAAGATAAGGGAGGGGGAGCAGTTTAGAATGGAGTTGAGAAGGGATTTCTTCACTCAAAGGATGGTGAATCTCTGGAATTCTCTGCCCGTTGAAGTAGTGGAGGCTACCTCGCTAAATATATTTAAGTCATGGGTAGATAGGTTTTTGATAGACAAGGGAATTAAGGGTTATGGGGAGAAAGCGGGAAAGTGGAACTGATCCACTTCAGATCAGTCATGATCTTATTGAATTGTGGGGCAGGCTCGAAGGGCTAGATGGCCTACCCCTGCTCCTATTTCTTACGTTCTTATGTTCTTATCTTAAAGGGGCTGGGAACATAGCAAGCCAGCTGGAGCCGCCACAAATCTGATTTATACCCTTGCACGCTAGTTTCCCAGCTTGCCGCGCTGTTCACCTGGTGCTGCGAGGTAGTAGAATTGCACCTCACATCTTCCCCACAGTGTGGTGACCAGAACAGCATGCAGTATTCCAGCTGTGACTTAACTAGTGTCTTATATAGTTCCAGCATAACCTTCCTGCTCTGATACTCTATGCCTCAGCTAATAAAAGTAAGTTTCCCCTTCTTGACAACCTTTTCTACCTGTTTGGTTATCTTCAGGGATCTGTGGACGTGCAGTCCAGTGTCTCTCTGTTCCTCTGCACTTCTCAGTATGATAACATATATTTTGCATTTCTTTGTCTTGTTATCTTTCCCCAAATGCAATACCGTGCATTCTTCCAGAATGAATGCTATTTGCCACTGTTTCAGCTACCTGCCATTTCCATTCATATCTTGCTGCAGATTGTAACTATTTTGCACATTATCAACAACAGAATCAATTTTTGTATTGTCTGCAAATGTTTTAATCAGACCCTCTGCGCATGTCCAAATCATTGGTAAATAACCACAAGAAGCAAGTACTGAGCCTGCAGAAGCAGAAACAGGTTTCCATTTGCAAAAGTACTCATTTTCTTTTCTTCCTGTCTTGTAGTCAATTGGCATCCAACTTGCCATTTTGCCTTGGATCCTATTGTTACCATAGAGTCAAAGAGGTTTACAGCATGGAAACATGCCCTTTGGTCCAACTTGTCCATGCCACCTTTTTTTTGAAAAACCCTTAAGCTAATCCCAATTACCCGCATTTGGCCCATATCCCTGTATACCCATTGTACCCATGTAACTATTTAAATGCTTTTTAAAAGATAAAATTGTACCTGCCTCTACTACTACCTCTGGCAGCTTATTCCAGACACTCACCACCCTTTGTGTGAAAAAATTGCCCCACTGGACACTTTTATATCTCTCCCCTTTCTTCTTAAACTTACACCCTCTGGTTTTAGACTCCCCAACCTTTGGGAAAATATATTGGCTATTCAGCTGATCTGTGCCCCTCATTATTTTATAGACTTCTATAAGATCACCCCTCAGCCCCCTACGCTCCAGAGAAAAAAGTCCCAGCCTATCCAGCCTCTCCTTATAATTCAATCCATCAAGTCCCGGTAGCATCCTAGTAAATCTTTTCTGCACCCTTTCTGGTCTAATAATATCCTTTCTATAATAGGGTGACCAGAATTGCACACAATATTCCAAGTGTGGCCTTACCAATGCCTTGTACAACTTCAATGAGACATTCCAACTCCTGTATTCAATGTTCTGACCAATGAAACCAAGCATGCCGAATGCCTGCTTCATCACCCTGTCCACCTGTGACTCCACTTTCAAGGAGCTATGAACATGTACCCCTATAAAGCTTTGTTCTGTACCTCTCCCCAACACCTTACCATTAACTGAGTAAGTCCTGCCCTGGTTCAATCTACCAAGATGCATCACCTCGCATTTGTCTAAATAAAACTTCATCTGCCATTCGTCAACCCACTGGCTCAATTGATCAAGATCCCTTTGCAATTGGTGATAACTTTCTTCACTGTCCACTATGCCACCAATCTTAGTGTCATCTGCAAACTTAGTAACCATGCCCCCTATATTCTCATCCAAATCATTAATATAAATGACAAATAACAGTAGGCCCAGCACTAATCCCTGAGGCACACCGCTGATCACAGGCCTTCAGTTTGAAAAACAATTCTGTAAAACCACCCTCTGCCATGTGGACCTTATCAAAATGCTAAAATCCATATAGAAAACATCAAATGCCCTCAGTGGCCCTTAGAAAATTCAATCATGTTAGTCAGATACACTCTTTCCTTAAAATACTGGAAAAACTAAGCAGGTCTGACAGCATCTGTGGAGAGAGCATAGAACCAACATTTCAAGTCTGGATGGTCCTTCATCAGAGCTAAAGAGAAGGAAAATCGGATAAGATGGTGATGGTAATGGCTGAGAAAGGTGCTAATAGCTTCCATTAAGTGATCGGAATGTGTGTATATCAGAACAAAGGTATAGATTGTTAAGAAACCACCTGAGGAATTTGGGAGCTGGCTCTGGAGATGGGGAGTGAGGGGGGGAGGGTTGGTGGTTGGAGTCAAGATGGAGAGTGAGGTTTTAGAAGTGGAAAAATAAAATTAAGAATAAAAAGTGATAAAAATGGATGAATGAGATAAAAAGAAGAAATGAAATAAATGGAAATGGGGTAAAGGTGGAGGGGAGAGTTCATGCCCTGAAGTTGTTGAACACAAAGTTCAGTGCAGAAAGCTGTAAAGTACCCAGTCATAATATAGGGTGCTGTTTCTCCAATTTTCGTTGGGCTTCCCTTGAACATTGCAAAAGGCATGTTGATAGGAGAGCAAGGTAGCGTGTTGAAATGGAAAGTGACAGGAAGGTCTGGGTTCTGCTTGCAGATGGACCAAAGGTGTTATGCAAAGCGGTCAACCAGTATGTGTTTGGTCTCTCCAGTGTAAAGTAGGTTGCATTGGGAGCAGTGAATGCAATAGACCAGATTAAATGCACACGAAGTGCTGCTTCGCCTGAAAAGAGTCCTGGGATGATGAACAGGAGGAGATAAAGGGACAGGTGTTGCACCTTCTATGATTCATAGAATCATAGAATCCCTACAGTGCAGAAGGAGGCCATTCAGCCCATCAAGTCTGCATTGACCACAAACTTGTTCAGGCACTATTCCCATAATCCCACGTATTTACCCTGCTAATCCCCGACACTAGGGTCAATTTAGCCTGGCCAATCAACCTAACCCCACATCCTTGGACTGTGGGAGGAAGCTGGAACACCTAGAGGAAACCCACGCAGGCACAGGGAGAAAGTGCAAAGTCCACACTAAAGTGACCCGAGGCCGGAATTGAACACAGGACCTTGGCGCTGTGAGGCAGCAGTGCTAACCACAATGCCACCCAATTGCATGGGAAGGTGTCGTGGGCAGGGGGTGAGGTGTTGGGTATGACAGAGGAGTGGACCACTGTGTTCCAGAGAGAACAGTGCCTGCAGAATGCTGACAGGAGGAGTGAGAGAAAGATGTAATGAGAAGTAGCATCATGCTGGAGTTGGTGGAGGATGTTCCTTTGAATGCAGAGGCTGGTGGGGTGAAAAGTGAGGACAAGAGGGATTCTAACCTGGTTCTGGGAGGGAGGGGAGAGGGTGAAAGCAGTGGCCGGGAGATGTTAATCACAGTTGGTGGAAAACCATGATTTAGGAAAAAGGAAGACATTTCAGCAGTGCTATTTTGGAAAGTGGCATCATCAGAATGGATGTGGTGGCGGTGAAGGAACAGAGGGAATGGGATGGAATCCTAATGGGATGTTGGATGTGCGGAGCCATAGTCAAGGTAGCTGTGGGAGTCAGTGGGCTTGTAATAGATACTGGTGGGCAGACTATTACTCAAAATAGAGACAGAGAGGTCAAGAAAGAGAAGTGTCAGAAATGACCATGTGAAAGTGATAGAGGGGTGGGAATTGGAAATGGAATTGGTAAACTTTTCCAGGCCCAGACAAGAGCATGAAGTAGCATTTCCCTATCATTCTGCCTATCTATTGGATAGGCACATGGAACACACCAGAATGATAGGGAGTGGGATAGCTTGATCTTGAGTTCAGATATAGCTCAGCACAACATCAAGGGCCGAAGAGCCTGTACTGTGCTATACTGTTCTATGTTCTATGAAATAGTCATTGATGTACTTATGAAAGAGTTGTGGAAGGGGGCCAGAGTAGGGCTGCGATCCATGTGGGTGAACACAGTAAGAAGTCTCACAACACCAGGTTGTGGCCTGTGGGTGGCCATTGCCAGATCTTTTATTTGAAGGACGCGAGACTAGTCAAAGGAGAAATTATTGAATGAGAGAACAAGATCAGCCAAATGGAGAAGAGTGATGGCAGATGGGGATTGTTCAGGCCTCTGTATGAGCAAGAAACGAAGAGCTTTGTAGCCATTCTGGTGGGGAATGGAGGTTTAGAGGGATTGGACATCCATGATGAGGAAGAGGCAGTTTGGGCAAGGAAACTGGAAGTTGTTGATATGTTTAGCGCAACAGAGGAATCGTGGATACAGGTGGGAAGGCAGTGGACAAGAGGAGTGAGAATGGAGTCAAGATAGAAACAAATTAGTTCAGTAGGGCAGGAACAAGCTGACATGATTGGCCTACTCGGGCAATCCTGTTTGTGGATTTTGGGAAGGAGGTGGAAGTGGGCAGTCCGAGGTTGGGAGACTATGAGGTTGGAAGCTGTGTAGGGAAGACCTCTGGAAGAGATGAGCTCCTGGGAACAGTGACTTGATGGTTAGTGGTGGGGTCATGGTCCAGGGGGAGGTAGGAGAGAGCGTCCAAGCATTAGCGCTCAATCTCTGCGAGGTAGATGTCCATGCACCAGATAACAACAGCAGCACACTTGTCAACAAGTTTAAAGACAAAGTCAGGATTTGACCTGAGAGAGCAAAGTGCAGCAAGTTCAGAAGAAGAAAGGGTAGAGTGGGCAAGGGGAGCAGAGAAATTGAGACTGACAATCTCATGCCAACAATGAAAAGATTAAGAATAGGTAAGAGAATGAAGGGAGGGGTCAAGGTAGAGGAAAAATGTTGAGCTGAATGAAAGGATCTGCTGAAACGGTAGAGGACTCCTGCCTGAAGAAGAGCACGGAGACAAAGACGGCGGAAGAAGCATCAGCATCAGGTTGAGCCCAAAATTCAATGGGGTGAGAACATAAGGGTACAAAGGCGTGTCCTTTGCTGAGTACAGCATGCTTAGCATCAGAGAGGAAGATCAGATAGTATGGTAAATACATGGCAGGGGTTGGTGTTAAGAACGAAGGGGTCCGAGGGACGGAAGGGAAAGGAGGGTCCTGGATAGGTTTTGCTGTCGATGGACTGTTGGAGTTTGTGTTCTTTAACACCTGAAAGGAAGAGAAAAGGTCTCTTGTTGATGCATCGGATAAAACTAAGAATGAAGTGAAACTCAGGACAAGGGCAACTTTGAGATAGAGTGAGTCGGTGCTGCTGGCAAGAGATGTCATGTGTGTGCATATGGTGGCACATTGCACTGAGTGTAGAGCTTAGGTTGTGGTGAGAATAGCAACCCGAGAAATGTTGCATGTCCTGGATTCAAAAGATGAGGGATGGAACTTCCTATGGAATCCACTTGGGTTGAGTCAGAGATGGAGACAGTTGCTGGGGGGCTCTGTGGGGTGAGGGGGCCTGAGCAGGGAGTCAGATCGAGAGGGGATTAGGGGGGCTGAAGGTCAGATCGGATCACCCTCATTCCCGTTGGGGTTGACACATTATTTGAATGATGGCGAGAGGATGCCCCTCTTTGCTGAGAGGTTGGTGGTGCTCCCTGGTCAGTGGGTGGAGGGGGGGAGGGGGAAAGGGGGGTGCTGGGGCTGGAGGCGGGGTGGCATTATCACTTCAGTTTTTGGATGGAAGGGAAACCTATCCACCAACACAGCGATTGAGGTGCCTTTTGAAAAGGGTGCTCTGATCTCTGAAAGGATGGGCTGGCCGGTATGATTCATGGGATGAATGAATTTACATCCATTAAGTGAGAGAATCCCACCCGACAGACCAGCACCAATGGGAAATACTCTGGTTTTCCCACTGATGTGGGCACTAGGTCACAGTGCCAATCACTGTGAGATTGTGAGAATCACACCACTAGTCTCTAGAATGGAAAATTTCACCTGTAGTCTCACACTTTGACATATCCTACCACCTTCACAATCTGCTTGTCATCCTAATTGAATAGCAAGCCAGGAGTTAGTTACATGCCTCCCATAAAATTACTCCATTGATGCTCTGAGCAGGGTTAGGACCTCACTAGGTCCTGTTTGCCAAAAATGTTCGAAGTCTGGAAGACTTTTCACAGAGCATATCACAAAGTCCCTCCTGACCTGTCAAATCAACAAACATCCTTTCACAGTCTGCTTAATTAACACTGCGTTAGCAGCAGATGTAACTCTTCTCTCCTGAAGTTCATCCAGTTTTTACAATTGTCATTATTAAATAATTTCTGCCCCAATTTTCTTGCCCCAAGAAAGAAAAGGCCAATTTGAATCCCAGACAGGTGAAAAAGATGTGAATTTTGGCCGAATAAATTTTGGTAAATGGTACTCAGAATGGTTGATCACTAACAAAAAGTATTTTGTAGTTTCTCCTAATCTACATTGTTCCCAATGATGTGGAGATGCTAGTGTTGGACTGGGGTAGGCATGCTAAGAAGTCTCACAACACAGGTTAAAGTCCAACAGGTTTATTTGATAGCACAAGCTTTCGGAGTGCCACCCCTCACCTGATGAAGGGACAGTGCTCCGAAAGCGAACACTGCTAAATAAACCTGTTGGACTTTAACCTGTGTTGTGAGACTTCTTAATATATTGTTCCAACCCTGATTTGAAATTGCTCTGAGGCCCTAAAGCATTTGGAGTAAACTGTCCATATATTTCTTTATTCTCTGGCCAACGCCAGAAAACTTATCCATGTTATTTCAGTTTGTGACTGAAATTCAAGACCCAACCTTTCAATAATGACAGAATGTTTTTCAACAAGAATCCTATGCAATGACTGATTATGATAACTCAACCATCACTTCACAAGTTACAACATCTAAGAAATTATTCTGGATTATTCATAGTTTGAGCCCATGAAATGGGAGTCTTTGACCAGATCTTTGAATAATATAATCTTTCTGATCTATATTGAATGAAGGAATCTTTGATTGAAAGCAGTTTTGTGTCAGTATTTTGTGTTTAAACAGAGCATCTGAGACCTGCAAGAGCATCTGCTTTAAATGCATTGCTATCTGTTGCTATGCAGCTTCTATAATGTTACATGTGGACTAAATGCAAATTTAAAACAAGTCATGAAGAACTCTGTTTTTAAAATAAAATTTAACATAAACAAGAGGTAAATATCAAAAAATACCATTTATCAAGATAAAGTAATCAATTACAGTGAACGATCAGTCAATAATCAATCATGGTCATTGTCACAGTCCGTGAACTATCAATCAATAAATGCTTGTCAATATTTAGTTAGCCATGAGTCAGGAGTCAAATAGTTTTGCTTATTGAATAACATATACTCAAGAAGAAGCAAATTAATAAATACTCTAAGATATTTAATGCAGTAGAAATAATTTTTGATTTTCTTTCAAGATTTTATGTGGTAATGTTTTTTGTTTTCTATTTGTATGCACTGGTTGCTTGTCTTATAATTTGTTCATGAGATGTAGACGTACTGACTAAGCCAGCATTTGTTGTCTGTCTTTAATTGTCTTTAAGAAGTTGATGGTGAGGTGCTTTCTGGTACCATTGAGGATGGGGATATTTCTTCAGCTTCCTCATCAAGTGAATTGTCTAATTGTCTATCAGCGTTAATGACTAGTTATAGCAGAACTGCCGAACATTGATCAGATCTGCGATCTGGCATTGCTGAACTCTGTCTATCTGCTTTGGGGATGTGTAGAATTAAATTTTACAGTTTCACAATAAGGGTTTCCCATTTAAGATGGAAATGAGGAGGGTCACTAATGCTCAGCATTCTCTTCCACAAAGAGCAGTAGAGGCTGGGTCATTGAATACACTGAAAGCTGAGTTAGATTTTTTTTATTCACAAAGGAGTCAAGAATTATGGCGGGGTGGGAGTGTAGACAATAAGTGGAGTTAAGGCCACAGTGAGATCTTATTGAATGATGGATCAGACTTGAAGAGCTAATTGGTCTCATCCTGCTCCTATCCCTTATAATCGCTTTGGAATTCTAGACAGAGTAGATAAAGATAAACTATTTCTATTGCCAGAAGGGTCAAGAATCAGAGGACACAGATTTAAGGTGATTGGCAAAAGATCCCAAGGCGACTTGAGGACGAATATTGTTGTGCATGAAGTGGGTACTGTCTGTACTCTGCTGCCTATCAAATGTGATTCACTCATGATTTTCAAACAGAAATTGAATCATTAGAAGGGGAAAATAATTGCAGGGCTGTGGCTAAGGGTGGGGGCTAATGAGACTAGCTAAATTTCCCTTGCAAAGGGATGGCACAGGTTCGAAGGGCTGAGTGTCCTACTATGTCCAAGAAGGAGCTAAAGAGTGAGTTAAGAAGAGCAAGAAGAGGACATGAGAAGACTTTGGCGGATAGGATCAAGGAAAATCCTAAAGCTTTCTACAGGTATGTCAAGAATAAAAGATTGGTTAGGGCAAGATTAGGGCCAGTCAGAGACAGCAGTGGGAAGTTGTGTGTGGAGCCTGAAGAGATAGGAGAGGCACTGAATGAGCATTTTTCGTTAGTATTCACGCTGGAAAAAGTCAGTGTAGTCGAGGAGAATACTGCGATACCAGGTAGTAGACTAGACGGGATTGAGGTACATAAGGAGGAGGTGTTGGCAATTCTTGAGAGTGTGAAAATAGATAAGTTCCCTGGGCCGGATGGGATTTACCCTAGGATTCTCTGGGAGACTAGGGAGGAGATTGCAGAGCCCTTGGCTTTGATCTTCATGTCGTCATTGGCTTCAGGTATAGTGCCGGAAGACTGGAGGATAGCAAATGTTGTCCCCTTGTTCAAGAAGGGGAGCAGAGACCATCCTGGGAATTATAGACCCGTGAGCCTTACTTCTGTTGTGGGCAAAGTTTTGGAAAGAATTATAAGGGATAGGATTTATAATCATCTAGAGGGAAATAAATTGATTAGGGATAGTCAGTACGGTTTTGTGAAGGGTAGGACGTGCCTCACAAACCTTATAGGGTTCTTTGAGAAGGTGACCAAAGAGGTGGATAAGGATAAGACAGTTGGTGTGGTGTATATGGATTTTAGCAAAGCGTTTGATAAGGTTCCCCATGGTAGGCTATTGCAGAAAATGCAGATGCATGGGATTGAGGGTGATTTAGCAGTTTGGATCAGGAATTGGCTAGCTGATAGAAGACAGAGGGTGGTGGTTGATGGGAAATATTCAACCTGGAGTTCTAGTGGTGTACCTCAAGGATCTGTTTTGGGGCCACTGCTGTTAGTCATTTTCATAAATGACCCAGATGAGGGTGTAGAAGGATGGATTAGTAAATTTGCTGACAACACCAAAGTCGGAGGAGTTGTAGACAGTGAGGATGGATGTTACAGTTTGCAGAGGGACATAGATAAGCTGTAGAGCTGGGCCGAGAGGTGGCAGATGGAGTTTAATACGGAAAAGTGTGAGGTGATTCACTTTGGTAAGAGTAACAGGACTACAGAATATAGGGCTAATGGAAGAACTATTAGTAGTGTTGACAAGCAGAGAGATCTCGGGGTACATGTGCATAGCTCCCTGAAAGTTGGCACCCAGGTTGATAAGGTTGTTAAGAAGGCGTACGGTGTGTTAGTTTTTATTGGTAGAGGGATTGAATTTCGGAGCCATGTGGTCATGTTACAACTGTACAAAACTCTGGTGCAGCTGCACTTGGAGTATTGCGTACAGTTCTGGTCGCTCATGATAAGAAAGATGTGGAGGCATTGGAAAGGGTGCAGAGGAGGTTTACCAGGATGTTGCCTGGTATGGAGGGAAGGTCTTATGAGGAAAGGCTGAGGGACTTGAGGTTATTTTCATTAGAGGGAAGAAGGTTACAAGGTGGCCTGATTGAGGCATACAAGATGATCAAAGGATTGGATAGGGTGGACAGTGAGAGCCTTTTACCTCGGATGGTGATGGCTAACACAAGGGGACATAGCTTTAAATTAGGGGGTGGTAATTGTAGGATGGATGTCAGAGGTAGGTTCTTTACTCAGAGGGTAGTAAGGTCGTGGAATGCCCTGCCTGCAGCAGTTGTAGACTCGCCAACTTTAAGGGTGTTCAAATGGTCAGTGGATAGGCATATGGATAACACTGGAATAGTTTAGGTTAGAGGGTCATTAGATTGGTTCCACTGGTCGGCGCAACATCGAGGGCCGAAGGGCCTGTACTGCGCTGTAATGTTCTATGTTCTAATTATTCCTTTTTTCACTACCTTCCTTATTATAAACTGGACTTGCAAATTTTCATCATCTGAAAAATTTGAAATTGTGCCTTGTACCCATGGGAAGTTGAAGAACAAATATGTAAGCAGGTTCTGGATGGATGTAGAAATAATAAATAATAGAATAATTGCAGAAGGAGATTTTAATTTTTCTCATATTGTGTGGAAATCCCTTAAGGCTAGGGGTCCAGATGCTAAGGAATTTGCTAAGTGTGTCCAGGAAGATTCTTTGAAACAATATGAACATGGTCCAACTAGAGAGGGAGGTATACTGGACCTGGTGCAAGGGAATGAGCCTGGACAGGTCATCAAAGTTGCAGTGAGGGAACATGTGGCAAACAGTGATCACAATTCCACAAGCTTGGGACACTCATGGAAAAGGACGAGTGTTGTCCTAGGGTTGCTAAATTGGTGGAAGGCTAACGACAACCAGATTAAGCTGGATTTGGAGGTTGTTATTTGGGAGAGGCTGTTTGAAGATAAATCCACATCTGGCACGTGGGAATCTTTTAAGGAGCGGTTGATGAGCGTGCAGGACAGGCATGTGCCTGTGAAAAGGATGGACAGGAAAGCCAGGATTCGGGAACAGGGAAATTGAGAGTTTAGTCAAAAAGAAAAAGGTTGCGTACATGAGGTCTAGGCAACTAAAAATAGATGAAGCACTTGCAGAATACAGGGAAAGTAGAAAATAACTCAAACAAGGAGTTAGGAGGGCAAAAAGGAATCACAAAATGTCCTGGCAGGCAGGATTAAAGAGAATCCCATGGTATTTTATACATATATTAGGAACAAAATAGAACATAGAACATTACAGTGCAGTACAGGCCCTTCAGCCCTCGATGTTGCGTCGACCAGTGGAACCAATCTAATGACCCTCTAACCTAAACTATTCCAATGTTATCCATATGCCGATCCACTGACCATTTGAACGCCCTTAAAGTTGGCGAGTCCACAACTGCTGCAGGCGGGGCATTCCACACCCTTACTACCTTCTGAGTAAAGAGCCTACCTCTGACATCCATCCTATAATTACCACCCCTTAATTTAAAGCTATGTCCCCTCGTGTTAGCCATCACCATCCGAGGAAAAAGGCTCTCACTGTCCACCCTATCTAACCCTCTGATCATCTTGTATGCCTCAATTAGGTCACCTCTTTATCTTCTTCTCTCTAATGAAAATAACCTCAAGTCCCTCAGCCTTTCCTCATAAGACCTTCCCACCATACCAGGCAACATCCTGGTAAACCTCCTCTGCACCCTTTCCAATGCTTCCACATCTTTCTTATAATGCAGCGACCAGAACTGTGCGCAATACTCCAAGTGCAGCTGCACCAGAGTTTTGTACATTTGCAACATGACCTCACGGCTCCGAAATTCAATCCCTCTACCAATAACAACTAACACACCGTACGTCTTCTTAACAACCTTATCAACCTGGTGCCAACTTGCAGGGAACTATGCACATGTACCCCGAGATCTCTCTGCTCGTCAACACTACTAAGAGTCCTTCCATTAGCCCTATATTCTGTAGTCCTGTTATTCTTACCAAAGTGAATCACCTCACACTTTTCCACATTAAACTCCATTTGCCACCTCTCAGCCCAGCTCTGCAGCTTATCTATGTCCCTCTGCAAACTGTAACATCCATCCTCACTGTCTACAACTCCTCCGACTTTGGTGTCGTCAGCAAATTTATTAACCCATCCTTCCACACCCTCATCTAGGTCATTTATAAAAATGACTAACAGCAGTAGCCCCAAAACAGATCCCTGAGGCACACCACTAGTAACTGAACTCCAGGTTGAATATTTCCCATCAACCACCACCCTCTGTCTTCTATCAGCTAGCCAATTCCTGATCCAAACTGCTAAATCACCCTCAATCCCATGCATCTGCATTTTCTGCAATAGCCTACCATGGGGAACCTTATCAAACGCTTTGCTAAAATCCATATACACCACATCAACTGTCTTATCCTTATCCACCTCTTTGGTCACCTTCTCAAAGAACCCTATAAG
Organism: Carcharhinus amblyrhynchos; assembly: GCF_965287045.1. Classification (NCBI taxonomy): domain Eukaryota; kingdom Metazoa; phylum Chordata; class Chondrichthyes; order Carcharhiniformes; family Carcharhinidae; genus Carcharhinus; species Carcharhinus amblyrhynchos. Next base: position 38,823,417 of record NC_137325.1, read on the forward strand.
GTTTGTGAGGCACGACCTATCCTTCACAAAACCGTGTTGACTATCTCTAATCAATTTATTTCTCTCTAGATGATTATAAATCCTATCCCTTATAATTCTTTCCAAAATTTTGCCCACAACAGAAGTAAGGCTCACGGGTCTATAATTCCCAGGATGGTCTCTACTCCCCTTCTTGAACAAGGGGACAACATTTGCTATCCTCCAGTCTTCCAGCACAATACCTGTAGCCAATGATGACATGAAGGACAAAGCCAAAGGCTCTGCAATCTCCTCCCTAGCTTCCCAGAGAATCCTAGGGTAAATCCCATCCAGCCCAGGGGACTTATCTATTTTCATACTGTCAAGAATTGTTAACACTTCCTCCTTATGTACCTCAATCCCGTCTCGTCTAAAAGCCTGTATCTCAGTATTCTCCTCAACTACATTGACTTTTTCCTGCATGAATACTGACGAAAAATATTCGTTTAGTGCCTCTCCTATCTCTTCAGTCTCCACACACAACTTCCCACTACTGTCTCTGACTGGCCCTAATCTTGCCCTAACCAATCTTTTATTCTTGACGTACCTATAGAAAGCTTTAGGGTTCTCCTTGATCCTACCCTCCAAAGTCTTCTCATGTCCTCTTCTAGCTCTTCTTAACTCTCTCTTTAGCTCCTTCCTGGCTAATTTGTAACTCTCCAGTGCCCTAACTGAGCCTTCATGTCTCATCTTTACATAAGCCTCCTTCTTCCTCTTCACCAGAGATTCAACTTCCTTAGTACACCACTGTTCTCTCATTCGACCACTTCCTTCCTGCCTGACAGGTATATTTATCAAGGATTAAAAAGGTAGCTTGAGAAAGAGTTGATCCACTCAAGGACAATGGAGGGAAATTATGCATAGAACCAAAGGAAGTGGATGAGATCCTTAATGAGTACTTTGCACCAGTATTCATAAAGGAGAGGGACATGTTGATTGGAGGTGCCTTGAAGGGGTATGTCAACCATCTATAGCAAGTCATCATTACAAAGGAGGGAGTGTTAGATGTATTGAAAAGCATTAAGGTAGAACAAATCTCGAGGGCCAGGTGGCATCAATCCCAGATTACCGAGGGAAACAAGAGAGGAAATTGCTGAGGCTCTAACAGGAATATTTGTTTCGTCATTAGCCACAGGTGACATCACAGGGGATTGGAGGATAGCCAATGTAGTCCTGTTATTTAAGAAGGGTAGCATGTAATTATAGACCAATGAACTTGATGTCAGTGACAGTGAAATTGCTGGAGAAGATTCTTAGGAATAGGATCTACACACATTTGGAACTGAATGGTTTTGTGAGCAAAACACAGCATGATTTTGTACTAATTGAATTGATTTATTTGAGGAGGTGACAAAAATAATTGATGAGAAAAGGGCCAGGAATGTTGTCTACATGGACTTTAGTAAAGCATTGAACAAAGTTTCTCATGGCAGGCTGGTGCGAAAGGTTAAATCACATGGATCAAGGGTGAACTAGCTGGCTGGATTCAGAATCAGTTTGGCCATAGAAGACAGAGGATTGCAGTGGAAGAGTGTTTTTCTGAATGGGGGAGGAAGGAGCAATGCTCCAAAAGCTTGTTGTTCCAAATAAACCTGTTGGACTTTAACCTGGTGTTGTGAAACTTCTTTCTGAATGGAGGTCTGTAACTGTGTTCCACAGGGATCAGTGCTGGGACGTCTGTTGACTACAATATATATAAATGACTTGGAAGAAAACGTAGCTGGTCTGATTAACAAGTTTGTGGATGAACTTAAGATGGCTGGAGTTGTGGATAGTGATGAACATTATCTGAGAATACAGCAGGACATTGATAGGCTCGAAAATTGGGTGGAGAATTGGCAAATGGAATTTCACCTGGACAAATGCGAGGTGATGCATTTTGGTAGATCCAATTCAGGTGGGAGTTATAAAATAAATGGCAGAACAGTCAGGAGCATAGATAACACAAATCTGGGAGTACAGGTCCATAGTTTCTTAAAAGTGGCTGCACAGGTGAAAAAGGAGGTGTAGAAAGCATATGGCACGCTTGCCTTCATTGGCTCAGTGTATTGAGTGTAAAAGTTGGCAAATAATGTTGCAGTTATATAAAATGTTGGTTAGACCACATTTGGAATACTGGGCTTGATTTTACCACTGTGTTGCGCCTGTTTTTGGGCATGAAACTTGGTAAAGAGAGTGAGGCGATTTAGCATGACCTGCACCCGCGTCTGCGCAGATTCCCACTTTATCAAGGCCTGAAAATGGCCGCAATCAGAACCGCACCCAAAATGGGTGCAATGTCAATTGAAATACACTTGCATTCATCTAAATTGTCTTAATGAGCTGGACACCAATCTTACCTGCATTTCTCCCTTTTCCATTACGTTCGCTCATCCAGATTCGGTGCAGAACTCTGCTTCAGGTGATCCAGCTTCTGAATAGGTAAGTTCAAAGCTTCCAGTGGCTCTCTAACTCAAATCAGAGGAGGGAGGTGAATCACATCATTCTCTGGTGGGGAGAGGAAGGAAGCGGGAGACCCAATGATTCTCCGGTGGAGTGGGAGTGGAGGAGGAGGGCCAGATCGCTTTCTGGTGGGATGGGGGGAGGAGAGAAGGAGGGCCACATCTCTCTCTGGTGGGGGCGGGGGGGCAGTCGGGAGGAGGAGGGCCAGGTTGCTCTCGGTGGGTGGGAGGGGGGAAGTGAGAGGCCAGATGATTCTCTTGTGGGAGCGGGGTGGAGGGAGGACCTGATCATCCTCTAGTGGGGGGAGTGAGAAGGAGGGAAATGGATCAGATGGGTGGGAGGGGTGGTGGGAGGGGCAGGGGGGGGTTTCGCTGCCATTCTGCTGGCAATCAGCGTGGGGCAAAGGGGATCCACTGCCATTCTACAGGTGACCGGTGAGTGGGAGGGGGTGTCTGCTGCCACTCTGCAGGTGATTGGTGGGGGTGAAAGGAGGCAGGGACTCATGATCAGTCTGGGTAGTGGGGTGGGGGATAGATAAGGGGGACAGTTATGTTATGGGGGTGGGACGATGTTTGTGGGGGCCATCACTACTGGGCTGCTTTATCTGCTTTTTGTGGCTCGGGAGTGATGTGACAGGGGGACATTTTTCAAATTTATTTTCACTGCGCATATGCAGTTGAAGACTCTAATCAGAGCAGCAGTGTTTCAGGCGCGATAAGCTCCCCCCCCCCACACTGCAATTCAGACTCACGATTTCTTTTTCAGGCTAAGTGCATTTGCGGGTGCCTGTGAACAGGTTTCCAAGTCGGATCTGAATTACGCTCAGATTCAGCACTGAGAATCAATATATAAATTTGCCCCCATTGTTGCCAACTCTGGTCGCCACATTACTGGAACCACATGGAGGCTTTGAAGGGAATACTGAAGAGGTTTGCCAGGATGGTGCTTGATTTGGAGGGTATTAGCTATGAGGAGAAATTGAACAAATTGGGATTGTTCTCCATGGAAAGACAGAGGCTGACGGGAAAACTGATAGAAGTTTATGAAATTATGAGGGGCACAGATAAGGGGAACAGTTGGAAGCTTTTTCGCAGGACAGAAATGACAATTTCATGGGAGTACAAGTTCAAGATAAGGGGGCAAAGGTTCAGTAGAGATGTGCGGGGTAGGATTTTTACACAGAGGGTGGTGAGGGCCTAGAATGCACTGCCAAGTGAGGTGGTTGAGGCAGACATGTAATGATATTTAAGACTTACCTGGATGGAGACGTGAACAGGTGGGGAATAGAGGGATATAGGCGGTTGGTCTACGTAGGACAACATGATCGGCGCAGGCTTGGTGGGCCAAATGGTTTGCTCCTGTGCTGTACTGTTCTTTGTTCCAAATCATTAATGCAGATCAAAAACAACAGTACTGATTCTTGGGAAATTCTACTGTATCCTCCCTGTAATCCAAAATATTTACCACAATGCTTTGTTATTTTTCCTTCTGTCAGATTTGTACCAATGCAACTACTGCTCCTTTTATCCCAAGGGCTTCAAATTTGCTAATAAGCCAAAAATCCAGTACTTTATTAAACAATTTTTGAGAGTCCATATACAAAATATACTTGCCTGTTTTGAGCAAGAGGTCAGCAAAAACATCCTCCAACCTGGAAGCCTCAGATGATCCTGCATCTGAGGTCACCATTGCAGATGTCAGAGCAGCCTTCTCAAAGGTCAATCCATGGAAAGTGAACTTCATAATCCACAGACCACAATCAGTAAGGATAGGCAACAACACCTCCTCCATGATCATCCTCAAAACCGGTACCCCACAAGGCTGTGTTCTCAGCCCCCTACTATACTCCTGATACACCTATGACTGTGTGGCCAAATTCACCTCCAATTCGATTTTCAAGTTTGCTGATGACACCACTATAGTGGATCGCATCTCAAACAATGACGAAACAGAGTACAGAAATGAGATAGAGAATCTGATGAACTGGTATGACAAAGGAGATTGTCATCAACTTCAGGAAACATAGTGAAGAACATGTTCCTGTCTGCATCAACGGTGTCAAAGTAGGTCAAAAGCTTCAGGATTTTAGGTGTCCAGATCACCATCAACCTGTCCTGGTCTCCCCATGTTGACACTATTGTTAAGAAAGCCCACCAATGCCTCAACTTTCTCAGAAGACTAAGGAAGACTAAGCTATGACTCTCACCAACTTTTACAGATGCACCATAGAAAGCATTCTTTCTGGTTGTATCACAGCTTGGTGTGCCTCCTGCTCTGCCCAAGGCTGCAAGGGATTACAAAAGTTCATGAATGTAGCCCAGTCCATCATGCAAACCAGCCTTCCATCCATTGACTCTGTCTACACTTCTCGCTGCCTCGACAAAGCAGCCAGCATAATTAAAGACCCCACACACCCCGGACATACTCTCTTCTACCTTCTTCCATCGGAAAAAAGATCCAAAAGTCTGAGGTCACGTACCAACTGACTCGAGAACAGTTCCTTCCCTGCTGCCATCAGACTTTTGACAACCTCGCATTAAGTTGATCTTTCTCTACACCATAGCTATGACTGTGACACTATATTCTGCACTCTCGTTTCCTTCTCTGTGAATGGTATGCTTTGTATAGCATGTAAGAAACAATAATTTTCACTGTATACTAACACATGTGACAATAATAAATCAAATCAAAAAACCTCCTTGTTTACTACAGCTTTCATCATATCCTCCCCCTTTGTAAACATAAATGCAAAATACTTATACGTTACCACAGCCATGCCTTTTGTCTCTATCAATAGTTTTCCATTTTCGTACTTAATGGTCCAAGGCTCCTATGCCAACTATTTTACTGTTTTTTTAATTCATTCACAGGACGCAGACAGTGCTGGCTGGCTAACATTTATTGCCCATCCCTAGTTGTCTGAGGCAAGTTGAGAGTCAACCACATTGCTGTGGTCCTGGAATCACATTAAAGCCAGATATAGGTAAGGACCGCAGATTTCCTTCCTAAAGAACATCAGGGGACCAGAGGAAGTTTTTGTACAATCAACAATGGTTTTACAGTCATCAATAGATTCTTAATTCCAGATTTTTAAAAACTGAATTCAAATTCCACAATGTGCCATGGTGGGGTTCAAATGAGGTCCCCATAACATTAGCTAAGTTTCTAGATTAATAGTAGCAATAATTCCACTGGCCATAGCCTTCTCCTATTATGCCTTCGGATGACTTTTGAATTCAATTTTATGTTAGCTACTAATCTATTTTCAAACTTTCCCTTTGCCTTTGTTATTTTCTTTTTATCTGTCTTCTGTTCTTTTCAAATTCTACCTGATTCTCCCTTGTACTATGAAGCTGACACCTAATATATGTTTAAGTCCAACCAATTTATTTGATAGTAAACTCACAAGCTTTCGAGGTTAAGAGCTTAACCCTGACTTAAACCTGATGTTGTCAGACTTTTTACTGCGCTTATCCCAGTCCAACGTCGGCATATCCACATCATACCTAATATATGCTCATTTTATTCCATTGATATTATCCATATTGTTTGACATCAGGGAGCTCAGACTTTGGTTGCCCCCTCTTTCCCACTTGTGAAAATGTCCATAGACTATATCTGAACCACCCCCTCTTTAAAGACTACCCATTGCTCCACCCCAGTAAGCTTGTTCTCAGTGGTATCTAAATCCATTATTGGTGGTCAGTAAGTCTGCTGTCTGTGGTATTTGAGTCTGGGCTAGAGCTATTTTATTCCAGAACAGGGGCATGCAGCCTGGGCAGATAGGCTGGGTGGTTGTTACCCCACAAGACAATGCAAGTTGAAGCCCCCCTCCTTGGTGGGGAGGGGAGTTGGGGGTGGCAGTGTTGGCTGCACCCGAGTATTAACTATCCAGATGACGGCAATGAGCTCCCTGATATCTGTTGCTTCTCCCTGAAGGAATAGCCAGTTGTGCTCAATTAGTATGCTGAGATTAATGCTCATGACACTGATTGGCTTTCATGAGTTCATCCTTAGGTCTCTACAGTGTCAGTACCAAGGTGAGAGTCAGCTTTAGGTGTCAGGGTTGCCAGCTAGTCCCTTGAAAAAAAGGGACAAGATCCCTGCATTTCTCCAGGGCCCCTAACTCTTGCATGTAGGATTTCTTGTATCATGACATCCCATTTCCCTTTTACGCACCTCACTGTCCAGATACCCACAGTCACTTGTGATGATGAAACACAATCCCTCCTGAATGATCCTTCAGACATCCCATGTGCAAAGGCATGCAGCCCTAGACTGATGGCAGCTGATGGTGGGTGAGGGCAGATTCAAGGAACTTCCCTGTTCTGGAAGTGGAATTGATATAAGTGAGTGTGCGAGAACTGCAGGTGATGTTCCTGGACTGGTTGCTCCCAGGTCAAGATGATCAAGAGGTCAGGGCATGGTAATGATGAGTTAGTAAAATGTCAACACTTTTCTCTCTCATCCCTCGCAGGATCATGCACAATTTAGAGATGGAGCCAGTGGAGCCCACAGTAACTTGATTCATGAGCATCAACATGATGACCAGGGGACTGCCGGCCAACATTAATGGCTGGAGGCTGCACCAGCCAGTGAGGGCGCTTGAAAAATGACAACTGAGGGTCTACCATACTTGGCTTTCCTTCATGGAGATCACTGAAAGTATGTGCTGCCAGTGACTCCAGCTTACCTTGGCCGTGAGGCACCTTGGCCGTGTCCTCGCAGACTTAGTGCCATGTGGCGCAGGAGGACAACCACTGCCTGTAACTGAATGTCACAGCAGCTCTGAATTTCAATGCCCTTGAATTCTTCCAGGACTTCACTGGGGACCTTTGTGGGATATCACAGGCATCTACCTATACGTGCATCCTTGAGGTGATGGATGTGCTTTCTGCCAGGACAAGGGTTATATTCACTTCAATGAGAGAGTCTCATGTTTTGGAATGTATGTTGATATGCCACAGATGCGAGGAGCAATTGATTGCACCCATGTGTCTCTCCACACCCATGCACCAAGGATTCCCCTTCATTAACAGGAAGGCGTTCCACTCCCTTAATGTGCAGCTGGTCTATGACCACACGATGCGGATTATTCAGGTGCTTGCCTGTTTCCCCGGCAGCCTCATCCTTGGGCAGTCCTAGATTCCATGACCTTACAAACATTCCTGCCACACCTAGCTGTGTCCCCAAGATCCACATCTGAGGTGGAGATGACCTGATAATGCCTGAGATGCCCTTGACAGGTGCCATTTGGAAGGCCGGGACCTGAAGAGCCCTGGCAAAATTGTGGGTGATACAGTTTTGTTGTGTTTTGTCCATTGTGTCTGAGAAATGGGAGAGTCAGATGGGCCGGAAACTCCCAGGGTTTACTGAGTGGAGGACCCTGGGCTATACACCAGCAGATTTTTGTAGGATCTTTGTGAAGGCAGGTGGAGGAGTTGGGGGATGGCGAACCAATTGCAGACTGATGGATCACAGTGAGAAGAAAATGATGGCAGGAAGAGGGTTTGAGGGGAGGCGGAATTAATGGCAGGCAGAAGGGGTGGCTGATTGGGAAAAACTTTGTTTATTCATTGGATGGCACTGGATGCCACTGGGATAATGAGGCAACTGGACGAGATCCAAAAGCCCTGCTGTCCTCTAGCATTGGCACTCACAAATGCCCACCAATGCATGCAGTATGCACCTGATGCCCTGAGCCATTGAATCCATGGTGTGAACTGTGGACCTCATGGACCGAGCCATGTTTTTGGACATCTTCCATCATGGATCTGATGTTAAGTCCCAGGCTTTCCACTGCAGTCACCACCCTTGTAGTGTTGGCCTGGGTGCCTCATATTGTTGGCACAATCTCCTGCAAGAGTAGGCTTTAGGGTTCCTTGAAGCAGCTTTCCAATCACTGGAGTGTCACTGACACCCCTTCCTGGTATTCCCGGCTCTACCTTTGGATCTCAAGCAGCTGAGGGATGAATGACATCAGAGACACAGCAACTAGTTGGGACACAGCTGAGCCCTAGGATCCAGCAGGCCTCTGACTGTCCAATCACAGTGACATTTAAATCAGCTGCAGTGAGGTACTCACCAGAAAGTGACACAGAAACCTGTCTGCCTACTATGTGTGTGTTTCTGCACTGGGGGAGGATGCAGGTGACAACTGTGACCTATCTTTGTGCCTTCCAGTAACATCTTCTCAGAGCCCAGCTCTTGGTCTGACACAGGATCTCCACTTCTGGACAGGCCAGGCTGCTTGTGTGATTTCCTGAAATGAAATGGACATGGTATTAGTATATGGCAAGGGCAAAGGTCAGAACTCACCTGAGTTTTGGCAGCTGGATGAAAGTGCAGAGGCACCTCACTTTTCTCTCTGTGATCAGTCAGCCTGCAATCAGTTCACCATCCCCCAACTCCTCTGTCTGCCTTCATTTTCCTCACCTATGATCCCTTTGCCTTCCATCATTTCAACCCCTCCCCAAACCCCATTTTTGCCCCCCGATCCCACATGTCTCCTTTCTTCTTTTCCCATATGCCCTCACCCTACCTTTGTCCATTGTTTCCTGTGCCTCCTTAATTTCACAGCTCCATTTCCCCATTCCTCTGCACTCCCGCTCACAATGCCGAATTCTGTGCAGATTGCTAGATGATCAGATATATAGATATATATATATCTGTGCAGATGTATAGATGATCTGGAGGAGGGGGCTGAGTGTAGGGTGATGAAATTTGCTGATGACACGAAGATGAGTGGTAAAGCAAATTGCGTGGAGGGTGTGGAAAGTCTGCAGAGGGATCTGGATAGGCTGAGCGAGTGGGCGAGGACCTGGCAGATGGAGTATAATGTTAGCAAGTGTGAGGTTATCCACTTTGGCAGAAATAATAGTAGGAGGGATTACTATTTAAAGGGTGAAAAGCCGCAGCATGCTACTGTGCAGAGGGACCTGGGGGTCCTTGTGCATGAGTCGCAAAAACCCAGTCTGCAGGTGCAGCAGGTGATCAAGAAGGCGAATGGAATGTTGGCCTTTATAGCAAGGGGGATTGAATATAAAAGTAGGGAGGTCTTGCTGCAACTGTACAGGGCACTGGTGAGGCCGCAGCTGGAGTACTGTGTGCAGTTTTGGTCGCCGCACTTGCGCAAGGATATATTGGCCTTGGAGGGAGTGCAGAGGATGTTCACTGGGCTGATACCGGAGATGAGGGGGTTGGAATATGAAGAGAGACTAAATAGACTGGGTCTTTACTTGGAGTTTAGAAGGATGAGGGGGATCTTATAGAGACATATAAGATAATGAAGGGGATGGATAGGGTAGAGGTAGAGATTCTTCCCGCTCAGAAAGGATAGCAGGACTCAAGGGCACAGCCTCAAGATAAGGGAGGTGGCAGTTTAGATCGGAGTTGAGGAGGAACTTCTTCACTCAAAGGGTGGTGAATCTCTGGAATTTTCTGCCCATTGAACTGGTGGAGGCTCCATCGCTAAATATATTTAAGTCACGGGTAAATAGGTTTTTGACAGACAAGGGAATTAAGGGTTATGGGGAGAAAGCGGGAAAGTGGAACTGATCCACTTCAGATCAGCCATGATCTTATTGAATGGTGGGGCAGGCTCAAAGGGCTAGATGGCCTACTCCTGCTCCTATTTCTTATGTTCTTATTTCCTTCCTGAAATGACATCAGTGAACCAGATGGGTTTTTCCAACAATTAACAATGGTTTCATGGTCGTCAGCAGGTTCTTAATTCGAGATATTTTAATTGAATTCAAATTCCACCTTCTGGTGTGGTGGGATTTGAACACAGTAAGAAGTCTCACAACATCGGGTTAAATTTGGTTTATTTGGTAGCAAATGCCACTAGCTTTTGGAGCACTGCTCCTTTGTCAGGTGGGAGTAGGGGTTCTGTTCACAAACAAGGAATGTAAAGACACAAACTCAATTTATAGAACAATGATTGGAATGCTTTACAGCTAATCAAGCCTTAAAAGTACAGACAATGTGAGTGGAGAGAGCGTTAAGCACAGGTTAAAGAGATGTTGGAGTTTAATGCGGAGAAGTGTGAGGTAATTCACTTTGGTAGGAATAACAGATGTGTTGAGTATAGGGCTAACGGGAGGACTTTGAATAGTGTGGATGAACAGAGGGATCTAGGTGTATGTGTACATAGATCCCTGAAAGTTGGGAATCAAGTAGATAGGGTTGTTAAGAAGGCGTACGGTGTCTTGGCGTTTATTGGTAGGGGGATTGAATTTAGGAGTCGCAGCGTCATGTTGCAACTGTACACAACTCTGGTGCGGCCGCACTTGGAGTACTGTGTGCAGTTCTGGTCCCCACATTACAGGAAGGATGTGGAGGCTTTGGAGAGGGTGCAGAGGAGGTTTACCAGGATGTTGCCTGGTATGGAGGGGAGGTCCTATGAGGAGAGACTGAGGGATTTGGGGTTGTTTTCGCTGGAAAAAAGGCAGCTAAGAGGGGACCTTATTGAAACATATAAGATGATTAGAGGTTTAGATAGGGTGGATAGTGATAGCCTTTTTCCTCGGATGGAGAAAGCTAGCACGAGGGGGCATGGCTTTAAATTAAGGGGGGGTAGTTATAGGACTGATGTCAGGGGTATGTTCTTTACCCAGAGGGTGGTGAGGGATTGGAATGCCCTGCCTGCTGCGGTTGTAAATGCGCCTAGTTTGGGGGCGTTTAAGAGATCCATGGATAGGTTTATGGACGAAAAGGGATTGGTTTAGGTTAGTGGGTCATTGTTTTTTAACTGGTTGGCGCAACATCGTGGGCCGAAGGGCCTGTTCTGCGCTGTAATGTTCTATGTTCTATGTTCTATGTTCTATGTTATGTTCTACGTGTGTTGTCTTCAGACAGGACAGTTACTGAGATTTCACAAGCCCAGGCAAGTCGTGGGGTTACAGATAGTGTGACATGAACCCAAGATCCTGGTTGAGGCCGTTCTCACGTGTGCGGAACTTGGCTATCAGTCTCTGCTCAGTCTCAGTCTGTGCTGTTGTGTGTCATGAAGGCCGCCTTGGAGAACACTTACCCGAAAATCAGAGGCCGAATGCCCGTGACCGCTGAAGTGTTCCCCAACAGGAAGAGAACACTCTTGCCTGGTGATTGTCGAGCGGTGTTCATTCATCCGTTGTCATAGCATCTGCATGGTCTCCCCAATGTACCATGCCTCAGGACATCGTTTCCTGCAGCATATCAAGTAGACAACGTTGGCTGAGTTGCAAGAGTATGTACCATGTACCTGCTGGATGGTGTTCTCATGTGAGATGATGGCATCCATGCCAATGATCCGGCATATCTTGCAGAGGTTGCTGTGGCAGGGTTATGCTGCGTCATGGTCACTGTTCTCCTGAAGGCTGGGTAGTTTGCTGCGGACAATGGTCTGTTTGAGGTTGTGCAGTTGTTTGAAGGCAAGAAGTGGGGGTGTGGGGATGGCCTTGGCAAGATGTTCATCCATTGGCTTTTGGTAAGACCGGACAGTCCTGATGGTGCACAGAGCTGTAAAATCCCACCTTCTGTTCTTCGTATGGACTGTGCAAACTAATGTTGCAGTAATAGTAATGAAATAAATTCAAGATAACTTTCTAGATTACTGAATAGGGTAGTTTTAATCTATTATTGTGTTGTGAGACATGGTTAGTTAATAATCTTGTAATAAGAGGTACCTTTAGAATAAAATGACAATAAAATAGAATCATACAGTGGAGAAGGAGGCCATTTGGTCCATTGAGCCTGCACCAACAACAAACCCATCTGCAACCCAATGTATTTACCCTGCTCGTCCCATTGACACTAACGGGCAATTTAGCAGGGCCAATCAACATAACCCGCACATCTTTGGTCTGTGGGAGGAAACTGGAGCACCTAGCAGAAACCCATGCAGACACGGGGAAAGAATACAAACTCCATGCAGTCACTCGAGGCCCCTGGCGCTGTAAGATAGCAGTATTAACTACCATGAATCTTACACTATTCTTAAAAGTGATCTAGTTAAATATGAAACTAGGATCCAAGATCTTAATGAAGCAAAGTACACAGGTTTGAGTGGTGAGTTTACTGAGATAGGTTAGGAAACTACATTCAAAGATATGACAGTAGATATATACAATCACTGGCATTTATATGTAAGTTTCAATAAATATATATTTGTTTAAGGCACATAGAAATGCCACATAGAAAAAGTGATCCAATCATGAGGAATTAAAATAACAAAAATTTAAAGAAGAGGCTTATTAAATTTCCAGAAAAGAGGAGTAAATCTGAGGATTTTGGAATTCAGCAAAGATAATGTAATAGAGACTCAGGGGAGTGATTTTCCATCCCACTGCACTAATTTTTTAGTGCAGTGGGCCTGGAGAGTCGTGCATCAGCCAATTTGCAGGATTCTCATGAGCATTCGCGCTGCATTTGCGTGTCCCAGGCCCGGATTTCCAGCAGCTTCTGTGCAGCGCCAGAGATCAGCTGGGGGATGCGGCTACCATTTAAACAATAGCGGGCCTGGGAGTGAAATCTCCAGGCCGATAACATCTCCCACCCAACCAGAGTGTTTCCTTTCAGCGGGGATTACTATCGCTCCTCACTTTTGGGGAATTATTGGGACGACCCCGCTGAAGAGAATGGGACCAATTGGGGTCCCTAAGGGGTCAGACAGCAAGGGATGTTCCTTGCGCAAGGGCACCCTGGCAGTGCTGGCTTGTGCTCTCTAGCACTGCCCAAGGAGCAAAGTGCCTTGGCACTGGGCATGGGCAGTGCCAAGGGGACAGGGCTATTGGGGCACTGGGGATGGAGCCTCAGGGGCAATGGATGGGGGAAGGAGTCCCGCTGCCATTCTGCATTGGGATCTGGTCAGGGAAGGAGGGAGGCCAGTGATGGGTGCATGTTGGGAGGGGGGTGGTCTGCCAGGGGGGTCTACCTGCAGGGGGAGTTGGAGAGATCATCATGCTGGAAGTGGGGGGGTGTGGCTGGAGATCAGCCTGGGGAGGGGGTGGGGGTGGAGGTTCAAGGCTGGCAGGTGCATGGGCGGGGGGCTGCAACTGGGCCCTGAGATGGTTATGGGGGGTCAGTGCTATGGGGATCCCAGGCTGGTCAGAGATTGACCTGGTCAGCAAATGAAAGGCTGACACTTTGGGGCCACTGCACATGTGCAGAGTCCTGCTGGCTTCAGTCTCCTGGTTAGGAATAACTCTGAAATCTAATGATATTCATGCTGGTTGCCTCTGCAGTGCACAGAGTGTGGGAGATTCTAATCTGAACTCCCACTGAAATAAAACAATGTGAATTACTCCAGTTTTCCCAAGAACTTGAAACTTAGAATTTTTTTTGGAGAATTACTTCTCAGTCTGTTCAATCCTTCCTGCTAGGTATAACCCCTCAGTTCAGGTTACATGCTTGTAAATCATTTTACACCTTCATCAGTGTCTCTTTATTCTTTTTATAACATGGGTATGGAAACTACAAAGTATTCCAGAAGTGGTCTAACAGGTTCTGTACAAGTTTGACATAATTTCTCAGCCTTTAAATTTTATTGGCCTGGAAATGAACCCCAATGCTCTCTTTTTTTAATGGTCTTATTAACCTGCATCACTGCTTTTCTTGTGTTTTTAATAAACATGCCCTGCATCTGACTACTTCCATTTAGACTCTTGCTTTCTAAGGAATACTTTCCTACAAAAATACACCCACCTATTTTGAAATTAATTGTACAAACTGTGCTCTGTGAGTAGGATTGAGAGCTTATCGGGGTGGGGTAGGTAGTGAATCTCGATTACTGGCTGTTTCATATTTTGCAAATATTTCCTAGTGAAACAAAATTTATAACATAACCCATCCTAAAATGAGATGCATTCCAGGAAGCTCATGTTGCACAGGGACCCTGTCAGTGTGATTATTTGTATTAAAGGAATGTCATCTTTTCACCAGAGAACCAATGAGATGGATCAGGTATCGAAGACTGAAGTCAAATTCTTTCAACATGAGACTTTACAAATCAATATTAGTCACGGTTTATTCAAGAGACTACAGTAACTCTGCTGAAGGCAAATCACAGCTGAAGATTACCATAGCTCTATGGTGCTTTGACTGACCTTTCGTCTAAAGCAGTACCATGGTATAAAAGATTAGACTCAGAGTGTCAGGTCCTTACATTCAGGTCAGTGAACTTCAGTGATCTAAGGTTTCCAAGAATGTCAGCAGAGATTCTTTATGAATTAAGTCTTTCTCTAAAAGATCACAGCCATTGTGTGTCAGCCTGGTAGCTTTAAGAAAATAACTGACTCTGGATTCTCTGACCGTAAAGAAACTCAGAATGCTGTAACTGGCTGACACAAATTAGCACTGATAATCTCTGCTGGTTAATTACTTCTCTTTGATGGCCGTTTCTTTGTAAATGTGGAGAACTAATAATTCCAACCGATCATTAGTGAAAGGAATGATTGTAACTTCTGACTTCCCACATTTTTACCTGAGTTAATCAATGTAAGATGTCCAGAATTATGCATGTTCATGTTAATAACTATGTGAGGTCAGAAGTATGTGTTAAAGCCTCAGATGCTGGGCTATTAAATAGGAGGATGATACTCTGGGCTGAAGGTCTGGCTAGCATGGTTTGACATAATCCCTGAGCCAGCTCTTCGATGGGCAATTGACATGGTTAAAATATCATGACAATGCCATCAATGTGTCATTTCTGTGTGTATTTCTAAAACCGCTAAAATGAAAATGTGAAGGCTTCAAATGGGATCAGGGCAAAGCTTCACTACACCTGATATGTTCTTTATTATCAACTAAGTTACTAAGTAATGCCTAAGTGCACTATTGACATTTCCTGGGCATAAAGGGCATCTGTCACTTCACGATGCACCTATGCATGGAGGTTTGCAATATGCTGCCCAGGACCCTGGTCGATCCTGGAACGATCCAGAAGGATAAAATTTCAAAGCAGCCATGACCTTCATGGCCGCTGGGAGCGGGTGTCCTCTTCTTCCTCTAGGTGCCAGTGAGGTAACACCTGGCACAGACGCTGTACCGTTTTCTGGGGGTACATGTCCGAAAGCTCGTTGAATGACCAGCATTTCCTGTACAGCCTAGGCCTACTAAAGAGGAATCCTCTCCATTGCAACTGACCAACACAGCTTGCAGGATCTGCTTCCTCTAACAGTGAGATGGCAGGGTCACATACACTGGCCCCACTCTCTTGGATCCACCCATGGCCTCTGGGTCAGGTGACACCTAATCTCGCTGAATGTCATCACACTCCGAACTGCTTTGTGGTCACACAAGGAATAGGCAACTTTTCTACTCATGCTTGGCTAATATGCACCCCCTCCCCCAATGTTCTCCCTTACTTGACAACAGCACCCCTCCAGGTTACCTAGCAGCCACTGCTTGGTGTTTGAATCCTCAGACATCAGTAATGTTCCCATCCACATGGAGAACCCATGTCTGCAACAGTGAGGTGTCCACAATGGGATCCGCTGAACTCTTCCTGTGTTTTCCTTGGTGTGGCAATGGGGTGTGGCTCATGGAGGGACCCTGACTCCTTTGTGTATGAACTGTGTCAGGAACTTGTGTACCCTGGAAGTAAGACCACTGCTGAGGATTTATGGACTGTCATACAGCTGCTCAGATCTTGGGGGGCTGCTGTGGGTTTAGAAATGCTATCCACTGGCCTGTATATGTAGCCAGATGGATCAGAGACAAAGGAGTGAGATCCTTAATGGGGCTTGAATGATTGACTCAACTGGCAAATACTCGATGTCACACGGGCTGACTGGCAGAACACAGATTCAGCTGATACTGGTTGATGTGCTTATTCACTTAATTCTCCTTGGCTGGCCCCTCTTCTTCACCAGGTCTGCAGCTGTGTAACCCCAGAAGCCAAAATCCCGGATGTGACAGATAACTGAACTTGCAATGACAAGCTAAATTAAAGAAAATTCCATTTTCATTGGCAGGGACAATGTTTGCTTGTTGCTGTATTAAGGAAGGTATATTTTGTTGCTGACTGTTGTTTTAATAATTTATCATTGTGGAATTATAATTGAATTGCTGAGACTCAGGTCAGTGCTGAGTCTCAGTGGACATCAGAGACCCTGCAGAGCAATAGCCCCTCATACCTCACACACTTACAGAGCCGCCACCGATCCAAGAAAGAAAATGGCCACAATGAAAGGACACCCGTGGATGCTGTACACTTATCTCCTCACTAACCCTCACTGATGGAGTGCCCAAATCAGACTTTTACGGATCATGTCTGTTTCACACCGATTTGGCATGGTTGAACGTGGTGGTAAAGGGGGAAATGCTGGTAAAGCCCATTAATTCAATTCAAATGCGTGGTCCTAATTGCATCCATTTTCGGACCTTTGTAAAGGGGGAACTGGTGCTGAGGTAGGCATGGATCGCACTATTCATCTCACGTCTGACTTTACCAATTTCTCCTGCCTGAAAATGGGTATAACTTGTGGTAAAATCAGGCCCTTAGTGCACTGAAAGAGCCTCCGTGTGGTAAACGCCATCATGGATGTTCCATCCACTTGATTCTCCCCAAGTAGCCACAGCTGTACGTTGTTAATTAGGGAAGTTCCATTTAAACACTAACAATGCCCCCACAGTCAGGCATGTAGGGAGATGACATTATGAAGACCAGCCCCATTGTTAATGGAGGGAGAGCTTGGCTGGCTGTTGGATGTCGTGGAGGAGAGGGGGACCATCCTGTACCCTGAGACAAGAGAAAATCCAGGAGTCAGGACAGCAATGCAGCACGGGATGTGGTGGTTGTGGCAATCAGTGCCTGTGCAATTTGGGTGAATTATTTAAATACAAAGAAGAGAAGCTTTGTCCCACATGTGACTTGTATGAGAACTGCTGTTCCGGCTGTGATTTGTGTTCCAGAAAGTGAAATTCTGAAGAGGGAAAGATAATTTAACTTCCAGAGGAGGTGAATCGGGGTAGTTAAGAAAGCACATCAGTCATGGCATAGAGTATAAGAACAAGGAGGTAATGTTGGAGCATTACAGAATATTGGTTGGGCCATAGCTGGAGAACTATGTGCAGTTCTGGTGACCTCATAGGAAGGATGTGACTGCACTAGATGGGGTACACAGCAGATTCACAAGGATGTTGCCTGGGTTGGTGCATTTGACTTATAAAGGACAGTGAGGAGATAAGTGCACAGCATTCACGGGTGTCCTTTCATTGTGGCCATTTTCTTTCTTGGATCGGTGGCGGCTCTGTAAGTGTGTGGGAGATGACGGGCTGTTGCATTGTAGGGTCTCCGATGTCCAATTTTCAGCACTGACCCGAGTCTCAGCACTAACCTCTGGTCTTGCAGGGCTGCTGGGTCCTAGCGCACTCAGCTCGTTTCTAGTTGAAGGATGTGCACAAAGCCCTTGTAAAATGCTCTGCTGCAGCCTCTCAACTTTGCAAGGAGTTGTGATTGTGAGGAGCACATGACTGGGGGAATTGGGAGGGGCCGTAATTGCATAGAGTATGTGGCTGGGGGAACTGGGGGATATGGACAGTGATGGTTGATGTGCTAGGGGCAAGCAGAGTTCCTCAATCTCTACATGTGTTCCTCTCCACCTCCCCCCATCCCCACCCTTCAGGGTGACAAGATGGCTTTTGTGAAGCAACCAATCGATCTTTTGGTTGCTGCCAGAACTGAGGAGGAGGAGTTAGAGGAAGAATTGCAGGCACAGGAGACCCAGGCCTTACCACTTGCAGGAGTAGAGGGAGACAACACCAGAGGCAGGAGGTGACCGACATTCACCCAGAGTGGTGGCGCAAAAGAAGGGGGAAGCAGAGACCCCAGCAGTTCCATACATGAACAGATTTGAACAGACGTCAGACACCATGTGCTGTTGATGTCTCTGCCTGCGAAAGGAAGCCCGGACTGTAGGGTCCTCAGCCTTTGCGGGGCTGCCTAACATACAAGAGGCCATCAACTGCATACACCTTGCCCTCAAGACCTCCCTACAGAATCCGTGGAGATTCATCAATAGAAAGAAGTTGAACTCTCTGAATGTTCAACTAGAGCACGCTGAGGAACACTATAACATGAACATTTAGGCATGTCTGCTCAAGACATCTAGGTAGTGTGCATGACAGCTTCAATATCAGGAGCTCGGACTCCCAGAGGTATTTCAGGAGGAGCCCGGGCTGCAGGGTGGCTTGTGAGTGATATGGGTTATCCGCTTCAGACATGGCTGATAACACCTGTCTCTGAGGTGGAGACCCGCTATAACGAGGCCCATGAAGCCGCCCATGCGATAGTGGAGAAGTGCATTGGGCTCATTAAAATGTGATTCCGGCGCCTGGACCGATCTGGCAGGGCCCTCCAATACAGCCCAGTGATCTCTTCCACCATAGTGGTCGTGTGCTGTGCCTTGCACAATCTGGCTCTCCAGAGAGATGACATATTTGAGGAGGAGGAAGTGGAGGCTGACCATTCAGGCATCACTGGGGAGGGTGACAAGCAGGAGAAGGAGGAAGAAGAGGAAGAGCACACTGAGGAACACCAACCAGGTGCTGGAGGGCTGGCAGCTGAAATGAGGCATGCAAGAACAGCAGGGGAGGCCCTGATCACCAGGCGGTTCAGTCACTAGAAGCTTGTGTCTGTGGGTCCCATCCCACCCCACTCCCCCTCCTTCATCAAAATTCCTTCCAACTCCTGCAACATTGTCACACCAGAGTGGTGAACCTGGATACTCTGTGTTAGCAAGCTTTTAAGCAGGCAGGAGGGTGATGACGACTCGCTAAGCAACATTATGATGATGCGCTGCTGTAAACTAGTCTGACTCCTACCTGAACTCCATATGCACGCTGGCAACTGGACCCATATCTGTGTAGTGGAAAAGGGATCTGAAACCCTCATACAGGGCCCTTGGGCGGGTGGGAATTGCTCATGGAGTCTGGGGAACCAATGCCTTCCTTCCCTCAGTGACACAGCATTGAGGGGCCTCCCCAACTGACATCAACATGAAGGCATCGTTCTGGCAATCATCAACGGAAGAGGATTCCTATTTGAGACAAATCTGAGACAAATTAGTCAGAGGTGGATGGTGCAAAAACATTTAAATCAGGTATTCTAACATAAAAACTTGTGAACAGAAAGTTAAGGTGCTTAAATATCTTTTCAACTGGTGCAGCACTTCACCTGTGCCATCTCAGTGCAACTACAACTTCCTAACTTTACATAGCCTACCACTATATCTCAGTGACTCTCCAGAATGCACATCAGAGATGGAGGAGGCCAGCTGCCTACCTCGCCCTGTTGTCAGTGATGCATGTAGTGAATGTCCTCTGGAGGCCCTGGACCTTGAGGGCCCTGGCCTGCTTCCAGGTATTTGACATGTTTCCATGACGCCTTCTTCATCCTGTTGCCCCTGAGATGTTTGCTGGAGCAGACGAGTGAAGGAGCAGAGAGACAGATAAGAAATTACCTGTTAAAAACCTGTTTAAATAAGTTTAAAGCACTTTCGTAGTAAGAACTTACCTTGTAGAACTGCTTAAATCATTTAAAAGCATTTTTGCGGGCTTTTTGTATCTACCGCTTTAAGAATTCTAAGGGAGTGGATAGCAGGGAGTTGTGGGGGAGCAGGCTTTAAAACAGCACCAGGTTTAAAAGGAGGCCTGGTGTAGACAGCGGGCAGCGACAGAGCGGGCAGCGGAGTGAGTGGGAAGCAGAGTGAGCTATTAGGGCTTAGGAGCAAAAGGGCTGGGGGGAAAAAGGGCCAGGTGAGTTCGTGTGGAAATTTTCAATACTACTACAGTGAATAATGGAGGGGCACGTGATGTGTTGTTTCTGTATGATGTGGGAGCTGGTGGACCCCAGGGTCCTTCCCAGTGACCATGTCTGCAGTAAGTGCAGGTTGCTGGAGGAGCTCCAGCTCAAGGTAGATGAGCTGGCCTCTGAGCTACAGACACTGAGGCTCATCAGGGGGAGAGAGGGTGCCATTGTCAATGGGGTGCAAGTGACATCCACCCCCCCTAGACTGGCTAACTCTAAAGGTCAGGAACAGGACGGGGCTGCTGAGAGGAGGAAGGAGGGTGGGGAGCGGGGGAAGGGGGGTGGGGAGTGGAGGAAGGAGGGTGGGGAGCCGAGGAAGGAGGGTGGGGAGCCGAGGAAGGAGGGTGGGGAGCGGAGGAAGGAGGGTGGGGAGCGGAGGAAGGAGGGTGGGGAGCGGAGGAAGGAGGGTGGGGAGCAGAGGAAGGAGGGTGGGGAGCAGAGGAAGGAGGGTGGGGAGCGGAGGAAGGAGGGTGGGGAGCAGAGGAAGGAGGGTGGGGAGCGGATGCCTCAGCCTCTCAATCTGCAGAACAGGTTTGAGGTTCTTGCTTCCAGTCTGGACGAGAACGAGGGAGGTGAGGTTGGTGAGCAAACTGCACACGGTACAGTGATGCAGACGCAGGACATAGGCAAAGAGAAGGTGAAAAGGAACGTAGTAGTAATTGGGGATAGTGGGTTTAAAGGTATTGACACTGTCCTGTGTCACAATGACAAACTGCACAGAAGGGTGTGTTGTCTGCCTGGTGCTCGGGTCCAGGATGTCGCATCTGGGCTGCAGAGGAACCTGGAGTGGGAGGGTGAGAATCCGGTCGTTGTGGTACATGTGGGTGCCAACGACGTAGGCAAACTGCGAACTGAGGATCTGGGGAGGGAGTATGAAAAGCTGGGAATGGAATTAAAAAGTAGAACCGACAAGGTGGTCATCTCTGGGCTACTGCCTGAACCGAGTGCAGACGGGCGTAAGGTTGATAAGATTAAGGAAGTGAATGGGTGGCTCAGGGATTGGTGTGGGAGGAATGGGTTTGAATTTATGGGGCATTGGCATCAGTATTGGGGTAGGTGGGACCTGTTCAGGTGGGATGGGGTTGGTCTGAACCGTGCTGGGACCAGAGTCCTGGCGAATCGTGTAAATAGGACTGTAGACAGGGCTTTAAACTAATTGGGGGGGGGGGGGGGGGGGTGGGGGGGGGGGGGGTGCGAGGGTAAGTGACATTATGGGGTCTAAAGTTAAGGAGGGGGTACAGGTAAGGGAAGAGGCCGAGGATGTCCCAATAATAAAGGGAGTAGGGGGCGTGAGTATGGTTGGTGGCGTTCTGGCAAATAGGGTCCAGGTGAAGGCTGGGATGAAGGCACTTTATCTGAATGCACGAAGCATTTGGAATAAAGTGGATGAGCTGGTGGCGCAGATCGACACAAATGGATATGATCTGGTGGCCATTACAGAGACGTGGCTGCAAGGTGACAGGGACTGGGAGCTGAATGTCCAGGGGCATCAAGTGTTTAGGAAGGATAGGCAGGAGGAAAAAGGGGGGTGCGTAGCTCTGCTGATTAAGGATAGCATCAGGGTGGTGGGAAGGGATGATATAGGAACCAAAGAGCAGAAAGTGGAATTGTTGTGGGTGGAGATTAGGAACGGCAAAGGGAGGAAGACGCTGGTGGGTGTCGTCTATAGGCCCCCGAATAATGATCTGGAGGTGGGGCGGGCTGTTAACGCGCAAATAAGTGCAGCGTGCAGGAATGGAATGGCGATAATTATGGGGGATTTCAATCTACATATTGATTGGTCGACCCATGTTGGACGCGGTGGGCTTGAGGAGGAGTTCTTGGAATGCTGCCGGGATAGTTTCCTTGAACAGTGTGTGTTGGAGCCAACGAGGGAGCGAGCTATCTTGGATCTGGTGTTATGTAATGAGGCGGGTAGAATTAGGGACCTTGTGGTGAAGGATCCTCTTGGGGAGAGTGATCATTGTATGGTGGAGTTTCTGGTGCAGATGGAGGAGGAGAAAGTGGGTTCCCAGACACGCGTCCTTTGTTTGAACAGAGGGGAGTACGGTAGGATGAGAGAAGAATTGGCGAATGTTGACTGGGGGAGCGCGTTGGAAGGTAGGTCTGCTGAGGAGCAGTGGAGGATCTTTAAGGAGATCTTTCTTGGTGTTCAGCAGAAATTTATTCCGATGGTCAAAAAGGACAGTAGGAGGAGAGGTAATAAGCCGGGGATAACGAAGGAGGTGAAGGAAAGTGTTAAATTAAAAGTGGAGGCATTTAGAGTAGCTAAGAGTAGTGGGCGAGAAGAGGATTGGGAGAGGTTTAAACGTCAACAAAGATTGACAATGAAGTTGATAAAGAAGGGTAGGAGAAACTATGAAGCTGGGCTAGCGCTTAATATAAAAAAGGATAGCAAGAGTTTTTATAAATATATAAAAAGGAAGAGGCTGGCTAGGGTGAACATTGGACCCTTAGAGGATGAGAAGGGGGACTTAGTGGTAGGAGATGGAGAAATGGCTGAGGTCTTGAATAACTTCTTTGTTTCGGTCTTCACGGAGGAGGATGTGAATAATTTGCCGGGTGTTCGCGATGGAAAGGTGGTAGGACTGGAGGGTCTCAATGACATTATTGTTACTAGAGAGGCGGTGCTTGACAGACTGGAGGGACTGATTGTGGACAAGTCCCCAGGACCGGATGGAATGCATCCGAGGGTTCTGAAAGAAATGGCGGAGGTGATAGTGGATGCCTTGGTGGTTATTTTCCAAACGTCGCTGGATTCCGGGGAAGTGCCGGAAGATTGGAAAACAGCTAATGTTACACCGTTGTTTAAGAAGGGTGGCAGGCAAAAGGCAGGGAATTATAGGCCAGTTAGTTTAACGTCTGTTGTAGGTAAAATGTTAGAATCCGTCATCAAGGAGGAAATAGCGAGGCATCTTGAGGGGAATTGCTTGATAGAGCAGACGCGGCACGGTTTCGTTAAGGGGAAGTCGTGTCTGACAAATTTATTGGAGTTCTATGAGGATGTGTCTAGGGCGGTGGATAGAGGAGAGCCGGTGGATGTGGTCTTTCTTGATTTTCAGAAGGCGTTTGACAAGGTACCTCACAAGAGGTTATTGCAGAAGGTAAGGGGGCATGGAGTTGGGGGTAGGGTGTTAGCGTGGGTAGAGGATTGGTTGTCAAATAGGAGGCAGAGAGTGGGGGTTAATGGGTGCTATTCGGATTGGCGGTTGGTGACTAGTGGAGTGCCCCAGGGGTCGGTGCTGGGGCCTCAGCTATTTACCATTTATATAGATGATCTGGAGGAGGGAACCGAGTGTATGGTGTTGAAATTTGCTGATGACACCAAGATTGGTGGAACGGCAAATTGCGCGGAGTGTGTGGAGAGTCTGCAGAAGGATCTAGATAGGCTGGGCGAATGGGCCAGGAACTGGCAAATGGAATTTAATGTTGGCAAGTGCGAGGTGGTCCACTTTGGTAGGAATAATGGTAGGAAGGACTATTACTTACGGGGCGAAAAACTGCAGCAGGCGACGGTGCAGAGGGACCTCGGGGTCCTTGTGCATGAGTCGCAAAAACCCAGCCTGCATGTGCAGCAGGTGGTCAGGAAGGCTAATGGGATGCTGGCCTTCATAGCGAGGGGGATTGAATACAAAAGTAGGGAGGTCTTGCTGCAGCTGTATAGGGCATTGGTGAGGCTGCAGCTGGAGTACTGTGTGCAGTTTTGGACGCCGCACTTACGCAAGGATATTTTGGCCTTGGAGGGAGTGCAGAGGAGGTTTACTAGGCTGATGCTGGAGTTGAGGGGGTTGAGCTGTGAGGAGAGGCTGAATAAACTAGGCGTGTACTTGTTAGAGTTTAGAAGAATGAGGGGAGATCTCATTGAGACATATAAGATGATGAATGGAATGGATAGGATAGAGGTGGAGAGACTCTTCCCACTCAGAAAGGACAGTAGGACTAGGGGGCACAGCCTCAAGATAAAGGGGGGGGGCGGTTTAGAACAGAGTTGAGGAGAAACTTCTTCACTCAAAGGGTGGTGAATCTCTGGAATTCTCTGCCTGTTGAGGTGGTGGAGGCTGCCTCGCTAAATATTTTTTAGACGTGGGTTGATGGGTTTTTGATAAGCGAGGGGATTAAGGGCTATGGGGAGAGGGCGGGAATGTGGAACTGAGCCACGACAGATCAGCCACGATCTTACTGAATGGCGGGGCAGGCTCGAAGGGCTAGATGGCCTACTCCTGCTCCTATTTCTTATGTTCTTATGTCCTGACGTCAGAAAGGGGGGAGTCAGAAGGCGTAGCCACAGCCACAGTCTCCTGGCTAGAAGACCCCAGCACGGGTTCAAGCCCTTCTTCTTTCCTTGGCATTCGTGGACCTCTGGGTCATTCCATGAGACACTGGAGTTTCTACAGTGAGCTCCAGAACCTCCAGCATCACCTGGCGCTGCCAGTCCTGGAGGATTACCTATGTCCTACTCATAGTGGCTGAGCCCTCTGCGATGACCATTTGAAGTTGGGGGCCACTTCTCAATGGTCGCCGCAAGTGCCTTCTCCCCTCATTCTTCTACACTCCAGGGAATAAAGTCCTAACCTATTCAATCTCTCTCTGTAACTCAGCTTCTCGAATCCCAGCAACATCCTTGTGAACCTTCTCTGCACTCTTTCAACCTTATTTGCATCCTTCCTGTAACTGGGTGACCAAAACTGTACACAATACTCTAAATTCGGCCTCACCAATGCCTTATATAACCTTACCATAACACTCCAACTTTTATACTTGATACTCCGATTTATAAAGGCCAATGAACCAAAAGCATTCTTTATGACCCTATCCACCTGTGTCGTCACTTTTAGGGAATTCTGTACCTGTATTCCCAGATCCCTCTGTTCAACTGCACTCTTCAGAGTCCTACCATTTAGCCTGTACGTTCTACTTTGGTTTGTCCTTCCAAAGTGCAAAACCTCACACTTGCCTGCTTTAAATTCATTTGCCATTTTTCAGCCCATTTTTCTAGTTGGTCGAAGTCCCTCTGCAAGCTTTGAAAACCTGCCTCACTGTCCACTACACCTCCAATCTTTGTATCATCAGCAAATTTGCTGATCCTTCAGCAATTGCTAGTGGTTAAATACAAAATAAATCCTTGACACTTACTTTAAGATCAACATGTAGCAATTTAACTAACAGTGAACAAATCAACTAAACTATTAATAAACTGAATAAACTCCTAACTATTCCCAAATAAAATAAGATTCTAATGGAATGCTGTTCAAATAAATACAATTCCCACTCATTAACAAAAATAGAATTTTAGTCACTATAAATTACAACCAAGTTTTGTATCTTCCAGAATATTCTGGACTTTATTTGTTGATTCTTCTGTCTGGAACTTCCTTTTTACTTTGGTACTTTTTCTATCTATATGGGGCTTTCTCTAAGACATAGATGAATTTATGAACGAGCAATTGTCTCTGTCTCTTTGAGAGCTGTGAGCTGTTAACTGTGACAGGTGTTAGTTACTCTCTTTTTTTTGTCCCACTGCCCTCTAGTTTTATACCTGTGATGACATATCAATATTTCCCAAAATAGGATTGGTCCTGGTTGTCAAAACCATAAGGTTTAAATTTAATATGTTCTTGGTATCTAAGTGCCTAATTCAAATTGATTGAATGAATTCAACAAAACTCAAAAGCCTGTTGTCTTGGTAACACTGCAGCTTGGTCTTTCAATACAAATATTTCAGTTGGGGCTCCTTATATACTTGCATTTTTTTTGACTCTCTAAGTACAGAAAAAGCGTCACTTTTTAAAGGACTTTCTCCCTAGCATTTTACAAACACCAACTTCTAACTTCCTACCTCCCAATCTACAATTACTCTACTCAACTTCACAACAATTGATGTTGATTACATTTGTTTGATTACATCCTTGCGGAGTGCCTCAGAACGTTTTGTATGTTATAGACTATATGGAAGTACATACTGCTGTTGTTTCCACAGAAAGATCTTTCTCACATTCCCTATCCATTTAAAGTGTGTATGTTTATAATTCCTGAGGTGATTGCAATTGGAGTACAGTTATCTTTTCATCGCCAGAGTGATCTCGTCGGAAAGCAGATGAGCAGCTAACCACTACTGGAAAGTGTTATAAAAAAGTATCCAAATAAGAACTATTTATCTTCTTAGATTTTTTTTAAATCAGCTGTATAGTGTAGGCATGCTCTAATTATAAGTAATAGATATATAAACAATATTATGAATGAGTTGTGTACATAACAGTCTTGGGATATGCACAGAGATAAAAAACAAGACTTTATTTTCTCTTGCAGAACCAGATTGCTAGCTATGGCAAGCAAATCCCGTTTGATGAATAGATTCATCAATAGTTGCAAATAGCAACACGTTAAGATCACACCCTTCCTACCTGCCACAATGCCTTCATGGAGATCTATCTTCATCTCCAAATGTGTCAAGCAGATTCATTGCTGTTGTTAATGATGTGTGAACACTATCAATTTACTTGGAACTCTTGCTGTTTGACTAGTAATTAGAGATAAGTATGCTGAGGGTCTGATCTATATATTTTGTAAGTGTTATAGCAACAACTAATAAAGTGATAATACTGCACTGGAAAGTCTGGCTCATATTTACTTTTGCATATTTCAGTTTTTGCTTGTACAAGTCAGTGTGAGGGTGCGGTGGCAGAAGATTAATTCCGTACGATTAATTCAAGGAACGAATCATAGAAACATAGAAACAGTACAGCACAGTACAGGCCCTTCGGCCCTCAATGTTGTGCCGAGCTATGTCCAAACCCAAAATCAAGCTATCCCACTCCCTATCATTCTAGTGTGCTCCATGTGCCTATCCAATAACCGCTTGAAAGTTCCTAAAATGTCCAACTCCACTATCACAGCAGGCAGTGTATTCCACACCCCAACCACTCTGAGTAAAGAATTTACCTCGAACATCCCTCCTATATCTTCCACCATGAACCTTATAGTTATGCGCCCTAGTAGCAGCTACATCCACCCGAGGAAATAGTCCCTACAGTACAGAAAGAGGCCATTCGGCCCATTGAGTCTGCACCAACCACAATCCCAACCAGGCCGTACCCCAATATCCCTATATATTTACCCAATAATCCCTCTAACCCATGCATCTCAGGATACTAAGGGCAATTTTAGCATGGCCAATCAACCTAACCCGCACATCTTTGGACTGTGGGAGAAAACCGGAGTACCCAGAGGAAACCCACACAGACATGAGGAGAATATGCAAACTCCACACAGACAGTGACTCAAGCCGGGAATCGAACCCGGGTCCCTGGAGCTGTGAAGCAGCAGTGCTAACCACTGTGCTACTGTGCCACCCTACGATTTTGACTTTGATGGACCTTTTTCCTCCAACATTAAACGTTTTTAAATGATCTTCCCACAAGGAAGCTTTAGGAACACAAAAACAGGCCAATGGCCCTCCAAGCCTTCACCAACACATGATACCTTTCCATACTAAAGATCTTTTGCCTGTACATGGTTCATATCCCCTTACTCCCTGCCTCTTCATGTATGTGTCAAGATTCCTCTTAAATGTTGCTATTGCACCTTGTATCACCTTGCCTGGCAGCATATTCCAAGCACTTGCCACCCACTGTGTAAAAAACTTGCCTCTCACATCTCCTTTAAACTTACCTTTTTTCACCTTAAACCTATGACCCCAAGTAATTGACATTTCTACCCTGGGAAAAAAAAATCCATCTATCCATTCTATCCATGCCTCTCCATTTTGTAAAATTCTATCAGGTCATTTATCAGCCTCTGATGTTCAAGTAAAAACAAACCAAGTTTGTCCAAATCAGGCAACAACCTGGTAAACCTTTTCTGTACCCTCTCCAAAGTCTCCACATTCTTCTGGTGGTGTGGCGCAATATTCCAAATGTGGCCCAACTTAAGTTCTATACAGTTGCAATATGATTTGCCAATTTTACACTCTGAGGCTCGACTGATGAAACCAAGCATGCCATATGCTTTCTTGACCACCTATCTGTGTTGTTACTTGCAGGGATCTGTGGACCTTTATGACTAGATCCCTCTGTATGTTAATGCTTCTAAGGGATCTGCCATTTACTGTTTCCTCCCTCCTGCCTTCCAAAATGCATCACCTTGCATTTGTCCAGGTTAAATTCCATTTGCCATTTCTCCGTCCAAATGTCCAGCCTATCTATATCCTGCTCTATACTCCAGCAATTCTCCTCACTGTCTGCAGTTCCCCCAATCTTTATGTCATCTGCAAACTTACTAATCAGACCACCTACCTTCTCTTCCAAATCATTTAGAGATATTTGAAACAACAGGAGTCCCAGCACTGATCCTTCTGAAACCCCACTGGTCACAGATCTCCAGTCAGATAAATTCTTCCACCACTACTCTCAGTCTTCTATAACCAAGCCAGTTCTATATCCATCTTATCAGCTTTCCACAGATCCCACTTAACTTCGCCTTCTGTAGCCTGCCTTGAGGGACCTTATGAAAGAGCTTGCTAAAGTCCATGCAGACAACTTCCACTGTCCTGCCCTCATCGATCATCTTTGTCACTTCCTCAAAAACTCAACCAAGTTTGTGAGACACAATCTCCCCTGCACAAGCCATGCTGCCTATCTCTGATAAGTTCATATTTTTCCAAATGTGAGTAAATCCTGTCCTTATGAATCTTCTCCAATAATTTTCCTAACACTGGTGTAAATCTCACTGGCCTGTAATTTCCCAGATTATTCCTGTTGCCCTTCTTAAACAAAAGGAACAACACTGGCTGTTCTCCAGTCATCTGGAATATCTCCTGTGGCCAAAGACGATACAAAGATTTTGTACAAGGCCCCAGCAATTTCCTCACAAGCCTCCCTCAGTATTCTGGGATCACATCAGGTCCTGGGGAGCCTTTCTATCTTAATGCTTTTCATGATGTGGAGATGCTGGTGTTGGACTGGCCATCTCCACTTGGCACAGTAAGAAGTTTCACAACATCAGGTTGAAGTCCAATAGGTTTATTTGGTAGCACAAGCTTTTGGAGTGCTGCTCCTTCATCAGGTGCATGGCTTTTCAAAACATCCAACACCACTTCCTTTTTTATCTCAACATGCTCTAGAATATTAACATACCCCTCTAGACTCACCATCCATCATGTCCTTCTCCTTTGTGAATACCAATGCAAAGTATTTGTTAAGGAGTTTGCCCAGTTTCTCTGGCTCCATGCAAATTCTTTCTTTCATCCTTGAGTGGACCTACCCTTTCCCTAGCTACCCTCTTACTTCTTATATACATTTTAAAAGCCTTGGGATGTTCCTTAATCCTAATTGCCAAGGACATTTCATGATCCCTTTTAGCCCTCCTAAGCCTTAAGTTCTTTCCTGCTTTTCTTATGCTCTTCAAGGGCTCTGTCTTCAGTTTCCTAAACCTTATATGTGTCTCCTTTTTGTTTTTGACTAAGCTCACAATTTCTCTTGTCATCCAAGGTTCTGGAATTTTTAATTTTCATAGGAATATGCTGGTCCTGGACGCTAATCATCTGGCCTTTAAAAGATTCCCACATGACAAATGTGGATTTACCCTCAAACAGCCACCCCCAATCTACATTCCCTAGTTCCTGCCTCTTGTTGCAGTTAGCCTTTCCCCAGTTTAGTACTTTCACCTTAGAACCACTCTTATTTTTATCCATAAGTAATTTAAAAGTTGCAGAATCATGGTCACTGTTGAGGGGACAACGTAGCGGCGACAACGGATGAATGAACATCGCTCGACAATCACCAGGCAAGACTGTTCATTCCCTGTTGGTGAACATTTCAGCGATCACGGGCATTTGGCCTCTGACCTTCGGGTAAGCGTTCTCCAAGGAGGCCTTCGCGACACATGACAGCGCAGAGTCGCTGAGCAGAGATTGATAGCCAAGTTCCACACACACGAGGACGGTCTCAACAGGGATCTTGCGATCATGTCGCACTATCTGTAACCCCCATGACTTGCCTGGGTTTGCTAAACCTCACTTACTGTACTGTCTGGAGACAATACACATCTCTTTAACCTATGCATAATGCTCTTTCCACTCACATTGTTGGCATCTTTAGGACTTGAATGGCAGGCTAGTTGTAAAGATTTGCATTCTAATCAGTAATCTGTAAACTGTCTGTGCTGTTATATGTTCTGTCTGAAGCCAGAACTCTCCATTAACCTGACGGAGAGAAAACCCCGAAAGTTGTGAGTTCACTATCAAATAAATTGGTTGGACTTAAACCCGGTGTTGTCAGACTTCTTACTGTGTTTACCCCAGTCCAACGCCAGCATCTCCACATCATGTCTGTTTCAGTCAGGGCTGCTACTCTCAGATTGCTGTTCTCTGTTGACACAACTTCAGTCACAAATTCATAACTTTTTCCTGGGTTCACAAATGCTTACTGCCTCATCCTCAGACCTCGCTATCTTTGCTTCCACCTGTCCACCCTCTTTTCCCAATCTATAGCTTTGGCTTCTTGCCCTCACTCTTGGATGTTGAGCCAGTGTTTATACTTTCAGTGGCACAGTGATTAGCACTGCTGCCTCACAGTGCCAGGGACCCGGGTTCAATTCCCAGCTTGGGTCATTATCTGTATGGAATTTGCACGTTCTCCCTGTGTCTGTGTGGGTTTCTTCCAGCTTCCTCCCACAGTCCAAAAATGTGCAGGTTAGGTGAATTGGCCATGCTAAATTTTCCCTCAGTGTACCCAAATAGTGTTGGAGTGTGGCGACTAGGGGATTTTCACAGTAACTTCATTGCAGTATGAATGTAAGCCTACTTGTGACTAATAAATAAACTTTACTTTCCTGAGGCCTTTCCTGCTTCCTGATTATAGTGGCCTCCCTCCACTCACTTGACCCTTTGGGTATGTACGATACCACTGTGCCTACTGTGGGTAGCTGAACCTTTGAAATAACAGCTTCATTCCCTACTTCACTGGTAATTTGTTGATCATCAAATTCCCTCTCATCTGTAGTTGACTGATCCTCATAATATCTCAGGGTATGTGCATGTGAGGTACAAGATACCTCCTGCACTTCTGCATCTTGCTCAGATGTTCCAAATTCATACCCAATTCCCACTTCTCTCAAAGAGTGGACTCACACTATCTGTTTACCGTGTTGTAATATAACTATCTTGCTGTCTGTTCCTATCACTTTTGTAGGTCCTTTCCACTGTTTTATAGTAGACCCTATCTCCTTTCTCAAAGCATACTTCCATTGGTCTTCTGCGATGCCTTTGGGTCCTTCTTATCCATTCTGAAACCTCAGCCTAATGAAGGCCTTTCTCTCGTTAAGTGTGCAGAAAACATGGAGCTTGTCCCTCCTAGCACTGGAGGAGCATCTGTTAATACTGACAACAACTTTGCATTCCTCCATATACCAACTGGCATGGATTATAGCCCCCCCATCTTCTGTAAAGATTTTTTCACATGCACTACCCAAGCTAATGTATCTTTTGTTGTTTTCCAGAAATTCATCTTTTTAGTAAAACTTATCTAAGAATCATAGCAGGAGCTGTAACCCTTCTTCCTCATCTAGGGCATCTTTCATCCAATCAGAAAATACTTTGCTCCTTATCTTGCTCCTAATCAGAAATGACAAAGCTCATGCCATACCTTACTTTTTTCTCAGTACTGTGGTGACCAGCATCCACATTTACGCCTCTGCCTTCCATTGCTGATATGGTTCAACATCTGAAAAGACAGGGGGATAATCAAATCCCATCGGTTTACTTCTACCTTCTGCCATGGTTGTAGCACTTACTCAAAAACAAACACCAAGCCACAATGGGTTTTTCCCTGCTACCAATGTTTCTCCGGAAGGAACTCTTCAAATGTAGACAAATATGTAATAAAACTTATTCCGACTTACAAATCAAAGAAGGGGTTTAATAAAGAAACTTCATTACTCCAACTTGGGGCCTCACCCTGGACCACTCCAAGCTCCCCCACAATTCCCAACAGGTTCTTATTTATACTGAGTCAGCTGGTCAGCTGACCATCACATCATTCTGTAATTGGTTCTATGGTTTACTGGGTCAACTGACCCTTGCAGCTTGTTACCATTTGTCACATTACATAGAATCATAGAAGGAGGCCATTTGACCCATTAAGTCTGCATTGACCACAGTCCCATCCAGGCCCTATTTCCATTAACCCATACATTTACCCTGCTAGTTGCCCTAATGCTAAGGGGCAATTTAGCATGGCCAATCAACCTAACCTGCACATTTTTGGACTATGGAAGGAAATCAGAACACCGGGGGGAAACTCTCCAGAGACACGGGGACAATGTGCAAATTCCACACAGACAATGACCCAAGGCTTAAATCAGTCCCTGGCATTGTGAGACGAAAGTGAGAGCACTGTGCCACCGTGCCACCCAATACAAAGTTGTCATCGGTTATATTCTACCACTGTATGCTCCTCAAGGGATTCACTTGACCCCATCTTCCTATACCTAAAACGTTTCTTTCTTTTTATTGACCAGAACCTCAACACCTCTAGTTATCTAGTATTCCCTACTGCTGCCAGACTTGACCTTCACACTAACAGGAACATGCTGGCCCTGAGCTCTTGTTATCTTGCTTTTGAAAGCCTCACACTTGTCAGATGTTCCTTTATCTGCGAATAGTCTCTCCCAGTCAACTTTTGGAAGATCCTGTCTAATACCATCAAAATTGACCTTGCTGTAATTTAGAACTTTAACTTGTAGACCAGACCTATCCTTTTCCATAAATATTTTAAAACTGATAGAATTATGGTCGCTAGTCCCAAAGTGCTCCGCCACTATCACTTCAGTCACTTGCCCTGCCTTATTTCTCAAGAGGAGGTCGCATTTTGCCCCTTCTCTGTAGGGCCATTTCCAGACTGATTGAGAAATTTTTCCTGAACACACTTAACAATTTCTCCCTATCTAAACCCTTAACACTATAGTGATCTCAGTCTATGTTAGGAAAATTAAAATCCTCCATGATTACAATCCTATTATACCTGCAGCTATCTACGATCTCCCCACATATTTGCCCTTTAATTTCCTGCTGACTATTGAGGGGCCTATAGTACAGATCCATCAAAGTGATCGCTCCTTTCTTTTTTCTCAGTTCCATCCGTATAGCTTCACTGGACAATCCCTCAGGAATTTCCTCTCTAAGTACTGCTGTGATGTTTTCCCTGATCAAAAATGCAACTCCCCGTCCTCTTTTGCCTCGCCTTCTATTCTTCCTATTGTATTTGCACCCCAGAACATTGAATTGCCAGTTTTGCTCCTCCGTCAGTCATGTTTCTGTAAAAGCTATGACATTCTAGTCCCATGTCCTGAGTTCATCTGCCTTACCTGTCAGGCCTCTTGCATTGCATTAATGCAGTTTAATTCACCAGACTTCCCTTGTTCCCTGCCAAGTTAATGCCTACATTGTCTATTTAACTTGCTCTCTTTAAATTGGCAGATCAGAGGTCCAAACAGCCATCAAGAGCTGAAGAGCTACAAGGCGCCTGGGGCTGATGAGATACCAGGAGAGCAATTGATACATGGTAAGAATACTGTCACACTAGATCTCACAAACCTGTTCAACAAGATCTAGATTACGGAGGATGATTGGAGGCGAGGAGTAATTGTCAAGCTGACAAAGAGAGCGAACCTCATCACAGAGCCACAAAGGTTCAAGAATACAATCTACCGTCACCTCCTCAAGGAATTAGGGATGGGCAGGCCTAGCCAATAATGTCCACATCCGACGAATGAATTAAAACAAAGTACCTGGCATGGTGCTTCTCAACATATTGATAGCTGAACTGGATGGTACACTTCACGAAGTGCAGGCAGGTTTCTGGGATGGGATATACTGTGAACCCAGGAATATAGATAAGAGCTTAATAGAAACTACTTGATATCTATTTAATTGATTTCAAGGAGGTTTTCGATAGTATTCATCGACAGTCATTCTGGTACGTTGCAAGACAGTGCAGCTTCCTGGAGTGGTATATTAATATATTCAAAATCCTACACCACACCTCCAATATCAAGGCCAGCACAGGCATAATGGACATCTTCAACATCATTATAGGAATATGGCAAGGTTACATGCCCTCCTTTTCCACTTGGTTATTGATTTCATCATGAGGAAGGCAATGGTGGCTGCAGAATTTGACATCCCATGCAACACCACCAGTTAATGGAATTGGATTTTTCCAACAACATTGCCTTGCTGTCTGAAGAATTGAGCCAAGACATGATCACCACTCTGGAAAAAGCAGCTCCAATGTTGGTCCGCACATGAGCTGCAAGAAGACCAAGACATTGATGACTAAATGGCTACATGGCCCTCCCATCATCATCAAGCAACAGAACATCAAGGATGTTGACCACTTCCCATACCTAGAAAGCAACATCTCCAGCAGAGATCAATATCCACACAAGAATCACCAAAGCAGCTTCTAGTGACTCCACACAGTCTGAGCAGCCAAATAATTAACATGTCCTTGAAGCTGACATTTTATGTGTCAATAGTCCTCCCAACTGCAATCTATGCCAGGGACATGGAAGATAACAGCAAAGGCTGTCTTTCACCAGTACTGTCTACTAAGATCCTGAGTGTGACATGGAGAGAAAACATCATCCGTCAGAGTTGCCTGCAGGACATCATGATGGAGAGATGACCGAGACTGACGGCTCACATATTTTGCCTCCCAGAGGATTACCCCACCAGAATGATAGCACAGTGGACATCACCAGATGGAATAAGAAGACAAGACCAGCCAAATGAGATGTGGCAAAGTATATTTGAAGAGAATATTCAACAGTGGACTCGGTTGAGCAAAGGAGACTACGAATGGATGAAGGAGGTGTTGGCTAAGGTAGATTGGGAGCAAAAAGTTTATGGTGAGACAATTGAGGAACAGTGGAGGACTTTCAAAGCAATGTTTCACAGTGCTCAGCAAAAGTATACACCAGTGATATGGTAGGACTGTAGAAAAAGAGATAATCAGTCATGGATATCTAAGGAAATAAAGGAGGTATCAAATTGAAAGAAAATGCACACAAAGATTAGTGGGAACCTTGAGGATTTGGAAATATTTAAAGGTCAGCAGAAAGCCACGAAAAAAGCTATAAAGAAAAATAAGATGGATAATGAGAGTAAGCTAGTTCAGAATATAAAAACAGGTAGCAAATGTTTCTACAAATATATAAAATGAAAAAGAGTGGCTAATGTAAACATTGGCCCTTTAGAGGATGAGAAGGGGGATGTAATAACTGGAAATGAGAAAATGGCTGAAGCATTGAACATGATTTTGCGTCGGTCTTCATAGTGGAAGACACAAATAACATGCCAAAAGTTGATGACAGGAAGGCTATGGCAGTTGAGAACCTAGAAACTGTCATTATCATGAAAGAGGTAGTGTTGGGCAAATTAATGGGGCTAAACATGGACATGTCTCCTGGTCCCGATGGAATGCGTTCCAGAGATAGCGGGAGAAATAGCAAATGCACTAGTGGTAATTTACCAAAATTTTCTGGACTCTGGAATGGTTCCTGAAGATTGGTAAACAGCAAATATGATGCCACCGTTTAAAAAAGGACAAAAGATGGGTAACTATAGGCCGGTTAGCTTAACTTCTGTAGTAGGGAAAATGCTTGAATCCATCATCACAGAAGAAATAGCAAGACATCCGGATATAAATTGTCCCATTGGTAAGACACAGCATGGGTTCATGAAAGGAAGGTCATGTTTGTCTAATTTGGTGGAATTCTTTGAGAACATTACATGTGCAGTGGACAATGGAGAACCTGTGGGCGTGGTGCATCTGGATTTCCAGAAGGCATTTGACAGGGTGCAGCACCAAAGATAGAAGCAGGAAAATGAAACTAGAACTAGGAGGCATAGCCTCAAAATAAGGGGGAGCAGATTTAGGACTGAGTTGAAGAGGAACTTCTCCAAACAAAAGGTTGTGAATCTGTGGAATTCCCTGTGGTTGAGGCTACCTCTTTGAATGTTTTTAAGGCAAGGGAAATTTTTGAACAGTAAAGAAATTAAGGGTTATGGTGAGCAGGCGGGTAAGTGGAGCTGAGTCCATGAAAAGATCAGCCATGATCTTATTGAATAGCAGAACAGGCTCGAGGGGCCAGATGGTCTACACCTGCTCCTAGTTCTTATGTTCTTGTGATAGGCCAAATGGCTTCCTTCTGTGCTTTAATTCTACAATTTTCTGATATTCATGATATTCCATGATGCAATTAGGACGCTGATTTCACTTCAACAATTGCCCTGTTGGTTTCCCAGGACTCAGGAAACTGGCAGTAAAATGGAAGAGGGAGCTACAGACCAAGAATGTCAGTGTTTTGTATAATTCTATTTGTGGATCAGGAGGAAGAGGAGTGTTTCCAATGACCCTTCAAAGAAGCTTCATCCTCCCCAATGCTGACTGAAGCCTCCCTTTCCACCATACAGTAATTGCAGATTTCTGTCCAACCCCCAATTTCTCACTCTTTCCTCCCATGATGCCCTCTTATTCCCTACCAAACCCTAATCTCCTGTTCCATCTGTCCTGCAATAATTCCTCTCACATTATAAAATGTTGAAAGGAATAGATAGGGTGGATTCTCAGAGGCTATTTCCCAGGGCTGAAATGGTTGCTACGAGGGACACAGGTTTAAGGTGCTGGGAAGCAAGTACAGAGGAGATAGAACATAGAACATAGAACATAGAACACTACAGCACAAACAGGCCCTTCGGCCCACGAGTTGCACCGATCACATCAACACCTACCAACCTACAGACCTATCTATAACCCTCAATCTCATTAAACCCCATATACTCATCCAGAAGTCTTTTAAAAGACCCCAGCGAGTTCGCCTCCACCACCACTGACGGCAGCCGATTCCATTCACTCACCACCCTCTGAGTGAAAAACTTACCCCGAACATCACTTCTGAACTTCCCTCCCTGCATCTTAAATCTGTGTCCTCTCGTAGCAACCATTTCAACCCGGGGAAATAGCCTCTGAGAGTCCACCCTATCTATTCCTCTCAACATTTTGTAAACTTCTATCAGGTCGCCTCTCAACCTTCGTCTCTCCAGGGAAAAGAGTCCCAGCTCCCTCAACCTAACTTCATAAGGCATGCCTCCCAGTCCAGGCAACATCCTTGTAAATCTCCTCTGTACCCTCTCAATAGCTTCTACATCTTTCCTATAGTGAGGCGACCAGAACT
Organism: Carcharhinus amblyrhynchos; assembly: GCF_965287045.1. Lineage (NCBI taxonomy): Eukaryota > Metazoa > Chordata > Chondrichthyes > Carcharhiniformes > Carcharhinidae > Carcharhinus > Carcharhinus amblyrhynchos. Next base: position 38,860,900 of record NC_137325.1, read on the forward strand.
GCGCACAATACTCTAAATGAGGCCTGACAAGGGTCTTATAAAGTTGCAGCATTACCTCCCGACTCCTAAACTCAATCCCTCGATTAATGAAGGCCAGTACACCATACGCCTTCTTGACCACCTCCTCCACCTGCGAGGCCGATTTAAGAGTCCTGTGGACCCGGACCCCAAGATCCTTCTGCTCTTCAACACTACTCAGACTTCTGCCCTTGATAGTGTACTCGTTCATCCCGTTGGTTCTGCCAAAATGGACGACTACACATTTATCCGCGTTGCAGTCCATCTGCCACTTCTCCGCCCAGTCCTGCATCCTATCTATGTCCTGCTGCAACTTTTGCCATCCTTCCAGACCACCCACAACACCACCGACCTTAGTGTCATCAGCGAACTTACTTACCTATCCCTCCACTTCCTCATCCAGGTCATTTATGAAAATGACAAACAACAAGGGTCCCAGAACAGATCCTTGAGGCACTCCGCTGGTGACTGACCTCCATTCAGAAAAAGCCCCATCCACAACCACTCTCTGCCTTCTGCAGGCAAGCCAGTTCTGAATCCACAAGGCCAAAGGCCCTTGGATCCCATGCCCTCTCACCTTCTCAAGAAGTCTTGCATGGGAGACCTTATCAAACACCTTGCTGAAGTCCATGTACACTACGTCCACGGCACTTCCTTCGTCAATGTGTTCAGTCACATTATCGAAGAACTCAACTAGGCTTGTAAGGCACGACCTGCCCTTGACAAATCCATGCTGACTATTCCTGATCATGTCAAACCTCTCCAAATGTTCGTAAATCTTGTCCCTCAGAAGCCTCTCCATCAGCTTACCAACCACTGAGGTCAGACTCACCGGTCGGTAATTTCCCGGGCTATCTCTGTTCCCTTTCTTGAAAATAGGAACTACATCCACAATCCTCCAATCCTCCGGAACCTCTCCCGTCTCCACTGACGACGCAAAGATCATCGCCAGGGGCTCTGCAATCTCTTCCCTCGCCTCCCACAGTATCCTGGGGTACATCCCATCTGGTCCAGGCGACTTATCTACCTTGATAGAATTCAAAAGTTCCAACACATCCTCCTCCTTAATATTCACGTACTCAATCTTTTCCATCTGCTGCAAATCCATAACAAAATCTCCCAGATCAGCTTCCACCGTGAATACTGAGGCGAAGTACTCGTTAAGCACCTCTGCCATTTCTTCTGGTTCCACACAAACCTTTCCCCCCTCACCTTTTATAGGTCCTATCCCTTCTCTTCTTATCCTTTTACCTTTCACATATTTATAGAAGGCCTTGGGATTCTCCTTAATCTTACCCGCCAAGGTCTTCTCATGACCCCTTCTGGCTCTCCTAATTTCCCTTTTAAGTTCCTTCCTACAGTCCTTATACTCCTCAAGATCTTTAACCTCTCCTAATTCCCTGAACCTCTTGTACACCTTCCTTTTCCTCCTGACTAGGTTCAACACAGCCTTCGTGCACCACGGTTCCCGCGACCTACCAAAACCCCCTTGTCTCATCGGAACGTTGTCATTCAGAGCTCCAGACACACATTCCTTGAATATCTGCCACCTTCCTTCGGTACTTTTCCCTAAGAACGCCTCCTTCCAGTTTATTTGTCCAAGTAACTTCCTGACTTCAGGGAGATGTCAGGGATAAGTTTTTCACTCAGAGGGTGGTGAGTGAGTGGAATCGGCTGCCGTCGGTGGTGGTAGAGGCAAACTCGCTGGGGTCTTTTAAAAGACTTCTGGATGAGTATATGGGATTTAATGGGATTGGGAGTTACAGATAGTTCTATGGCTTGGTCGGTATGGATGTGATCGGCGCAACTTGTGGGCCGAAGGGCCTGTTTGTGCTGTAGTGTTCTGTGTTCTATGTTCCCAGGCTTGAATACCATGCTTCCTCCCCTCATCCCAACCTTTGGTTGTGACTTCCTGCCATTGGTTTTCCAGTCCACAGCTGATGAGCCTGATAATTTAATCCTTTTCCAGGTGGGAAGCAGAAGAAAAACATTAAAATAAATTTCTGTAACAGTATTTACAATTCACAAATAGCACTGCAAAAATTTAGAAGAATATAGGAAGTGTAGGAACATAGTAAAAGAGGAAATAAGGAAATCAAAGAGACCCAGGCTCTGCGGATGTGGGTTCAAATTCCACCATCAGTAATAATGACCATGAAACCATTGTGAATTGTCATAAAATCCCATCTGGTTCATTAAGGTAATTCAGTGAAAGGGATCTACCATCCTTACTGGCCTGGCCTACATGTGACTCCAGATCGTAGCAATTTGGCTTTCTCTTAAATGCCCTCTGAAATGGTAAGCAAACTATTCAGTTGTAGCATTAAAATATAGAAAAGGAATTAAAGTGGTCGGATCACCTGACATTGATTCAGAAATTACACCTTCAAAAATTACAATGGCATTATTAACACTGTCAACACTGCAGAGTCCTCCTTCCCAACATCTGGGGGCTTGTGCTAAAATTGGGAGAGCTGTCCCACAGATTTGTTAGGTAACAGCCCGATATAGTCATACTCACAGAATCATGCCTTACAGGCAATGTTCCAGACTCTCCATTGCCATCCCTGGGTATGTCCTGTCCCATCAACAGGATAGAACAACCGGAGGTTGTGGCACAGTTACCAAGCATCTTCAATATTAACTCTGGATCCATTGAAGTCTCATAGCATCAGTTCAAACATGTGCAAGAAAATCTCTTGGTGTTCCCAATGCTTCCAAAGAGGGAATGATGCTCTGGAAATCGCGAGGTGGGTAATCTTGTAATATACTGACCTATGAATCTAAGATCCTAAGTAGCTTTTGATATTTGCGATAATCTGGGCATGGGGTAAGGATTATGATTCTTAGAGAGTCTGTGAACTGATAAGCCTTTTTTGTCTCTGAAGATCAGTGCTTCAATTCTATCAATATAGCGAAATCTACATAGAATGCTTTGAGAACACCATTCAATGAAATGTTGCTGAAAATTCCCCTCAGGGTTTCATCACATCTCTACATCCTGTTATCAAAAGAAATCCACTTTCCCAGGATGACTGAAGTCCTCTTTTCTAAGCAAAGACATGTCTCACCAGTTAATCTGTCTCACTTCAGCTGTCAGTTTCCTATGTAAGTGAGTAAAGGTAGTACAAGCAAACAGGCAACATGAGTAGCCATGTTAAAATCTTCTTTCACCGGCATCAATTACCATAGCATTTCAAGCTACTGAACCTGAACAACTCAAAACAAACATGAAAACAAAATGGATAGTTAAATCCTTTGATGGTGATCATCACTGTGTATTACTAAATCTTTCTGCAAATACATTCAAATTGTTCATGGAGCTGAGCCATACTGCTCTTTGAACTGAAAGCAATTCTTGTTAGTGAATGCCTGTTGTAAAAAAAAATCATTGCTGCAAGAAGGAACCAAACTTTTGAGCCATAAGAATGAGAAGAGAACCACAAATATTAAGGCATCAAAATTGGGATCTGTAGTGCCTGTTATGTGGGTGCTACAAAGCCTCTCATACTATACAAATGCTATTGGGGACGTTTTTTAAAAAAGCTTGTGAAAGCACATCTACCAACATACTGCTGGCAGCATGCAGAGCATGCATATTGTGCCATTTGGAGTTCCAAGCTCCAGTCTATACCTCTCTTATCTGATACAGATGAACACATGATCAATGGCATGAAGGGTTGAGTAGTGCTGGTTAATGATCTCTTTAATGATTTAAAGAGATCATTAACTACTTACAGTTTAGTTGCTGGATTATCTTTTCTTGCTGTTGATGCAATTCTATACATTTTGTGTACTTTTCCATACTTGTCTAAAGTTTCAATACTCTTCAGGAAATTGTCTAACTGGTGCTGAGATACATTTTTGATTATTTTAAAGCTTGTGCACAAGCAGTTGCTTCCAGACTTCAATGAACAGATGTTGACTGGGAGAATGAGCAGAGGCATTACAGGGAAGCAAGCTGAAAGATGTGTCCTCTGGTTGGCTGGTACCCACACTGTGCTTATCTTAGCCTTGGTTCCAGCATACTTTGCTCAGTGTCTCACCACATGTGCTTTCAGGGTTTAGGGACAAGGCAGATAAAGGTGCAATGGTCAGTGGAGCTATTAAAATTGGGGATGCACAACACACCAGACTTTAAAGATTCCAGGTATCTCAAAGGCTTGTAACATCAGGAAGTATTGCAGAGATTGGAAGGGATGAGACCATGGAGGGTTTGAAAATAAAATTTTAACATTGAGCCATTGTTGAATTGGGAACAAATAGCTCAGAGAGCACAAGAATAACGGATGAATGAGATTTAGGCCAGTATTTTATGACCTTGCTTGGCTCGTAAAATCGCGCCCTAGGCCAACAGTGAATTCCATTCTGTAAGCCTCGTCCACCCCAGAATTGTGGTGGGCATGCCAGTAAAATTCCGGCCTTAGTGTGAGTTATGATACGGGAACTAGCAAAACTTTATGTAAGTGAAAGACAGGAGACTAACCAGGAGAGCTTTGGAGTAGTCAAGCCCAGAAGTAACAGAAGCATGAATGAATATTTTCACAGCAGGTGAACTGAGCAGGTTTGGAGTTGGCAATGTCACAGATGTGGAAATCAGCAGTTTTATTAATGGAATGGATGTATTGTTGGAAATTCATCTCAGGGTCAAACACAGCACCAAGCTTGTGCAAGGTCTAGTTCAACTTCAGTAAGTTGCCAGGGATGGAAACAATAGTCAGGGGATGGAGTATTTAGTGGGGACAAACAACAATGATTTCAGTCTTCCCAATGTCGTCCTATTCACCCAGTACTAGATGTTAGACAAGCAATGAGACAACTCAGAGGTAGTAGAAGGATTCAGCAAAATTGTGGTGAAAATAAGGCTAAGTGACATCAGCATCATGACATCATGGAACTCAATGAGTGCGATTTTCCACACCCTCTGGATGTGTTTTGTGGCAGCTGAGGCAGCCTACTATTGGCCTGTGGTGAGATATTCTGGTCCCGCTCTGTCAATAGGGTTTCCCATTGTTTGCAATCCCCGCCAGTGGGAAACCTGCGATAAGGGTTTGTTGTCCACAGGGCCAAAGATCCCACTGGTGGGACTAGCCAGAAAATTCTGGCCAATATGTTTTCAAATGATATCACCAAGAGGTAGCATTTAGATGTGAAATAGAAAGAGGCTCAGGATAAATCCTTGGCTTAGAGGTCTTAATGCAGAGGTAAGAAGAAAAGATTCTTTGACTGCAATTTAATAGAAAAGAATGGATCCAAACAAGAGCAGGTCCATCTAGCTTGATAAAGGTGAGAGACGTTAGTGAAGAAGGATGTGGTCAATAATGCAAAAAAACCCAAATTTACATAATACTTTATTATTACAGCTCCAAAACATCCAAAAATACTTTCTAAGCACTAAATTATTGTAGTTATGCACATAAGCACAGCAGCCAGTTTAACAAATTGCAATGGTGAGATGAATAGCCAGTTTAACAATATTATTTCAGGTAGGTATGTTTCCAGAAAACTGAAACAACTCTGTACTCTTTTTCAAATCGTATCAAACAATATCCATCAAGCAGCCAGACAGGGTCTCAATTTAAGCCTCATTCAAAAGTCAGCATGTCCAACATTGTAGCATACATTCATAATCTTGTCAGTCAATGTTCCCTATAAACTGCAAGGATATATGGCCATACAGCCATTTGAAGCATAACACAGGCCACGCAGCAATCTTAAAGAGATCATGCAATGCAATAATGAGGTCTTGCTCAAATAATAAAAATCCAGCCTTACGTATAATACCATGGGTATACCTATGCTGTGGAGATGCCAGCATTGGACTGGGATAAACACAATAAGAAGTTTCACAACACTAGCTTAAAGTCCGACAGGTTTATTTGTTGAACTTTAACCTGGTGTTGTGAGACTTCTTACTGGGTATATCCATGTCACATGAACTACAACTGTTTAAGAAGGTGGCAATTAGGGACTGGCAACAAATACAGGCCTAGCCAACAATACCCACAGCCCATTAAAGAATAGAAAAAAATATTCAGGTTATTTTACAACATCATGTTTTTGGCAGGGAAACCTTGCCAAAAGCACATATCAGAAACTCAGGTATACACACTGAACATGATTTTCCAATGATGCGCGCCTCAGAGTTGTGGTTCCCTTGAAAGGAGTAAAATTAGAAAATTAGCTCTTATGCTTAATCTTGAATTGGTTTTCAATCCACGGCCCACTAACTTAGAGCTGCAAGCAGCTACCGACAGCAAAAAGCTGACACTACCTTGATTGGTGTTTGACAATTATCTCCTGGTGACTAGAGAAACCCACTAGCATATCACTAACAATTAAGGTTAAACTACAGACAGCATCATTTAAACACAAATGTCTCCTTTAAATAGATTTCCAATATTACACACATCTCAGTATCTTCCTATTAAGTTTTTGGTTATTGCATGTCATTTAAAAATATGTAGTATATCCCCCCACAAAAGATTGTCATAAATAGTATTCAGGTCATTGATTTCAAACAAAATTAGGATTGGATTATGTGGTGATTGTCCCTTTAAAGATCAATCGGCAAAGCAAGGGTCAAATGACCCATGGAACCAATTGAGAATCAGGGTAGGGAATAATTCTAGTGAGCTCAGGTTTGTGTCCCAAAACTTCTTCAAAGCTGCTGCAGCTATAAGGCTACATGTCTCTGTATAGCCTTTACGTGTAAATAAATCTGTTGTTGTTTCTCCCTTAACCGGTGAACAAGAATTATTACATGGGCGACGAGGGTCAAAGTGAGTCTTGAGCTGTGAGCATAGTTTCCATTGAAGTTGAGTGGAGTTGAGACAAAGAGCAATTACAAAATTGGATGGATATATCCTTTTGATGCCTCCATGGAGGACTTGGACACAATATATAAGAGTGTTTGGGCTATTACTTTCAAGCCAACTGAACAGATGAGATGGGGAAGAGAAAGGCAATCCTCCTCAGTGCGTGTAAGCTACAATTTGATTCACAGCCTCACAACCCCAAGTGCAACCAACTACAAGTCAGTTAGTAATATTGTTGAATTCACATTTCTATTTGAAACCATTGGTCATATTGCAGAGATTTAAGTTTAATTCAAAGTTGGGGCGGGGGGCAAGCGAGAAGGAATCTCCAGGAGAAACTACTGTGATTTATGTATCTAATTTCAGACAAATCTTGGGGCACTTTGGCTTTGGAGCCACTTTGAATGTTATGCTGTGCAGTGAACAATGAGACTATTCAACAGAAGTTACAAGCAGGGGCAGATATAAATGTTAAGTGAGCATTGAAGATAGCATTAGCAATGAAGAGCACTGAAAAGGATGCACAAGAATTACGGAGCATGTTAAATGATGCAATTCATCAATTAGGACAAGAAATTACAGTCGTAGGTAGTAAAGAAGATGTAATAATGAAGCAGGAAGCAAATTCAGCCACAAATAAGACAAGAAAATTTAAAAGAGGAAATCAATTGACAAAAATTGAAGTTGAATGTTACCATTATGGGGGTAACCACTCACCTGAATCCTGCAAGTATAAAGAGGTTGAATTTTTTTTCTGTCACAAGAAAGGCCATTTAAGGCATCAGACAGAAGCAAGTGAAGTCTACCTACCTAGCACCCGATTAAGTAGAGCATCACAAGTATACAATATGGAAGAAGAAAGCATCAATGATTTAGATGTTCACTTCCTGTATAATTTGAAAGTGGACAAGTTGCTTCCATTACTGTAGTACTCCTGCTAAATGGAAAGCCTCTTCAAATGGATGCAAACAGTGGGGGATCTGCTACTGTTATAGGTCAACATACATCTTGGTAGTTGAGAAGAAAAGCCGAGCCATTGAATTTTAAGAGTACTCCAGCTAAGTTAATAATTTACACACAAAAATCCATGAAAATAATGGGCACGACAACAGTCCTTTAAGTTATGGGCAACAGACAGCCCAGCTTCCAGTAATAATAGTGTTAGGCAAAGGACAACATTTTCTGGGCTGCAATTGGCTGAAGGAAATCAAGTTGAATTGGACCGAGAAATTCCAAGCATATGAAGGAGGACAGCACGAACTAATGAAGAAGTATGAGAGTATTTTCAATGACGTGTTAGGCAAGATAAAAGGTCTGCAGGTGAAGATTTATGGCAATCCAGAGGTGACCCCTTGAATTTTTTTTACAGCAAGACCAGTATTGTATGCCTTATGAGAAAAGATGGCTATGGAATTAAAGAGACTGGATGAACTGGGTAAAATTTAATCAGTTCAGTTCAGGGAATGGGCAATACCTATAGTCTCCATACTGAGGCTAGACACGACTATCCGTATTTGTGGGGACTACAAGTTAAGTTAATCAGGCTGCCAAGTTGAATAAATGTCCAAAGTCTAAGACTGAAGACTAGATACAAAACTGGCCGAAGGTCAATCTTATGCAAATCTGGATATGAGTCACGCAAATCAGCAACTTGAATTAGACAATGCTTCCCAAGGTTATGTCACGATAAATACATACAAAGGTTTATTCCAGGATATGCACTTGCCCTTTGGTTATAGAACTCAGCGCTCTACACCAACATCCCCCACAACGATGGCATTGCTGCGACTGCCTCAGTACTCAATGCTGACAACTGCCAGTTTCCAGATGCAATTTTACAACTCATCCGCTTTATCCTGGACCACAATGTCTTCACCTTCAACAACCAGTTTTTTATCCAGACACATGGAACAGCCATGGGGACCAAATTTGCACCTCAATATGCCAACATCTTCATGCACAGGTTCGAACAAGACTTCTTCACTGCACAGAATCTTCAACCGATGCTGTACACTAGATACATCGATGACATTTTCTTCCTTTGGCCTCATGGTGAACAATCACTGAAACAACTATATGATGATATCAACAAATTCCACCCCACCATCAGACTCACCATGGACTATTCCCCAGAATCAGTTGCATTCTTGGACACACGCATTTCCATTAAGGACGGTCACCTCAGCACCTCACTGTACCGCAAGCCCACAGACAATCTCACAATGCTCCACTTCTCCAGCTTCCACCCTAAACATGTTAAAGAAGCCATTCCCTATGGACAAGCCCTCCGTATACACAGGATTTGCTCAGATGAAGAGGATCGTGACAGACACCTCCAGACCCTGAAAGATGCCCTCATAAGAACAGGATATGGTGCTCGACTCATAGATCGGCAGTTCCGATGCGCCACAGCGAAAAACCGCACCGATCTCCTCAGAAGGCAAACACAGGACACGGTGGACAGAGTACCCTTCGTCGTCCAGTACTTCCCCGGAGCGGAGAAGCTACGACATCTTCTCCGGAGTCTTCAACATATCATTGATGAAGACGAACATCTCGCCAGGGCTATCCCCACACCCCCACTTCTTGCTTTCAGACAACCACACAGCCTCAAACAGACCATTGTTCGCAGCAAACTACCCAGCCTTCAGGAGAACAGTGACCACAATACCACACAACCCTGCCACAGCAACCTCTGCAAGACATGCCGGATCATCGACATGGATACCATCATCACACGTGAGAATACTGTCCACCAGGTACATGGTAAATAATCTTGCAAATCGGCCAACATTGTCTACCTGATACGTTGCAAGAAAGGATGTCCTGAAGCATGGTACATTGGTGAGACCATGCAGACGCTACGACAACGGATGAATGAACATCGCTCGACAATCACCAGGCAAGACTGTTCCCTTCCTGTTGGCGAACACTTCAGTGGTCACGGGCATTCAGCCTCTGACCTTCGAGTAAGCATTCTCCAAGGCGGCCTTCACAACACACGACAGCGCAGAGTCGCTGAACAGAGACTGATAGCCAAGTTCCGCACACATGAGGACGGTCTCAACAGGGATCTTGGGTTCATGTCGCACTATCTGTAACCCCCGTGACTTGCCTGGGTTTGCAAAACCTCACTTACTGTACTGTCTGGAGACAATACACATCACTTTAAACTGTGATCAGTGTTCCTTCCACTCACATTGTCAGCCACTTCAGGTCTTGAACAGCAGGTTAGGTGTAAGGATTCGCATTCTAATCAGTAATCTCTAAACTGTCTGTGCTTTATATGCTCTGTCTGAGGCCAGAACTCTCCATTCACCTGACGAAGGGGCTAACCCGAAAGCTTGCGAGTATATTATCAAATAAATAGGTTGGACTAAAACCTGGTGTTGTCAGACTTTTTACTATAGAACACAGAGCATAGAACATTACAGAGCAGTACAGGCCCTTCGGCCCTCGATGTTGCGCCGACCAGTCGACCCAATCTAATGATCCTCTAACCTAAACTATTCCAATGTTATCCATATGCCTATCCACTGACCATTTGAACACCCTTAAAGTTGGCGAGTCCACAACTGCTGCAGGTAGGGCATTCCACGACCTTACTACCCTCTGAGTAAAGAACCTACTTCTGACATCTTTCCTATAATTACCACCCCTTAATTTAAAGCCATGTCCCCTCTTGTTAGCCATCATCGTCCGAGGAAAAAGGCTCTCACTGTCCACCCTATCTAACCCTCTGATCATCTCATATGCCTCAATTAGGTCACCTTGTAACCTTCTTCTCTCTAATGAAAATAACCTCAAGTCCCTCAGCCTTTCCTCATAAGACCTTCCCTCCATAGCAGGCAACATCCTGGTAAACCTCCTCTGCACCCTTTCCAATGCCTCCACATCTTTCTTATAATGCGGCGACCAGAACAGTACGCAATACTCCAAGTGTGGTCGCACCAGAGTTTTGTACAGTTGCAAAATGACCTCACGGCTCCAAAATTCAATCCCTCTACCTATAAAAGCTAACACACCGTACGCCTTCTTAACAACCTTATCAACATGGGTGCCAACTTTCAGGGAGCTATGCACATACACACCAAGGTCTCTCTGCTCATCAACACTACTAAGAGTCCTTCCATTAGCCCTATATTCTGTATTCCTGTTACTCTTACCAAAGTGAATCACCTCACACTTTTCCACATTAAACTCCATTTGCCACCTCTCAGCCCAGCTCTGCAGCTCATCTATGTCCCTCTGCGAACTGTAACATCCATCCTCACTGTCTACAACTCCTCCGACTTTGGTGTCGTCAGCAAATTTACTAATCCATCCTTCTACACCCTCATCTAGGTCACTTATAAAAATGACAAACAACAGTGACCCCAAACAGATCCTTGAGGTATGCCACTTGTAACTGAACTCCAAGTTGAATATTTCCCATCAACCATCACCCTCTGTCTTCTATCAGCTAGCCAATGCCTGATCCAAACTGCTAAATCACCCTCAATCCCATGCATCTGCATTTTCTGCAATAGCCTACCATGGGGAACCTTATCAAACGCTTTGCTAAAATCCATATACACCACATCAACTGTCTTACCCTTATCCACCTCTTTGGTCACCTTTTCAAAAAACTCGATAAGGTTTGTGAGGCACGACCTACCCTTCACAAAACCGTGTTGACTATCCCTAATCAATTTATTTCCCTCTAGATGATTATAAATCCTATCCCTTATAATTCTTTCCAAAACTTTGCCCACAACAGAAGTAAGGCTCACCGGTCTATAATTCCCGAGATGGTCTCTACTCCCCTTCTTGAACAAGGGGACAACATTTGCTATCCTCCAGTCTTCCGGCACTATACCTGTAGACAATGATGACATGAAGATCAAAGCCAAAGGCTCTGCAATCTCCTCCCTAGCCTCCCAGAGAATCCTAGGGTAAATCCCATCCAGCCCAGGGGACTTGTCTATTTTTATACCCTCAAGAATTGCTAACACCTCTTCCTTATGTACCTCAACCCCGTCTAGTCTACAACCCTGTATCGCAGTATTCTCCTCGACTACACTGACATTTTCCTGCGTGAATACTGACGAAAAATACTCATTCAGTGCCTCTCCCATCTCTTCAGGCTCCACGCACAACTTCCTACTGCTGTCTCTGACTGGCCCTAATCTTGCCCTAACCAATCTTTTATTCTTGACATACCTATAGAAAGCTTTAGGATTTTCCTTGATCCTATCTGCCAAAGTCTTCTCATGTCTTCTTCTAGCTCTTCTTAACTCCCTCTTTAACTCCTTCCTGGCTAATTTATAACTCTCCAGTGCCCTAACTGAGCCTTCACGTCTCATCTTTATATAAGCTTTATTCTTTCTCTTCACCAGAGATTCAACTTCCTTAGTACACCATGGTTCCTTCGCTCAACCACTTCTCCCTGCCTGACAGGTACGTATTTATCAAGGATTCGCAGTAGCTGCTCCTCGAATAAGCTCCACGTTTCAGATGTTCGCAGCCCCTGCAGTTTCCTACTCCAACCTATGTATCCTAAATCTCGCCTAATAGCCTCATAATTACCTTTCCCCCAACTATAACTTCTGCCCTTCGGTATATGCCTATCCCTTTCCATCACTAAGGTAAACATAACCGAATTGTGTTCACTATCACCAAAGTGCTCACCTACGTCCAAGTCTAACATCTGGTCCAGTACCAAATCCAATGTAGCCTCACATCTTGTTGGCCTATCTACATGCTGTGTCATGAAACCTTCCTGCACACATTGGACAAAAACAAAGTTTTTGTCCCCACATGTTACTTTCTGGCGGATAATGGAAAGTCTATTACAAGGGTTGCCATAAGTTATGACATACCTTGATGATATTCTTATAGCTGGATTGACAAAAGCCAAGCAGCTAGCTGACTTAGAGGAAATGCTAAAGCAATTTCAAGAGGCTGGAGTTTATCTTAACAAAGACCTGGTCTCTACTGGATGTTACATCCAGTCCTGAACAATGGGGGACAAATAATTGGAGGAATCTTCCCGAAGGTAGTGACAACCAAGGGCTCGGGCACTTGGATAACATTTTGGGACCAGGCCTCTACTGAGTCTGATCCGATAATGCGCCTTTGGAATCAACCTTCAGAGATATATTGGAAATGATTCATAGAATCATAAAACCCTACAGTGCCCTTCGGCCCATCAAGTCTGCACCGACCACAATCCCACCCATGCTCTACCCCCATATCCCTACATATTTTACCTGCTAATCCCTCTAACCTAAGCATCCCAGGATACTAAGGGGCAATTTTAGCATGGCACTTAACCTAACCTGCACATCTTTGGACTGTGGGAGGAAACTGGAGCACCCGGAGGAAACCCACGCAGACACAAGGAGAATGTGCAAACTCCACACAGACAGTGACCCATGCGGGAATTGAACCTAGGTCCCTGGAGCTGTGAAGCAGCACTGCTAACCGCTGTGCTACCACTGGTTGTCAGAGGCCATCTCCAGATTAGAACAAAGGATGGGGAATTCCATCCCCAATTAGTCTGGTGTAGTGGCTCTGACATGCGAGCACATGGAGGGCACCATTGGATGTGAGGCAGCATCCATGGAGACCCTGTTCCAGCAACTTCTGTTTGTTATACGTTTGGACATGCGTACCATTGCTGTTGCTCTGGCTGGGATCTATCAGTGGCTAGGCAAGAGGGATAAGAGGCACATCAATCTCCTTCCATGTGCCCCTTCTCCTCAATCAGTCAGGGAGCAGCACTTGGGCACTCACAAGGAGGAGGAGTGTGTAGGCTGGACACCCTGGAGGGCCTTCACACAGGATGGTCTAAAGGTATCCAGTTGCTTCAAATGGCCCCTGCCTATGAACCCATCCACTCCAACTGGTCAGGTTGAGGAGGGTGAACCTGACACAGTGCAGGAGACGCAAAGCAGGCCTGGGCTCTCAATGCCTTGGGTCTCCAGAGGACACCCATTAAGGTCATCTCAGACAACAGGACGTAGCAGCAAAAGTTTGCTTTCACCTCTGCTGCAGCCAATGTAGTGGTAGTATAGGAAAAATTAAGATATACTGAGAGCACAATGGTAGCACAAGTGTTCACTGACTATACTTCGCACATGTATAAATATATTTTCTGTTTCTGCCTCAAATTCTTAGCTAGTGAATTGGCCAGGTTATGCAATGTTCCGAGGTCATCAAAGTGCCCCATGTGCCCTCACCCTCCACAAGTATCTCCACTGAGTCCCTTGTGTCTATTTTGCCTCATTCAATCTCAGCTCAGTTCCTTTTATGAAACAGCATGAACAAAGCCAGTTCATATATGAACATGGTGGTTGAACAACTCTGACCTTGGGTAACTGTCTGTGTGGAGTTTGTACATTCTTCTTGTGCCTGCATGGATTTCCTCTGGCTGCTAAATATTCCTGGGTATAAGTGTTTTAGGCACGACAGGGGAGGATCGAAAAGAGGAGGGGGAGTGGCGCTTGTTAGTTAGGGACTACATCACAGCGGTGCAGAGGGAGGATAGTATAGAGGGGTTGGAAATTGAGTCTCTGTGGGTGGAGTTGAGGAATAGGAAGGGGGCCATTACTATGCTAGGAGTGTACTACAGACCGCCCGACAGCCCGCGGGCAGTGGAAGAGGGTATATGTAGAGACATTTTGGATAAGTGTAGGAAGAACAGGGTTGTTGTAGTGGGAGATTTCAATCTCCCTGGGATGGATTGGAAGGTGCCTAGAGCTGGGGTTTCGGACAGGGAGGAATTCGTAAAATGTGTATTGGAAGGGTCCTTGGAGCAGTATGTAGATAGCCCGACTAGAAAGGGGGCTATACTGGATTTAGTTCTGGGCAATGAGCTGGGTCAGGTGGTTGAGGTTGCAGCAGGTGAACATGTGACTAATAGTGACCACAACTCTGTCTACTTGAGGATACTAATGGAAAAAGATGAGTGCTGTCTTAAGGGGAGGGTGCTAAATTGGGGGAAGGCTAGATACAGCCGAATTAGGCAGGAGCTTAGGGATACAGACTGGGATAGGCTGTTGGAGGGCAGGTCCACATTAGGCATGTGGGAGTCGTTCAGGGGAAAACTGAAATGGTTGCAGGAAAGACATGTGACGGTTAAGAGGAGGGATAGGAAAGGCAGGATTAGAGAGCCGTGGATTACTAGAGATATTGAGGACTTGGTCAGGAAGAAACGAGAGGCGTATGTTAGGTCTAAGTAACTGGGAATGGAGAGAGAGCTGGAGGAGTACAGAGAGAGTAGGAGGGTTCTCAAAAGGGGAGTTAGGAGGGCAAAAAGGGGGCATGAAATGTCTTTGGCAGGTAGGATTAAGGAAAATCCAAAGGCGTTTTACTCCCATGTTAGGAACAAAAGGGTGTCTGGGGAAAAATCGGTCCTCTCAGGGACAGAGGAGGGGAATTGTGCTTAGAGTCCAAGGGAATGGGGGAGATCCTGAATGAATACTTTGCGTCGGTATTCATGAAGGAGAGGGGCTTGATGTTTGGTACAGTCTTCGAGGGAGCTGTAGACCATTTGAAGGAACTATCCATTACGAGGGAGGAAGTGTTAGGGCTTTTAGGTAGCATTAAAGCTGATAAATCTCCGGGGCCTGATGGTATTTATCCTAGGCTGCTTAGGGAGGCGAGAGATGAAATTGTTGGGCCTCTGACGCAAATCGTTGTCTCTTCTTTGGACACAGGTGAGGTGCCAGAGGACTGGAGGATAGCGAAGGTGGTACCGTTGTTTAAAAAGGGTAGGAGGGATAACACTGGTAACTATAGGCTGGTGAGTTTGACGTCAGTGGTAGGTAAGTTGATGGAGAGGATTCTTAGGGATAGTATGTATGAGCACTTAGAGCATTGCGGTTTGATTAGGGATATGCAGCATGGCTTTGTAAAGGGGAAGTCTTGCCTCACGAATCTGGTAGAATTCTTTGAGGAGGTGACAAAAACGGTCGACGAAGGACGAGCCATTGATGTCGTCTATATGGATTTCAGTAAGGCGTTTGACAAAGTCCCTCATGGTAGGTTGGTTGAAAAGATAAAGGCTCATGGGATACAAGGCCAGGTATCTAGATGGGTTTGAGAACTGGCTTGCTAAGGGGAGACAAAGAGTAGTAGTGGAAGGGTCCTTTTCTAGCTGGAGGTCTGTCTCTAGTGGTGTGCTGCAGGGCTCAGTACTGGGACCTCTCTTTTTGTAGTATATATAAATGACTTGGAAGAGGGAGTAAGTGGTGTGATCAGCAAATTTGCAGATGACACTAAGATGGCTGGATTGGCGGGCAGTGAGGAGTAGTGTCTGGCAATACAGTGGGGTATAGATATTGGGCAGATATATGGCAAATGGAGTTTAATCCTGATAAATGTGAGGTGATGCATTTTGGCCAGAATAATGTAGGGGGGAGTTAAATGAGAAAGGGTAAGCCTATAAAGAGTATAGAAACGCGGCTGGACCTGGGGATGCAAGTGCACAAGTCTTTGAAGGTGGCAGTACAAGTGGAGAAGATTGTGAAGAAAGCTTGTGGTATGTTAGCCTTTATAGGAAGGGGTATAGAGTATAAGAGCTGGGGTCTAATGTTGCAGTTGTATAGAACGTTGGTTAGGCCACATTTGGAGTACTGCATCCAGTTCTGGTCGCCTTACTACCGGAAGGATGTGGAGACCCTGGAGAGAGTGCAGAAGAGGTTTACCAGGATGTTGCCTGGTATGGAAGGACTGGGTTATGAGAAAAGATTGAGCAAATTGGGGCTGTTTTTCCTTGAAAGACGGCGACTGAGGGGGGATCTAATAGAGGTATATGAGATTATGAAGGGTACAGATAGAGTAAACAGCGGTAAGCTATTTCCTATGTTAGAAACGCACAGTACGAGGAGCCACAGGCTTAGGGTGAGGGGGGAGAGGTATAACACGGATATTAGAGGGAGGTTTTTCACACAGAGGGTAGTGGGGGTATGGAATGCTCTGCCAAGCAAGGTGGTGGAGGCAGGCACGCTGGAGTTGTTTAAGAATTACTTAGACAGGCACATAAGTGGGTTGGAGATGGAAGGATATAGGAGATTGTTTTAAATAAGGTTCATCAGCATTGGAACATCCCTGGTAATGTATAAGGATGTGGAATGATACTAATGTTTTTCTCTTTTAATTCCCAGGTTTTAAGTCGGTCCCCCTTGTTGTCCAACAAGGGGCACACATGCGATGGGTCATACAAGGGCTGCCCTTGGTTGTTCGAGATTGGCCTAGTGCTTCATGTCGTTAGTGTGCGCTTAAACTGGACCAGATGTTGGGCAACGTGACAACTCAGTGACTGTCACTGTTTGCTGTGCAGACACATGGATTTGGGCCAGTGTCTGTGAGAGTTTGTGCATTCTCCCTGTGCTTGCGTGGGTTTTCTCCGGGTGCTCCGGTTTCCTCCCACACCCCAAAGATGTGCTATTAGGCTGATTGGAGGTAATAAATTGTCCCTAAATTAGTTTTCCCTCAATCTGGATGGCCGTAAAACATTAGACAAGAGTCGTGGGTAGAGAGGTGGACTGGTGGTGTTGAGATGGCGGCACGGGCTCGTTGGGCCGAAGGGCCTGTTTCCCGGGCTGATTTTTGTTCTTTGTTCTTTGTTCTTTGTATTTCTACTTCATTCCCATTGATGTAGATAGGGGCATGTCCTCCACTATGCTTCCTGAAGTCGATGACTATTTCCTTTGTGTTGTTGACAATGAAGGCGAGATTATTGTCATCACACCAGTTCATCAGATTCTCTATCTCTTTCCTGTACTTCGTCTCATCATTGTTTGAGATCTGATCCACTACAGTGGTGACATTAGCCAACTTGAAAATCAAGCTGGAAGAGAATTTGGCCACGCAGTCATAGGTTTATAAAGAGTATAGTAAGGAGCACCAGTGTTGAGGATGATTGTGAAGGAAGTGTTGTGGCCTATCCTTCCTAATTGTGTTCTGTGGATTAGAAAGTTCAGAACCCTGTCACTAAGGGAAGAACGGCTTTTCCTTGGTACTGGGATGATGGCTGTCTTCTTGAAGCAGATAGGGACCTCAGATTGTTGTAAAAAGGGGTTGAAGATATTGATGACTACCCCGCCAGCTGGTCCATGCAGGATCTGAGCGCTCATCCAGGTACCCCATCCAGGCCAGTTGCTTTCCATTGGTTGACCTTCGAGAAGGTGGTTCTGACATCTGCAATGGTGACCTCAGGCATAGGTTCATCCTAGGCTTCCGAGGTGGAGGGCATGCTCTCGCTGACCTCTTGCTCAAAACAGGTATGGAATGCATTGAGCTCATCAGGGAGGGATGTGTTGTGCCAGCAATTTTACTTGCCTTCATCTTATAGCCTGTTATGTCTTGCAGATCTTGCCATAGTCGACAGGGGTCTGTTTGGATAGCCTCAGACTCTAGCTTAGGCACAAAGTTGCATAATTCGATTTCAGTGATCACAGATCAGCTATATGTTGAAAGAGTGGAAGACTTTTCCACAGGTAAATCTAACTCACTGCAGCCAGAGAGCTCTATAGCCACATGGGTGCAGTAGATGGCATCTGTACTTGTGGAGGTAGTTCCAAATCTGACTTCTCTGGCAGCCTGACTGTCTTTTTCCATGGAGAACTGGATATAATTGCATGCAAAAAGGCATCAGTGGTCTCCATTATGCATTTCCATATGGAGGACTGCGATATATCTCAGGAGTTGCCAGTGGAGCATTGGAACAAGCTGAGTATTAAAGAGCTAACTACTGTGCTCATTTTTAGAGCCGTTGGCTTTGGATGGCCCATTGTCTTTGCAGCATCAAATATTCCACAAGAACGTGGCAGATGTGAGCTACTACATCCTGTGACAAACAAAGGAGCCTCTTGCTCATTTCCAAGTATATGTCTTTGAAACACCCTGGGCCAAATGCCCTGTGGAACTGTTCTTTCTTCCTCAGCTTCTGAGTCTTTGTGGAAGCCCGCTGGCCCAAGTTCCTCTTCCCTCAGCCCTACCAGATGGTGAAGGGGCCCTTCTTCTCCTCCTTAGTTTCATAAAAACCATTGAGAAGACAACATTGCCTGTTGCCTGCACTGTGTTGGTGGAAAAGTAAATAAGAGACATTATATAATATTATCCTGCAATGATCATCTTCCATTACCATGAAAGAGAGTTGCTGTGATGTCCTTGAGCTGCCCTTATTCCAGACATTCCATCCTCATGTCCTCCATTGAAGCTGAAGCACATCCTGAGAGATCGCAGGAGCTGAGCTTCCCCCTAACACCCTCCTCTGTCTCCACTGCCCCCACCCCTGACCACCCCAACACCTGCCCACCATTCCAGGAATGACAGTGCATTCACAAAGAGGCATGGACACTGTCATACTGCCTTTTTTCGAGTTGCCTTAAACCCTAGTCATGCACTAATTTAACGATCATCACTGAGAAGGGTAGGGGGGACTTGGATGATAACAGGAAGAAGAGAAGAATCATTTCGAGCTCTGGAAACATTAAAATCCCAACTGCAAGGTCTGGGTTCTCTGGAGCATAAACAGAAAATGTTGGAAAAGCTCAGCAAGTCTGACAGCATCAGCGGAGAGAGAATATGACCACTGTTTTGAGTCTGGGTGACCTTTTGTCAGAGCTAATTGGAACATGTTGGCCTTTGTACTGTAGCCATGGTCCCTTGATTGTTTGATCCCTCTTCATGTTACTTGTGACGCACAAATAGTCAATCATACCATATCAAATGTTGCCCCTAGCCCAACTGGATTCCGCATCGTGAATTAAGGTATTCAAATTTTTCAATTGGCATTCGGCTCTTTCAGCTTAGCCTTGATCTCCATGTTTTCAGCCATTCAATCCCAAAGTGCAGTAGTTGACTCCTCCAATAGATCATCAGACTCCTTCTTGGTGATTTTTTTCAAAGTTATTTTTCTATTCTGTCATTTCTATCAAAATGCTGCTGAACCACTTTCTGTTTTAATCTAAGTCCCTTCTATCCTCCTTGATGGTCATGATGTCCGAATTCCCAGATCTCTGCTCGCTTTCCTGGCTCCTCTTTTAATACTGCAGCCTATCATCACTGATGTCAATATTCCTGTCCTCATCCCCAACTATTTGCTGTCAATATCCCTGTGTCCTTTGAAGACCTCACCCCTTCTCATCTTGCCATCATGTACTTAGTAATTTACTGGGAACGCTCTCCCATGATACCATTCACTACTCTCCTCTTAGTTACCAATTCCCCATTTACAGGATGCAGATGCCTCCCCCATCATGATGGTGCCATCTGCTGCCTAATACCAAGCCACCAATCTTGAGGACGCAAATATGTGAGGGACTGACCATGCCCTGCAACCTTGGTGTGCATGACCAACACTGCAAAGTGTCCTTTCCCATCCATGGACCGGAACAAAGACACACACGCCAGGTTGCATAGCCTGACATCAAGGTCTGCACTGTCCTAAGAATACCTTTAAATTCTGATTCCGACATTTTGGTTCACATTTCTCCAGGACAGACTCGCATTTCTCTACCCTGCCCTTCTTTTAAACCACCCCAGTTTCTGTCTACTACTTTCTTCATGCCCTCCACATACCCTTCACCTCTGCAAGTCAGGTGTCTCTATCTTCCCCTTCTCTCCTGGAGGAATCCAACCAGTTTTCGAAAAACAACCCCCTCTAATTTACATTCCACTCTTTTGTTTATGTTGTTCAATGTTCTCTTGGTTCTGTATGGACCTAATGAGTGAGAGTTCAGTGAAGATTTCTCAAAGCAATATCTCCATCTAATTCCAATCCAGTTTTGCTGTGTAATTGACATTTTCATATTAAGATGTGGGCAGCAAAAGGGGCTGTGGGTCAAATTTTCTAGCCTCTTCATTGGTGGGAGGTACAAAATCTGGAGTGATTGAAAAAAAAAATCAGTTTTCTGCCCTTGGGAAAACAAGTTGGAATTTTCCCCTTTTGACTTTCATGGTGGTTTCCCCATATTAGGAACCACATTTGCATCCCTTTGCAATCTCACAAACGTTACAAACCCAGCTTGTGGAATCATATTCATATTCCAAATCGAATTGTCGCATCAGAAGCTAATTAGACCACTCTGATTCACAACCAGATATGACCTGTACTTCACTCATAACTTCAAGCTTAGTATGTGTCTGGAGGGCAGGAGAGAACATAGAACATAGAACATTACAGCGCAGAACAGGCCCTTCGGCCCACGATGTTGCACCGACCAGTTAAAAAACAATGACCCTCTAACCTAAACCAATCCCTTTTCATCCATAAACTCTATCCACCCTAAAGGGGTGGATAGAGACATTTTTGACTTGCAGAGGTGAGGTGACTTAAAAGTCACTACTGTATCTGTTTCCACTACCTCCCCCCCACAATAATTTCCAGGCACACACCACCCTCTTTGTATAAAATCTACCTTGTAAGTCTCTTTTAAACCTTGCCTCTTGCACCTTAAACCAGTGACCCTAGTGATGGACTCTTCCACCCTGGGAAAGAGCTTTTGACTAACCACTCTGTCCATGCCTCCCATAATCTTGTAGACTTCTTTCAGGTCGCCTCTCAACCTCCGTTGCTCCAGTGAGAACAAACCAAGTTTATCCAACCTTTCCTCATAGTTAATGCCCTACATACCAGGCAGCATCCTGATAAGTATTTTCACTACCCTCTCCAAAGCCTCCACATCCTTCTGGTAGTTTGGTGACCAGAATATTATATTCCAAGTGCACCCTTACTAAGATTCTATAAAGCGGCAACGTGACTTGCTAATTTTTAAACTCAATGCCCCAGCTGATGAAGACAAGCATGCCGTATGCCTTCTTGACTACTTTCTCCACCTGCATTGCCACTTTCAGTGACCTGTGTACCTGTATACCCAGATCCCTTTGCCTATTAATACTTATAAGTGTTCTGCCATTTACTGTATATTTCCTATCTGTATTAGATCTTCCAAAGTGCACGACCTCAGATTTGTCCAGATTAAACTCCATCTGCCATCTCTCCACCCAAGTCGCCAACCAATCTATATCCTGCTGTATCCTTTATGGACGAAAAGGGATTGGTTTAGGTTAGTGGGTCATTGTTTTTTAACTGGTCGGCGCAACATCGTGGGCCGAAGGGCCTGTTCTGCGCTGTAATGTTCTATGTTCTATGTTCTATGTATCCTCTAATGGTCCTCATCGCTATCTGCAAATCCACCAACCTTTGTATTGCTCGCAAACTTACTAATCAAAACAGTTACATTTTCCTCCAAATCATTTATATATGTTATAAACAACGAAAGTTCCAGCACTGATCCCTGAGGAATGCCACTTGTCACAGCCCTCCACTCAGAAATGCACCCTTCCACTGCTACCCTCTGTCTTCTTTGACTGAGCCAGGTTTGTATCCACCTTGCCAGTTCACCTCTGATCCTATGCAACTTCACCTTCTACACCAGTCTGCCATGAGGAACCTTGTCAAATGCCTTACATGTCCATGTAGACAACATCCACTGCCCTACCTTCATCAATCATCTTCCTCAAAAAACTCGATCAAGTTAATGAGACATGACCTCCCCTTCACAAAATCGTGTTGCCTCTCACTAATATGTCCACTTATTTCCTAGTGGAAATAAATCCTATCTCGAAGAATCCTCTCCAATAATTTCCCTACTGCTGATGTAAGGCTGGCCTCGTGTCCTGTCAGCTAGTTGCCGGGTTCATTGAGGTGAGTTCACAGCAGAAACATCCTCAGTGAAACTAGCAAGCTGGGAAAGCTTTGAAAATAATACTGGAGAGCTCCAGCCATACTTATTGAAAGACTGTAGTTCAAAGCATTTTTCTGAAACAAGGCTTTCACTGATTGATAGATGATTTCCAACTTCTCAGAAGGTACTTCACCTGTTTTAGACTTCACCCCACCTTCAGTTCCATTACCCTGCTGCTAGCCTTCAAGATGGCATGAGAACAACTTCAGCAGCTCTGTCTTCCACCTCTGCTGAGTGCTAAGAACAGAGGCCACACCACAACAAACAGAACTAATAGTAGCAAAGGTGACACCTGCTGCCATACTAACTGCACCTTCCCCTAGGCACATGTTTCACCCGGCGCCCACCCTGGTAAAGGCAGATGGGGTGACACCTTGATTGATTCTATGAGATCCCCCAAAACAGGGCCTACAGCAGAGAATCAGCTCTAACGACACATCTGAGCAGGTTACTGCTGACATCTGCAGCCTCTTGGAGCAAAACCTCCCCCACAGTGGGGCAGATGGGCAGACATTGGCAATGGACGACTCCTTTCTTGGGTTTCTGGTTTTCACAGTAAAAAGTCTGACAACACCAGGTTTAAGTCCAACCGATTTATTTGATAGTACACTCAGTGAGTGTACTATCAAATAAATCGGTTGGACTTAAACCTGGTGTTGTCAGACTTTTTACTGTGTTTACCCCAGTCCAACGCCAGCATATCCACATCATTTCTGCTTTTCACCAAGATCTGTGCCTTCTTCTCCTGTGAGGAGAGAAAGCAGAGATCTATGAGTGTTATAACAGGTTGTGTGATGAAGAGGGAAGGACAACATTTGTAGAGAGTGATTGACACATGGGTGTGGGGTGCAAGGGAGGGGATGTGGGAGCCAATGGGATGAATTTGATTGGAAATGTGGCTGATGGTGATGATGTGAGGTGCCTGCAGAGAGACAAATGAGTGGAACTGTACGATGTAATGTGATGAGAAATGCTTATGCAGGGCATTGCTGGGAAAGTCCAAGTGTGGGCTTGGCTTGGAGGTTTTATGTGACTCACATGTCATGCCCTCCTGAGGATCCGGATCCACTTGGTACTTCAGGTTGCGGGGAGCACATTCCAGATGCTGACTTTCTTAGCTATTTCCATCAAGGCCTGCTTAGTTGGGGAGGATGTCCTTTTCAAATTTCCTTTAGTGGGCAAGGTTTTAGAAAGAATTATTAGGGATAGGATTTATAGTTATTTGGAGAGTAATGAATTGATTAGAGATAGTCAGCATGGTTTTGTAGCGGGAAGGTCGTGCCTTACTAACCTTATTGAGTTCTTTGAGAAGGTGACCAAAGAGGTGGATAGGGGTAAGGCAGTAGATGTGGTATATATGGATTTTAGTAAGGCGTTTGATAAGGTTCACCATGGTATGCTTCTGCAGAAAATGCAGATGTATGGGATTGGTGGTAATTTAGGTACTTGGATCAGGAATTGGTTAGCAGATAGGAGACAGAGGGTGGTGGTTGATGGTAATTATTCATCATGGAGTTCGGTTACGAGTGGTGTGCCTCAGGGATCTGTTTTGGGGCCACTGCTGTTTGTAATCTTTATTAATGATCTGGATGAGGGTATAGTTGGGTGGATTAGTAAGTTTGCTGATGACACCAAAGTCGGAGGTGTGGTAGATTGTGAGGAAGGGTGTCGAAGTTTGCAGGGTGACTTGGACAGGTTGCAGAGCTGGGCCGCGAGGTGGCGGATGGAGTTTAATGCGGAGAAGTGTGAGGTAATCCATTTCGGTAGGAATAACAGATGTGTTGAGTATAGGGCTAACGGGAGGACTTTGAATAGAGTGGAGGAGCAGAGGGATCTAGGTGTATGTGTACATAGATCCCTGAAAGTTGGGAATCAAGTAGATAAGGTTGTTAAGAAGGCGTACGGTGTCTTGGCGTTTATTGGTAGGGGGATTGAATTTAGGAGTCGCAGCGTCATGTTGCAACTGTACACAACTCTGGTGCGGCCGCACTTGGAGTACTGTGTGCAGTTCTGGTCCCCACATTACAGGAAGGATGTGGAGGCTTTGGAGAGGGTGCAGAGGAGGTTTACCAGGATGTTGCCTGGTATGCAGGGGAGGTCCTATGAGGAGAGACTGAGGGATTTGGGGTTGTTTTCACTGGAAAGAAGGCGGCTAAGAGGGGATCTTATAGAAACATATAAGATGATTAGAGGTTTAGATAGGGTGGATGGTGATAGCCTGTTTCCTCGGATGGAGAAATCTAGCACGAGGGGGCATGGCTTTAAATTAAGGGGGGGTAGTTATAGGACGGATGTCAGGGGCAGGTTCTTTACCCAGAGGGTGGTGAGGGACTGGAATGCCCTGCCTGCTGCAGTTGTGAATGCGCCTAGTTTGGGGGCGTTTAAGAGATTGGTGGATAGGTTTATGGACGAAAAGGGATTGGTTTAGATTAGTGGGTCAATGTTTTTTTTTAAAAATAAGACTGGTCGGCGCAACATTGTGGGCCGAAGGGCCTGTTCCGCGCTGTAATGTTCTATGTTCTATGTTCTATGTTCTATGTTTACCAGATTCTATAGCAGGACCTCCAAATTAGAGTGAGAAACTCAGGGGGCAGCCTTCTCAGGCCTCCTCCCAACTTCTGTGGTTGCTGCAGCCTGTTAAATCAAAGTGCTGGTGAAATTCTCTAACAAATGTCATGGCCCCTGAATTAAAAATCTTTCCTTTGACAGAATGGGCATGTTGCGGAAAGATATATTGGCCTCAGAGGGAGTGCAGAGGAGATTCACTAGGCTGATACAGGAGATGAGATGGTTGGACTATGAAGAGAGACTAAATAGACTGGGTCTGTACTCATTGGAGTTTAGAAGGATGAGGGGCGATCTTATAGAGACATACAAGATAATGAAGGGGGTGGATAGGGTAGAGGCAGAGAGAATCTTCCCGCTTAGAAAGGATAGCAGGACTCGAGGGCATAGCCTCAAGATAACGGGGGGGGGCAGTTTAGATTGGAGTTGAGGAGGAACTTCTTCACTCAAAGGATGGTGAATCTCTGGAATTCTCAGCCCGTTGAAGTGTGGAGGCTACCTCGCTAAATATATTTAAGTCACAGGTAGATAGGTTTTTGATAGACAAGGGAATTAAGAGTTATGGGGAGAAAGAGGGAAAGTGGAACTGATCCACTTCAGATCAGCCATGATCTTATTGAATGGTGGGGCAGGCTCGAAGGACTAGATGGCCTACTCCTGCTCTTATTTCTTATGTTCTTATGTTCTTATCTAACCTCCCCCCTAATTGGTCAGGGCACCTATAAGAGGGTTGACGATTGATTTGCTCTGGCAAAGAGTAGCAGTCAGGTTTGCCATTGTAAGAGAAGTGACCTTATGGGGGAATACCAAATGCAAATTCAGATTCAAATGAGTAAGTTATAATTTTAGGATACATACCATTAAATTATTAATCAATTAAGAATGATCGGTATTAAAATAGGCTTCCAGACAAAGCTGAAGCAAAAAAAGATGTATCAATTCAGGGGCAATTGAATGCTATCATGAAGATACAAATTTAAATAGGCCAAATTGTCATACTAATATTGAGATGTGTATTGTCTTTATGAAACTAGTCTGACCCTCCTATAAACTCCCAAAGATTAATTTGAATGATTTAGAGAAAAACATGGGAGGGCATGAGAGAACAGTAGAGATTACGTCGGGAGCTCCTCTGTTGTTAATGTCAAGTCTTACAAACTGTATGCACACTCCAAATGATACCGTAAAGTATTCTTGATCAGCTCGCAGTTTTATTATGAATGCAGGCCCATTGCTCTGTATCTGAATAAACTCACAAGTAGGTTGTTGGCCTGCAGAATATGTTTGTACTGATCCTCAAAGATGAGGGTGAGTAATGCAACCTGTTGACTTCTTGTGGAGCACTGGAGCTTATGAGGCATTTTTGTGGAGGAACAATGAATAGAAACAGGACAGAAATGTGTTCTTGAAGTGTATTTTTCAGTCAGAATTTTGTGTTTCAGTAGCTTAGTAGTACATAACTTGAGTATTGCTAAAAAGAGAGAAATATTGCTGAAGCTTTTTGTTTGCACAGATCAGAACAATAGCAGGAGTGTCAAATTTTAAACAATCACAATCATTTATACTACAGGAGAAAAGAGTGTTGATTGGTTGTCAATTCAACTCTGATTGGCAAGTCAAGTTGGTCAGGATATTGCCATGAAGAAAGCAACAGGCTCCCCAAGCTCCTGGGTAAAGACTCAACATTTCAACATATTCCCACACAAGTGGGACACCTAAAAGATGTTCTGCCGACCACACAATTAAGCAACACCATGAATAATTTAACTTTTAAAATTTATTCATGGGACACTGGCATCACTGGCTAGCCAGCATTTATTCTCCATCTCTTGTTGCCCTTGCAGGGGAGTTGAGAGTCTTTGCTGTGGCTCTGGGTCACATGTAGGTCAGATCAGGTAAGGACGGCAGAATTCCGCCCCTAAAGGACATCAGCGAACCTGACGGGTTTTTCTGACAATCAACAATGGTTTCATGGGTTAAATTTAATTCAAATTCCACCACCTGCTGTGGCAGGATTTGAATCCAGGTCCCCAGAACATTAGCTGACTTTCTGGATTAATAGTCCAGTGATAATACCACAAGGTCGTTGTTTCCCCTGAGTTTCTGTGCCAGTGCAACACCAGATAGGTTGACTGTAATGGCTGATTGAACCAAACAGAATGTTCCTTCGGATGTTCATAATAGACTGAGTACAGATCATATTCAACCAGCCCACCCAAACAAAATTTTAGATGTGATTGCATGATTGGGCAGCATTTATTGAACAATCCTGAGTGCACTAATAGCTACTTTAACATTGAATTTAAAATAATCACTCAAGTTCATTATTGACTTATTTAAACTTGCTAGATGCAAAATACTTCTCTTCGAACAGAAGGAATACGTTTGAACCAGGTGCCTTTTTGAATTCACATCCTTCTTCCTTGACCTGATTCTCATTCTCACTAAACTGCTGACCATCCTATGTCCATGCTTCGGACACTATGATGCATCAGAGAGAGGAAAGTTACCTAGATACCTGTTCCAGGAGGTAGGCTGGGTACTTCAGAATTGGTTCATTGTCAGTGATTGGAGGATGTAACAATGAGTGAGGCAGGTATAGGAATCTAGAAGGTATCAATGGAGAAGACTTCATGTTTGCAATTGTCCAACAGATTCAAGGTTCTGTCAACTTGTGTGGATGAGTACAGGGTCTGCAGGGTGAATGAGCAAACTGACCATGGCATAATGGTGCAGAGAGCCATTCAAATGGGGGGACGGGTGATGTGGGTGTTAAGTACAAGTATATTTGCAGATGGAGGCAGTATAGTTCAGGGGATAGGTATGTTCTGTACAGGTAAGTTCAGAAGACTGTGCTGCCTGTCCAGTGCCAGGATTAAGGACATCTCCTCAGATTTTTATGACAGAGTTGGCTAAAGTGGGATGGGAATTGAGGTTAAAAGATGGAGTGGCAACAGCAGACTTTCAAAGGGACATTTAATTACTCTCAACAAAATACCTTGTATTGAGAAAATAAAACACAATGAGAAGCTTGCACATCTGTGGCTAAATAATACAAACAACAAAGAACAAAGAACAACCCAGCACGGGAAACAGGCCCTTCGGCCCAACGAGCCCGCGCCACCGCATCACCCTACACCTATTCTACCCTGCATGTCTACGAATGGGACCCTACTCAGTCAGATTCAGGGAAGAAATAGTGTCAATTTGGTAGAAACCGATTAGCCTAAGAGCACATCTTTGGGGTGTGGGAGGAAACCGGAGCGCCCGGAGGAAACCCACGCAACCACAGGGAGAATGTGCAAACTCCCACAGACACAGGCCCAAATCCATGTGTCTGCACAGCCAGCAGTGCTAGTCACTGAGCTGTTGCGGCGCCCGTCTACCGGTCCAGGATCAAGCACACACACCGACACGAAGTACTAGGCCACTCCTGGACTTCCAAGAGCAGCCCACGCACGACCCGCCATGTGCATGCCCCTCGCTTGACACGAGGTGGACCTCCACCTGTGGAATAAAGACAAAAAATATTAATCATACAGCCTGCCCTTCCGGTGTCTCCCGAGGTTTAACCCTATTTAATAGCCCCTACCATATCCCTCCATTCTCGTTTCACTCATGTGCCTATCTAACTGCATCTTAAACGAGTCCAACGTTCCTGCCTCCACCACCCTACTCGGTAGCGCATTCCAGACCCCCACAACTCTCTGCGTAAAGAACCTTCTTCTTACCTCCAAATTATACCTCCCCCCCCTCACCCTTAAGTGATGACCTCTCGTGTTCGTACCCAGTCTAGGGAGCAGTCTCTCACTATTAATTCTATCTATTCCCTTCAGTATCTTATATACCTCTATCATGTCCCCTCTCAATCTCCGTCTTTCCAAGGAGAATAGCCCCAGTCTCTTCAATCTCTCCTCGTAACCCAGTCCCCCCATGCCAGGCAACATCCTGGTAAACCTCCTCTGCACCCTTTCCAGAGACTCCACGTCCTTCCGGTAGTAAGGTGACCAGAACTGGACGCAGTACTCCAAATGCGGTCTAACCAACGTTCTGTATAACTGAAGCATTAGACGGCAGCTTTTATACTCTAAGCCCCTTCCTATAAAGGCTAACATCCCATAAGCCTTCCTAACAACGTTCTCCACTTGTGACGCAACCTTCATGGATTTGTGAACCTGCACCCCCAGGTCCCTCTGTACGTCTATACTCCTAATCGGCCTACCTTTTATCACATAGCTCCTCTCTGCATTATTCCGTCCAAAATGCATCACCTCGCATTTGTCAGGATTAAATGCCATCTGCCACCTATCTGCCCAATGCACCAACCTATCTATATCCTGTTGTATCACCTGACAATCCAGTTCCTTACCCGCCAACCCTGCCATCTTGGTGTCATCAGCAAACTTGCTAATCCAAAAGAATGGACTAGTTTCAGAAAACCATGAAAAGCTGATAAAATATCATAGTTGGAGAAAAGTGCCTGAGAGAAAAATAGCAAGAAATATAAAAATAGACAGCAAAATCTTCAACAGATATATAAATGAAGAGAGTAACTAAAGTCCCTTAGAGGATGGGACTGATGAAATAGGAAAGTTTTTGAACATAAGATCTTAAGAACTAGGAGCAGGAGTAGGATTTCTGGCCCCTTGAGCCGGCTCTGCCATTCCATAAGATCATGGCTGATCTTTTCATGGACTCAGCTCCACTTACCCACCTGCTCACCATAATCCTTAATTCCTTTACTGTTCAAAAATTTATCTATCCTTGCCTTAAAAACATTCAATGAAGTAGCTTCACTGGGCAGGAATTCCACAGATTCACAACCCTTTGTGTGAAGAAGTTCCTCTTCAACTCAGTTCTAAATCTGCTCCCTCTTATTTTGAGGTCATGCCCCCTAATTCTAATTTCAAGTATTGAACAAGTATTGTGTGCCTGTCTTCACAGTGGGGACACAGTAAAAAGTCTGACAACACCAGGTTTTAGTCCAACCTATTTATTTGATAATATACTCACAAGCTTTCGAGGGGACTGCCTCTTCGTCAGGTGAATGGCGAAGAGGCAGTCCCCTCGAAAGCTTGTGAGTATATTATCAAATAAATAGGTTGGACTAAAACCTGGTGTTGTCAGACTTTTTACTGTGTTTACGCCAGTCCAACGCCAGCATACCCACATCTTCACAGTGGGGTACATAGAAAGCCAAAAATAATAGAAAATCAAGAGACAGAAGGGAGACAGAAAACTCAAATGACCATGATTACTAGAAAAAAGTGCCAGGAAAATGAATGGGGCTAATAGTTGACAGGGACCCGCATCTACATCTTAGAGTCTGAAAAGAAGTGACTGCAGAAATAGTCAGTGCATTGGTTTGTGGGCAGATGGCCAATGACAATGGCAACCGCAATGACGACAGCAACAGGAATGGTTAAGAGCTATAAGCAGGCATGCTGAAAATTTTATTCAAGTTGTGTTTAACACTAATGCATGTCAGAAAAGAATGAAGCAAGTTGTGACCTGATAGATGCGACCTGATATTTCCTGTGCTGTCCAAATAAGGATTTGATGAGTGCCAGATATCGCGGCACCTTTGATTACGGCTTTATTATGTATATGGTGAGGCTACGTAATCTACATATGAATTGTTTATGAGTAATACCATTGGCTATAATCAAACATTGTGATCAGGTTCTGGTGGTATCATTGGCTCAGTGCCAGAGAACTTTCTGGAAGAATGTGCAAAGTTTAGGAGTCTTTCTCCTCAGTGAAAATCCGAGAATCATTTGCAATGTATGCCTTAAAAATCATCTTCAGAGAAGAACATAGGACCATGAGGGAAATCTGTACCCAAGGGCAGATCTGGTCAATTCACTCAAACATGCAGTATTTCTTTTCAGCCAAAAGTTTGAAAGTTAAATGAGTTAAACTTAAGGTTGAAGTTAAATTAATTAAGTTGAGTGAGTTTAGGGGTTGCAACTAATACAGATTTATGTTGAGTCTGAAATGTTAAATAAAGTGAAAGGTTTTGTTTAAGTGATATCTCAGTTGACTCTCTGTCTTTTGCTGCACAGTAAGAAGTCTCACAACACCAGACTAAAGTCCAACAGGTTTATCTTTGGGGTTTCCCACCTCCATATACAGTGCTTGCAGGTAGAGGTGGAGGCCAGCCCCAAGGAGACACTAGACCAATGGTGCAGTGTTAAAATGTAGTACATAGAACATAGAATATAGAACATAGAACTGTACAGCACAGTACAGGCCCTTCGGCCCTCGATGTTGTGCTGAGCTATGTCCGAACCCAAGATCAAGCTATCCCACTCCCTATCATTCTGGTATGCTCCATGTGCCTATCCAATAACCTCTTGAAAGTTCCTAAAATGTCCGACTCCACAATCACAGCAGGCAGTCTATTCCATACCCCAACCACTCTCTAAGTAAAGAATCTACCTCGGCCTTCCCTCCTATATATCCCACCATGAACCTTAAAGTTATGTCCCCTGGTAACAGCTACATCCACCCGAGGAAATAGTCTCTGCACGTCCACTCTATCTATCCCCCTCATAAACCTCTATTAAGTCGCCTGTCATCCTCCTCCACTCTAAAGAGAAAAGCCCCAGCTCCCTCAACCTTTCCTCATAAGACCTACCCTCCAAACCAGGCAGCATCGTGGTAAATCTCCTCTGCACTCTCTCCAATGCTTCCACATCCTAGAATGGGTCATGTTGCTTGGGACTGTAGAGTGCCTTGCATGTACCTATAGAGACATGGATCTGAGCTTTTCCAGGAGCAGGACAGGAACCAGGACAGGGATATCAAGCCTTGCCACTAGAGGGACCAGTGCAACAGGCTCCAGTAAGGGAAGTGGAGGCAACTGCTTCTCTTTATCCGCCATTACCGGATTCAAATCCTAGGGCAATACTGTGCCCAGTTTCTCTTGTGTGGGTGTGTGATGCTTGGTCAGATAGTATAGAGAAAAGGCAAAGTTGCGGGGAGTTGGGGGGGTGGGGGGGCACACTGTCAAATTCCTATATGATACAGGGGGTTCCCACACTACCGTTAACACATCCAGTGATATTGGTTTAACTTGGCGAAAGGAAGGGACAATTATTTTGAGTGGGTTTATAAGACGAGAAAGTTTTAAAATGGACCCGATGGAGTTTAAAATGGGGGCTGTAATTTGTTAATACCTCAATTTATTAGTGCGCCTCCTGAGTAGCAGAGCACATTTTGGGTTCCAATTTTAAGAGCAGATGTAATCTGTCTTTTGACTTAGTAAATTGTTGCATCTGGTAGATGACTGATTTGATTGAAATGTCAATAGACACCTTGCAGGGACTAAAGGGATTAAGGGGGTTGGAAAGAAAGTGAGAGTGGGATACTGAATGCCTTTTTGCCTGATCAGCCATGATCATATTGAATGGAGGTGCAGGCTCAAAGGGCTGAATGGCCTACTCCAGCACTTATTTTCCATGTTTCTATGCAGACAGGGTTTGTACAGTTGGAGAATTTTGGCTTAAACCTGCCCATGTATCCGATGATTCAATAACACAAGAGATTATTGCTAGACATGCAGCTACATTTGAAAAGCATAAGCATGACTGTGGTCGAATGTGAGGAGAAATAAATATAGAGGACCCAGAGCCAAAACATCAAAAGTACTATGGTTTCCCTAAACAAGCATAAGGAGAGATAGTGAAAGTTATCACAAGTCTGTGGAAACATGGAGTTTTATGATAGTAGCTTCCCCAAGCAATTCACCAATTTGGCAGGTTAGGAAACCAATGGTTCTTGAAGACTGACAATTGACAATAGACAGTTAAATAAGATGACTCAGCTTACAGCACCAACAATAATGACTAGCCCTCAGATAGCGATAAGATAGGCTCCACAAGTGAGATACTTTTCTGTCCCAACTATTAGTAACGGGCTCTGATTTACTCCTTTAAATCAGCAATGTCAGTATAAATTTGCTTCTGTTTCTGAAAATCAGCAATATACATGGACTTGTTTATACTAAGGATTCCACAATTTTCCATCAATCTTCCATTGAAGGTTGGCTAAAGCGTTGGAGAGTTTTTTATTACCTGACTGTTTAACCTGGTATGTAGATGAAGGAGAGCATCTATCTCCACTTGGAGAGGCAAAGCTTGATCGGGGATAATCAAAATGGCTTTGTTAGAGGGAGGTAATGCCTAACAAATTCGATTGAATTCTTTAAGGAGGTGACCAGGTGTGTAGTTGAGGGTAGTGCAGTCGATGTAGTTTATGTGGTTTTCAGCAAAGCCTTTGACAAAGTCCCTCATGGTAGACTTGTAAAGAAGGTAAATTCACATGGGAATTGGCTCAATTGTAGGAGACAGAGGGTGATGACAGAAGGCTGCTTTAGTGACTGGAAGCAGTGTCTAGTGGAGCACCACAGGGTCTGTGTTGGGCCCCCTAGTGTTCGTCATTTGTATAAATGACATTGATGAGTATGTGGAGGGTAGGATTAATAAGTTTATAGATGATACAAAGATTGGACAGGTGGTTAACAGTGAGGAGGAGTGTCTTGGGCTACAAGAAGATATAGACAGAATGGTCAAATGGGCAGATAAGTGGCAGATGGAATTTAACCCTGAAAAGTGTGAGGTGATACACTTTGGAAAAAGTAATTTGACAAGAAATTATTCAATGAATGGTAGGACATTAGGAAGTTCTGTGGAACAGAGACTTGGCATGTTCGTCCACAGATCTCTGAAAGTGGAAGGGCACGTTAATAGGATGGTGAAAAAGGCATATGGAACACTTGCCTTTATCAATTGACACTTTGATTACAAAAGCAGGGAAGTCATGTTGAAATTGTATAGAACTGGGCGGCAGGGAAATGGATTCAATTCCCAACTTGGGCCACTGTCTGTGTGGAGTTTGCACATTCTCCTCATGTCTGCATGGGTTTCCTCCAGGTGCTCCAGTTTCCTCCCACAGTCCAAAAATGTGCTAGTTAAGTTGATTGGCCATGCTAAAATGGCCCCTTAGTGGCCTGGAATATGCAGGTTAGTGGGATTAGCGGGTAAATATATGAGGATATGGGGGTAGGGCCTGGGTGGGATTTTGGTCAGTGCAGACTCCATGGGCCCAATGGCCTCTTTCTGCACTGTAGGGTTTCTATAACTCTTTGATTCTCTATGAACTTTGGTAAGGCCACAACTAAGTACTGCGTGCAGTTCTGGTCGTCACTTTATCACAAGGAAATGATTGCACTAGAGAGGGTGCAGAGGAGATTCATCAGAATGCTGGCTGGGATGGAACACTAAATGTTGTGAAGAGAGGTTGGATAGGCTTGGGTTGTTTTCATTGAAGCAGAGAAGACTGAGGGGTGACCTGATCAAGTTGTACAAGATTATGAGAGACATGGACAGAGTGGAAAAGGAGCAGCTAGCTATTCCCCTTAGTTGAAGGGTCAGCCATGAGGGGGCATAGGTTCATGGTGAGGGGCAGGAGGTTGAGGGGGATGTGAGGCAAAACTTTTTTACCCTTGGGGCAAAGCCAGTCTAGAATGCGCTGCTAGGGACGGTGGTAGAGGCAAGTTGCCTCACATCCTTTAAAAAGTACTTGGCACATCACAACATTCAGAGTTATGGGCCAAGTGCTGGCAAATGGGATAGGTGAGAGTTCAGGTGTTTCTAATGTGTCAGTGTGGACTCAATGAGCTGAAGAGCCTCTTCTGCACTGTATGATTCTATGATTCTCGATGATCTTCCTCTCCAAACTGACAATAGAGAGGAACATCTTCAACTATTGGATAAATTATTAATCCTCCTCACTTCATTAGGACTTAAAATGAATCTTAAGAAGGAGAACATTATGAAGTCTCAGGTGATGTATTTGGGAACTGTGGTAACCCACGGGAAGTGGGAAATTGAACAAAAGTGCATTGAATCAATTGCGTAGTTGGTCCTTCCAAAAGATGTCAATTTGCTTCAATCTGTTTTAGGACTTATGAGGTATTGTGAAATCATATTGATGGTTTTGTTACTAAAGCCTCCCCATTAACAGATCTTATGAAGAAGAATGCACCATGGAGGTGGACTGAGCAGCACACACAGGCTGTTTCGGAATTAAAATAGGCTTTAGCCATGGCTCTAGTACTGCAAATGCCAGACCCAGAACCCCCTTTTGCATTGGAGGTGGCTGTGACAGAGTGGCTTCTACAGGAACGCCATGGGAAACTTGGTTCGGTGGCTTACGCTTCCAGGTTTCTCACACCAGTAGAGCAAGGAATGTTTGAAGACATTTTCTTGCAATTTTCTGGGCAATGCAGCATTTTTCCTACATAATTGGACTTAATCTTTTGACCATGCTGACAGAGTCCCATTAGTTCCTGCTAGATGGAAGAATTCAAGATGGTACACTCAGTCAAATTTGCTTGGCATATTGGACTTTAATGCTTCAGGCTCGAGATATTCATTAAACGGACTAAACTGCCCACTTTCTTAGCTGATAATCTAAGTTACAGTGGTGAGCTTTATGAGCATCAAATTGTGGCAATAAATGATCCCAAGGGACCATTCGTTCCAAAACAAAAGCAGGGAGGACCCCAAAAGTCTGCCATACGTGGATATATATCTCACATAGCTGTGCAGAGAGAAGCCACAAAATGGACGTTGACTATTTTTGTTGATGGATCCTCTATAGTGAAGGATGGTAATAGAAAAACTGGATATGAAATATATTAGAGGATCACCAAGGTATATCTTGTGTTGAGTTAGCTCTAAAATTTCCTCGTGGGATGAGTGCTCAAGAAGCTGAATTGGTAGATGTGACTTAAAAAGCTAGCACGAGGGGGCATGGCTTTAAATTAAGGGGGGGTAGTTATAGGACGGATGTCAGGGGTAGGTTCTTTACCCAGAGGGTGGTGAGGGATTGGAATGCCCTGCCTGCTGCAGTTGTAAATGCACCTAGTTTGGGGGCGTTTAAGAGATCCGTGGATAGGTTTATGGATGAAAAGGGATTGGTTTAGGCTAGAGGGTCATTGTTTTTTAACTGGTCGGCGCAACATCGTGGGCCGAAGGGCCTGTTCTGCACTGTAATGTTCTATGTTCTATATGGTTAGTCACCTTGATGAGTTTCTGCCACTAGCAGATATATATCCTGATGGTATGCATGTGTGCAATAATGTAATTGACTTCCTGCCATTGTGGGAAGGAAGGGGCTTTGTTTCAACAGTTGGAAAACCTCTATCATTTGCACCTTTGCTGAGATATATTTTTCAAACAGCTCAAGGATGGGAATATGGGATTATTATAAGTAGGACACTCGCTTTCAGTCTTGTTACACCTCCTCCCTCCCCTCACACCACTGGAGTCATTTGCCACATTCCTACACTCTGCACCTTTGTTCCACCATTCATACATTCTAATTTCTTAATGGACACTCTTAGCAACATTCCTATCTTTATCATTACCATTAGCATTTCCTTTCTCTTCTTTCTATCCCATTCTTATCAATTACAGCGCCCCCCCCCTCCCCCACCACCCCACAGCATAAATATTGTCCTATTTTCCTTGATGGTAGCACAATGGTGGCACTGCTGCCTCACAGCGCCAGAGACCCAGATTCAATTCATGGCTTGGGTCACTGCCTGTGCAGAGTTTGCACGTTCTTCCCATGTCTGTGTGATTTCCTCTGTGTGCTCCAGCTTGCTTCCACAGTCCAAAAGACGTGCTGGTAATTTGCTTTGGTCATGCTAAATTCTTCCTCACTGTACCCGAACAGGCACTGGAGTGTGGTGACTAGGGGACTTTCACAGTAACTTTATTGTGGTGTTAATGTAAGCCTTTTTGTGACACTAATAATAAACAAACTTTAAACTTGTCTTCAGCTCTGATGAAGGGTCATCCTGACTCAAAATGTTGGCTCTATTCTCACTCCACATATGCTGTCAGATCTGCTGAGATTTTCCAGCATTTTCTGTTTACGTTTCAGATTCTAGCATCCACAGTATTTTGCATATTTCTTTTCCATCTGGGACTTCTCAAGCAGATGAACGGGCAAAGCAGGATGCTTGAAAGGGAGAATTATGGTGGCATATAATGGGTAAACAGATAGATATTGTTACTATGAATTAGGTTATAGTGGAAATCTCAAATAATCTCAGCACAGTGATGATGATTTAAATCAATTACACGATGGAGCACATCCTGCTTATGATGGCAAATGGAACGATAACTTACAACTCCAAGATAGACTTATCTGTAAAAATGGATGGTGTGTCATGCCAACCCAAAATTGTAATCAAATCATTTATCAATATCATGACATTCACGGTCATCAGGGAGCAGAAACATCTGCTGATTAAAGGGCAATGTTGGTGGCCTAACGTAGATAAGGACATGAAGCATTACGAGGACAACTGTTTCGTAT
The DNA here is from genome assembly GCF_965287045.1 of Carcharhinus amblyrhynchos. Lineage (NCBI taxonomy): Eukaryota > Metazoa > Chordata > Chondrichthyes > Carcharhiniformes > Carcharhinidae > Carcharhinus > Carcharhinus amblyrhynchos. The sequence continues at coordinate 38,898,437 of NC_137325.1, forward strand.
GTGCTCAAAGTAACCTTAAGAGGCATGCAAGAAAATTGAGGCATACAAGACTAGTTGAAGGACCATGGACTGATTTGCAGCTAGATTATGATGGCCCTTTCCCACCACGTCATGGAGGATATAGATATATCCTTTCAGTAATTGGGTTAAAGTATTCCCTACCCAAAGTAATACAGCTAAAGCGACAGCTAATACCCTGTTATAAAAAGTGTTTACTAGGCAAGGACTCCCATGTAGTATCGAATCAAATCAAGGTACTCATTTTACTGCTCAAGTAATGCAGGAATACCATGACCTTATTTGGGATCAACCAATGGTTCCATGTTGCCTATTGTTATGTACGTTGGGGCACAGAATCTTTTATGGAATGTGTCACATGACCCTGCGTGTGGGGTGATCTGCCCAGGGACCACTATCAGAGGGCTGTACCATAAAATAAGGCAGTTGTAGTTTGGAGTATGGAGCGAGTAAATACCTGAGTTTCCCAACATCTATCTGTGGAGTCAGTTCTTGGAATATACTCCAGCAGCAGAGGATTTAACACTGGCAATGAAGGTTGGAAGACTGTTGGCTCATAAGATGAGGGATGGGGACTTTCATCGTAGACCATCCACCATGATCCACAGTGCAGAGTGAAAAATAAAAACGTCCTTGGGAGACAGGTAGGATCACAGGGGTAGGGAACATTGTGAGAAGCAATGAATTGAATAGACTTGGGCGCCATTAACATTTGCAATTGGCTGTGATTCTCCCAAAAACGCTAAATTGGCGGGAAAACTCTTCTAGATTCCAACTGTTTTGTCAGTTCAGCTTCTCACCTGAATCTCCACACTGCACTGCAGAGGTCCCAGTCGTGAATCTCATTAAAAACCCAAGGAAATGGGGCCTATTCACACCGGAGTCTGACAGTTCTGGAACTCTGCTCATGCACAGTGGCCCCGAACTGTCAGACTCCCCATTTGCTGGCCAGCCCTGGATCCCCCAAGTACTACCCCTCCAGGTCCCCCCATGGCTCAATCGTGACCCCCACTACAATTCCCAGACCGGCCCTGAGATACCCCCTACCCCAGAGTGCCTTGATGTCCAGCCCACGCCCCCAAGCGATCCCCCACCCCCTTCACCTTGGCAGGTCCCCGCTGACTCCCCCGTAGGCCTCCCCAGCAGACCACCACTTCCTCACCACCCCCCCCAGTAGACCACCCCTCCCCCAGCCCACCCAATCGCTGACCTCTCTCCATCCCAGATCGATCCCCATGCAGAATGGCAGCAGGACCCCCATCCCCAATGGTCACCCCAGACCCCGGCCACAATAGGCCCTGATGTCTGATGGGCAGTGCCAAGATGCCCCCTTGGCATGGACACTTTGCCCCTTTGGCAGTGGCTCAGACTGGCACTGCCAGGGTGCCCAGGCTCATGGGGCATTAGCCCCCTGCTGCCTAATCCTCTGGGAGACCTTGATTGCCCCCCCTTCACTCTGGCGGGATCCCCCACTAGTTCCCCAAACATGGGAAGCCACTCTGAATCCTGCCGAAATGAAGTACTCCTGGCAGGATGGGAGATTCAATCAGGACCGGTAAGTTCCCGATAATTACATTCAAACAACATTTAAAACATATTAAAAACAGTTCAAATTTACTTATCTGCCTTCCCGCTGATTTCCAGCACAGTCTGGCCTGCGACTGTTTGCTCGCTCTGGGAGATGCGCATACATTGCCGGTGCATGCACAAATCCTGGAACAAGGCCAGGAATGTGCATCTTCCACCCCAACCCGCCAAAAAAGTTGTGGGTTGTGATGGGAAAATCCTGGCCTCTGTCTCCATTCTTCACTGGAATTGGTCATGGTAGGGTGATTGGAGGACATTTGGTCATCAGCTGACAGGGGTACCAAGCACTCAGGGAAAATGAGTGCAGGAACCAGCATGGGCAAGAGGCTTTGGGCCTAGTTTCAGGTGGGAAAACCCCTGCCGCCGGCAAGAAAAATTGGTGGGAAAATTTGCCATGATAGGCATGTTTGTTGACAAAGCTGAGCTGTGGACAACATACATCCAATGTATATTTGTGACAGGAATTAGGTTGCTGATGACCTCATTGTGTTGGACTTTCTTAACAAAGTTGGAAGTATGACATTTGGCATTCTGACAAGCTCATGCAGCCAGAGAAACTGGCTGAGAAGCTATTCTGGAGTTGTGTGCTGTATTGGAGGGGCATTTTGTACCACACTGTTGATCAAGCTTTTCTATTTTTACAAGTGGGACTAGTTGGAGGGTGAGACCATCACCAAATTCGTGGCTATCGTCAAAAGCCTCATGGAGCAGTGCGAATTTGGGGCTTTCTTTCAGAACGCACCATGGGACCGGCCTCCATCAGGAAGCAATTCAACAAAAGCTGCTGGCAGAGCCACAGCTGGAGTTTAAGAAGGCTTTCAAAATTACAATCTCAATGGAACGGGCCACCAGGGAGGCAGCGCACTTAGACACTAGTGCGAGGGTGCACAAGTTGGCAGAGGCGCTGAATAGTCAGTCACGGCCTGAGGAATGCCACCATTGTGGCTCTGTGGGTCACACGGAGTCCAGGTGCGGGACAAGGGAAAGTGAATGCTTGAAAGTGTTGGAAAATGTTCGGGCAATATTGCCCAAAACTGCAGAGTACCAGGAGTGTGCAAAGTCAAAGCAATAGTGGTCAAACCAAGGAACAAGTGGCAAGTGGCCAGTGTAGCTGAGGACAAGAAGTTTGTGGAGTCTTAGGATGGAACAGAGCAGACTGAGAAGATGCAGTTCAAACTAAACATTTTGTCTGTGTGAGGTGAAGCAGACCGGTTCTGGGCTATGCCCAGAGTGGAAGGGAAATTAGTGAAAATGGAGGTTGACACTCAGAAGTATGAATCTGTACCCCAGAGAGTTGGGGCTGCTCCATCATTGATAGATTTTTGGAAGTGCTGTTGATTCCCGAGTTGATCTATAAGAAAAAGTTGCATCATCTACCCCTGAAGCCAGCAAACAGCAATCTGAGGATATACAGGGAACAGCTGATTTCTCTTAAGGGCTATATCACAGCTAAGGTACAGCTGAGGGACTAGTGCATGCAATTACTTTTGTGTGCTGTTAAGGGTGATTAACTCATGTTGTTTGGATGATGCTGGCTGAAACAACTGAAATCGAACTGGGAGGTGGTGAACAGATTAATGGATTCTCATTCGGGCTTGAATGATATTTTAAAGAGATACAAAAATGCATTGAATGGGACCCTTGGTGAAATGAAGGGAGTGAAAGTGAGCCTATGGCTGAAGTTGGATACATGCCCAAAGAGCATGAAAGCACATCATGTGCTGTATGCAATCAGATTCAAGATGGAGACCGAACTCGCAAGATTAGTAGGTTTGGGAGTATTGGAGCCAGTGGCCACGAGTCCACGATATCCTGGTAACAGGGTCCGCAGATGAGAAACGTTTGCAAAATTTAGAAGAGACGTTGAAGAGATGCATAAACTTAGGCTGCAGATTAAGAGAGAGAAGTGTGAGTTTTTCAGGGATTCTATTGAATACGACACATTGTTGACAGGGAAGAGTTACATAAAGCAGCGAAGGAGTGGGGAGCCATAATAAAGGCATTGAGAATGGAAAACGTGCCCCAATTGAGGTCCTTCTGCGAACTCAGAAGTAATTGTGGCATATTTGTGCCTGACTTAGTGACAATACTGAAACTACTGCATCGGTTATTAATGAAGGGGCAAGCAAGCAAGTGGGTGCAGAAGTATAAGAAGGCTTACCAGGCAGTGAAGAAGGCATTGTGGGACTCTGGGATCTGAATTCATTTTAATCCCAGCTAGCCTGTGATCCTTCACCATATGGCATGGGAGATGTGTTTTGCATGTGATGGCAAATGGGGAAGACAGGCCCATTGCATTCGTGTCTAGGCCACTCTCTAAGATGGAAGAAAACTCGGCGCAAGTGGAGAAAGAGAAGTGGAGAAAGAGGTACTAAGCATCATATTTAATGTTACCAAATTTCACCAATATCTGTATGGCAAGCAGTTTGTCTTACTGGTGGATAACAGGCCATTGACTAAGATTTTGGAACTTTACTCAGGGATTCCATCTATGGGTCACAGCTCAATTACAAAGGTGGCCATTGATATTATCGGGCCACTCATGAGATTCACTGCTGCCAGTTGGATTAACACTGAAATGTGAATGCATTAACCCCAGGCTGCCGTTGCCTTGTAATAACAACGTCCTGGACAAAATGATCCAAATCATATACGTTTACAAGATGATAAGGTACCAATTACAGCTGCAAAAGTGAAAAAAGCCAAAGGAAGGATCTCATACTTAGTTAGGTGGAAGAACAAGCCTACAGAAGAACCTGGAACTCAGGCAATATGTAAGCTGTCAATGGGAATTGTCAGCACAGGATGGTCGTTTGTTGTGGGGCTTGCAAGTTGTCATTCCCCCTTCCTTGAAGAGAAAAATGCTGGAGCAACTGTTTCAAGGGAACCCAGGGTTGGTGAGATGAAAGAGAAAAGTGCTGGAGCAACTGTGCCAAGGGAACCCAGGGTTGGTGCAAATGAAACAGGTAGCCACAGTTATGTGTAGTGGCTAAAAGTGAATGCGAGTGTAGAAGAAAAAGTGGGCTCCTGTATATTGTGTTCCAAAATTCGTAAGATACCACCCGCATCATCATTTCACCCATTGGAATGGCCAAAAGGGCCTTGGAAATATATCTATGTTGATTTTGTGAGGCTAGTGGAAGGTCATATGCTACTGGTGGCTATTGAAGAGCACACTTGAAGAGGCCAGAAGTGATATGTATAGAAGTAAACAACCACAGAAACAATACTTGACAAACTTGATGACATGTTTGCTAGGTTTAGATATCCATACCGTTTGATATTTGGATCATGTTTAGATATTACAGAACAAAGAGATCTAGGGGTACATGTTCATAGCTCCTTGAAAGTGGAGTCACAGGTGGACAGAGTGGTGAAAAAGGCATTCAACAGGCTTGGTTTCATTGGTCAGAACGTTGAATACAAGAGTTGGAATGTCTCGTTGAAGTTGTATAAAAATTGGTAAGACCACACTTGGAATACTGTATGCAATTCTGGTCACCCTATTATAGAAAAGATACCATTCAACTAGAAAGAGTGCAGAAAATATTTGCTAGGATGCTACTGGGACTTGATGGATTGAGTTATTAGGAGAGGCTGGATAAACTGGGACTTCTTTCTCTGGAGCGTGGGAAGCTGAGATGTGATCTTACAGAGGTCTATAAAATAATGAGGGGCGCAGATCAGCTAGATAGTCAATATCTTTTTCCAAACGTAGGTGAGCCTAAAACTAGACAGCATAGGTTTAAGGTGAGAGGGGACAGATACAAAAGTGTCCAGAGGGGCAATATTTTCACAGAAAGGGTGATGAGTGTTTGGAACAAGCTGCCAGAGGTAGTAGTAGAGGTGGGTACAATTTTGTGTTTTAAAAAGCATTTAGATAGTTACATGGGTAAGATGGGTATAGAGGGATATGGGCCAAATGCAGGCAATTGAGATTAGCTTTATTTTAAAAAAAAAGAGTGGCTTAGACAAGTTGGATCACAGGGCCTGTTTCCATGCTGTAAACCTCTATGACGCTATGACTCTATGACCAGATTATGAGTGACAGTGGAGCCTGGAGCTTTCTGGTGTACATGGAACCTGCCTGGTCATGAGGATGCAGGCAATGAGGAGAGGCTGAATGAACTAGGATTGTTTTCACTGGAAAACAATCGGAGGCTGAGGGGTTACTTGATAGAGGTCTACAAAATTATGAGAGGCATAAACAGGGTGGATAGTCAGGGGCCTTTTCTAAGGGTGGAATTGTCAATTACAAGGGGGCGCAGGTTCAAGGTGAGAGAGGGAAAGTTTAAGGGAGATGTGGAGGGGGAAGTTTTTTATACAGAGAGTGATGGGCACCTGGAACCTGCTGCCAGACAATGTGGTAGAAGTAGGCACATTAGCAACTTTTAAGAGGAATCTGGAGGGGTACATCAACAAGGAAGAAATAGAAGGATACGGATTGAGTAAGGGCAGAAAGTTTTTTTTTAGTTAGGGCACCAATATTGGCATGGGCTTGGAGAGCTGAAGGGCCTGTTTCTGTGCTGTACTTTTCTTTCTTCTTTGTTCTTTTGTTTGAATTCGTCGTGAACAGCCTGTTCTTTACCATCCAGACGAATGGCTTAGCAGATTGTTTTGTACAGTGTGTTAAACACTCCCTGGAGGCTTCATGGTGGGAGGGGTAATTGTTGTGAATATTAAACAAGTTCTTAGATATGTTCAGCAATACTCCCCCTGCAACAACCGAATGCTCCCCGATGGTGTTGATGTTTGAAAGACAGTTGTATACGATGTTTGACCTACTGGAGCCTGATGAGACAAGAAGAGTGGTGCAGAGGAACCAGGAGGAGCACCTGGGCCATTGAGCAGAACATGCCAAGATGAGCACATTCCAAAAGAGTGAGTTGGTATTTGCCAGGAACTACTCTTCAAAGAAAAAGTAGGTTCTGGCTGCGATTGTAAGCAAGACAGGGCCATTATTCTATGGAAACTCGGGATGAGTCAGTATGGTGATGGCATGCAGACCAACTACTTGTGGCCCCAAATCAGGGGATGGGAGCTTCATCAAAAATTTTGAAGATGTTCAGTGAGGGTACCAGGAGAGAGAGGGATGGAACCAATGGCCACTCCTCCTACTGAGGAAACTTGGGGGGGGTGGGGTGCCATCATTGATGACTGATGTCAATCGGAAAGAGGATTCACAGATGGGGGTAAGGCAGTTCCAGCTCTCAAAAAACAACCTCCATGGAACAATCAACCCCTAGATAGGGTGATTATGTCAATGTAGTATGGACTTACAGGTACAGAAACAAAAAAAGTTTAAAGTTTATTTATTAGTGTCACAAGCAGGCTTACAATAACACTGCAGTGAAGTTCCTGTAAAAATCCCCTAGTTGCCACACTCTGGTACCTGTTTGGGTACACTGAGGGAGAATTTAGCACAGCCAATGTACCCAACCAGCATGTGTTTCGATCTGTGACTGGAAATCGAAACACCCGGAGGAAACCATGCAGACATGGGAAGAATGTGCTGACTCTGCACAGACAATGAGCCAAAATGGGAATTGAATTCAGTCCCTGACATTGTGAGGCAGCAGTGCTAACCACTGTGCTGCCATGCTGCCAAAATGTCACTGTGCAAATAATTCTGATTCCATTCCCTTGCATCTGGAAAATCCTGAAAAAAATATGTTTGTAATTGTGACTAATTGTATATAAATAAGTTAACAATGGTTTCCTGATTCTAGCTACTCTGGGAAAAAAATCTCTGAAAAAGTAAGTTCAAAATTAAGCACCCTTACCTTTCAGCTCTCAAAAGAACTGCTTCCCTCTCTGCTTGCTCTGGTGGACAATGAGGTTGAAACCTTTTAAAAAAAACAAAAACCTTCCCAGGCCTCTCCACGGCCTACTTCCGCTTTCCTGATTCCAGCTTCTTTGGGAACAAAACCTCCAGAAAAGTAAGTTCAAAATTAAGCATTCTTACCTTAAGTTAACTGTAGTCTCTAGAAACTTGTAGTCTCTCTCCCTGCTGAGTTCCATATCTTCTTCCTCATTCACTTGGGTGAAAACAATGTGAAGCATTCATTCAACACTCTACCAATGTCCTCTGGCTCCATCCACACATTGTCCCCCTGGTACTTAATGGGCTCTACACTTGCCCTGGTTATCGTCTTGCCATTGATATACTTAGAGAATATCTTGGGATTTTCCCTATTTTTTACCAACTAGAGCGTTCTCCCTAAGTCTGTGTGGGCTTCCTCCAGATGGTTTCCTCCCACAGTCCGAAGATATGCATGTTAGGTGGATTGGCCATGCTGAGTTGCCCCTTAGTGTCCCAAGATGTGTAGGTTAGGGAGATTAGCGGGTAAATGCGTGGGGTTTCAGGGAAATGGCAGGGGGTGGGCCTTAGTAAGATGCTTTTTCGGAGAGTTGGTGCAGGCTTGATAGCTGAGTGACCTCCTGCCGCACTATAAGGATTCTATGAGTTCCTCAGATAAATGGAAGAGGGCTGCAACCTCACACATCCTTCAAAAATGTATAAGACAGACCCCTGCAGGTGGCAGAGATTATAGACACCCTGGAAATTCATGAATTGACTTAACCACTGTGCCATCGGGCAGCATGGTGGCACAGTGGGTAGCTTGAGGGACCTGGGTTTGGTTCCCAGCTTGGGTAACTGTGTGGAGTTTGCACATTCCCCCCCATGTCTGCACGGGTTTCCTCCATGTGCTCCGGTTTCCTCCCAGGTTACAAAGATGTGCAGGTTAGGTGCATTGGCCATGCTAAATTGCCCCTTAGTCTCCCAGGATGCGTAGGACAGAGCAATTAACCGGGTAAATATGTTAGGTTACAGAGATGGGGCCTGGGTGGGATTGTTGTTGATGCAGACTCAATGGGCTAAATGGCCTCTTTCTACGCTGCAGGGTTTCTATGATTCTAACATTCCATTCCGTAGGACTGTTTCTCTTACCCAAAATCCTCAACGGACAAATGGACGGCTCCCATATGAAGAGTCTCTCAGTGGAGATCTCTGAATGGCAGGATGGAGCCTCACAGTATGTTGAGATGGTGATGGAGGTGCAGAAACAGAATGTGTGCAACTATGTAAAAGTGGAGTCACAGGTGGACAGAATGATGAAGAAGGCATTCAGCATGCTTGGTTTCATCGGTCAGAACATTGATTACAGAAGTTGGTCTTGTTGAAGTTGTACAAGACATTGGTAAGGCCACACTTGAATACTGTATGCAATTCTGGTCACCCTATTATAGAAAGGATATTATTAAACTAGAAAGAGTGTAGAAAGGATTTACTAGGATGCTGCCGGGACTTGATGGATTGAGTTATAAGGAGAGGCTGAATAGACTGGGACTTTTTTCCCTGGAGCGTAGGAAGCTGAGGGGTGACCTTATCGAGGTCTATGAAATAATGTTGGGGATAGACGAGGTAGATAATCAATATCTTTTCCCAAAGATAGGGGAGTCTAAAACTAGAGGGCATAGGTTTAAGGTGAGAAGGGGGAGATACAAAAGTGTCCAGAGGGGCAATTTTTTTCACATAGAGGGTGGTGCATGTCTGGAACAAGCGGCCAGAGGTAGTAATAGAGGCTGGTACAATTTTATCTTTTAAAAAACATTTAGATAGTTACATGGGTACGATGGGTATGGAGGGATATGGGCCAAATGCAAGCAATTGGGATTAGTTTAGGTGTTTTGAAAAAAAAGGGCAGCATGGACAAGTTGGGCCAAAGGGCCTGTTTCCATGTTGTAAACGTCCATGACTATGACTCTATCAGCTTGTACACACAGAGTGGAATGGCATGCAAGGGTTTCTGAGTAAGGTTCTCTGTCAGAGTCGATGGGCCAAATAGCGCCCTCCTGCACTGTGGGGATTCAATGTTTCTAACTGCGAGACTGAGCCCTGCAGCAAAGACTCAGTATACTCTTTCATCCAAGAAAGAGGTCAGCTAGATTCTTCAATATCTTAGTGCCAATTTCAAGGAGAAGGATTAAAATGACCAAGCAGTATCATAGTATAGCAGCCAACAGAGGGCTTATGACTAATGCTAGACTCCTGTGGAAAGCACAGTACTCTAGGCAAGAGATGACTTTAGCCTCCAGCTCTTGCTAGTTTGCTGGCTAGGCTTCCTTGGCAGGCCCAAATGTAGTTATAGGTAGCAGTGGTGGTGGTGCTCCAGGTGGTGGTGCTCCAACTATAGACCAGTGAGCTTAATGTTGGTAGTAGGATAGTTGCTAGAATCCATTATCGAGGATTTCGTAATACAACATTTGGAAAACAGTGGTATAATTAGACAAAGTCAGCATGGATTTAAGAAAGGGAAATTATTCTTGACAAACCTGCAGGGATTATTTAAGGATGTAACCAGTAAAGTTGACCAGAGAGAACCAGTGGATGTGGTTTATTTAGACTTTTAGAAGGCTTTCAGCAAGGTCTCGCATTGCAGATTACGATGTAAAATTAAAGCAAATGGGATTGTGAGTAGTGTCTTGAGATGGATAGAAAGTTGGTTAGAAAACAAGAAGCAAAGAGCAAGAATAAGGGGTCTTTTTCTGATTGGCATACAGTGACTAGTGGGTTGCTGGAGGGATCTGTGCTAGAACCATAAATGTTCACATTACATATTAATGGTTTAGGCAAGAGGGCAGCATGGTGACATAGTGGTTAACACAGCTGCTTCACAACACCAGGAACCCAGCTTCAATTTCAACCACAGGTTACTGTCTGGGTGGAGTTTGCACGTCCTCCCCACGTCTGCATGGGTTTCCTCCAGGTGCTGTCGTTTAGTCCACTGTCCAAAGGTGTGTGGGTAAGGTTAATTGGCCATAGTCAATTGCTTCTTAGTGTCAGGGAGATCATCAGGCTAAATACATGAGGTTACGGGGATAGTGCCTTTGTTGGTGGTACAGGCTTGATGGGCTGAGTAGCCTCTTTCTGCACTGTAGGGATTCTGTGATTTTAAAGGAACTAAATGTATCATCTCCAAATTTACAGATGATACAAAGTTGGGTGGAAGGGTGAGCTTTGAGAGATGCAGAAATGCTTCAGCATGAATTGGATGAGTAAGTGGGCATATGTATGGCAGATGCAGTACTATGAGAATAAATGTGGGGTTATCCATTTCAGTAGCAAAAGTAGGAAGGTACATCATTAGTTGAATGGGTGTAAATTGAGAGAGTTGGATACCAAGTGAGACTTTGGTGTCCTCGTTCATCAGTTGCTGAAAGTAAACGTGTAGGTACAGTAGGCAATAAAGCATGCAAATAGTATGCTGACCTTCAGAGCCAAAGGATTTGACTATAGGAATAGGGATGTTTTTCTGCAATTTTGTAGGATTTTGGTGAGTCTGTGCCTGAAATATTGTGTGCAGTTTGGGTATTCTTACCTGAGGAAGGATGTCCTTGCTATTAGAGGGAGTACAACGAAGGTTTACCAGGCTGATTCCTGGTCTGGCAGGATGAGGAGACACTAGGTCAGTTAGGGTTGTATTCATTGGACTTTAGGAGAGCTCAGAAACTTTAAAAATTCTAACCTGATTACTCAGGATAGATTCAGAAAGAATGGCTGCGATTCTCCCAAAAGTGCTGGCAGGAAAACTGACTGTTTTGTCAGTTCAACTTCTCACCTGAATCTACCCACTCTGTGAACTGCAGATGCCCCAGTCGTGAATTTCATTAAAAACCCAGGGGGTGGGGCCTATTCGCACCGGAGTCTGACAGTTTTGGAACTCTGTGCATACACAGTGGCCCCAATCTGTCAGACTCCCTGTTTGCTGACCAGCACCATAGCTGGCCAGCCCGGGTCAGCCGCAAGTGCAGTCCCTCCAGCCTCCCCAATGGCCCGATCGTGGCCCCCGCAACAATTCCCAGGCCAGCCCTGAACCTCCCCCTTCCAGGACCACCCCAGTGTCCAGCCCACCCCACCCCTCCCAGCAGTGGCGGTCCCCCCATCCTCCTCACCCCAGCAAATCAACCCCCCCCCCCCCAGGCCACTCCCCCCACCCTCCGCTGACCCATCTCCGGGGTCAGACCCCCCCCCCCGCCTCCCCTTGGGAAGCAGGACCCCACCAGACTACAACCCCCAGCCTGCCTTCTCTCCGATCCCAATGCAGAGCGGCAGCGGGACCCTCAACCCCCAGCAATCCTCCCTTGGCCCTGCCAACAATAGGCCCTCTTGGCACTGCCCAATGACTGGACAGATTCAAATTTCTTACATCCTCAGTACTACACTAAGCTCAGTGGAGGAGAAGGGGGTGGGTCCATTGCCACTCTGCCTGAGATCAGTTTCTTACCTATTTTCCCAACAGTTTCCAGCATGGTGACTGATGCACATACATTTGTGGCACATGCACAAATCCTGAAATAAATACGGCAACGTGCATCTCCCACCCCAACCTGCCAGAAAAGTTATGGGTTGCGATGGGAAAATCATGGCCAATGTTTCCGATAGAGTCCAGAACAAGTGTCATTGTTTGAAGATAAGGGGCCCTATTTTACCATTTTGATTCTAAGTGCTGGGTGGACTTGAAACTGGGAGTGATTCAGATCTGACTTTTAGACCTGTTCTGAGGCACCCCCATATGCACTCTGCCAGCAAAAATATCAACGATTCCAAATCGCGCTGCAGAAGCTTATGGGCAGGGCTTAACGCACCCAAAACCCTGCAGCTTTGATCGGTGCCTCTAACTGCACATGTGCAGAAAAACAAAATGATAGAATGCTGTTCCACTGCTACATCCCTCACAGGCCGGATAATGCCTTCCCTTGGCTCCCACAGACATTGCCTCACCCCCACAACATTACTGACCCTCCTATCCCCCCACACACCACCACCCAGACCAAGCGCAGGGTCCTCCCCCTTCCGCCCCCCACCCCCACCACCCACCCCCCTCCCACCCCCCCCTATTGATTTCAGGCAGAGCGGCAGTGGACTTCTCTTCCCCCTCCACTGGTCTCAGGCAGAATGGCAGCAGACCCCCCTTCTCCTCCACTGATCTCAGGCAGAGTGGTAACAGACCCACGTTCCCCCCCTCCCCCAACCATCCCCACTGATCTCAAGCAGAGACCCATTGGACGCTAGGCATCTACCTCCTTACTAACTGGAGCGCCCGAATTGGTCCTCTAAGGAGCATGTCTGTTTTGCATCAAATCTGGATGGGCAAACACAGTGGTAAAGGGGGAAGTGCTGGTAAAGTTGGGCGTGCAACCCATTAAATTAATGTAAATGCATGCATTTAGTCCAGATCGTGGCCATTTTTGGGCCTTGGTAAAGGGGAAATGGACACAGAAGCAGGCGTGGATTGTGCAATTTGCCTTAAGTCCAATTTTACCAAGCTTTCATGCCCAAAAATAGGCACAACATGGTGGTAAAATCGGGCCCAAGGGCTAAACCTTTTCGGACTGATGTGAGGAGAAATTTCTTCATCCAAGGAATGGTGAATGTGTAGAATTCATTACCACAGAAAGTAGTTGAGGCCAAAATGTTGTGTGATTCCAGGGAGGAATTAGATGTAGCTCTTGGAGCTAAAGTGGTCAAGGGCTATGGGGGGGGGGAGGCGTGATCAGGGTATTGAATTTGATGATCAGCTATGATCATAAAGAATGGAGGAGCAGGCTCGAAGGCGAAATGGCCTATTCCTACTTCTATTTTTTTAATGTATTTAAACATCCCCTCCCCACTTTTTCACATCCTCCCCCTTCATTTCACTTCCTCCAAATCCCTTCCCCATTCCTTCACATCTCCCCCATTCCATCTCACTTCCTCCACATCCCCTTCTCACTCCTTCAGTACCTTGGCTGCTACCAAGGACCATGAAAGTTGGAGATCCATGGTCACTGATATTTTAAAACATGGTACCTGAGGAAGTAGAATTAAATAAACCTGAAATAAATAGCTGGCATCAGTAATAGTCATAATGAAACTATCAGGCTGTCAGTAAAATGAATCTGGTTCATAAGTCTCCTGTGGAGAAGGAAATGTGCTATCCTATATTCTGGCCTATACGTAATTCTAGATCCACAACTTAACAAGCCACTCAGTTGTATTCAAAAAGGTAGCTCACTGCCTCTCTTCAGGAGTAATTTGCGTTGAGCAGTAATGCTGGCTTTGGCAGTGATACCATATTCAGGGAATGAATAATAAAAAAAACTCAATTGTTAATTTATGAACACATAACCATCTCTCCAGTGTAGTACTGAGGATGTACCACATTGTTACTGACTTTGTCATTCAGGTGAGATATTAAGACAAAGTTCTAGCTGTCATTTGTAGTGAAAATTAGACTCTATAGCACTATTTAAATAATAACCAAGAAGTACCCCAGAATCCTAGTTCCCCTGACAATCAACAAATCAAAAGGACAGATCGATTGTTTACATTTCCATTTGTTAGACATTGCCACTGCAGAACAGTTAATTCACTTCATAAGTGATTCATATGTGAAATACTTTGGGACATTATAATATGATGAGATGCCACGTAAATTTAAATAATGTGTTACTTAATTATCTGTGAGTTCAGCGAATGGAATTGTGAGAGACACCACTGAGACTACTTATGCAAACTAGAATTGGATTGGCTTGTTGAATTTGTGTATTTTTTTAAAAGATGGAAGCAGACAGGATGGACTCTGGACTGGGCAGTGGGTCAGATTTTAATGATTAAAACAGAGCATGAGTGGCAACCTGCCAATAACTTTTAAAATAAATAAAGGTCCTACTGATGCAGCAAATTATTTGGCCTCTTCGAAGAACTTACTACTTTACCCCCAGGTGATTTGATTACGCATTTTGAAGTTGAAATTCACACAGTTCTCGATTTCTCAGGATGACTAAGTTACTTTGCAATTCATACACAGCACCCATATGTAACCAGTAGCATTTCGTGCCAAGCTAGTCTGACTTCACAGGTACAGATTTATAATTGAATGTCTTGTGACAAAACACACAACTGCATTTGCTAATCTCCCTATTTATTGATTGTTCCCATGATCTCTGAAAAACAATCCTAAAACAACAATTAATTTGATTCCTTTTAAAGACAAAAAAGCAAATGCTGGAAATGTGAAATAAAAACGGAAAATTCTGAAAATTTACAGCTTATCAGTCACCAGAAATTTACCACCAGAATTGAATTGAGTTCTCACAAGATTAAGGAAATTTGGCATGTCAGCTATGACTCTCACTAACTTGCAAGATGCAAAATAAAAAGCATTCTTTCTGGTTGTATCACAGCTTGTTATGGCTCCTGCTCTGCCCAAGACCGCAAGAAACTACAAAAAGTCATGAACGTACACCAATCTATCACGCAAACCGCCTCCCATCCACTGACGCTGTCCACAATTCCTGCTGTCTTGGAAAAGCAGCCAGCACAATTAAGAACTTCATGCACCCTGGCCATTTTCTCTTCCACCTTCTTCCAATGGGAAAAAAGTACAAAAGTCTGTGATCACATACAACCAATTCAAGAACAGCTTCTTTCCTGCTGCCATCAGACTTTTGAATGGACCTACCTTGCATTAAGTTGATCTTTCTGTACGCCTTAGCTATGACTGTAACACTAAATTCTCCACTCTCTCCTTTTCTTCTTTAGGAACAGTATGCTTCATCTGTATAGCACGCAAGAAACAATATTTTTCACTGTATACTAACACATGTGCCAATAAGAAATCAAATCAAATCAGAAGAAAGGAAACACTGTATTTATCTAACACTTCTTATAGACTCACGCTCCAAAGTGCTTTACATTTAAATATTTATACATTTAAACATTGTTGCAGTGCGGCTAATGTTGTAATCTAGGAAACACAACAACCAATTTGCACACGGCAAACTCCCATAAACAGCCAAAAAATACCACAGTTAAAAGAGCTGGACATAAGCTAAGAATTCTGTGGCACTAATTAACTCACCTCTTGACTTCCCAAAGCCTGTCCACCATTTATACAGCACAAGTCAGGAATGTAATACTCTCTACTCACCTCAATAAGTACAGGTCCAATAACACTCAGCTCAGCTCCACCCAGGATAAAACAGCCCACACGATCAGCACCACCGTTCCTCCATTACCAATGCACAGGGTGGATTTTGCCAGATTTTGTGTTGGGCACTTTGGGCAGTGGGACGGTTTGGGCTAATCTAGGGTGTGTGTTGTCAAGGGTCACTTATAGTGTGGGAATAGTGGCAAAGCAGGTAACAGGTCTGGCACCATGCAGTCAGTGTCCAGGTGAGTTGTCCAGGGAAGTTAATTTTAGTTGATGTATGGCACATTCCGAAATGTGTGTGTTTTGGACAGCCGGTTTTGAGAAAGTGTTTCTTTATACCCAGAGAATATCTCTTCCCTCTGTTAGGGAAGAGATGTGGCACCAGATGCACTCTTAAAAAATACTCCTTTGCTTCATAAACTAATCATTGAATCTTTTTGATATCAAGAAAAAGTTGATGCAATTGCCCACTATCTCCTAACATTAAAACATAGCTGCAAGAGAAGCATAACGCTACATGAACTTGTTTGCAAATAAGGTCATGAAAATATATTAAGCAAATTATACTATGCATGACATAATACGGAAAGAATCTTTGAATTAAAACCCATTAATTATTTATTTGTAAACTTACATTATCACTGCAATGAAGTTGCTGTGAAAATCCCCTAGTTGCCATACTCCAGCACCTGTTCAGGTATACTGAGGGAGAATTTAGCATAGCCACTGCACCTAGCTAGCACACGTTTTGGATTGTGAGAGGAAATCAGAGCACCCGGAAGAAACTATGCAGACACGGGGAGAACGTGCAAACTCCGCACAGTGATCCAAGCTGGGAATTGAACCCAAGACCCTGGCACTGTAAGGCAGCAGTGCTAACCACTATGCCATCATGCCATCTGGTAGACCTGGTTACTGGAAATATTGGCATATATTCACTTAGCCTGCTTCTATTCTGCAAAAAAGACTCTGACTATCCACCCTATCTATGCCTCTCATAATTTTGCAGATCTCTATCAGGTCAGTCCTCAACCTCTGACTTTCCAGTGAAAACGATTTGAGTTTACCCAATCTCTCCTTATGCCTAAAATCCTCCAGACCAGGCAACATCCTGGTAAATCTTCTTAGCACCGTCTCCAAAGCATCCGCATCTTTCTGGTAGGGTGGTGGCCAGAACTGGATGCAATATTCCAAATGTGGCCTAAGTCAAGTTTTATATAGTTGTAACATAACTTGTCAATTTTTATACCGTTGCCCCAGATGATGAAGGCAAGCATGCTGTATGCCTTCTTGACCACCTTATCCACCTGTGTTACTTTTCAGGGATCTCTGGGCCTCTATACCTGGATCCCTCTGTATGCCAATGCTCCGAAGGGTTCTGCCATTTACAGTATAATCCGCACCTGAATTTGATCTTTGAAAATGCATCACCTCACATTTGTCCAGATTAAACTCCATCTGCCATTTCTTTGCCCAAGTCTGCAATCCGTCCTGCTGCGTCCTTTGACAACCCTTGTCACTATCTGCAACTCCACCAATTTTAGTGTCATCCGCAAACTTAATAATTAGACCACTTATATTTTCCAATAGATCATCTTATATTTTGCAGCAGTAAATCCCATGCGGACATGGAAATCACACTGAATGAAATATATACCACTACAAATTGAGATGAAACATCCCGAGGCCTTGTTCATCGTGGCTGGGGACTTCAACAAGCTCAAGAGCGTACTATGAAGTTACCACTGACATGTCTCCTGTTCCACCAGAGGCCCAAACATCCTTGACCACTGCTACACTGAGATCAAACAGGCCTACTGCTCTATCGCCCACCCACACTTTGGCAAATCAGACCACAAGGCTCTCCTGACTTACAAGCAAAAACTGAAGGAGGAGAATCCATCAAAGAAAGTCATGCAATGTTAGTCTGAGGAATTGGATGATCTCCTACGGGAACTCTACGACCAACCTTAACCAATATGCTATTATAGTAACTGACTTCATCAGTAAGTGTGTAGAAGACATTGTGCCAAAGAAGCAAATCTATGTGTTTCCCAACTGGAAACCATGGATGAACCAAAGTCTAAGTCTGAAGCGTTCAAGTCAGGTGAACCTGACCTATACAAGAAAGCCAGATAGGATCTAAGGAGATCCATCAAAGATGCCAAAGACAGTACCGGACCAAGGAAGAGTCCCAAGTTAGCCACACAGGCCCCTGTCAACTATGGCAAAGACTGCAAGACATAACAGGCTACAAGATGAAAGAATGCAAAATCACCAGCTCCAACAGGCCCCTTCCTGATGAGCTCAATGCATTCTACACCCATTCTGAGCAAGAGGTCAGCAAGAGCATTCCCTCCACCTTGGAAGCCTTGTATCTGAGGTCACCATTGCAGATGTCAGAGCAGTTTTCTCAAAGGCCAACCCACGGAAAGTGACTAGCTTGAATGAGATATCCGGAAGAGCACTCAGATCCTGTGTGGCTCGGCTGGCAGGGGTATTCGCAAACATCTTCAACCTCTCAGTCTGAGGTCCCTATCGGCTTCAAGACAACGACCATTATATCAGTAACAAAGAAAAGCCAAGCAGCATATCTTAATGACTATTGTCCGATGGCTCTGACATCCATCATTATTGCTAATCATGGCACAAATCAATTCTAGCTTCCCGGACAGCATGGATGCACTACGGTTCGCCTACCGCTGCAAAAGGTCCACATCAGATGCCATCTCCCTGGCCGTGCACTCAACCCGGGAACACCTATATAACAAAAACACCCACGTTAGACTCCTATTTATTGACTATAACTCAGCCTTCAATACCGTTATTCCTAAGAAACTCATCTCCAAACTCCATTGCCTGGGCCTCGGCACCTCCCTCTGCAATTGGATCCTGAACTTCCTAATCCACAGACCACAGTCAGTAAGGATATGCAACAACACCTTCTCCACAGTGCCCAACAGGGCTGTGTTCTCAGCCCCCTACTATACTCCTTATACATCATACACATACACTGTATGACCAAATTTCCCTCCAACTCGATTTTCAAGCTTACTGACAACAGCACCATAGTGGGTCAGATATGAAACAATGATGAGACAGAGTACAGGAATGAGGTAGAGAATCCAGTGCGGTGACACTAATGTCAGCAAAATGAAGGAGATTGTCATTGACTTCAGGAAGTGTAAAGGAAGACATGCCCTGTCTGCATCAAAGGGGATGAAACAGAAATAGTCAAGGGCCTCAAGTTTTCAGGTGTCCAGATCACCAACAATCTATCATGGTCCCCCCCATGCTAACACTATAGATAAGAAAGCCCACCAATGTCTCTACTTTCTCAGAAGACTAAGGAAATTTGGCACGTCAGCCAAGATTCTCACCAACTTTTACAAATGTACCATAGAAAGCATTCTTTCTGGTTGTATAATAGCTTGATAAGGCTCCTGCTCTGCCCAAGACTGAAAGAAACTACAAAACGTGCTAAATTTAGCCCAATCCATTACGCAAACAAGCCTCCTATTCATTGACTTTGTCTACACTACCCTCTGCCTTGGCAAAGCAGCCAACATAATTAAGGACCCCACGCACCCAGGGCATTCTCTCTTCCACTTTCTTCCATCAGGAAAATGATACAGAAGTCTGAGGTCACGTACAACCAACACAAGAACAGCTTCTTCCCTGCTACCATCAGATTTTTGAACGGACCTACCCTGCATTAAGTTGATCTTTCTCTACACCATAGCTATAACTGTAACACTACATTCTGCACTCTCCTGTTTCCTTCTCTATGAATGGTATGCTTTATCTGTATAGTGCAAGAAACAATACTTTTCACTGTATGCTAATACAGGTGACAATAATAAATTAAATCAAAATCATTTATGTGTGCTTTGAAGGTCTCAGCACTCACTCATCATTAACACCACTAATTAATGATCTCTGTTCTGAAAAGCACCATTCCACCGCTACTCTCTGTCTTATATGACCAAGCCAGTTCTGTATCCATCTAGCTGGCACATGGCAGATCCCATGAAACTTTACCTTTACCTATGTGGCATTGTTGGCACAGTGGTTATCACTGCTGCCTCACAGCACCCGCCTCCCAAGTTCAATTCCTGGCTTTGGGTCATTGTGCGGAGCCTACATGTTCTCCCCACGTCCGCATGGGTTCCCTCCGGGGCATCGGTTTCTTCCCAGAGTCTGAAAGACGTGCTCGATAGGTGCAATGGCCATGCTAAATTCTCCCTCAGTGTACCTGAACAGGTAGGGGGGTGTGGCAACTGAGGGACTTTCACAGGAACTTCATTGCTGTATTAATATAAGACTACTTGTGACACTGATAAATAAACTTTAAACCTTTTGTACAAGCCTATCATGAGGGGCCTTGTCAAATGCCATGTAGCCAACATCCATTGTCTTTCCCTCATCAATCGTTCTTGTCACCTCTTCAAAAAAAAACTCAATCAACTTAGTGAGACATGGCCTTTCCACACAAAACCATGCTGCCTATCATTAACAAGTCCATTCGCTTCCAAATGTGAATAAATCCTTTCTCTCAGTTTAGAACTGAGATTAGGAAGATTTCTTCACTCAGAGGGTGGTGAATATTCAAATTCACTGTTCCAGAGGGCTGTGGAGGCTCAGTTATTGAATATGCTTAACACTGAGATCTACACACTAAAAATATCACGGAATACAGATAGTGCAGAAAAATGGTGTTGAAGTAGAAGACTGGCAATAATCTAATTGAATGACAGAGTAGGTTCAAAGGGCTGACTGACCTACTCATGCTTTTATTTCTCATGTTGCTATGTTACTTACTAGAATGAGAAGTGATTTGCTGTTTGTGCATTCACGGCCCTGTCAATGTGGGCAAGGAGCAGAAAATTCACTCCTAATAGCTCCTGTAACTTGTGTGCATGTGCCAAACCTGATATCCTGTGGGTCCACTCCCCTTGGACCTTTAGGGTATAGAAATTGCTGTTAGTGAGGTAACTCCAGGTGGAGAATGGCAAAGGTGGATGCACTTTCAGAATTGACAATTGTTTGAACATGATGTACTGCTAGTCAAGGAGATGCCTCATTCTTGCGAAAGCTGATTAAAGTGGGGATTGTCTCTTTGAGCCCATGGCCTTGATATCTTGGAAAGGTGCTGAGATTTCTCTGGCCTCTTTCTTATATTCCTCTCTGTCATAATAATGAAAGCAACGTACTGCAGATGCTGGAGATCTGAAATAAAAACAAAAAGTATTGGAAAAACTGAGCCGATCTGGCAGAATCTGTGGAGAGAAATACAGCTAAAACATTCCAAATCCAATGTGACTGTTTGAAATTGAAGGGGGGTGGCAATGTGTTGTGTCTTATGTTGTTGGTGGAGGGTGTGGTGGTCAGGTGAAACAAAATTGATAGATTAGAGGGTGGGAGATGTCATGTAACAAAAGGATCCTTTCGTGGTAGTAGTAAAGAAGCAAAGCATTGGTCCAGAATAGATGTTAATAGCAGAATAAAGGTAATCTCAGTCAGAAAACAAAAACATGAAAACAAAATAAAAAATAACAACATGAGAAATAAAAAATCAAAATGGAGGAGAGAGTTCATGGTCTGAATTGGTGGTAGTCAACATTGAGACCAGAAGGAAGTAAAGTGCCAAATTGGAAGATGAGATGCAGTTCCTCCAACTTGTGTTAGACTTCACTGGAAGACTGCAGCAGGTCAAGAACAAATAGGAACATGAGAACAAGGTGGTAAACTAAAATGGCAAGTGACCAAAAGGTTAGGTCATATTTGTGGAGGTATTCTCCAAAGCAGTCACTTAGTTTGTGTTTGCTCCCCCCAACATAGAGGAGATCTTATTGAGAGTAAAAAAATGCAGTAAAAATGGAAGGAGTTTTTGGGGCACTGGACACAAGGAGGGAAGAGGTAAAGGGGCAGATGTTACACATCCTTCTTCGGAAGGTGTATGAGAAGTGAATGAGGTGCTGGGGGTGATGGAGGACTTGGACACGGGTGTTGTGAAAGGATTGTCTGTTTATAATGCTGACAGGAGAAGGGAAGATGCATTTGGTGGTGACATTATGCTGGATATGCAGAAATTGAAAAATTCTTTCAATTTGGTCTATTACTATTACTACTTCTTTGGACCAATGAATAAAGAACAAGGAAAATTACAGCACAGGAACAGGCTTTTTGGCCCTCCAAGTCTGCACTGATCATGCTATTTGCCTGAACTAAAACCCACTACACTTCCAGGAACCAAATCCCTCTATTCCCATCCTATTCATGTATTTGTCCAGATGCCCCTTACAATGCTTTAATACAATCTTTGGGGTTCCCCCATATCCAACACTGGACAACTCAATCCATGAAGTCCTGGTAACATCCTAGTAAATCTTTTCTGCACTCTATCTAGTTTAATAATATTCTTTCTATAATAGGGTGACCAGAATTGCACACAGTATTCCAAATGTGCCGTACATGTGCTCTTGTACAACTTCAACAAGACATCCCAACTTCTGTATTCAATGTTCTGACTGATGAAACCAAATATGCTGAATGCCTTCTTCACCGCTCTGTCCACCTGTGACTCCACTTTCAAGGAGCTATGAACATGTATCCCTAGATCTCTTTGTTCTGTAACTCTCCCCAGTGTCTTACCATTAACTGAGTAAGTCCTGCCCTGGTTCAATCTACCGAAATGCATCACCTCGCATTTGTGTTCATTAAATTCCATCTGCCATTCATCTGCCCATTGGCCCAATTGATCAAGATCCCATTGCAATTGGAGATAACTTTCTTCTTCTTTGCAGATGACACCAAGACACAATCTTGGTGTCATCTGCAAACTAACTAATTATGCCCTCTATATTCTCATCCAAATCATTAATATAAATGACAAATAACAGTGGGCCCAGCACTGATCCCTGAGACACACCGCTGGTCACAGGCCTCCAGTTTTAAAAACAACTCTCTATTGTCCGCAGCAAACTACCCAGCCTTCAGGAGAACAGTGACCACAACACCACACAACCCTGCCACAGCAACCTCTGCAAGACATGCCGGATCATCGACATGGATGCCATAATCTTATAGAAAGATAGAAACATAGAACATTACAGCACAGCACAGGCCCTTCGGCCCTCAATGTTGTGCCGAGCTATGTTCAATCCCTAGATCAAGCTATCCCCTCCTTATAATTCTGGAGTGCTCCATGTGCCTATCCAATAGCCGCTTAAAAGTTCCTAAAGTGTCCAACTCCACTATCACTGCAGGCAGTCTATTCCATACCCCAACCACTCTCTGAGTAAAGAATCTACCTCGGACATCCCTCCTATATCTCCCACCATGAACCCTATAGTTATGCCCCCTAGTAACAGCCACATCCACCTGAGGAAATAGTCTCTGCACGCCCACTCTATCAATCCCCCTTATCATCTTATAAACCCCTATTAAGTCACCTCTCATCCTCCTCTGCTCTAAAGAGAAAAGCCCCAGCTTCAACCTTTCCTTATAAGACCTACCCTCCAAACTAGGCAGCAACCTGGTAAATCTCCTCTGCACTCTCTTCAATGCTTCCAAATCCTTCTTATAGTAAGGTGAGCAGAACTGCACACAATATTCCAAATGTGGTCTCACCAAGGTCCTGTATAGTTTCAGCATAACCCCACGACTCTTAAACTCAAACCCCTGTTAATAAAAGCTAACACATTATAAGCCTTCTTCACGACTCTATCCACTTGAGTGGCAACCTTCAGAGATCTGTGGATATGAACCCCAAGATCTCTCTGTTCCTCCACATTCCTCAGAACCCTGCCGTTGACCCTGTAATCCGCATTCAAGTTTGTCCTACCAAAATGAATCACTTTGCGCTTATCAGGTTTAAACTCCTTCTGCCACTTTTCAGCCCAGCCCTGCATCCTATCAATGTCTCTCTGCAGCCTACAAGAGCCCTCCATTTCATCCACTACTCCACCAATCTTGGTGTCATCAGCAAATTTACTAACCCACCCTTCAGCCCCCTCTTCCAAGTCATTGATAAAAATCACAAATAGCAGAGGACCCAACACTGATCCCTGTGGTACACCGCTGGTAACTGGCCTCCAGTTTGAAAATTTTCCCTCCACCACCACCCTATGTCTTCTATGAGATAGCCAGTTTCTTCTCCAGTTACTTCCTGCACTGCAGGGTTTCTATGATTCTATGATTTCTATGATTCAATCAGCCAAATTTCCTTCTATCCAATACCTCCTTACTTTCTTTGTGAGCCTACCATGGGAAACCTTATCAAACGCTTTACTAAAATCCATGTATACAACATCAACTGTTCTACCTTCATCTGCACACATAGTTACCTCCTCAAAAAATTCAATCAAATTTGTGAGGCAAGACTTACCCCTCAGGAATCTGTGCTGATTATCCTGGATTAAGCTAAATCTTTCCAAATGGTCATAAATCCTATTCTTCAGGACCTTTTCCGTTAACTTACCAACCACCAAAGTAAGACTAACTGGCCTATAATTACCAGGGTAATTCCTATTTCCTTTCTTGAAGAGAGGAACAACATTCACCACTCTGCAGTCCTCTGGCACAATCACCATTCTTTTATTTCTCACATAAGAGTAAAAGGGGCATGCTTCACTGGGATAGTGATATAAGAGAGCGTGGAGTCAAGGCCATCACAAACCTTTTGGCAATGGGGCACAATGGTAATATGAGGACACGCTTCACCAGGACAGCTATATAAGAACAGATGGGGTCAAGGCCATCACTGACAGTTTGGTAATAGAGCATACTGGACCAGCAAGGGCCACACTTCACCAGAAAAGCAACATAACAGAGCATGGGATCAAGGCCATCACTGACATTTTGGCAATGGAGCGCATTGGACCTGCGAGGGACATGCTTCACCTGGACAGGGATATTAGAGAGCGTGGGGTCAAGACTGTCACTGACCTTTTGGCAATGGAGCACACTGGACCTGAGAGGGATACATTTCACTGGGAGAAGGCCGTCACACACCTTTTGGCAATAGAACACACCGGACCTGTGAGGGACATGCTTCATCGGGACAGCCCTTTCAGACAGCTTGCTGAGTTTGAAAAATTGAATAATGGCATCACAGGAAGCAGTAAGTTGACTGGTTAGTGAGTAACTGATATCAGAGACTGTGTTTGAATAGCTGCAGTTAAGAGAATCATTATTTATTGGGAAAGGTATTATTTATTATCTGTACCTAGATTTGGTCTAATCTAAAGCATTAGTTTTACATTTGAGGCACGTCAGGTGAGGACAGCGAAGCAGAATGTATGACATATCATATTTGATTTGATTTATCATTGTCACATTATTGGGCCACAGTGAAAAGTATTGTTTCTTGTATGCTATACAGACAAAACAATCTGTTCATGTAGTACATAGGGAGAATGAAAGGATAAGGTGCAGAATATAGAGTTGCAGTAACAGATAGGGTGAAGAGAAAGATCAGCTTAATATATGAAATGTCCATTCACACTACTGGACAGCTGCCAGTATTCTGGATGACCACATGTCCAGGAAGTGCTCCCAGCTGCAGAAACTGGAGCTTGGGTTTCAGAGGTTGAGCAGTGGGTGGAGACACTGTAGTGCATCCGCGAGGCTGAGAGTTACATGGATAGCACACTGAGAGAGGTGGTCGCGCCACAGCTCAAGGGACTAGGGGAAAGAAGCGAATGGGTGACCACCAGGCAGTCTAGGAAGAACAAGCAGGTAATGCAGGAGTCTCCTGTGTTCCCCTTCACTAACCAGTATTCTACTTGGAAGCTGCTGAACTGGTACCTCAAAGCAGTGCAATCACGGCCAGGTTGCCAGTGCCACAAGCAGCTTAACTGTACAGGGTAGAAGGAAAAAGAAAGGAAAAACAATAGTGATAGGGGATTCATTAGTCAGGGGAGCAGACAGAGGTGTTTCTGTGGCTAAAGGTGTAACTCCAGGATACTGCGTTGCCTCCTTGGTGGCAGGGTCATCCTGAATGGAGAGGATGATGAGTTAGTAATCATAGAATCATAGCATCCCTACAGTGCAGAAGGAGGCCATTTGGCCCATCAAGCCTGTATTGAAAACAATCCCACCCTACTGATCCCCCTAACACTAAGGGGCAACTTAGCACGGCCAATCAACCTAACTTGCACATATTTGGACTGTGGGAGGAAACTGGAGCACCCAGAGGAAACCCATGCAGACACATAGAGAACATACAAACTTCACACAGACAGTGACTGAGGTCAGAATTGAGCCCCAGTTCCTGGCACTGTGCCGTACATATTGGTATCGATGATATAGGTAAAGTGAAGAGCAAGGTCTTGCATCAAGAATTCAGGGAGCTTGGCAATAGATTAAAAAGCAGGACCTCAAAGGTTGCAGGGTAGGATTTTACAGCTTCACTCATCCTGAAACTATAAAATCCAGCCCGAGGTCAATGGACCTTTCCATAAGCCGACCCTCACCCACTCCAATTCCCATGGTGGGTGGGACGATAAAATTCCGGCCGTAATTTCTAGATTACTCCCAGTACCACATGCTAGTAAGTTTAAAAATAGGAAAACAGGGCAGATGAATGCAAGGCCCAAAAGTCAGTGCAGTAGGGAGGGTTTTATTCTCTGGATTACTGGGACTGTTTCTGGAAAAGGTGAGACATGTACAAATGGAACGGTCAGCACCTGAAAAACATTTGGACAAACATCCTTGTGGATAGATTTGCTAGTGCTGTTGGAAAGAGTTTAAACTAGTCTGGCAGAAGGGGCATAGAACATTAGTAAAATAGAGACACATCTCAATATATTAAAGGAAGCAAGTCAGAGTAAGGTTAGCTATATTGAGTGCCAAAAGAATAAGGCAAGTCTGTATGGTCTTCATTTTAATGCTAGGAGTGTAATAGGTAAGTGCAAGTGTGATATTGTTGCCATCACAGAAAAATGGTCAAGGGAAGGGCAGGACTGGCAACTCAACATTCCGGGGTGGTGGTAGAAGGCTGTCTGAGCAACCGGAGGCCGGTGTCCAGTAAAAAGCGGGATGGTGTCGCACTATTAATTTAGGAGTCAATTACTGCAGTAAGGAGAGATGATTCTTGGAAGGTTCTTCAAATGAGGCTTTGTAGATAAAAATTTAGGCAAATAAAGGGGGCAGCCATATTACTGGGAATGCAGTCCCCAAAGAGTCAGCAGGAAAAAGAGGAGCAAATATCCAGACAATTCACTGAGATGTGTAAGAATAACAATCAGATAATTATACTAGGGGATTTCAACTTTCCCAAAAGAAAATGGGAAAGTCACAGTGTAAAAATTTTACAGGGGAGCGTTTTGTGTCAATATGTAGAAGACCCGACAAGGGATGGAGCAGTGCTGGATTTGGTTCTGGGGAATGAAGTCAGACTAGCATTCAAAGTGGCAGTGGGGAAGCATTTTAGTGATAGTGACCACAACATGGTACGGTTCAAGTTTGTTATGCTCAAAGCAAAAGATGGCCTGCAAAAGATGGCTTTGCATTGGGAGCAGGCAGATTTTATTAAAATAAGGCAGGATCTGCCCAAAGTTAATTGGGAACAACTCCTTGCAGAGAAGTCTACAGCAGAGAAGTGGGGGGCATTCAAAAAGGAACTGGGGAGAGTATGGCCAACATGTTTACTATAGGGCAGGCGATGGCCTAATGGTACTATCGCTAGACTATTAATCCAGAAATTTAGCTATTGTTCTGAGGACTTGGGTTCAAATCCTGCCACAGCAGATGGTGGAATTTGAATTCAATAACAAATGCCTGGAATTAAGAATCTACTGATGATGACCATGGAACCATTCTTGATTGGTTCATTAATGTCCTTTCCGGAAGGAAATCTGGCGTCCTTACTTGGTCTGGCCTACATGTGACTCCAGAACCAGAGCTGTGTGATTCACTCTCAGCTGCCCTCTGAAATGGCCCAGCAAGCCACTTAGTTGAAGGGCAACTAGGGATGGGCAATAAATGCTGGCCAGCCAGCGATGCCCTTGTCCCATGAATAAATATAAGCAATAGGTTCAGGGAACTCTGGATGTGGAATGAATGAGGAAGAAGTGAAAGGCTTTGCATTTAGTTTAGTCTAATTTCACAAATAGGCTTACATTAACACTGCAATAAAGTTACTGTGAAAATTCCACGGTCACCATACTCTGGCGCCTGTTCAGGTACACCAAGGAAAAGTTTAGCATGGCCAATGCATCTAACCAGCACTTCTTTTGGACTTTGGGAGGAAGCCAGAGGAAACCCATGCAGACACAGGGAGAACATGCAGCCTCCGCACAGACAGTGAATCATATCTGGAATAAGTTCTCTGGCACTGTGAGGCAGCAGTGCTGACCACTGTGCCAAGGTGCTACCCCAAGTCCAATGCTGCAGCCCTAGAGGAATGTAGAAAGTGTACACATAGGAACTTACAAAAGCAATTAGAAGAGCATAAAAGGGCATGAAAAAGAACTTGGAAATAAGGTTATGGAGAATCCTGAGATATTTTATAAATACATTAAATGGAAGAGGTTAACCAGAGAAAGAATAAGACCCATTAGAGACCAAGGAGGCAATGTTTTCATTGGTCTCCACTCAGGAAAAGGAGAACATAGGTACAGAATTCAAGAAAAGGGACTGTTTGGAACTTGAACAGTTTGACATAAGAAATGAGGAAGTTCTGATGGGTTTAAAAGTGGACAAATACCTAGGCCCAGATGAATTACATCCCAGGCTGCTGTGGGAGACAAGGAAAGAAGTTTCAGAGGCTTTGACACAAATTTTTAATTCCTCTCTGTCACGAGTAAATGCTAACATGTTTCTACTTTTCAAGAAGAGTGGTGGAGATGAACCAGGAAATTACAGACCAGTGAATCTCATGTCAGTGGTAGGGAAATTATAGGAGAAAATTCTGAAGGAGGGAATTAATCTCCACTTGGAAAGGTGTGGGTTAATTAAGGATAGTCAGCATGGCTTTGTCAGAGGAAGTTCATACATAACAAATTTGTTAGAATTTCTTGAAAATGTGATTGAGTGTCTGGATGAGGGAAGCGTCGTTGATGCAGTTTAAATGGATTTCAGCAAAGCTTTTGAAAATGTCCCATGTGCGAGACTGATTGAGAAACATAGAGTAGGGGGAGGCCATTTGGCCCTTCAAGCCTGCTTCGCCATTCATTACAATCATGGCTGATCATTGAACTCAATAGGTTGATCCTGCTTTTATCCCATAACCTTTGATCCCATTCACCTCAAGTGCTATATCCAGCCGCCTCTTGAATAAATTCAATGTTTTGGCATTGACTACTTCCTGTGGTAATGAATTCCACAGGTTCACCACTCTTTGGGTGAAGAAATATCTCCTCACCTCCAACCTAAATGGTCTACCCTGAATCTTCAGACTTGGTTCTGGACTCCCCCACCATCGGGAATATCCTCCTTGCGTCTACTGGTCTCGTCCTGTTAGAATTTTAAAAGTCTCTATGAGATCCCCCCTCACTTGTTTGAACTCCAGCGAAAACAATCCTAACCTGGTCAATGTCTCCTCATATATCAATCCCACCATCCCCGGAATCAGCCTGGTAAACCTTTGCTGCGCTCCCTTGAGAGCAAGAACATCCTTCCTCAGAAAAGGAGACTAAAACTGCACACAATACCGTAGGTGCGGCCTCAGTAAGGCCCTGTATAATTGCAACACATCCCTGCTCCTGTACTCAAAACCTTTTGCAATGAAGGCCAACATGCCATTTGCCTTCTTTACCGCTTCTGCACCTGTATGCTTACCTTCAGTGACTGGTGCACAAGGAAACCCAGGTCCTGCTGCACGCTCTCCCAATTTACAGCCATTCAGGTAGTAATCTGCCTTCTTGCTTTTGCTTTCAAAGTGGATAACCTCACATTCATCCAAAATATAATGCATCTGCCATTGATTTGGCTACTCACCCAACCCGTCCAGATCATCCTGAAGGATCTCTGCATCCTTGTCACAGTTCACCCTCCAAACCAACTTGGTATCATTTGCAAATTTTGAAACGTTACATTTTATTCCCTTATCCGAATTATTCATATATATTGTAATAGCTGGGGTCCCAGCACCGATCCCTCTGGCATCCCACTCGTTACTGCCTGCAAACTTGAAAAGCACCCATTAATTCCTACACTTTGTTTCCTCTCTGCCAACCAGTTTTCTATCAATCTCCATACACTTCTCCCTATCTCATACGCTTTAACCTTGCACGATAATCTCTTATACGGGACTTTGTCAAACGCTTTCTGAAAGTCCAAATATATCACATCGATTGGCACTGCCTTGTCAACTCTACTAGTTGGTTGAAGCCTATGGAATTCAGGGAACGTCGCAAGATGAATCTGAAACTGGCTTAGTGATAGGACACAAAGGGTGGTGGTAGAAAGCTATTTGAGTGACTGGAGGCCAGCATCCAGTGGCCTACCACAAGGTTCAGTGCTGGATTCCTTATTGTTTGTTACATACATAAATGATATAGATGATAAAGGGGAATGATAAGCAAGTTTGCAGATGGCACCAAGATTGGTAGGGTAGTTAACGGGGAAGAAGAAGGTCATATGTTACAGGAAGACATAGATGGGTTGGTCAGATGGGCAGAGCAGTGGCAGATGGTATTTAACCATGAAGCGATACACTTTGGAAGAAGCAACAAGACAAGGGAGTAGTGAATGGCAGGACAGTAGGAAGCATGGAGGAACAGATGGATCTTGGTGTACTTATTCACAGATACCTGAAGGAGGTGGTTTCGGTGAATAGGGTAGTTAAGAAGGCATGTGGCACACATGTTTTCATAAATCATGGCATCAAATATAAGAGCAAAGAAGTAATGTAGGATTGTAAGGAATGTTAATAGAACATAGAACACTACAGTACAAACAGGCCCTTCGGCCCACAAGTTGCGCCGATCACATCCATACCTACCAGGCCATCGAACTATCTATAACTCCCAATCCCATTAAATCCCATATACTCATCCAGAAGTCTTTTAAAAGACCCCAGCGAGTTTGCCTCCACCACCACCGATGGCAGCCGATTCCACTCACTCACCACCCTCTCAGTGAAAAACTTATCCCTGACATCTCCTCTGTACCTGCTCCCCAGCACCTTAAACCTTGTCCTCTCGTAGCAACCATTTCAGCCCTGGGAAACAGCCTCCGAGAATCCACCCTATCTATCCCTCTCAACAGTTTATAAACCTCTATCAGCTCGCCACTCAACCTTTGTCTCTCCAGGGAGAAGAGACCTAGCTCCCTCAACCTATCTTCATAAGGCATGCCTCCCAATCCAGGCAACATCCTTGTAAATCTCCTCTGCACCCTCTCAATGGCTTCCACATCCTTCCTGCAGAGAGGCGACCAGAACTGCAGTGGGGTGTGACAAGGGTCTTATAAAGTTGCAGCATTACCTCCCGACTCCTAAACTCAATCCCATGATTAATGAAGGCTAGCACACCATTGCTTCTTAACCACATCCTCAACCTGAGAGGCCGATTTAAGAGTCCTATGGACCCGGACCCCAAGGTCCTTCTGATCCTCAATACTGCTAAGAGTCCTACCCTTGATATCGTACTCTTTCATCCCATTGGACCTGCCGAAATGGACCACTACACATTTATCCGAATGTTGGTTCAGCCACAGCTGTAGTACTGTGTGCAGTTCTGGTCACCCCACTATAGGAAGGAAATGATTGCACTAGAGGAGGTACAGGGATGATTCATCAGGGTGCTGCCTGGGATGAAGCATTTGAGTTATAAGGAGAGATTGCATAGGCTTGGATTGTTTTCTTTGGAGCAAAGAAGACTGAAGGGGGGATATGATTGAGATGCATAAGATTATGAGGAGTATGGGCACAGTGAATAAAAGCAGTTGTTCCCCTTGGTTGACGGGTCAACCTTTAGCGTAAAGGGCAGGAGATTCAGAGGAGATATGAGAAAAAAAAGTCAAAGGGTCATGGGAATCAGGAATGCACTGTTTGGGAAGTTGGTGGAGGCCAGAAATCTTACAACCTTTAAGAAGTATTTGCATAAGCACTTGAAACATCATAACACTCAAGAATATGGGTTAAGTGCTGGAAAATGGGATTAGCGTGGCTTTAGTGGTAGCTAAAGTTGGTGCAGTCTCAATGGGCTGAAGGGCCTTTTCTGTGCTGTACAACTCGATGGCTATGTGGATGAGGGAACCAAATGTAAAATTTCCACATTTGCTGATGACACAAAACTGGGCCAGGTTGTGAGTTGTGAAGAGGATGTAAGAAGGCTCCTAGGAGATTTAGTCAAGTTGAGTGACTGGACAAAACATGGCAGATGCAGTACAACACGGCTAAATATAAAGTTATACACTTTGATGGAGAAAACAGAAAGGAAGATAAATGTTGATATGTTAGGATGTACAAAGGAATCTGGGTGTCATTGCACGCCAGTAAGTGGAAGTGGAGAGATGGGTGCAGCAAACAATCAGAAAGGCAAATAGTACGTTGCAGAAGATTTAGGTTCAGAAGTAGGGACATCTTACTGTAGTTATACAGGATCTTGGTGAGAGCACATCTGGAATTATGCATGCAGTTTTGATCTTCCTACCTTGCCATAGAGGGAGTTCAGCGGAGGTTCACTCAGTTCAAACTGGGATTAACGCAACTGTTCTATAATGAAAGATTGGTTTGGCTGGTCTGTGTTCACATCAGGAGGATGAGAGGAGATTTAATTGAAACATGTAAAATTCCAACAGGGCTGGACAAACGAGATGCAGGGAGGATGTTTTCCCTCGTTTGGACATCTAGAACCAAGGATACAGTCTCAGGATACAGGGTAGACCATTTAGGACTGAGATGAGGAAAAATTCTTCACTTAAAAGGTTAGTGAACCTGTGGAATTCTCTATCACAAAAGGCTGTGGAGGCCAAGTCTCTAAATACATTTGAGAAAGAGATAGACTTTTTTTTAGATTTTACTGGCATCAGGAGTCTGGAAAGTGGGAATATGGCATTGAGATGCAGGTTTAGCCATGATCATATTGAATGGCACAGCAAGCTCAAAGGGCGAATGGCCTACTTCTGCTCCTACTTTCTATGTTTGGTTAATTTTAACTCAGGAGAAATAGAGGATGTTTTTGGAGACAATGACATGGTACAAGTGAAAAAGAACATTACATTCCAAAGCCAAATTTGAAATAAAAGAACTTCATGTTTAAAGTTGTGCATAGAATCATAGAAGCCATACAGTGCAGAAGGAGATCATTTGGCTATTGAATCTGCGCAATCCCACCTGGGCCCTTCTGCCATAACCCCACATACTCCGCACTAGTCCCTCTAACCTATGCATCCCAGGGCGCTAAGGGGCAATTTAGCATGGCCAATGCACCTAACCTGCATATCTTTGGATTGTGGGAGGAAACCAGAGCACCTGGAGGAAACACATGCCGACACACAGAGAATGTGCAAATTCCACACAAACAAAGACTCAAGCCAGAAATCGAACCAAGATCCCTGATGCTGTGAGGCAGCAGTGCTAACACTTGCTGCTGTGCCGTCCATCATTGTTGTTACACGGTTGGTCAGGTCTTCCAAATGTGCAACCATGGAATATGGCTGTGTGTTGTATTGTGATAATAGGAGGTCAGCAGTTAGGAATACGCATGGGTCAAACAGACTAGTTCTTGGTCTGCCCTACCCCACTCATCGTAAACTTGCATGGACATCATGCTGATTCGTATTTAGTGCATGGACACAAATCTGATGGTCACAGTCAGTCTGCGATGAATTGCATGCTATGATCAAGTTAGGAGCTGGTTTCAAAGTGACCGCCTACAGAGGGGTATACAACTTGGCTAGTCATATGAAAATAGCTTAACAATGTCTTCCACCTAATTGCAATTCTAACCAAATTAAACATCTCAAGGCAATGAAATGTGAATCAGATGTCAAGAAAGAGTTGTATGATTGGGAGAGTTGATCAATTATGTTGTTGGAGAGATAGATTTGATGAGATTTACAAAGAAGAAGATAGAATCCTACAGTGCAGAAGGAGGCTATTCGGCCATCGAGTCTGCACCGACCACAACCCTACCTAGGCCCTATCCCGATAACCGATGCATTTACCCTAGTTAGTCCTTCTGACACTAAGGGGTAAGTTAGCATGGCCAATCCACATAACCACACATCTTTGAGGAAACTGGAGCACCCAGAGGAAACCCATGCAGACACAGGGAGAATGTGCAAACTCCACACAGTGACCCAAGCTGGGAATCAAACTCGGGTCCCTCGTGTTGTGAGGGAACAGTGCTAACCACTGTGCCACCGGACCACCCATACGGTGAATCATAGAATCCTACAGTGCGGAAAGAGGGTAGTTACAGTTGTGGCATCTCTGTCCTATCCCCTGATTTTTGGTTGTTGATATGTCCAGCATTGAACTGACCGCTCCCCATCTTGACGTCTACTGCATGATGCACAGAGATCCACCTCCAATATGAGACCATTGAGTGCCTGCCCCTACATTATGTCTTTCCCTTTGACTATGACTCTGCCACCTGTGCCCAGTATGAAGTTAGAAACCCCAAGCATCAAAGTGTGTGAGAGGGTCATCATGCCCTGTGCACACAATGCTGGACATGACTGAGACAGGACTGACTGGCTCTCCCCCTTCCCGGACCGGGTCAAGGACAGTCTTTCCAAGCTTAGCCATCTAAATGATGTACTTTGTCACAAAACACTCTTTCCATTATCTCTGCACAGGACTGTACTTTCATTCTGGCCTCAGTATGTTTTCCTCACCTCTTTGATTTGATTTGATTTATTATGGTCACATGTATTAATATACAGTGAAAAGTATTGTTTCTTACATGCTATACAAACAAAACATACCATTCGTAGAGAAGGAAGCAAGAGAGTGCAGAATGTAGTGTTAGTCATAGCTAGCGTGTAGAGAAAGATCAACTTAATGCTGGTAAGTCCATTCAAAAGTCTAACAATAGCAGGGAAGAAGCTATTCTTGAGTTGATTGGTACATGACCTCAGACTTTTGTATCTTTTTCCCGAAGGAAAAAGGTGAAAGAGAGAACGTTTGGGATGTATGGGATCCATAATCATGCTGGCTGCTTTGCCGGGGCAGTGGGAAGTGTAATCAGAGTCAATGGATGGGAGGCTGGTTTGTGTGATGGATTGGGCTACATTCACAACCTTTTGTGATTCCTTTTAGTCTTGGGAGAGAAGGAGCCATATCAAGTTGTGATACGATCAGAAAGAATGCTTTTTATGGTGTATCTGTAAAAGTTGGTGAGAGTAGTAGCTGACATGCCAAATTTCCTTATTTCTGAGAAAGTCGAGGCATTGGCAGACTTTCTGAACTACATATAGTTATATCTTTATAGTTAACCTCTTCAGTCATATGTCTGTTTGCACCCTTTCCCAGTCTCCCCAATCTCCAGCCAAGCCTTTGCCCTCCAGCCTTGTCCCACTGCCTGGTTTGGAATGGAAGTGTTGCTTCTGACCCCTGCTTAAGTACTTGCTGCTCTTGGCTGTGCAACCTGCACAGCCTGCATCCTCTTGGCTAACATTCAAAACTGAGAGCCACCAACAAAATCTTTTACTTACCATCTTTGTACAATATCACATACAGTTAACACATTCATCGTTGGGCATTTTAATAGTGCTTGTCTTGTGAATAGTCGAACCTGTTCTCATGTTCCTACGTCATGGTACGGCAGTGACTGCAGTACGGCAGCTGAAAGGCTGCTGATCTTCCCGGGGGGTGACTGCCAGTGGCCTTGATGGTGCACTCGTGTAACCCTGGGTCTCAAATTACAGTAGTCTGAGCTAGCTGATAGGCAATATCAAGGCACTGTGGCACTGCTGGGAGCACAAATGTTCTGATGTGGGTATGCCGGCGTTGGACTGGCGTAAACACAGTAAAAAGTCTGACAACACCAGGTTTTAGTCCAACCTATTTATTGGATAATATACTCACAAGCTTTCGGGGTTAGCCCCTGACGAAGGGGTTAGTCACCTGACGAAGGGGCTAACCCCAAAAGCTTGTGAGTATATTATCAAATAAATAGGTTGGACTAAAACCTGGTGTTGTCAGACTTTTTACAGCACAAATGTTGTCAGCCTGAGAGAAGGCTTTAGGTTTGTACTCCATGGGGCCACCTTCTCTCTCAGAGGCATCCCTTGAGAAATTTTAGTAATCTGCTGGAGCATCAAATTGTCCCACCAAAAACTTTATGGTGGGACAATTGAGGAACAGTGGAGGACTTTCAAAGCGATCTTTCACAGTGCTCGGCAGAAGTATATACCAGTGATAAGGAAGGACTGTAGAAAAAGAGACAATCAGCCATGGATATCTAAGGAAATAAAGGAGGGTATCAAATTGAAAGAAAATAGGTACAAAGTGGCAAGGATTAGTGGGAACCTAGAGGATTAGGAAATCTTTAAAAGTCAGCAGAAAGCCACGAAAAAGAAACGTAAAATGGATTACACGAGTAAACTAGCTCAGAATATAAAAACAGATAGCAAAAGTTTCTACAAATATATAAAACAAAAAGAAGCGGCTAAAGTAAACATTGGTCCTTTAGAGGATGAGAAAGGGGATGTAATAACTGGAAATGAGAAAATGGCTGAGGCATTGAACAGGTATTTTGTGTCAATCTTCACAGTGGAAAACACAAATAACATGCCAAAAATTGATGACAGGAAGGCTATGGCAGGTGAGAATCTAGAAACTATCATTATCACAAAAGAGGTAGTGTTAGGCAAGTTAATGGGGCTGAAGGTACACAAGTCTCCTGGTGCTGATGGAATGCGTCCCAGGATAATAAAAGTGATGGCGAGAGAAATAACAAATGCACTAGTGATAATTTACCAAAATTCACTGGACTCTAAGGTGGTTCTTGTAGATTGGAAAACAGCAAATGTGATGCCACTGTTTAAAAAAGGAGGTAGACAAAAGGCAGGTAACTATAGGCTGGTTAGCTTAATTTCTGTAGTAGGGAAAATGCTTGAATCTATCATCAAGGAAGAAATAGTGAGTCATCTGGATATAAATTGTCCCATTGGTAAGGCACAGCACGCGTTCATGTTTGACTAATTTGGTGGAATTCTTTGAGAACATTACATGTGCAGTGGACAATGGGGAACCTGTGGATGTGATGTATCTGGATTTCCAGAAGGCATTTGACAATGTGCCGCACCAAACACTGCTACATAAGATAAAGGTGCACGGTGTTATGGGTAATGAGGATAGAGGATTGGTTAACTAACAGAGGGTAAATGGGTGTTTTTCTGATTGGCAATCAGTGACCAGCGGTGTGCCTCAGGAATCAGTATTGGGACCACAATTGTTTACGATTTACATAGATGATTTGGAGTTGGGGACCAAGTGTAGTCATAGAGTCATAGAAGATTACAGCATGGAAACAGGGCCTTCGGCCCAACTTGTTCATGCCACCCCTTTTTTTTAAACCCCTAAGCTAGTTCCAATTGCCCTCATTTGCCCATATCCCTCTATGCCCAAACAAAATTCGTCGATGACACAAAGGTGGGTAGCAGATCAAAGTGTGCAGAGGACACTGAAAGTCTGCAAAGGGATATAGGTAATCTAAGTGAGTGGGCGAGGGTCTGACAGACAGAGTACAATGTTGGTCAATGTGACGTCATCCATTTTGGTAGGAATAAGAATAAAATGGACTATTATTTAAATTGTAAAAATTGCAGCATGCTGCTGTGCAGGGGGACGTGGGTATCCTTGTGCAGGGATCTCATGGAGTTGGTTTGCAGGTGTAACAGGTAATTAAGAAGGCAAATGGAATTTTGTTCTTTATTGCTAGAGAGATGGAGTTTAAAAACAGCAAGGTTATGTTGCAACTGTATAAGGTGCTACTGAGGCCACACCTGGAGTACTGTGTACAGTTTTGGTCTACTTGAGAAAGGATATACTGGCACTGGAGGGGGTGCAGAGGAGATTCACTAGGTTGATTCTGGAGCTGAGAGTGTTGGCTTATGAGACTGAGTAGACTGGGACTATACTCGTTGGAATTCAGAAGAATGAGGGGAGATCTTATAGAAACATATAAGATTATGAAGGGAATAGATGAGATAGAAACAGGGGAGTTGTTTCCACTGACAGGTGAAACTAGAACTAGGGGCATAGCCTCAAAATAAGGGGAAGCAGATTTAGACTCAAAATAAGGGGTAACAGATTTAGGACCGAGTTGAGGGGGAACGTCTTCACACAATGTTTGTGAATCTGTGGAATTCCCTGCCCAGTGAAGCAATTGAGGCTACCTCATTGGATGTTTTTAAGGCAAGGATAGATAAATTTTTGAACAGTAAAGGAATTAAGGATTATGGTGAGCGGGCGGGTAAGTGGAGCTGAGTCTACAAAAAGGTCAGCCATGATCTTATTGAATGGCAGAGCACATTCGAGGGGCTAGATGGCCTACTCCTGCTCCTAGTTCTTATGTTCTTACCAATTGCTGGACTGTGGTGTAACAATGCAAGCCACTTTGTGCACTGAGATCTGTGCACATGATGGCAGCAGTCTGAGCCTGCATTGCAGCAACATGGATCTCATGACCTCTGCCTTCCACTGCACCACTAAAACAATAAGAAAATTTCACCAGTTCTTAGTGAAACCCATTGAATCAGCACTGACAAAAGCTACCACTAAAGGCACGCTGATTCCAGTTTATTGCACCTTTCCCAAATCCTTGAATGTTAAGATATTTCAAATGCTCATCCAAATATTTTTAAAGACTGTGAGTTTCCAGCCTCCACTACTTTCCCAGGCAGTGCATTCAAGCTTCCTACATGGCTGAGTCCAGTAATTAGGCATTAATTTCATAACGGAAAAGATATATTCCAAGCTCTGTCAAATTCCATGTGCTACATTGGAATTGGAGTCCTCCATGTTCATTGACAGTTAAAGGTCATCTTGATATGCATCATCTTCAGCATTCTCCTATATGCTGCTCCACCAATGCCCTCCCTTGGTACAGTGAAGAAAACAATCTTAGGCGATTTAACAGAACAAGGGAGAGAAAGAATGGCCAGGATAGAGTAATACAGCTTTCCTTATCTCATAGCCCAATCAGCCTATTAGATTAAAA
Source organism: Carcharhinus amblyrhynchos (assembly GCF_965287045.1). Lineage (NCBI taxonomy): Eukaryota > Metazoa > Chordata > Chondrichthyes > Carcharhiniformes > Carcharhinidae > Carcharhinus > Carcharhinus amblyrhynchos. The sequence continues at coordinate 38,937,147 of NC_137325.1, forward strand.
TTTCACTTTTTATAGCAGCAAATGGAAATTGATTCATGTATTAGCATGGGTCTCATTATTATAAATAGGACATAATAATCATGAGAAGGCTCCATGGACCCACAAGTTTATCTGTTCACAGATTCAGAGGACTCATTTCAATGATTTTAGTTCCTGCTAAAAGCAATGCTGTAAGCTTCAAGGTGACCTTGCATTTTTTTGTCCTGTAATCAGCCCAATTACTCACCCAACTGTGGCCTGTAGTTCCTGAACAAAAGCCTGGAATGTATTAATGGATAATTTATAAAAAGATTAAACTGAACTCAAATGGCATCTCATTTCAACAATATATGTATTCATTTAGTATTAAAAAATTTTGAACTAGCACTTATCAAATTTAGTTTTTTTTATTAAAAGGAAATGAGTTTTCTCTGTGTGTGAGTGAAAAGCTTGTCTCACTCAGCTGAACTGGAGATTAATAGTTTTTCTTCAAATTCAGCTTGAGCTTTGGGAGGTACACTGAATTATCAGTTTGTCACTTCGATCTGGCTTTAGTTTAGACATATGAGTTGAGGTTTTCTATTTGTAATAATCTTACTAAGGCCTCTCTTCCATCGCCATCACTTTTACAATGTGTTCACAGAACTACAGAGTGCAGTCAGCCCCAAAATCTTTCGACTGTCAGCCTAAGTCAAGGCAGCTGCTACCATTGAGAAACTATGCTCCTAACCTATTGGATGAGCCTCCATCCGTCTAATATGGGAGCTTGTATTCTATGAAGCACACATGGTAGATCTGTTGATGATTCTCTGTGGCTATCATAACATTCCTTTCCCCTCAACTCCATTTCTTCCCCAACACCTCTACCACATAAAGGCCTTTTCTGCCATTTATCAATCAGCCTGGGGTCAATTGTAGGTAGGACTGGTTCGGGGGGTGCGAGCGGACTCCTTACACCTGATATGGTCTAGGTGCTTCCTGACCATTTTGTCCTGCTCGTGGACTTTATAATACGCAGACCAGTTTTTTCCATTATGGTCCAAGGAGCCATTCAACCAACCCATTTAATGAAGGCTGATAGGGTGCTGGCCTAATTTCATTGGAAAGTATGAAGGTTGAAACTTGCTGCTTGAAAAGTAGTGCCACTGTCAGTGACCAGGACTTCAGGTATCCCGTGCATGCAGAAACTTTGTCATAGTTTCTCAAGGGTAGCTGGGAAGTATTGGAGCTCATGCAATGTATCTCAATTCATTTGGAGTGGGCTTCGACCATAATTAAAAACATGAAACCCAAAAAAGGCATGACGAAGTCCACAAGCATCTCACACCATGGGATACCAGGCCACTCCCATGGATGTAGCAAAGTTGAGGGGGGGAAGTGGGATACGGTTAATTCTCTTGGCATGGCTTACACTGTTTGGCCAAGTCGATAATGTCTGCATCAAGAGTGGCCACCACATAGCTCCTGGCTGGCATTTTCATCTTTGAAATCCCAGGGTGGCCATGAAATTTCCATAAGTATTGGACATTGCCCTGGGCAAAACACAACTATGCAGGAACAACACAGGATGATACCATTCTCAATACTGAGCTTGTCTTTCTTTGTCAAGTAGTGTTTCATTACATTGGAGGGCTGTTCTCTGAATCCCCCATGTAATATTATGTTTTAATTTAGATAGGACGGGGTTCTTTTGCATCGAGGCCTTGATTTGCCTTGCAGACACGGCAAGGAGTCCAAAAAATTGAGGGTCATCATAATTTCTTCACAGTTGGTAACAAAGCTGGGCTTATGGGCAACAGCAGATGACTCAGTGCATCTGTGTTAGCTTTCCAGATCTAGGGCCAGCAACAAGGCCCAATGTTATATCCGAGTGGAGGCAATGAGGAGTATTGCCTTGCCTTGTTTAAAAAGTCCCACAATGGTTTATGCTTAGTTACAATGATGAAGCGTCTACCACAGACATATTGATAGAATTTTTTAATGCCAAAAACAATTGCTAACCCTTCTTCGAGCTGGTTTTAAAACCCCACTCGCCTAATAGAGAATCCTTTATTTTATGAGGCCCATGGGAAATCTATTGATGATCCTTGTAGCCATCATAACACTATTCCTGACAGATTTCCGGGTCCCAGTGACAAAAAGTTGAGGTAATCTCCCTGTCCTATCCACGCCAACTCACGTGCTTGGGGTTTTAATTGAGGACTTTCACTGAAAACATTAACATACGTCATTAAGTCACTTGAACTTGTTCTGCCATTCACTGAGATCATGATGACATATGCCTTAACTCCATATCTTAGGTTCATATCTCTGAATGCCCTGAGCAAAAATCTGCTTACTGCAGATTTCAAATTATTAATTGAACGAGCATTTACTGCTTAATGTGGGACGAAATCCCATATTTCAATTATTCTTTGGGTGCAAAATTGTTACCTGACTTCTTTCCTGACTTGGCCATAGAAGACAGAGGGTAGCAGTGGAAGGGTCTTTTTCCAGCTGGAGGTCTGTGACTAGTGGTGTTCACAGTAAGAAGTCTGACAACACCAGGTTTAAGTCCAACCGATTTATTTGATAGTAAAGATAGTGAGCTTACTAGCAAATAAATCAGTTGGACTTAAACCTGGTGTTATCAGACTTCTTACAGCGTTTGCCCCAGTCCAACGCCAGCATCTCCACATCATGACTAGTGGCGTTCCGCAGGGCTCTGTACTGGGACCTGTGCTATTTGTGATATATATAATTGATTTGGAAGAAGGTGTAACTGGTGTGATCAGTAAGTTTGCAGATGACACAAAGATGGCTGGACTTGCGGATAGCGATGAACATTGTCAGAGAATACAGCAGGATATAAATAGTCTGGAAAATTGGGCAGAGAAATGTCGGATGGAATTTAATCCAGATAAATGCGAAGTGATGCATTTTGGTAGAACTAATATAGGGGGGAGCTATACATGAAATGGCAGAACCATCAGGAGTATAGACACACAAAGGGACCTGGGTGTGCAGGTCCACAGATCCTTAAAAGTGGCAGCACAGGTGGAGAAGTTAGTGAAGAAGGCATATGGCATGCTTGCCTTAATAGGACAGGGCATAGAGTATAAAAGTTGGCGTATGATGTTGCAGCTATGTAGAACGTTGGTTAGGCCACATTTGGAGTACTGTGTCCAGTTCTGGTCATCACACTACCAGAAGGACATTGCGGCTTTGGAGGGAGTACAGAAAAGGTTTACCAGGATGTTGCCTGGTCTTTGCTATGAGGAGAGATTGTGCAAACTGGGGTTGCTCTCCCTGGAAAGACGGAGGATGAGGGACGTCCTAATAGAGGTGTATAAAATTATGAAGGGCATAGATAGGGTGAACAGTGGGAAACTTTTTCCCAGGTCGGAGGTGACGAACACAAGGGGTCACAGATTCAAGGTGAGGGAGGCAAGGTTTAACACAGATGTCAGAGGGACGTATTTTACACAGAGGGTGTTTGGGGCCTGGAATGCACTGCCAAGCAAGGTGGTAGAGGCGGAAACGCTGGGATCGTTTAAGACCTATCTGGATAGCCACATGAAAAGACTGGGAATGAAGGGATACAAACGAATGGTCTAGTTGGATGCATGAGCGACACAGGCTTGGAGGGCCGAAGGGCCTGTTTCCTGTGCTGTACTGTTCTTTATTCTTTGAAGGTCCCACCTCTAATTTTAAAGTTATGTCCCCATGTTCTAGTTGCTACACAGGCAGAAATGTTTTTCTCTGCTGATCCTTTTTTCAAAAATTTAAGTCAAATTACTCTATTGCCAAGATTATTCTAGGGAATAGAAAACTAGTTTGTGTAATTTCTCCTCATTTGGGGGAGGCGGTGGCATAGTGGTATTGTCATTGGTGACAGAGACTCAAGGCAATGTTCTGGGGATCTTGGTTCCAGTCCTGTGATGGCAGATGGTGAAACATGAATTCAATAAAAATCTGAAATTAAAGGTCAAATGATGACCATGAAGCCACTGTTGATTGTTGTAAAAACCCATCTTGTTTACTAATGTCCTTTAGGGAAGGAAATCTGCCATCTTTACCTAGTCTGGCCTACATGTGACTCTAGATCCATAGCAATGTGAAATGTGAGGTGGTCCACTTTGGTAGGAATAATGGTAGGAAGGACTATTACTTACTTGGCGAAAAACTGCAGCATGCGACAGTGCAGAGGGACCTCGGGGTCCTTGTGCATGAGTCGCAAAAACCCAGCCTGCTGGTGCAGCAGGTGGTCAGGAAGGCGAATGGGATGCTGGCCTTCATAGCGAGGGGGATTGAATATAAAAGTAGGGAGGTCTTGCTGCAGCTGTACAGGGCACTGGTGAGGCCGCAGCTGGAGTACTGTGTGCAGTTTTGGTCGCCGCACCTGCGCAAGGATATTTTGGCCTTGGAGGGAGTGCAGAGGAGGTTTACTAGGCTGATTCCGGAGTTGAGGGGGTTGAGCTACGAGGACAGGCTGAATAAACTAGGCTTGTACTCATTAGAGTTTAGAAGAATGAGGGGAGATCTCATTGAGATGTATAAGATGTTGAACGGGATGGATAGGATAGAGGTGGAGAGGCTCTTCCCGCTCAGAAAGGACAGTAGGACTAGAGGGCACAGCCTCAGGATAAAGGGGGAGCGGTTTAGAACGGAGTTGAGGAGGAACTTCTTCACTCAAAGGGTGGTGAATCTCTGGAATTCTCTGCCCGTTGAAGTGGTGGAGGCTGCCTCGCTCAATATTTTTAAGACGTGGGTTGATAGGTTTTTGATAGGCAAGGGGATTAAGGGTTATGGGGAGAGGGCGGGAATGTGGAACTGAGCCACGACAGATCAGCCATGATCTTATTGAATGGCGGGGCAGGCTCGAAGGGCTAGATGGCCTACTCCTGCTCCTATTTCTTATGTTCTTATGTTCTTATGATCTGTCATTAAACTCTTCGCATTTACAGATGTCAGATCATATCAGTACAACTTTGAGCTCACGTATCTTGTAGGTTCTCACAACCAGGTTGATCACACAGAAACACAGCATTCAGTTCATCAATCCCAGTGTAGTCATCAGAGGCATTTGCTTCTTAATAGACTAATTCTGTACTTAGAGAAAACGAGCAAGCTGAACTCTAAGAAATGACACTTGCTTAGCAATAACCTGCTCACTGATGGTCAGTTTGGCTTCCACCAGGGCCATTCAGCTTCTAATCTCACTAAACTTTGATTCAAACATGGACAAAAGAGCTAAACTCCAGAGATGAGGAGAGAATGACAACCCTCCATATCAAGACAGCATTTGACTGTGTGGCATCAAGCAACTCTATAAAAAACAGTCAATGGGAAACAGGGGGAAAACACCTCTGGTTGGAGTCTTACCCAGCACAAAGGAAGATTGTTGTGCTGTTGGAGGTCAATCATCTCAGTTCCAGGACATCACTGCAGGGTAGTAACCATCCTCACTTGCTTCAATGACCTTCCTTCCATCATAAGGTCAGGATGTTCATGGATGATTGCACAATGCTTAGCACTATTCACGTCTCCTCAGGTAATGAAAAGTCCATGTCCAAATGCAGCAAGATCTGGACAATATCCAGAATTGGGCTGACAAGTGGCAATTAACAGTCACACCACACAAGTGCCAGGCAATGACCATCTCCAAAGAGAGAGAATCTAACCATCACCCCTTGGTATTCAATTTATATTACCATCATTGAATCCCCCACCATCAATATCCCTGGGGGTTCTTATTGACCAGAAATTAAACTGGATTAGCCATACTATGGCTACAAGAGTAGGTCAGAAGCTAGGAATCCTGTGGCAAGTAACACACCTCCTGATTCCCCAGAACCTGTCCACCATCTCCAAAGCACAAGTCAGAATTGTGGTTGAATACTCTTCACTTGTCTCAATGAGTACAGCTCCAGCAATATTCAAGAAGCTTGACGCCATCCAGGACAAAGCAGCATGCTTAAATGGCACCCCATCCACAAACGTTCACTGCCTCCACCACTGAGGCACAGTGGCAGCAGTGTGTACCATGAACAAGATGCACTGCAGGAACTCTGCAAAGCTCCTTAGGCAGCACCTTCCAAACAGATGACTGCTACCATCTAGAATGACAACAGCAACAGACACATGAGAATGACAACGTGGAAGTTTCCCTCCTAGCCACTCACCATCCTGACTTGGAAATATATCATCATTCCTTCACTGTCACAGTCAAAATCCTGTAAGTTCTTCCCTAACAGCATTGTAGGTGCACCTACACCACATGCACTGCAATGGTTCAAGAGTGCATCTTACCAGCATTTTCTCAACTACAATTAGAGACAAGTAATAAATGCTGGCTTAGCCAGGAACAGCCACATCCCATGAATAAAATAAAGTATCGGCAGCCAGCCATCATATTCTCTAGATAATCAGGGTCAATTAGACTTGTTACCAGACCAAAAAACTCCAATAATATGCTGCCCATTCCTTAAAATATATGGTGTGGCTAGCAGGCAAGAGTGGGCAGCCCAAGTTTCAAAATAAATTTTCAAGTGGGGGATAGAAGGGGAGGTACGGCCTTTGGGATGGCCTTGTGGATCGCTCACCTCTTCACCAACAAGATAGAACCTCCACTTTCTTCCTACCTATCTATTGCCTTTAACCCACCTCCTTTCCCCCTTCCCTAAACTGCCCAAATCCTTCCTGCCCAAAATATCAGATTCATCAATTTCTGGGGTTCAATTAGGCCTTCTGCTGCTTCCTCATTGCAATCCCACTAGCGCACATTAATGTGCTCTTAGAGAAGCCACAACTGGTGGATCTGCCAGCAACTCTTGAGAGCAGGACGTCCTCTCCCGTGAGAGGCAGAAATCCCACATGGCAGCATTTTAAAGCTATGGGTGGGCTGGTATGGACTGAGTTGACTCCACACTGACTTTGCTTCTAGTTGGGTGAACCATCCAGCACCACCCGCTCCTTAAAATTCAGTCCATGATTTTTCCTTTCCAATATTTCTAGGATAACAGTCCAAATATGTGAGACAGAACCCTTTGAAGTCTGAGTAAGAGACTCAGAGTGAAGACTTTTTCCAAGGTTTCAGGACACAATAGAATTGCCCACTAGAAGTTGAAACTTCCCAGGAAATTTTCCTGGAGTCCTTGTGGTGGGACCTTCTGAGTGGTTCCCCAGTGCATCTTCCAGGATTATGACCATCCAGAGTCTGAGGGATCTGGGATTGTACATTTGATCTTCAGGTTGATTTCATTTAAAATTAGATTTAGTTCTGCAAGGGAGAAAGGATGTAGGCCAAAGTTTTCTGGCTGCTCATGCCAGAGGGATCTTCGGGCTTGCCAATGATGTACCTCTGCCATGGATTTCCCAGTGGCAAGAAGAGCATTCAATGGGAAACCCCATTGACAATGGTGACCAATGGCAGGCTGCTGCTAAAATCTCACCCCTTATGTTCAATTGTTCTGTGTTTGATTATGTATGTCTGTTAACATGTATGACTGATGCTTACTCTACTTGATTACTTAAGCCTGGTATGATCTCAGAGAAAAGTTAACAACCTTCGAAGCTGCCAGGAACAAGAGCTGTAAATACGTATTCTAAAAAAAGTTCTTGTAGATGAAATTCCAGTTATACATAATGTCATTTCTGCAGAACTCTGAAAAAATATACAACATTGTTCATGAGGTGTAATTGAGTTTTTAGTGGCTTACTAAATCTTAACTACAGCTGAACAACCTTTTTGCCCTGATAAGCTAATTGTATATTTGTGTAATGTCAGTTTATTCCATTATGATAAAAAAATTCCAAAGCATGAGATAAAAAATATTTTTTGGAAATATTTGTTTATGATACTTAAACTTCAAATGTGTATTTCCCAACAATGTTGTTCTCTCTAACATTTCTAAGAGTGAAGAACAAACAATGCATTTTACTGAAAGGAAATGTTGCAGTTTCTCAAAATCTGAAATAGAAACAGAAAATGGAAGGACTCTGCCTGCATCTGTGCAGAGAGAACAATGTTAATGGGCAGAGTTTTCCATTTCTGTGACTAAGTGTGGTGGTGGGTAGTTCCAGCAGACTAGAATGGGAGGGATTAGCACCTGATTCAGCGCTTGGAAGCATATTAATTATGCTGAACCACTTGGCCGGTTGGGAGCTGATTCATCCACCTGGCAGGTTTGAAAGTCCCAAGGTTTAAAAGCCACTCCAATTCATTCATGTCATTCTGTCTGTCCAGCCCACCTGCCTTCATGATATCTTGCAAAGTGTCAGGAAGTCAGAAGGAAAAGGCTAGCACTCTAAAAGAAAGTGGCAGCACCCCAATTCAGTTCTCATCAAACTCTCACCCTGGCATCATGTGTTCCATTGCTAGTCTTCATGGATCTCATCCATCCATTGGTGGAGACACATTTTAACTTTCATTGTCTTATGGAGACTTCCACATCATCAGCATTCCATGTATTAAGTTGCTCACACCCCATCTTCTGCTGCTTCTGGAAAGGGCTCACCACACACAGGGGACCTTCATGTCACCCAATCTCTGCTACATCCCCTCTATTATGTGCCTTTCCTTCAGCTTCATAGAGCCCAAGCTGGCAAAGAAGTGGAAAAGAGCCCAGAATGGGTAGGGATGGTCGATACCATTGCCCTCATTGAAATTGATTAGACTATATCCAATCTTGCTCAGGAGGACAGAGATTGCAGTGTTATGGGTAATGTATTAGCATGGATAGAGGATTGGTTACATAACAGGAAGCAAAGAGTGGGGGTAAATGGCAGTTTTTCTGGTTGCTGATAAGTGACTAGTGGTCTACCTCAGGAGTCAGAGTTGGGATCACAATGGTTTACGATTTACATAAATGATTTGGAGTTGGGGACCAAGTGTAGTGTGTCAAAATTCGCAGATGACATTGATATAAGTGGAAGAGCAAAATGTGCAGAGGACACTGAAAGTCTGCAAAGTGATATAGATAATCTAAGTGAGTGGGCGAGGGTAAGGCAGATGGGGTACATTGTTGGTAAATGTGAGGTCATCCATTTCGGGAGGAATAACAGCAAAATGGACTATTATTTAAATGGTAAAAAATTGCAGCATGCTGCTGGACATAGGAACCTGGGTGTCCTTGTGCAGGAATCTCAAGGAGTTGGTTTGCAGATGCAAAAGGTAATAAAGAAGGCAAATGGAATTTTGTCCTTCATTGCTAGAGGGATGGAGTTTATAAACTGCGAGATTATGTTGCAGCTGTATGAGGTGCTGGTGAGGCCACACCTGAACTACTGTATACAATTTTGGTCTCCTTACTTGAGAAAGAAAATACTGGCACTGGAGGGGGTGCAGAGGAGATTCACTAGGTTGATTCCAGAGTTTAGAGGGTTGACTTCTGAGGAGAGACTGAGTAGACTGGGGCTATACTCATTGGAATTCAGAAGAATGAGGGGAGATCTTATAGAAACATATAAGATTATGAAGGGAATAGGTAAGATAGAAGCAGGGAAATTGTTTCCACTGGCAGGTGAAACTAGAACTAGGGGGCATAGCCTCAAAATAAGGGGAAGCAGGTTTAGGACTGAGTTGAGGAGGAATGTCTTCACACAAAGGGTTGTGAATCTGTGGAATTCCCTGCCCAATGAAACAGTTGAGGTTACCTCTTTGAATGTTTTTAAGGCAAGGATAGATAAATTTTTGAACAGTTAAAGGCATTAAGGGTTATGGTGAGCGGGCAGGTAATTGGAGCTGAGTCACAAAAAGATCAGCCATGATCTTAATGAATGGTGGAGCAGGTTCGAGGGGTCACATGGCCTACTCCTGCTCCGAGTTCTTGTGTTCTTATTGCTCCTCTTGGGAGAGGGATATTTGACTCTTCCAGCAAACTAGTGCAGATCACAGCTCCATCACGTCATTAAATGTTGACAAATCACAGTGAGTCACATGCAGTCTTATGTAGCTCATGCTCATCAACTAAAACTCTATTCTCTATTTTCTATGCACCAGCAGATCAATGACCGCCAGGCAGCTGAGAACTACTCTGAGTCCCCCATATTTTCCTTTCACACTGATGTCACCATGCTCATACTGACCCTCTGCAGCATCCTGAGATTCCTGGGCCTCTAGATTTTCCTCTTCTGTGTGAGTGCTCATACTCCTCCAATTCACCCTCTGGCAAGGGCTTACCTCTTTGCATGGCCAAAGTGTGAAGCGCGCAACATATCGTGCTCATGTGGGAAATCTATCCCGAGTCTAATGCAGTGAGACACCTGAGCAGTCCAAGCATGTAAAGTGCATCTTCAGAGGCTCCATGGTCTGCTCTATAAGGGAGCATGTAGAGCAATAAGCAGTGTTGCACCGCTCCTCAGAATGACTCGAAGGTGGACTCACTGGAGTCATCAATCTGTGTTTCAGTGCATACTCCTTATCCCAAAGCAGCCACCCCTGCAAACATTCGGCCCCTCAAAAAGCTCAAACATCTGGTAATGACTCAGAATGTAGGAGTCATGGCAATACTCAGGGTACTATGAATAGATATAGCAGTATGTGAGGTGCCTCCTTTTTGTGGGCTTCACCTCCTACTCATGCATTGGCTCCCTTTGACCATGCCCCAAGGCTGGGCCTCCTGCTGCAGCTACACTTGGCATTGCCTCTCCTTCCTTCACCTCCTCCATTGCATTAGGATATGGTAAAGGCAGCATTGAGCCCTTGACCCATTAATCCTTTTGCCTTCTCTCTGAAGTGAAACAGTAAAGACAAGAATGATTGAACAGTTGAGAAAGTGAAGCTCAGAATATGAAACCTATGGGAAATTTAGGGCTGCACAGCTTTTCGTGCCTTACTTGCAAGGTGGCTGTTGTAGCCTTGTCCCTGAGTTGCTGGCACACAGATTGAGGTGACTAAGAAGGCATTCCAGAAATGTGACATCTGTGACCATGTGGGGTATAATGTGTAAATAAGATGAGTAATTCAAAGTAGCTGTGCATCCCAATCTGTGATGTGGCATACCAAAGACCAATAAATTGCTCATGGTCAAAGAATGGAAGCTGTTTGCCAAATTATGAATGGCATCTGTGGTATGTGGCTTAAATAAATAAACTAAATTAACAAATTAAAGGATAAATTAAAAGGACAGCCCTTAAAGGGATACTCATCAAGCAAAACCAAATTTGAAGTGAAACTTAAAACATTATAACAAAATGTGATTAAAGGGATCAATAAAACACCTCACCCACTGTGGCGCATGGAAGACTTCAATTGTACTAGTGGATACCACATGCTCCCTCTCTAAGAATGCCTGACCGCGAACATAGCCATGAAAGAGAGGCGGACAATCAAGCTGGACGATCCCCTTGATCACCCACTGTCTGGATTTGTTGATGCCAAATTTGGCCATGCCAAGAAGCAGGTTCACAAGGAGGTCCTTCTGCTTGCCTGTTGCTCTCCATACAGCGTGCCCTAAGAGCAGGGACGTGGGGCTGAAACTCAAACAAAACTCAAATAAAAGGTTTTTTAAAAGAAATTAAAAAAGGACTGCAGCCTATATCAACCTACATATGTGTAGTGTGGTCCACAGACTCTCGAGGCTGTATCTTGGAAGTCCATAAACCAACTAGCCAACAAATCCAATAGTTGTATAGGACTTCTGCATGTACTATCTGTAACCCCCATAACGACTTGCCTGGGTTTGCAAAATCTCACTAACTGTCCTGCCAGGAGACAATACACATCTCTTTAACCTGTGCTTAACATTCTCTCCACTCACATTGTCTGTACCTTTAAGACTTGATTACCTGTAAAGACTCACATTCCAATCATTATTTTGTAAATTGAGTTTGTGTCTTTATGTGCCCCGTTTGTCAGTAGAACTCCCACTCACCTGACAAAGGGGCAGCGCTCTGAAAGCTAGTGGATTTTGCTACCAAATAAGCCTGTTGGACTTTAATGTGGTGTTGTGAGACTTCTTACTCCAATACACTCCACCATAGGTTCCCAATGGTAATAGGATGCCTGCATACAGAGCCATCCACTGGGGACCTCCACCACCAGATGGCTACAAGGTACACTAGGATGTGCCCGTACAGCAGGCGAGGACAAAGAGGTGAAGGACATACAGCAGCAGCCAATCAGGAAATGCCTACATGCCATGCTAAAAGGCAAAGAGGGCATTTCTGCAAGGTAGCTCAGACTGTGGGGCTCTGGCTCCAGAGGGAGGATTTGGGGCTGATAAACAATATGAAATTCCATCCAAGCAGGGGTACACTCAGAAGGTAATCCACCAGTGCCTTCTCAAGACCACATGTGACCACCCCCCCCCCCCTCCACCCCCCAGAGCTGAGCACAATCATCCTGAGGTTATGGACAGCATTGACCATGAGCTGCACATTCACCGATGTCAATTCGCAAGCTGGTGTCTAGCCTACTCCTCTGCACTCACCATATCCCCAATCCAGGTCATTCTAATAATCGCAGCGCCCCCCCCCCCCCCCAGCAACCAGTGATGATACTGGTGAAGTTGCAGATTCCTGAATAGCTGATCCCTTATGACAGTCATTATTCCTGATGGGAAAGAGCTGCAGAGTGAAGGAACCATGTTCCAAACTTTGATTATGGTAGAAGAAGGCAACATCTGCAAGGAGCCATGAATATCACTCAGGTCTCTGAACACTTGCTGCATGTCGTAATTCTGGCTGTGCTCTTGGCAGAAGAAATACATTGCCAGGGCACATCATCAAGGAGGGGCTTCACGTATAGGTATCATTGCAGATTCTGAAGGCGGAAGGTTGCCACCTGGATGTGAAGGCAAATCAGCAACTGACCATCCTCCCTAAATGTAAAATTGAGCACCTCAACCTCTTTCTCTTTCCCACACTTAACTGTTCCCTATTTTGAGTTAAAACAATTAACCAATTAAAATAAATTAAACAAACTAGGAGATGAATTAAATGGATAACCCATAAAAGGTACTGCCTTAAACAAAAAAAACACAAATTAAACTTAAAACATTAAATCAAAACGTGATTAAGAGGTCAATAATGCACCCCAGCCCCTGCCATGTCCACCAGGCAAGGGAAGTCTCAATGATGCTGGTGGACATTACATGCTCCCTCTCAGGGACACCGGACTGCAAATGTAGCTGCATAATGGATCAGACAGTCAGGTCAGATGATCCCCTTGGTCGCCCACTGCCTGGACTTGCTGATTGCAAATTTGGCTAGGCCCAGGAGCACACTCAGTAGGAGGTCCTTGTTCTTCCCTGCCCTGGGTGCTCATAGATCAGGAGCATCGGCAGGAGTGCAAACAAAACTGTAACGAAAGATATTTTAAGCAACTAAAAAGGGATGCAGACTCCATAAGGCCACAAAAGAATACAAGCATCATGAGATTTCATTTAGATGCATCCTACAATTGTATCAGATTGCTGCATACTGCATGCCCAATGGTATGGAGGAGGATTCCATGTAGAAAGACCTCTACCAGGGACTTCTGCCATCAGATTGCAACAAGGCACATCTGAACAACAGGCAAGAACAAGGAAGTGAAAGCTGTGCAACAACAGTCCATAGAGAAACCACTTCATGCAGAGCATGGAGGACATTTTAATGGGGCAGCTCAGGTTTTGAGCTTCTGGTTCCAGAAGAAGGGTTTGGCCAACTTAAAATTCCATCCAAGCAGGGGTGCACTCAGATAGTAGTTCACCACACAACTGAGCATCCTCAAGACCATCTATGCCATCGGGGTTGAGCACTACCATTTTAAGGTCATGGACGGAATTGCCTGTGAATTGGACATTCACTGATGTGCAATTGGCCAATTCATGGGGCAGCATCCAGCCCATTCCACTGCCACCCAGCCACCCAGCATGTTCCTGATCCTGGTTACGCCAACAGCCAAAGCCCTGTCCTCCACCAACCACCTGAGATGGCATTGGTGGAGGTGCAGATTTCAGGGCAGCGGCTCCAAGGTGACAACTACTACTCTTGATGACGAGGCGACTGTGTTCCAGATTTGAAGGAGGTCCTAGTAAAAGACGAGCAATGTCTGTTAGGAATTGCAAAAATCCCTCAGGTCTATGAATAGTAGCTGCATGTCAAAATTCAGGCAGAAGAAATGTGTTGCTGGGGGACACCAACTAGGAGGGCACTTGACGTAAAGGTATCACTGTAAGGTTTAAAGCTTGAAGGTTATCACCTGAGTGTAAAGGTACACCAGTGTTTGACCGATATCCTTGAGTAAGAGGTTCAGAATCTCAGCAGTGACCCGGTACAGTCCCAGAAGAACTGTACGAGAGTTCTCTGGATGCTTGTGAAAAAATCAGGGAGCGAGTCACAGTGAATAGCAGGTACCACAAAATGAAGATAATCAGCTGGTATATGACCAAAATTCCACCCCTGTAAGACAGCACTTGGAACAGTCCTACACAGCATCTCAGGTGAGCGGTGAACTTGGTCTCCAGCTCTCGCCACCTCACCAGCCAGGATTTTGCAGCTGGGTAAAGATGGACTTCCAAGTAGAGTAGGCTAGTGATGCTCCAGATGAAGACCTGCACTCCTCCAGAGGGAGGTCCATCTGCTATGGACTGACCAGCAGTATGGAACACTTGGCCAGCTGGTCTTTGCAAAGGACACATGTCAGCATGGTTCAAGAACATGAGTTACACATCACCAGAGTAAGTTGAAAGGTATTATGTTAGAGTACCATTAGGAAAGGTTTTTTAAAAAAATCCTGTTCTCTACAGTTGTAAGTAGACTTTACAGTTTGGTTTCATTGTTGCCAAGTTGTCTATGAAGGTCCTTTTTTTGCTACTTCAATAGTTTAAATGGGATCTGTTTATTTTAACTCTGGTTTATCTTATGATCCTGCATTGTTAGTACGATCATGCATTTTTGGACAGTTTTATTTTGCTTTCCAGTGAGTTTAAGGTTTCATTTTCTGTTTGGCTGCAATTAGAGTTGGGTTTTAGAAGGGATAGCAAGCCTGAGAAAAGGTGTTTTTCTCTCTCTCCCTGTTTTGTTTGGAAATTGTGCTCATTATCTAGAGGCAACATTTTGCATTTCTGAAGGGCAGAATCTGTTGTTAATGGTTTGATCAGAGTCTCTCCCTGATGTTCTGAGTGACAAGAGATCCATAGCGTTCATCCAAGGGACTCAAGTCCAGTATCATGTGAGCATTAGTTTTTGCTTTGTTAAACCCGTGAGAAGGGTCTTTTGTCCGTGGGATTGGTTTAATTGGCCTCCTTTTGTACTGAAGGATTTTAGATGAATTCATTGAGGGTTATACATTATTGTGGTTTTTTTGTTTATAATTGATAAAAGTTATTGCTAATTTTCTTTCCACACATGCTAACTGTATTCTTAAATAAACTTTGTTTGATTAAAGCTCCCTAGTGGGTCATTTGAATCATATCTGAAGTGAAACATATCAAGCTTATCCTAGCCAAATTCAAGATGCAAAACTTATGATACAGGCGGGCTCCATATAAGACTTTGGAGTTTCTGACCTGAACCGTAACAAAGGACCAACCCACGTAAAATCAATCCCAACAACCTCATCTTCAAGAGGCACAGAAAAGACTTATGCAGATAGAATACAGTTAACCTGCAAAGGGCAGCCCCACCAAATCCCTCTCCCAAAGTAAAAGGGTACATCAGGGACCTGTTAACCTTAATTAAACTCTCTGCAATGGAGTACAGAAGTTGGATCCAGGTGATAGGATGTGTCCTGAGCCCAAATGCTTACAAAGTTCCAAAAAAAATTCATGATCTACTCTGTTGAATGCCTTATTCTAGTCAACAGACAGCAAGCCAAAGAACAAAGAAAATTACAGCGTAGGAACAGGCCTTTTGGCCTTTCAAGCCTGCACCAACCATACTGTCCAACTGAACTAAAACCCCCTAAACTTCCAGGGACCAAATCCCTCTATTCCCATCCTATTCATGTATTTGTCAAGACGCCACTTAAAAGTCACTATTGTATCTGCTTCCATTACCTCCCCCGGCAGCGAGTTCCAGGCATCCATCACCCTCTGTGTAAAAGAACTTGCCTCGTACATCTCCTTTAAACATTGTTCCTCGCATTTTAAACCTATGCCCCCTAGTAATTGACTTTTCCACTCTGGGAAAAAGCTTCTGACTATCCCCTCAGTCCATGTCCCTCATAATCTTGTAGACTTCTATCAGGTCGCTCCTCAACCTTGCACCCTGTTGGATGCAAAAGTTGCCCTCCTGAACTGCCTTCTCATCCTCATTCATCAGCCCAATGTTATACTTCACCTGGTACCTGTTAAGCTTGTGACCCTTACTCTGCACCTGGGCATTCAAGTTCTCAAACAATGTCACTAGCTGCTGTTTGTTACTCTCCAGACCAGGTAGATGCTCTCTCACAGTCCTTTCCATCAGCACTCATCCAACCACCCCTCTAGATCAACCTCTCTCAGGCCTGTACTCTGCCACCTCCTTCTCCAGCTCGTCCCCTTATCACACTAGCCATGCTGCTCCTGCTGCAATTTGTTGAAGCCAGTCAGTCAGCAATTGTTTGGAAGCGAGAACCAAAGTCTGGGCCTAGTTGCCCCAGTAAGAAGTCTGACAACACCAGGTTTAAGTCCAACCAATTTATTTGATTGTAAACTCACAAGCTTTCGGGGTTTGCCTCTTCGTCAGGTGAATGTGACGAAGAGGCAAACCCCGAAAGCTTGTGAGTTTACTATCAAATAAATTGGTTGGACTTAAACCTGGCGTTGTCAGACTTCTTACTGTATTTACCCCAGTCCAACGCCGGCATCTCCACATCATGCCTAGTGGCCCCATCCAGTTGCCCACCCTTGCTCACTCCTGGTCTTCGCTGGTGGAATGGTGCAGCTGTGCCACCTTCGCTATTTCCTGCATTTACAAAGCCAACATATTTGGCTATCACGCATGACTGTGATGTTAAGTCAGTGCTATTGAAAACACTGGCCGTTAATCACCTTTTGATTTAATGTTTTAAGTTTCCTTTATGCTTTATTTTTGTTTCAGGCAGTTTCCCCTTTAAGGGGTTGCCCTCCTTGATTTGTCTCTCAGTTTGTTTAATTTTATGCCAAAAAGAATGGCAGTTCCTTGGGTGTGGTTACCGAGCGATTGGTCCAGAAGGCATCAGAGATGGATACTCCAGGTCCAGTGAAGGAACTGGCAGAGTGAAAGGCCATAACAATGGCCCAAGACCAATCCTGTTGAGGTTCACCCTCCACATGGATGGCTGCACTAGCTGTAGGCTTCTCCATTGTCAAATTTGCAGAAGGCATTCAAGAACAAGTTCATGTTGATGTACCATTGTAAACATCTTTCTGCCTCTGCAGCACACACCTCTCCTGGTTGGGGCTGCCAGTTGTCCTGAGCTGTGGGCCGCTAATCTTTAATAGGAAGCAACAAATTAGGGCACCACTTCCCAGAAAATTGCATCAGTAGGTATCCTGATATTATAAGTTTCCTGGGGATCCTTATGACTTTTTGTTAGAACTGGATAAAATTACAGAATTAACTTGTTTTAAACAAGTGTAGAGGTAAGGAAAGTAGAAAGGAGGCAAAAACAAAAAGGCAGTTTTGTTGAGTGGAAGGCAGAAGTGATTAAATGATGAAAGAAATGATGGAGCAAAGGGATGGTAATAGAACAAGTGAAGAAATAAAAGAAAGGTCTAGAGGAGGTGGAAATGTGAACATCAGAATGATTCCCCTGTTGATTACTTCCAGCATTTTCTGTTCCTTAAATAAAATTTCCAGCAACAGCAATATTTTGCTTTAGAACAGGCGCACTTGAAGGTGGCTGTGGCTGTTACAGTTCGCAGAGTCAGCCACAACTTTGTTAGTAAAGCAAAAATGCCTTAAGCATTGGTAATCACTGAAGCAAAATAATTGCTTTCTAAATATTCTCTGCTAATATAGCCTCCTGCTGAAAGCCCAAGGACAGAGGCCCTAAGTTCCATGGTGGGACTGGAAAGTGGCAACTGACTCCTGGCACAGAATGAGGCAGGCTGTTATATGCAATTATGCACATCCCAATTCATTAGGCTCACATTGAGTATTGTGATGGGGTGGGTAGGAACTCGGCCATCCTGCTGTCATGTACGGGCACCATATTTATAATGCCGGGTCGGGTCTTTATCAATAGTACCAGCACCCTGGAGGAAGGGTGAGCAGGAAAAAGCAACAAACTTCAGGAATGCATCTTTGGAACATCTCCTCCAGGGCATGCAGGCAGGCACGGAATGTCCTCTTTCCAAGGGATGGCCGCAGGACACTCACTCAACTGACCATGCTACCCTGGGAGAAGGAAACCAGGGCATTCAGTGCTCATGGAATGAAGAGGAGCACCACCCCGCAGTGTAGGAAATGGATGAATGATCTCATCCTAGGGTAAATGAACCTTCTACTCTCTCAACTCACATCCATTCTGATTTTGTATCCTGTCATTGGACATGGGCTTCACTGGCAAGGCCAGCATTTTTCATGCCCATCCCTAAATGCCTTTGACAAGCTGGTGGGCTGCTGCCTCACTGAACCCCTGCAATTCATGTGTTGTGCTGCTAACAATGGAACTATAGAATGTTCACACAGCCACCGTGACGGCACAGCCATACGGTGAAGAATATGGCAACTTGTAGATGCTGCTGTTCTCATAGAAATCATAGAATCCCTACTGTACAGAAAGAGGCCATTTGGCCCATTGAGTCTGCACTGACCACAATCCCACCCAGGCCCTACCCCCATACCTCTACACATTTACCCACTCATCCCTCTAACCTACGCATCTCAGGATACTAAGGGCAATTTTAGCATGGCCATTCAACCTAACCCGCACATCTTTGGACTGTGGGAGGGAACCGGAGCACCCGGGAGAAACCCATGCAGACACATGGAGAATGTGCAAACTCCACACAGACAGTGACCCAAGCCGGGAATCGAATCCAGGTCCCTGGAGCTGTGAAGCAGCAGTGCTAACCGCTGTGCTACTGTGCCACGCATATGACTTGTCTTTCTCGCTGATAGAGCTTGTGGGTTTGTAGGGTGCTATTGAAGGAGCCTTGGTGACTTGTTGCAGTGCATCTTGTGGAAGCGCGCTGCCACTGTGCATCATGGTGGAGGGAGTGAATGTTGAGGGTGTTGGCATGGTGTCAATTAAGCGGGCTGCTTTGTCCTTTTTTTAGTTTGACTTATTGTCACAGGTTTAGTACATAGTGAAAAGTATTGTTTCTTTGCACTATACAAAGCATACTATACATATAGAAGGAAAGGAGGGTACAGAATGTTGTATTGATAGCTGGGCTGTAGAGAAAGATCAACTTAATATGAGATAGGTCCATTCAAAAGTCATGAAAGAAGCTGTTCTTGAATTGTTTGGTACGTGTCCCAGACTTTTGTAGAAGGTGTAAGAAAGTATATTTGGGATGCATAGGGTCCTTAGTTATGCTGGCTGGTTTTCCGAGGCAACGGAAAGTATAGACAAAGTCAATGGATAGGAGGCTGGTTTGCATGATGTACGGGGCTTCATTCATGAGCCTTTGTAGATTCTTATGGTTTGGACAGAGCAGGAGTGATACCAAGCTGTGATACACCATAGAAAGGATTCTTTCCAGTTGTATCTGTAAAAGTTGGAGAGAGTCGTAGCGGACATGTCAACATATGGAGGGACCAGTTGTCAGTGATCTGGACACCTAGAAACTTGAATCTCTCAACCATTTCCACTTCATCCCCTTTGATGTAGACAGGGGCATGTCTGTTTTCTGAAGTCAATCATTATTTTCTGAAGTCAATCACAATCTGTTTCGTTTTGCTGACATTGAGGGAGAGATTACTGTCATTGCACCTGTTCACCACATTCTCTATCTCTTTCCTGTACTCCATTTCATCATTGTTTGAGATCTGACCCACTATGATAGTGCCATCAGAGTGGAAAAATTGAGCTAGGGAGGAATTTGGCCACACAGTTATAGGTACATAAGGAGTATAGTAAGGGGCTTCAGACATAGACTGTGGGACCGGTGTCGAGGATGGTCTTGAAGGAGGAGATGTTGTTGCCTACCCTTCTGATTACAATCTGTAGGTTAGGAAGTCTTGGGATCCAGTTGCAGAGGAAGGAGCCAAGTCATAGAATCATAGAATCATAGAACGCTACAGTGCAGAAAGAGGCCCTTTGGCCCATCGAGTCTGCACCAACCACAATCCCACCCAGGCCCTATTCCCATATCCTTACATATTTTACCTGCTAATCCCCCTAACCTAAGCATCTTAGGACACTAAGGGGCAATTTTAGCATGGCCAGTCAACCTAATCTGCACATCTTTGGACTATGGGAGGAAACTGGAGCACCCGGAGGAAATCCATTCAGACATGAGGAGAATGTGCAAACTCCACACAGACAGTGACCTGAGCCAGGAATCAAACCCAGGTCCCTGGAACTGTGAAGCAGCAGTGCTAACCACTTTGCTACCGTGCTGCCCCTAGGTGAGTCCTAGGTGACTGAGTTTGGAGATGAGTTTTGTGTGAATAATGGTGTTAAAGGCTGAGCTGTACTGAATAAATAGGAGTCAGACGCAAGTGTCTTTGTTATCCAGGTGTTCCAGGTTTGAGTGTAGGGCCAGCGAGATGGTGTCTGCTGTGGACCTGTTGCAGCGATAGTCAAATTGTAATAGATCCAGGCAATCTGGAAGCTGGAACTGATTCATGCTATAACTAACCTGTCAAAGCACTTCACAATGATGGATATCAGAACCACCAGGTGACAGTCATTAAGGCACACTGCTTGGCTCTTTTTTTGGTACAGGAACGATGGCTGTCTTCTTGAAGTAGATAGGGAACTCAGATTGGTGTAAAGAGAGATTAAAGATGTCTGCAAATCTTCCTGCCAGCTGATCCCTGCAAGATCTGAGAGCTCGCCTGAGTACCCCATCCGGGCCAGTGATCATGGGTTGACTGATCTGACGCCTGCAATGCTAGCCTTGGAAACTGGTACAGCAAGGCTTTCTGGGCAAAAGGCGTGCTCTCGCCAGCCTCTTGCTCAAAACGGGCATAGAATGCATTGAGCTCATTGGGAGGTGTGCATTGGTGCCACCAATTCTAAGTGCCTTCAATTTATAGCCTGTTACGTCTTGCAGACCTTGCTATCTTCAGTGGGTGTCCATGTGGCTAGCCTGGGACTCTAGCTTGGTCCAGTACTGTCTTTTGGCATCTGCAACAGATCACCATAAATCGTATCTGGATAGAAATCCTGACTTGAATGTCTTAGACCTGGACTTCAGCCATGTTCATATACCTGTTCAGCCATGGTTTCCAATTGGGAATTTGTGGATTTGTTTCTTTGGCACACAGTCTTCTACACACTTACTAATGAAGTCAGTTACTCTAGCGATGTATTCATCCAGGTTGATCGCTGAGTTTTAAAATATTGACCAGTCCACCAATTTGAAGAAGTCCCATAAGAGATCACCTAATTCCTCAGACCAATATTGCATAACTTTCTTTATCAGATTCTCCCGTTTTAGTTTTTGTTTGTAAGCCAGGCACAGCGTTGTGGTCTGATTTGCCAAAGTGTGGATGTGTGATAGAGTGGTAGGCATGTTTGATGTTTGTGTAGCAGTAGTCCAGAATGTTTGGGTCTCTGGTGGAATAGGAGACGTGTTGGTGGTATCTTGGTCAGATGCTTTTGAGCTTTGTCTGATCGAAGTCCCTGGCCACAATGAACAAGGCCTCAGGATGTTTCATCTCAAGGCTATTTGTCCAGCACAGCATTCACATCTGCATGTGTGGGGTGTAATCTGCTGTCAGGATAATAGGAGTGAACTTCCGCAGAGGGTAGTCGAGGTGGCATTTTAGCATCAAGTATTCTAGATTCAGGGAGCAGAATCTCGACAGTGTCATTAAGTTTGGGCAACAAGAGGTGTTCATTAGAAGGCAGACCTCACACCTCCTCTAGCCTTGCCTGAGGCCACTGTATGGTCCATTTGGTGGATTGAGAAGCCCTCTGGTTGTAGGGCACAGTCCGGTGAAGCAGGAGTGAGCCATGTCTCTGTGAAACAGAACACAGCAGTCTCTCAGTTTCCTTATTTTGGCCTTGGAGGGAGTGCAGAGGAGGTTTACTAGGCTGATACCGGACTTGAGGGGGTTGAGCTATGAGGAGAGGCTGAATAAACTAGGCTTGTACTCGTTAGAGTTTAGAAGAATGAGGGGAGATCTCATTGAGACGTATAAGATGATGAATGGGATGGATAGGATAGAGGTGGAGAGACTCTTCCCGCTCAGAAAGGATAGTAGGACTAGGGAGCACAGCCTCAAGATAAAGGGGGGGCGGTTTAGAACGGAGTTGAGGAGGAACTTCTTCACTCAAAGGGTGGTGAATCTCTGGAATTCTCTGCCAGTTGAAGTGGTGGAGGCTACCTCGCTAAATATTTTTAAGACGTGGGTTGATGGGTTTTTGATAAGAGAGGGGATTAAGGGTTATGGGGAGAGGGCGGGAATGTGGAACTGAGCCACGACAGATCATCCATGATCTTATTGAATGGCGGGGCAGGCTCGAAGGGCTAGATGGCCTACTCCTGCTTCTATTTCCTATTTCTATTTGGAAAGTGAGTCTGGCTTTCAGTTAGTCTATCTTGTTTTCCAGAGATTGGACATTTGCCAAGAATAAACCAGGGAGGGGGGCCTTGGCACCACGTTGTTTCACTCTCATCTGCAGGCCTGCATGTTTCCTGCACTTCTTGGTGTGACTGCTTCTTCTTGTGCCTGGTAGACCATGAGTAGTAGTCTTGGATGGCGTCCTGCTTCCTGAGTGTTGTTAGAGCTGCACTCATCCAGGCAAGTGGAGACTATTCCATCACACTCCTGCTTGTGTCTTGCACACGGTGGTAGGATTTTGGGGAGTCACAAGGTCAATTATTAGCCATATAACTAGAAGCCTGTTATTTTATCATATATGCTCACAATCCATCTTTATGCAGTAGAAGGCTGCCCACAATAGGAGGGCAAGAGAGAAAATGGGACGGGGGAATGCCTGAGCTCCTGCCCCTCACACAATATACACAGCAGGCTGTCGACCTGGCAGGGGAGGACTATGACCATGCCTGTGCCAACAGCGAGGTTAGCCTCCCCTCTAAGCAGTTAGTGAGAAAGTATACTTAATCCAGACAACTTTGGAAAATCAAGGTGATTGATGAGTGGTACCTTTGAGCCAGATTATGCAGTCACTCATTCTCTCCATTCTAGATACCAGCAGGAGGAGTGGGAGGCCAGCCCAGGGACCAGAATTAAGCTTCAGTCCCCAGCCTACTTCAGAGGAACTATTTTATATCTGTAGAGCCATCATAATATTCACCTGAACATCCACCAGACTGAGAAATTCCCAAACCTCTCCATGTCATTTAAAGTCAAAAGTGATGCCTGCTGAGCAAAAAGGTACACCTAAAACTGAAACTAATCTATAAAGTGGATGAAGTTGTGATGCAAATTGCAGGGGTACATTTCAAAATGAGTTCCCAAAATCATTTACAGAGATATAGGAATTAAAGAACAAGTACCATATCACCCTGTGATAGAACAAAGAACAAAGAACAACCCAGCACGGGAAACAGGCCCTTCGGCCCAACGAGCCTGCGCCGCCGCATCATTCTACACCTCTTCTACCCTGCGTGTCTACGAATGGAACCCCTAACTTAGCCAGATTCAGGGGAGAATAGTTTCAATTTGGTAGACCAATCAGCCTAAGAGCACATCTTTGGGGTGTGGGAGGAAACCGGAGCGCCCGAAGGAAACCCGCGCAACCACAGGGAGAATGCACAAACTCCCACAGACACAGGCCCAAATCCATGTATCTGCACAGCTAGCAGTGATAGTCACCGAGCTGTTGTGGCGCCCGTCTACCGGTCCAGGATCAAGCACACACACCGACACGAAGTACTAGGCCACTCCTGGAACCTCCAAGAGCAGCCCACGCATGACCCACCGTGTGCATGCCCCTCGTTTGACAACAAGGTGGACCTCCACCTGCGGAATAAAAAGACAAAAACGTTAACTTACAAGTCTGCATTTCCGGTGTCTCCCGAGGCTCTGACCATATTTAATAGCCCCTACTATAACCCTCCATCCTCGTTTCGCTCATGTGTCTGTCTAATTGAACCTTAAACGAGTCCAATGTTCCTGCCTCCACCACCCTACTCGGTAGCACGTTCCATACCCCCACAACCCTCTGCATAAAGAACCTTCCTCTCACATCCAAATTATACCTCTCCCCCCTCACCCTTAAATCATGACCTCTCATATTTGTACCCAGTCTAGGGAGCAGTCTCTCACTATTGACTCTATCTATTCCCTTCAGTATCTTATATACCTCTATCATGTCCCCCCTCAATCTCCGTCTTTCCAAAGAGAAAAGTCCCAGTTTCTCCAACCTTTCCTCGTAACCCAGTCCCTCCGTGCCAGGCAACGTCCTGGTAAACCTCCTCTGCACCCTCTCCAGAGACTCCACGTCCTTCCAGTAGTAAGGTGACCAGAACTGGACGCAGTACTCCAAATGCGGTCTAACCAACGTTCTGTACAACTTAAGCATTAGACGGCAGCTCTTATACTCTATACCCCTTCCTATAAAGGCTAGCATTCCATAAGCCTTCCTAACAACCTTCTCCACTTGTGTCGCAACCTTCATAGACTTGTGAACCTGCACTCCCAGGTCCCTCTGTATTTCTATACTCCTAATCGGTCTACCTTTTATCACATAGCTCCTCTCTGCATTATTTCTTCCAAAATGCATCACCTCGCATTTGTCAGGATTAAATTCCATCTGCCACCTATCTGCCCAATGCACCAACCTATCTATATCCTGTTGTATCACCTGACATTCCCCTTCAGTATCCGCCAACCCTGCCATCTTGGTGTCATCCGCAAACTTGCATCACACCACTTACGCTCTCTTCCAAGTCGTTTATGTATACTACAAAGAGGAGAGGTCCCAGTACTGAGCCCTGTGGCACACCACTGGTCACTGGCCTCCAGCCCGAAAAGGTCCCCTCCACAACTACCCTCTGTCTCCTATTGCCCAGCCAGTTCTCAATCCACCTAGCTACCTGACCTCGTATCCCATGCGCCTTAACCTTTTCTACCAGCCTACCATGAGGGACTTTGTCAAACGCCTTACTGAAATCCATATAGATGACATCAACATGACATGATCTGATGCCTCTTTACACTAAGGAAAATCCCACACCCACTCTTGGGACAAAGTCAAGAGTGAAATTTGAAAGATGTAGCAGTCACCAGTTGTTGGCATACTTTTCTTCTACAGGTATAGCCTGAGGGCTGGAACTTAATTCTGGTGCCTAGGTCACCTCCCACTGTTCCTGCTGGCATCTAGAACGAGGAATGCCAATAAAATGATGTTCAAGAAGGTTTACAGTCCCAAAGGCAAATCATGCTATAAGAAGCTGAATGGATTTAACTTAACCAAACAAATCAGTAGAATGTGAAATCCACCCAATGACATCAGTTGATGAGATGGTCATGCCAAAGCCAAGAGCACTTCTTCAGCAAATGAGAACAGTGATTATGGCAGTTGCTGTTGGACTCCAGAATCCCAATTGTTGACCATATTTATAACACCATTCAGTCATTATTGTTTCAGTGGATTCCCTTTGGAACAGCACCCACTCCAGAAATTTTCTAGGGATACTGGGTGGGATTTTACGGCCTTCCTTGAGCAAGACCGGAAATTCCCACCCGAGGTCAACAGACATATCTGTTGTCTGCCCCTCGCCTGCTCTGATCCCTGTCAGGCGGGGCAGTAGAATTCCAGTGACTATGTCAATATTTTGAACAGCACAGACACCTCTAAGCCACTGACAACTTTCTAGTCTTCAATGAAAGAACAGTCATACCATAAACACTTCGGCCTGATATTCTTCAAAAGGCTCACCAAGGTGTCCAAGGCATAGAAAAAGTATTGTGCAATGGCACAGCAACTAGTCTGGTGGCCAGGTATTACCAGATCCATAGAAAAAAAATTCAAACCATCTTACTTAAGCTGTAAGAAACCAAGAACAGAAACTCAGACTAAATATCACCAGGAATGACCATAACAAGGTAAAACAGCACAAAGAACAGAGAAGCCACCAAGTTCAGGATTTTAATTACAGGCATAGAAAACATGAGTTACCAGAGCTGAAGCCCAGAGAGAGAATCTGGGTCCTAGATCAACAGATAAAAGGCTTAATCATTTAAAAATCTTCACAATCAAGGTCATACAGAGTTGTATCATAAGGAAGAACTGCAGAATTTCGATATCCTTGGAGAGAAAGGCAATAGAAACTTTGGCTTACTATTCAGACCTCAGGAGATAGGTAGTGGATATTCGCTACACACCGACAGAATGCATGTAGAGAATATCCACAATCTTGAAAAGACATCAGAATGAGATGAGGGATGTTGGTCAAAGCAGAGACTAACCTCGTAAAGTCTGAGTCTTTGAGGGGAGATGTAGAAGGATGTAAGTACGATAGGGTAAAAACATGGGAGAGCTGTGGAGCAAAGAGCTAACATCAGTAGAATGTTGACATAAAGTGGTGTCAGGTTGTATGACTGAGAAGTAACAGAGATATAGGGAAAGGACAAGGTCCAACCTTACAAAGACATCAAAATGTGTAAATATTTGATGTAAATAAAGAGTGATGGTTTTGAGGAACTACAGGCTCATGACATACTGGGAGAATACACAATCCCCAAATCCTATACCGAGCATACAACAAAACATGAGCTATAATAAATAATCCAGTTACCAACCTCTAAGTAATATATGGTCCCTTTAAATACTACTAGTGGAGGAAGTGGGGTGGTCTGGACCCTACATGATCAGTTGTCTGATGTTGAGCACTTGAAACGCCATAGCATATAAGGCTATAGACCAAGTGCTGGAAAATGGAATTAGGAAGGATAGATGCTTGATGTCAGCACATACATGATAGGCCAAAGGACCTCTCTGTGTGCTGTAAAACTCTATGACTCAATGAGTCTGGTTGTAATCTGGGGCGTGGCATTCAAATTTGATGGTATTGGCATAAACTGGTGTTGTACTAAATTATACCAGTGGATGTTAGGTGCACATACATAAATCTTTTTACAAACACCTGGGCACCTCAGCCACCATTTTATTTCGTTACAAGGCCCCGTATAGTGCATAAGGAAACAGATGTTACACAGCCTGATTTCATTCCCAAATTGTCAGAGCAATTTTCTATATTAAACTTATTAGATTGGACTTTAAAACTTCTCGATCTGTAATCTTGGCATTGGCCAGCAGAAATCTTCATATATTTTTCACTTTGAATAAAAACAATAAAATAATTAAATTAGCCTTTGATTTTTGCATTTATGTAGCACTTCATAACTGTTTCCAAAGTGCAAATTACAAATAAGTTACATCCATGTGTCATAACTCCCATTTTATAGACAACAGTGACCATATTTATCATATAGCAATGTTTCCAAATACCAATCAGGTCAATGATCTCTTAATGTTTTGATATTGTTGTTTGTAAAAGGAATGTTGTTCTGGAAACTCTAAAATCTCTGGGATGTGATCTCAGTGGAGACATAAAGATTACGCCTGGCAGTGCCATCCATTCTGACTCCACTAAAGTTGGATGAGATGGGTGAGATGAAAGGTACCAAGCCTGCATGAAATAGGAAAACACAAACTATTTGTCTTGCAAATTGCAACATCCGCTCACTGTGGGGATTGGAGGTTGCCCAGATCTCATTCTCACAACTTCAGCTAATTACCCTTAGCCTCTTTTGTAAGAAGGGCAACCAGAAAAAAAATTTTAATTGTTCTCTTCCTTCGCAGACCCATGTGACTTTTCCTGGGTGTCCAGTTTCACCCATATGACCAAAGGCAGACATGCTTTAAATTATTTGTAAGATTCTGTTTCTTATACAGCAAACTAGAAACTCTTGTATGTAACAGAAGCCCCCAAACAGAACTATAACTTCCCTGGAGGTTTCCCCTATTTCCTGCTGGAAAGAAAGACCAATGGATTTCTTGGTTTTATATTTGAATTCCTAAGGGACTTGCTGGGACAAAGGCTCTGGGCAACATTCAAAAACATAAGTAACATAAGAAGGAGCAAAGCCAGGGGGATAAACTTTGTAAGTTGTGAGTTCCAATGTCTTTCACATTTTGAAGGACCTTGCATAGGAATGGCAGCAAGACATCTCTTAGAACCAGGTTTAACATACAAATAAGTTGGGTTTAGTTGCAATGTGATGGCCTGGATCCTTGAAGAAAGAGATTGATTTTGTTTTCCATTATTTTAAAGTAACCAGTTAATCAGTTGGCCAAACATTTGGGGGAGAGAACTGCTTTGATCATAATGTACAGCTCTGTTGAATATATATATAATAAAACCACTAACAGATAACAGCAAAACACACTTGCAACTGCATGTGAAGTGCAAAAAAGGTACATATTTATAATAACATCATGCAAAAACGAGGGCAATACTTTCTTGCCCAATGGGAAAAGGCCCCAAATGTAATATGTGATATATGTTCAAGTTAAAACAGGGCAAATTACAAATATGGAAAAGAAAAACATTCCTTACTTCCTTTATCTGTTGTCTGTTAGCATTAGCATGCAAGTTCTGAACTTTAGTCAAATGTTATTGAAAAGCTTTTGGAATGTGTAGATACAAGCCTGTTGATTTAGAAAGAAGGACCAGTTACAGCAAATTGTAAAAATGAACCATGATAAGATTGTGTTACTTGGCTGCTGTTTTCTTGGCTAACCTTTATTGCCATTCCGAGTCTTTACTATAGAGCTTTTTATGTTGTACCTGGCATATATCATTGGATGTAAAAGAACAAAGCTCTCCTGAAAAAGTCTAAGGTGGAGTTGTTGCTATTGATTATGAGAAATTAAATAGATCAAGTAGATGTAGGTCAATATCTTTGGAAAACTGACAAGCAATAGAGGTTTAACTAGAAAGAGAATCTGGATGCACAAACTAAAACAGCAGTTTGGCTTAGGGCGTATTTTAGAAAGATGAATGAGTGAACTGAGGTAAGATGAAAATGCATAGAGACCTGCAAAGCAGCACAAACATTTTTTTAAAAGGTGACTGTAAAATAGATCTTAAGCGCAGACATGCTCGTGTGCATCCTCTTCAACCTGATTGGCCAGCAGCTCTCTAATTCAGAACTTCCTCTGAGTGAGGAGTCATTTGAGCTCAAAATGGCTTTGAGACACTTGCGCTGGTGGGATGTTGTTCGCTGTCAACTCTTTTGATGTTGGGAAGGAAGAACCCTCCATCTGAAAAATTCAATCAATGGATAATTGGACAGTAATACAACTATAATTTAAGTACGTGGGAAAGAATATTGAACATGGGGAAAACATGCTGCTGATTTGTAGAAATCCATAGTGTGCTTACACCAAACACCAACGTCATTGCCTTTACAAAAATTATAAATGGTATGAAATTAGGAGAAGAACAGCAAACTTTGGATTCAAATGTGGTTAACAAAAAAAAGAATGAGAATTAAGAACAGTTTTTCAGTAAACAGTAAATGTATAAAAGATTAGAGGTGTCTCAATGTTGCTCCAACAAGAAAGATTTATTAAACTATATTAACGATTTACACACCAAGGATCTGATTTACTCTTTTTTCCTCCCTAGCTCCAACTGATGTCCTCATAGTCCCAGGATTCACAGCATCGCTTCCGATTGGCGCAACTTCTCACTCCATAGCATCCAGCCCGATCATGTGGCCCACACAGGATCACCCCTAAAGGGTTCAGTTTGAGGCCACTCCGGTTTACTCTATAGGTCAATGATTTTGGTGACAGCAAAATATGAGAGAGATGGTTCAATTCTTTAAAACAGCAAGAGAAACTATAGAGATATTGATAAAATGGCAGAATAAGTTAAAAAGTAGCAGTTGGAATTCATTGCAAGTGGATACATTTTGAGAAAAAAATTAAAACAGAAATAATTATAATCTGTATACTTTGAGTGGAATGGATTAATTATAGTTATTAGTCTTACAACACCAGGTTGTAAACTTTCTGACAGCTGCCCCTTCCGAGCAGGAGCAGCGCTCCGAAAGCTCCTGCTACAAAATAAACCAGTTGGACTTTAATCTGATGTTGTTGTGAGACTTCTTACTGTGCCTAACCTAGTCCAATGCTGGCACCTCCACATCATGGATTAATTAAAGGGAGTGGGATTCGCACGTACAGGTTGAACAACAGCAACTTGCATGTATAAATTGCGTTAAAGCACTTCACATAATTTTAACGAGTACTTAACGAAGAAGATATTAGAATAGTTAACTAAAAGCATGATTAAAAAGTTACGTTTTAAGGGATGGCGTAAAGGAGCAGAGGGACTTGGATAACTAGTGGCGTGTAGCACCTTAGATTGATGAAGTAGTATTTAAGATATAGAACATTGAACTCTGCCCTCTGGGCTAACCGCCGCATGTTCGAAGACTCTCAGCATGCCCGGGGCTCCGGTGCAAAGCTTAGCAACGCGCGCGCTTTCGATTCTCATTGACAATCGGTAGAAGCGCGAGGGTGATGAAGGGTCATTGTGACAGTGGTGCACATTTGTAAAAAGTTGGCGTGAGAAAAGCAACGCACGCGGTACGATGCAAAAAGTAAGCTCGTGACAGGGAGTTGGCGGGGAGAGGTGGGGGTCATCTTCATGCAGCTGAAATGCTGCTGTTAATGCAAATGTTGCATATTGTGGGGTGGGGCTGGCCGTGGTCAGAGGTTGGGAGCCTGGAGATAAGGGCAAAGTGCCTGAAGAAGCGGGTCATCCACACCCGAACGCGTTACCAGGCGACCAGGGTTTACCTGGAAGTCTTGTCATGTGTTGTCTCTTCCATCACAAGTAAACTACAGGCGGAAGTGAACTTAAATGACTATTCCCGCAGCTTGCCGGGTGGGTGGGAAAATGGCATAAAATTTCAGACCCTATATGAGGAAATACGAATGAAAATACAAAGAAAAACTTGGAAACATAGACGAGGCTAATTTGGCCTCTGTAGTGCCTGTTTTTTTTGTGACAAAAGACCGGGAATCAGAAGTCTTTCAGATACCAGTCTCTAGAATCTGATCCATATAAACGCAAGTTATAACGTTTTATACTTAATATTTATTAGCTGGTTTAGTAATGTTTTATGTTGTGTTTATGCTGCGACTTGTCTTACACAGCAGTCACTTAAAAGAAGCATGTTTTTTCACCCAGTCACCTTGGCAACTTTAAGATCACCCTGGATTTGCAGATGACTGCTCAAGACCTGTTTTTTTTCCTGGGATGGACAGCACCAACATAGCACTGCACAAAACAAAACCCTTAGCACAAGAGTGTTTCCAGCAAAGTGCCACTCAAATGTGACTTCTGCCATTGCATTTTCTTAATCTACTTTTCTTTCTATTACTTATGAAGGTGGGACCCCCAAAGCTATCAGGTTATGAGGATTGAAGCCTATTTTAAATTTTATCAATGGAAGTGAAACTACAACTTAATTTCTAATAGGGACACACCATTAATTTAAAACCATTATTGGATTGCCAATTAGTTTTCCTCACAATACTTGTACCCAGTTTTTCCCAGGTTCTGCTGCTGCCCACCCAAGGCAATGAGTGCAAGGAGGCAGCTATTTACCCCCTGCAGTGATGTCCATTAGTTCACAATGCACTATTATCTTAGTGATCTCAAATATTTCCTCAAAGTTCATCTATGAATATTCACAAACTTTAACATTTTAAAAGCATTATTGTTCTTCATGCATTTCTAGCTCATTATTTAAGGACCACTGAGTGCGGAATCACTTTGAATAAAGTAGTTTTATGTTTGTTCACAGTGCTCTGGAATGTGCCTCATTGTGGAACCTAGTGCAAAATAAAACTCAATTGAAGTGGTCAAATGCATAAATGTTGAGATTGTAACTTTCAATTTCTGCCTGCATTTTTCCAGTAATACAAGTAGCAGAACAGATGCAAAAGCTGCATTGTGATATATATTGCAAACTGAGCGCTTTTTGTTGACATGAAGGAAGATGATTTTGTTTGTAAGAAGCCAGTCAACCCAGTATTGATTTACAAGATTGTGGGGAAACAGCTGACAAAGAAGATGATTGGATAGCTCTACCAAGAGCTGGTACAGACGCATAGCCCACCATGTCTATGCTGATCATCAAATAACAATCTATACTAATCCCATTTACCAGCACTGCGCACTCTTGTTTCCTTCTCTATGAATTGTATGCTTTCTCTGTATAGCGTGAAAGAAACAATACTTTTCACTGTATACTAATATACATGACAAGAATAAATCAAATCAAAGCAAAGCACTTTGTCCATAGCCTACTGGTGATTTAAGTGTTTGTCCAGTTGTGTCTTAAAAGTTGAGAGTACCTGCCTCCACCAGGCAGCATGTTCCATATTTCTGCCACCCTCTGGATGAAAAGCATTTTCCTTATATCCTCTCTAAACTACTTACTCCGTATCTTAAACCCATGCCCCGTCATCATGGCCACAGGGAAAGATTCCTACAATCTACCCTATTTGTGCCTCTCATAATCTTGTATATCTTTATCAGATTCTCTTTCTCAGTCTCCTCCGCTTCAGGGCAAAGAAACCTAGCCAATCCAGGCTCTCCTCATAGTTGTAACTTTCCATCCCAGGCAACATCCTGGTGAATTTCCTCTGCATCCCTTCCAGTGCAATCAAGTTTTTCCAATTGTCCTTCCAATCCCATGATGTGGATGAATGACCTTCTGTGCTGTATAATTCTTCAGTTCTATGATAAAGACCTGAACGGTTTCCCTCAGGTGTTAACTCTTGGTCCCAACTACCTTGAATGAAGTTTCCTCTGACAGCCAGTGAAAATTTACAATATTCATCGTTCCTCTGAGAATGCTCAATATCAGCTGAAATTGGACAATAACTGGCATGAGTTGTAAGTGACAATAACATTCATGTCAATTATGTACCAGGCAACATAGAGTCATAGAGGTTTATATCATGGAAACTTGTCCATGCAGCCCTTTTTTTAAAAACCCCTAACCTAGTCTCAGTTGCCCACATTTGGTCCATGTCCTTCTATACCCATCTTACCCATGTAACTGTCTAAACATTTTTTAAAAGACTATTACTACTATTACTTCTGGCGGCTTGTTCCAAACACTCACCACCCTCTGTGTGAAAAAATTGCCCCTCTGGACACTTTTGTATCTGTCCCCTTTCATCTTAAACCTGTATTCTCTAGTTTTAGACTCCCCTATCTTTGAGAAAAGATATTGACTATCTTGCTCCACCATTGACACACCATGGCAGCATGTACAATCTCCAAGATGTTCTGTAGGAATCTCTTAAAGTCGTTTTTGACAGCAAGTTCCAAACTTAAGAATCTATTGCCAAAATGAGCAGAAGCATGGGATCGCCACCATCTGCAAGTTCCCCTCCAAAATGCACAGTATTCTGACTTATTTCCATTGGAAAATAATGTCCGTTTCTTCACCTTTGCTGGTCAAATTCCTGAAATTTCTCACTTGATAGCATCTACACCACATGGCCTGAAGTCATCAAGAATACAATAAGAACCACAACCTTCTCAAGAGCACTTAGTGATTTGGAATGAACGTTGGCCTTGTCAGTGATGCCCACATCCCATGAACAAAAAAGAAAAAATATTGTTATGGATAAAGAGGCAATGAGATGATTCCCATTTTCCCATTTCTGACTAACCATGTCTTAAAAGAGGTGTTTTAACCCCTTGAGTATTGTGACTCAAGAAATGACACAAGTCACAGTTTCTCACATGTTTAAGTTAAAAGAAAGAATAAGTTCTTATCTCTCAACAGTTGAAATGTAATAGCAACAGCACCCATTATTCATTCACACAAGACACACACATACAAGAAAAAGTGATTACAAAAAGGTAGCTGGCATACACTTAGATGAGCCCAAAAAGGCACTATTACCCTAGTTTTTTGAGATGGAAATTGGAGGCCTTGTAGGTCTAAGGATTTCAAAGAACAATAAAGAACATTGCAGGAGCAAGCCCTTTCGCCCACCAAGCTTACACCAACAAATGATGCCTTTCTGAACCAAAGACCTTTTGCCTCTATGGAGTTCGCATTTCTCTAATCCCTACCTATTCATGTCAAGATGCCTCTTAAACGTTGTTGTATCTGCTTCTACCGCCTCCTGATCCCAGCACTGATCCTTGAGGAACACCACTTGTCACAGCTCTCCATTCAAAAACGTACTCTTCCACTGGTATCCTCTGTCTTCTTTGACCGAGCCAGTTTTGTGTCCACCTTGCCAGCTTACCTCTGATCCCATGCGACTTCACCTTCTGCACCAGTCTGCCATGAGGGACTTTGTCAAAGGCCTTATTGAAGTCCATGTAGACAGCATCCACTGCCCTATCCTCATCAGTCATCTTTGTTACTTCCTCAGGCATCATAAGAGCATAAGAAATAAGAGCAGGAGTAGGCCATTCAGCCCCTCGAGCCTGCCCCGCCATTCAATAAGATCAGAGCTGATCTGAAGTGGATCAGTTCCACTTTCCCGCTTTCTCCCCATAACCCTTCATTCCCTTGTCTGTCAGAAATCTATCTACCCGTGACTTAAATATATTCAACGAGGTAGCCTCCACCACTTCAACAGGTAGAGAATTCCAGAGATTCACCACCCTTTAAGTAAAGAAGTTCCTCCTTGACTCTGTTCTAAACTGCCCCCCCCCCTTATTTTGAGGCTGTGCCCTCTAGTTCTGCTGTCCTTCCTAAGTGGGAAGTATCTCTCTACCTCTACCCTATCTAGCCCCTTCATTATCTTGTAAGTCTCTACAAGATCCCCCCTCAGCCTTCTAAACTCTAACGAGTACAGACCCAGTCTATCCAATCTGTCTTCATAAGCTAATCCCCTCATCTCCGGTATCAGCATGGTGAACCTTCTCTGTACTCCCTCCAAGGCCAATATATCCTTTAGCAAATACGGGGCCCAAAACTGCACACAGTACTCCAGTTGCGGCCTCACCAGTGCCCTGTACAGTTGCAGCAAGACCTCCCTGCTTTTATATTCTATCCCCCTCGCTATAAAGGCCAACATTCCATTCGCCTTCTTGATCACCTGCTGCACCTGCAAACTGGGTTTTTGCGATTTGTGCACGAGGACCCCCAGGTCCCTCTGCACTGTAGCATGCTGGGACCTTTGCTGTTTGTAATATATATAAATGATTTGGAGGAAAATATAACTGGATTGATTAGTAAGTTTGCAGATGACGCAAAGGTTGGTGGATTTGCTGATAGCGATGAGGACCATCAGAGGATACAGCAGGATATAAATCAGTTGGAGACTTAGGCAGAAAGGTGGCAGATGGAGTTTAATCTGGACAAATGTGAGGAAATGCATTTTGGAAGGTCGAGTACAGATAGGAAATATACAGTAAATGGCAGAACCTTTAGGAGTATTGATAGGCAAAGGGATCTGGGTGTACAGGTACACAGGTCACTGAAAGTGGCATTGCACGTGGAGAAGGTAGTCAAGAAGGCATATGGCATGTTTGCCTTCATCGGCTGGGTATTGAGTTTAAAAATTGGCATGTCACGTTGACGCTTTATAGAACCTTAATGAGGCTGCACATGGAATATAGTGTTCAATTCTGGTTGCCACACTACCAGAAGGATGTGGAGACTTTGGAGAGAGTACAGAAGGATTTATCAAGATGTTGCCTGGTATGGAGGAGAGGTAGGAGAAACTTGGTTTGTTCTCACTGGAGCGATGGAGGTTAAGGGGACACCTGATAGAAGTCTACAAGATATGAGAGGCATGGACAGAGTGGATAGTCAGATGCTTTTTCCCAGGGTGGAAGAGACAATTACTAGGGGGCATAGGTTTAAGGTGCGAGGGGCAAGTTTTAAAAGGGATGTACAAGGCAGATTTTTTACACAGAGTAGTGGGTGCTTGGAACTCATTGCAGGGGGAGGTAGTGGAAGTGGATATGGTCATGACTTTTAAGGGGTCATTTTGACAAGTACGTAAATGAGATGGGAATAGAGGGATACGGTCCCCGGAAGCGTAGGAGGTTTAAGTTAAGTCGGGCAGCATTGTCGGTGCAGGCTTGGAGGGCTGAAAGGCCTGTTCCTGTGCTGTAATTTTCTTTGTTCTTTGTTTGTTCTTTGAAACCAGAACACCCTGCAGACATGGGGAGAATGTGCAAACTCCACACAGTTACCCAAGCCGAGAATCAAACCCAGGTCCCTGGCGCTGTGAGACAGCAGTGCTAACCACTTTGCTGCCCCTCCCCTGTCTCCACATCCTCCTAGAAGTGTGGTGACCAGAACTGTATGCAGTATTCTAAATATGACCTAACTAAAGCGCTTGCCAATTTTTATATTCCATGCCCCGATGATGAAGGCAAGCATGCCATATGCCTTCTTGACCACCTTATCCATTTGTATTGCTGCTTCCCTTTTGGTTCATTGAAGAAAATGGAGGTTGGAGATTTTTGGTGAAGAATTCACAATGGCTTACTCCTAGCAACAGTGGGTTTCTGTCAAATCTTGTCGTCAGGCCCCTTTTGGGAGGATAAAGTTTGGTTCTCAAAGCTGCAGGTAAAGGTAGAAACCCACTAATCTGCTTGTTAGAATTCTAGATAGAATCCTCTCCTTTGTTTGGTGGGATTTCTTTCCAGGCTGTCTGACTTCTTCTGGGTGCTCTCAAGACTTGCATTAATAAAGTATTTCATATTACAAGCTAGTTTCTGCCTTATTGGTGCTTCTTTTGCCCACAGAGATGGTCTCAGATAACATTACCATTGGCACACAATGGGGTTTGATTCTTGGCCATTTGCATTTTATTTTGATATAGTAGTTTTCTTCCCTCACATCCATTTTGTGGAGTTTCAATCAGCAGCCATATGTCTGGGTGGTCATTGTACACCAGTTTCTGTAGACATTTAGATAATGGTAGTTGTTCTCCACAGATGACATGCAGTTTCAATATCTTCTCAGCAGAGTTTCAGAAAGGTCATTTACACTGTAATGTTCTGTCCAGACAAACAGGCTACTTCCAGCCTTAGGCAGTTTCATGTATGTTTGCTGACCAGGAGGGAAGACACCTGAATCTCTTGACTCCTATCCCAAGGTAATCTGTTCTTTTTCCATTCTGCTTTTTAATAAGTAAAAAGTAAAATTTATTTCATAAATTTGTGAACATAACTATGTGGATATGACAGCCTTTTTCAACTCAGCCTTGACTAATCTTGTCAAGTGTCCCAACTCCATCCTGCATAAATGTTTGCTTAACCAAAAATTCTGCTGCCTATATTGTATCCTGCATCAAGTTATGCTCACCCTACACTCGTTTGTGACACACCATGGTTCCTCAGTACCTCACATTTCAAATTCTTGTTCTCATATTTTGGGCCCGCCATGACTTTTGCAACCATTTCAGTAACCTCCTTCATTTGTACAATCTCTTCTTGCTCCAGAGCTTTTTTTGCATCTGCCTTTGTCCCACAATTGGCAGCTGCGCTTAACTAAATTAATTTGTTTTCTAAATCTCCCTCTAAATCTCTGCCTCTTATTTCAATACTCTTTAAACCTTCTAAATTTGACAAAATTCTTCTTTAAGTTGAAGTGTATTTCCCCTATACCTCTTTGGAATACCTTCAGGCACTAATTGCGGTTGTTAATGTGACTACCACCCTATGTCCTACTATGTAGTTGTGATATTAAGACGCCTGATGAAATTATTTCTTGTCAATAATTATCCATAAGATGTGGATGATGTGCATTTGCAATGGTGGTGATTAGGCGTAGCTGTTCAGACATTTCCTTATGTTAGAAATGACTGTTCCATTGGTCAGAACGTTGAAGTGGAGATGCCCGCGTTGGACTGGGGTAAGCGCAGTGAGAAGCCTCACAACACCAGGTTAAAATCCAACAGGTTTATTTGATAGCACAAGCTACAAGCTTTCAGAGCACTGCCTGTTCATCAGGTGAGTGGGAGTTGTGTTCACAAATAGGGCACATATAACAAACTCAATTTATAAGGTAATGGGTGAGGGTTACAGATAATAGTATTTGTAAGCCCCAGACTTGCCTGGGCTTGCAAAATCTCACTAACTGTCCTGGCTGGAGACAATACACATTAAGCTGTGCTTAACCCTCTCTCCACTCACATTGTCTGTACCTTTAAGACTTGATTACCTGTAAAGACTTGCATTCCAATCATTACCTTGTAAATTGAGTTTGTGTCTATATATTCCCTGTTTGTGAACACAGCTCCCACTCATCTGATGAAGGGACAGTGCTCTGAAAGCTTGTGGCTTGTGCTACCAAATAAACCTGTTGGACTTTAACCTGGTGTTATGAGACTTCGTACAGAATATTAAGTACAGGAGTTGGGACGCCTTGTTGAAGTTGTATAAGGCACTGGTAAAGCCACACTTGGAATACTATGTACAATTCTGGTCACCCTATTATAGAAAGGAAATTATTAAACTAGAAAGACTGCAGAAGAGATTTACTAGGATGCTACCGGGACTTGATGGTTTACTTATCAGTCAAGCAAGTTGCTTTTTCCTGAGCTCAAGCATTTGAGTGTTTCTGGAGCTGCAGCAACTCAAGAAAGAATTGAATATTGTATTGTACTCCTGACTTGTGTCTTGTAAATAGTGGATAGGTTTTGAGAAATCAAGAGGCAAGCTCTGTGCCAAAGAATACCCAATTTCTGATCTTGTCGTCATTGTATGTATGTAACAGGTTCAGTTAAGTTTCTGGCCGCTAATGACATCCAGGATATTGATGGTAGGGAGTTCAGTGAGGATAATGTCATTGAATGTCAAGGAGTGGGGATGGCGCAGTGGTTAGCACTGCTACCTCACAGTGCCAGGGACCTGGGTTCGGTTCCTGGCTTGGGTCACTTTCTGTGTGGAGTTAGCACACTCTCCCCGTGTCTGCATGGGTTTCCTCAGGGTGCTCCGGTTTTCTCCCACGTTTTGAAAGACGTGCTGATAAGGTGCATTGACCCGAACAGGCGCCAAACTATGGCGACTAGAATATCATAGTAACTTCATTGCAGTGTTAATGTAAGCCTTACTTGTGACTCATAAATAAACATAAGAACATAAGAAATAGGAGCAGGAGTAGGCCAACTAGCCCTTCGAGCCTGCCCCGCCATTCAATAAGATCATGGCTGATCTGTCGTGCCTCAGTTCCACATTCCCGCCCTCTCCCCATAACCCTTAATCCCCTCTCTTATCAAAAACCCATCAACCCGCGTCTTAAAAATATTTAGCGAGGTAGCCTCCACCACTTCAACGGGCAGAGAATTCCAGAGATTCACCACCCTTTGAGTGAAGAAGTTCCTCCTCAACTCCGTTCTAAACCGCCCCCCCTTTATCTTGAGGCTATGCCCCCTAGTCCTACTATCCTTTCTGAGCGGGAAGAGTC
The DNA here is from genome assembly GCF_965287045.1 of Carcharhinus amblyrhynchos. Taxonomy (NCBI): domain Eukaryota; kingdom Metazoa; phylum Chordata; class Chondrichthyes; order Carcharhiniformes; family Carcharhinidae; genus Carcharhinus; species Carcharhinus amblyrhynchos. The sequence goes on from NC_137325.1 coordinate 38,976,582, forward strand.
TCTCCACCTCTATCCTATCCATCCCATTCATCATCTTATACGTCTCAATGAGATCTCCCCTCATTCTTCTAAACTCTAACGAGTACAAGCCTAATTTATTCAGCCTTTTAACTTTATTTTCTCTCTCATTTGACATAGTCATTATCTGGCAAGTGCTTTTTGCTACTGATAAGGCCATGCATAGATGTTGTTTTGCTGCATTCAGGCATGGACTGACTCAGTATCTGACAAGTTGTGAATGCAATTAAATATTTTGCAATCAACAGCAAACATCTCCACTTCTAAATGTACGATGGAGGGAAGATCATTGTCAGAACAGCTTGTGCTGAGGATACTGCCTCGAGGAACACTTGCAACAGTTTCTTACGACTGAGATGATTGGCCTGCAACCATCTTTCTTTGTGTTGGGTATAATTCCAGCCACTGGTGAGGTTACCCCTTGATGCTGATTGACTTCAAATTCACAGAGCCCTTTGATGCCACATGCACTCAAAGTGATGTCTTGATATCTAGGACAATCACTCACATATAGGAGCTGAAATCCATCTCTTTTGCTCGTATTGTGTATCCACTCAGCTATTTCTTGACTTCACATTAAGTGAATTGGCTGAAGACTGGTATCTGTGATGCTGGGATCTCATGAGGACGCCAAGATGGATCATCCACTTATACCTCAGGTTTGATTGATTAACTGAGGTAGAAGCAACGTTAACAAGATTGAAATAAACTGTCTTTCTGATGAAAGGATTTGGGTTTTAAAGTTCAATTCAAAATCAAGATGCATGTGTTGTGAATGATCAACTTCAACAAGAGATGTGCAAGAAGGGAATGGAGTTAATGGCAATGGTTCAGAGTTTGTCAAGAACTGAAGATAACGGCTTTGTTCTGTCTAATATGTTGTTAGGGTGGTGATAATGCAGATTGACAACACATATGCAGTGATGAGGTCCAAGGGTGCGGTGGCAGTTGACGTAGATGTCATCAGCATATGACATGGATGAAGTAACAAATGGCACTTTATAACTGGGAAAAAGGATAGATTGTTATGTGATACCAGGGATGACAGTGTGAAATTGTAAAAGTAGCTATTGTTAGAATGTTCCGCCTAGGATCAGATAGATAACAAATTGAAACAGGCAAATTTTGTGTTGTCTGCTAATTTAAATGCCAAATGTGCAGCCTAGGGCTTAGCAGAAGGACCAAGATTGTGCAAGGCCAACAACATTTACGGTTAGCCTATATTACTTAAAACCAACCACCACCTCTTAAAAACATAATCATATCTCTGTTCAATAGCTAGCTGTTCAATAGTGACAATCACATCACTGAAACACATTGTACCAAACCCATTGACACTCTTCTCTCTTTCTTGGAAGATAAAATGACACTTAACCACAGGTAGCAATGTCTACTCAGCAGAGACAGGCAAAACTGCAGCATTGGAGTCATGACAACTGAAGCCAGCATTGGGGTTGAAACCACTGAATGTAGAAGTAAGGACTTTTTGGCTCGGTTAAATGGGACATTGGTGAGACAACATTTTGAATACAGTGTGCAGTTTTTGTTGACTTATTTAGGGAAAGAAGTAAATGCTTTAGTAGGAGCTCAGAAGAAGTTTCCTAGATTGATACCTGGAATGAGCAGATTGTCTTATGAGGAAAGGTTGTTTCCACTAGAGTTCAGAAGAGTATGCGGTGACTTGATTGAAATATATAAGATCTTGATCAGATTGACAAGGTGGACATGGAAAGGATGTTTCCTCTTGTGGGTGAGTCCAGAACTAGGGACGCTGTTTTAAAATTAGGGGTTGCCCCTTTGGGATGGAGAGGAGGAGAATTTGTTTCTGCCAGAGGATTGCATGATTTTGGAACTGTCCACCTCAGAAGGCGGAAGAGGTGGAGGTAGATAGATTCTTCTCAGAAAATGGAATCATAAGTTGTCTGTGGTTGCAGTGTGGAATTTGAAACACAAACAGATCAGCCATGATTTTATTGAATGGTGGAGTAGACTTGAGAAGCCTAATAGCCTACTGCTGCTCCTATTTCATAAAGTATGTTCCTACTAATCTGCCTTGTCACATCCCACTTCCCCTTCATACCACAATCATTTCTGGGTTACAAATTGTGAGTAGTGTAAGACTCAATCTTTACTTCCAAAATTCATCCCAAAACCTTCCACTTGTGTCTTTTTCCATTCAGTTGCTGAAGAACTGTGACTGATGCACCAACATGAATTTTAGAACGTAGTAGGGAGGTGGAATCCTCATATGCTGAGTTGCCGGGCAAGAGTGGCCTGCATATAATGCAGGGAGAATGGATCATGCAGGTGCAAACTCAGTAGAGAGCAACGTACCACATGAGTTCCACTGCAGAGGACTCAAATAAGGATGTACCACTCAGAAAGAGGCTGATAAGGGTGCATAATAAAAATCTTAGGGCATTGGCAGATTTGTCAGAACACCTGCTGTCACTGTCAAGGAGCATTGAAAGGTCTGACACTACTTGGCACAGGGCTTTGTGCAGACTTTAGAGCCCAACCTTGCCAGTGTGGGAGTGGTGATTAATGCCATGAAAACACTGACAGAACCGATCATGACAGTGTGTGCGATGACCATTGTCTCAGCTTCCAATACAGCACAAGCAAAAGCCATCTAAAATCTGAGTGCAACAGTGAAAGTTTAGGGGTCAAATTTAGAACCCCTAACACATGCTTGTGTTTGGCAGAGGGGCACATAAAATATGATGGGTTGCCAGCCTACAAATTTTCACATGGCTGTGTCTCAAAGTAAGACCATGTGGCATGATAGCACAGGGATTAGAACTGCTCCCTCACAGCGCCAGGGACTTAGATTCAATTCCGGCCTTGGGTGGAGTTTGCATGTTCTCCCCATGACTGCATCTGTTTCCTCTGAATGCTCTGGTTCCATCCACACTCCAAAGATGTGTGGATTAGGTTGATTGGCCATGCTAAATTCACCCTTCGTGTCAGGGGAGTTAAGAGGGTAAAAACTTGGGGTTGCAGAGATAAGGCGTGGGTGGGATTATTGTTGATGCAGGTTAGATGGGCTGAATAAACAGGAAGAAGAGCATCCGGCAGAGATGGCTGAGGGATTTCATTGGAGTATTCTGGGAGAAGTCGGCTAAGCAACATCTACGAAGAAGTGGGAAGCAGAAGAATGCCTCCACTGATAAACAGGAGGAAGAGCATCTGGTAGAGGTAGCTGAGGGAGTTCACTGCGGTATTCTAGGAGAAGTTGGCTCAGCAACATCTGCTAAGAAGTGGGAAGTGGAATATTTGGTGTTAAGGAACTGTAAGCCCAAAACATTATATTAATGTTTCCTTCCCTCCCTTCTTCTCTAACCATAAAAAGAGCAGTGAGAGGAGATAAAAGTGAAGATAAGAGTTTAATAAATGTTCTTACTGGTGCTAGAAATGTCAGTCAGTGGGGTTAAGTGTTGAACTTATGAGATTGGGAGATCCATGACACTTATGACACTTCCACCATCTCAGATGGCTACATCTGCAGGAAGTGCACCCAATTGCAGCTCCTTACAGACCGCATGGATAGGCTGGAGCAGAAGTTGAATGCACTTAGAAGCATGAAAGTGGCGGAAAGCTTCATAGATCGGAGCTTTGGAGACATGGTCACACCCAATGTGCAAGCATATAGGTGGGTGACCGCTCATAGGGGCAGGCAGTCAATGCAGGAATCCCCTGTGATCATTCCCCCTCTCTATCAAGGCTGGCTTACCAGGAGATAAAAGCAGCAGCAGCCAGAGTAGTAGCAGCACGACTGGTTCTGTTGTTAAACAGGGAGGGACAAAGAGCACTAAAACAATAGATATAGGGAATCTACAGTTAGGGGTGAAGATAGATGCTTCTGTGGACGTGGAAGAGGCTTCATGATGGTATGTTGACTGTCTGGTGCCAGGGTTCCAGATGTCTCTGGACGGGCAGAAAGCATTCTGAGGGGAGAGGGTGAACAGCCAGAGGATGTGGTACATATTGGTACTAACGACATAGGTAAGAACAGTGATAAGGTCCTCCAGCACCAGTGTAGGGAAAGTTAAAAACAAGACCTGTGGGGTTGTAATCTCAGGATTATTCCCTGTGCCACATGCCAGCAAGGTTAGAAATAGGAAGATAGTACAATTCAACATGTGGCTAAACAGCTGGTGTAGAAGGGAGAGTTTCAGATATCTGGACCATTGGGATCTCTTCCGGAGCAGGTGGGACCTGTACAAGAAGGACGGGTTGCTTCTAAACTGGAGGGACATAAATACTCCGGCCAGGAGGTTTGCTAGTGTCATTCGGGCAGATTTAAACTAATTTGGCAGGAGTGGGATGTTCAAAGCAAATGTGAACTAGAGAGTAGGATCAGTAAGATTCAGAGGAAGAGCAGCAGGATGTGGTTGTTGATCAAAGAGGGCCGAAGGGCCTGTTCTGCGCTGTAATGTTCTATGTTCTATGTAGTGGACTAAAGTGTATTTGTTTCAATGTAAGAAGTGTAACAGATAAGGCAAATGAACTTAAAGCTTGGATTAGTACTTGGAACTATGATGTTATTGCCATTACAGAGACTTGGTTAAGAGTAGGACAGGATTGACAGATTAACATTTCAGGGTATAAATGTTTCAGGCAGGATAGAGGGAGACGTAAAAGGGGTGGGGAAGCTGCACTACTGGTCAAGAAGAATGTCACAGCTGTACTGCAGGAGGACATCTTGGAGGGCTTTTACAGTGAGGTAATGTGGGTAGAACTCAGGTATAGGAAGAGTGTAGTCACAATGTTGGCTGTTTACTATAGGCCACCAACAGCCAGCTGGAGATAGAGGAACAGATATGTAGGCAGAGTTGCTGTGGTGGGAGATTTTAATTTCCCATATATTGCCTGGGGCGCTCAGTGCTTGGGGCATCAATGAGGCAGAGTTTGTAAGGAGCATCCAGGACGGCTTCTTGAAACAATATGTAGATAGTCCAACTAGGGAAGGGGCCCTGCTGGACCTGGTATTGGGGAATGAACCTGGCCAGGTGGTTGATGTTTCAGTAGGGGAGCAGTTCGGAAACAGTGACCTCAATTCAGTAAGTTTTAAGGTACTGACGGATAAAGATAAGTGTAGTTCTCAAGTGAAGGTGCTAAATTGGGGGAAGACTAATTACAACAATATTAAGCAGGAGCTGAAGAATGTAGATTGGGAGCAGATGGTCAAGGACAAATCAACATTTGGCATGTGAGAGGCTTTCAAGTGTAAGTTGATAGGAATTTAGGACCAGCACATTCCTGTAAGGATGAAGGATATGTACGGTAAGTTTCATGAAGTTTGGATAACGAGAGATATTGTGAGCCTGGTCAAAGAGAAAAACAAAGCATTTGTCAAGGCTAAGAGGCTGGGAACACATGAAGCAAGTGTGGAATACAAGGAAAATAGAAAGAAACTTAAGCAAGGGGTAATGAGGGCTAAACGGGGTCACAAGAAGTCATTAACCAGCAAGATGAAGGAAAATCCTAAGGCTTTTCATACATATATAAAGAGCAAGAGTGTTGCCAGGGAGAGGATTGGCCCCCTCAAGGACAGGGGAGGGAATGTATACATGGAGCCTAAAGAAATGGGCGAGGTAGTAAATGAGTACTTTGCGTCAGTATTCATCAAAGAAAAGGACTTGGGGTGATGAGTCTGGGGAAGGGTATGTCGATAGTTTGAGTCATGTTGAGATCAAAAAGAAGGAGGTATTGGCATTCTTGAGAAACATTAAGGTAGACAAATCCCCCGGGCCTGATGGGATATACCCCAGAATATTGAGCAAGGCAAGGGAAATTTGCTGGGGTCTTGAAAGAAATCTTTGTATCCTCACTGTATACAGGGGAGATTCCACAACACCAGGTTAAAGTCCAACCAGCTTATAATGAACCTATAAGCTTTCGGAGTTTGCCCCTTTGTCAAGTGAGTGGAGAGTTCTGGCCTCAGACAGAGCAAATAAAGGCACACGCAGTTTACAGAATACTGATTAGAATGTGAGTCTTTACAGCTAACCTGCTATTCAAGCCTTAAAGATGCAGACAATGTGAGTGCAGATAGCATTAGGCATAGGTTAAAAAGATGTGTATTGTCTCCAGACAGTATAGTAAGTGAGGTTTTGCAAACCCAGGCAAGTCATGGGGTTACAGATAGTGCAACATGAACCCAAGATCCTGGTTGAGGCCATCCTCGTGTGCAAAACTTGGCTATCAGTCTCTGCTCAGTGACTCTGTGCTGTTGTGTGTTGTGAAGGCTGCCTTGGAGAACGCTTACCCGAAGGTCAGAGGCCAAATGCCCGTGACCGCTGAAGTGTTCCCCAAAAGGGAGAGAACAGTCTTGCCTGGTTATTGTTTCTTTTTTGTTTTGTTTCGGTCTTCATGGAGGAGGATGTGAATAATTTGCCAGATGTTAGAGATGGAAAGGTGGTAGGACTGGAGGGTCTTGATGACATTACTGTTACTAGAGAGGTGGTGCTCGACAGACTGGAGGGGCTGATTGTGGACAAGTCCCCAGGACCGGATGGAATGCATCCGAGGGTCCTGAAAGAAATGGCGGAGGTGATAGTGGATGCCTTGGTGGTTATTTTCCAGATGTCGCTGGATTCCGGGGAAGTGCCGGAAGATTGGAAAACGGCTAATGTTACGCCGTTGTTTAAGAAGGGTGCCAGGCAAAAGGCGGGGAATTATAGGCCTGTTAGTTTAACGTCTGTTGTAGGTAAAATGTTAGAATCCGTCATCAAGGAGGAAATAGCGAGGCATCTTGAGGGGAACTGCTTGATAGAGCAGACGCAGCACGGTTTCCTTAAAGGGAAGTCGTGTCTGACAAATTTACTGGAGTTCTATGAGGATGTGTCTAGGGCGGTGGATAGAGGAGAGCCGGTGGATGTGGTCTTTCTTGATTTTCAGAAGGCATTTGACAAGGTACCTCACAAGAGGTTATTACAGAAGGTCAGGGGGCATGGAGTTGGGGGTAGGGTGTTAGCGTGGATAGAGGACTGGTTGTCAAATAGGAGGCAGAGAGTGGGGGTCAACGGGTGCTATTCGGATTGGCGGATGGTGACTAGTGGAGTGCCCCAGGGGTCGGTGCTGGGGCCTCAGCTATTTACCATTTATATAGATGATCTGGAGGAGGGAACCGAGTGTATGGTGTCGAAATTTGCTGATGACACCAAAATTGGTGGAAAGGCAAATTGTGTGGAGGGTGGGGAGAGTCTACAGAAGGATCTAGATAGGCTGGGCGAATGGGCCAGGAAATGGCAAATGGAATTTAATGTTGGCAAGTGCGAGGTGGTCCACTTTGGTAGGAATAATGGTAGGAAGGATTATTACTTACGTGGAGAAAAACTGCAGCAGGCGACGGTGCAGAGGGACCTAGGGGTCCTTGTGCATGAGTCGCAAAAACCCAGCTTGCAGGTGCAGCAGGTGGTCAGGAAGGCAAATGGGATGCTGGCCTTCATCGCGAGGGGGATTGAATATAAAAGTAGGGAGGTCTTGCTGCAGCTGTATAGGGCATTGGTGAGGCCGCAGCTGGAGTACTGTGTGCAGTTTTGGGCGCCGTACTTACGCAAGGATATTTTAGCCTTGGAGGGAGTGCAGAGGAGGTTTACTGGGCTGATGCCGGAGTTGAGGGGGTTGAACTATGAGGAGAGGCTGAATAGATTAGGCTTGTACTCGTTAGAGTTTAGAAGAATGAGGGGAGATCTCATTGAGACGTATAAGATGATGAATGGGATGGATAGGATCGAGGTGGAGAGACTCTTCCCGCTCAGAAAGGATAGTAGGACTAGGGGGCACAGCCTCAAGATAAAGGGGAGGCGGTTTAGAACGGAGTTGAGGAGGAACTTCTTCACTCAAAGGGTGGTGAATCTCTGGAATTCTCTGCCCGTTGAAGTGGTGGAGGCTGTCTCGCTAAATATTTTTAAGACGCGGGTTGATGGGTTTTTGATGAGAGAGGGGATTAAGGGTTATGGGGAGAGGGCGGGAATGTGGAACTGAGCCACGACAGATCAGCCATGATCTTATTGAATGGCGGGGCAGGCTCGAAGGGCTAGATGGCCTACTCCTGCTCCTATTTCTTTTGTTCTTATGTTCTATGTTCTTATTGTCAAGCGGTGTTCATTCATGCATTGTCGTAGTGACTGCATGGTCTCCTCAATGAATCATGCTTTGGGACATCCCTTCCTGCAGCATATTAGATATTCAATATTGGCCGAGTTGCAAGAGTATGTGCCGTGTACCTGGTGGATGGTGTTCTCACGTGAGATGATGTCATCCATGTCGATGATCTGGCATGTCTTGCAGAGGTTGCTGTGGCAGGGTTGTGTGGTGTTGTGGTCGCTGTTCTCCTGAAGGCTGGGTAGTTTGCTGCGAACAGTGGTCTGTTTGAGGTTGTGCGGTTGTTTGAAGACAAGAAATGGGGGTCCACATCGGCCAGGCACTGAGTTTAAAAACTGATGATTCATGTTGCAGCTTTATAGAATCTTAATTAGACCACACTTGAAAAATAGTGTTCAATTCTGGTCGCCACACCACCAGAAGGATGTGGAGGCTTAGGAGAGGGCACAGAAAAGAATTACCAGTATGTTACCTGATATGGAGGAGAGCATTAGCTATGAGGAGAGGTTGGAAAAACTTAAGTTTGTTCTCACTGGAACGATGGAGGTTAAGGGGGTGACCTGGTAGAAGTCTGCAAGATTATGAGGGGCATGGACATAATAGATTGTCAGTAGCTTTTTCCCACATTGGAAGAGTCAATTGCTCAGGGGCATAGGTTTAAGATGCAAGGGGCAAGGTTTGAAGGAGATGCACAAGGCAAGTTTTTTTACACAGAGAGTGGTAGGTGCCTGGAGCTCGCTATCAGGGGAAGTCGAGGGAGCAGATACAATGATGACTTTTAAGGGACGTCTTGACAAATAAATGAATAGGATGGACATAGAGGGATACATTCCTTGGAAGGGTAAGGGGTTTTAGTTCAGTCTGGCAGCATGGTGGGTGCAGACTTGGAGGGCCGAAGGGCCTATTCCTGTTCTGTAATTTTCTGTTCTTTGTTCTGCATAGTAGGGATTCTATAATTCTATGACCCCTTCTCTTCACCATCCTCCTCTGCCTCCTCTTTCAGTGATCAATTTTCCTCTTCTGTGCTGTCGCTGTTCGACCTCCCTTTCATATCACAGGCAAAGGTGGATGTTACTGTATACCTATGATTGGGAGCAAAGGGCCTGTGTTGAAAATTTAAAGTCAGAGCCATGACCTTCACCTCCTGCAACCTCACTGTCAACTTCACAAACCTTAAATGGCTGTGGAAAACTCAAAGCACTTACACAAACTTAGAAAGAGGCATAAGTCAACCAATAACTAAACCTATAAGTAGTTGAAATGGCGTTGGTAGGGATCCTTCCTGCTGCTGAGTACATACTCAGCGGTTTGTGATTTAGAGAGAACATTAACTGGAGCAGTTAGATTGAAAATTGCTGCACTGACCTCAAATCAGCATTACACACTGACTGACCTGTTAGACTGGAAACCCACAGTACACACTTGCACGCTTACCAAACTAGCCTTCATGCAGGCTCTGCTGGAAACTGCTGCAGTCCAGACATCATTTTGGTATCAAAACAGCAACGGTAGCACCAAGACTATGGCTGGTATTTTCCATTTTTATTTGTGGTGGGTATAATGGTGCAGAAAATTTTGCATGATTCTGAAAATCTCTTTTATGTCATCATAAAGTCATCGCCTGCTTCACGTTTCATGTTCCTGAACGTCGGGATTGTGATTTCCATTCATTTGCATTTAATTATAATGGGGGGGGAATTATAAGGCTACCCATCTAAAACTGTGCATTCTTACTCAAAGAGAAGGGCACAAAGGAGAAATATTAGTGGTCTCTGAATGGAAGTGCAGAAAATCACCAAACTGAAACAATGATGTGCATTCATGTAGCATTAATCGTACAAAATGGCACTAACTCAATATTCGGAGTTTAACCCCTTGCTCGCAGCATAGCATAGTGGTAATGAAGTTATGTGCAAATAAACACCAAAGTCAGATTTTGGAGTGTGTTGCATTAGAGTAGACCTGGATAGCTCTAAGAAGACAAGCCTCAGGCCACTCCTATCATCTTTCCAAACCTATGTAGAAATAGTGTGTATATTCCAAATACTAGTCTTACAGTACTGTGTATGAGGCTGCTAACACCTAGGCTGGAAGCAGCACATCTAGGCATTTGGCCGAAGGAATTAGAGGATTGGGAGCACCTGAGGCGGGATGTTGGCATACTGCTGCCTCACAGCACCAGAGACCCGGGTTCGATTCCTGGTTTTGGTCACTTCTGTGTAGAGTTTGTACATTCTCCCCATGTCTATGTGGGTTTCCTCCCACAGTCCAAGATGTGTAAGTTAGGTGGATGCTAAATTGCCCCTTAGTGTCAGGGAGACTAACTAGGGTAAATGCATGGGGTTATGAGGATAGAAGTGCGTGGGATTGTGGTTGGCGCAGACTCGATGGGTCAAATGGCCTCCTTCTGCAGTGTAGGGATTCTACGATTTTATGAGTATGCATATGACAATGTCGTTTGTGTGGCAAGCATTTGCCACACGTGGAAACAAGCGCCTTTAACTCATTTTCGCTTGACATCAAGATTAGTATTGCAGACAAGTTTGGACTCCTGTGTGTTTCTCATTTATACTGAGGACAGAGGAGAAGAAGGAGACAGTTGCGAAAAAGGAGACTGGTTCTCCAAAGGCAGGAACAAAATCTGAAGACCAAAGTCCCTGAGGTGCAGAGGTTCAGAGAGATAAACGTTGTGCCTAGGCGCCTTGCTACACCTAGGGTGTAGTGACATCACCTGTCTTATCTGCAGATGATTGAGAACCATGGCTAGGAATCTGTAACTGACATTTGCCACACTCTTCGTGAATTGGCACCACGTGGATTCAGAGGACATCATTTGCCAGTGACTGAGAAAGTAACAGCTGCAATCAATAACAACAAAGGGATCAGAGCTGATCTGAAGTGGATCAGTTCCACTTTCCCGCTTTCTCCCCATAACCCTTCATTCCCTTGTCTATCAGAAATCTATCTACCCGTGACTTAAATATATTCAACGAGGTAGCCTCCACCACTTCAACAGGTAGAGAATTCCAGAGATTCACCACCCTTTAAGTAAAGAAGTTCCTCCTCGACTCTGTTCTAAACTGCCCCCCCCCCCCCTTATTTTGAGGCTGTGCCCTCTAGTTCTGCTGTCCTTCCTAAGTGGGAAGTATCTCTCTACCTCTACCCTATCTAGCCCCTTCATTATCTTGTAAGTCTCTACAAGATCCCCCCTCAGCCTTCTAAACTCTAACGAGTACAGACCCAGTCTATCCAATCTGTCTTCATAAGCTAATCCCCTCATCTCCGGTATCAGCATGGTGAACCTTCTCTGTACTCCCTCCAAGGCCAATATATCCTTTAGCAAATACGGGGCCCAAAACTGCACACAGTACTCCAGTTGCGGCCTCACCAGTGCCCTGTACAGTTGCAGCAAGACCTCCCTGCTTTTATATTCTATCCCCCTCGCTATAAAGGCCAACATTCCATTCGCCTTCTTGATCACCTGCTGCACCTGCAAACTGGGTTTTTGCGATTTGTGCACGAGGACCCCCAGGTCCCTCTGCACTGTAGCATGCTGGGACCTTTGCTGTTTGTAATATATATAAATGATTTGGAGGAAAATATAACTGGATTGATTAGTAAGTTTGCAGATGACGCAAAGGTTGGTGGATTTGCTGATAGCGATGAGGACCATCAGAGGATACAGCAGGATATAAATCAGTTGGAGACTTAGGCAGAAAGGTGGCAGATGGAGTTTAATCTGGACAAATGTGAGGAAATGCATTTTGGAAGGTCGAGTACAGATAGGAAATATACAGTAAATGGCAGAACCTTTAGGAGTATTGATAGGCAAAGGGATCTGGGTGTACAGGTACACAGGTCACTGTGGAGAAGGTAGTCAAGAAGGCATATGGCATGTTTGCCTTCATCGGCTGGGTATTGAGTTTAAAAATTGGCATGTCACGTTGACGCTTTATAGAACCTTAATGAGGCTGCACTTGGAATATAGTGTTCAATTCTGGTTGCCACACTACCAAAAGGATGTGGAGACTTTGGAGAGAGTACAGAAAAGATTTATCAAGATGTTGCCTGGTTTGGAGGAGAGGTAGGAGAAACTTGGTTTGTTCTCACTGGAGCGATGGAGGTTAAGGGGACACCTGATAGAAGTCTACAAGATATGAGAGGCATGGACAGAGTGGATAGTCAGATGCTTTTTCCCAGGGTGGAAGAGACAATTACTAGGGGGCATAGGTTTAAGGTGCGAGGGGCAAGTTTTAAAAGGGATGTACAAGGCAGATTTTTTACACAGAGTAGTGGGTGCTTGGAACTCATTGCAGGGGGAGGTAGTGGAAGTGGATATGGTCATGACTTTTAAGGGGTCATTTTGACAAGTACGTAAATGAGATGGGAATAGAGGGATACGGTCCCCGGAAGCGTAGGAGGTTTAAGTTAAGTCGGGCAGCATTGTCGGTGCAGGCTTGGAGGGCTGAAAGGCCTGTTCCTGTGCTGTAATTTTCTTTGTTCTTTGTTTGTTCTTTGAAACCAGAACACCCTGCAGACATGGGGAGAATGTGCAAACTCCACACAGTTACCCAAGCCGAGAATCAAACCCAGGTCCCTGGCGCTGTGAGACAGCAGTGCTAACCACTTTGCTGCCCCTCCCCTGTCTCCACATCCTCCTAGAAGTGTGGTGACCAGAACTGTATGCAGTATTCTAAATATGACCTAACTAAAGCGCTTGCCAATTTTTATATTCCATGCCCCGATGATGAAGGCAAGCATGCCATATGCCTTCTTGACCACCTTATCCATTTGTATTGCTGCTTCCCTTTTGGTTCATTGAAGAAAATGGAGGTTGGAGATTTTTGGTGAAGAATTCACAATGGCTTACTCCTAGCAACAGTGGGTTTCTGTCAAATCTTGTCGTCAGGCCCCTTTTGGGAGGATAAAGTTTGGTTCTCAAAGCTGCAGGTAAAGGTAGAAACCCACTAATCTGCTTGTTAGAATTCTAGATAGAATCCTCTCCTTTGTTTGGTGGGATTTCTTTCCAGGCTGTCTGACTTCTTCTGGGTGCTCTCAAGACTTGCATTAATAAAGTATTTCATATTACAAGCTAGTTTCTGCCTTATTGGTGCTTCTTTTGCCCACAGAGATGGTCTCAGACAACATTACCATTGGCACACAATGGGGTTTGATTCTTGGCCATTTGCATTTTATTTTAGTATAGTAGTTTTCTTCCCTCACATCCATTTTGTGGAGTTTCAATCAGCAGCCATATGTCTGGGTGGTCATTGTACACCAGTTTCTGTAGACATTTAGATAATGGTAGTTGTTCTCCACAGATGACATGCAGTTTCAATATCTTCTCAGCAGAGTTTCAGAAAGGTCATTTACACTGTAATGTTCTGTCCAGACAAACAGGCTACTTCCAGCCTTAGGCAGTTTCATGTATGTTTGCTGACCAGGAGGGAAGACACCTGAATCTCTTGACTCCTATCCCAAGGTAATCTGTTCTTTTTCCATTCTGCTTTTTAATAAGTAAAAAGTAAAATTTATTTCATAAATTTGTGAACATAACTATGTGGATATGACAGCCTTTTTCAACTCAGCCTTGACTAATCTTGTCAAGTGTCCCAACTCCATCCTGCATAAATGTTTGCTTAACCAAAAATTCTGCTGCCTATATTGTATCCTGCATCAAGTTATGCTCACCCTACACTCGTTTGTGACACACCATGGTTCCTCAGTACCTCACATTTCAAATTCTTGTTCTCATATTTTGGGCCCGCCATGACTTTTGCAACCATTTCAGTAACCTCCTTCATTTGTACAATCTCTTCTTGCTCCAGAGCTTTTTTTGCATCTGCCTTTGTCCCACAATTGGCAGCTGCGCTTAACTAAATTAATTTGTTTTCTAAATCTCCCTCTAAATCTCTGCCTCTTATTTCAATACTCTTTAAACCTTCTAAATTTGACAAAATTCTTCTTTAAGTTGAAGTGTATTTCCCCTATACCTCTTTGGAATACCTTCAGGCACTAATTGCGGTTGTTAATGTGACTACCACCCTATGTCCTACTATGTAGTTGTGATATTAAGACGCCTGATGAAATTATTTCTTGTCAATAATTATCCATAAGATGTGGATGATGTGCATTTGCAATGGTGGTGATTAGGCGTAGCTGTTCAGACATTTCCTTATGTTAGAAATGACTGTTCCATTGGTCAGAACGTTGAAGTGGAGATGCCCGCGTTGGACTGGGGTAAACGCAGTGAGAAGCCTCACAACACCAGGTTAAAATCCAACAGGTTTATTTGATAGCACAAGCTACAAGCTTTCAGAGCACTGCCTGTTCATCAGGTGAGTGGGAGTTGTGTTCACAAATAGGGCACATATAACAAACTCAATTTATAAGGTAATGGGTGAGGGTTACAGATAATAGTATTTGTAAGCCCCAGACTTGCCTGGGCTTGCAAAATCTCACTAACTGTCCTGGCTGGAGACAATACACATTAAGCTGTGCTTAACCCTCTCTCCACTCACATTGTCTGTACCTTTAAGACTTGATTACCTGTAAAGACTTGCATTCCAATCATTACCTTGTAAATTGAGTTTGTGTCTATATATTCCCTGTTTGTGAACACAGCTCCCACTCATCTGATGAAGGGACAGTGCTCTGAAAGCTTGTGGCTTGTGCTACCAAATAAACCTGTTGGACTTTAACCTGGTGTTATGAGACTTCGTACAGAACATTAAGTACAGGAGTTGGGACGCCTTGTTGAAGTTGTACAAGGCACTGGTAAAGCCACACTTGGAATACTATGTACAATTCTGGTCACCCTATTATAGAAAGGAAATTATTAAACTAGAAAGATTGCAGAAGAGATTTACTAGGATGCTACCGGGACTTGATGGTTTACTTATCAGTCAAGCAAGTTGCTTTTTCCTGAGCTCAAGCATTTGAGTGTTTCTGGAGCTGCAGAAACTCAAGAAAGAATTGAATATTGTATTGTACTCCTGACTTGTGTCTTATAAATAGTGGATATGTTTTGAGAAATCAAGAGGCAAGCTCCGTGCCTAGAATACCCAATTTCTGATCTTGTCGTCATTGTATAGAACATAGAACATTACAGCACAGAACAGGCCCTTCGGCCCACAACGTTGCGCCGACCAGTTAAAAAACAATGACCCTCTAACCTAAACCAATCCCTTTCCATCCATAAACCTATCCACGGATCTCTTAAACGCCCCCAAACTAGGCGCATTGACAACTGCAGCAGGCAATAACAACACTGGGAACCTCTACGTCCACATACTAATGCATACATGAGTTCACATTTGCCAAGGCCCGCAATTACATCAGTTTTTAACAGAAATCTAGCACACCAGGATGCCATAGCTCTGGCCTTTCCAAGATTTCCCACAAATCCAGGATGCCGTTGACTGCCCTCATGTGGCTTACAAAGCTCCCTGGCAGCAAACAGGACAAAATATAAAAAGGAAAGATTTCCACCAGCACCTTGTACATAATAAGCAAATCCCACAGGTTTTGCACTAGATAGCCATGAGTCCACAACTCGTGCATCTTGAAAAGATCATAGACCCCTAGAGGAACTGCAAGGGATCCAGGGCTGGCTTCCTAGGGCAAAGGGTTGATGATGCTTGTCTCAGACCCATGCAGAGACGAGGTAGAACAAGGGTACCTGGCCACTATCTGGACATTGCTTAAGTACATCATATGGACACTCAGGATGCAATTCTAATCCCTGGATAGCCCTTGGGCTGCGCTCCAGTACACTCCCAGAGGGTGTCACGGATTATTGTGGCTTACTTCATGCTACAAAACCTGGTCCTGCAAAGTGGAGGATGACTTGGCTGAGGACAAGATGAAGGAGCTACATGTTTTTCCCGATAAGGAGGACCTTGAAGGGATGACTGCCACGAGGAAGCAAATGCTGCAAATTAAGAGGCCGTAACACAGACCTGCTTGTGCAGGGAACCGTGCACAAGAGGCCCTCTTAGCTGCAATATTCTAGGAGGAGGATGACAAGATGGAGTGAGCATCCTGTTGAAAAAGTGACCTACATCAGGAGCCAGCACTTCATTAGCTCAAAATCTCCATTTTATTTAGAAAATTAGTTTTGTTCACAAAGTAAAATAATACATCCACTTAAGCGAAGAACTCAAAACTGTGAATGCTGCATCAGTTGAAAAATAAAGAGTGAGCCAGATAGATGTTTGTTATAAGTAAAGGTATAAAATCATGTAGATCAAAAACAGATAAATCTTGAGGTACAGGTCAGTCATGAACTAACGCAATGCCAGAACAGCCTTGAAGGGTTGAATAGTCTTGTTCCTGGGCTAGATCCTGCCACCTTTTCAGTAAATATCATTAATTGGATTTTAATATTACAAAGCTTGAATATATATCTTATTAATTGGATCAGATAACATTAAGGGGATTTATTTTAGATTTATGACTGAAACTGTAAAGATATCCTTTGTTTGATTTATTGTTTTCATTTTCCTGTATAAGTTATCTGATGATAAACGACCAAGGAGTAAACCTGTAGCCTGCTGTCCCATTCAATCCTTGTTTCATAAACATGATCGTGTATATACTGCCTGCACCAAATAACATGATTGATATATTACGCTCATGTTGTGGAAGTGGAACAGTACGCAGGATCAGATAGTGCCTTGGAAAAAGTGAAATCTATAGGTACTATGTGTGCTAAGGTTTTGCTGGAATTACACCAAAATCAGAGTACATGATAATAAACACAGTATTAACATTCCTTTAACAAACAATATTCGGCAGAGTGATTGCAGTATTGACTTGGAAAGAGACTTCTGTCTAAAAAGCAAACCTATCACATAACTATATTTCAGTGACTTAAGCGGGCATTGTCACATTGCTGAACAAAACAAACAGAAACTCAGGCATCTTCCTGAGGGAAGAAAATGCAAGCAAAAGATCAGATAGGCCTGAATTGCTAGAGTAAACACAGTAAAAAGACTGACAACACCAGATTTAAGTCGAACCGATTTATTTGATAGTAAACTCACTAGCTTTCGAGGTTACCCCCTTCATCAAGTGAATGGAAAGTTCTGGCCTCAGACAGAGCATATAAAGCACAGACAATTTACAGATTACTGATTAGAATGCGAATCTTTACACCTAACCTACAGTTCAAGTCTTAAAGTGGCTAACAATGTGAGTGGAAGGAGCACTGATCACTGGTTAAAGAGATGTGTATTGTCTCCAGACAGTACAGTAAGTGAGGTTTTGCAAAGCCAGGCAAGTCACGGAGGTTACAGACAGTGCGACATGAACCCAGGATCCCTGTTGAGACCGTCCTCATGTGTGCGGAACTTGGCTATCAATCTGTGCTCAGCGACTCTGCGCTGTCGTGTGTCGTGAAGGCCGCCTTGGAGAATGCTTCCCCAAAGGTCAGAGGCTGAATGCCCATGACCACTGAAGTGTTCACCAACAGGAAGGGAACAGTCTTGCCTGGTGATTGTCGAGCGATGTTCATTCATCCGTTGTCGTAGCGTCTCCCCAATGTACCATGCTCCGGGACATCCTTTCTTGCAACGTATCAGGTAGACAATGTTGGCCGAGTTGCAAGAGTGTTTACCGTGTACCTGGTGGATGGTATTCTCACGTGTGATGATGGTATCCATGTCGATGATCCGGCATGTCTTGCAGAGGTTGCTGTGGCAGGGTTGTGTGGTATTGTGGTCACTGTTCTCCTGAAGGCTGGGTAGTTTGCTGCGAACAATGGTCTGTTTGAGGTTGTGTGGTTGTCTGAAGGCAAGAAGTGGGGGTGTGGGGATGGCCCTGGCGGGATGTTCGTCTTCATCAATGATATGTTGAAGACTCCGGAGAAGATGTCGTAGCTTCTCCGCTCCGGGGAAGTACTGGACGACGAAGGGTACTCTGTCCACCGTGTCCTGTGTTTGTCTTCTGAGGAGATCGGTGCGGTTTCTCGCTGTGGCGCATCGGAACTGTCGATCTATGAGTCAAGCGCCATATCCTGTTCTTATGAGGGCATCTTTCAGCATCTGGAGGTGTCTGTCACGATCCTCTTCATTTGAGCAAATCCTGTGTATACGGAGGGCTTGTCCATAGGGGATGGCTTCTTTAACATGTTTAGGGTGGAAGCTGGAGAAGTGGAGCATTGTGAGATTGTCTGTGGGCTTGCGGTACAGTGAGGTGCTGAGGTGACCGTCCTTGATGGAGATGCGTGTGTCCAAGAATGCAACTGATTCTGGGGAATAGTCCATGGTGAGCCTGATGGTGGGGTGGAATTTGTTGATATCATCATATAGTTGTTTCAGTGATTGTTCACCATGAGGCCAAAGGAAGAAAATGTCATCGATGTATCTAGCGTATAGCATCGGTTGAAGATTCTGTGCAGTGAAGAAGTCTTGTTCGAACCTGTGCATGAAGATGTTGGCATATTGAGGTACAAATTTGGTCCCCATGGCTGTTCTGTGTGTCTGGATGAAAAAGTGTTTGTTGAAGGTGAAGACATTGTGGTCCGGGATAAAGCGGATGAGTTGTAAAATTGCATCTGGAAACTGGCAGTTGTCAGCATTGTGTACTGAGGCAGTCGCAGCAATGCCATCGTTGTAGGGGATGTTGGTGTAGAGCGCCGAGACATCCGTTGTGACGAGGAGTGCCCCTGGTTCAACTGCTCCATGTGTGCTGAGTTTCTGTAGGAAGTCCGTAGTGTCGCGACAAAAGCTGGGGGGTTCTTTGTACATGGGTTTCAGGATGCCCTCGACGTAGCCAGCGAGGTTCTCACACAGAGTCCCATTGCCCGATACGATGGGACGGCCAGGTGTGTTTGCCTTGTGTATCTTTGGGAGGCAGTAGAGATCTCCAATGCGGGGAGATCTTCAGAGCACCCTCCGTGCTCTCATTCCACGTACTCCCCGCATTGGAGATCTCTACTGCCTGGCTCAAACTGCCTGATACACCTGGCTCAAACTGAGGCAGCTGGTGCAGAGTAATAGGGTGAGGTTGTAGTGACAGTGAAACAGTTTTTATTCCTGGAAACTGATAACTTTGGCATTCACTGATAAATTCAAATCCAACAGTTGCTGTCAGTGATTCTGTGCTCTTCCACAAGGTGTGCGATTGAAATCTTTTGATGAAAATGTTAGAAATCTCTTCATTTGATATAAACTTACACCTTATATGCTGTTAAGTTTATTCGGAAACCTTTGGAAAGGTTACTCCTTGAAGAATATAACTGGGTTTTTAATAGCATAATAAGTCATTACTGTTAAAGAACCTCTACTGTCTGAATAGTTATTTTTATAGTTATAGAATGTCACATTACTCCATTATAATGAATCATAGAATCCCTACAGTGCAGAAGGAGGCCATTCGGCCCATTGATTCTGCACCGACCACAGTCCCACCAGCCCCTATACCCTTACTTATTTACCCTTATTTACCATGCTAGTCCCCCTGACACTAAGGAGCAACTTATCATAGCTAGTCACCCTAACCGGCACATCTTTGGACTGTGGGAGGAAACCGGAGCTCTCAGGGGAAACCCACACAGGCACGAGGAGAATGTGCAAACTCTACACGGACAGTGATCCAAGCTGGGAATCGAACCCTGGTGCTGTGAGGCAGCAGTGCTAACCACTGCTGCACATGAAAAAAATAGATTTCTAAAATAACATTTTAACATTTGCTCATTATATTTCAGGTTTTGATGAAATCCCATTTGTCTGTCCAAGTCTTTATTTTTAATTGTCTGTAAAATGATTTAGTTAAATGATTGGTGAGTTTTAAGTTTTAAAGTATGCCCCCTCCTCTAAACTTGGGTAGTAGTCTAAATGAGTACTTGTGCCGGGGTTATAAGAATTATATTAAATTTATAACATAATTGTTTAAAATCCATAATATAACTCTGGAAAACTGTTGAGTGAAACTCAAAACTTAAAACATAATAGAGATGGTAGGACAGATGATGGCATATGGGAGCTGGTGGATACCTGTATTGATTCATGGCAACCACATCTGCAGCATCTGCAATTTGAGGAGATGTTGTGCAGAATTGATTTGCTGGACTCTTGAGTTTCAAACATTCTGATGTATTAGGGAGGGTGGATGGTTACCTGGACACTTTGTTCCAGGAGGTCGTCACACTGCTTAGCCTAAGTAATTCTGATTTGATCCAGGGACAGGAGAGTGACTTTAAGAGAGACAAGTATGGGGAT
The DNA here is from genome assembly GCF_965287045.1 of Carcharhinus amblyrhynchos. Lineage (NCBI taxonomy): Eukaryota > Metazoa > Chordata > Chondrichthyes > Carcharhiniformes > Carcharhinidae > Carcharhinus > Carcharhinus amblyrhynchos. Next base: position 38,996,936 of record NC_137325.1, read on the forward strand.
CCAGAAGGTTGCAGTGGAGAAATGTTAAAGGATGAGAGCAGTACAGTAGTGAGAAATGATCTTGGTTGGAGATCAGAAATAGCAAAAGAAAAAAGTCACTGGTGGGAGTAGTTATGGACCTCCTGAAAGTAGCTACATTACAGCGCAAAGCATAAATTAAGAAATAATGTGGGCTTGTAAGAAAGATACTGTAATAATTGTGGAAGATTTTAATGTAGATTAGATTAATCAAAATGGCAGGAAAGAGTTCATTGACTATATTCAGGACTGTTTCTTAGAACAATATGGTACAGGGACCACAAAATTAGTAGTTTTAAAATAGTTATAGAAAAAGACAGGATGGGTCTGTAGGTTAAGGTCCTAAACTGGACCAGGGCCAATTTTGGGGACATTAGGCAGGATCTAGCAGAGGTCAATTGGCTGAGTTTGAAGGGAAGGGAATGACTGGCAAATGGGAGGCTTTTAAAAGTGTGATATCGCGAGTCCAGGGACAGTATTTTCCTGTTTAAACGAAGGGAAAGGCTGGCAAGTTTAGGGACCCCTGGCTGATGAGGGACATTCAGCCTCTGGTCAGGAAAAAGAAGGAAGCATACATTGGGTTTAGGTAATTGGGAACAAATGAGTCCATCGATGACTATAAAAAGTGTATGAGTAAACTGAGGAAAATCAGGAGGGCAAAAAGGTTGGATGGCTGGATCTGGCAGGTAAGGTTAAGGAAAATCCCAAGAGGTTCTACAGCTATATTAAGAGTAAAGTGGCCAGTGAGAGAATAGATCCCCTTAAATATCAGCAATGCTGTGTGTGCGTGTGTGTGTGTGTGTGCGTGTGCGCGCGCATGTGGCACGACGCCACAGGATATGGGTGAAATATTTCACGAGTATTTCTCCTCCGTGTTTGTTGTGGATAACATCATGGATGCTAAAGAAATAAGAGAAGCAAGTAATAATGTCTTGGGCCACATGTATATTACCAGAGAGGAGGCATCTTCAGCCTTAAAGTGCATTAAGCTGGATAAATCCCCTGGGCCTGATCAAGTGAATCGTTGGATCTTGTGGAAGGCCAAGGGAAGAAATTGCAGAGGCCCTTGTGGAGAAATTACACAGAGTCATAGAATCCTACAGCGCAGAAGAATGCCATTCAGCCCATCGAGTCTGCATCGACCACAATCCTACCTGGCCCAACTCCATAACCCCATGCATTTACCTTAGCTAGTCCCCCTGACACTAAGGGGCAATTTAGCTTGACCAATCCACCTAACCCACAGATGTTTGGCCTGCGGATGGAAAGCGGAACACCCAGAGGAAACCCATGCAGGCACGGGGTGAACGTGCAAACTCCACACAAACAGTGTCCCAAGTTGGGAATCGAACCCAGGTCCCTGGCGCTGTGAGGTAGCAGTGCTAACCATTGTGCCACCATGTTTCATCTCTTTCCACTGGCAAAGTTCCAGAAGACTGGAGCTTGGCTAATGTTGTTCCATTGTTTAAGAAGGGTAGCAAAGACAAGTCAGGGAATTACAGACCAATGTAGCCTGACATCAGTGATGGGTAAATTACTGGAGTTGATTCTAAGTGATAGGATTTACCAGTATTTGGATAGTCAAGGTCTGAGTAGGGATAGTCAGCATGAGAGATGATGTGTGAAAGATTTTTTGAAGAGGTAACCAATAGGATGGATTAGGGTAGGGCAGTTGTTTATATGAACTCTAGCAAGGCCTTTGACAAGGTCCTGCATGGCAGGCTAATCTGGAAGGTTAGGTTGCATGGGATCCAGGGAGAGGTAGAAAATTGGATTCAAAATTGGGTTGATGGTAGGAAGCAGAGGATGATGGTTCGTCAAAGGTTGTTTCTTGGACTGGAGACCTGTGACTAGTGGTGTGCCTCCTGGGTCGGTGTTGGGACCCTTCTCATTTGTTATTTATATAAATGATTTGAATGTGAAAGTAGAAGGTACGGTTAGTAAGTTTGCTGATGATACCAAATTAGGAGATATCGTTGATAGCGAAGAAGGTTATCAAAAATTACAGGGTATCTTGGTTATTTAGGAAAGTGGGCTGAGGACTGGCAAATGAGTTTCAATACGGATAAGTGTGAGGTGTTACGGATAAGTGTGAGGTGTTGCATTTTGGAAACTAAAACCAGGGTAGGACTTTAACTGTGAATGGTGGAGCCCTGGGGAGTGTTGTGGAACAAAGGGACCTGGGAGTACAAATAAGTAGTTCATTGAAAGTGACACAGGTGGACAAAGTGATGAATAACATGTTTAGCACCCTGGTTTTCATCAGTCAGGGCATTGAGTATAGGAATTGGAACATTATGTTACAGTTGAATAAGTCGTTGGTGAGGCCGTACTTAAAGTATTGTGTGTAGATTTGATCACTCTGTTACAGCAAAATGATAACTTGGAAAGAGTGCAGGGAAGATTTATGGGGATGTTGCCAAGGGACTAGTGGGCCTGAGTTATAGCGAGTGATTGGCCTGGCTAGGGTTTTATTCGTTGGAACACAGAATGAGGGGTAACCTTACTGAGGTGTATAAAGTCATGAGGGGCATAAATAGGATGAACACACACAATCTTTTTCCCAGGGTAGGGGAATTGAAAACTAGAGGGTATAGGTTTAAGGTGAGAGCAGAAAGATTTAATAGGGACCTTCAGGGCAACTTCTTTACACAGAGGGTGCTGTGTATATGGAATGAGCTGCCAGAGAAACTGGTTGAGGCAGATTCAGTGGTAACATTTAAGAAGCATTGGGAAAGGATTATAAGGACAAACGTGGACAATAGGGACTATTTGGGAGAGCATCATGGACTGGTTGGGCCGTAGGGCCTGTTTCCATGCTGTATTGCTCTATAGCTCAATATGTTCTGGAACCAACCAATGAATAGGCTATTTCAGAGTAATGTGTACTGAGACAGGATTATTTAATGACCTCATAGTACAGGATCTTCTGGGTAAGAGTTAACAGAATTTCACATTCAGTTCGAAGTTGACAAATCTGGCTCAGAAACTTGCGTCTAAAACTTACAAGATTATAAAGACAAAGTTGGCTCAAGTGGAAAGGAAACATAGGTTAAAGGGTAAAATGGTAGAGAAGCAGTGACAGACATTTAAGATTGATAACTCTCAACAATTATATATTCCTTTGAGAAAGAAAAACACTGAAAGAAGGATGCACTATCTGTGGCTAGTTAGAGTCATAGAGGTTTACAGCATGGAAACAGCCCTTCAGGCCAACTTGTCCATGCCGCTCTTTTTTTTAAACTCCTAAGCTAATCCCAACTGCCTGCATTTGGCCCATATCCCTCTATACTCATCATACCCATGTAACTATCTAAATGCTTTTTAAAATTATACCCGCCTGTACTACTACCTCTGGCAGCTTGTTCCAGATACTCACCACCCTCTGTGTGAAAAAATTGCCCCTCTGGACACTTTTGTATCCCTCCCCTCTCACCTTAAACTTATGCTCTTTAGTTTTAGACACCCCTATCTTTGGAAAGGATATTGACTATCTAGCTGATCTGTGCCCCTCGTTATTTTAAAGACCTCTATAAGAACATAGAACATAGAACATTACAGCGCGGAACAGGCCCTTCGGCCCACAATGTTGCGCCGACCAGTCTTATTTTTAAAAAAAAACATTGACCCACTAATCTAAACCAATCCCTTTTCGTCCATAAACCTATCCACCAATCTCTTAAACGCCCCCAAACTAGGCGCATTCACAACTGCAGCAGGCAGGGCATTCCAGTCCCTCACCACCCTCTGGGTAAAGAACCTGCCCCTGACATCCGTCCTATAACTACCCCCCCTTAATTTAAAGCCATGCCCCCTCGTGCTAGATTTCTCCATCCGAGGAAACAGGCTATCACCATCCACCCTATCTAAACCTCTAATCATCTTATATGTTTCTATAAGATCCCCTCTTAGCCGCCTTCTTTCCAGTGAAAACAACCCCAAATCCCTCAGTCTCTCCTCATAGGACCTCCCCTGCATACCAGGCAACATCCTGGTAAACCTCCTCTGCACCCTCTCCAAAGCCTCCACATCCTTCCTGTAATGTGGGGACCAGAACTGCACATAGTACTCCAAGTGCGGCCGCACCAGAGTTGTGTACAGTTGCAACATGACGCTGCGACTCCTAAATTCAATCCCCCTACCAATAAACGCCAAGACACCGTACGCCTTCTTAACAACCTTATCTACTTGATTCCCAACTTTCAGGGATCTATGTACACATACACCTAGATCCCTCTGCTCCTCCACTCTATTCAAAGTCCTCCCGTTAGCCCTATACTCAACACATCTGTTATTCCTACCGAAATGGATTACCTCACACTTCTCCGCATTAAACTCCATCCGCCACCTCGCGGCCCAGCTCTGCAACCTGTCCAAGTCACCCTGCAAACTTCGACACCCTTCCTCACAATCTACCACACCTCCGACTTTGGTGTCATCAGCAAACTTACTAATCCACCCAACTATACCCTCATCCAGATCATTAATAAAGATTACAAACAGCAGTGGCCCCAAAACAGATCCCTGAGGCACACCACTCGTAACCGAACTCCATGATGAATAATTACCATCAACCACCACCCTCTGTCTCCTATCTGCTAACCAATTCCTGATCCAAGTACCTAAATTACCACCAATCCCATACATCTGCATTTTCTGCAGAAGCATACCATGGTGAACCTTATCAAACGCCTTACTAAAATCCATATATACCACATCTACTGCCTTACCCCTATCCACCTCTTTGGTCACCTTCTCAAAGAACTCAATAAGGTTAGTAAGGCACGACCTTCCCGCTACAAAACCATGCTGACTATCTCTAATCAATTCATTACTCTCCAAATAACTATAAATCCTATCCCTAATAATTCTTTCTAAAACCTTGCCCACTACAGAAGTAAGACTCACTGGTCTATAATTCCCAGGGAAGTCTCTGCTCCCCTTCTTAAACAATGGGACAACATTCGCTGTCCTCCAATCTTCCGGTACTATACCAGAGACCAACGACGACCTGAAGATCAGAGCCAGTGGCTCTGCAATCACCTCTCTTGCCTCCCATAGAATCCTAGGGTAAATCCCGTCTGGACCAGGGGACTTATCTATTTTCAACCCATCTAGAATATCCAACACATCCTCTGTATCAACTACAATACTTTCTATTTTACACCCCTCACTCCTCAGGTCACTCCTCAGCCTCCTAAGCTCCAGAGGAAGAAGCCCCAGTCTATCCAGTCTTTTCTTACAACTGAATCCATCAAGTCCCAGTAGCATCTTAGTGAATCTTTTCTACACTCTTTCTAGTTTAATAATATCCTTTCTATTATAGGGTGACCAGAATTGCACACAGTATTCCAAGTGCGGCCTTACCAATGTCTTGTACGACTTCAACAAGACATTCCAACTCCTATATTCAATGTTCTGACCAATGAAGCCAAGCATGCTGAAAACCTTCTTTACCACTCTGTCCACCTGTGACTCCGTTTTCAAGGAGCTATGAACATGTACCCCTAGATCTCTTTGTTCTGGAACTCTTCCCCAATGCCCTACCATTAACTGAGCAAGTCCTGCCTTCGTTCACTCTACCAAAATGCATCGCCTCGCATTTGTCTAAATTAAGCTCCATCTGCCATTTGTCAGCTCACCGGCCCAATTGATCAAGATCCTGTTGCAATTGGAGATAACTTCCTTCACTGTCCACTATGCCACCAATCTTAGTGGCAAATTACTTTTAATCTCGTTCTTTTAAAACTCTACTAACTAAGGAGATTAAGGCTGGCATAAAATTGAAAGAAAAGATGCACAATGTTACATAGATTAGTGGGAAAATTTAGAAACTGGCAAAAATTGACCAGAAAAAAGTTAAAGATGGAGAAATTGTGGCACAAGAGAAACACTAGCAAAAAGTGTAAAAATATACAGTAACGTTTTCTACAAGATTACAAAAAGGAAGAGAGTATGTTAGTAAGCATTGGCCCTTCAGAGGGTGACACTGGGGAATTAATGATGGGAAACGCGGAACTGTCAGTGACTTTGAATGCCATTTTGTATATGTTTTCACCCTGGAAGGCACAAAAATATCTCAAGAATCGTAGGAAATCAAGGGAGAGACCCAATTAAAGCAATCATGAAAAATTACTATGAAACGAATGGGACAGAAGGCTGCCGAGTCCCCTGAACCTTGTGACCTGCATTTGAGGGTTTTAAAAGAAGTGACCACAGAGATGGTGGATGCATTGGTTGTGAACTTCCAAAATTCCCTTGACTCTAGAAAGGTTCGAGTGGATTGAAAAACAGAAAACATAACAAGAAAATGGGGAGGAGGGAGAGAGACAAAAGCCAGGAAACTACAAGCGTAATTCTCCCATCTGCATGGGTTTGTTGGTAGGTGAGAGTGGAGAATCTAGCAGGAGTCAAAATGTCAGAAATCTGCTGGCATAAAATCATGTAATTCTCCCATAGAGGCATAATAATGTGTCAGTCTTCCTGGTGAGATGTGGCATTAATGCCATTAAAATGCATCTCATTAAAACAGCTGCCCACCAGTGTCCCATCAGGTTTGCCAAACTTGCATCATGCCAGTGGGAAATCACATCGGTGTCAAACCCAATTAGAAAGAAAATTCATTCATGGGATGTGAGCGTCAATGGCTCTATCAGCATTTGTTGCCCATCCCTAATTATTTGACTTGATTTGATATATTATTGTCACACGTATTAACATACAGTGAAAAGTATTGTTTCTTGTGCGCTATTCAGACAAAGCACCTTCATAGAGAAGGAAATGAGAGAGTGCAGAGTGTATTACATCCATAGGTAGGGTGTAGAGAAAGATCAGCTTAATGCAAGGTAAGTCCATGCAAAAGTCAGACAGTAGCAGGGAAGAAGCTGTTCTTGAGTCTCATGGTATGTGACCTCAGACTTTTGTATCTTTTTCCTGAAGGAAGAAAGTGGGAGAGAGAATGTTCGGGGTGTGTGGGGTCCTTAATTATGCTGGCTGCTTTGCTGAGGCAGCGGGAAGTGTAGACAGAGTCAACGAATAGGAAACTGGTTTGAATCGAGTGGCTTGCTCAGGGTTTTGGAGAGAATTTTCGAGTTAACCACATTATTGTTGATCTAGAATCACATGTAGGTTAGGCTAGGTCATTCTCTTCCCTAAAGGTCATTAGTGAACGAGAAGGATTTGGTTTTATCATTAGACTTTTAATTCCATGTTTTTTTTAATTCAATTTTCATATCTACCGTGGTGGGATTTGAAACCAAGCCCCCAGACCATTCCTCTGTATTTCTGGATTACTAGTGACAATACATCTATGCCACCACCTCTTGATTGTTAAAGGGTGGCATGCATAAGATTGTCCTCAGTGGCAAGAAACTTTGAAGTTAGTGCAACATTGCCATGGTTCGCACTACTCCTGATGTTCTGTATGCCACTCTGCCATGCATAGAATCATAGAAACCCTATAGTACAGAAAGAGGCCATTGGGCCCATCGATCCCACCCAGGCCCTATCCTCACATATTTACCCGTTGATCCCTCTAATCTACGCATCTCAGGACACTTTGAGTGAAGAAGTTCCTCCTCAACTCGGTTCTAAAGTGCCCCCCCCCGCCTTTATTTTGAGACTGTGCCCTCTAGTTCTGTCTGAGGTCCCTACCTCTTCAAGAAGGTGACCATCATCCCGTTACCAAAGAAAAGCCAGATATTCAACCCTAGAAAACCCAGATAACAAAGGCACTTATGTCAGACTCCTATTCATAGACTACACTCAGCCCTTAATATCATCATTCCTATGAGACTCATCTCCAAACTTTGTGGTCAGGGCCTCGGCTCCTCCCCTTGCAACTGCATCCTAGACTTTCTAACCCACAGACCACAGTCAGTAAGGATAGGTAACAACATCTCCACAATCATCCTCAACAACCAGTGCTGCCCCCCCCCACCCCCCAACGCTGTGTCCTCGTACCAACCTACTCAAAAACAGTTTCTTTCTTGCTGCCATCAGACTTTTGAATGGACGTACCTCGCATTTAAGTTGCTCTCATGCCTTGGCTATGACTGTAACACTACATTCTGCACTCTCTCCTTTCCTTCCTTAAGTACGATATGCTTTGTATAGCACGCAGAAAAATACTTTTCACAGTGTACCAATACATGTGACAATAATAAATTGTCAAATCACTGGAATTAAGTTAATCTTCCAAGTTAAATTCCCCATCAATAAGAATTTAGAACATTCTGTTTTACAAAGTATATAAGTGGCGAACACCTAGCAAGCTTTGCCTCTTTCGTGACTTTGGGTCAGTAGGCGCTGCTTTCGCCTTCCTGGGGACTTGCATAACTTCACTCATATCGGGTGCTGGTAGCAAAAGCTACACCAAGGCTGAACATGGGGGATGCAGGCGAAGGCTGGAATGGGGATCGTAAAGGTGGAGAGAATGCTCGACAGAGGAGGAAGGTGACGCAGGGAAGATGGCAGAGAGTATCCTGGAAAGAGGTGGGTTGTGTTCAAGGAATTGAGAGGCAGAAGAGTCTGGGGTTGGGGTGGGAGGGTGGATGTGGTTGCATGGCAAATCTAGAGTGAGGTCTGGTTAGTGAAGGTCTCATCTGGAGTGCCACATGAGGGACAAGAAAGCTGTCTCAGATAACAGGAGGGGACAGGGTCAGGGTGGGCTTGGGGACATTAATGGGTATCAGCTCTAAAATGAGGGAAAGCATGTAGAAGTGGATCATAATAGCGACCAGGGAACATTGGGATGATTCAAGAGGGTTAGAGGGAGAGGACTGATGATGATGATGGATGCGTAACAGGTGATGGGGTGGGAGCACGGTAAATTGGAGAGTGACAGGGAGGTTGGAAGAAGGTGAATTGACTTTGGAAGGTGCCGCACATCATTTTAAAAATCAGACTGATCATGCAGTGAGATCCCTCGAAATGGGTGGAGGGTCTTTTCAGGTGGGTGGTGTTCAATGACAGTACAAGTCACTGACTAAAGGGACACCCAAATAATTATGTCAAACATTGCTTGGTTATGTTCTCTCTATCATGAAGCCCACACAACAGCAGGTTTATTACTGACTTTTTTTAAAGTCATTCATAGAGTCAAGATCGTAGTCATAGAGGTTTACAGCATGGAAACAGGCTCTTTGGCCCAACTTGTCTATGCTGCCCCTTTTTTAACCCCTAAGCTAGTCCCAATTTCCTGTGTTTGGCCCATATCACTCTATACCCATCTTACTAATGTAACTGTCTAAAAGCTTTAAAAGACAAAATTGTACATGCCTCTACTACCACTCTGGCAGCTTGTTCCAGACACTCACCATCCTCTGTGTGAACAAGTTGCCCCTCTGGACCTCTTTATATCTCTCCCCTCCCACCTTAAATCTATGGCCTCTAGTTGTAGACTTTCTCATCTTTGGGAAAAGATATTGACTATCAAGCTGATATGCTCCTAATTATTTGATAGACCTCTATAAGTTCACCCCTGCACCTCCTACACTCCAGAGAAAAAAGTCCCAGTCTATCCAGCCTCTCCTTATAACTGACATGATCAAATCCCAGTAGCATCCTAGTAAATCTTTTCTGCACCCTTTCTAGTTTAATAATCTCCTTTCTATAATAGGGTGACTAGAATTGTACACTGTGTGGCTTTACCAATGCCTTGTACAACTTCAACAAGACTTTCCAACTCTTGTATTCACTGTTCTGACCAATGAAATCAAACATGCCGAATGCCTTCCTCACCACTCTGTCCACCTGTGACTCCACTTTCAAGGACCTGAAAGAGGTCCAGAGAGGCAATTTGTTCACACAGAGGATGGTGAGTGTCTGGAACAAGCTGCGAGAGTGGTAGTAGAGGCATGTACAATTTTGTCTTTTAAAAAGCTTTTAGACAGTTACATTAATAAGATGGGTATAGAAGGATATGGGCCAAACGTGGGAAATTGGGACTAGTTTAGGGGTTAAAAAAAGGGGCAGCATAGATAATTTGGCCCAAAGAGCCTGTTTCCATGCTGTGAACCTCTATGACTCTATGATGATGACTCTATGAATGACTTAAAAAAAGTCAGTAACAAACCTGCTGTTGTGTGGGCTTCACGATAGAATCTCTATAACTCTCCCCAGTGCCCTACCATTAACTGTCCCATTTGTGTGAAGTGGGCATCACTGGCTGCTCTTGAGAAGGTAGTGGTGAGCTGCCATCTTGAATTGCTGCAGTCCATATTCTGTGAGTTGACCCACAATGTTGTTAGGAAGGGAATTCCAGGATTTTGATCCACTGACTGAATGAATGGTGATATATTTCCAAGTCAGGATGGTGAGTGGTTTGGAGGGAAGCTTGCAGGTGGTGGTCTTCCCATTTGTCTGCTGCCCTTGTCCTTCTAGATGGAAGTGGTTGTGGGTTTGGAATGTGCTGTCTAAGGATCTTTGGTGAATTGTTGCAGTGCATTTTGTCGATAGTACACACTGCTACTACTGAGCATTGGTGGTGGAGGGATTGAATATTTGTAGATGTGTGGCCAATCAAGTGGGCTACTTTGTCCTGAATGTCAAGCTTCGTGAATATTGTTGGAGCTGCATACATCCAGGTAAGTGGGGAGTATTCCATCACACTCCTGACTTGTGCCTTGTAGATGGTAGATAGACTTTGGGAAGTCAGGAGGTGAGTTACTCACCACAGTATTCCTCGCTGCTGACCTGCTATTGTAACTACTGTGTTTATGTGGTGAGTCCAGTTGAGTTTCTGGTCAATGGTAACCCCAAGGATATTGAGGGGGATTCATAGAATCATAGGAGGCCATTTGGCCCATGGAGTCTGCACCCACCACAATCTTCATAACCCTTTGGGTTTACCCTAGCTAGTCCCCTTGACACAGAACACCTAACCTGCACATCTTTGGACTGTGGCAGGAAACCGGAGCACCTGGAGGAAACCCACGCTGACATGGAGGCAATGTTCAAATTCCACACAGACATTGATGCAAGTCAGGAATCAAACCCAGGTCCCTGGTGCTGTGAGGTAGCAGTGCTAACCACTGTGCCACCTTGCCGCCCATTCAGTGATGGTTACACCATTGAATGTCATGGGGCGGTGGTTAGAGTGTCTCTTACTGGTGATGGTCATTGTCTGGCATTTGTGCGGCGCAGATGTTAATTGACACTTGTCAGCCCAAGCTTGGATATTGTCCAGATCTTGCTGCATTTGAACATGCTTCAGTATCTGAGGAATTGTGAATAGTGCTGAATATCGTGCAATCATCGGCGAACATCCCTTATGAAGCAGCTGAAGATTGCTGGGCCTGGGACACTACCCTGAGGGACTCATACAGAGATGTCCTGGAGCTGAGATGGCTGACCCTCCAAAACCACAACCATCTTCCTGTGCACCAGGTATGACTCCAACCAGTGGAGAACTTGCCCCCGATACCAATTGGCTGCAGTTTCACTAAGGCTCCTTGATGCCATTCTCAATCAAATGCAGTCTTGGTGTCAAGGACTGTCACTCTCACCTCACCTCTGAAATTCATCTGTTTCGTCCCTGTTCTAACCAAGGCTGTAATGAGGTAGCATATGAGTGACTCTGGCAAAAACCCAAACTGGGTATTGCTGTGCAGGTGCTGTTAGATAACGCTGTTAATCACCCCTTCCATCACTTTACTGATGATCGAGAATAGACTGATTGGGATGCAATTGGTTGGGTTGGATTTGTCCTGCTTTTTGTGTACTGGAACATAACTGCACAATTTTCCACATTGTTGGGTAGATGCTAATGCTGTACTGGAAGAGCTTGGCTAGGGGAGCAGCAAGTTCTGGAGCACAAGTCTTCAGTACTATTGCTGGAATGTTATCAGGGTTGTTATCAATGTTATCAGGGGAGGCACGGTAGCACAGTGGGGCGGCATGGTAGCACCGTGGTTAGCACTGCTGCTCCACAGCTCCAGGGACCTGGGTTCAATTTCTGGCTCGGGTCACTGTCTGTGTGGAGTTTGCACATTCTCCTCGTGTCTGCATGGGTTTCCTCCGGGTGCTCCGGTTTCCCCCCACAGTCCAAAGATGTGCAGGTTGGGTTGATTGACCATGCTAAAATTGCCCCTTAGTGTCCAGGGATGAATAGGTTAGAGGGATTAGTGGATAAATGTTTAGGGATATGGGGATAGGACCTGGGTGGGATTGTGGTTGGTGCAGACTTGATGGACCAAAGGGCCTGTTTCTGCACTGTAGGGTCCTATGGTTCTATGGTCCATTGCCTTTGCAGTATCCAGTGCCTTCAACTGCTTCTTGATATCACATGGAATGAATTGAATTGGCTGGAGACTAGCATCTGAGATGCTGGAGACCACTGGAGAAGGCCAAGATGGATCATTCACTCGGCACTTCTGGCTGAAGATTGCTGAAATACTTCAGCTTTATCTTTTACGCTGATATGCTGGTGCCTCCGTCATTGAGGATGGGGACATTTGTGGACCCTCCTCTTCCTTTGAATTGTTTAATTGTCCACCACCATTCATGACTAGATGTGGAAGGAACTGGTCTTTAGTCTTTAGTAGCTTCACCAGGTTGACACCTCATTTTTTAGGTATGCCTGATGCTGCTCCTGGCATGCCCCCCTGCACTCTCCATTGAACCAGTGTTGATCCCCTAGCTTGATAGCAATGTTTGAGTGTTGGATATGCCAGGCCATGAGATTGCAGGTTGTGTTGGAGTACAGTTCTGCTGTTGTGGATGGCCCACAGTGCTTCATACATGCCCAGTCTTGAGTTGCTAGATTGGTTCATGCCCCTGAGTGTCAGGGTGCCTAGCTAGGGTAAATGGCGGATGTGCCATGCAACACGATGGATGTTATTCTCAATGTGAAGGAGGGACATTATCTCCACAAGGACTGTGCGGTGGTCACCTTTACCAATACTGTCATGGACATACTTGATTTCATTCTTACCAATCTGCTGGCTGCAGATACAACCAGCAGATTGGTAACGATAAGGTCAAGTGTGTTATTTCCCCCTGTTGGTTCCTTCATCACCTGCTACAGACACAGCCTCAGTTATATCCCTTCGGACCCTACCAGCTCAATCAGTAATGCTGCTGCTGAGCCGCTATTGGTGTTGGACATTGAAATCCCCCACCCAGAGTACAATTTGTGTCCTTCCCACCCTCAGTGCTTCCTCCAAGTGTTGTTCAAAATGGAGGAGTACTGATTCACCAGACAAAGGAAGACAGTCCATGGTAACCAGTAAGAAGCCATAAGACTTCATGGGATCTGGAGTCAATATTAAGGACTCCCAGGGCAACTCCCTTCTGACTGTATAACCATTGTGCCGCAATTTCTGCTGAATCTGCCCTACCATTGGGATAGAACATATCAAGCGATAATCATGATGGCATTTGGGTGTTATCTGTAAGATATGATTTTTGAGAATGACTATGTCTGGCTGTTTCTTGACTATTCTGTGAGACAACTCTCTCAATTTTGGTACTAGCCCCCAGATGTTAGTAAGGAGGACTTTGCAGGGTCGACAGGGCTGTTTGATTTGCCGTTGTCTTTTCTGGTGCCTAGGTTGATGTTAGGTGGTGCATCTGGTTTCATTTCTTTGTTGAGACTTTGTAGCGATTGATACAACTGAATGGCTTGCTAGGACATTTCAGAGGGCAGTTGAGAGTGAACCACATTGCTGTGGCTTTGGAGTCACATGTAGGCCAGACCAGGTAAGGATGGTAGATTTCCTTTCGTCAAGGACATTAGTGAACCAGATGGATTTTTCTGACAATCGACAATGGTTTTGTGGTCATCAGTAGACTCTTAGGTATTTTTCAGCGAATTCAAATCCCACATCTGCTGTGGCAGGATTCGAACCCAAACCCCAAAACATTATCTGAGTTTCTGGACTAATAATCGAGCGATAATATCACTAGACCATCGCCTACCCATGAGTTTCATAACATTGAGAATCCAACAAGGTATGGAACTGATGTTTGTTCTCTGCCATTGCCATATGCAGCATTCAGAGATAGGGCGACAGATGGACGCCTCCGAAGGGCAAGGTTGTAGCCAACTTGTGACTCCAAACCTTCAACTGCCCAGTTGGTCAAAGCTGACAAGGGATTAGTCTTACTGTGCTGCCAAGGTAATGATCTCTCAATAGATTTCCAAGAGTACTGGAGGCAAAAGGAATAGTGACAAACTGAAGGCAAATGGAATAGGCTGCTTGCACATGGTGTTCATCACCTTTGTCAAAAGGAAATATCTCCTTGTGCAGGCATAATATCGATACAAGAGGTTGGGATGTGTTACCTATGAAGGACCCAAATGGAGAGCTTAGCACTGGTCTGCTGGCTTTAAGATGAAGGAAAACCTTCAAATGTACCACTTCAGTTTGTTTGTACATCCACAGAGGCCTTGAAAATGGATGCTGCAGGTAACCCTGCCTTGGTAGTGGCTCTCATCCAAATGAGAAGAAAGAATGTTCATTACAGATTGGCACAGGACCTTGACAAGCATGAGGCAATCACAATGTTGTTGAAAATGGACCACTGTGAGCATTGGCTTGACCATGGGAATATCGCAGGTGGTGTTTTTATCTAAAGATGAGTGAAAGGCAATGCTGGAGCTACCCTCAAATATCCTGGAATGTGGATATGGTTACTCACATCTGTCAGCTTCTCCAGTCTGAGCTGTGACTGCAGGGACTCTGGGGTAACGCAGAGCTCCTGGCCTCCAATGAGTAAATGTTTGTCCAGGTGCCATTTGCGTGTGACACCATGACTTGCAACCCATGATTTAATGTGGGACAGGTGACTTCCCGCCTGCCCTACCATGAGATTCAGTGAACTCCTTTTGGAAATTCGCATGTTTTCAGTTGTCTGTTTCCCAGCAGGAGTCACATCAACTCTTCCACCCACCAGACAACTTAGACACCAGAACGGAAAATTAGACAGCAAGGTGGCGCAGTGCTGCCTCACAGCACCAGGGACCCGCATTCCATTTCCGGCCTCGGGTCTATGTGGAGTTTGCATGTTCTCCCCGTGACTGTGTGGGTTTCCTCTGGGTGCTCTGGTTTCCTCCCATAGTAAAAAGTCTGACAACCAACTCACTAGCTTTCACTAGCTAGTGAGTGTACTATCAAATAAATCGGTTGGACTTAAACCTGGTGTTGTCAGACTTTTTACTGTGTTTACCCCAGTCCAATGCCGGCATATCCACATCATTCCTCCCATAGTCCAAGGATGTGCGGGTTAGGTGGATTGGCCAAGCTAAATTGCCCCTTAGTGTCAGGGTGACTAGTCAGGGTAAATGCCTGGGATTATGGGGCTAGGGCCTGGGTGGAATTGTGGTTGGTGCAGACTCAATGGGCTGAATGGGCTCTTCTGCACTGTAGGATTCTATGATTTTATCATTCTATGCATTGTTTCTCCTCCAGCAGCGAGATTGTGAGAACCGTTTTATCTCTTTATATGGTAATTTTAATTGCATTATGATGGAATATGTAATTTTTTAATCCTTCAGTTATGTTCGAAACTACATTTTGAACAGTCAGCAGGCTTGGGGTTCAATAAGGTAGAGGAGAAAACATTGAAAGTACTTGAAGTGCATTATTTGACTGAATTTTAGATCTGTTCAATTTTGGTGAATTCATAGACGAGCCTGCATGGCCACAAAAGCTGTAACTGGCTTTTTTATTTCAGTTAATCAAATCTTTGTGCTAGAGAATGATCATAGTGCACTATGCCAGACAGAAATATTGCATTATCATACTTTGTAAATATATTAATTGATATAAGTTGTTATGGACTGGCGTCCCATCCTGGGTGACCCCCACCTAATGCTCTGTCTGTTGGGATAGGCTCTGGCTCCTGCAACCATGAATTGGAATAAAGCGGCTAGTGAAAATGAAGTGATATAGGTATATGGAGGAGATAGAGAGTGGAGAAAAGTCAGAGGGAAAGAAGAGAGGGAGTAAAGGATGGAGAAGAGTAGAGGAGAGGGAAGAAAGGAAGGACTGGATGGATAAAGAGATAGATAGTGAATGGAGTTAAAAATTACTGGCACTTTTCCAACAGTAGAAGTGACAGCCTCTTCTGCTGGCATTTTTTGAGTTTATGAGGTTGGAGTCACTTTGTCAGACTGCTGTTGGTGTTGAGCTGATGTGGAGATGCCGGCGTTGGACTGGGGTAAACACGGTATTGTCAGACTTCTTACGGTGTTGAGCTGTGCCAGAATTGGTATAGATGGGATGGGAAAGCAGCATCAGCAAACTGGTGAAGTCATAGCCAGTGCCACCTGCAAGTTCTTTCCATTAGATCCTTAAAGCATCCTTTAAATGGAATGAAATTTTATTGTTAAAAAAGCAGTTTTATTGAGAGGCCAGGACTCAACACTGAGCATGATTTTAGACAAAGTTCATTCCAGCATACTTGCAGCAGGATGGCTGGGATGAAAATAAATCTCGAATTAAAATTTCCTTTCCAGAGCTCTGCTGCTGGGATGTCATAGTTCATATTTTGGATTCTGTGAAATATCGATATTCTTTTGAGCCTGAACTGAGACCTGGCCCAGTCCTGGCTTCTAGCCAATTGCCATGTGGCTGCACTGCATTTCTGGTTGACCTAAGTCAGGAGTATACTTCTAGCCTTGCGGAAATTAAAAGCCACTGTTGGCACTGATAATATACATAACATTGTTTAAAGCATGTCTTACTTCATATGGATCTAATCTGACAGTACTATGGTATTCTGCCATGTTTACAAAAACTCTTGTCAGTGAAAGCAGAAATACATGTGTGTGTCTGCAAGTGCAAGGTTCCGTTCGCTAGTGTTAAAACAACAGTTATGTCAGTGATATTAGTGAGCAGCTGCTAAAATATTTAACTCACAGTATTTAATACATTAAAATGAACTACAGAAAAAAATGGTGGGTGGAATTCTTCCATGCCCCTACTATAGTTTCATTAAGAAGAAATTGGCAGGAGGCCCAAAAATCATTTTTATGCCATGTGAATTTCTTGGTCTTCAGCTGGTGCCCGCTATGGCAGATCGGGAATCATGCTGAAGGATGATATGAAACTAATTTAGCTCCTGCTAATTGATGCAATTGATGACCCAATCAAAATCTTCTGTCAACAACTGATTCTCCTTTATGCCAGTGGAAAAACACTGGCCCAGAACATCGCGGACCAATATTTTGAATTGATTTATTATCATAGAATAGAATCATAAAATCCCTACAATGCAGAAAGAGGCCACTTGGCCCATCTCCACAATCCCACCTAGGCCCTTTCCTTGTAACCCCACATACTTACCCCACTAATCCCCCTAACCTATACATCCTGAGACACTAAGGGGCAATTTACCACGGCCAGTGCACCTAACGCGAACATCTTTGGATTGTGGGAGGAAACTGGAGCACCCAGAGGAAAGCCATACAGACAGAGGAAGAATGTATAAACTCCACATAGACAGTGACCCAAGCTGGGAATCAAATCCAGGTCCCTGGAGCTGTTGCACAGCAATGCTAACCACTGTGCCACCATGCCGCCCAAATGTCACATTTATTGTGATACTGTAAAAGTATCGTTTCTTGAAAGCAATACCGACCAAGTATACTATTCATGGATTATACAAAGGATGGGGTGCAGAATATAGTGTTGCAGTTACTGATAGGGAAGAGAAAGATCAGCTTAATATGTGTAATACATTTGAAAGTCCGTTGGCAGCAGGGAAGAAGCTGTTCTCAAGTTGGTTGGTACGTGTTTTCAGACTTTTGTATCTTTTGCCTAATGGAAGAAGTTGGAAGAAAGTATATCTGGAGTGTGTGGGGTCCTTGATTATACTGGCTGCTTTCCCAAAGTAGCGAGAAGTGCAGATGGGTGTCAAAATTCCTTAGCCTCCTGAGAAAGTAGAAGCTGGGCTTTCTTAAATATAGTATGGGCATGGAGGGACCAGGACAGATGTTTGGTGATCTGAACACCTAGAAACGAGAAGCTCTCAATCACCTCCACTTCTTCAACTTTGATGTAGATAGGGACATGTCATAGAGGTTTACTGTATGGAAATAGGCTCTTTGGCCCAACTTGTCCACGCTGCCGAGTTTTTACCAATAGTTCCAATTTCCTGCATTTGGCCCATATCCCGCTATAGCAATCTTACCCGTGTAACTGTTTAAATGCTTTTTAAAAGACAAAATTGTATCTGCCTCTACTACTCCATCTGGCAGCTCATTTCAGATACACATCCCTCTGGACCCTTTCGTATCTCTTCCCTGTCACTCTAAACCTATTCCCTCTAGTTTTACACTCCTCTATCATTGGGAAAAGATGTTGACCTTATCTATGCTCCTCATTATTTTATAGACCTCTATAAGATCACCATCGTGATCATGTCCTCCACTACTTTTTCTGAAGTCTCCTTCGTTTTACTGACATTGAGGGAGAGATTATTGACATCGCACCATTTCAGTGGATTCTCTATATTCTTCTGTACCCTGTCTTGTCATTATTTAAGATCTGACCTACTACAGTGGTGTCATCAACAGATCTGGAGTTGGAGCAGAATTTGGCCACACAGTCATAAGTTTAAAAGTATAGTAAGGGGCTGAGGACACAGCCCTGTGCGGCACTGGTGTTGAGGATAATTGTGGAGGAGGTGTCATTGTTTATCCTTATTGATTGTGGTCTGTGGGATAGGAAGTCTAAGATCCAGTTGCAGAGGGAAGAGCTGAGCCCTTGGCCACTGAGTTTTATTGGGATAATGGTGTGGAAGGCTGAGCTGTAGTCAATAAAAAAAGAGTCTGACATATGTGACCTTGTTGTCCAGGTGTTCCAGAGTTGAGTGTGTGGCCAGGGAAATGGCATCTGCTGTGGACCAGTTGTGGTGATAGGCAAAGTGTCGCGGATCCAGGCAATTTGGGAGATTGGAATTGATGCATGCCATGACTAACCTTTCAAAACACTTCATGATGGTGGATGTCAGAACCTCCAGGCAGTAGTCATTAAGGCACGTTGCCTGACTTTTCTTTGAATGATGGTTGTTTTCTTGAAGTAGATTCGGGACCACAGATCGGAGTAATAGCTCCACCAGCTGGCCCGCGCAGGATGTGAGTGCTCATCCCAAATACCCCATCCAGGCCAATCACTTTATTTGGGTCAACTTTCAAGAAGGCCAATCTGATGTCTGCGTGGGTTCCTTCAGGTACTCTGCTTTCCTACCACAGTCGGAAAGATGTGCTGGTTCAGTGCATCGGGCATGCTAAATTCTCCCTCAGTGTACCTGAACAGGTGCTAGAATGTGGCAATCAGGGGATTTTCACAGTAACTTCATTGCAGTGTTGATGTAAGCTTACTTGTAACAATAATAAATAAATTTGTTTTTAAATTAAATTAAGTTCAGGATGTATCTATACTGGTAAAAGGGGTGGCAAGAATGAATGGTGGTAATTCAGAGGCAGACACGGATCCGGGGAGTAGGAAGGGGGATGTCAATGTAGATGAAGGTGAGATGTTTAGGAAGGTAGGGAATGTATGCGCTCAACTGAACATTGCCAATGGAGAAGGGGGAGTGCTTGAATGACCCTGTGAAATGCCCTGCCATAGATACTCCTCCCTCCAGAATCATAGAATCCTACAGTGCAGAAGGAGGTCACTTGGTCCATTGAATCTGCACCGACCATAATACCACCCAGGCCCTCTCTCCATAACTCCATGCTAATCTTAGCTAATCCCTCTGACACTAAGGGGCTAATTTTACATGTTGGTACAATATGGAAGGTACATTATACGTAATTCAAACAATAGAATAGGCATACAACAGAATCAGCTAATAGACTGATTAAGTCATTCAGTTTATCATGGCCAATCCACCTAACCTGCACATTTTTGGACTGTGGGAGGAAACTGGAGGACCCAGAGGAAACCCACGCAGACACGGGGAAATGTGCAAACTCCACACAGACAGTAACACAAACTGGGAATCGAACCCGGGTCCCTGGCGCTGTGAGGCAGCAGTGCTAAGAACATAAGAACGTAAGAAATAGGAGCAGGAGTAGGCCATCTAGCCCTTCGAGCCTGCCCCGCCATTCAATAAGATCATGGCTGATCTGTCGTGGCTCAGTTCCACATTCCCGCCCTCTCCCCATAACCCTTAATCCCCTCGCTTATCAAAAACCCATCAACCCGCGTCTTAAAAATATTTAGCAAAGCAGCCTCCACCACCACAATGGGCAGAGAATTCCAGAGATTCACCACCCTTTGAGTGAAGAAGTTCCTCCTCAACTCCGTTCTAAACCACCCCCCCCTTTATCTTGAGGCTGTGCCCCCTAGTCCTACTGTCCTTTCTGAGCAGGAAGAGTCTCTCCACCTCTATCCTATCCATCCCATTCATCATCTTATACGTCTCAATGAGATCTCCCCTCATTCTTCTAAACTCTAACGAGTACAAGCCTAGTTTATTCAGCCTCTCCTCATAGCTCAACCCCCTCAACTCCGGTATCAGCCTCGTAAACCTCCTCTGCACTCCCTCCAAGGCCAAAATATCCTTGCGTAAGTGCGGCGACCAAAACTGCACACAGTACTCCAGCTGCGGCCTCACCAATGCCCTATACAGCCACAGCAAGACCTCCCTACTTTTATATTCAATCCCCCTCGCTATGAAGGCCAGCATCCCATTCGCCTTCCTGACCGCGTGCCGCCCCATCACTCATGGTGGGGCCTCATGTAGCTGAACTGGAATTCTTATGGGGTGATGGCGTGGGGAGACCTCACAAAGCCTATATAATGCTGCTGAAATATAATACCAGAGATTATTTAGTGACAGTGAATATAGATACATATAATGCAGTGACGGTGCAATCACGTGATCAAAATTTCCTTACTTTTCGCTTCTTCTAATTGCTGCTGGGACATCTGCATTAGGAGTAGAGGCAGTCTGTGGAGATGTTGGCCATGTTGCCTTCAATGCCTTCAGTAATTGCCCTCAGAAGAACTGAGTCCTGGAGACATTGGATGTCCTGAGGTGGGCCAGCTGCTCCATCTGTGGTGATAGAGGCTGAAGGGGTCAAAAGCCAAGGGGAATTAGAGGGAGCAGACAACATCTGAAAGTCCTGAGAGAATGATCCAGGGGCATTCAGAATCTGCTCATCCTCCTTTCAGGTGCCCAAGGGCCATGACCTGATTCCATGAGGGGGAGCATCACCTGGAGGGATGTTGAGATGTCCTGTTCCCCTCTCACGTTGCCACTGTATGAACTCACCCATGGCAATGGCGATGGAGTGCAAGTCTGTGCGCATGTCTGGCAGAAACTAGGCGTTCTACTGGACCTGGTTCTCCTTGGTGTTCATTATCCTCTCCATGGAGCCCTCCATGTGTGCGCGCGCGCGCGCGCACACACACACACACACACACACACACACACACACCCACACGCATCATTTCATCAGAGAGCAGGTGGACGGGCTTCTCCAACTCAAAGAAGAGAACTCTTTAGAGGACTTACAAGTTCTATCAGTTGAAGCATTGAAATCTGGTTCCTTCTCCCCTCATAAGATCACCCTGTTCTGCGTGTCAGGTCATTGCTGACGTGATTGGGGCAGAAGGGTTGTGAACCAGCTCCCTCCAGAGCACTGAGCATATCCACATGCAAGGGGGAGGCTCATTCGGACATATGACTTATGGAAGCTGCTGGTTTCTACTACAGAGGTCCCATCCCCCACCCACCAGCCCCTGTTCCATGCAGTGTCCCATGTCTGCTGAGGGTGAGGGAGACAAAGTGGTTACTCCATCAAAGTGTGGATGCACTGCAGTGGAACTTTGAGGCAGCACATGCTGTTGCCACTGGGCCTTGGACCCTGACATTTAAGCATAGATTGTTTGTGGATTCTGCAACCGTGGATGAGACTTACCTTGGCGGAGCGAATAAGGTTGTTACTGCTCTTACTGCACCAGGGTGCCGATCTCCTGTGCAACCTCTGGGTATTTACAGCATTGGCCACCTGCAGCCATGCAGAGGTGGTTTCCCTGTTGCCCCCCACCTCCCCCCACCCACATCACCCGAGTATGGAATATTCTTCCTGAGTCCAAAGATGTGCAGGTTGGGTGGATTAGCCATGATAAATGTGCATGTTGAAGGTGGGAGGGGCACTGGCGAGGGGGATTGGGACTGGGTAAGACGCTCTTTCGGAGAGTTGGTGCACACTTGATGAGCCAAATGGCCTCATTCTGCACTGTAGGGATTCTGTGGTTCTGACCTTGACTTGAGGATGTGCAGGGGAGGCATCACTAAAGTCAACTCACCTTCCTAATATCTCTCAATAGTAAGTGCGGACAGTGTGGCTAACCAGCCAGCCCTGCCATGGAAGACAGTGCAAAACCCCTGAATACATAATTAATGAGGTCAGAGCAGGAACATATGACATGGTTTCGTGTTGGCCTCAGCAGCGGGAAACACCAGATCTCCCCTTCAGATCCTTTCATTTTTGTTGGTTGTGTTACTGATTGCCTGGCTCAGAGTTTGAAAGATATAGCCATACATCACTCGCAGTATTGTAGACATTACATCCAGTGGAAGTAAGGTCAGAAAAGCATAATTTTAAAGCAAGGGCTGGGCAGCAATACGATTTGCTAATTTTACAAGTTGGTGCAATATGGAAGGTGCATTATACGTAATTCAAACAATAGAATAGGCATACAACAGAATCAGCTAATAGACTGATTCAGTCATTCAGTTTTGGAAAATGTATTGCATAGCCTCCATGTATGATATGGACATAAACAGGATACATCTGAATCATCACACAGCAACATATTCATTGTGCATGTCACAGAGGGACAGGTCTACCAAGCACTTCACAATCACATTGAAATTTAATTGTTACCAATTTAAATTAAATGGGGGGTTTTCCTTCTATGCTAATTGTTTTTTTCCATAATGTGTAAAGTACACTTGAATTTACTGGAAAGTATTTCACACATTGAAACATTCCTTATTCTTTGACAATAACCTTGCATGTTTTGCACAATTAAACACTATTGTTTAGTTGATTGTGATTGTTTTGTTAAGAAAATATTTTTCCAAGCTCCGGAATAAGAGCAGCCAAAGAACTAAACAGAGCTTACGATAGAGAAAATGCCAGTCGTTTGATTAGACTGACAGGAAATTAAGCAACATTCCTGCAGGGCTGTTGATAAGAGTTTATGCAAGGTTAATAGGCTATAGAGTGAAAACAATATATCCTTTACCCAGAGTTTATAGAAAAACCAACAATTCATTGATGTCCAAGAAAGAATAACTTGTGTTTTGCAATTCTGTATTTTCTGTCAATTCATCAGTATGAATAACTAAACAGACCAAAAATGTTCAGTCAAAATAATGGGATTAACTCTGTGAGTACTGTGCTAGGATCATAGAATCTACAGTGCAGAAGGAGGCCATTTGACCCATTGATCCTGCACCAACAACAATCCCACTCAGGTCCAATCCCAGCAACCCCACATATCAAACCTGGCTGGCCCCCCTGACAGTAAGGGGCAATTTATCATGGCCAGTTAACCTAACCTGCACATTGTTTGAGTGTGGGAGGAAACTGGAGCACCCGGAGGAAACCCATTCGTGGAGAACATGCAAACTGCACACAAATAGTGACCCAAGGCCAGACTTGACCCCGGTCCCTGGCACATTGAGGCAGCAACGCTTGCCACTGTGCCGCCTGTGATTTCTTTGTGGTTTTCATGTTATTCCCCAAAACCATTTCATCATTTCTCTTAAAATAGTCTTAAATAAGTAACACTCAAGAAGCTTGACACCATCCAGGAGATACAGCACATTTCACTGGCACACCAACAAACATTCACTGCCTCCACCGTCGATGCACAGTGGCAGCAGTGTGCACCATTGACAAAATGCACTACAGGAACTCACCAAGTCTTCTTAGACAGCACCTTTCAAACCCAGAACCACTACCATATAGCAAAACAAAGACAGCATACATGGGACCACTGCCACCTTCATGCCACACGCCAACCTGAATAGCAAATATAATGCTATTCCTTCATTGTTGCAGGGTCAAAATCCTAGAACTCCCTCCCTAATGGCACTGTGGGTGCACCTACAGCCCATGGATAGCAGTGGTTCAGGAAGGTAGCTCACCACCACCTTGTCAAAGGCAATTAAAGATGAGCAATTAATATGGTATTTAAGTGTGAGGTGATGCACTTTGAAAGAAACAAAACAAGAAAATATTTAATGAATAGCAGGACACTAGGTAGCTTAGAGGAACAGATGGATCTTTGGGTACTCATTCACAGATCCCTGAAGACGGCACAGAAGGTGAATAGGAAAGTTAAGAAGGCATAAGGGACACTTGCTTTTATCAGTCATGGCATAGAGTATGACAGCAAGGAGGTAATGCTGGAGTTGTATAGAACATTGGTTAGGCCACAGCTGGAGTATGTGTGTATTTCTGGTCATCTCACTACAGAAAGGATGTGATAACACCAGAGGGGGTACAGAGGAGGTTCACCTGTGATGGAGCATTTGAATTTTCAGAAGAGACTACATAAGTTTGTATTGTCTTCTCTAGAGCAGAGAAGGCTGAGGGAGAGATGTATAAGATTTTGAGGTACGGACAGGGTGAGTAGGGAGCAGCTGTTCCCCTTAATTGAGGGGGCATAGATTTAGGATAAGGGACAGGAAATTAAGAGGGATTTGAGAAAAGTCTTTTTCACTCAGAGGGTAATCTGGAATGCACTACCTGGGAAGATAGTGGAGGCCGGAGCGCTTATAACCTTTAAAAAAATAGTTGGATGAGTACTTGAAATATAACATTCAAGGATATGGGACAAGTGCAAAAAAATGGGATTAGTGTGCCTTTAGTGGTAGTTATTGTTAGTGCAGATTCGATGGACTGAAGGACCTTTACTGTGACGTATTAAATCTACTACAAAGGAGGATACACTGAACATAAGGTTTTATCCAGGGCTTCTTCCATGCAAATGTACAGAGTTGGGAACAGTTATTGTATGGGTACCATAATGGCTTTCAATGTTGGCCCTGAATTTCCTCGGAGTGGCAGTCAGCATTGAATTGCTACCCTGTGCCCTTCTTCAATTCTATCTTGTCCAAGTTTGAGACTTGGCTCAGGTGAGATGCAGGTGGTGCAGTGTGTCCTGGGGCCCATTGTCAACTGAAGGAAGACATGTCCCTTCTTTTAGATCACTAGTTGCTGTAAACCAGGTAAGTTTAAAGGTCTGTTGACATTTAAAGGTCGTTGACAGGCCAGAGAGAAGTTAAGTAGATTTAGAGGGTTTGTGGGAAGTGCAGAGACAGTCAGAGTTTTGTGGGGGGATGTTGTGGGCGAGATTGGGACTCAGGAGGTATGGTCAGCTTTGGACTTGGCGGGGGTCGGGCTTGGGTCAGTTAGCCTGGGTCAGGCGTCTGGGGTGTGATGAGAGGGGACAGGTCAGGTCTCGGGAGTTGCAGTGTTTTGCCTCTGGTCAAGTTGGGTCAGGACTGATGGGAGTGGTGGAGCTGGTGGTGAGCCTTAACGTGGTAGCGGTGTGTGGTTGGGTGCGATATGCAGTAGAGAGTTAGGTGGGGCAGAGTCCCATGGTGTGCAGTCAAGGACTAGCAAGAGACTCCCTGGCTTGGGTGTATGGGGTTGACCCATGGGGGCAGTGTCAGTAGTGGGGGGAAATCACCTCGGGGGGTCTACAGTTTGTGGGGTAGTTCCAATAATGAGGTCATCATAGTGCGGGAAGAGATTCCTATAGGGTCGGAGGTGAGGGTGTCCATTGGAGGGAAGAAAGTCAGAGTGTGGGGAGGGGTGGGGCAGGGGTTGTCTTCCTGAGGGTCAGGTGTGTAGCAGTCCCATGGTGGGTTCAGTCTGGATCTGTGGTTTCCCAGAAATTCGAAGCGGTTACAAAGAACAAAGAACAACACAGCACGGGAAACAGGCCCAATGAGCCCATGCCGCCATTTTAACATTGTGAGTGCCCTCCTCTACCCATGATCTTTGTCTAGACCTATTGGGGAAGATTGTGGAAGACTAATTGGGGGACAATTTGTTACACCAATCAGCCTAAGAGCACGTTTTTGGGATGTGGGAGGAAACTGGAGCACCCGGAGAAAACCCATGCAATCACGGGGAAAACGTGCACACTCCCGCAGACACCGGCCCAAATTCATGTATCTGCACAGCAAACAGTGATAGTCACTGAGCTGTCATGTTGTCCGTCAGATAGTCCAGTTTAAGCGTACACTAACGACGTGAAGCACTAGGCAACTCTCAAAGCAACATCCAAGAGCAGCCCTCGCATGACCCACCGCGTGTATGCCCCTTGTTGGTCAACAAAGTGGACTGAATCACCTGTGAAGTAAAAGAAAAGGCACCAATAAAACATGCAAAACTTAGACAGACATTTACGGAATCCCCAGAAGTGCAGAAATAAAGCAAGTGAGCCTTGAAATATTTTGGAAGGTTCTAATTCTTCTAACTTTTTTCTGGATAATTATTGATATAACCCAGACAGAACTATCAGAAGTTTGTGACTTTAATCACATTTTTGGATGGCCCCCAGTGCATTACAATTGCCCATGGAGGAGTACACATTTGGACATTTGCCACGCAAACCTTACCTGACAATGTCCAAAGGGAATTCCTTAGCACATCTCTATTAAGGGAATATTAAAATCAGACCTACTTAAAATAGCATTTTTAAAAATGCTAACATAGGATCACAGGAACAGTTTTCATCCCCTTGAACTTTGCAATGAGGCATTGACTGACCTGTACTTGTATTGAGTTTACCCCACCTTGATCCTTGTCCTGTCCCATCTAACACAAGTATCTGTGGGTTTCAGTCTTGATAGCTTCAACAGTAATTAGAAGAGGTTCTAATTCTTCTAACTTTTTTCTAGATAGTTATTGATATAACCCAGTCAGAACTATCAGAAGTTTGTGACTTTAATCACATTTTTGGATGGCCCCCAGTGCATTACAATTGCCCATCCACAATCTAAAAAGAGAATTTAAACACCTAGGCAGGGAGCATGCCTGAGGTATTAAATGAATAATTTGCATCTGGATTTACCAAGGAAGCAGATGCTTGCTAGCCATAAACGATTTACAATTGATAAGGAACAAGTTTGGATAGACTGTCAGCACTTAAAGTTGGCAAGGCACTGGGCCCAGATGAGATGCATCCAAGGATATTGAAGGAAATGAAAATGGAAATTGCGCATCCGCTGGCCATAATCTTCCACTCTTCTCCAGACTCGGGGATGCCAGAGGACTGGAGAATTGCAAACATTGCGCCCTTATTCAAAAAGGATTGTAGGGATAAGTCTACAATTAAAGATCAGTCAGTTTAACTTTGGTGGTGGGGAAGCTTCCAGAAACAATTATTTGGGATAAATTAGTGTTTTTCTGGTTGGCGATCAGTGACTAGTGGTGTGCCTCAGGGATCAGTGTTAGGACCGCAATTATTTATGATTTACATAGATGATTTGGAGTTGGGGACCAAGTGTAGTGTGTCAAAATTTGCAGATGACATTAAGAGCAAAGTGTGCAGAGGATGCTGAAAGTCTACAAAGGGATAATCTAAGTGAGTGGGCGAGGATCTGGCAGATGGAGTACAATGTTGGTAAATGTGAGGTCATCCATTTTGGTAGGAATAACAGCAGAATTAAATATTATTTAAGTGGTAAAAATTGCAGCATACTGCTGTGCAGAGGGACCTGGTGTCCTTGTGCAGAAATCTCAAGGAGTTGGTTTGCAGTGCAGCAGGTAATTAAGAAGGCAAATGCAATTTTGTCCTTCGTTGCTAGAGGGATGGAATTTAAAAACAGCAAGGTTATGTTACAGCTGTATAAGGTGCTAGTGAGGCCACACCTGGAGTACTGTGTACAGCTTTGGTCTCCTTACTTGAGAAGGGATATACTGGCACTGGAGGGGGTGCAGAAGAGATTCACTATGTTGACTTCGGAGTTGTGAGGGTTGGCTTATGAGGGGATACTGAGCAGACTGGGGCTATACTTGTTGGAATTCAGAAGAATGACGCGAGATCTTATAGAAACATATAAGATTATGAACGGAATACATAAGATAGAAGCAGGGAAGTTGTTTCCACTGGCAGTAATACTAGAATAGGGGGCATAGCCTCAAAATAAGGGGAAGCAGATTTAGGACTGAGTTGAGGAGGAACTTCTTCACACAAAGGGTTGTGAATCTGTGGAATTCCCTGCCCAATGAAGCAGTTGAGGCTACCTCATTAAATGTTTTTAAGGCAAAGATAGATAAATTTTTGAACACTAAAGGAATTAAGGGTTATGGTGAGCGAGTGGGTAAGTGGAGCTGAGTCCACAAAAAGACCAGCTGTGAACTTACTGAATGGCGGAGCAGGCTCGAGGGCCCAGATGGCCTCCTCCTGCTCCTAACTCTTATGTTCTTACGTATTCATGTAACTATCCATAGAGTCATAGAGGAATATGTGGAAGCATTGTAAACTGAGAATTACATTGCAAAACTTCAAAGGGACATAGACAAGTTGGTGGATGGGCAAATGGGTGGCAGATAAAGTTTCATAAGAGAAGTGTGAGGTGATTCATTTTGGTAGGATGAACATGGGAAGACAATACAAAATAAAGGATACAATTCTAAAAAGGGTGCAGGGACAGAGAGGCTTGGGTGTACATATGCATGCTATAAGACATGGGAGCAGAATTAGGCCAGTCGGCCCATTACGTCTGCTCCGCCATTCAAACAAGGCTGGTATTTTTCTCATCCCCATTCTCCTGCCTTTTCCCATAACCCCTGATCTCCTTATTAATCAAGAACCTATCTATCTCTGTCTTAAAGACACTCAATGACCTGGCCTCCATAGCCTTCTGTGGCAAAGAGTTCCACAGATTCACCACTCTCTAGTTGAAGAAATTCCTCCTCATCTCCTGTTTTTAAAGGATTGTCCCTTTAGCCTGAGGCTGTTGCCCTCTGGTACTAGTTTTTCCTACCAGTAGAAACATCCTCTCCACGTCCATTCTATCCAGGCCTCACAGTATCCTGTAAGTTTCAATAAGATCCCCCCTCATCCTTCTAAACTCCAATGAGTACAGATCCAGAGTCCTCTACCATTCTTCATATGACAGACTCTTCATTCTAGGGATCATTCTTGTGAACCTCCTCTGGACCCTTTTCAAGGCCAGCACATCCTTTCTTAGATATGGGGCCCAAACTTGTTCATAATACTCCTAATGAGGTCTGACCTTGAGGCCTTATACAGCCTCAGAAGTACATCTCTGCTGTTGTATTCTAGCCCTCTCCACATGAATGTTAACATTGCATTTGCCTTCCTAACTGCCGACTGAATCTGCAAGTTAACCTTAAGAGAATCTTGTACAAGGCTCTCAAGTTCCTTTGTGTTTCTGATTTCCAAAGCATTTTCCCATTTAGAAAATAGTTTGTGCCTCCATTCCTCTTTCCAAACTGCATAACTTCACACTTTTCCACATTGTATTCCATCTGCCACTTATTTGCCCACTCTCCTAACCTGTCCAAATCCTTCTGCAACCCCATACTTCCTCAATACTATCTGTCCATCTATATATCTTTGTATCATCCGCAAGTTAAGCAACAGTGTCTTCAGTTCCTTCTTCCAAGTCGTTAATACATATTGTGGAAAGCTGTGATCCCAGCATCGACCCACGAGGCACACCACTAGTCACCGGCTGCCATCCTGAAAAAGACCCCTTTATCCCACTTTTCGCCTTCTGCCAGTCAGCTAATCCTGTATCCATGCCAGGATCTTACCCTTAACACCGTTGGCCTCTTAACTTATTTAACAGTCTTCTATGCAGCATCTTGTCAAAGGCCTTCTGGAAATCTAAATAAATCATGTCCACTGGTTACCCTTTATCTAACTTCCTTTTACCTCCTCAAAGACTTGGGAGAAATGTAAAATGGATGACAGAAAAGAAACTCGAGCAAGCGTGTAAGGGCAAAGTATTCCCGGGTCAAATACGTTTAATTAAATTATATTAAACTAGTTTAATTTCAGTATAAACCCTGATTAATATTTATTCTGAATATGTTTTCTTCCTGATTTTCAAAGAAAACATGCGCTTGTTATGGCTAAACCTAACGCAAACGTGATCTGTAGCCACATGTAAAATGTGTTTTGAAGATAATGCAAAAGCTGATTTTATCATTTCTGAAATCAAACTAAAGAATGGATAACCAGATTTCTTTCAGTTAATTTATCTGGTATAAATCCAATCTAACTGTGAAAATAACTTGTGGGTACAGTTTTCTACTCTCCCTCCAAGATATGGTTGGCACTGAACTATGGTTGGTCAGAAGTCTCACAACACCAGGTTAAAGTCCAACAGGTTTATTTGGTAGCAAAAGCCACTAGCTTTTGGAGTGCTTGCTGCTCCTTTGTCAGATGAGTGGGAGTTCTATTCACAAACAGGGCATATAAAGACACAAACTCAATTTACAAAATAATGGTTGGAAGGCAACTCACATTGTCTGTACCTTTGAGACTTGATTATCTGTAAATACTCACATTCCAACCATGATTTTGTAAATTGTGTTTGTGTCTTTATATTTTTTATATGACAGAAAGACTTTTCACAATTGACATTTTAAGTCAACTATCTGGACTAACTTATGATGACTGGTTACATAGATAAGGCTTGTATTCCTTGTTATACAATTTTATGGGTTAATCTAATTCAGATGTTTAGGATGATTAAGGGATTTGATAGTGTAGAAAGAAATTATTTCCTCTTGTGGTGAGTCCAGGAACAGAAACTTCAAGCTGAGAACCAGCAAGCATGGAGACCCTGACAATGGGCCACTAAGGGTCCCACATTAACCAAAAGGAGAAAACAGTAAAAATGGGGAATTAAAAAAACTGGTCTCAACTTGGTCTTAATATGGAACACCAGTAAAAACTAGGAAACAAGAATTTTGATTTGGACTGATTTTTCCCATTGGGTAGCATGGCCATGATTGCAACTTTCCAGGGGGCAGCCTCCTAATTAGCCACCTCCCCACTCACCATTACATTAAAGATAGCAGCTGGGTTCCCAAGACTGGACGCTCAATCAATCTGATGTGGAGATGCCGGCATTGGACTGGGGGAAACACAGTAAGAAGTCTCACAACACCAGATTAACGTCCAGGTGACGAAGGGGGCAAACTCAAAAGCTAGTGTCATTTACTACCAAATAAACCTGTTGGACTTTAATTTGGTCTTGTGAGACTTCTTACTGCACTCAACCAATCAGCAGACCCATACCAGTTGGGCAGTCCCATCAAGAGAGACAAATTTTTTGAGACAGGCAGATCAGCTCACAGCACCTCAGCGTGAACTGACATTTTTTGCCTGCGCTGAAATCATCAAATAAAGTGGCCCAAAGTTAGAAGGTCCAGCCAGGTGCAGAGGAAAAGTAACAATGGATGAAGTTGAAGTGTTTCATCCCCATGGCTCCATCATTAGGCAATGGAGCCCTTGTTCTGATGTCCACCCTGCCTGCTGTTTTGGGAATGATGGATGGGGGGAGTGGGGAGTGGAGGGTGGGGGGTTGGGCGGGGGGCGGTGGTGGGAGGGGCGGGGTGTTCGGGTGGTGGGGGGAGTGGGGGACAGTGGATAGGCCTCATTTTGAGCAGTCTGCTTCAATACCACCTGGGGTGGGACACTCTGATTATGTGGAAATAATTTTTGTCAAAATCACCCCTATATAAGCCTTAATTGCCCTAATTATTTGGCTGTCTCAGTGGAAAGAGTGTTCCCAGTCCACTCCAGAAAAGTCGCATACCTGGTGGGAACCCATTAATGCATCGGGAGCTGTCCAAACAACATCCGAACACCATCTCCCTGCAATTTTTCTGTCCTCCAACCCTGTCTTCACGGGGCTGGGAGAATTCAGCTCTTAAAACTAGAGTAAGTCATTCATAGAAGATGCCAGGATGCAGTTCGTACAAAGAATTGGGTAATTTTGTAACTCCTGTAAAGAAGAAATAAAGGTTCAATCAATTAAAAATACTGAAACGGAGATAGATTTTTGTTAGGTAAGAATACCTGGATGTATTCCTGGATGTTAGGTAAGAATGCCTGGATTGGGAGGCATGCCTTATGAAGATAGGTTGAGGGAGCTAGGTCTCTTCTCCCTGGAGAGACGAAGGTTGAGAGGCGACCTGATAGAGGTTTATAAAATGTGGAGAGAAATAGATAGGGTGGATTCTCGGAGGCTATTTCCCAGGGCTGAAATGGTTGCTATGAGAGGACACAGGTCTAATAATGTAGGGGGGAGTTATATGATAAAGGGTAAACCTATAAAGAGTATAGAAACACAACGGGACCTGGGGGTGCAAGTGCACAAGTCTTTGAAGGTGGCAGTATAAGGGGAGAAGGTTGTGAAGAAAGCTTATGGTGTGTTAGCCTTTATAGGAAGGGGTATAGAATATAAGAGCTGCGGTCTAATGTTGCAGTTGTATAGAACTTTGGTTAGGCCGCATTTGGAGTACTGCGTCCAGTTCTAGTCGCCTTACTACCTGAAAGACGTGGAGACCCTGGAGAGAGTGCAGAGGAGGTTTACCAGGATGTTGCCTGGTATGGAAGGACTGGGTTATGAGGAAAGATTGAGCAAATTGGGGCTGTTTTCCCTTGAAAGGTGGCAACTGAGGGGGGATCTAATAGAGGTATATAAAATTATGAAGGGTATAGATAGAGTAAACAGTGGTAAGCAATTTCCTATGTTAGAAACGCACAGTACGAGGGGCCACGGGCTTAGGGTGAGGGGGGAGAGGTATACCACGGATATTAGAGGGAGGTTTTTCACACAGAGGGTAGTGGGGGTATGGAATGTTCTGCCAAGCAAGATGGTGGAGACAGGCACACTGGAGTTGTTTAAGAGTTACTTAGACAGGCACATGAGTGGGTTGGAGATGGGTGGATATAGGAGATTGTTTTAAATAAGGTTCATTAGCATTGGGACGTCCCTGATAATGTATAAGGATGCGGAATGATACTAATGTTTTTCCCTTTTAACTCACAGGTTTTAAGTCGGTCCGCCTTGTTGTCCAACGAGGGGCATACGCGCAATGGGTCGTACAAGGGCTGCTCTTGGATGTTCGAGAATAGCCTGGTACTTCATGTTGTTAGTGTATGCTTAAACTGGACCAGATGCTGGGCAACATGACAGCTCAGTGACTATCACTGTTTGCTGTGCAGACACATGGATTTGGGCCAGTGTCTGTGGGAGTTTGCGCATTCTCCCTGTGCTTGCATGGGTTTTCTCCGGGTGCTCCGGTTTCCTCCCACACCCCACAGATGTGCTATTAGGCTGATTTGAGGTAATAAATTGTCCCTAAATTAGTTTTCCCTCAATGTGGAATGCCATAAGCATAGATAAGGGTCATGGGTGGAGGGGGGACTGGTAATGTTAAAATGGCGGCGCGGGCTCGTTGGGCTGAAGGGCCTGTTTCCTGGGCTATTTTTGTTCTTTGTTCTTTGTTTAAGGTGCTAGGAAGCAAGCACGGAGGAGACGTTAGGGGTAAGTTTTTCACTCAGAGGGTGGTGAGTGAGTGGAATCAGCTGCCATCGGTGGTGGTAGAGGCGTACTCGCTGGGGTCTTTTAAAAGATGAGTATATAGGATCTAATCGGATTGGGAGTTACAGATAGTTCTATGGCTTGGTAGGTATAGATGTGATCGGCACAACTTGTGGGCCGAAGGGCCTGTTTGTGCTGTAGTGTTCTATGTTCTATGAATAGTAAGAAGTTCTAGAGCAAAGGGAAGAAGGTGGCAGTAAGATTAAGGGTCACACATGAGATAACTGAATGATGGAAGAGAATTGAGGGATGCCTTTTTTTAGAGCCTAGATTGTGGTGCCTATAAAAATATCCAACTTCTACTGCCAGTGAACAAAGACTTGGGTGATTCGCTATCATGCTGCAGTAAGCATCGCTTGCTAAAGTGACTTGTAAATAAAAATAAGTCAGTCACATGAAAAGAAACGATAAAGCCCTTCGTATGTCACAGCTCAGCAAGTTGATAAGCGTAAAACTTATTCCATAGGCTATGATTTAAAAAAAAGGAAGAAAATGATTGAAAATGGACAATAAGTTTTAATTAATAACTGATGTTAATTATATGAAGAATAATTTGTACTGTCACTTGGCTACTACTATTTAGGATGATGCACAAAAAGTTGATGTAATGTGAACATGATGTAGACAATTAAGTTCATTGATATTTCAGACAACTTTGAAATCTTCAATCAGTTGTCCTGTCCCATGCTTGTTTCAGCCATCACATGAGTTACTGAAGGTAAACTGATAGGGATTGGAGCTCGTAAAGGCATGGAGGCAATTCTGAAGTCAATTTGTCACTAATGAGAGTTTGCTTCTAAAATGTCCCAGGGAATTTGACACTCGGAAATTTAGATGATAAAAGAGGTCATGCCACATCAATCTGCTAGCACCAGAACTGCATTGTTTGTAGCTGTTATGCCACCAACCATATCAGCAGGATCTGAAACCTCTAACTGGCAATAATTAAGAGGAGTTCCTCCACAATTTCTGACTCAGCATAGAGGCACCTGTAGTTGGGCAATCTGCTGTTCGGACACCTGTGTACAAATGATCCCTCTAAATTTTCTTTGTCCTGGCTAAAAGAAACTCCTTTGAACACTTTTTTTTCCATGAACCTTTTACGTTGTAAAGATCCTGACTTAAAGTGTGCTTGCAATTTCTCCCAAGCAAATTACAATGTTGTAAGTAGCCTATTTATTTCAATTTGTGGTACATTCCAGGTTGCTGCATGACTGCACATATATGTGCAACCTTGAAGAACATTATTGCAGACAGCCTTGACAATAGTAATGGCACTGTTAGTCAGTTTTGAAGTCATTGACTGCTGCAACTGGTAGGCTGCCAATTCCTTTCAGTTTATAACATATGTCTAGCCCCTGTATACTGTTTAATATAATGAACCAATATAATATTTTTATATTTTGAAACTGGACATAAATGGGCTATTAAAATAGCTGCTGCAAATCATGTTACTAGTGGGGTATAAAGGATGAGTGCTAAGTCCATAGTCTATATAAATGATTTAGATGTGGGAGCCAATTGTAGTCTTCCCAAATTTGCTATTGACCACCCCCTCAGGCCCTCCCCGCACGCCCCTTAGGCCCTAGCCCGTTAACACTGCCAGGGTGCCCAGTGGGCAGTGCTAGATTGCTATCCTGATGCCTGTGACCCGTGTTGCCATGGGGTAGGTTACACAGCTGCGATGTCTGTGGGGAAGGGGCATGTGGAAGCAGATCTCCTGGTGCACTGGGAGATGAGGTCACCTGCGCAATAGTGTCCCAAGCAATCTTCAGCTGGCTTTCCCGGTGAGCTAAGGCTCTGGTTTATTCCCACCTCCCCCCAGCTGCTACCACTGGCATGAAACTCCCAACTGCCAAAAAAAATGACAGTGTGTGGGAAGATTGCAGTGTCAAATGCATCCAAAAAAGCAGGGTGAAGCAGTTCTCAGTTTTTTCTGACAATTAGGGCCTTATCTTGACACGCTGATTTGGTTTCTCACTTGTCGCGATCTTGCTGACAATACTTTGCCAGCGAAATCAGCCTTGCACCCTCTTTGATTGTTAAGATATAATTAATGTCATTCATGAGTCTCGGACGCCATCATCCAGACTCACTTACCTTAACCCCTTTGCTGTTCAAGGACCTCACCCTGGCACTGCCAGCCTGGAACCCTGACACAGCCAGCCTGGCACCCAGTGAATCCTCTGTCATGAATCCCTCCATAGCCCATCCACTTTGCAGCCCCCGCTTAACTGACCACCCCCTGATGGGGATCACCCCCTTTGCTGATCATCCCCCCCCTTGAATACCCCCCTTCCCCTTGCACAGCTCTACCCTTGCCTCCCTCTTTGTGGAGCTTCCCCCTCCAGAGCTTCCCCATCATAGTCCCACCTCCATTGAAGTCTCACCTCCTTGGCACTGCCCCTTGCACAATTTTGGTGCCTGATGGGCAGTGCCAAGGTGGCAACGTCCAAAGGGCACTGCCTGGTAGCCGACCAACTGGGGGCTTCCAATGGCCTTAATACATTTGGCATGGCCATCACATCTGGTTCCCATTGAATGGGGACCAGCTGAGATTCAGATCGATAAGGTGGGGGGGAACGTGCAAGAGGCCGGAAATGGCTGTGCTAAGCATGTCATTAATATTTAAATTGCTTTGCGCTCTTTTTGGGTATGAAGCCGAACGCACCAGCAAAACAGTGCCAGGAAGATGGCTTTCGCCCAGTTCACGCCTGGCACAGAATGTTTACACATTATCTTCCTGGTTTCCTCCCATGCCCCCCCATCATTGCTGCGCCCTGCACCACTCGATACCATAGGCCGGCAATCTTTTTTATATCATGATTCAATTCCCTGTTGAAAGCCTCACACCCTATCTTCACCACACTCTCAGGCAATATATTCACATTGTTACGGATAGGAAAGAGATAGTGGGGCCTGAATAACTGCAACTGGGTGTATTTTTAGAGATGTGATGTGACCCTTTGAAAGCTGTGACTTTAAAGATCAGATACAAAACAAGCTTTGTGGTAAATTTAAATCAAAAGAAAGTATAAATGTTTATTTTTTACATTACCTGAAAATATTTGCAAAAATCACGCACTTCTCATTTACACAGACATGCAAACTAAAGAAAAGATGATTTCTAAAGATGTAATGTGTACATGAATTACTTCAATAGTCAATATTACCATGTTTCTCTAAGAAGGTCATCAAAAGCTTTACAGGCCTGGAAGTTCTCTTTCTGTTCACTGAAGTGCAAAAATATAAAAGTCATACGTTTCAGGTGATTAACTCATAATGATACTCCAGGGAATCACAGGCTTTGTGCTCTTCAGGTGAACTTGTGGTCGTGCCTCTGCAATAAAGAAATATAATCTTGCAGGTAAAACAAGTTAGCCCCACTTCACTGTCTCATGCTTCATTTTTTAAAATCAGTTTATTGAATTTTAACAACATCATTAATAAATAATAGTACAGCGAATAGCTTGCAGTACAGTCATAATTTATAAACTTATACTTGGAAGAATGAGAAAAAAGGGAAAGAAAAGAGAAGGAAGAAGAAAAGAAAAAGAAAAAAAGATATATAGTAAGAAAATCAACAGCAATCGTATGACAGATATAGTTTCACATAATATAATAAATGAAAACTAATTAGGGTCAATTAACAGAACGAAGCTGTAATTTCTCAAAATAATCTAGGAAAGGTTGTCAAGTTACATAAATATATTAGTGGAGCCTCTTACAGTGTACTTTATTTTCCGAAATTAAGATTCTGCGTAAGATCATGTATCCAATCAGTAAAACAGAGAGGGGCAGATTGCATCCAATTTAATAATGTGTCTAGCTAATGATGTTGAAAAGGGGGATGCATCAGTCTGAATTTGTAAAAGAGGGCTGCCTTTTCATTCCAAAGATTCTTGTCATGCAAGAAGGTTCAATGTTACTACTAAAAATGTGAGAATGATGTAAAATAGTTTTTATTTTAATTCATTTGCAGGGTGTGGGTA
This sequence comes from Carcharhinus amblyrhynchos, assembly GCF_965287045.1. NCBI lineage: Eukaryota > Metazoa > Chordata > Chondrichthyes > Carcharhiniformes > Carcharhinidae > Carcharhinus > Carcharhinus amblyrhynchos. Next base: position 39,034,537 of record NC_137325.1, read on the forward strand.
TCACTGGCAAGAAAAGGTGGTGGCGAGTTTCTTGAACCAATACAAACCAATTTAGAACACACTTAGCACATATGATTTTAGAGAGGCTGGAGCAGTACGGCATTTTTTACAGGTTGGATCAAAATTTGGATAAATCTTAAATCATTTAGCTTTCAATAGATGGATATGTTGTATGATTTTAAATTATAGCAGCCCATGTCTTGAACAGATAGATGAGGAACGTACACAAAAGAGGATGGATTTCCAGATATTCTCTTGCAAAGCTGAACGAAAACCTTTCTCTCGTGGGACAATTTTGTGACCTCAAAAACCCAGCTTGCAGGTGCAGCAGGTGGTCAGGAAGGCGAATGGGATGCTGGCCTTCATAGCGAGGGGGATTGAATATAAAAGTAGGGAGGTCTTGCTGCAGCTGTATAGGGCATTGGTGAGGCCGCAGCTGGAGTACTGTGTGCAGTTTTGGGCGCCGCACCTGCGCAAGGATATTTTGGCCCTGGAGGGAGTGCAGAGGAGGTTTACTAGGCTGATACCGGAGTTGAGGGGGTTGAGCTATGAGGAGAGGCTGAATAAACTGGGCTTGTACTCGTTAGAGTTTAGAAGAATGAGGGGAGATCTCATTGAGACGTATAAGATGATGAATGGGATGGATAGGATAGAGGTGGAGAGACTCTTCCCGCTCAAAAAAGACAGTAGGACTAGGGGGCACAGCCTCAAGATAAAGGGGAGGCGGTTTAGAACGGAGTTGAGGAGGAACTTCTTCACTCAAAGGGTGGTGAATCTCTGGAATTCTCTGCCCGTTGAAGTGGTGGAGGCTGCCTCGCTAAATATTTTTAAGAAGCGGGTTGATGGGTTCTTGATAAGAGAGGGGATTAAGGGTTATGGGGAGAGGGCGGGAAAGTGGAACTGAGCCACGACAGATCAGCCATGATCTTATTGAATGGCGGGGCAGGCTCGAAGGGCTAGATGGCCTACTCCTGCTCCTATTTCTTATGTTCTTATCGTACCCGTTTCTCAGCAAGGTGAGGTTATAAAATCAGGAGTGAGTGGTCAAATGGGAATGGCACCTATTTTCACGCCCATTCCCATTTTACTAAAAAAAAGGGCGCGATCTGGAACTCGCTCAAAATGGGCGAAACATCAATTAGCGTGCTTTTGCATTCATTTCAATATAATTAGCGCAGTTCACTTCCAATCATCTCAGCTCACTTAACGACCTCATTTGTGGTAGCTCTAACTGAGGAGTAAAACACCTGCTCTATAAATGCTGATGCAGGTGCAGTAACAGTGAGGGTGAACGAGGAGGTAGGTCATCATGTGTACAGGACTCCTTGCTGCAGAGGGGTGGAAAACAAAAGCGGCCATATTGTTTTCTGGGTGGGCGGTGGCCTGCGTGTGTGCTGGCGGGGTGGGTGGGGGGGGGGGCGGTGAACAAAGAACAAAAAAAATTACAGCACAGGAGCAGGTTCTTCAGTCCTCGACCATGCTGCCCGACTGAATTAAAACCTCCTACCTTTCCATGGACCATATCTCTCTATTCCCGCCCTGTTCCAGACGCCCCTTAAAACTCACTATCGTATCTGCTTCCACTACCTCCCCCCGGCAGCGAGTTCCAGACACCCACCACTCTGTGTAAAAAAAAACTTGCCTTGTGCATCTCCTTTGAACCTTGCCCCTTGCACCTTAAACCTATGCCTCTGAGTAATTGACTCTTCCACCCTGGGAAAAAGCTTCTCCATCCACTCTGTCCATGCCCCTCAAAATGAAAGGATTTCAGTTGGAGCAAAAAAGGAAACTTGAGTGATATTTTTGTGTGCAAAATCTCTGATTTGTAACTAGTAAAAGGATTATGCGTGGGATAAATGATATTTCCGAGAGAGAGACTTGAAAAAAGCAAAAGTATTATCAATAAATGTTGGCAAGCGTTCTAACACCTTTCACATGCCAGATTTGAAAGGCAGAAGCTGGAAATAAATAATTTGCATCAATAGAGCTGCATAAGAGAAAGATTGTAGTTTAAAGTGTGTTCTAAACTGTGACCGAACCTTAAGAGAATGTCTAATGATCCAAGATTTGAAAAAAGTGACTGGTTGAAAAAGGTGTGAAAGAGCACAACCACGCAGGCAGTGGTGTGGGTTGATAGGAGGCTGCTTCCAGTTGTACCCATTCTGAATAAGCTGAGTACAGATGAAGCCAGAAAGAGACATTACCAATATTAGCAGACCAATAATAAAAGTGAAAATTATGCAGTAGCAAACCACCTAAATGCTTGGGTGTTTGTAGAAAAATTTTATGAATTCTGGATATTTTCTCATTGGTCTTTTGCAACAAAAATACAAAAACAATGGAATGCACTGAAATATAGACATTTCAAAAAGATGATTATTTCTATAGAACTTGGCTAACTAAAGAAAGGGGTAAATCAGATCAACGTGCTTCATATGTTCCAATAAAGGGTAAACATCGAATTTAAAAATGTCTCCAAGGGATTAAGTAGTTAAAATTCCTAAATATTTAAAACAATTTATTGATATCTTGACAGAAGGACAGGTTCAAGGTGATGGGCTTAGGCTTTAGCTGGTATCTTAATATCCACATTTAAAATAGAAATGAAACTGCAATGTGAAGGATCTTCGTTTCTCATTCAGTATGTGGATTGCCCGAGGAGAGAGGGGACAAAACTTGACCTCTTAAGAAATAAAGAAGGGCAGGTGACAGAAGCATTAGAGAGGGATCACTTTGGGACCATTGACCATGATTCTGTTAATTTTAAAATAGCTATGGAGAATGATAGGTCTGGCTCAAAAGTTATAATTCTAAATTGGGGCAAGGCCAATTTTGATGATATCAGGCAGGAACTTTCAAAAGTTAGGTGGGGGAGTCTGTGGGAAGGCAAAGGGACGTCTGGTAAGTGGGAGGCTTTCAAAAGGTGTTAACCAGGATACAGGATAAGCACATTCCTCATACAATGAAGGGCAAGGCTGCAGACGCAGGGAACCCTGGATGACTCAGGATATTGAGGCCCTGATCAAGAAGAAGAAGAAGGAGGCACATGACATGCATAGGCAGCTGGGATCAAGTGAATCCGTTGAAGAGTATAGGGGCTATAAGAGTAGAGTTAAGAGAGAAATCAGGAGGGCAAAAAGGGGACACAAGATAGTTTTGGCAAATAAGGCAAAGAAGAATCCAAAGAGCTTCTGCAAATACTTAAAGGCCAAAAGAGTAACTGGGGAGAGAGTAGGCCTCGTAAGGATCAACAAGGTCGTCTGTGTGCAGATCCACAAGAGATGGGTGATACCCTAAATGAATATTTCTCATTAGTATTTACTGTTGAGAAAAGCATGGATGTTAGGGAAGTTGGGGAAATAAATAGTGATGTCTTGAGGAGTGTACGTATTACAGAGAAGGAGGTGCTGGAAGTCCTAAAGCGCATCAAGGTAGATAAACTCACAGGACCCGATGAAATATATCCCAGGACATTGTGGGAGGCCAGGTAGTAAATTGCATGTCTCCTAGCAGAGATATTTGAATTGTCGATAGTCACAGATGAGATGGCTGAAGATTGGAGGGGGCCAAATGTTGTGTCTTTGTTTAAAAAGGGCTGCAGGGAAAAACCCGGGAACTGCAGGCCAGTGAGCTTCATATCTGTGGTTGGTAAGTTGTTGGAAGGTATTTTGAGAGACAGGATCTACAGGCACTTAGAGACGCAAGGACTGATAAGGGACAGTCAACATGGCTTTGTGAGTGGAAAATCATGTCTGACAAATTTGATTGAGTTTTTTGAAAGTGTAACAAAAAAGCTAGATGAGGGTAGTGCAGTTGATGTTGCCTACATAGACATTAGCAAGGCCTTTGACAAGGTACCATATGGTAGGCTCTTGCATAAGGCTAAAGCTCATGGCATCCAGGGTGAGGTAACTAAATGGAGGGGGTAGGGTGTTAGCGTGGATAGGGGATTGGCTGTCAAATAGGAGGCAGAGAGTGGGGGTCAATGGGTGCTATTCGGATTGGCGGTTGGTGACTAATGGAGTGTCCCAGGGGTCGGTGCTGGGGCCTCAGCTATTTACCATTTATATAGATGATCTGGAGGAGGGAACCGAGTGTATGGTGTTGAAATTTGCTGATGACACCAAGATTGGTGGAACGGCAAATTGTGCGGAGGGTGTGGAGAGTCTGAAGAAGGATCTAGATAGGCTGGGCGAATGGGCCAGGAACTGGCAAATGGAATTTAATGTTGGCCAGTGTGAAGTTGTCCACTTTGGTAGGAATAGTGGTAGGAAGGACTATTACTTACGGGGCGAAAAACTGCAGCATGCGACGGTGCAGAGGGACCTCGGGGTCCTTGTGCATGAGTCGCAAAAACCCAGCCTGCAGGTGCAGCAGGTGGTCAGGAAGGCGAATGGGATGCTGGCTTTCATAGCGAGGGGGATTGAATATAAAAGTAGGGAGGTCTTGCTGCAGCTGTATAGGGCACTGGTGAGGCCGCAGCTGGAGTACTGTGTGCAGTTTTGGTCGCCGCACTTACACAAGGATATTTTAGCCTTGGAGGGAGTGCAGAGGAGGTTTACTAGGCTGATACCGGAGTTGAGGGGGTTGAACTATGAGGACAGGCTGAATAAACTAGGCTTGTACTTGTTAGAGTTTAGAAGAATGAGGGGAGATCTCATTGAGACGTATAAGATGATGAATGGGATGGATAGGTTAGAGGTGGAGAGGCTCTTCCCGTTCAGAAAAGACAGTAGGACTAGAGGGCACAGCCTCAAGATAAAGGGGGGGGCGGTTTAGAACGGAGTTGAGGAGGAACTTCTTCACTCAAAGGGTGGTGAATCTCTGGAATTCTCTGCCCGTTGAAGTGGTGGAGGCTGCCTCACTAAATATATTTAAGACGCGGGTTGATAGGTTTTTGATAGGCAAGGGGATTAAGGGTTATGGGGAGAGGGTGGGAATGTGGAACTGAGACACGACAGATCAGCCATGATCTTATTGAATGGCGGGGCAGGCTCGAGGGGCTAGATGGTCTACTCCTGCTCCTATTTCTCATGTTCTTTTCTTATGTTTCTTATGTTCTTATAGCTAATGTGTATAGTAAGAAAATTAGCAAGAACTTTTATCAATTACAAACGGGAAACAGAACAATCACTATAATGTATAACCCTTGACAAAGATATCTAATGTGTTCTAATCAAACCAAAACCCTTGCCATGGACAAAACCCTTTGAACAAATTTAATACCACAAAGTTAACTGCTCATTGATAACGGAAATTGAATCCTTTGGTTAAAGTCTGCAGTTCTCTGAATTCACTTCGAACAGTTTGAAGACGAGACAGCTTCCCAAAACACCAGAGAGACTCTGGTCCAGCCCCTAAGAACAGCAGATTTTCATCCTTCAGGGAAACAAGATCCTGTTTTCAACTAACCAACAGAATTTTCAGAACAGCAGGGAGAAAGGGAAAACACTTCTTTTTAGCTCGCTGCCCCTTCTAAAACTCACACCTGCAATTCCAAACTGAAAATAGAAAAAAACTGTCCAAAAGCACATGACCGTCCTCCTAATAATGCAGGATGATAAAACTAATCCCCAAGTAAACACACACAACCCCATTTAAGCCACTTAAGTAGCAATGAAAGGACATTTCCAGTCAAGCCGGCAACAATGACACCACTGAAGCTGTGAGCTAAGAAGTCACTGAAGCTTTGAGAGCCGCAGAACATACAAATGTCACATATCTGTTCATTTGTGGCATTCCTAGTCTCCAGTATTGCTCAGGTGATTATGGCTGAAACTATGCTGTTTGATACCACTCCATCATTATTACATTGTTTTAATGTGCCCACCTGAATTTGTACAGGTTATCTGCTCTTGCTTTGGCAAAACAAAATGAATTTAAAATTGACCAGAGATCCAAGGAACCAAACTATTTTCTTCCCCCATCGTCCTCAGTATCACCAGAAAACAAAAATAAATTCAGGTAAAAATCTGCCAGATATGTTGTGTATGTATTTGGTCGCTTTTTACAACGTACAAAGGAATGGACCAATCCAGAGCCAAACTCATTGATCTAGAGCAAAATTAGTCTGAAATTGCTCAACTTTACCTGCCTAGGCATATGCATTGTGATTAGAGCATACTCCAGAGGTTTGTTTTCAGAGTTGCATGGTGTATCAGTCTTGCCAATGATAAAAAAAACTTTTGTCTGCATGTTGAATTTCCTTGATTGATGATTTTGGTGAATTACTTGTGGATATATTTTAAATTAGAAATATTTTAAAATATCTCTATTAAAATCATTGGGTTGTATAAAAAGATGTGTATTTAGTAGTGAAAACATTTAGTGGTTTATCTGTTAATGATTAACTGATGCTAACTGTTTTACTTCACCCATTGTACCTCTATGTTGTAGGTCACCATCAAAATACAATTATGATGGTAAGAAAAATATTACCAGCTGTTAAGATTATTTTAAAAAATGATTCTTTCTTCATACGTTGCCTCTCTCCTAATAATGTTTGAACTTCAATTTCTTATCATTCTGAAGGGCATATAGAAGTGTTTTGAGCAGATTGCTGAAAATTTAATTCCTCACATTCAGGGTGCCAGTTTTCAACTACGGTTGGATTGTCAATTACCACCAATTACAAATTGTTGCTAATTACTTACCTGTAATCCATAGTATACAAATGAGGTTGAGTGAATAAAGAAAGGTGTGGCAGTCGAAACCACCACAGTGTTTCAAACTGAACAAGTATGAATGAGCAGATCTTATAATGATTTTTTAGAGTGTTACAGATGGAGTTTAGGGACCTAGGAAGGAGACTAGTAAGCGGGACCTCAAAAGTCTTGGATTTTCCTGGTCCATGGCCTAATAGAACAATAGACCAGATAAATGCTTCGCTCTAGAGATACCAAAGGAGGAGAGCTTTAGATTCCTGAGACATTGAGACTGATTCTGGGAGTGGTGGAATGTATACAGATCTGACAAGTTGCAACTCAAAAGCTGGGACATTATTTTGTGGGGTTGTTTGCTGGTGCTGTTGATAGTGAGGGGGGTGTCAAGAGACAGTCGAGGTACCATTACACAACTGGGTGTATCTTGTAATGATGTAGAGATGCCAGCGTTGGACTGGGGTAAACACAGTAAGACGTCTCACAACACCAGGTTAAAGTCCAACCAGTTTATTTGATAGTAATTCCACAAGCTTTCGGAAATGGTGTTCCTTCATCAGATGTGTGTGGAAGGTTCTGATCAGAGAAGGGCATATAAAGTCATACACAGTTTACAGAATACTGATTAGAATGCAAGTCTTTACAGCTAACCTGCTATTCAAGTCTTAAAGATGCAGGCAATGTGAGTGGAGATAGCATTAGCATAGGTTAAAGAGATGTGTATTGTCTCCAGACAGGACAGTAAGTGAGAGTTTACAAGCCCAGGCAAGTCATGGGGGTTACAGATAGTGCGACATGACCCCAAGATCCCGGTTGAGACCGTGCTGATGTGTGCGGAACTTGGCTATCAGTCTCTGCTCAGCAACTCTGCACTGTCATGTGTCGTGAAGGCTGCCTTGGAGAATGCTTACCTGAAGATCAGAGACTGAATGCCCGTGACCGCTGAAGTGTTCGCCAACAGGAAGGGAACAATCTTGCCTGGTGATTGTCGAGCAATGTTCATTCATCCGTTGTCGCAGCGTCTGCATGGTGTCCCCAATGTACCGTGCTTCGGGACATCCTTTCCTGCAACGTATTAGGTAGTCAACGTTGGCCGAGTTCCAACAGTATGTGCTGTGTACCTGGTGGATGGTGTTCTCACATGACATAATGTCATCCATGTCGATGATCCGGCACGTCTTGCAGAGGTTGCTGTGGCTGGGTTGTGTGGTGTTGTGGTCACTTTTCTCCTGAAGTCTGGGTAGTTTGCTGCGAACAACACTCTGTTTGAGGTTGCGTGGTTGTTTGAAGGCAAGAAGTGGGGGTGTGGGGATGGCCCTGGCGAGATGTTCGTCTTCATCAATGATGTTTTGAAGACTCCGGAGAAGATGTTGTAGCTTCTCTGCTCTGGGGAAGTACTGGACGACAAAGGGTACTAAGAACAAAGAACAAAGAACAACACAGCACGGGAAACAGGCCCTTCGGCCCAACGAGCCCGCGCCGCCGTCCTACTATCTCAGTGTCCTATTCATGATTTTAGTCTACGCCTAACGTGCGAGGATCAGGGAGGTCCAATTTAGGGACAATTTTAGTACCCAATCAATCAGCCTAAAAGCACATCTTTGGGGGATGTGGGAGGAAACCGGAGCACCCGGAGGAAACCCACGCAACCACGGGGAGAACGTGCAAACTCCCACAGACACAGGCCCAAATCCATGTGTCCGCACAGCAACAGAGATAGTCTCTGAGCTGTCATGTTGCCCTCGAGATGGTCCAGTTTAAGCACACTAACGACATGAAGCAATAGGCAACTCCCGAAGCAACATCCAAGAGCAGCCCACTACAACCTGCCGCCTGCATGCCCCATGCTGGACTTAAATGCCTGTGGAGACAAAAAATTCATTATTAAACAGGCAAAGACTAACATTCCTGAGGCAAAACGTATTCCCAAGCCTACAATGTTCAGTAAGGCCTACTATATCCCCCTATATGTAGCCCGCTCATATGGCTGTCTAAGTGACTCTTAAACAACCCTAGCGTGCCTGCTTCCACCACCTTTCTCGGCAGTGCATTCCATACCCCCACTACCCTTTGCGTGAAAAACTGCCCTCTAATATTTGTCTTATACCTAGCCCCCCTCACCCTAAGCCCGTGACCCCTCGTTCTATCCATTTCTTGTAGCGGAAAAAGCTTACCACCATTTACTCTATCTATCCCCTTCATAATCTTATAAACCTCTATTAGATCCCCCCTCAGCCGACGTCTCTCAAGGGAAAACAGCCCAAGTTCATCCAATCTTTCCTCGTAAGACAGCCCTTCCATACCAGGCAACATCCTGGTAAATCTCCTCTGCACTCTCTCCAGGATCTCTACATCCTTCCGGTAGTATGGCGACCAGAACTGGACGCAGTACTCCAAGTGAGGCCTAACCAACGTTCTATACAACTGCAACATCAGACTCCTACTCTTATATTCTATACCTCTTCCTATGAAGGCTAACATACCATACGCTTTCCTCATCACATTCTGCACCTGTACCGACACCTTCAGGGACTTATGCACTTGCACCCCCAGGTCTCTCTGCATATCTATACTCCGGATAGTTCTACCTTTTATCGTATAACTCCCCTCCACATTATTCCGGCCAAAGTGCATCACCTCGCATTTCTCCGGATTAAATTCCATTTGCCATCTATCTGCCCAATCTACCAGCCTGTCTATGTCCTGTTGCATTGCCAGGCACTGCTCCTCAGTACCCGCCAATCCAACCATCTTGGTGTCATCTTGGTACTCTGTCCACCGTGCCCCGTGTTTGTCTTCTGAGGAGGTTCGTGCAGTTTTTTGCTGTGGCACGTTGGAACTGTCAGTTGATGAGTTGAGAGCCATATCCTGTTCTTATGAGGGCATCTTTCAGTGTCTGGAGGTGTCTGTCACGATCCTCCTCATCTGAGCAAATCCTGTGTATACGGAGGGCTTGTCAATAGGGGATGGCTTCTTTAACGTGTTTAGGGTGGAAGCTGGAGAAGTGGAGCATCATGAGGTTGTCTGTGGGCTTGCGGTACAGTGAGGTGCTGAGGTGACCGTCCTTGATGGAGATGTGTGTGTCCAAGAGTGCCACAGATCTGACCAAAGAACACACCCGTCAACTCAACACTCTGATCAAGACCTTTCATCCGGACCTTCAGAGCACCCTCCGTGCTCATCCCACGTACTCCCCGCATTGGAGGTCTCTACTGCCTCCCAAAGATACACAAGGCAAACACACTTGGCCGTCCCATCGTATCAGACAATAGGACCCTGTGCGAGAACCCCTCCGGCTACGTTGAGGGCATCCTGAAACCCATTGTACAAAGAACCCCCAGCTTTTGCCGCGACGCTACGGATTTCCTATAGAAACTCAGCACTCGTGGAGCAGTTGAACCAGGGATGCTCCTCGTCACAATGGATGTCACGGCACTCGACACCAACATCCCCCTTGATGATGGCATTGCTGCAACTGCCTCAGTACTTACTCAATGCTGACAACTGCCAGTTTCCAGATGCAATTTTACAACTCATCCGCTTCATCCTGGACCGCAGTGTCTTCACCTTCAACAACCAGTTTTTCATCCAGACACACAGAACTGCCATGGGGACCAAATTCGCACCTCAATGTGCCAACATCTTCATGCACAGGCTCGAACAAGACTTCTTCACCACACAGGACCTTCAACTGATGTTATACACTAGAAACATCGATGACATTTTCTTCCTTTTGGACTCATGGTGAACAATCACTGAAACAACAATATGATGACATCAACAAATTCCATCCCATCATCAGACTCACCATGGATTATTCTCCGGAATCAGTGGCATTCTTGGACACACACATCTCCAAGGATGGTCACCTCAACACCTCCCTATAATTCTGGTGTGCTCCATGTGCCTATCCAATAGCCACTTGAAAGTTCCTAAAGTGTCCGATTCCACTATCATAGCAGATAGTCTATTCCACGCCCCAACCACTCTCTGAGTGAAGAATCTACCTCGGACATCCCTCCTATATCTCCCACCATGAACCTTAAGTTATGTCCCCTAGTAACACCTACATCCAACCGAGGAAATAGTCTCTGCATGTCCACTCTATCAATCCCCCTCATCATCTTATAAACTTCTATTAAGTTGCCTCTCATCCTCCTCCGCTCTAAAGAGAAAAGCCCCAGCTCCCTCAACCTTTCTTAAGACCTACCCTGCAAACCAGGCAGCATCCTGGTAAATCTCCTCTGCACTCTCTCCAATGCTTCCACATCCTTCTTATAGTGAGGTGACCAGAATTGAACACAATATTCCAAATGTGGTCGCACCAACATCCAGTATAGTTGCAGCTCTTAAACTCAAACCCCCGTTTATAAACGCTAACACACTACAAGCCTTTTTCACGGCCCTATCCACTTGAGTGGCAACTTTCAGAGATCTGTGGATATGAACCACAAGATCTCTCTGTTCCTTCACATTCCTCAGAACCCTGCCATTGACCCTGTAATCCGCATTCAAGTTTGTCCTACCGAAATGAATCACCTCACACTTATCAGTGTTAAACTCTGTCTGTCACTTTTCGGCCCAGCTCTGCATCCTATCAATGTCTCTTTGCAGCTTGCAAGAGCCCTCCACCTCATCCACTACTCCATCAATCTTGGTGTCATACCCAGGAAGTCTGTTTAGGCCATAGTATTCTCCTGCTGCCAGCTGAACCAGACAAGTATGCTTTGCTAGTGGCTGTCAAAGGTACCACAACTTTTTTTTTATTCATTCATCAACATAGACGTTGCTGGCTGGCCAACATTTATTTTGAACCCGGGTCCCCAGAATATTAACTGAGTTTCTGCATTAATAGTCTGGCGATACTACCACTAGGCCATTAGGTGAACCTGAAAAATTACCTCTAATTTGGGCCTTCTGAAGGAAAATATTTTGCCCACCTCCATAGTGCAGACAGCCAGTCAGCATTCCTGCCTATCCCTGATGGCAGAATGTCCCATGAACCTTTCTCTCTACTTTCCTGGTCTTTGTCTCCGATAGTGCTACCTTGGGACAGGAAAGTTATGATCGCTGGATCTTGTGCAGTGGATATGAAATTTTGCTTGTTCAATTTTTTTACATGATATTCTGTACAAAGAGCAATTTGAAAATATAAAATCCATTGAATTTTATGTAAATAATTATTCATAGCATGATAATGTATGCTCTACAGAAAGTAAATGAGAAAAAGTTATGGACTAATCTTAATGACTTGTGCGAATGCTGAAACAAAGGAAATCTTTGAAATTAAATAGGTGGATGGAAGTCATTAATTGTTTGAATGCTTTACAAAAAATGCATATATGATGAAATTGTTGAAGATCCTAGAGGAAGGATGTCTCACAATATAACGCTTTGTACGGAATATGGAATTTTAAAATTTATTTTGAAGTTTAGCTTGTGTGTATTACCTCCAATATTTGCATAAAGAGTGAAAAGGAAATCAGTTAATTGTATATTAATTGTGTACTAACTACATATAGGGCTTGGGCATTAACTGGAGATTCACTTGAGCCCATAGAAATGGACAGAAATAGGACTGTGGTTGTTGGGTTAGGAGGTGTATGCTTACGATGGGTAACTCTGTAAATAAATATGTGAAGATTTGTTGAAGTTCTATCCTTTATTAACTGGTTTTTCTGGAATCACCATTGAACAGCTAGATTGATCAGCTACAAGGTAAGTAACTCACTGCAGTCTTACATTATCTTTAGTGGACCACCAGAGAGACGAAAATGTGAATTTTATGAACTTATGTTCCTGAAATACAGCTGCATATGCCAGGTGCATGTAATGAAAATCTGGACCTTGTGTCATAGAAATACAACTAGGCAGAAAAGGCAACTACAAGCAAAATTGTCCTTTTTTGTGCTTTACTCATGAAAACACAGACCAAAAAGTCATGAACTTGATCTGTGTCCGCCCTGCCCATTAGATGGTGCAAACTCATACACTTTCCACATGAGAAATTTTAACTCTGGTGGGGGCCAAAGCAACTTCTCTGCCTGATTTCAGGAAGAATTCTAAGAATTTTCTTCCTGACTTCAAAGGCCTACCAAACAAGCTCCAGGAGATCGTTGTTACCTATGACACATCACTACATGTACTTAAACTAACCGCACCACTACCATTTGTCACATACAGCTTACTTTAGAAACAATGGACTGCACAGAGCTAAAAATAATCATCTCCAACTATTGGCCAAGGTCAGAGGTCAGATTCCTTACCCCACTTTACTTCTTAAACTTTAAATAGTCTGACAAGAATTTACTCACACCTAGAATCATATATCAGAGGGAGATTATGCCTAAAAGGGTTATTCAATTATCCCCAATTCCCTGCTCACATTCTTATAAATTTATCTTTAAGTATTTATCCAGTTCCTGTTTGTAAGTTTTAGTCAACTTTCATTATCCTTTTAGTTAATGCATTCCAGATCGCAACAACTCGCTGTGTAAAAAAAAAATTATTTTCATTTTCCACTCTGGAATTTTTCCAACTATTTTAAATCTTTGCCCTCTACTTACCTTCTTCTGTTACTTCTGCTACCTCTCTGGATAGTGTACCCTATCATTTTGGACTATAATGCTTTAACAGACAGATCATCTGCTTTGAAATTATCCAAATAAGACAACTATTCAGATTTTATAAGTGCCTTGACCTAATTTAGAACTCTATTGCAGTTTTCAGACATTGTTTGTATAGCTGTGTTGAAATCACTTATAGTGGACTGATCTGACTAATAGTAAAATATGTGTACTCTCATTTGTCACTGAATAAGGCATGTCTGGAAGGCTGTGATTTTAGTCATTGGATACAATTGACCTTGTTTACTGAGTCAGTAGTATTGGATTAGATCTAAAATAAACAATTAAAAAGATATTTTATATTGTAATTTAAAAACTCTTGCTTGAATATGATCTATATTGTTTATTGTGAAATCCCGTTAATTCTGCATATTTGGATATAATTCTTGGTTCGGTGTTAAAATTCACACTTAAAGATCATCCTGGAAGGCTGTGTGTGTGTGTGTCAAATGTGACTGCATGCCTTGTAATTCTCAAATTAATAAGCAGAAAATTGTGGAGAATGGACCATTAATATCCAATACATGCTCGGTGAAATAAAAACAGAAATTGCTGAATAAGCTCAGCAAGCCTGACAGCATCTGGAGAGAGAGTTCAAATCCAGAACTTGCTGAGTGGAAATAACAGGCAGGATATATTGGATTATCTAAGTTTTGTGTGGTCTTATTACCCTTTAGATTCCATATATTTGTAAATAAATCAAAATGGAGCATTCCTTAGAAATGATGCACAGTGCTCAGTGATTAACTTTTAAATGACCTCAGCATGCTCTGACAATAATCAGTCTGTAAATCCTTTCACAAAAGCAAGATTTATTTTAGTTATCACCTTATGACATCTCAAAAATATCCCAAAGTATTTCATGGATTCTGGATTGCTTTGAAGTTTGGTGACTGTTATGATTACAGGAATTCAACTTTGTGCCTGAAAAGAGACGAGTAACATTAAACATATGCTCACTTTAGCATTTTGCCTGGTTTATATCTTGGGCTGAATTCTCCAGCTGTGCTTGCTTGAAAACATAAGAACATAAGAAATAGGAGCAGGAGTAGGCCATCTAGCCCTTCGAGCCTGCCCCGCCATTCAATAAGATCATGGCTGATCTGAAGTGGATCAGTTCCACTTTCCCACTCTCTCCCCATAACCCTTAATTCCCTTGTCTGTCAAAAACCTATCTACCTATGACTGAAATATATTTAGCAAGGTAGCCTCCACCACTTCAACGGGCAGAGAATTCCAGAGATTCACCACCCTTTGAGTGAAGAAGTTCCTCCTCAACTCCAATCTAAACTGCCCCCCTCTTGAGGCTGTGCCCTCTATTCCTGCTATCCTTTCTAAGCAGGAAGAATCTCTCTACTCCTACCCTATCCATCCCTTTCATTATCTTATACGTCTCTACAAGATCCCCCCTCATCCTTCGAAACTCCAACGAGTACAAACCCAGTCTATTTAGTCTCTCTTCATAGTCCAACCCCCTCATCTCCGGTATCAGTCCAGTGAACCTCCTCAGCACTCCCTCCAAGGCCAAAATATCCTTGCGCAAGTGCGGCGACCAAAACTGCACACAGTACTCCAGCTGCGGCCTCACCAGTGCCCTGTACAGTTGCAGCACGACCTCCCTGCTTTTATATTCTATCCCCCTCGCTATAAAGGCCAGCATACCGTTTGCCTTCTTGATCACCTGCTGCACCTGCAGACTGGGTTTTTGCGACTCATGCACAAGGACCCCCAGGTCCCTCTGCACCGTAGCATGCTGCAGCTTTTTGCCCTTTAATAGTAATCCCTCCTATTATTTCTGCCAAAGTGGATAACCTCACACTTGCTAACATTATACTCCATCTGCCAGGTCCACGCCCACTCGCTCAGCCTATCCAGAGCCCTCTGCAGACTTTCCACACCCTCCGCACAATTTGCTTTTCCACTCATCTTCGTGTCATCAGCAAATTTTGTCACCCTACACTCAGCCCCCTCCTCCAGATCATCTATATAAATGGTAAATAGCTGAGGCCCCAGCACCAATCCCTTTGGCACTCCACTAGTCACCAACCGCCAATCAGAATAGCACCCATTGATACCAACTCTCTGCCTCCTATTAGACAACCAATCCTCTATCCACGCTAACACCTTACCCCCAACTCCGTGCACCCTAACCTTCTGAAGCAACCTTTTGTGAGGCACCTTATCAAACGCCTTTTGAAAATCTAGAAACACCACATCCATCGGTTCCCCTTTGTCTACCGCATGAGTCACATCCTCATAGAAATCCAATAAATTTGTCAAACACGACTTCCCCTTAACGAATCCGTGCTGCATCTGCTCTATCAAACCATTCCTTTCTAGGTGCCTCGCTATTTCTTCTTTGATGGATTCAAGCATTTTTCCCACTACAGACGTTAAACTAACTGACCTATAATTCCCTCCCTTTTGTCTGCTACCTTTTTTAAACAGCGGCGTAACATTAGCCGTTTTCCAATCTTCTGGCACTTCCCCGGAATCCAGTGAATTTTGGTAAATAATCACTAAGGCATCCACTATCACCTCTGCCATTTCCTTCAGAACCCTGGGATGCATTCCATCTGGTCCTGGGGACCTGTCCACCATTGGTCCCGTTAGTCTATCAAGCACTGCCTCTCTAGTGACAGT
This sequence comes from Carcharhinus amblyrhynchos, assembly GCF_965287045.1. Classification (NCBI taxonomy): domain Eukaryota; kingdom Metazoa; phylum Chordata; class Chondrichthyes; order Carcharhiniformes; family Carcharhinidae; genus Carcharhinus; species Carcharhinus amblyrhynchos. The sequence continues at coordinate 39,050,465 of NC_137325.1, forward strand.
AATCGCATTCAGGCTCTCAACTCCTACCATCCTTCTATCTTTAATATCCGGCAAGCTATTCCCGTCCTCCTCCGTGAAGACCGAGGCAAAAAACTTATTTAAGGCCTCAGCCATTTCCTCATCTCCGACCACTAAATCCCCCCTCTCATCCTCTCAGGGTCCAACATTCACTCTAGCCAGCCTCCTCCTCTTTATATATTTGTAAAAACTCTTACCGTCCTTTTTTTATATTTGGTGCTAGTTTAGCTTCATAGTCTATCCTTCCCTTCTTTGTCAACTTCTTAGTCATTCTTTGTTGATTTTTAAAACTGGAGATTCCCATCCAACTTCAGTGGACCTTTACATAGTCCGGCCTCCCACCTGCTAGAATTCCAGTGGCAGGCGGGATGGAAGAATTCTGGTCATTGTCTCCTTAGAAAAAAGAGGGATAGATCTTTGACTTGCTACCTGAGTATAAAACTGACATTAAAGATAGACCAATAGTTACAGCAAACACCCAATCCTGATTTCAGGAGGTCACCATTTTTAAACATGGGGAAAGTTGAATATTTACCCTATTACAATCTTCTAAGTTACTGTAAAGAAATTTGAGTGTTCATATAAATGAATATTATGCTCAATGAGGTAAGAAATGTACTTTTAAAATAATCTCTTGATAATACTAAATTCGAGTATTTGAAAGAAGAAACATGCTGTAAAAACTTTTTGACTGAAATTCATCAGGACTGATACTAGAGTGCTGAATTTTAAGGGAACAGCTTTTATACTGTGTGATTAATTATCCCAACATAAATTGGGATAATCATCATATGAGGGTTTAGAGGGGGCGGATCTCTTGAAATGTATTCAGGGGATTTTTTTTCTATCAATAAGTAGAATGCCCAACTAGGGATCTCGTTCTAGAAAACAAAGCCAGGCAGGTATTCCATGTGGCAGTGGGGGAGTATTGTAGCAATAGCGACCACAACACGATAAAGTTCAAGTTTGTCAGGGACAAGGCAAAAGATGGCCTGCAAAAGACAGCTTTTGATTGGGGGAAGGCCGATTTTTAAAAATAAGGCAGGATCTGGCCAAAGCTGACTGGGAACGGTTCCTTGTAGGGATGTCTACAATGGAGCAGTGGGGTGCATTCAGAAAGGAACTGGGAGCAGTACAGGTCCAAAATGCTCCCTCTAGGAAATATGGTCGCAATAATTTAAGGGATGTCTAGCACAGTTCAGGACTGGATGAGTAAGAAGAGACAGGCTTTTAGCAAGTCCAAAGGAAGCAAATGGGCTGCGCCTCTAGAGGAATTTAGGAAGTGCAAGAAGGAACTTAAGAAAGCAGTTAGTAGAGCAAAAAAAGGACATGAAAAATAATTTGTGAACAAGATTAAGGAGAATCCTAAGATAATTTATAAATACATTAAGGGGAAAAGGTTAACTAGGGAAAGAGTAGGGCCCATTGGAGACCAAGGGACAATCTGTGTGTGAAGCCGCAGTACATTGGAAGGGTGTTAAAATGGACAAATCCCCAGGCCTGGTTGAATTACATCCCAGGCTACTGTGGGAGGCGAGGCAGGAAATTGCAGGGGCTGTGACATAAATTTTTAATTCCTCACTGGCCAGGGGGAAAGTACAATTTACAGGCTTTAAAAAGTATTTGGATGAGCATTTGGAGCATAACATTCAAGAATGTGGGACAGGTGCTTGAAAATGGGATTAGTGCGACTTTATTGGTAGTCATTGTTGGTGCAGACTCAATAAGCTTTTCTGTATAACTATGACTCCAAAAGCTTCCTAATGTGTCAGTAGAATCACATCTGGAGTGGAACACCTTATCATAGAACATAGAACATTACAGCGCGGAACAGGCCCTTCGGCCCACAATGTTGCGCCGACCAGTCTTATTTTAAAAAAAAAACATTGACCCACTAATCTAAACCAATCCCTTTTCGTCCATAAACCTATCCACCAATCTCTTAAACGCCCCCAAACTAGGCGCATTTACAACTGCAGCAGGCAGGGCATTCCAGTCCCTCACCACCCTCTGGGTAAAGAACCTGCCCCTGACATCCGTCCTATAACTACCCCCCCTTAATTTAAAGCCATGCCCCCTCAGTATAATACCTAAAAAAAACATTGAGGTCTAGTTGGGCTGCATAACATATTTTGGGGTTTCTGCTCTGATGCCCTAACAATAATGTGAAACATCACTAAGCAGTTGTCCAGGAGCACTACAAGATTATTGCAGGTGATGAGGCAACTTCATTAAGATATGCACCTCTGACATCACATGCTCAAACTCCTGTTGCAGGTATTTGAGATTTTCCTGAGTGATTCTTACTTTCCTCATTCAGCATCCTACATGGGGAGAATGGAGACAAAGCATGAAAGGATGTTCAAGCCTGAGGTGTTTGACATTTGATACCACTTGTTCCAAATACTAACTCTTATAAAGTAAGCACCATTGTAAACTACACATTGAAGAAACAATGGTATAAGTTAGTTGTGACAATTAATTTTGCTATCCATCATAAACAGAAGTCAGTGTGTGAGCAGAGAGCAGCAGTATAATCAATAATCCAAATGTCGACACGGTAGCACAGTAGTTCGCATTTCTGCCTCACAGCTCCAAGGACTTGGGATTGACTCCCAGCTTGGGTCATTGTCTGTGTGGAGTTTGCACATCTGCCTCGTGTCTGCATGGGTTTCCTCTGGGTGCTCCCGTTTTCTCCCACAGTCCAATGATGTGCGGGTTAGGTTGATTGGCCGTGCTAAAATTGCCCCTTAGTGTCTTGAGATGCGTAGGTTAGCGGGATTAGTGGGTAAATATATAGGGATATGGGGGTGGGGCCTGGATGGGATTGTGGTTGGTGCAGACTTGATTGGCCAAATGGTGTCTTTCTGTACTGTTGGGTTTCTATGATTCTATGTCTGCCTGGAATTTGAGGATGACAGGTGAATTGGTCAGCCATCATGATTACATATTTTGTACCTTTGTTGGTGCAGAAATAAAGGCTACTCATTGTGCAGGTTCAGATTGGCACCAAAAATGGGTGACAATGCTTTTAAATCCCTTACCATATCATTAGTTCGTTCGAGACATTTTTTCGCCCTCGCTTATGTTTTCTCCCATCTTCAGCATGACATCAGGCCGGTGTCTTTTACAGCTGCTCCATAAAAGTCGGGCACTAGTGTGGCAGCATTCTGCCTTTTGGCTAAGATCAAGTGTGGTATTGACATGTTGCACTCGGTTGAAGTCATTAGGTTACATTTTAGCTTTGTTTGAAGTAATTTTTAAAAGCGGCATCTCAACCTTTTGGGTAAGATGCAAATGAGATCAAGCCTTGGAGGAGGAGCTACGCCTACTCCAATCAGCTTGGATCATGTAGATCAAGCCTAAGACAGGAGGTGAGAGCACTGTCTTGTCAGCTTGGATTAGGAATGTCTCAACTTGTTGAGATTCTGAATTGGACTTCATTTGATTGAATTGGAATAAAAACAAAGAGGAGTGAGGAGTTAAGTTTAATGGAGCTGCAGCTTCTGGACTGCAGGGGTTTGGAGCCAGGCGCTGCAAAGTTGCTGGATGAGATGGAGGACTTGCATGTGTGCTGTGGTTTTAGTTTGCAGTTGGGGGGGATAGGGGGTGTGGTGTAACATTGCATTCAAGGGTTCTGCGGGTCGGGGGCTGCTGTCCTGAGGCCAAGGGATATTCCATTGTCCTGGCTGTGGGGTGGAGTGGAAGAGTGCAATATTTACTGGGGCTGCCGTACCCAGGACCAAGGATTTTCCATTGCCCCAGGTGTTTGGTGGGATGGGGGGGTGCAAAGTTTGCTGGGGCTGCTTTACCAAGGCCCAGGGATGTTCCATTGTCCTGGCTGCAGGTGCGGTGGGAGAGTCTCCGCTGGCATTTTGCAGGGAGGCCATACGCTGCTTGAGGGCTCCGCAGGTCAGGCAGCTGGTGCCCCAGGCAAGGAGCTCACCAAGTGTTAACGCAGCCCTCAAACTTCATCAACTAAGCAGTGCTGCTGTGAATGAGAAATCATGTCATGGTAGTCAGGAGACTGCTCCTGGTAAACTGCAACACATACCTGGAAGGCAGTGCAATAGTAGCACCAATGACAATGGCTAAAGAGTCTATGATGGCCACCTCCGAACAACCACCTTTATGCTCTCCCTGTCTGCCGTGGACAGGATGTCAATGGTAGACAATCCATTCAGGTGATGCATGGTTCCCCGAATGGTGTTGGGTTGCCAGCATCTGTAAGTGGGGACACTGGTCACTAGGACAAAGTGGGGGCTCTCAGGATGAAAAAAGGCAAGAAAAATGTGTGCTTCTCTCTCACTCTTATGTATCACTTCTGTGCAGATGAATTTTGGATTGTTAGCCATTGAGGTAGCCATTGTGGCGGCTGCTGAGGAAGAGGAGGCCACTACAAGGCCAGCCAGAAGCCACAGAATGAGGTCTGGGGACTGCTGATCATGCCCAGGAAGTGGCAGTGCATTCTCTGGGAGGGAGCAGGGCAGGGAAGAAGGAAGCGGGGACCCAGTACAAGGTGGGCTTCGGAGGGCATGCTGGAAACCACATGTCAGTGTCAACTCCAGCGAAGCAAGGAGATGGTGCTGCAACTGTGTCATGTCCTCACAGACCTGGCACCTGCTGTCAGTGGAAGTTAAGGTAACAGCAGCCATGAACTTCTATGCCATGGCCTCCTTCCAGGCATCCAGTGGGAACAGAGATGACATTTCTCAGCCATGCATGCATAAGTGCATTGGCAAGGTAATGGATGCCCTGTAAACTCTGGCAGGCCAGTACACACACTTTGATATTGTTCATGCCCATCTGGAAACTCAGGCTGCTGGCTTCATTGCCCTAGCTGGCATGCCCCATGTCCATAGGGGTTGTGAATGGAACGGACATCACCCTGTGGTCCCTGCGAGGTAAGGGACAGTACTTTATGATCAGGCAGGGCTTCCACTCTCTGTGTTCAGATAGTCTGTGATCACAGGCTCATCATGCAAATATGTGCACAGCATCCAGGGAGCATGCACAACAGATACATCCTGAGGAGTTTGGACATCCCCGGGCTCTTCGAAGACATAAGAACTAGAAACAGGAATAGGCCATTTGGCTCCTCGAACCTGCTCCATCATTTAATAAGATCATAGCTGATCTTTTCATGGACTCAGCTCCACCTATCTGTTCACTCAACATAACCCTTAATTCCTTTACTGTTCAAAAACCTATCTATCTTTGCCTTAAAAACATTCAGCGAGGTAGTGCTCCACTGGGCAGGGAACTCCACAGATTCACAACTCTTAGGATGAAAAAGTTCCTCCTCAATTCAGTCCTAAATCTGCTTCCCTTATTTTGAGGCTATGCCCTCTAGTTCTAATTTCACATGCCAGTGGAAATAACCTCCCTGTTTCTATTTTACTTATTCCCTTCATAATTTTATATGTTTCTATACGATCTCCCCTTATTCTTCTAAATTCCAATGAGTATACTTTAGTGATAGCAATCACAACGTGGTACAATTTAAGCTTGTTATGGACAAGCTCCAAAAATAGTTTGGGGAGTGTTGATTTTAGTAAAATAAGATAAGATCTGGCCAAGGTAGACTGGGAACAGCTATTAATGGGGAGATCTATAGAAGAGCAGTGGGGAGACATTCAAAAAGGAAATGGAGAGGGTGAAACCAAAATAAAAAATACTGGAAAATCTCAGTAGATCTGACAGCACCTGTAAGGAGAGAAAAGAGAATTTTCAAGTCCAGAGGACCCTTTGTCAAAGCTTTTGGTTTCAGATTCTAGCATCCACAGTAATTTGCTTTTATGGGGAGGGTGCAAGCCCAGCATGTTACCTCCAGAGTGATAAGTAGAAATAACAGCCCAGAGAACCATGGATGACCAGAGAAATTCAGGATACAATGAGAAGAAAAGAAAGGCTCTTAAGAAGTACAAGGCAAGCAATTCAGTGGAGCATTAGTAAAAAATAGAAAGTGCAAGGTGGAGATTAAGGAAGAAATTACGAAAACAAAGAGAGGATATAAGAAAGCTTTGGCTAGTAAAAGTAGGGAAAATCCCAAGATATTCTATAAGTATACCAATGGGAAGACAATAACCAGGGAAAGAGTCAGGTCCATTAGGGACTGAAGGGGCAATTTGTGGTGCAGCCAGAGGGCATTGGTAGAGTGTTGAATGAATACTTCACATCCGTCTTCAACCAAAAGAATGATGATGATATGGAATTCAGGGAGAGAGACTGTAGAGTTTTTAAGAAAATTGACAAGATATTGGCAGCCTTAAAAGTAGCTAAATCTCCAGATCCAGATGAATTGTACCCTAGGCTGCTGTGGGAGGCAAGGGAGGAGATTGCAGGGGCTCTGACCCAAATTTTCAATTCCTTTCTGGCCAAGGGGGAGGTGCCTGCCGACTGGAGAACAGGTAATCTGGTTACACTATTTATGAAGGGTTGTAGAAGTAAACCAGAGAACTACAGACCAATGAGTTTTGTGTCAGTGGTGGGGAATCTACTAGAGGAACTTCTGAAAGAGAGCATCTGTCTCCACTTGGAGTGGCAAAGCTTGATCAGGCATGGTTAGCATGGCCTATTGGTGCCATCCTGTTCATCCCACTTCACATGAGATGCCTTATTGTGAGGAACGGGGGATTCAGAAGGTCTAGGGATATACTGATTTTTCCCAAGTGGAAGGCCCCAGTATGGGCTTTAGTCTTTCTTCCTCCCCTAGGGTGCCTGTAGGCTCTGGGACGCTCCATGGGACACCAGGGCAGCTGGACTGAATTACAGAAGCTTGGCATCACCAATCTCTGCCAGTCCTGAAGACCCAGGTGCGTTTGCCCCATTGTGTTCGATCCTTCAGTGCTGGCCCTCTGAGATAGGGCCAAGCTGTGGAGCCCCTCTGTTACAGTGTTTTGTGAGTGGGCCACATTCTGTAACCGCTTAGCATTACACCCATGAACCCGGGTTAAGTTGTCAAGGTCCACAGCCTGCTGTGTCTCCAGAATGCCTGTGAGAGCAGCAGCCATGGTCAGCTGAGTCTCCAAAATGCCTCCAACACCCATGACCATGGACCAGTCTCTCTCGAGAATGCTAGTGATACACTCGTCAGTGGCCTGCTATGTCTCCAGGATGGCCTGCGCCTATTTGGACAAATTCCTGACCCAGAATTTCCATTGCGGACACCATCCTTGCAGAGTTGGTCTTGATGCCATGCTGTGCTGGCCCAACTTCCTACGACAGCACCCGATTGAACTCCTCAAAATAGCTTTGCAGTTGCTGCATATAGCTGACAGTCCCTCCACCATTACCTGGGGTTGCTGATGCATCCCCAGCAACTTCGGAATGACCAATCCCCGAGGGCTGGCACGTGGCTAGGGGCCAATTGATTCCTTGCCTCTGGCAGACTTCCGCGTGTCCAAACTCTCAGATGTTCCCACCTCCACCCAATTTGATTTGATTTATTATTGTCACATGTATTAACATACAGTGAAAAGTATTGTTTCTTGCGTGCTATATAGACAAAACATACCATTCATAGAGAAGGAAACGTGAGAGTGCAGAATGGAGTGTTAACAGTCATAGCTAGGGTGTAGAGAAAGATCAACTTAACGCAAGGTAATTCTATTCAAAAGTCTGACAGCAGCAGGGAAGAAGCTGTTCTTGAGTCAATTGGTACGTGACCTCAGACTTTTGTATCTTTTCCCCAAAGGAAGAAGGTGGAAGAGAGAATATCCGGGGTGCGTGGGATCCTTAATTATGCTGGCTGCTTTGCCAAGGCAGTGGGAAGTGTAGACAGAGTCGGTGGATGGGAGGCTGGTTTGCGTGATGGATTGGGCTACATTCACGATCTTATGTAGTTTCTTGTGGTCTTAGGCAAAGCAGGAGCCACACCAAGCTGTGATACAACCAGAAAGAATGCTTTCTACGGTGCATCTGTAAAAGTTGCTGAGGGTCATAGCTGACATGCCAAATTTCTTTAGTTTTCTGAGAAAAGTATTGGCATGGGGGGACCAGGACAGGTTATTGGTGATCTGGACACTTAAAAACTTTGTCCCCATTGATGTTGACAGGGGCATAGTCTCCTTTACGCTTCTTGAACTTGATGACAATCTCCTTCGTTTTGTTGACATTGAGGGAGAGATTATTGTTGCCACACGAGTTCACCAGATTCTCTATCTCATTCCTGTACTTTGCCTCGTCATTATTTGAGATCTGACCCACTATCATGGTGTCACCAGCAAACTTGAAAATCGATTTGGAGGGGAATTTGGCCGCACAATCATGTATGTACATGGAGTATAGTAGGAGGCTGAGAATACAGCCTGGTGGGTCACTGTTGTTGAGAATTATCGTGGAAGAGTTGCTGTTGCCTCTCTTAACTGATTGTGGCCTGTGAGTTAGGAAGTTCAGAATCCAGTTGCAAAGGAAGGTTCCGAGGCCCAGACAATGGAGTTTGGAGATGGGTTTCATGGGAATAATAGTTTTGAAGGCTGAGCAGTAGTCAATAAATAGGAATCTAACTTAGGGGCCTTGTTATCTAGGTGTTCCAGGGTTGAGTGCAGGGCCAGGGAAATGGCATCTGCTGTGGATCTGTTGCGGCAATAGGCAAACTGTAGTTTGCCAGGTAGTCTGGGTAGTCTGGATCCAGGTAGTCTGGAAGGCTGGAATTGATCTGTGCCATGACTCACCTTCCAATTGTGCATCAACGGCTGTGAAGTGCTCACCAGCAAGTGACCCAGAAGCCTCACCACTAAACATGTCCTACCGTTATAATAGTATATGCATTGATGGATTATATGGTGGATGCTTGTGCCAAATAACTGGTGCTATCCTTGAAGGATTCCTCAGGGCCTCCGTCAGACATGTCACCTGAGTTGTCCTGGGGCAACTCAGCAGGAGAAATGAGGAGGGAGGGGTGGAGGTGGGCGGGGGAGAGCATCTGGGTCATCTTCTATGAGAAAGGACACACATTAGTGAGAGGACAAGAGCCCACGCAGCATGTCACTTACTTCTAATAAGTGCTTGAGACTATTGTTTAGCTAATGCTAATTTGCATGCTGGACAGCAATGTGGTTGTTGGTCACCATTCTCACCTCAGTTTTCCCTGCCAGCTCCATGGCACGCTGCTCAAAATCAGTCAGCAGGTGAAGCTCAGGGTCATTACCACCAGTTTTCTCTTTCTCCCCCACTTATTAGGTGCAGTCTTCTCCTGTGGGGACATAAGGGGGGACTGAAAATATGATGTATGGAATGGCACAGGATGTAGGGTGTGTCGGGGGTGGGGGCACTCGTGTGGGCTGTATCGTATCGAAGCAGTGCCTTGACATTCTGGGATATTGGTTGGGATGCCACAGGCGTTGGAGGCATGTGCTCGGGGAGGGGGGTGGTGGGTGGGGGGGGGGGTTGCGGGGAGGGTGTCTGGGTGGTTTCATATTTCAGGCGTGAAATGTGGGACTGCTTTCAGAATGGAATGCACACTCACCCTTCCTACCCGAAGAAGGTCACTTATTTTCTTCTGGCATTGTTTGCCTGTCCTATGTACCAGTGCATGGGCACTTACAGCAGCAGTATTCTGGGAATATTATTTATACAGGGTGCAGTGAGGCTGCCTCAGGAGTTTGCTGCCAGTCTTTCTGGCAGATTCAGACTCTGCATCTGCCCCATACCAGAGTAATTTGTGTGATGGCCTCTGTGATGCGCAGTGCCAGAAATTCATTTCACTAAGCTCACCCAAAAATGGGCAGGATAAACACCTGTATTCCTGCCTGTTGGACACTTTATTTTGTTCGGGGCTGGGGGAGGGGGGGGGGGGGGGGGTGTGAAATCACGCCCATTGACTTTTGGCAGGAACAGGTAGTCCCGGCGCCAGGTGCAACCAGAAAATCCTGCCCTCAGAACTTTCTCCAGAAAAGTGAAATGCAATGGAAAGTAAGAATATCTAAAGGGTGATTACTCTGACTTCCATGGAAGAAGTAGGTCCTATAACACAGGTGTTTTATGTGATAAAGATAAGATTCTAACCCATTAAGATGATGTGATGTGGGGACTTCAAGATCTTTTTTGGATGGATAAATTTAGTTGGGTTAAATATAATTGACTTGTGGAACTACTGGCAGAAATGCAGTAACTTAAATATAGCAATATTACTCATACACTATCAAGCAATGTCAAGTAACGTAATTACAAAGATACTTAAAGAAATTGAACTCTGCTGCACAATCTAAAAATAAACAAATAATTATTTTTAAATTGGGCACAGTAAGTACTATATGAATCTTTCTATACATGGTGAATTACTAAATTTGGCAATTGTTTAACCACATCAGATCTCCTCGACCAATATTTGTGTGTGCATACATCATTAAGAAATGTACAGCTGCCCAGCCTAACTGAAAGTTCTAGTGGTATGTCTTGTGAAAATGAGCAAGCATAGGTAACATTGATAGGGACAGGGAACTACAAATCTGATGTAGCCAGGGGTGCTTTTGAACAATGATACAAACACATACAATCTAGGCAAACAAAAAGAGTGATTTCCAAAATAAACTAATACGGGAATGAATAGTGATAGAACAATGTCATCACCAACATGCCGGAGGCCTAAGTCATAATATTTCAAATGTTGTTAACATGAGGGTAGGATGTCAGCTTAGTTGAGTGTTATTTTACTGAGTTATGAAGAAGGAGGAAACAATCTCACACATTGAATGGTATTGTAACAGCCTAAGTCATCATATTCAGTTGAGGAGGACTATAAAATTACTCAACCTGTGACAACATGAAAAATTGCTCTTACCTGCAAGCAGTAAATTGGATACTTGGAATACTTCACTAGCCACAGAGATCCAACTATTGATATGTTGGTATTTAAAAAAACTCAGAAACAACTTAATTCTAACTGAAATTATACCATTTTGCAAGTGAGCACATTGAAATGACCCTCATGTAATCATTGAAATGTTTTCACTGCACCTTGTACAAATAATATTCCCAAACATACAAAATTTACAGGTTAAATTTACACAATTGTGCTTGTGATATGCGCTTTTGTTTTCTACATGGTCGAATATCTGTTTCTGTTCTACATCAGTGCATATTTTGTGCTGTGGCACATTATCTGGACATGCAATTGTATTTCTTTGGTACATTTTCTACATCAATTCATAATTCCATTAACTAACTGATAAACAAGTGAAAAGTAATTTTCCATGTCATTTGTAAGCTTATGTCTATTCTGTGCAAAATAAATTGCTTGATTAGTATGGATGCAGGCTGTAAAATACCCACATGGGGCAGCAAGGTAGCACAGAGGTTAGCACTGCTTCTTCACAGCTGCAGGGACCTGGGTTCAATTCCCGGCTTGGGTCACTGTCTGTATGGAGTTTGCACATTCTTCTCGTGTCTGCGTGGGTTTCCTCCGGGTGCTCTGGTTTCCTCCCACGGTCCAAAGATGTGCGGGTTAGATTGATTGGCCATGCTAAAGTTGCCCCTTAGTGCCCTGAAATGTGTAGGTTAGAGGGATTAGCGGGTAAATATGTAGGGATATGGGGGCGAGGCCTGGGTGGGATTGTGGTCAGTGCAGACTCGATGGACCAAATGGCCTCTTTCTGCACTGTAGGGTTTCTATGGTTACAACAGTGTTTAGTGAGACTGACATAGGACTGGTTTTTCCAGTTACTGTTAAATATACGATTTGACGATTCATTATTACCTGCAGCTGACAGGTGATATAATTCTGCTTTTATATACACACTCTCAGTAGCATCCCACTGAAATTTCATTCCAGTTGGAAATCTTAGGACTTCACAACAATTACTCCACTGCTCGTTTGTGGTTTCCAATTTTAATCTGTACTTCTTCAAATATGTAGATTTCACATGAGTTATGTAATCAGAGTCAGACTGCCATCTTATCCAGAGGCTTGAGCTGGGAAACAATTGTGGAAAAGGTGCTAGGGCCTGAAAGAAAAGCATTTTTTATTTTATTTTCCATTTGTTTGTGACATCAGAGGTGCTATTTGCCTTAAACCCTACACAAAACACTTAGAATGAAAATGATAAAATTGGGCCCTAAGTGCAGAATCTGGGCACAATTCAGATGTGACTTGGAAATCTGCTTTCAGGCACCCCCATTATCAGTTAGCCTGAATTGTGCTGTGGGCAGGGCTTAGTGCACCTGAAACAACCAGAGCTTTGAACTGCACATGTGCAGTTAGAAAACAAATTGAAAATTGCTGTCATATCGCTCCCGGGCCACAAAAAGCAGATAAAGCATCCCGGGATCGATGGTCCCAACAGACATCACCCCTACCCCTACAAAATAACTTTCTCCCTTAACCACCCAGCTGCCCCGCTACCCAAACCGATTGCAACCCTCTGCCCTCTTTCCCTCCTCAATTGCCCGCAGAGTGGCAGTGGAACCCCTGCCTCTCCCCACCCACCCAAGACAACGATCTGGCCTCACTCATATGAGCTATTATGTTTTTTGTGATGTCGTACTTTAACTTAGTTCCACAACACCTGCTATTGACCATAGCAGTTGTAGACTATTAACAGAACCTAACAAATCTTGTTTCTATGTTTGGCCTTTGGCAATGTGTCGAGATTCAAATCAAGTCTCGGCATGTAGCTCAGGAATTCTTTGACATCAGCAGTATAGCACACACACAGGGTTAGTTCCTCTTATTGTTATATGCAAATAGTTTTATACATTAATAACCATCTACTCCTACACAATGTTGTGAAGAGCAGCAAGTCCAAGGATTGGGAATGTTTTGCACCAGTAAAAGGCCACCAGAAAGTTGATAAAAAGGGAAAAAATAGTGCATGAGAGCAAACAAACCCGAATTCTGAAAACAGATTGTGAGGGCTTTTGTAAGTCATAAAAAGACTGAGAGTAGCTAAAGTAAACATTGGTCCCCTTGAAGTAAAGAAAGAAATTATAATTTGCAATGAGGAGAACACAGCGGTATTAAATAAATATGTTTTGTCTGTTTTCACAGTAGAAGTTTCATACCAGAAGTGGACAGTCATCTAGGAGCTAAAAGTGAGGAAATTAGGGAATTGATATCAATGAAAAAACATTGGAGAAATTGAAGGGACTAAAATCCAATAAATCTCCAGAACCAGATGGTCTCCACTCTAGGGTTCTAAAAGAGATTGCTGCAGAGATAGTTGTGTGCTAGCTCTGATTTTCCAAAATTCCTTAGCCTCAGGAATGGTCCTACTGGATTGGAAATTGACAAATGTAACTGATTTGCCAAAAAGGAGAGTGAGAGAAAACAGTGAACTACAGGCCAGTTAGCCTGACGTCAATTGTTGGGAAAATGTTAGAATCTATTACTGAGGCAATCTTAACAAAGCATTAAGAAGAGCATAGTATGATGAGAAGAAGGCAACATTGTTTTATTGAAGGGAAATCCTGTTTGGCAAATTTATTAGTTTTTTAGGATGTAATAGGGTGAATGAAGGAGAACAAGTAGTTGCAGTGGACTTACATTTCCAAATGCCATTCAATAAGATGCTGCAGGAGTGCTTAATAGGCAAGATAAGAGCTCATATTAACATGGATAGAGAATTGGTTACATAGACATAAAAACACAGAACAGTACAGCACAGTACAGGCCCTTCGGCCCTCAATGTTGTGCTGAGCTGTGCCCAATCCCAAGATCGAGCGATCCCACTCCCTATCATTCTGGAGTGCTCCATGTGCCTATCCAATAACCGCTTGAAAGCTCCTAAAGTGTCTGACTCTACTATCACAGCAGGCAGTCTATTCCACACCCCTACCATTCTTGGAGTGAAGAATCTACCACATACATCCCTCCTATATCTCCCATCATGAACCTTATAGTTATGCCCCCTAGTAACAGCTACATCCAGCCAAGGAAATAGTCTCTGTACATCCCCTTCTATCTATCCCCCTCATTATCTTATAAACATCTATTAAGTCGCCTCTCATCCTGCTCCACTCCAAAGAGAAAAGCCCCACTCGCTCAACCTTTCCTCATAAGACCTACCCTACAAACCAGGCAGCATCCTGGTAAATCTCCTCTGCACTCTCTCCAAGCCTCCACATCCTTCTTATAGTGAGGTGACCAGAACTGAACACAATATTCCAAATGTGGTCTCACCAACGTCTGGTATCATTGCATCATAACCCCACGGCTCTTAAACTCAAACCCCCGTTAATAAACATAACACGCTATAAGCATTCTTCATGGCTCCATCCACTTGAGTGGCAACTTTCAGAGATCTTTGGATATGAACCCCAAGATCTCTCTGTTCCTATACATTCCTCAGAACCTTGCCGTTGACCCTGTAATCTGCATTCAAGTTTATCCTACCAAAGTGAATCACCTCGTACTTATTAGGGTTAAACTCCATCTGCCACTTTTCGGCCCAGCTCTGCATCCTATCAATGTCTCTTTGCAGCCTGCAAGAGCCCTCCACCTCATCCACTATTCCACCAATCTTGGTGTCATCAGCAAATTTACTAATCTACCCTTCAGCCCCCTCCTCCAAGTCATTGATAAAAATCATAAATAGCTGAGGACCCAGCACTGATCCCTGTGGCACACCGCTGGTAACTGGCTTCCAGTCTGAAAATTTTCCTTCCACCACCATCCTCTGTCTTCTATGAGACATGATGTAGAGATGTCAACGTTGGACTGGGGTAAACACAGTAGGAAGTCTCACAACGCCAGGTTTAAGTCCAACCAGTTTATTTGATAGTAATCCCACAAGTTTTCAGCAACAGTGTTCCTTCATCAGATGTGTGGAAGGCTCTGATCAGAGAATGGCATATAAAGACACACAGTTTACAGAATACTGATTAGAATGCAAGTCTTTACACAGCTAACCTGCTATTCAAGTCTTAAAGATGCAGACAATGTGAGTGGAGATAACATTAGCATAGGTTAAAGAGATGTATATTGTCTCCAGACAGGACAGTAATTGAGATTTTACAAGCCCAGGCATGTCATGGGGGTTACAGATAGTGCAACATGAACCCCAGATCCCAGTTGAGACTATCCTTGTGTGTGCGGAACTTGGCTATCAGTCTCTGCTCAGCGACTCTGCGCTGTCATGTGTCGTGAAGGCCGCCTTGGAGAACGCGTCCGAAGATCAGAGACCGAATGCCCTTGACGGCTGAAGGTCCAACAGGAAGGGAACAGTCTTGCCTGGTGATTGTCAAACGATGTTCATTCATCCATTGGACCATGCAGATGCTAGGACAATGTACCATGTCGATGATCCGGCATGTCTTGCAGAGGTTGCTGTGGCTGGGTTGTGTGGTGTTGTGGTCACTGTTTTCCTGAAGGCTGGGTAGCTTGCTGCAAACAACAATCTGTTTGAGGTTGTGCGGTTGTTTGAAGGCAAGAAGTGGGGGTGTGGGGACGGCCTTGGTGAGATGTTCATCTTCATCAATGATGTGTTGAAGACTCCAGAGAAGATGTTGTAGCTCCTCTGCTCTAGGGAAGTACTGGATGACGAAGGGTACTCTGTCCACTGTGTCCCGTGTTTGTCTTCTGAGGAGGTCGGTGCGGTTTTTCGCTGTGGTGCGTCAGAACTGTCGATTGATGAGTTGAGCGCCACATCCTGTTCTTATGAGGGCATCTTTCAGCGTCTGGAGGTGTGTGTCGCGATCCTCCTCATCTGAGTAGACCCTGTGTATACAGAGGGCTTGTCCGTAGGGGATGGCTTCTTTAACGTGTTTAGGATGGAAGCTGGAGAAGTGGAGCATCGTGAGGTTATCTGTGGGCTTGCAGTACAGTGAGGTGCTAAGGTGACCATCCTTGATGGAGATGCGTGTATCCAAGAATGCCACCGATTCCGGAGAGTAGTCCATGGTGAGTCTGATGGAACTTGTTGATGTCATCATATAGTTGTTTCAGTGATTGTTCACCATGAGTCCAAAGGAAGAAAATGTCATTGATGTATCTAGTGTATAGCATCAGTTGAAGGTCCTATGTGGTGAAGAAGTCTTGTTCGAGCCTGTGCATGAAGATGTTGGCATATTGAGGTGCGAATTTGGTCCCCATGGCTATTCCGTGTGTCTGGATGAAAAACTGGTTGTTGAAGGTGAAGACATTGTGGTCCAGGATGAAGCGAACAAGTTGTAAAATTGGAAACTGGCAGTTGTTGAATTTGAGTACAGAGGCAGTTGCAGCAATGCCATCATCGCAGGGGATGTTGGTGTAGAGCGCCAAGACATCCATTGTGACGAGGAGTGTCCCTGGTTCAACTGCTCCGTGAGTGCTGAGTTTCTGCAGGAAATCCATAGTGTCACGACAAAAGCTGGGGGTTCTTTGTACAATGGGTGCCCTCGACATAGCCGGAGAGGTTCTCGCACAGGGTCCCTTTGCCTGATACGATGGGACGGCCGGGTGTGTTTGCCTTGTGTATCTTTGGGAGGCAGTAGAGATCTCCAACAAGGGGAGTATGTGGGATGAGAGCGCGGAGGGTGCTCTGAAGGTCTGGATCAAAGGTCTTGATCAGAGTGTTGAGTTACATAGAACATAGAACACTACTGCAGAAACAGGCCCTTCGGCCCACAAATTGCACCGATCACATCCATAACTACCAGGCCATAGAACTATCTGTAACTCCCAAACCCATTAAATCCCATATACTCATCGAGAAGTCTTTTAAAAGACCCCAGCGAGTTTGCCTCTGCCACCACCGATAGCAACCGATTCCACTCACTCACCACCCTCTGAGTGAAAAACTTATCCCTAACATTGTTCTTAGTTCTTCTTTGTATCTCCTCTGTACTTGCTTCCCAGCACCTTAAACCTGTGTCCTCTCGTAGCGACCATTTCAGCCCTGGGAAATAGCCTCCGAGAATCCACCCGATCTATTCCTCTCAACATTTTATAAACCTCTATCAGGTCACCTCTCAACCTTTGTCTCTCCAGGGAGAAGAGACCTAGCTCCCTCAACCTAAGGCATGCCTCCCAATCCAGGCAGCATCTTTGTAAATCTCCTCTGCACCCTCTCAATAGCTTCCACATCCTTCCTGTAGTGAGGCGACCAGAACTGCGCACAGTACTCCAAGTGGGTTCTGACAAGGGTCTTATAAAGTTGCAGCATTACCTCCCGACTCCTAAACTCAATCCGTCGATTAATGAAGGCCAGTACACCATACGCTTTCTTGACCACATCCTCCATCTGCGAGGCCGATTTAAGAGTCTTATGGACCCGGACCCCAAGATCCTTCTGCTCCTCAACACTGCTAAGACTCCTACCCTTGATATTGTATTCCTTCATCCCATTGGTCCTGCCAAAATGGACCACTACACATTTATCCGTGTTGAAGTCCATCTGCCACTTCTCCGCCCAGTCTTGCATCCTATCTATGTCACGCTGCAACTTCTGACATGCCTCCAGACTATCCACAACACCACCAACCTTTGTATCATTGGCGAACTTACTAACCCAACGGGTGTGTTCTTTGGTTGGATCTGTGCGTAACTGTCTGTAGTGTTCCTCATTGTTTAGTTGTCGGTATACTTCTTTGCAGTAATCCGTTCTGTTCAGGATGATGATGGTCCCTCCTTTGTCTGCAGGTTTGATGACAATGTTGCGGTTGGTCTTGAGAGCTTGGATGGCATTGCGTTGTGCTTGAGTGATGTTCGGGGCTGTCTTGTGAGTGCGGTTGATGAATCTGGTGTTGACACACCTCCTGATGGCTTGGGCATACATGTCCAATCGAGGGCAGCGGCCTTCCAGAGGAGTCCAGTTGAACTTTTTCCTCTTCGGTTGCTGCACTACGGATCTCTCTGTCAGCTGTTCCAGTTCATTGGCTGTCTCATTGTATTTGCTGTTGGCCTCTTGGGGTTTGTGGAAGAACTCCCGCAGCCTCATTCACCTGATGAATTCCTCTGTGTCCGCTGCAAGACTGATGGGGTCCATTTTGGTGGCGGGGCAGAAATTGAGCCCTCAGCTGAGAACTTCGATTTCATCTGGTTGAAGTGTGTCGTCCGACAAGTTGACAATAGACTTCTCTGCGGTGGTACTGTTTCCTACTGTGGTGCCGGGGGAGGCTTGGTTGTTGCTGGTGTGATGCCAAGTTTCTCAAGTTTCCTGTTCTTGGTGTGCATGCAGATGGTGTAGTTTCTTTGTCTCATCTGCTTGGCAGAGTTTCGCAGCTGGTGTACGTCCTGAGCACAAGTTGAGAATATGTATTCTATCTTGGTTTCCAGGATGCGGCGTTTGCTGTAGAGCTGGTGTATGACGTGGTTGAGGAGTGTGAGAGAGGTGCGACGGCAAAGTCTGTCGGTGTAGTGCCGTTTTTGCCCAGTTTCAGAGGGCCACGGCTGAGGGCTTGCAGAGTGTGGGCCAGTCCCAGAGGGCACTTGCTGTGGCCATTGAGAGATGGTCCACGACTCAAGTGGCCATCGTGGAGGGAACGACCACCATGAGTAGGACTCAGGTGGTCGTCCAGGACTGACAGTGCCAGGTGATACCTGGCGAGCTTCTGGACCTCACTGCAGAAGCACCTGTGTCCCATGGAGAGACCCAGGGGCCAAATGGATCCCAAAGAAGGAGGAAGGGCTTGAGCCCACACCGGGGCCTTCCAGCCAGGAGAGTGGCTATGGCAACACCTTCTGACTCTCCCCTTCCTGACACCAGGGCATCTCAGGGGCACCAGGATGAAGAAAGTGTCATGGAAACATCTCAGACACCTGGAAGCAGGCCAGGGCCTTCAGAGGACGCCCGCCACGCGCATCACAGGCCATGGAATGAGGTAGGTAGCTGGCCCCCTCCACCTCCAATGCACATTCTGGGGAGTCACTGAGGCATAGTGGTAGGCCACATAAGGTTAGGAAGTTGTAGTTGCACTGAGAAGGCACAGGTGAAGGGCTGCACTAGCTAGAAAGAAATCTAAGCACCTTAACGTTTTCTTTTCACAGGTTTTTATGTTACAACAGTTCATCTGAACCCCTTTGTTGTAAATAAATGTTTTTTCTGAACAACCATCTGCGAACAAGTTGTCTCGAATATGATTCCTATCCCATTGATGATCACCCAACGGATGTCTCGCGGTGATATCAGATGGGGCAGCCCCTCAATGCAGTGTCACTGAGAAAAGGAAGCCATTGGTCTCCTATATCCCCCCAAGCAATTACCTCCCATCCTCCACCCACCCACCCCAGGGCCCTATATGGCTGTTTTGGATCTCTTCTCCACTAGACAGATGTAGGCCCAAGTACCAGTGTGCACGTAGAGCTCAGGTAAGAATCAGACTAGTTTGCAGCAGGTCATCATCAGAATGGTGCTTAACGGGCCATCATCACCCTGCTGCCTGTCAAAAAATTCACCTACACAGGCCCATCACTCTAGTGTGACAATGTGCAGGATAGATGGAAGGTATTTTGAGGGTGGGCGGGGGGTTGGGGGGGGAATGGAACCCACAATCACCAACCCCCAGCAATTGAACCACCTGGTTATCACAACCTCCCTTTTTGCCCTCGCGTGTCTCAGCTGAAATGTCAGCTCTCCACTGCCTGGCTGGTGTTCTAAAGATTCTCTTCCTCCTCCCTCTGGTCATCCTCCCCAGTGACAGCTGGTTGGTCATCCTCTATGTCCTCTTCCTTCTCCAAGAGGTTACCTCGCTGCAGAGCCAGATTGTGCAAGGCACAGCACACTCCCACAATGCAGGAGGAGATCGGGGGGGGGGCCTATACTGGAGAGCCCCTCCAGACTGGTCCAGATACTGGAACCGCATCTTGAGGAGCCCAATGCACCTCTCTACTATCGCGCTGGTGGCTACATGGGCCTCATTATAGCAGGTCTTTGCCTCAGTCACAGGCCTTGCACAGGCGTCATCAGCCATGTCCAAAGTGGGTAACCCATATCACCTAGGAGCCACCCCTGCAGCCTGGACTCCTCCTTAAATGGTTTTGGGATGTCCGAGCTCCTGCCAATGAAGCTGTCATGCACGCTGCTTGGATATCTGGCGCAGATGTGCACGATGGTCAGATTGTGGTCACACACGATTTGTACATTCAGGGAGCGGAATCCCTTCCTATTAACAAATCATCATGGATTCTGTTGGGGGGCCCTGAGGGTGATGTGGATGCAGTCGACCACCCCCTGCACATTCAGCATCCCCGCAATTGCAGCGAACCCTGCATTCCGGGCTTCCTGATGGGCCTGGTCCAGGTTAAATTTAATGTACTGCCCAGCCTGGACATTCAGGGCTTCAGTGACCTGCTTCACACAGGTGTGCACTGAAGACTGGGAGATGCCACAGACATCTCCGCTCGGGCTCTGGAAGGAGCCAGTTGCATAGAAGTTCAGAGCTGCTTTTAATCTGACAGCCAACGAGAGTGGGTGCACCCCCACCCCTAGGCGCCAAGTCCTGCAACAGGCTGCACAAATGTTGCATGGTATCCTTTTAGAGTCGGAGACGTCAGACACCATATGCTGCAGACATCTCCTCGAAGGACACTCGTGCGCTGAATTGCTGGGGTCTCTGCTCCCTCCTTCTCCCATGCCCCCCCTCTGGTGGCCACCTCCTGCCTCTGGTGGCCGTCTCCCTCCAGCCCTGCAAGTGGCAAGGCACGGGCCTCCTGGGCCCCCAGTTCTTCCTCCAGTTCCTCCTCCTCCAGCTCCAGCAGCAACCAAAAGAACAGTAAGATCAATTGGTTCCATTGCAAAAGCCATCTCATCACTCTGAAAGGGAGGGGGAGGGGGTGGTGGAGATGAACAAATGTGGAAGTCATGCAACGCTGCTTGCCTCTCGCACATCAACAATCACAGCACCCCCCATCCCTCCAATCCCCCTAGCCACATGCTCCCCACAATCACAGCCCGCCCAGCCACATGCTCCCCACAATCACAGTTCCTGGTAAAGTTGAGAGGCTGCAACAGTGCTATCTGCAAGGGCTTTTTAGATCTGAAACAATGGCTGAAACTCTCCTGTCTAACCCATCTTGGGAATTGCAATGGGCGAGACGAAAAATTCAGCAGACCATTCAAAGACTGCCAGCGAGGCCACTAAACAGGCCTTCAATAAGGAGCAAAGGATGTGATCCACACGTAAGTCAGGGTTTACTGTGACTTTAAAATCCCCACATAGCCCCATTGAGCCATTAGTCTTCATTACAGGAACAATGGGCATGGCCCACACGTGGCCACTGGTTCCAGTACTCCCAAACCTACCAATCTCTTGAGTTCAGCCTCCACTTTGGGTCTAATTGCATACAGGTTATTCTTTCATGCTTTTCGGGCATGTGCCTGGTTTTCTAAACTCACTTTAACTCCTTTCATCTCTTTCATGGTTCCATTAAACACCTTATTTTTTTCCAAAAAGTAGGACTCCATTAGTTGGTTTCCAATTTAATTGTAATTGTTTCAGCCAGAGTTGCCCTAACACTGTGGGATATTCACCCTTCACCACATACAAAAATAGCACACTGATCGCTCAAAATAATGTTTGTAATAATGCTGAAATGAGCTGAGTGTGCTAGGACTCAGCAGCACTGCAAGACCCAAGGTCAGTGCTGAGACCTGGGTCCATGCTGCGAGACAAACATCGGAAACCCTGCAGAGCAACAGCCCACCACCCTTCCACACACTTGCAGAGCCACCACTAACCCGAGACAGAAAATGGCTGCAACAACAGGACACCCGTGAGTAACGGAGAGCCACCAGACGCCATGCACTTACTTTCTCGCCAACCTTCATTGATGAAGCACCTGAATCAAACTTTTATTTAGCCTGTCCATTTCGGCCCGATTCCAGATTGGCGAACACAGTGGTAAAGGGGGAAAATGCTGATAAAGTTTGGCGGTCAGTTCATTAATTCAATTGAAATGCATGCAAATATATTTAAATTGCCATTGCGCCTGTTTCAGGCGTGAATCGGATCTTGGCCATTCCCAGGCCTCAGTAAAATGGCAATCACACGGATGTGGGCATAGATCATGTTAATGGCCTCACGCCTGACTTTATCACGTTTTCGTGCCCAAAAATGGACATGACGCAATGGTAAAATTGGGCCCTGAGGCACCATATTAATGCAATTTATTGCCTTTTTGGGCAAGACCCTACTAGGGAGAAGGTCTCCATGGTGGCAACAACTAGGCCAAAGAAAATGGCGTAGGACACTAGGCCAGAATTTTACCGCTGTGCTTGCCACGGGAATGAGAGCAGGCAAGAGGCAGACAATGGAGAGATTTTGTGACCAGTGAGCCCTTAAAATGTCTGGTTGGTGGGTTGGACAGGTGGAACATTTTTCCAAAGTGAATGGACAGAAGACGAGAGAGAGCAAGAGAAATATCATACCAGGCAAGTTTCTGTTCAGCTCGAAAGACGTTGTTGCTGAAAACAACTCAGACATTAGAATGCATTAAGAATTTGAGCTTTTGAGATTAGAACTTCATATGCTCAGAGTCCTTATTGGGAATTTGTGTGCGATTTTAAGCCGACATTACAGGATCTTCTGACCAAGGCCCTTATACCTGTATCAGTGAAAAATACTTCAGAGCATGAATTGTGTGTGATCAGTGGACAAACCTTCAGGATGGAACTTAGGTTACTATAACAGTGCTACCACAGAAGTGTCCCAGTTAGTCCCAGACATAATTGTTTCATTCCACTGTATGATAAGAACCAAAAAGGATTCTGGTGGCATAATTGTCAATTTTAGATCTGAAACAATGGTTGAAACTCTCCTGTCTAACCCATCTTGGGAATTGCAATGGGCGAGATGAAAAATTCAGCAAACCATGCAAAGACTGCCAGCGAGGCCACTAAACAGGTCTTCAATAAGGAGCAAAGGATGTGATCCACACGTAAGTCAGGGTTTACTGTGACTTTAAAGTCCCCACATAGCCCCATTGAGCCATCAGTCTTCATTACAGGAACAATGGGCATGGTCCACATGTGGCCACTGGTTCCAATACTCCCAAACCTACCAATCTCTTGAGTTCAGCCTCCACTTTGGGTCTAATTGCATACAGGTTATTCTTTCATGCTTTTTGGGTATGTGCCTGGTTTCCTAAACTCACTTTAACTCCTTTCATCTCTTTCATGGTTCCATTAAACACCTTATTTTTTTTCCAAAAAGTAGGACTCCAATAGTCAGTTTCCAGTTTAATTTTAATTGTTTCAGCCAGAGTTGCCCTAACACTGTGGGATATTCACCCTTCACCACATACAAAAATTGCAGTGCACACTGATCCCTCAAAATAATGTTTGTAGGCTTTAACTTTGATGCTTCAACTTCGCTTTATATATTGACTCCGGAATCAATGACACAGCCACCCCCGTGTCCACATCCATTTTTACTAATTTTCCAACTTTGGGCATCACCTAGAACTTGTATACTTCACCTCATACCAGCAGGATATTTAACTTTGACTGTCTCTTAGTCTGCTTCCATGGACTCCTTGTCCTCATCTACATTGGCTACTTGTCACTTCCTTCGGGGTTTGCCCCCTGACCATTTCAGCTTCTCACTCTCCTGGGATGTCAGTACTTTGCAGTTTCGGGCAATGTGGCCCATCTTCCAGCAGTTCCAGCACTGAGCTCCTTTCGTCCAACAACTAGACTACATGTGATCCCCATGGCCAGAAAGGCGACATTCCTCAGTACCTTGTTGGCTCCTCAGCGTCTCTGCCACTTTGTGCATCCTGGTACTACCGCCTAACTGTATTGTCTCTCTAACAGCCCATTCCATGAAGACTGCGATCTCCAATGCCTTCTTAAAATCCAACTGCTGTTCAGCCAACAGTCTTCACTGGTTTGTTCCTTGCTAAAGGCCACACAAAGCTGGCCCTATAACGCATTCAGCAAGATACCCCAAAGCCATTGTGCTCTAGGCTCTGCAAGGACTGCACAAATTTGGCAATGGTTTCACCTTCCATCTGGTCCCACTTGTAAAGCCTGAACTGCTCTGTAATCGGCAGTGGTTTTGACGTGAGGTGTTCCTCTAGTACCGTACACAATTCTTGAAAGGTTTTCTGTGTTGGTTTTTCAAGTGGCAGCAGACTTTTCAAAGCATCAAATGTTTTACTTCCTATTGTGCTCAAAAAGACCACAAGATCGTCCATCACCTTATTTGCAGTGACAAAAATACTGAATCTTTTGATGTAGGACATCCACAACCCAACCTTTTCATCAAAATTCTCAATCGACCCAAACTTTCCCACCATTTGTCTGCATCACTTGCAGGAGTTTTCCTGCCCTTGGACTAGGCCTGAAGCCTATTTTTCATGCGCTGGCCATTGTGCTCGCTTCTCTCTGGGTGCTTGGTATTGCCACACACAGCTACCTAATTCCTTTGGTCATCCGCAACCCAATGCCAGCAATGACTGTAGAGACTGACTTTAACCCTTTGACAGCTCCAGGGTCTTCCTACTCGTTACCCCCATGACACCCTCTTACCCTTGTGGTCATACCCGTCCTCCAAGAGTTTTCTTCTTTACTGTGCATTGTGGATCTCCTGATGGTGCTTGTTGAAAATTCTTGTCCTTCACTTTACAGGCTGTTGAAATTTGTGACCTTCATCGTCAGTATTATATCCTGTTGTGCTGAGGCTTCTCCACAGTCAAGTGTCAGGGAACACAGCTCTTTATTATGTCTATTCACTCCACACTACAAACATTGACTGACTACTCTGGGCGGATCCCAGAAGCCCACCCAACACCTAAGGTCACATGACCCATTCTCTTAAATGGGCTATGACCCAACATAGATAACAAAAGGGAGGAAGGAACTCAGGAAAATTATAATCACCAAAAAAGTGAGACTGAGAAAATAGTTGAACTGCAGGATTGACCAGTTACCTGTCTAATGGTCTTTATTCTAGGATCTTAAAAAAGTGAGAATGTTGATGTGTTGGTTTTAATTTTCCAAAGTTCCCTAGATTCTGGGAAGGTATAATTAGATTGAAAAACAGCAAATGTAACTCCTTTATTCAGAAAGGGAGGGAGACGGAAAGCAGGAAACTACAAGCCAGTTAGTTTAACATCTGTTATAGAGAAAATATTCAAACCTATTATTAAATAAGTTATAGCAGGGCACTTGCAGAAATTCAAGATGATCATGCAGAGTCAATATAGTTGTGCGAAAGGGAAGTCATATTTAACATGTGGTGTGGATAAAGGGGGAAGTACTGTTCTTAGATTTCCAGAAGATATCTAACAAGGTGCCACATCAAAGGTTGTTATTATTACAGAAAATAAAAGCTTATGGGTAACATATTGGCATGGATAGAAGATTGACCAGCTAAATGAAAACAACTGTTGACATAAATGGGTCATTTTCTGGTTGACAGGCCGTAATGACTGGTATGCCACTGAAATCAGTGTGGGCAATTTAGTAAGGACCAAAGTCTTTGATTGCTAAATTTGCTGATGACACAAAGATATAAGTAAAATGTGAAGAGAACATGAGGACACTGCAAAGGGACATAGACTGGTTAAGTGAGACAGCAAAGATCTGGCAAATTAAGTATAATGTGGGGAAATATGAAATGGTCCATTTTGGCAGGAAACATAAATAAGAAACTTATTAATTAAATGGTGACAGATTGCAGAGATCTGAGGTGCCGAGGGATTTGGATGATCTAGTGTTCCTCTGCACCAAATCCATTATTTGTCATTTATATTAATGATTTGGATAAGAATTTAGGAGGCATGGTTAGTAAGTTTCCAGATGACACCAACATTGATGGCACAGTAGACAGTGAAGAAGGTTATTAAGAATTGCAGCAGGATCCTGATCAATTGGGCCAGTGGGCTGATGAATGGCAGGTGCAGTTTAATTTAGATAAATGCGAGATAGTGCATTTTGGTAGATTGAACCAGGGCAGGACTTGCTCAGTTAATGATAGGGCGCTGGGGAATGTTATAGAACAAAGAGATTTAGAGGCACAGGTTCATAGCTCCTTGAAAGTGGAGTCACAAGTGGACAGAGTTGTGAAGAAGGCATTCGGCATGCTTGGTTTCATCGGTCAGAACATTGAATACAGGAGTTGGAACATCTTGTTGAAGTTGTACAAGAGATTGGTAAGGCCATACTTGGAATACTGTGTACAGTTCCAGTCACCCTATTATAGAAAGGATATTATTAAACTAGAAAGAGTTCAGAAAAGATTTATTAGGATGCTACCGGGACTTGATGGATTAAGTTATAAGGAGAGGCTGGATAGACTGGGACTTTTTTCTCTGGAGCCTAGAAGGCTTATAAAATAATGAGGGGCATAGATCAGCCAGATAGTCAATATCTTTTACCAAAGGTTAAGGGAGTCTAAAACAGAACTGCATAGGTTTAAGGTGATAGGGGAGAGCTATGAAAGGGTTCAGAAAGGCAACTTTTTCACACAGAGTGTGGTGAGTGCCTGGAACAAGCTGCCAGAGGTAGTAGTAGAGGCAGGTACAATTTTGTCTTTTAAAAGCGTGTAGACAATTACATGGGTAAGATGAGTGGAAAGGGATGTGTGCCAAACAAATTGCCCCGTGGGCAATTGGGACTAGCTTAATGGTTAAAAAAAGGGGCAGCTTGGACAAGTTGGGCCAAAGGGCTTGTTTCCATGCTGTAAACGTCTATGACTCTATGACTACTGCATGAATCATAAAAGGTTAGAATTGAGGTATAGCAAGTAATTCGGAAAGTAAATAGAATTTTATCATTTGTTATGAGGGGAACTATGCTGGCACATTAGTTAGTACTGTTATCTCAACGCCAGAGACCAGATTCGATTCCCGGCTTAGGTCACTGTCTGTGCAGAGGCTGTACGATCTCCCCTTGTCCGCGTATGTTTACTCTGGGTGCCCCAGTTTCTTCCCATAGTCTGAAAGACATGCTGGTTAGGTGCATTGGCCATGCTAAATTTTCCCTCACTGTACCCAAACAGCTGCTGGAATGTGGCAGCTAGAGGATTTTCACAGTAACTTCATTGCAGTGACACTAATAAATAAACTGTTGACTTAAACTTTAATAAATGAATTATGCTTCAGTTATACGAGGCATTGATGAGACCACATTTGGAGTACTGTATACAGTGTTGGTATCCTTATTTAAGAAAGGACATAAATGTTTTGGAAACAGTTTAGAGATGGTTTACTAAGTGGATACCTTGGATGGGCAGATTGCCTTTTGAGGAAATGTTGGAGAGGTTAGGTTTCTGTCCACTGGAGTTTAGAAGAGTAAGAGGCAATTTGATTGAAATATATTAGATTCTGAGGGATACTGACAGGGTGAACGTGGAAAGAATGTCTCCTCTTGTAGGAGGATCTAGAGCTAGGAATCACTGTTTAAAGATATAGCATTGGTCATTTAAGACATAGATAGGAAACTTTTTTCTCTGAGGGTCATAAGTCTTTTGAATTATGTTCCTCAAAAGGCATTGGAAGCAGAGTTTTTAAATTCTTCATAAGAGGGGTGAAAGATTATCAGGGAAGGTGGAAAAGTGAAGTTGAGGTTGTAATACACTGGAATCATCTCCATGCGCCAAATTAGGTATTCGCAGTGACATGATGTCAGAATGGTGTGAAGCATGACTGGTCTCAGAAGGCAATGCACATGATCAGCAGTACTCACAGGGGTGTTTGGAGGTGAGCACAGTGCTCCGGGGAGCAGATCGTGCCAGGGTAATGTCAGGTATGCCAGAGTAATGCGACAGGGCGCCAAGGAAATGTGAAGGTATTGTTAAGGGGTGTCAGGCAATTCCAGGGTATGCACCTGTGTGAAGTTTGTTTCCTGGTTTGCTGGCTGTGCGCTGGGGTAGCATTTAAACATGGTGTCCAGATAATCAAGTTGCTAATTTGATGAGCAGAGACTACCATCATGGAAGCTAGAACTACCATTTCTTTCCTCTAAGTCCTGGTTTATATGGCAGCGAAAGTCGCCATTACCATTGGCAGGCTCAGTGTTGCTTTTCCCAGCTGACATCGGTCTTTGCCAATTTCAGAGAAAATCACACCATTTGTTGCAGATCAGGGCAGCACAGTAAAGCTAAGACTAAAGTGTATGTCCTTTTTTTTAAGGTGGCAGACATGTTGACACCCATAATCTGCACACCCATGATAAAATGTGCATGGCCACAATTTGACTGGATCATTTGATGTTCTACTGAATTGGCCATTATATCCATGGAACAAAATATTATATTACATCTTTCCACACATGCTTCTGTCTGTTTGTACTATTCTCTCTATAATCACACGAACAAATGAACTAGAAGTAGGAGTAGGCCACTCAGCCCGTCAAGGCTACTACATCATTCAATAAGATTATGGCTGATCATGGGCCTGATAATGAGATCTTAATTCACTACAATGAGGTTTCTGATGTGAATGACAGGAAATGAGGCCTGCCAGTGATGGGGAGGGGGCCATTACTTCTTGCTTTTACGTTGATGTGAAATGTGACTTTGGCCCTCTCGCAACATTTTCCACTCCCATCACCAAGCCCCCCAACACAAACAGGAGAGGAAAATCTCAGGCAAAGTGTTTTTCAGCACAGCAACATCTGTGAAATGTGGTTGGCCATGAGAATGTTGATGGTAGATGAGGACATAGATTTGGAGCCTTCACTCAAAGCATGCAGACTTCACACAGACAATGGGGAGGTGATGGCCTGGTGGTACTATTGCTAGACAATTAATCCAGAAACTCAGCTAATGCTCTAGAGACCCAGATTCAAATCATACCATGGCAGATGATGGAATTTGAATTCAGTGAAAAATATCTAGTCTTAAGAGTCTACTGATGATCATGAAACCCATCTGGTTTACTCATATCCTTTAGGGAAGGAAATGTCATCCTTAGGGCAGCACAATGGCACTGCGGTTAGCACTGTTGTCTCACAGCGCAGTGAGGGCTCACAGCATTTCAATTAATGCTGACAAAACAGTCAACTCCATTTGAAAAAGGCCTGCTGTTGGCTCTCTCATGCACCTACCTGCTTCAGGTGATAGGCCTCATTTATTATGGAAATAAAGGCTCTATGATTTAAAAGGTACCCCAGTTGCCATTTTTAATCAGAATTTGACAAAGCTTACATTGTGCTGCAAATATATAGGTGATGGGATCAGAGAATCCTGTCATAATTGTCAAATTATTTTAAATAATTCATGGAATAATCTGAACTATTGCCACTTTGGGACAGCCTCCACAACTGTGATTAACTCTTCTACAATATACTTTCCTGGGAATCACCCTGACCATGAAATTTCAATCCAGCGAGCTGCATCAGAGCACAACTCACCTTCCAGACATATATGAACATAGAACATTACAGCTAGTACAGGCCCTTCGGCCCTTGATTTTGCGCCGACCTGTGAAACCAATCTAAAGCCCATCTAATCTACACCATTCCAATAACATCCATATGTTTATCCAATGACCACTTAAATGCCCTTAATGTTGGTGAGTCCACTACTGTTGCAGGCAGGGCATTCCACACCCTTACTACTCTCTGGGTAAAGAACCTGCCTCTGACATCTGTCCTGTATCTATCACCCCTCAATTTAAAGCTATGTCCCCTTGTGCTAGCCATCACCATCCGAGGAAAAAGGCTTTCACTGTCCAACCCATTTAATCCTCTGATCATCTTGTATGCCTCTATTAAGTCACCTTTTAACTCTCTTCTGTCTAACGAAAACAGTCTCAAGTCCCTCAGCCTTTCCTCATAAGATCTTCCCACCATACTAGGCAACATCCTGGTAAATCTCCTCTGCACCCTTTCCAATGCTTCCACATCCTTCTGATAATGCAGCGACCAGAACTGCACAGAGTACTCCAAGTGCAGCCGTGCCAGAGTTTTGTACAGCTGCAACATGATCTCATGGCTCCAAAACTCAATCCCTCTACCAATAAAAGCTAACATACAGTACGCCTTCTTAAGAACCCTATCAACCTGGGTGCCAACTTTCAGGGATCTATGTACATGGACACCGAGATTTCTCTGCTCATCTACACTACCAAGTATCTTACCATTAGCCCAGTACTCTGTATTCCTGTTACTCCTTCCAACGTGAATCATCTTACACTTTTCTGCATTAGATTCCATTTGCCACCTCTCAGCCCAGCTCTGCAGCTTACCTAAGCCCTTCTGTAACCTGTAAACATCCTTCTGCACTGTCCACAACTCCACTGACTTTAATGTCAACCACAAATTTACTAACCCATCCTTCTCTGCCTTCATCCAGTTCATTTATAAAAATGACAAACAGCAGTGGCCCCAAAACAGATCCTTGCGGTATACCACTAGTAACTGAACTCCAGGATGAACGTTTCCCATCAACCACCACCCTCTGTCTTTTTTCAGCTAGCCAATTTCTGATCCAAACCGCTAAATCACCCTCGATTCCATGCCTCCATATTTTCTGCAATAGCCTACCATGGGGAACTTTATCGAACGCTTTACTGAAATCCATATACACCACATTGACTGTTTTACCCTCATCCACCTCTTTGGTCACCTTCTCAAAGAACTCAATAAGGTTTGTGAGGCACGACCTACCCTTCATAAAACCGTGTTGACTATCCTGAATCAAATTATTCCTTTCTAGATGATTATAAATCCTATCTCTTATAATCCTTTCCAAAACTTTGCCCACAACAGAAGTAAGGCTCACTGGTCTATAATAACCATGGTTGTCTCTACTCCCCTTCTTGAATAACGGGACAACATTTGCTATCCTCCAGTCTTCTGGCATTATTCTTGTAGACAATAACGACATAAAGATCAAAGGATATGAAGTCAGCATCTCAAAATTATGGAGCACAGTACTCCTCAGTCAGAATGGATGGATATCCACTATGCTCCAAAAGTCAAAATTGAACCCCAGTATTCTATTTAAATGTAAGTTTTTTTTGTATTATATATTTGGTGCACATTCCCTATTGTGATATCACACACAAATTGGGTGATTTTTCTTACAATTCCTCATCCAAGTCAGTATCAAAATTTAAAATGAAAAGCACTGTTCCTGAGAACAAAGGCTTGGGGTTATCTTTCATATTAGCTCTGAGTCAGAAATTTGTGAGTAAAGCCTCATTTCCAGACATAGCCTGATAACATAGATTAATATTTGAGAATAATACTGCTATATTGTAAGATCTCTCCCTCTTCAGATTAGTTCAGATCTATTTGGCTGTCTGAAATGGATGTCTGAGTCTTCTTGGTATCTTAGCCAGTAATCTTTCTTTGCCAATGCTACCAAAAAGCATCTTGTTAAGGTTTCTGGGATTGAGCAATGAGAGCTGCCAGTTTCACCAACAACTAACGATCCGGCTCAAATCTATACAAAGTCTTTGAAATGTTTCTGTGAGATGCGATAAGGATATGAAATGTAAACCTGCCATTCTTAACCTGACCACTATTTGCCAATGTAAACCACATCAAAACTTTCTGAAAATAAACCTATACATCACTGTTACCCCACCAACTAACTCATTCCAATGGGTTAGTTAAGCATGACCTCCCTTCACTGAAACTGCACCGAAACTCCTTTAACAAGATATGCTTTCCAAGCGTTCATTCACTACATTTCTCAAGATCATTTCAAAGACTTTCCCCAGGATAAACATTACAAATATTGCTTCCTTGCTTGTAGGTTGGACTCCTTAATAATCACCACTTTTGCATCCACAAAATCTTTCCCAAATTTACCAGATGTTAGTTTCATTAGCTTCAGTCCCCATGTTATTTAAGATCCCAATATTCAAGTTGTCTGGACCAGAAATTGTTTTCTTGGTGCCCTTGAATTCTGGGGAGAAACAGGTGCAAAATATACCAGTTTCTGGAGCCAGTGTTGGATGTCCAACTTCATTTTGGTGGGTAATATTTCAGGCATCCCACATTAAGCAGACTCATTTTAAAATTTTCTGCTTGAGGATGTTGAAGGAATAATGTTACATATTGTTATAAGCAGTTAGAAAAAGTGAAATTGTATTTAATTTATGTTGCAAGAACTGATTTGATATGATTTATTATTGTCACATACATTAGTATGCAGTGAAAAGTATTGCTTCTTGTGCGCGATACAGACAAAGCATACCAGTCATAGAGAAGGAAATGAGAGAGTGCAGAACATAGTGTTACAGTCATAGCTGGGGTGTAGAGAACGATCAACTTAATGCAAGGTAGGTCCTTCAAAAGTCTAATGGCAGCAGGGAAGAAGCTGTTCTTCAGTCATTTGGTACGTGACTTCAGACTTTGGTATCTTTTTCCCGATGGAAGAAGGTGGAAGGGTAAATGTCGGTGATGTGTGGGGCCCTTAATTATGCTGGCTGCTTTGCCAAGGCAGTGGGAAGTGTATATGGAGTCAATAGGTGGGAGGCTGGTTTGCATGATGGATTGAGCTATGTTCATGACCTTTTGGAGTTTCTTGCAGTCTTGGGCAGAGCAGGAGCCATACCAAGCTGTGATACAATCTGAAAGAATGCTTTCTATGGTGCTGACATTCCAAATTTCCTTAGTCTTCTGAGGAAGCAGAGGTGTTGGTGGACTTTCTGAACTATAGTGTTGGCATGGGGATGGACCAGGACAGGTTGTTGGTGGAAAAACTTGAAGCTCTCGACTATTTCTGCGCCGTTCCCTTTGATGTAGACAGGAGCATGTTCTCCACTATGCTTCCTGAAGTCGATGACAATCTCCTTTGTTTTGACATTAGGGAGAGATTATTGTTGTCGCACCAGTTTACCAAATTTCTGTCTCATTCCTGTACTCTGTCTCGTCATTGTTTGAGATCCGCCCCACTTATAGTAGTGTCATCAACAAACTTGAAAATTGAGTTGGAGAGGAATTTGGCCACACTGTCATAGGTGTAAAAGGGAGCTGAGAACACAGCCTTGTGGAGCACCGGTGTTGAGGATGGTTGTGAAGAAGGTATTGTCGCCTATCCTTACTGATTGTGGTCAGTGGCTTAGGAAGTTCAGGATTTTTTTGCCTCTAGGACACATGAGTCCCAACATCAATAGCAGTTCTCATACAAATTCCAGCTGCAGACCTGGCTAAGGAGGGGATCAGCCAAGAACAGTTAAGTGAACGGGCACATCAGCCAGTACCAGCTAAATCAGTGTCCTGCCAGTCAGCCCATGTGACATTGAGGAATTGCGTGTTGAGTCAATCATTCAAGCCCTATTGAGGATCTCACTCTTCTCCTCAGCCTCACAGTTGCTCAATCTGACCACATCTGTAGGCCAGTGGATAGGATTTCAGTCCATAACTCCTCAGCAGTGGTTTCAGTTTCCCAGCATACAAGTTCCTGACACGGCTCATTCCGGAAGGTGCCATAGACCTTCCCCTGCAAACACAACAGGCGCTTAGTGGAGTCCATCAGTGTTGCGCACATTGGTTCTCAGTGTGAAGAGAAGTATTACTGACATCTGAAGTGCAAGCACCAAGCAGATGGGGGGGCATACTGCTGTTTGTGATGACATCCAGTAGTTGGGGATCACTTGACCCCAAAGCCATGAATGGATCTGAGGAAGCAGGGCCAGTGTATGTCACCCTGCCATCTCACTCTTGGTGGAAGCAACTCCTGCAAGCTGCTTTAGTCAGCTGCAATAGATAAGATTCATCAGTCTTCAAAAGCAATATGACTCTGAGATAATGGAGGACTTGCAGGCAACAAGTGTTTGACAATGCTGAACGCTCGTCTCTGAGTGTCTTTCTCTTCCTCCCCTTCTCCATCTCTGCACAGAGAAGAGATGAATTCTGGTTTGCAGCCAGGTCAGCTAGCTTTTATGGTATTGTCTGTTTTGGGGCAGATAGACATTAGCAACAGCATCAGGGCCATCCCATGCCTGATCCAACTCCACAGCAGAAGTGATGGATGCCCTTTTTGTCCAGCCATCTGATTATATCACCTTCTACTTGGACCAGGCCCATCAGGATTCTTAGGCTGCCATTATTGGGATGTCCTAGGTCCAGGGTTAATAGATGGCACCCATGTCACCCTTCAAGCTGTCTGTCCACATGGGGTGCCCTTCATTAACAGGAAGTGATATCACTCCATGAACATCCAACTGATGTGTGACCACCTCCTGAACGTTATGCGTGTCTGTACACATTATTCTGGGAGCACACACAACTCCTACATCCTGGGATTTATGCAATATGTTCAAAGGTCAACCTTGGTTGAGGGGATGGCCAGATGGGGAACAAGGGCTACCCACTAATGTGTGATGATGTCTGAGGGGACACTAGACTGAGGGAGAAAACCATTGCAATGAGGCGCACTCTGCCACACAGGAGCATGACTGAGTGGTGCAGAGGCTTCTTCAAGATGCAGTTCTGGTTGGACCACTGTGGCAGGACTTTATTGTAGAGCTCCCAGAGGGTGGCACAGACAGTAGTTGCTTGCTGTGGCCTACACAACCTTGCACAGCAGCAGAGCAACATGGTGAAGGAGACAACAGGCAGTCTCGTCAAAGGAGGAGGAGAAAAAGAGCCTGGATGATTGGGTGGAGGAGGATGAAGGAGCTGACATCTATTGACCAGGGTGTGACAGGATCATAGGATCAGGAGGACCTCCATTGTCTCCAGATTCAAGGTGTAGGAGCCTCATTGGTTGGCAGATGAATCCAGAGATGAACAGTTGTTGGGATGAATATTTCTAGAGGCTCGACATCTACCAAGCAGCTTTCGAGAGCCACCAGACTTCTGACTGGCCACTTCCTTGGATGCTCCGGCCTCTACTCGATATGCAATTACCCCCATTTGAGAGAATACCACAGCAGCTGATTCTTGGAATTTGCATGAGCATTCATGCCCTGCTTGCGTTTGCCAGTGAAAGATTTCCAGCAGTGTCTATCTGTGCTGGAAATTGGCGGGGAGACACAGAAATAATTTAAATAATAATTTCCCTGCAATTTAGATGAAAATACCGGGCCCGAGATTGAAGTCTCTGGGCCCACTAGCCTCTCCCACCCTGCCAGAGTATTTCAGTCTAGCAGGGTTAGCATTAGCTCCCCACTTTCGGGGAACTAGTAGGTCAACTCTGCTGGAGTGAAGGGGTGGCAAACATGGCCCTCTCCCCAGGGGTGTCGAGTGGTGGGGGGTGGTGCCTCCTGGGCATGGGCACCCTGGCAGTGCCAGCCTGTGCCCCTTGGCACTGCTGGAGGGGCAAAGTGCCAATGTCCAGGGGACACCTTGGCACTGCCGATTGGGCATCAGATAGTGCCAAGGGACAGGGCCTATTGGGGGCAGAGCCTAGGGAGCAGGGCCTGATGGGGTAGAGCTTAGTAGGTGACTGGTGGGGATGGGGGCGTGTGAGGACAGTCCTGCTGCCACTCTGTCTTAGGGATTGGTGGGGAAAGCAGGGAAGTAGGCGTGGGGAGGTGAGCCTGCTGGGGGGGGTCGGGGTGCGGGAGGCGTTAAGTGTCGGGAGGGAGGGAGCGGGGGTGTGGTTATTGGAGAGATCGGGGTGGGCTGGGAGAGGCGGGGTCGGGACTGGGCCCGGAAATAGTCAGGGAACCGGCGATTGGGTTGTTTGGGGGTGGAGAGCTGGCGTTATGGGGGTCATGGGGCTGGCCAGCAATTGAGCTGGCCAACAATCAGTGAGGCTGTCAGTGCGAGGCCACTGCACATGCATCAATCTCAGCACTGTCAGATCAACGCGTGGACAGTGGCCCAGTCAGCGCTCTGATTTCAGCCTCTCCAGCGGGCCCCCTGAAATTTAATGATATTCACACTGGTTGCCTCTGCAGTGCAGAGCGTGGAAGATTCTCGTCTTAGCTCCCACTGAAAAAACACAGCATGAATTACTCCAGTTTTCACGCAAATTCGACTCTTAGAATTTTTTTGAGAGAACTCCGCTCAATACTTTTCACTCTATACTAATATATGCAACAACAATAAATCAAATCAAATCAAATCAAAGAAAGGCACCTTCCATGGGCTAGTATGGACAAGATGGCCCAAATGGCCTCATGTGCTGTAACTTTTCTGTGGAACGCTGAATTAAGATGATCTAATTTCACATATGGTTGCACAGGTACACTATGGTTGTTAAGGTTATGACACTTCTGTAAATAAAGGGCTAAATCTTACCAAAAAATGATAGAGTACATTTTTTTCGGGCTAGCAGACCAACATGTTTCTCTCCAGAGAAATAGGTTAGTTTTCTCTCCAGATCTTACATCACTCTAAAAAAAAAACAAGGGGTCGTGATTAATGTCATCATATAGCGGAAAGAAACCTAAACACACCAGCAAAACCCAGCTGCACAGAGATCAGGGTGCCATCTTTAAAGGGTGCCCCCCTCTTTATACATTCCCCTACCTCATCACACTGGCCTCAGGGGCTCTATTTCCCACCCAATGATTGGAGCCAGCATTCACTCAGCTCGCATCCACCCCCCATAATCATCAGCCCCTTCGACCCCCCAAACAACTTTCACCAGCATCCCCTGCTCATCTGTCCATTCCCGGCCCACAACCCCATGAGTCCCCCACTTGCATTGACCTCTTGGCACATGCTGGCACTGCCAAAGTGGTACAGTGCCATCCTAGCCATGCCAACCTGTGCCAAGGGGGAGTGGCAAGAGTCATTGCCAGGACACTGCCTGCCATGTTCCTCATTCCCAGTGGCTTTATTTACCTTTACACCCCTGGGGCATCCTCCATGACAGTTTCATGTCTGTGAGAACCTATTGTAAACTGCACTGACGTGATATGGCAAGATGTCAAGAAATGACTCGGGAGGTGTTTAATTAGATTAAAATCTATGCAAATGAATGATAATCAGTTTCATTTGATATGAACCTGATGATGTCACTGGCAAGGCGCAGGGAAGATCTAAGTTTTGTTCTCGCTGGCGAGAACTGCAACTTCTGGATCTTCAACCCCAGCCAGCATTTGCACAGATGGCGAACGCAGGCTCAAAATTGTCCCAGAGTACACTTGCACTTCAATGATGTCTTCAATGAGATTTAATTGTGATTGGTAATCCTTCAGCCTGTGTACAACCCAATTCCCTTCCCCTCAGTCTGCCATGTTCTGGGTACACCTCAAGCTGGGTCAGTGTGGCCCATTTACCATTGTGGCTATTTACCATTTATATAGATGATCTGGAGGAGGAGGCTGAGTGTAGGGTGTCGAAATTTGCTGATGACACAAAGATGAGTGGAAAAGCAAATTGTGCGGAGGGTGTGGAAAGTCTGCAGAGGGATCTGGATAGGCTGAGCGAGTGGGCGAGGACCTGGCAGATGGAGTACAATGTTAGCAAGTGTGAGGTTATCCACTTTGGCAGAAATAATAGTAGGAGGGATTACTATTTAAAGGGCAAAAAGCTGCAGCATGCTACTGTGCAGAGGAACCTGGGGGTCCTTGTGCATGAGTCGCAAAAACCCAGTCTGCAGGTGCAGCAGATGATCAAGAAGGCAAATGGGATGCTGGCCTTTATAGCGAAGGGGATAGAATATAAAAGCAGGGAGGTCTTGCTGCAACTGTACAGGGCACTGGTGAGGCCGCAGCTGGAGTACTGTGTGCAGTTTTGGTCGCTGCACTTGCGCAAGGATATTTTGGCCTTGGAGGGAGTGCAGAGGAGGTTCACTAAGCTGATACCGGAGATGAGGGGGTTGGACTATGAAGAGAGACTAAATAGACTGGGTCTGTCCTCGTTGGAGTTTAGAAGGATGTGGGGGGATTTTATAGAGATGTATAAGATAATGAAGGGGGTGGATAGGGTAGAGGTAGAGAGATTCTTCCTGCTTAGAAAGGATAGCAGGACTAGAGGGCACAGCCTCAAGATAAGGGGGGTGCAGTTTAGAACGGAGTTGAGGAGGAACTTCTTCACTCAAAGGATGGTGAATCTCTGGAATTCTCTGCCCGTTGAAGTGGTGGAGGCTGCCTCGCTAAATATATTTAAGACATGGGTAGATAGGTTTTTGACAGACAAGGGAATTAAGGGTTATGGGGAGAAAGCGGAAAAGTGGAACTGATCCACTTCAGATCAGCCATGATCTTATTGAATGGCGGGGCAGGCTCGAAGGGCGAGATGGCCTACTCCTGCTCCTATTTCTTATATTCTTACACACTTGCATTGCAATGAGGTGGTAGGGTAATGGTATTATCACTGGACTAGTCATCCAGGGATCCAGGATACTACTCTGGGGACCCTGTTTCGAATTCCATGAGAGCAGATGATAAAATTTGAATGTGGTAAAACTCTGGCATTGTCAATTGTTGTAAACACCCATACACCAATTTCCTTTCGGGGAGGAAATCTGCCATCCTTTACTAGTCTGGCTTATATTTGATTCCAGACCCACATCAGTGTTATTGACTCTTAACCGTCCTCTAAAATAGCCAATCGAGCCATCAGTTCAAGGCAGTTAGGGATGGGCAATAAATGCTTGCCCAGCCATCTATTCCCATATCCCCATGAAAGACTAAAGACAAAATAATTAGTTCCTAAATGTGGTATGGTAGCATAGTGGCTAGCATTGCTACTTCTCAGCACCAAAGACCACAGTTCAATTCCAGCCTCAGGTGACTATGGAGTTTGCACATACTCCCCCGTGTCAGCGTAGGCTTCCTCCCACAGTCCAAAGGTGTGCCGATTAGATTGATTGACCATGATAAATTACCACTTAGTGCCAGGGAGGGATTAGCAAGGTAAATGTGTGGGGTTCAGGGGATATGACCTAGCTGGGATTGTTGTCAGTGCAGGCTTGATGGGCCGAATGGCATCCTTGTGCATTGTAGGGATTCTATAGGCCTGATTTTACCATTTTCATTCTAAGTGCTGAATCTGGGCGCAATTCAGGTCCGACTTAGAAATCTGCTTTCAGGTGCTCCCATACGCACTCAACCTAAAAACAAAATTGCCAGTCTCATTCATGCCGTGAGTGGGGCTTAGTGTGCCCAAAACAATCAGAGCTCTGAACTGCGCAGTTAGAAAAAGTTTGAAAAAGTGCGCCCATGTCAGAGTGCCCCTGGGCCGCAGAAAGCGGCCAAGGAGCAAAAAGCAGGAGCGATGGCCCCCACTGTTCCCTTTATCCGCCCACACCCCCAGATACCCAGATCAGTTGTGAGACACTGCCCTTCCCCCCGCCCCCACCTCACCCCTCCCCACCGATTGCCTGCAGAGTGGCAATGGACCCCCTGCCCCGCTACCAGAAATCCATTTGCCCCCCCCACCCCCTCCTGCAGAAGTGAGCGATTGAGCCTCCCCCCCTCCAAGAGAACGATCTGGCCTCACTCCCCCCAGTCCTCCCCTCACATCCCTGAGAATGATCTGGCCTCACTCTACCTTTGGGAAAAGATGTTGACTATCTAGCTGATGTACACCCTCATAATTTTATAGACCTCTATCAGATCACCCCTAAGCTTTCTACGCTCCAGGAAAAAAGTCTCAGTCTATCCAGCCTCTCCTTATAACTCAAAACAACAAGTCCCAGTAGCATCCTAGTAAATCTTTTCTGCATTATTTCTAGTTTAACAATATCTTTTGTGTAATAGAGTGACCAGAATCGTAAACACTATTCCACATGTGGCCTTACTAATATCTTGTACAACTTCAACAAGACGTCCCAGCTCCTGTATTCAGTGTTCTGACCAATGAAACCAAGCATGCCAAATGCCTTCTTCACCATTCTGTCCACCTGCGACTCCACTTTCAAGGAGCTATGAACCTGTACCACTAGATCTCTTTGTACTATAATTCTCCCCAGTGCCCTACCATCACAGTGTCGGAGAGAAAGTTTGATGAGGACTTGTCAGTTGAGGTAGTATGGGCGGAGATTAGAAATAGGAGAGGAGAGGTCACCCTGTTGGGAGTCTTTTATAGACCTCCTAAAAGTTCTAGAGAGGTTGAGGAAAGGATTGCGGAGACAATCCTGGTTAGGAGTGAAAGTAATAGGGTAATTGTTATGGGGGACTTTAACTTTACGAATATTGATTGGAGTTGCTATAGTTCTAGCTCGCTAGAGGGGTCAGTGTTTGTACAAAGCGTGCAGGAAGGTTTTTTGTCTCAGTATGTAGACAGGCCAACTAGAGGTGAGGCTATATTGGATTTGGTGCTGGGAAATGAGCCAGACCAGGTGCTAGACTTGGAAGTTGGTGTGCATTTTGGTGATAGTGACCACAATTCGGTTACGTTCACCTTAGTGATGGGAAGAGATAGGCGTGAACCTCGGGTCAGCAATTTTAGCTGGGGTAAGGGCGATTATGAGGCTATCAGGAGTGAATTAGGAAGCATGGATTGGATTAGGGGATTACAGGGACTGGGAACATCTGAAATGTGGAATTTTTTCAAGGAGCAGCTACTGCGAGTCCTTGATAGGTATGTCCCTGTCAGGCATGGTGGATTTGGTAGATCTAGGGAACCGTGGTGCACTAAAAGAGTTGAGTCGATGGTTAAAAAGAAAAAGGAGGCTTATGTTCGGATGAGATTGGAGGGCTCAGATAGTGCACTAGAAAGCTTTAGATTGGCTAGGAGGGAGTTGAAGAGTGAGTTGAGAAGGGCTAAAAGAGGACATGAGAAGACTTTGGCTGATAGGATTAAGGAGAATCCTAAGGCGTTCTATAAGTATGTCAAGAACAGAAGGTTGGTCAGGGCAAGATTAGGGCCAGTTACAGACAGCAGGGGGAAGTTGTGTGTGGAACCGGAGGAGATTGGAGAAGTATTGAACCAATATTTCTCTTCGGTGTTCACGCAGGGGGACATGAATATAGCTGAGGAGGACATTGGGTTGCAGGGGTGTAAAATAGACAGTATTACGGTTGATAAAGAGGATGTGCTGGAAATTCTTGAGGGGCTGAAAATAGATAAGTCCCCTGGTCCGGATGGGATCTACCCTAGGATTCTCTGGGAGGCTAGAGAGGTGATTGCAGAGCCTCTGGCTCAGATCTTCAGGTCGTCATTGGTCTCTGGTGTAGTCCCGGAGGATTGGAGGATAGCGAATGTTGTCCCATTGTTTAAGAAGGGGAACAGAGACTTTGCCGGGAATTATAGACCGGTGAGTCTTACTTCTGTTGTGGGCAAGGTTTTAGAAAAAATTATTAGGGATAGGATTTATAGTTATTTGGAGTGTAATGAATTGATTAGAAATAGTCAGCATGGTTTTGTAGCAGGTAGGTCGTGCCTTACTAACCTTATTGAGTTTTTTGAGAAGGTGACCAAAGAGGTGGATGGGGGTAAGGCAGTTGACGTGGTATACATGGATTTTAGTAAGGCGTTCGATAAGGTTCACCATGGTAGGCTTCTGCAGAAAATGCAGATGTATGGGATTGTGGGTAATCTAGGAAGTTGGATCAGGAATTGGCTATCAGATAGGAGACAGAGGGTGGTGGTGGATGGTAAATATTCATCATGGAGTGCAGTTACGAGTGGTGTGCCTCAGGGATCTGTTTTGGGGCCACTGTTGTTTGTAATTTTTATTAATGATCTGGATGAGGGTATAGTTGGGTGGATTAGTAAATTTGCTGATGACACCAAAGTTGGAGGTGTGGTAGATTGTGAGGAAGGGTGTCATAGTCTGCAGGGAGACTTAGATAGGTTGCAGAGCTGGGCCGAGAGGTGGCGGATGGAATTTAATGCGGAGAAGTGTGAGGTAATTCACTTTGGTAGGAGCAACAGATGTGTCGAGTATAGGGCTAACGGGAGGACTTTGAATAGTGTGGATGAACAGAGGGATCTAGGTGTGTGTGTACATAGATCCCTGAAAGTTGGGAATCAAGTAGATAAGGTTGTCAAGAAGGCGTACGGTGTCTTGGCGTTTATTGGTAGGGGGATTGAATTTAGGAGTCGCAGTGTAATGTTGCAACTGTACACTACTCTAGTGCGGCCGCACTTGGAGTACTGTGTGCAGTTCTGGTCCCCGCATTACAAGAAGGATGTGGAGGCGTTGGAGAGGGTGCAGAGGAGGTTTACTAGGATGTTGCCTGGTATGGTGGGGAGGTCCTATGAGGAGAGACTGAGGGATCTAGGGTTGTTTTCGTTGGGAAGAAGGCGGCTAAGAGGGGATCTTATTGAAACATATAAGATGATTAGAGGTTTAGATAGGGTGGATAGTGATAGCCTTTTTCCTCGGATGGAGAAAGCTAGCACGAGGGGGCATGACTTTAAATTAAGGGGGGGTAGCTACAGGACGGATGTCAGGGGTAGGTTCTTTACCCAGCGGGTGGTGAGGGATTGGAATGCCCTGCCTGCTGCAGTTGTAGATGCGTCTAGTTTGGGGGCGTTTAAGAGATCTCTGGATAGGTTTATGGACGAAAAGGGATTGGTATAGGCTAGTGGGTCATTGTTTTTGTAACTGGTCGGCGCAACATCGTGGGCCGAAGGGCCTGTTCTGCGCTGTAATGTTCTATGTTCTATGTTCTATTACCGCTCGGGTGGCACAGTATCACAGTGGCTAGCAAAGCTGCCTCACAGTGCCAAGGACCCAGGTTTGATTCCCAGCTTGGGTCACTGTCTGTGTGCAGTTTGCACATTCTCCCTGTGTCTGTGTGGGTTTCCTCCGAGTGCTCCAGGTTCCTCCCACATTCCAAAAAAAATGTGTTAAGTGGATTAGCCATGCTGAATTGCCCTTTAGTGTCAGGGGTACTCGCTATGGTAAATGCATGGGATTGTGGGGATAGATAGGTGTGATTGTGGTCAGTGCAGACTTGATGGGCCTAATCGCCTCCTGCACTTTAAGATTCTATTCTATGATTCTATGATTAACTGAGGAAGCCCTGTCCTGGTCCAACCTACCAAAATACACCACCTCGCATTTAACTAAATTAAACTCCATCTGCCATTCATCAGTCCACTGGCTCTGTTGATCAAGATCCCATTGCAATCCTAGATAACCTTCTTCACTGTCCATTATGCCTCCAAACTTGGTGTCATCTGCAAGCTTACTAACCATGCCTCCTAAATTGTCATCCAAATCATTAATATAAATGACAAATAACAGTGGACCCAGCACTGATCCCTGAGGCACACCACTGGTCACAGGCCTCCAGTTTGGAAAAAAACAACTCTCTACAACCACCCCTCTGTCTTCTATCATCAAGCCACTATTGTATCCATTTGGCTACTTTATCCTGGATCCCATGAGATTTAATCTTGTGCAACATGTGTTAACTTGTCAAAGGCCTTGCTAAAGTCCATGTAGACAACATCAACTTCGCTGCCCTCATCTACCTTCCTGGTTACTCCTTTAAGAAACTCAATCAAATTCGTGAGACATGATTTTCCAGTTACAAAGCCATGCTGACTGTCCCTAATCAGTCCATGCTTCTCTAAACGCGTGTAGATCCTGTATGTCAGAATACCTTCTCACAACTTACCCAGTACAGATGTTAGGCTCACTGGCCTGTCATTCCCAGGCTTTTCACTGCAGCCCTTCTTAAACAAAGGCATAACATTTGCCACCCTCCAATCTTCATGTACCTAACCTGTGGCCATTAATGATTCAAATATCTCTGCTAAGAGACCCACAATTCCTTCCCTTGCCTTCCGCAACATCCTGGGATACACTTCATTAAGTTCCAGGGATTTATTTACTTTCATGCACTTTAAGACTTCTAGCACCTCCTT
Organism: Carcharhinus amblyrhynchos; assembly: GCF_965287045.1. NCBI lineage: Eukaryota > Metazoa > Chordata > Chondrichthyes > Carcharhiniformes > Carcharhinidae > Carcharhinus > Carcharhinus amblyrhynchos. The sequence goes on from NC_137325.1 coordinate 39,093,970, forward strand.
CTCTGTAATATGTACAGTCCTCAAGACATCACTATTTATTTCCCCAAGTTCCCTAATACCCATACCTTTCTCAACAGTATATACTGATGAGAAGTATTCATTTAGAATCTCAACCATCTCTTGTGGATCCATATAAATGACCTTAAGAGGTCTTACTATCTCCCTAGTTACTCTTTTGCCCTTCATATATTTGTAGAAGCTCTTTGGATTCTTCTTTGCCTTTTTGCCTTCCTGATTTCTCTCTTAACTCTACTCCTGCACCATGTATACTCTTCAAGGAATCCACTTGAACCCACCTGCTATGCCTCCTTTATTTTGACCAGGAACTAAATACCCTGAGTCGTCCAGAGTTCCCTACTTCTACCAGCCTTTCCCTTCACTCTGAAAGGAATGTGCTTACCCTGAACCCTGGTTAACACACTTAAAAACAGTGCTACCCCACCACCTTTTCCTTCCTCATTCAAAAAGAAAATGCTAAAAAATTTCAAGAGGTCTGACAGCATCTGTGGAGAGAGATTAGAAACAACCTTTCATGTTTGGATGATCCTACTGCAGAGCTGAGAGCAAGGAAAATCAGATGAGATTTATGCTGTGGTGGCAGGAGGGGTGGAGCAGGTGCTGTCCAAGGACAAAGGAAATGTAAAGAGCGATGATGGGGGCTGAGAAAGGCTATGAGTGTCATTAAGTGATCGGAATGTGTGAATCGCAGAATGAAAGTACAGATTGTTATATATTGTTATACTGTTCCCGTCCAAAATAGGTTTTCGGTCCTGGAGGCTACAGTTGAGGAAGCATCAACTGGGGATAGCCAAAGGGAGCAGGACTCTGGGGGTGAGCCTATTGTAAAAGCTCAGGTGTCTAGGGGATGCAAGAGATTGGGCCTCGTGATTGGGGACTCTACAGTTAAGGGGACGGATAGGAGAGTTGGTAGTAAGGGTAGGGACTCAGGGCTGGTGTGTTGCCTACCAGGGGCTGGGGTCCGGGATGTGTCAGAGAGGATATTCAAGACTCTTAGGGGAGAGGGTGATCAACCCCAAGTTATAATTCATGTGGGGACACATGACATAGGGAGGCTAAGGGAAGGGGATATTAAGCAGAGTTTCATGGAGTTGGGATGGAAACTAAAGACCAAGTCAAACAGAGTGGTTATCTCTGGACTCTTGCCTGTGCCATGGGATAGTTTAGAGAGGAATAGGGAGAGGGAAAGTTTGAACTTGTGGCTGAGGGGATGGTGCAGGAGGGAGGGGTTTAATTACTTGAGCAATTGGGGCTCATTCTGGGGAAGGTGGGATCTCTATAAGAGTGATGGTATACATCTGAACCAGAGGGGAACAAATATCCTGGGGGGTAAATTTGTGAAGGCTATGCGGAGTGGTTTAAACTGATTCAGAGGGGGGGTGGGATCCTGGGTAGAGGGGGTGAAAGTGAGGGGGGCATAGAAGGGGATGGCATTGCACGGCATTGTGGGGGTGGGGCGGAGCGAGGTTTGAAATGTATATACTTTAACGCGAGGAGTATTCGCAATAAAGTGGATGAACTTGCAGCGTGGACCAGTACCTGGGACTATGATGTTGTGGCCATTTCAGAGACGTGGATAGAGCAGGGTCAGGAATGGATGTTGCAGGTGCCGGGGTACAAGTGCTTTAGTCGGAGTAGAGAAGGAGGTAGAAGGGGGGGTGGAGTAGCATTATTGGTCAAGGACTATATCACAGTGTCAGAGAGGAAGTTTAATGAGGACTTGTCTGTTGAGGTAGTATGGGCAGAAATTAGAAATAGGAGAGGAGAGGTCACCCTGTTGGGAGTCTTTTATAGACCTCCAAAAAGTTCTAGAGAGGTTGAGGAAAGGATTGCAGAGACGATCCTGGTTAGGAGTGAAAGTAATAGGGTAATTGTTATGGGGGACTTTAACTTTACTAACATTGATTGGAATTGCTATAGCTCTAGCTCGTTAGAGGGGTCAGTTTTTGTTCAAAGTGTGCAGGAAGGTTTTTTGACTCAATATGTAGATAGACCAACTAGAGGTGAGGCTATATTGGACTTGGTGCTGGGAAATGAGCCAGACCAGGTGCTAGACTTGGAAGTTGGTGTGCATTTTGGTGATAGTGACCACAATTCGGTTACGTTCACCTTAGTGATGGAAAGGGATAGGCATGAACCTCGGGTCAGTAGTTTTAGCTGGGGGAAGGGTAATTATGAGGCCATTAGGAGAGAATTAGGAAGCATTGGTTGGACTAGGAGATTACAGGGACTAGGAACGTCTGAAATGTGGAGTTTTTTCAAGGAGCAGCTACTGCGGGTCTGTGATAGGTATGTCCCTGTCAGGCAAGGAGGAATTGGTAGGGCTAGGGAACCGTGGTGCACAAAAAAAGTTGATTTGTTGGTTAGGAAGAAGAAGGAGGCTTATGTTCGGATGAGGCTTGAGGGCTCGGGTAGTGCAGTAGAAAGCTTTAGATTGGCTAGGAGGGAGTTGAAGAGGGAGTTAAGAAGGGCTAGAAGAGGGCATGAGATGACTTTGGCTGATAGGATTAAGGAGAATCCTAAGGCGTTCTATAGGTATGTCAAGAACAGAAGGTTGGTTAGGGCAAGATTAGGGCCAGTTACAGACAGTAGGGGGAAGTTGTGTGTGGAACCGGAAGAGATTGGGGAGGCATTGAACCATTATTTCTCTTCGGTGTTCACGCAGGACGATATGAATGTAGCTGAGGAGGTCACTGGGGTGAAGGGGTGTAAAATAGAAAGTATTGCAGTTGATACAGAGGATGTGTTGGATATTCTAGAAGGGTTGAAATTAGATAAGTCTCCTGGTCCAGACGGGATTTACCCTAGGATTCTATGGGCGGCAAGAGAGGTGATTGCAGAGCCACTGGCTCTGATCTTCAGGTCGTCGTTGGTCTCTGGTATAGTACCGGAAGATTGGAGGACAGCGAATGTTGTCCCATTGTTTAAGAAGGGGAACAGAGACTTCCCTGGGAATTATAGACCAGTGAGTCTTACTTCCGTAGTGGGCAAGGTTTTAGAAAGAATTATTAGGGATAGGATTTATAGTTATTTGGAAAGTAATGAATTGATTAGAGATAGTCAGCATGGTTTTGTAGCGGGAAGGTCGTGCCTTACTAACCTTATTGAGTTCTTTGAGAAGGTGACCAAAGAGGTGGATGGGGGTAAGGCAGTAGACGTGGTATATATGGATTTTAGTAAGGCGTTTGATAAGGTTCACCATGGTATGCTTCTGCAGAAAATGCAGATGTATGGGATTGGTGGTAATTTAGGTACTTGGATCAGGAATTGGTTAGCAGATAGGAGACAGAGGGTGGTGGTTGATGGTAATTATTCATCATGGAGTTCGGTTACGAGTGGTGTGCCTCAGGGATCTGTTTTGGGGCCACTGCTGTTTGTAATCTTTATTAATGATCTGGATGAGGGTATAGTTGGGTGGATGAGTAAGTTTGCTGATGACACCAAAGTCGGAGGTGTGGTAGATTGTGAGGAAGGGTGTCGAAGTTTGCAGGGTGACTTGGACAGGTTGCAGAGCTGGGCTGCGAGGTGGCGGATGGAGTTTAATGCGGAGAAGTGTGAGGTAATCCATTTCGGTAGGAATAACAGATGTGTTGAGTATAGGGCTAACGGGAGGACTTTGAATAGAGTGGAGGAGCAGAGGGATCTAGGTGTATGTGTACATAGATCCCTGAAAGTTGGGAATCAAGTAGATAAGGTTGTTAAGAAGGCGTACGGTGTCTTGGCGTTTATTGGTAGAGGGATTGAATTTAGGAGTCGCAGCGTCATGTTGCAACTGTACACAACTCTGGTGCGGCCGCACTTGGAGTACTGTGTGCAGTTCTGGTCCCCACATTACAGGAAGGATGTGGAGGCTTTGGAGAGGGTGCAGAGGAGGTTTACCAGGATGTTGCCTGGTATGCAGGGGAGGTCCTATGAGGAGAGACTGAGGGATTTGGGGTTGTTTTCACTGGAAAGAAGGCGGCTAAGAGGGGATCTAATAGAAACATATAAGACGATTAGAGGTTTAGATAGGGTGGATGGTGATAGCCTGTTTCCTCGGATGGAGAAAGCTAGCACGAGGGGGCATGGCTTTAAATTAAGGGGGGGTAGTTATAGGACGGATGTCAGGGGCAGGTTCTTTACCCAGAGGGTAGTGAGGGACTGGAATGCCCTGCCTGCTGCAGTTGTAAATGCGCCTAGTTTGGGGGCGTTTAAGAGATTGGTGGATAGGTTTATGGACAAAAAGGGATTGGTTTAGATTAGTGGATCAATGTTTTTTTTTTAAAAATAAGACTGGTCGGCGCAACATTGTGGGCCGAAGGGCCTGTTCCGCGCTATAATGTTCTATGTTCTATGTTCTATGATTGTGAAGGACTATTTGACAAATGTGGCAATTGCCGTGTGTGTGTGTGTGTGTGTGTGTGTGTGTGTGTGTGGGGGGGGGGGGGGGGTGCTGGTGGGGGGGTGGTTTGCAGGGGAGCTGTTTGGAGACATGATGGAGAGTGAGACTGGAGAAGAGGAAAGATAGAAGTAAGAATGAAAAGTGATATAAAAGGATGAATGAGATAAAAGAAGAAATAAAATTAAATAAATGGAGTGGAGGTGGAGGGAGAGTTCATGCTCTGAAATTGTTGAACTCAATGTTTAGTCTGGCAGGCTGTAAAGTGCCCAATTGGACGATGTTCTTCCAGTTTGCATTGGGGTTCACAAGGACATTGCAAAAGGCGGAGAACAGACATGAGGACAGGAGAGCAGGGTTTCCGAAATGTCAAATATCCCTGGGTGTGAAGTTCCCAGTCTTGATCTTTTGACCATGTCTCTGTGATAGCTATGAGATCATAGCCATTTACCCTGATTTGCACCATCAGTTTATCTACTTTATTTAAAATGCTTTGTGCATTAAGATACAAAACCTTTTGAGGCTTGCCTGTTTGCTATTTACTTCATCCTAACTTTTCTTTGTACCGTAGCCTTATTTGCCTCTCACCTTTGATTACCCTATCTATCAATTTTGCATTTTGCTTCTCTAATTTCTATTATTGTCCTTGTTTCTGTTTCTCTTGTCACCCTGTTTAGGTTCCCATCCCCTGCCATTCCAGTTTAAACCCTCCCCAGCGACACTTGCAAATACTCGAAGACACCTGTCCCAGTCCTGCCCAGGTGTAACCAGTCCAGTTTGTACTGAGCCCACTTCCCCGAGAATCAGTCCCAATGTCCCAGGAATCTGAAGCCGTCCCCCCTTGCACCATCTTTACAGCTACATATTCATCTAATATATCCTGGTATTTCTACTCTGACTAGTGTGTGGCAGTAATCCTGAGATCACTACCTTTGGTGTCCTACTTTTCAACTTATTTCCTAACTCGTTATATTCAGCTTTTCGGATCGCATGCCTGTTTTAACCTATGTCATTGGTACCGATGCTGAATTTAACAACTACCTTCGCCATCAAACTGCACTGACGGGAAGTATAAAACCCACCCATGTGAGATGTATTTAATGTAAGTGAATGGATTCATATCACAGTGTAGTGTTCCATTATGGATATGGACACTGCAAAAGATCAGGACAAAAACAATAAATTACACTATGACAGCAGTGTAATGTAATGTCACATCAGTCCAAGGTAAATGCTTCTGAGCTCCAAATGTGAATGATGTGTCCAAAATAAAATCATGTTCAATTCACAGCTTCATATATAATGGTCTCAGTTTTAACCCCAAATCCAGCTAGCAGATAGGAGACAGAGGGTGGTGGTTGATGGTAAATATTCGTCATGGAGTTCGGTTACGAGTGGTGTGCCTCAGGGATCTGTTTTGGGGCCACTGCTGTTTGTAATTTTTATTAATGATCTGGATGAGGGTATAGTTGGGTGGATGAGTAAGTTTGCTGATGACACCAAAGTCGGAGGTGTGGTAGATTGTGAGGAAGGGTGTCATAGTTTGCAGGGTGACTTAGAAAGGTTGCAGAGCTGGGCCGCGAGGTGGCGGATGGAGTTTAATGTGGAGAAGTGTGAGGTAATTCATTTCGGTAGGAATAACAGATGTGTTGAGTATAGGGCTAACGGGAGGACTTTGAATAGTGTGGAGGAGCAGAGGGATCTAGGTGTATGTGTACATAGATCCCTGAAAGTTGGGAATCAAGTAGATAAGGTTGTTAAGAAGGCATACGGTGTCTTGGTGTTTATTGGTAGGGGGATTGAATTTAGGAGTCGCAGCGTCATGATGCAACTGTACACAACTCTGGTGCGGCCGCACTTGGAGTATTGTGTGCAGTTCTGGTCCCCACATTACAGGAAGGATGTAGAGGCTTTGGAGAGGGTGCAGAGGAGGTTTACCAGGATGTTGCCTGGTATGGAGGGGAGATCCTATGAGGAGAGACTGAGAGATTTGGGGTTGTTTTCGCTGGAAAGAAGGCGGCTAAGAGGGGACCTTATTGAAACATATAAGATGATTAGAGGTTTAGACAGGGTGGATAGTGATAGCCTTTTTCCTAGGATGGAGAAAGCTAGCACGAGGGGGCACGGCTTTAAATTAAGGGGGGGTAGTTATAGGACTTATGTCAGGGGTAGGTTCTTTACCCAGAGGGTGGTGAGGGACTGGAATGCCCTGCCAGCTGCAGTTGTAGATGCGCCTAGTTTGGGGGCGTTTAAGAGATCTGTGGATAGGTTTATGGACGAAATGGGATTGGTTTAGATTAGTGGGTTAGTGTTGTTTTTTTAAAAGCTGGTCGGCGCAACATCGTGGGCCGAAGGGCCTGTTCTGCGCTGTAATGTTCTATGTTCTAAAAGGAATAAGGCAAGTGAACAGAAAACAGGAAATCAGAAACAGGAGTGGAACATTTAGCCGCTCAAGCTTATTCTGCCATTGAATGAAAAATTGGCTGATTTAAGACATAAATATATATACCCACCATTGTCTCATAATGCCTTTGGCTAACAAAAACCTATTCACCTCAGATGTAAAATTAATAACTGACCGAACATCAGTTGTCATTTGTGGATGAGTTTCAAATTTCTGTCACCTTTTTGGTGTAAAAGTGTTTCCGTTTTTCAATCCAAAAGATCCCATTCCCAAAAGATCTGTTTCTAATTTCAAGACTAAGTTCTAGACTCTCCACCAATTAGAAATAATTGGGGGTGATTGCCCAGGCCTGCCAGCTTCCGGCAAGTATCAGGATGACCCGGCGAATTGGTGCTAAACCCATCGTGATGTTCCTGGCCCAACTCCCCAGCTCTGATTGGGTTCCTGCCAATAGTGGGCGGGAACCCAATAAATATTCAAATTAACTACTTCCAATATAATTAGCAGGCTTCAAGCTCAATTCAATTCCCTCCTGCTATTCATCTGCCTCCCCAGCAGTAGTTATACCAGGTGGGCTTTCGTATAGGTCCTCAGAAGTGAAGACCTGGCGTGTTGGACCCCGTGGGTCGAGGAAGTATCACCAGGCCCTCAGTAATGAGAGGCATCCTCCCCCCTCCACACCATGCAGCCATGAGATTTATCCGACCCAACACTGCACTCAATCCCCTCAGACACTCCCACTCAGGCTCCCTTCCCTCTCAACCAATCTCCCCACTCAGCCTCCTTCCCCCCTCAGGCATCCAACTAATGCCACTTACCCCCAGTCACCCCTTCACCCCCAGACACCCCACTCAGATCTCCTTCCCGCTCAGCCCACTCAGCTTCCCTTCAGGTCACGCACACCAGCAGAGCTAACAGTGCATGACCCCCTGGCACTGAAGCCCTGGCGTCGCGCCTTGGGCCCCAAGAGGTAGGTCCAGTAGCCATTTGCCTCTCTGCTCCTGCCAGGCTGTAGAGGATGGGTCCCTAAAGGTTCCTGGGTGTAGGGTGGGTTGGAGCTGTGGGGAAGTGGGTTGTCCTCACCACTCTGTCAGGATGGGTTACCACACTAGCCTCTGGCAGCCCTGAAGATCTCCCCTGGCATAGCAATTTCAGGCAGACTATGTGATCCATATCTGCATTCCGACCTGTTAGTGGTGACAATTCTCCAGTGGCCAGGCCATTTCAATTGCCCACCCCACCCACCCCTGGTCACCTGGCAGAATTTTAAGTCATTGCAGCAGTCCATTCTGCAGCAGAAGTTTTCCTTTCTCCCTGTCAGAACCTGCAGGTGTGAGCAGAACTCTTTGAAACCCTCCAACAGAGAGGAGATGTCAGTTTCACCTGGGAGTGCGTGGGGGGGAGGGACAGGTGCCGTTCTGTGCACTCAGTTCCAATGTATGCACAAAGCTTTGACTTGATGTTGCTAAGGCTTTCCAGCTAGCTGAAATTGTGGAAACCCTTTCTTGTACTTGAAGCCTTTGATCTGTAACAAATTGAAAATGCAGTGCTTCGTAAAAGGTACTGCCAGGTCAAATGGATTTCTACCATCCTCCAGCCTCGTGAGTTTATTTTTACTTTTCTTCACTGTTGAATACACCTCACGTATCCACGGGTCCTGGCTACAATGTTGACAGCGTCTAAGCCTCTTTGACAGATTGTGGTTTAACTTCTCCTTTGAAGTAGTTTTTCTCTAGACAGAAGAGCCTAGAAGCTAAAGGCAGAAGGTTTACTGCAGCAAAAGACTCCATAAAGTCTCATAGAATGCCTACAATGCAGAAGGAGGGCACTTTGGTCCATCGAGTCTGCGCCAACCACAATCCCACCTAGGCCCTATTCCTTTAACTCCACTGATTTATCCTGCTAGCCCCCCGACATTAAGCACCAATTTAGCATGGCCAACCAACCTAACCCGCACATCTTTGGAGTGTGGAAGGAAACCAGGACACCTGGAGGAAACCCATGCTGACATAGGGAGAACGTGTAAACTCCACACAGACAGTCACCCTAGCTGGAAATTGAACCTGGGTTTTGTGAGGCAACAATGCTAAGTACTGTGCCACCGTGCTGCCTTCTCTTTGGAAGTTTACTTTCAGCATGCACAGTCCATAGCCTGCAAGGATGAGCTAAATGTTTTTAACTTCCAGGCTTTGAACAGTCTTGAAAAGTCACTTTTACCAGTTTAGTTAGAAGTGCTGTTTGAACAAAACCCGTCATTAATTCCAATCCCCAAACTCTGACCACACTAATTAACCTTACTCAACCCTCAGAAACCACGTGACCATCTGAATCCTTAAATCGCATGCCTACAGTTAATGTATGTATGTTGCTACTTGCAATGCTACTTTGTTTGATAAATCAAGTTGCAGACGTCTGACCCACACAGCCATTGTTAAAACTTTTTCTTCCAGAAGCACTTTATTTTGGGAAGACTGCCAAAACTGGCAAGTTCAGGAAGTCAATGAAAAGTGGAAAGTGCTACCATCTTGGTTGTCTGTAAGCTCTTAAAGCTGCATTTTAAAAATCTTCAACACGGATCAGCATTCCACACTTCCATCTTCATTTGGATTTACCCAAAGCCCAGACCGATATTGGTTCTTGAGCATATAGGTGACATGCTCAATCCCTATAATTAGAAATTGACAGAAAGTCCCTCAGCAATAAATCTTTGTTACTGCTTGAGTACTTTCTTAAATTTGTATTTTGTAAAGAACTTTGATTTAAATCAGTTACAATTTGCAAATGAGGATGAACATATTGCAATGAAAAGAAACTTGTCAATCCATAAAGTATTTTAAATATCTTTGACAAATTCTGTTAATTTATGAGATGCTTTCTATGTGATGTCATCAGAGCTGGAGGAAGGCTATTGATGTCCATGTGGAAACACCAGAGCTGTTAATGTGTGATAGTGTACTCCTTTAATGGGGGGAGCTATTGGGATCATATGACGTATTGGGCTAATCGTGGTGAGGTGTGTGAATCAAGAACGGGAGCATGAGCTTTCTGGCAGTTGGACTTTGGGTGTTGTGGAGTTCAGAAGCATTGTTATCACACCTCGTATATAGTTGTTTTCGTCAAACAAACCCCTGTTTGTTTATCTGCCTTTTTCATCATATATTCCTCACAGCTATTATATTTGGTGACAAAGTAAATCAAATTTTTTTTCTGTCACCTGCTGCCAGCCAGGACAGCAATGCTTCACATGAATCATAGAATCATAGAACCCTACAGTGCAGAAAGAGGCCCTTCGGCCCATCGAGTCTGCACCGAACACAATCCCACCCAGGCCCTACCCCCATATACCTGCATATTTTACCTGCTAATCCCTCTAACCTACACATCTCAGGACACTAAGGGGCAACTTTAACATGGCCAATCAACCTAACCCGCACATCTTTGGGCTGTGGGAGGAAATCGGAGCACCCGGAGGAAACACACGCTGACATGAGGAGAACATGCAAACTCCACACAGACAGTGACCCAAGCCAGGAATCGAACCCTACAGCTGTGAAGCAGCAGTGCTAACCACTGTGCTACCATGCCGCCCTGACATTTGAATCACAACTCCTTTGAAAAACACAACTACAACAATTTTTGAGTGCCAAAATGTCCTGAATTGTGACGTTGGAACCATTTAACTCTGAAACGGAACAATGGGCCCAACATATGGAGCATCTCCAACTTTTTTAGGGCCAATAAAACCAATGGGAGAGGGGGAAGCAGAATATAAACCTTTTAACAGCCTTCTAACAGACTTATAATCTGATTCAAAATCTGACTTCTCCAGAGGCCTAGGATAGAAAAAGATTGCACTGATCAAAGAACACCAGGACTGAAAACCATCCATGTTATTGCAGCAGACCAAGCTAGATCCCTGGCTAGCCATACAGACTCCCACTGACTATGGCAAGGTCTGCAAGGCATAACAGACTACAAGATGAAGGCATGAAAAATCGCTGATACCAATGCACCCCTCTCCGATGAGCTGAACACACTCTATGCCTGTTTTGGGAAAAGGGTCAGCAAGAGCATGCTCTCCACCCCAGAAGCCTCAGACAAACCTGAATCCAAGGTCACCATCGCAAATGTCAGAGCAGCCTGCTTGAAAGTCAAACCACAGAAAGTGATTGGCCGGGGGTACCTGGGCGAGCACTCAGATCCTGCTCGGACCAGCTGGTAGGGGTATTTGCAGACATTTTTAACCTCTCTTTACACCAATTTGAGGTCCCTATCTGCTTCATACAATGATATGCTGAGAGATGGGTTAGTACATGGTATTAATAACCTCGATGTGGGTATGCCGGCGTTGGACTGGCGTAAACACAGTAAAAAGTCTGACAACACCAGGTTTTAGTCCAACCGATTTGGTTGGACTAAAACACAGACATGTGTGCTTTATATGCTCTGTCTGAGGCCAGAACTCTCCATTCACCTGACGAAGGGACTAACCTGAAAGCTTGTGAGTCTATTATCAAATAAATCGGTTGGACTAAAACCTGGTGTCGTCAGACTTTTTACTATTAATAACCTCACCATACAAAAAACTATTTACAGGGACAGAAATTACCATGGCATGAGTGTCAGAGATTGCTCAGGTGACAGAAAGCACTGAAAAGGTACATCAGTGTTTCAAAGTGTGTAGCTAAGTGGCATTAACCAACTTTGGAGGGAAGCCTGGGTGTAGGGTGGTCACAGTGCCAGGATGAGAGCACTACAAGTCTTGAGCTGAGAGCAGCGAGCAAGACAGAGCAAGAGATACAGAAAATCAATTCTGCAGAGCAAGAGCTTAGAAAAATGCTACCAGTGGAGGGACAAGCACCCCAGGAGAGGTGTAAATTTAAAGCTGTAGCATGTTTTACCTCTAACAGAGGAGATAGAATAGTATTAAATGCAGAGCCAATCAAAGGCTAACGAAAAAAACTTATGGGGGTGATCTTACAGGCTTGTCATGCCTGCCGATTGACATGATTGTCTCTTGTAATGATACTGGCACTCAATTGCCGGCGTAATCAGCCTTGTGCCCTTCCCTTTAATATTAATGGGATAATTTAATATGTTTAGTGAGCTCAGGTTGGCACTTTGAACTTTTTTAATAAGATTGCCCGCTATGACTCTGGTGCGTAGCGTGGAAAATAACTCTGAAGAAGAATCTGAAGTTTACAGATTTAACAATATTAATGTAATCAAGACAACCCCAATTGTAATTGTGTTGGTGGTCAATGTCCTGTCAGTAAGAAAGAAGGTGGATACAGGAGTTTCTACCACCATCATAGAGGAGCAGACAAATCAGTATTTGTAAGGTGGGGTCCAGCCCCTGGATTTGAAAAGCACAATGGCCAGGCTGGCCACATACACTGAAGCCTTGAAGATACTTGGTACCACAGCAGCACCAGTAATCTACCAACATCAGCCAGCCCAGTTACTGATCATTGTAGTCAGTAGCCAAGGGCCAAGTCTCTTGGGCTGAGATTGGCTCTGTCAGATCCGATTAAATTGGTTAGGGATTTTTACATTAATGAAGGCAATTTTCATGAAATATTAAGGAAATGGCAAGAAATATTTCAGAACGAACTAAGCAAGATACAGGGTATCAAAGCAAAAATCGGAGTCAACAACCAGGTTCTACAGAGCTTATCCAGTGCCCTATGCTTTGCAGGAAAAAATAGAAGCTGAGCTCAAGTAGCTAGAAGAGTTAAAAACAATTAAGCCTGTGCAATTTTTTTGAGTGGGCTGCCCCCATCGTCTCCATTGTTAAGTGAGGCTGGACTATCTGGATATGTGGAGATTATAAACTAACCATCGACCAAGCAGCCAAATTGGATTGGTACCCTATACCGAAAATTGAAGATTTGTATGCCAAATTAGCTGTGCAGTTAACTTATACAAAACCTAACATGAGTAATACTTATCAGCAGATAGAGGCACCTAGGGAATTTGCAACAATCAACACCTCCAAAGGCTTATGTCAATGTATATGTTGCAAAACAAAGAGATCTAGGAGTATAGGTTCATAACTCTTTGAAAGTGGAGTCACAGGTGGACAGAGTGGTGAAGAAGGCATTTGGCATGCTTGGTTTCATTGATCAGAGCATTCAATTCAGGAGTAGGCACCTCTTGTTGAAGTTGGACAAAACATTGGAGTACTGTGGACAGTTCTGGTCATCCTATTATAGAAAGGATATTATTAAACTAGAAAGACTGCAGGAAAGATTTACTAGGATGCTACTGGGACTTGGTGGTTAAGTTATAAGGAGAGCTGGATAGACAGGGCCTTTTTTCTCTGGAGCATAGAAGACTGAGGGGTGATCTTATAGAGGTCCATAAAATAATGAGGGGCATACATCAGCTAGATATAGAAAGATCATAGAAAACTAGATCTTTCCCCAAAGGTAGAGGAGTCTAAAACTAGAGGGCATAGGTTTAAGGTGAGAGGGGAGAGATACAAAAGGGCCCAGAGGGGCAATTTTTTCACACAGAGGGCAGTGAATATCTGGAACGAGCTTCCAGAGGTGGTAATAGAAGTGGGTACAATTTAAAAAACATGTAAGTAGTTACGTGGGTAAGATGGATATTGAAGGATATGGGCCAAACATGGACAACTGGGACTAGCTTAGTGGTTTAAACAAATGGGTGTCATGGACAAGTTGGGCCGAAGGGCTTGTTCCCATGATTCATGCTGTAAACATCTATGACTCTAATATACCTGTTTGCCATTTGGAGTATCTCCAGCGTGCACCATATTACAATGTACTGTGGGAAAATTGTTACAGGAACATCCCAAGTTGTCTATTTAGACAATGTATTAATTATGGAAGCTTCTGAAGAACACTTAAGAAAATTAGAAGAAGCATGGAACGAATTTAAAAAAGCAAGGATAAGGCTCAAGAGAGAAAAATGTTTATTCCAAGCCCACAAAGTAACAAATTTGGGATTCAGGTTTGACGCTCAGGCACTGCATTTTATGTAGGAGAAAATTAAGGTAGTCCAGGGAGCACAAACCCCCAGAAATATATCAGAACTAAAATCAATCTTTGGTTTTGTGAATTATGATGGACAATTTATCCCCAACTTATCAGTGTTGCTGGCACTTTTACACACTGTTCTCAGGAAGCACCAGATGTGGCATTGGAGTGAACATCAAAAAAGAAGCTTCTGAGCAGGTTAAAATGGCATTGCAGTCCTCAAGTCTCCTGGACCATTTCGATCCTGCGAAAGAAATAATGCTGACTTCTAACACTTCACCCTACAAAATAGGAGCAGGATTGTTCCACAGACATGAAGATAGTGTAGAGAGACCTATTGCTTTTGTGTCAGGAACACAAACAGACGCTGAGACGGCCTATTCTCAGAATGAAAAGGCTATTATTTATGGGGTGAAAAAGCCTCATCAGAGCATTTATGGACATCAGTTTGCAATAATTACTAACAATAAACCACTTTTAGGTTAGTTCAGAGAGGACAAAGCCATTTCCTACATTGCTTCAGTAAGGATTTGTTTTGATTATTGTTGCATGTATTGATATACAGCGATAAGTATTGTTTCATGCGCACTATATATCAAAGCATACTGTTCATAGAGTGCATAGGGGAGAAGGAAAGGAGAGGTTGCAGAATATAGTATCACAGTCATAGCCAGGGTGTAGCGAAAGGTCAAATATAAGGTCCATTCACATATCTGATGGCAGCACGGAATAGCTGTTCTTGAGTTGGTTGGTTCGTGATCTCAGACTTTTGTATCTTTTCCCCAATGGAAGAAAGTATGTCTGGGCTGCGAGGGATTCTTGATTATGTTAACTGCTTTTCTGAGGCAGCGTGAAATGTAGATGGAGTCAATGAATGGGAGGCTGGTTTGCGTGATGGACTGGGCTACTTTCATAACCCTTCTCTAGTTTCTCGCAGTCTTGGTCAGAGCAGGCTGTGATACATCCAGAAAGGTTGCTTTTTATGGTGAATCTGTAAAAATTAGTGAGAGTTATGAATTCTATGCTGAATTTCCTTCGCCTTCTGAGAAAGTAGAGGTATTGGTGGGCTTTCTTAACTATAACATCAGCATGGAGAGACCAGGATAGATTGTTGCTGATCTGGACATCCAGAAGCTTGAAGCTCTGAACCATTTCCACTTCATCCTCATTGATGTAGACAGGGGCAAGTCCTCCACAACACTTCTTGAAGACAATGACTATCACCTTCATTTTACTGACATTGAAGGAGAGATTATTGTCATTGCACCATTTCACCAGATTCTCTATCTCTTTCCTCATTATTGTTTGAGGCCCACACCACTACTGTGGTGTCATCAGCAAACTTGAAAATGAAGTTGGAACGGAATTTGGCCACAGTCATGAGCATGTAAGGAACATAATAAGGGGCTGAGGATACAGGCTTGCAGAGCACCGGTGTTGAGGATAATCATGGAGGAGGTATTGTTGCCTATCCTTACTGATTGTGTATGGTTGGGAAGTCTAGGATCCAGTCACAGAGGGAGGCGACAAGTTTTGAAGGAATAATGGTGTTGAAGGCTGAGCTGTAGTTATTGTAAGAGACATACAGCTATACATTCCACCATAAGCCAGGCACCCACACTGCCAATGCAGATGCTTTAAGCTGCCTTCCTTTGCCACAGAATATTCCGGTGCTCCAAGAATTTGGACCCATTCTTAACTTTCTGGACACATTACTGGTATCAGTACGGCAAGTTGTGGACTCAAAGGGTCCCATTCTATCTAAAGTCAAATGGGTTGTCCTTCACAGTTCTGAACTATTTTAAGGGTTGCGAGGATGGAGTACAGTTGTGGGGAGCCAGCGTGGTTTACTGTCCTCAGTTCTTCTGTGCCTGTGGGATTGGCCATGTCAGCTGTGCATGTGATTCAATGTTGATTTTGTGGGTCCCTTAATAGACTGCATGTTTCTCCTAATTTTCTTTGGACTCATAGAATCCATACAGTGCAGAAAGATGCCCTTTCACCATCGAGTGACTCTCTGAAAGTTCATTCCATTTAGGCCCTCCCTTCCACCCTATCCCTTTATCCCTGAGCATTTACCATGGCTAATCCACACCACTGCACATTTATGGACATTAAGAGGCAATTTAGCAGGGCCAATCCACCTATCCTGCATATCTTGGACTGTGGGAGGAAATTGGAGTATCTGGAACACCTGCAGATACAGGGAGAACGTGCAAACCCCACACAGACATTCACCCAAGGCTGGAATCAAACTTGGTTCTTTGGCACTGTGAGGCAGAGTGCTAACCACTGTGCCACCATGCTACCCCTTCTGAATAGATGGGCATTCATGAGATGAAGATCATGACCTTCTTAGCCACAATTTATAAACTATGGCAGATGTTCGCTACACGTGGGTTGCCTGAACTGCTGATCTCTGACAATGAGACTGCATTTACAAGCAAACCAATGGGATTCAGCATGTTAAAACCAATCCCTCAAATGGGTTCGCTGAAAAGAGAGTCCAGATGTTTAAATCCCCTATAAAAACAGTCCCCTGCACCTTTACAACTTTGACTGGCTTGTTTTCTACTAATATAGAGAACAATTCCTCATGTCACTGTAGGTGTTACCTCTGCTGAATTGCTCATGGGAAGATATCTTTGAACAAGACTCAATCCAATACTTCCAAATTTGTTGGGGAGGGTGGAGGCAAAACAGAATACACAGAAGACATATCATTTCTCCATCAAAGGTGAAATGACTTTTCAGGTAAACAATTTCGTTTACATAAGAAATTTCAGTGTTGGGCCAAATGGGGTCCCTCAGATAGTTGTGACCAAGTCAGGTCCATATGTAGTTGATGTACAAGTGAAGAGAATGAAGAAGTATATGGATTACCTGAGGAGTAGAGAACCATGCATTATACAAAATGAGCAGTGTCTCCCTCCTATGCCTGTGAATGTGGCCCAAGCGATTGCAAATGGAACTAAATCCAACAACACTGAGGAGGGTCAAGTCACATTCTGATGGGAACAGAAGAGGTTAGCAGCACTAGAGCACTTTCACAAATTGAAAGCCTTCCTGCTGTTATTCGAGATGAAAGTACCTCAAATGACCAAGCACCTGCTAAAGAATTATGGCGCTCTCCAAGAATTAGAAAGTCTCTAAATGAGCATACTTTATGAGAGACTGAGTTAAGTTTCCCCCCTTTTCTGTACAATATCATAAATAGTTTTGTTGTTATTGGAAAATATTAATTAAGGATTTAGAAGGGAAGGGTTACGTAGCATACTCCTTTAAGGTATGAGTTATTGGGGCTCACACGACCCATTGGTCCAATCATAGCAAGACACATGGATTGAGAGTGCTTTCTGGCAGTTGGAGTGCAGGAGTCGTGGAGTCCAAAAGCATTCTTATCTCTTGTAGTTATTTTCTCCCATATAAATCCTGTTTGTTTATCTGCTGTTTTGGTTGTCAGTTCCTCAGCTATTACATCACGGCTAACAAATTTATGTCTCTGAGAGTTCGGTAGCATGCTATATCATGCACTGTGTTAAGCAGTTAGTGAGGAAATAAACATGCTGACATTCTCAGAGAGGGAAATCTGTGGCTCTCCCTGAGCCACTGCCACTGCTCTATAGTTCAGCAGGCTGCAAAGGATAAGTAATATCCTAATTAATTTGCTTTGTCAATCTCTCCAAAATAGGTAGGGGGCAGTTGGGAGGGATATTGGACTGGAGGAAGTTGGAGGCAGGGAATTGCAATCGCCGTGATTGGCCCCATTACTCACACCTTAAAGGAGTATGCTACACATCCCTTCCCTTCTAAATCCTTAATTAATACTTTCCAATAACGACAAAACTATTTATGATATACTGAAAAGGGGGGAAATTTAACTGAGTTTCTCATAAAGAAAGCTCATTTGGAGACTTTCTAATCCTTGGAGAGTGCCATAATTCTTTAACAGGTGCTTGGTCACTTGAGGTAGTTTTGACTTGAACAACAGCAGGAAGGCTTTCAACTTGTGAAGTTGTGCTCTAGTGCTGATAACCTCTCCTGTTCTCACCAGAATGTGACTAGACCCTCCTCAGCATTGTTGGATTTACTTCCATTTGCAATTGCTTGAGCCACACTCACAGGCAAAGCAGGGACACACTGCTCACTTTGTACTGTGCATGATTGTCTTCTTCTCAGGTAGTCCATATATTTCTTCATTTTCTTCCCTTGTACATCAACTATATGCATAAAAAGGCCTAATATTTGTCTGTAATATTGAATTGCCCTCAAGCAGTCAGCATTAGCCACATTCAGGAAAACCAGGATTAATATTCCTTAAACAGAATGCTCCATCCATCCCAATTAAAAATGTGTTGGCCACTACTAGGCACTGCTTACTCCTGCTATTTCTATCCTACCGAAACATCATCACTAACTCTCACCTGTCACGAGACCAATCTCCAATCTTCATTTCAACTTCCAGTGAGCCTTGGGCTGATGTCTTCAGGCATGTGTTGCGATCACAAAATCCATTTCAGGCTGGTAATGCTATGCAAATTTTCCTCTCAACTATTTGTAAGAATCAAAATATGTACAACAGACTTCAGAAATGTGCAGTGAGATTGTTCATTGTTTCAGCAAATCTGGCAGAGTGCCACTAGTTTGCTGGAATTAAAAATAGTGTAAATTCAGAAGCCTTTAAGTTAAAAATAACTTCAGTGAATTTTGGAAAGTGGAATAATAAGCATTATTTATAAATACTGGGAATTTGTATTGGAAACCTTAGAGATAACCACAAATAGTACTATTTTCATTCAGACTGGTGACAAATGAATATTGGCAAAAATGAATACATTGAAAATTATCTACAATTGGAAAACGGAGCAACAAATTAACTGTACCATTGCCTTGACAGAAGAGCAGGGGTTTGAACCTCCACCAATTACTTCCCCTTTCATAACACTATTCCAAAGCCCATTATATAGGTTCTTAATATATCCTGTGGAGTCTGATCCAGCTGATTACTTTTGAACTTTCTGCTGTAATATAGGCAACTGCACCAATCGATTTGCACACAACAAACATACTAGGGCAAATTTTATTGTCCTGTCTGCCATTGCAATCGGAGCAGGCAAGGGGCAGACCATGGAAAGGGGTTGACCTTGGGCTGGATTTTCTGGCTTCAGGGCGAGCAAGGCCAGAAAGTCCCAGCCCACTGGGCTGAATTGTGAAATGTAGCGATCAAGTCATGTAGTGATGGTAGAAACTTGGAGTGTTTCCCACTGCAGAGTCCAGCCGGAAAGTACGCCATATCTTTTGGCATCAACCTCATTAATTATGCAACCAGGTATTTTGTGCAATATTCCATGTCTGGGCAGGCCTGGTGACATGTAGTCCTATGTTGTATCTGAGCTCCATATTGAAAGGATGCCATTGTTGTAGAAGGCAGATGGACCCCCTGAAAATAAAGAGGGCTCTCGAGGAAAATTTTGAAGCTGGCAGATGTACATCACCCTCTTATTAACACTGAATCTAGAATCAGTCTGTAGATGCTTCCCCCACCCATCGCTCTGGTGTTTTGGGGTCCAGGGTTACTGGCAGCCTCCATTCTTAATTCTGGAAACAGCCCCAGGCGTTGTTCAGGTGAGTCCTGATATCTGCATGCTATGTTAGACATAGACATAGAATTCTACAGTGCAGAAGGAGGTCATTTGGCCCATTGAGGCTACACCAGACCACAATCCCACCCAGGGCCTAACCCCATAAGTCCATGCATTTACCCTAGCTAGTTCCCCTGATAGTAAGGGAAAATTGAGCATGGACAATCCACCTAACGTGCACATCTTTGGACTGTGGGAGGAAACTGGAGAACGCGGAGGAAAGCTATGCAGACATGGGGAAAATGTGCAAACTCCACACAGACCAAGCCAGGAATCAAACCCAGGTCCCTGGCGCTGTGCAACAACAGTACTAACCACTGTGCCACTTCAGATGTTGTTGCTCCATATGTGTTTTACACTGGCATGTTATCCCACTGCTGTCACATAGAATCAGACATGAGGGAAGATTCCAGTCAGGCCTTCATCTCCACCCCACTAGTGGGATGTAAATCAGTTTCATGCCAGCCTCCAGCAGGTTTCCCAATCTGCTATGGTGGGCACCAGTGGGAGATACCACAGGAAATTCATACCAGCATAGAAACAAATTTGCACTCCTGCTAAATTCCTTCTGCTGTGCTTTTCAATAAACATGATGGGAGAATTCCACTCACTATTTCTGTTAATTCCCTCCAAACATTAAAACATAACTGACTTTCCTGTATTATGTCTCGATTATTTGACCATATGGACATCAACAGAATTTCACTGTTCCTGTGACAACATGGAAGCAACATGGAAAAGGCAGCGTAACTTTGTTTATTGTCTCCGTGTCACTTCTTGTAGGCAACCGAGCCTGGCCAGTCAATACCTGTTATATTATTGGGTCCTCAGCGATGTCATTAAACTGGAAAACCAGCAGTTTTGAGACAATAATACAGTATCTGATTTCACTTTCTGAAAGAAAGGTTTTATTCTTGAATTTACCACTGCATAACTGGGACTTCCTGGTAATTGTCTACAACTGACATTCCTGTTCAGAAATTTCCTCCTTTGTATTGTGTGCTGAGGATAGCATCTGTGCAGGGTTTCATAAAAACACAAACAGTTTATAGAAAAATATTCAAGCATGTCTGATTGTTAAGGAGGAAGTTGTAATGAAAAATATGTTTCTTGAGGGGCATACTATCTCTGAAGCTGCAGTACAGGAAACCATTAAGACTACCAGGCTCAAACCCTTCCTTCTGTGGCATTGAATGAGAGTTATCAGTCAGAAATGTAGACATCAGTGACCTCATAGAAACATGTATCCGGTTAATGTCCAGAGCACAATACTTTCAGGTCACAAACAGCTGATGTGGTGAATGAATGCACTGAATCCCAGGACAGGAAGGAAAAGTATTCAGCATTCCAAACATATTACATTGGGCTCAAAGAAAGATAGCATTGTGTGATTCATTTAAAGATACAAAACACATTTAAGAAAGAATGTGCTAGTCAACTTGGTGCAAGTGAAGAGTTAAAGGCCGATGGAATTCATTGCATTAAGTTAAATTTTCAATCTCCCTGCTCAAAATAAATTTATCTTATAGGGTGTTCAATTTTCCCATGTAGGATACAGCATTGAAGTTCCAATTCTCCCTACGAGCAGATGCCGCCATGAAGGCATGAATGTATGATCACCTCTTAAGAGAACGTTTGATTAAAAACAAATTTGAATCAATATTTTGTGGTCTTGCTTTAAATTTATTTTCCTTTAAATGTTTGAAATTTTAGGTCATTTTAAGGATTGAATTCTTTTTTCAATTCAAATTTTACAACTTGGCCAAATTTGCTCCAAGGCTCTCTTTCAGTCACACAGGGAAACGATGGCTTGGATTTTTTGATTTGGCAAGAATTCTGATGGGTTTGTGGTGTTGTAAACTTTTTACCCAGTGCTGAGCACTTTGAAATCAGGCCCAATTTAATTTTTGTAGTAGGGTTACAGCCCTAGTTCCAATTCTGGCAGGGTAGGGAATGGAAGGGTTTTGTAGCTCCAACCGCTGTGTTGCCTCCAGTGCTGTCTGGTGAGCCTGCTTGAAAAACAGAAGCCAAGGAAACAATGCCAGTCTTAAAACTTTAATTTCTAAAACCCCTTCCACCATTGCTAAGGCCCTAATGACACATGATACACCAGATGAACATTAATATTTCATTTGCCTATGCTTGCTCAGTCATGGGATCGCCATCACTTGCAATGGAAAACCAAAAACAAAACACTAGGAACTACATAAAGTAGCCAGCCAGTGCACAGAAAAACAAAACTATTATCTGGTGTAGTCTGCAGCCGTTAATCCCACCATTCAAATGACATTAAAGCAGAGTCATCTTCCTCACCAGATGGATGATAAAGCACCCATATTATAATTCAGAGAAAACATATTCTCCTGGTATCCTTCCAACAATCTTCTTTAAGCAAACACTAAAATAAAATTAACTGATTATTTACCTCACTGCTGTTTGTAAAAATTGATCACCATATGTGCTTATCAAGCAACAGTGACTGATGTTTGCAAGTAACTAACTGGCTGTTAAGTGCTTTGGAACATTTGGAAGTAAAGTCACCATAGTCCCTGGTGACTAAAGACTTCTGTCCCCTTTAAGAGGAAGAGCTGACTGGTGATAATTTAACCTGAGGATCATCACACCTCAGGCAAGGGGCAGATTCAGAAGCAGGCCTTCATCAATAACCTCAGCCAGTACAACAGTTTGATGTGTGCTGTTGGCACTGTTCTGCATCACTAACCAGCTGTCTAGCCAACTGAGCTAAACCTTAAAGACAAAGATGGTATTGAATGCCTTGCAACCTGTATGGTCTTGATCCTTCCCCAATAAAGTCAGTTAATTAATTCTAAGATTTTCTATTTTTTATATGCATTCATGGGATATAAGTATTGCTGGCAAGGCTAACATTTATTGCCTATCCTTAATTGCTGTTGAGGCAGTGGTGGTGAGCTGCCTTCTTGAACCATTATAATCCATTGGTGTAAGTCACCCATAGTGCTTTAGAGAGGAAGTTCCAGCAACAGCAAAAAAGAAGCAATAGTCAGAATGGTGTGAGGCTCAGAAAGGAACTTGTATGGTGGATGGTGTTCACTTGTGTCTGCTCTTCTTGATCTTCTAGGCCATGGAGATTGTGAATTTAGAAGGGGCTGTCAAAGGAGGCTTGATGAGTTGCCACAATCCATCTTCTAGATGGCATACACTGCTGCCACTGTGTCCAGGTAAACTTGCAAAGATCTAAAATTCGGCTGCTCATGTCTTAACTCACAGCAAGTCCTGTTCCCTGAGTACCCCTGTCCTATGTTGGTTCCCAGCCAAGCACCATTTTGATATTTAAATTTTCATTCTTGTTTTCAAATCCTCCCATGGCTTCATCTCTCCTTTCCTCTGTAATCTGAACCAGTCCCACAGCCCCCAGATATATCTGCGCCCATCTAATTCTGGCTGTCTGTGCATCCCTGAATGTAATATCTGTATCATTGGCTCCCAATCCTGCTCATACTCTCCCTACACTTTCCATCTCTCTAGCTTGCATTCTCCTTAAAATAATCCTATTTGACCAATCTTTTATCCACCTGTTTGACCAAAGTTTTCATTGTCTAACATAATGTGGCTGGGAGTCATACTTGGTTTCATAGTACTACTGTGAGCTGCCTTGGATGTTCATTACATTAAAGTCACTGGATAATGAAGAGTGCAGAAGCAACACTAGACAAACCGAAGAATTAGGTGTTAACCAAGTGAATTTACAAAACAGGACTGTATGCATGTCAAACATTATAAGCAGCAAATAGTAGAAAGAAGTAAGAAATTCCGCAACCAATGGATCAGATGTGAGCTCTGCAGTCCTGCCAAATCCAGCTGTGAATAGTAGTGGAAAATTGAATATTTATTGGGGGAGAAGGCTCCACAAATATCCCCATCCACAATGATGGAGGAGCCTAGCATATTGGTGCAAAAGATAATCTGAAGCACTCGCAACAATCTTCAGTCAGAAGTGCTGAGTGGATGACCCATCGTAGCTTCCTCCAGAGAAACCTAGCATCACAGATGTCAGAATTCAGCCAATTTAATTCACTCCATGTGAGATCAAGAAATGACTGAAGGCACTGTATACTGCAAAGCCATAGTGCCTGATAATGTTCCATAATAGTGCTGAAGTTCCAGAGCTTGCAGTGTTCCTAGCCAAGCTGTTCCAGTACAGTTTGGCTGCACCAGTGATTTCATCCAGTCTGTAGTGTTTAATACACTGTTCACCCATGGCAGTTCTACTGCTTGAATGCTTAGTGAGGTTAACTTGCAGCCTTTGAGTTTAAATGTTATTTTTAAAACAATCTGTATAAGCTAGAAAAAAATGAAGTTTGTATTCCAAATGAAGGGCAGCTCTTTCCTAATGATGTTGTTGGCTGTGACTGCTGGATTTCATGTAGCTGCACTGGCAGCTATGTCCTGTACACAAGAAACAGACAAATTCATTTACTCTCGACTATCAGTAAAGTGAAGGAAGAGGTCATCAACAGCGCTATCAAGCAGCATTTACTCAGCAATAACTTCTACTGACGTTCAGTTTCAGTTCCACCAGGGTCATTCAATACAGCCTTAGTTCAAACATGGACAAAAGAGCTGAATGTCAGAGATAAGATGAGAGTGACTGCCCTTGACATCAAGGCAGCTTTTGAGTGAGTGTGACATTAAGGAGCCCGAGCAAAAGTGAAGTCAATGAGAATCAGG
This sequence comes from Carcharhinus amblyrhynchos, assembly GCF_965287045.1. NCBI lineage: Eukaryota > Metazoa > Chordata > Chondrichthyes > Carcharhiniformes > Carcharhinidae > Carcharhinus > Carcharhinus amblyrhynchos. The sequence continues at coordinate 39,118,126 of NC_137325.1, forward strand.
GGGAAAACCGTACGCTGATTGTGAAGATAATGGTGGCCGGAGGTCAATCATCTCAGCTTCAAGCAGAGTTTCTCGGGCTAGTATCCTAGGCCCCCAACCATCTTCAGCTGCTTCATCAAAGATCTCCTTTTCATCATAAGGTCCATCAGAAATGGGGATGTTCGCTAATGACTGCACAATGTTCAGATACTGAAGCACTCTGTGTCCAAATGCAGCAAGAGCTGGACAATATCCAAGCTTGGGCTGACAAATGGCAAGTAGTATTCATGCCACAAAATGCAGGCAATGACCATCTCCAACAAGAGAGGATCAAACTAGCACTCCTTGACATTCAAATTCATTACCATTGCTGAATCTCCCACGATCAACATCCTCGGGGTTAGAAAAGACCAGAAAATAAACTGTATCAGCTATATAAAAACTGTGGCTACCAGAGTAGGTCAAAGGCCAGGAATCCTGCAGTGAGTAACTCACCTCCTATCTCCCCAAAGCGTGCCCACCATCTACAAGGCACAAGTGAGGAGCGTAATGGAATACTCTCCACTTGCCTGGATGAGTGCAGTTCCAACACTGCTCAAGAAGCTCAACACCATCTGGGACAAAGCAGCCTGCTTGATCGCTACCCCTTTAACAAACATTTTATCCCTGCACTGTTTATGAACAGTGGCAGCCTTGTGTACCATCAATAAGGTGCACTTCAGGAACTCACCAAGATTCCCCAAGCAACACTTTCCAAATCCGCAACCACTAACATTTGGAAGGAGAAGAGCAGCAGAGACCTGGGAACACCATCATTAGCCTGACTTGGAAGTATATCGCCATTCCTTCACTGCCACTGGGTCAAAATCCTGGGGTATACATTGTACCTACATCTAAGGGATTACAGCAATTCAAGAAGACTGCTCACCATCATCTTCTGAAGGACAATGAAGAATGGACAATAAATGCCACCCAAATTCCATAAATGAATAATAGATAAATAAATATAAGTTGTCATTGATGGTAGTAAATGAGGTGTCAATCAAATGGGCTGCTTTCATAGAAATCATAGAAACCCTACAGTGCAGAAGGAGGCCATTCAGCCCATTGAGTCTGCACCGACCATAAACCCACCCAATCCCTGCCCCCATATCCCTACATATTTACCCACTAATCCCTCTAACCTACACATCTCACAAATCTAAAGGACAATTTTTTTTAGCGTGGCCAATCAACCTAACCCACACATCTTTGGACTGTGGGAGAAAACCAGAGCACCCAGCAGAAACCCACACAGACACGAGGGGAACATGCAAACTCCACACAGACAGTGACCTAAGCCAGGAATCGAACCCAGGTCCCTGGAGCTGTGAAGCAGCAGTGCTAACCACTGTGCTACCATGCCGCCTTTCTTGTGGATTGTATTAACGTTTTGATTGTTATGGGAGCTGTGTTCATCTAGGCAATTGGAGAGTATTCCATTATACTCCAGACTTGTGCATTGTAGATGGTGGACAAGCTTATGGAGTCAGAAGGTGAGTTACATGCAGCAGAATTCCCAGCCTCTTGGAATCATTCTATTTCATGATCCTGATGCCTGCCTAAAACCATATGCACTTATGGAGTCTGTATCCTTCCATACCCACCTCTTCATGTATTCGTCTAGTTAAATGACACTGTCGTACCTGCTCCCACGGCATCCGCGGCAGGGCGTTCCAGACAATCACCAGCCTCTGTGCAGAAAACTTGTCTCACACACCTCCTCTAAACTTTACCCAAGTACCTTAAACCTATGTCCCCGAGTACTTGACTTTTCTACTAGAGGAAAGAGTATCTGATTATCCACTCATGCCACCCATAATCTTGTAAACCTCTATCAGGTCACCACTCAACCTCTGTCGTTCAAGTGAGAACAAACTGAGTTTATCCAACCTCTCCTCATAGCTAATTAAGTTACAAGGGTTTAAATTCCACTCTAGGACTGAAATACAAAATTCAAAGTTGACACTCCAGTGCAGTAGTGAGCGAATGCACTGTCAGATAATCTGCCTTTTGGATGAGTCCTTAAACCAAGCCCTGCCCACCTTTAAGATGGATGTCAAAAATTCTATGGCATTATTCCCAAGAAGTGCAGGTGAACGATCACTGGTGTCCCCGTCAATATTTATCCCTCAAAATCAATGTGTTTAAATAGATGAAGCAAAAAGAAACATTATTTATTGAGAAAGATATTATTTATTATCTGTATCTAGATTTGTTACGGTCTAAGACATTAATTTTACATTTAAGACATTTCAGGTAAGGACGGCCGAGTGAGATATATGGTTTGTCACGTGGGGAGTTTTAGATGCTGTCAATTTCCTAGCTAATCACATGTGCAGGAAGTGCTCCCAATTGCAGAAACTGGAACTGCAGGTTTTGGAGCTTGAGCAGTGGCTGGAGACACAGTGGCGCATCCATGAGGCTGAGAGTTATGTGGGTAGCACATTTAGCGAGGTAGTCATACCACAGCTCAAGAGACTAGAAGAAATAAGGGAATGGGTGACTACCAGGCAGTCCAGAAAGAACAGACAGATAGTGCAGGAGTTCCTTGAGTCCCCACTTACTAACCAATATTTAATTTTGGAAGCTGATGAGGCTGTTGGTAACTCAAAGAAATGCAGTCAGAGCCAAGCTTCTGGACCACAATTGGGTGAATTTGTACAATGGGAGAGAAAGAAGAAAGGAAGAGCAATAGTAATAGGGGATATATTAGTCAAGGAAGCAGACAGGTGTCTCTGTGGCTGAAGATGTGACTCTGGTTTGATGGCTGCAGGGCATCCTGAAAGGAGAGGGTGATAAGTTAGAGATTGTGTTACATGCTGGTACCAACGATATCGATAAAATGAGGAATGATATTTTGCATCACAAATTCCAGGAGCTAGGCAGTAGATTAAAAAGCACGACCTCAAACATTGTGTAGAAATAGGAAAATAGGACAGATGAATGTTGAGTGTCAAGAGAGTAAGGTAAGGCTGGCTGGTCTTTATTTTAATCCTAAGAGTGTAATAGGTAAAAGTGATGAGTTAAGAGGGTGCATTGGCACATGGAAGTGTGATATTGCTGCTAACATAGAAACATGGTTGAGGAAAGGGTAGGACTGGCAATTCAACGTTCCGGGGTATAGGATCTTAAGGTGAAACAGGAGGGTGTAAAAAGGGAGGTGGTGTAGCACTATTAATTAAGGAGTCAATCACTGTAATGAAAAGAGATGAAGTCTTCAAACGAGGCTTTATGGGTGGAACTTAGGAATGTAAAAGGGGCAGCCACATCACTGAGAGTGTATTATAGGCCCCCGAAGCGTCAGTGGGATATAAAAGAGTAGATACATTGACAGTTCACTGAAGTATAGAAGAATAATAATCAGGTAATTATACTTGGGGATTTCAATTCTCCCCACAAAAGTGAGGTGGTCACAGTGTAAAGGAATTCAGTTGTATGTGGGGGGAGGGGGAAGGTGGTGGAATTCTTGAAATGTATTCAGGGAATCCGGGAAGTATTTTACATCAATATGTAGAAGGCCCGAGTGTTCAATGTGACACTGGGGGAGCATTTTAACAATAATAATCACAACATGATACTGTTCAAGTTTGTTATGGACAAGGATGGTTTGCAAAAGATGGCTTTGGATGGAATAAAGGTAGATTTTATTTAAATAAGGCAGGATCTGGCCAAAGTTGACTGGAAACAGCACCTTGAGGGAAAGTTTATAGTGGAGCAGTGGGGTGGAGCTTTCAAAAAGGAACTGGGGAGATTACAGATCCAAGGGAAATATAAGAGCAATAAGTTCAGGGAATCCTGGATGTCTGGGACAATTCAGGACTTGATAAGAAGAGAAAGGCTTTTAGCAAATGCAAAGGGAGCAATTCAGCTATGGCCCTAGAGGAATATAGGAAGTGCTAGAGGAAACTTACGAAAAAAATCAGAAAAGAAAAGGAGGGGGCATGGAAAAGGACTTGCGAACAAAATTGGAAAGAATCTTAAGATATTCTATAAATACATTAAGAGAAGAGATTAACCAGGGGAAACGTAGGGCCCATTAGAAATCAAAGGGGCAATCTGTGTGTGAAATCACTGGACATTGGAAGGGTGTTAAATGAATAATTCTCATCAATCTTCACTCAGGAAAAGGATAGATACAGAATTTAGGAAAAGGCGTGTGAAGAACTTGCACAGTTTGATATAGGAAATGAGGAGGTATTGGAGGCTCTGACAAGCTTAAAAATAGACAAATCCCCAAGCCCAGATAAATTCCATCCCAGGCTTGGGGGATGAGGCAGGAAATTGCAGGGTCTCTGGCACAAATTTTTAATTCCTCTCTGACCACCGGGGAAGTGCCAGAAGACTAAAGGATGGCTAATGTGGCTCCACTTTTCAAGAAGGATGGAAGAGATGAACCAGGAAATTACAGACCAGTGAGCCTCACGTCAATGAGAAAATTCTGAAGGCGATAATTAATCTCTACTTGGAAAGGCATGGATTAATTGGGGATAATGATGTGGAGATGCTGGCGTTGGACTGGGGTAACAGTAAGAAGTCTCACAACACCAGGTTAAAGTCCAACAGGTTTATTTGGTAGTAAATGCCACTAGCTTTCAGAACACTGTTCCTTTGTCAGGTAAGTGGAGAGTTCTGATCACAAACAGGGCATATAAAGGCACACACAGTTTACAGAATACCGTGTGTGCCTTTATATGCCCTGTTTGTGATCAGAACTCTCCACTTACCTGACAAAGGAACAGCGTTCTGAAAGCTAGTGGCATTTACTACCAAATAAACCTGTTGGACTTTAACCTGGTGTTGTGAGACTGCTTACTTAATTAGGGATAGCCAGCATGGTGTCAGAGGGAGGCCATGCCTAACAAATTTGATAGAATTTTTCAGAAATCTGATTGTGTGGATGAGGGAAATGCAGTTGATGTAGTTTATATGGATTTTAGCAAAGCCTTTAACAAGATCCCACATGGGAGACTGGTTGAGAAAGTTGAAGCACGTGGAATTCAGAGAAACCTGGCGAGATGGATCGAAAACTGGCTTAGTGATAGGACACAAAAGGTGGTGGTAGAAGGCTGTTTGAGTGACTGGAGGCCTGTGTCCAGTGGCCTACCAGAAGGTTCAGTGCTGGGGTCCTTATTGTTTGCTATATATATATAAATGATATAGATGACAATATGGAGGGAATGATAAGGAAGTTTGCAAACGACACCAAGATTGGTAAGGTGGTTCATGGGGAAGAAGGTCATGGGTTACAGGAAGATATGGATGGGTTGGTCAGATGAGTAGAGCTTGGCAGCTAGTACTTAATCCTGATATGTGTAAGGTGATGCACTTTGGAATAAATAACAAACAAGGGAATATTTAATGAATGGCAGGAACTAGGAACCTCATAGGAACTAGGAATGTCAGAGGAACAGAAGGATCTTGGGGTACTTATTCACAGATCCCTGAATGCGCCTAGTTTGGGGGCGTTTAAGAGATTGGTGGATAGGTTTATGGACGAAAAGGGATTGGTTTAGATTAGTGGGTCAATGTTTTTTTTTAGAAATAAGACTGGTCGGCGCAACATTGTGGGCCGAAGGGCCTGTTCCGCGCTGTAATGTTCTATGTTCTATGAATGTGGCAGAGATGGTAAGTAAGATAATTAAGACATATGGGACACTTGCTTTTGTCAGGCATGGCAGACAGTATAAGAGAAAAGAGATAATGTTGGCACTGTACAGAAAAGTTGGTTAGGCCACAGCTGAAGTACTGCATGCAGTTCTGATCATCTCACTGTAGGAAGGATGTGATTCTAATAAGGGTACAGAGAAGATTCACCAGGATACTGCCTGAGATGGAGCATTTGAGCTGTAAGAAGAGACTGCATAAGCTTAGATTGGTTTCTTTAGAGTAGAGAAATCTAAGTGGGGGGACATAATTGAGGTGTATAAGATTATAAGGGGTATGGACAGAGTGAATAGGAAGCAGCTGGTCCCCTTGATTGAGGGGTCAGTCACGAGGGGGGCATAGTTTTAGGATGAGGAGTAGGAGATTCAGAGAGAAATTTTTTTAAAGATCACTCAGAGAGTGATGGGAATCTGGAATGCAATGACTGGGAAGTATAGGGGCTGGAAGTCTTGCAATCTTTAAGAAGTATTTGGAATATCATAACTTTCGAGGATATGGGACAAGTGTTGGAAAATTGGATTAAGGTGACTTTAGTGATAGTTATTGTTGCTGCAGACTCAATGGGCCAAAGGGCTTTTTCTGCGCTGTACGATTCTGACTCTATTACAAAAACAGCCTATCTGATTATTAGTACAGTTTGTAGGAGCTTACTGTGTGCATTTGCTAATGTGATTCATGCACTACAAGGCCATTGATGAAGCAGCTAGCCTTAATACATACCTGTGAGGAACTGCTGCTGTGATGTACTGGAATTGAGACAATTAACATCCACCAACCATATCTTTCTTTGTGCAAGGTATGACTACAATCAGTGAAGAGTTTATGACCTGATTCCTATTGACATTCCTATTTAGGGCTAAAAGAGGACATGAGAAGACTTTGGCTGATAGGATTAAGGAGAATCCTAAGGCGTTCTATAGGTATGTCAAGAACAGAAGGTTGGTCAGGGCAAGATTAGGGCCAGTTACAGACAGCAAGGGGAAGTTGTGTGTGGAACCGGAGGAGATTGGAGAAGTATTGAACCAATATTTCTCTTCGGTGTTCACGCAGGGGGACATGAATATAGCTGAGGAGGACATTGGGTTGCAGGGGTGTAAAATAGACAGTATTACGGTTGATAAAGGGGATGTGCTGGAAATTCTTGAGGGGCTGAAAATAGATAAGTCCCCTGGTCCAGATGGGATCTACCCTAGGATTCTCTGGGAGGCTAGCGAGGTGATTGCAGAGCCTCTGGCTCAGATCTTCAGGTCGTCATTGGTCTCTGGTGTAGTCCCGGAGGATTGGAGGATAGCGAATGTTGTCCCATTGTTTAAGAAGGGGAACAGAGACTTTGCCGGGAATTATAGACCGGTGAGTCTTACTTCTGTTGTGGGCAAGGTTTTAGAAAAAATTATTAGGGATAGGATTTATAGTTATTTGGAGTGTAATGAATTGATTAGAAATAGTCAGCATGGTTTTGTAGCGGGTAGGTCGTGCCTTACTAACCTTATTGAGTTTTTTGAGAAGGTGACCAAAGAGGTGGATGGGGGCAAGGCAGTTGACGTGGTATACATGGATTTTAGTAAGGCGTTCGATAAGGTTCACCATGGTAGGCTTCTGCAGAAAATGCAGATGTATGGGATTGTGGGTAATCTAGGAAGTTGGATCAGGAATTGGCTATCAGATAGGAGACAGAGGGTGGTGGTGGATGGTAAATATTCATCATGGAGTACAGTTACGAGTGGTGTGCCTCAGGGATCTGTTTTGGGGCCACTGTTGTTTGTAATTTTTATTAATGATCTGGATGAGGGTATAGTTGGGTGGATTAGTAAATTTGCTGATGACACCAAAGTTGGAGGTGTGGTAGATTGTGAGGAAGGGTGTCATAGTCTGCAGGGAGACTTAGATAGGTTGCAGAGCTGGGCCGAGAGGTGGCGGATGGAATTTAATGCGGAGAAGTGTGAGGTAATTCACTTTGGTAGGAGCAACAGATGTGTCGAGTATAGGGCTAACAGGAGGACTTTGAATAGTGTGGATGAACAGAGGGATCTAGGTGTGTGTGTACATAGATCCCTGAAAGTTGGGAATCAAGTAGATAAGGTTGTTAAGAAGGCGTACGGTGTCTTGGCGTTTATTGGTAGGGGGATTGAATTTAGGAGTCGCAGTGTAATGTTGCAACTGTACACTACTCTAGTGCGGCCGCACTTGGAGTACTGTGTGCAGTTCTGGTCCCCGCATTACAAGAAGGATGTGGAGGCGTTGGAGAGGGTGCAGAGGAGGTTTACTAGGATGTTGCCTGGTATGGTGGGGAGGTCCTATGAGGAGAGACTGAGGGATTTAGGGTTGTTTTCGTTGGAAAGAAGGCGGCTAAGAGGGGATCTTATTGAAACATATAAGATGATTAGAGGTTTAGATAGGGTGGATAGTGATAGCCTTTTTCCTCGGATGGAGAAAGCTAGCACGAGGGGGCATGGCTTTAAATTAAGAGGGGGTAGCTACAGGACGGATGTCAGGGGTAGGTTCTTTACCCAGCGGGTGGTGAGGGATTGGAATGCCCTGCCTGCTGCAGTTGTAAATGCGTCTAGTTTGGGGGCGTTTAAGAGATCTCTGGATAGGTTTATGGACGAAAAGGGATTGGTATAGGCTAGTGGGTCATTGTTTTTGTAACTGGTCGGCGCAACATCGTGGGCCGAAGGGCCTGTTCTGCGCTGTAATGTTCTATGTTCTATGTTCTATGACATCAATTTTGCTCAGGTTCTTTGATGCTTAGGGGCACAATGGGTTCTCAGTGTAACAGAGTGGTTACGGCACAGAAGGAGGCCATTCGGTGTGCAATATTTGTGCTGGCTCAAGGAAGGAACAATTCATCTGGTGCTGCCCCCCTGCGTTTTGTCACTAACCCTGCACATTCTTCTTTTTCAGTTAATAATCCAATTCCTTGTTGAATACCACACTCTCACAGTGCATTCCAGATTTTAATTACACACTGAGTGAAAAGGCTCCCTCATGTCGCCGTTGCTTTTTTTGCCAACTATTTAAAATCTATGCCCTAATCCTTTTGCAACAGGGACAAGTTCTAAAACACAATTTTTCAATACTACAACCAGAGTGTTGTCAGGGCCCATAGCTATTGCTGTGCCCAGCACTTTCAGGCATTTCTTAATATCACATGGAGTGAATTGAATTCGAAAAATGTTGACATCTGCGATGCTGAAGACCTCAGGAGGCCGAGATGGTTCATCTACCTAGTGCCACATGGATGCCCAATTTTGAGCTGTTAGATCTGTTCTGAATCTATCCCATTTAACATGGTGGTCATGCCACACAACACGAAGTATTATTGTGTCCTCAGGGTGAAGACAGATCTTTATCTTTGCAAATACTGTGTGCTGGTTACTCCTGTCAATACTATTATGAACAGATGCATCTGCGACAGTGAGTGTGACATCAAGTACCTCTTCCCTCTTTGTTGTTCTCTGACCACCTGCCACAAACATTGTGAAGGAACAGTAACACATGCATAAGTTATGATGATAGGAACGTAAGAAATAGGAGCAGAAGTAGGCCATCTAGCCCTTCGAGCCTGCCCCACCATTCAATAAGATCACGGCTGATCTGAAGTGGATCAGTTCCACTTTGCCGCTCTCTCCCCATAACCCTTAATTCCCTTGTCTGTCAAAAACCTATCTACCCGTGACTTAAATATATTTAGCGAGGTAGCTGCACCACTTCAATGGGCAGAGAATTCCAGAGATTCACCATCCTTTGATTGAAGAAGTTCCTCCTCAACTCCGATCTAAACTGCCCCCCCTTATTTTGAGGCTGTGCCCTCTAGTCCTGCTATCCTTTCTAAGCGGGAAGAATCTCTCTACCTCTACCCTATCCATCCCTTTGATTATCTTATACATCTCTATAAGATCCCCCCTCATCCTTCTAAACTCCAACGAGTACAGACCCAGCCTATTTAGTCTCTCTTCATAGTCCAACCCCCTCATCTCCAGTATCAGCGTAGTGAACCTCCTCTGCACTCCCTCCAAGGCCAAAATATCCTTGCACAAGTGCGGCAACCAAAACTGCACACAGTACTCCAGCTGCGGCCTCACCAGTGCCCTGTACAGTTGCAGCAAGACCTCCCTGCTTTTATATTCTATCCCCCTCGCGATAAAGGCCAGCATCCCATTTGCCTTCTTTATCACCTGTTGCACCTGCAGACTGGGTTTTTGCGACTCATGCACAAGGACCCCAGGTCCCTCTGCACCGTAGCATGCTGCAGCTTTTCACCCTTTAAATAGTAATCCCTCCTACTATTATTTCTGCCAAAGTGGATAACCTCACAGTTGCTAACATTGTACTCCATCTGCCAGATCCTCGCCCACTCGCTCTGCCTATCCAGATCCCTCTGTAGACTTTCCACACCCTCCGCGCAATTTGCTTTTCCACTCATCTTCGTGTCATCAGCAAATTTCGTCACCCTACACTCAGCCCCCTCCTCCAGATCATCTATATAAATGGTAAATAGCTGAGGCCCCAGCACCGATCCCTGCGGCACTCCACTAGTCACCAACCGCCAATCAGAATAGCACCCATTGATACCAACTCTCTGCCTCCTATTAGACAACCAATCCTCTATCCACGCTAACACCTTACCCCTACCTCCATGCACCCTAACCTTCTGAAGCAACCTTTTGTGAGGCACCTTCTCAAATGCCTTTTGAAAATCTAGAAACACCACATCTACCGGTTTCCTCTGTCTACCGCACTAGTCACATCCTCATAGAAATCCAATAAATTTGTCAAACAAGACTTCCCCTTAACGAATCCATGCTGCGTCTGCTCTATCAAACCATTCCTTTCTAGGTGCCTCGCTATTTCTTCTTTGATGACAGATTCAAGCATTTTTCCAACTACAGGCGTTAAACTAACCGGCCTATAATTCCCTCCCTTTTGTCTGCTACCTTTTTTAAACAGCGGTGTAACATTAACCGTTTTCCTATCTTCTGGCACTTCCCCGGAATCCAGCGAATTTTGGTAAATAATCACTAAGACATCCACTATCACCTCTGCCATTTCTTTCAGAACCCTGGGATGCATTCCATCCGGTCCTGGGGACTTGTCCACCATCAGTCCCATTAGTCTATCAAGCACTACCTCTATAGTGACAGTAATCGCATTCAGGCTCTCAACTCCTACCATCCTTCTATCTTTAATATCCGGCAAACTATTCACGTCCTCCTCCGTGAAGACCGAGGCAAAAAACTTATTTAAGGCCTCAGCCATTTCCTCATCTCCGACCACTAAATTCCCCCTCTCATCCTCTAAGGGTCCTACATTCACTCTAGCCAGCCTCCTCTTCTTTATATATTTGTAAAAACTCTTACTGTCCTTTTTTATATTTAGTGCTAGTTTAGCTTCATAGTCTATCCTTCCTTTCTTTATCAACTTCTTAGTCAATCTTTGTTGATTTTTAAACCTTTCCCAATCTTCTAATCGCCCACTACTTTTAGCCAGTCTGAACGCATCAGCTTTTAATTTAATACTCTCCTTTATTTCCTTCGATAACCACGGCTGGTTATCCCTTCTCCTACATTCTTTCTTTACCATAGGAATATATTTCTGCTGAGCACCGGAAAAGATCTCCTTAAAGATCCTCCACTGTTCCTCAGCCGTCCTACCAACCAATCTGCGCCCCCCACTCTACATTCACCAATTCCTCTCTCATCCTATTGTACTCCCCTCTGTTCAAACAGAGGTCACAGGTTCGGGACCCTACTTTCTCACCCTCCATCTGCATCAAAAACTCAACCATACAATGATCGCTCGTCCCAAGAGGATCCCTCACAATAAGATCCCTAACTCTTCCTGCCTCGTTACACAACACCAGATCTAAGATAGCTTGCTCCCTCGTTGGTTCCGTCACACACTGTTCAAGGAAACTATTTCGACAGCATTCCAAGAACTCTTCCTCAAGCCCACCGCATTCGACTTGGGTCAACCAATCAACATGCGGATTGAAATCCCCAATAATTATCGCCACTCCATTTCTGCACGCATCATTTATTTGCTTGTTTATAGCCCACCCCACCTCTAAGTTATTATTTGGGGCCCTATAGACCACACCCACCAGCATCTTCCTCCCCTTACAGTTCCTTATCTCCACCCACAACAATTCCACGTTCTGCTGTTTGGAGCCTATATCTTCCCTTACTACCGCCCTGATATTATCCTTAATCAGCAGAGCTACTCCACCCCCTTTTTTCCTCCCATCTATCCTTCCTAAACACTTGATATCCCTGGACATTCAGCTCCCAGTCCCTGTCACCCTGCAACCACGTTTCCGTAATGGCCACCAGATCATATCCATTTGTGCTGATCTCCGCCACCAGCTCATTCACTTTGTTCCGAATGCTTCGTGCATTCAGGTAAAGTGTCTTTATACCAGCCTTTATCTGGACCTTATTTGAAGGAACGCTACCAAACTTTCTCATGCCCCCACTCCCTTTTTTATTGGGACATCATCAACATTTTCCCATGCCCGTACCCTCTCTTTTACTTTAGGTATTGTAATTTCTCCCAACACTGCACCCTCCCCCCGCCCCTAATTAGTTTAAAGCTCTATCTACAGCCCTAGTTATACGATTCACCAGGACTCTGGTCCCAGCACGGTTCAGACAAAGACCATCCCATCTGAACAGGTCCCATCTGCCCCATAAATTCAAACCCATTCCTCCCACACCAATCCCTGAGCCACCCATTCATCTCTTTAATCCTATTTACCATACGCCCATCTGCATGTGGTTCAGGTAGTAATCCAGAGATAACCACCTTATCGGTTCTGCTTTTTAATTTGATTCCCAGCTTTGCATACTCCCCCTGCAGATCCTTAGTTCCCATTTTGCCTATGTCGTTGGCGCCCACATGTACCACAATGACCAGATTCTCACCCTCCCACTCCAGATTCTTCTGCAGCCCAGATGATACATCCTGGACCCGAGCACCAGGCAGACAACACAAATGTTTGACTTGTAGGCCATATATATTCTCTCAGAAGGGAAGCTAGGGCAAGCAAATCCAGAGCTTCTAAATGAAAAGGAGACAGAAGTTATGATAGGATAATTAGAACAAGTAGAAAATACAGTTGGGAACCAAGAAGAGTGCAGAAGGTTTAGAGGGGAAGTGAAATTAAAGAAGCAAAGAGGGATTATGCGAAAATACTGGTAGCTAACATAATCTGGAATTGCAAAGTCTTCTACAGTCATACAAAGGGTGGGAAAGGAGAAGTAGAACCTAAAAAAGGCATTTACACGTGGAGGCTTGGGGTATGGATCAGGTAATATTTTGTATCTGTCTTTTACCAAGGAGATGCCACCCAGGACATGAGGAAATTCTGTGTCCACAGAAGGGTTCAAAATTGTTAAAGTGGAAGTGTTGATTATAAACTGCTGGTACTTAAACGTGACAAGGCACTGGGACTGGATGAGATGCATCCAAGAAAATTGAAGGAAGTGAGAATGGAAATTGCACGGCCACTGGCCATAATCTTCCAGTCTTCTTGAGACTTGCAAAGAAGCCAGAGGAGTGGAGAATTGCAAATATTACGCTCTTGTTCAAAAAAGGTTCTAAGGATAGCCCCAGCAATTACAGGTCAGTCAGTTTAACTCAATAGTGGGCAAGCTTTGAGAAACAATTATTTGGGATAGAATGATTTTCTGATTGGCAGTCAATGGCTCTCGGAAGGAACAACCCTGCGGGTTGCACAGGGATCTATGCCAGGACTCCAACTGTTCAAATTATATATCAATAACCTGGAAGCGGGAACTAAATATATTATTTCCAGATTTGCAGATGATACAAAGTTGGGTGGGAGGGTGAGTTGAGAGCAGGGTGCAGAGATGCTTCAGCATGATTTGGACAGCTGAGTGTGTAGGCATATGCATGACTGTTCCACTGATAAATGTGAGGTTATCCACTTTGGTCACAATAATAGGAAGACAGATAATTGCTTGAATGAGTGTAAATTGAGAGAGGTGGATCATCAACAAAACTTTGGAGTCCTCATGCATCAGTACTGAAAGTAAGCGGGCAGGTAGAGCAGGCAGTAAAGAAGGCAAATGATATGTTGGCCTTCATAGCAAGAGGATTCAGTTAGATCAGGTAGATTCAGAAAGAATGTTCCCAATGGTGGGGGAGTCCAGAATTAGGGATCATAGTTTGAGGACAAGGAGTAAACCTTTTAGAACTGAGGTGAGGAAAAGTTTCTTCACCCAAAGGATGGTGCAAGTGGAATTCATTACCACAGAAAGTAATTGAGGCCAATATGTTGTTCAAAAAGAAATTAGATATAGCTCTTGGGGCTACAGGGATCAAGGGATATGGGGGGAAAAGGGGATCAGGATATTGAATTTGATTATCAGCCATGATCAAAATGAATGGCGGAGCAGGCTCAAACAGCCAAATGGGCTACTTCTGCTTCTAGTTTTTATGTTTCTATCAGTAGTGAAAAAATGTGGGTTAATTAGGAAGAGCCAGCATGGATTTCTAAATAAGTAACTTGTTGTAGGTTTTTGAGGAAGTACAGAAAGGAACTGTAGTAATTGTAAGGATTGGTGACCACCAATTTACTTAGTGAACTATAACGATTCATTTACAAGCGTATATATACACAGAGTACTTTCACAGTGTTCTCACCGCCAGCTCTAGGATCCACTCAAAAAATGCATTCTGCGCTAGAGATCCTTGTGCTTGTTCCTCATTGAGTGATCAGGTCACATGACCCTTTTGATGTATGCCCTTTAAAGGGGCCTGCTACTGCAGGATCAATTAGGGTAAAGCTGTTGATATGGGGTACTTGCACTTCAGAAGGCATTCAATACAATGTCACTCAACAGAATTGTAAGAAAAGTTGCTGGAAAATCTTAGCAGGTCTTTAAAGACAGAAAAAAGTTGATGTTTCAAGTCCGGATGAGCTTTTGTCAAAGCTTTAACAAGTAATGGTCAATAAATATTTTTGGGTTGGAGGGAGGTTTGTACGATGTTCCCCATAAATCAGTTTTGGGGCCCTTTTTTATCCTGATATATATTAATGATCTAGATCACTGGAGCAAGCTGAGAGGGGAACGATTCTTTTGAGGAGAGCTGAAAGGTAAGAATGCTTAATATTGAACTTAGTTTTGGGCCCCGTCTGCATGGAGTGGCCAGAGGGTGAAGCTGAGCGTAACTCACAGCAGGAAACTGGAAGTCGGCCGTGGAGAGTTCTGGGAAAGTTTGTAGTTTGCTTTTAAAGTGTGGGTCGCAGTGGTTGCTAGTTAAGTATTTTATTTTTACCTGTATATAAGTAGGGTGTTTCTTGTCTCCCACCCTTCCACCTCCTCTAACCTAAAGGGGGTGAGTGAATATCAGGCCAACTCTTTCTTTCTTTTCCTTGTTTTGTCCACAAGTTATCTAGAGGGGATGGCAGGGAAGGGAGTGCAATGTTCCTCCTGCAGAATGTTTGAGGCGAGGGATGCCATTAGTGTCCCTGCTGATTTCACCTGTGGGAAGTGCACCCACCTCCAGCTCCTCAAAAACTGCATTAGGGAACTGGAGCTGGAGCTGGATGAACTTCGGATTATTCCGGAGGCAGAGGTGGTCATAGATAGAAGCTTCAGGGATGTAGTTACTCCGAAGAATGAAGATAGATGGGTGACGGTGAGAGAGGCTGAGAGGAAGCAGTCAGTACAGGGATCCCCTGTGGCCATTCCCCTCGGCAACAAGTATACCATGTTGGATACTGTTGAGGGGGACAACCTACCAGTGGTAAACCACGGTGACCAGTTCTGTAGCACTAAGTCTGTCCTTGTGGCTCAGAAAGGAAGGAGGGAGAGCAGGAGAGCAATAGTTATTGGGGACTCAATAGTTAGAGGGATAGCTAGGAGGTTCTGTGGCAGCAAAAGAGGCTCACAGATGGTATGATGCCTTCATGTGCCAGGGTCTGTGACGTCGCGGACTGTGTTTTCACGATCCTTAAGGGGGAGGGGGAACAGTCACAAGTTGTGGTACACATTAGTACCAACAACATTGGTAAGAGAAGAGATGGGGATTTAAAACAGGAATTTAGGGAGCTGGGGTGGAAACTGAGAGCCAGGTCAAACCATGTTGTCATCCCTGGCGTGTTGCCGGTGGCATGTGCTAGCGAATTGAGGAACTGGGAGAGAGTGCAGATAAATATGTGGCTGCAGGGATGGTGTAGGAAGGAGGGTTTCAGTTACTGGGATAATTGGAGCACATATTGGGGAAGGTGGAACCGGTACAAATAGGACGGTTTGCACCTGAACCAGAGAGGCACCAATATCCTGAGAGGGAAATTTGCTACAGCTCTTGGGGAGGGGTGGGGGTGGTGTCAACTAATTTATCAGGGGGGTGGGAAAACGAGCTGTAGTCCACAAGCCAGTGTTGAGTATAGTGAGGTACTGAGGAGGGTATCAAAGTCGCAGGAGTGTACCGGCAGAAAGGAAGGTGGGTTGAAGTGTGTCTACTTCAATGCAAGAAGCATCCGGAATAAGGTAGGAACTTGGAGCATGGATTAGTACTTGGGACTACGATGTTGTGACCATTATGGAGACATGGTTAGAACAGGGACAGGAATGGTTGTTGGAAGTTCCGGGGTATAGATATTTCAGTAACAGTAGGGAAGGTAGTAAAAGAGGTGGAGGAATAGCATTGTTAATCAAGGATAGTCTAATGGCTGCTGAAAGGCAGTTCGAGGGGGTTCTGCCTACTGAAGTAATATGGGCTGAAGTTAGAAATAGGAAAGGAGCCGTCACGTTGTTAGGAGTTTTCTATAGGCCCCCAAACAGTAATAGAGGAGGAAATTGCAAAGCAGATTATGGATAGGTGTGGAGGTCACAGGGTAGTTATCATGGATGACTTTAACTTTCCAAATACGCATTGGAACCTTTAAAGGTTGAATAGTTCGGATGGGGCAGTTTTTGTACAATGTGTGCAGGAGGGTTTCCTCTAGTGGCATTTACTACCAAATAAACCTGTTGGACTTTAACTTGGTGTTGTGAGACTTCTTACTGTGTTTACCACAGTCCAACGCCGGCATCTCCACATCATGGCGTAAAGATGAGCGTAGCTCCCGTGGGAGAGGGACATGGCCAGACAGTGCTTTGGCACTGCCCCCCATACAGGTTGGTAATGATACATTGGCAGTATGCCAATTTGGTAGCACCAACTTAGCAGTACCAATTTGGCAGTGTTAACCTGTGACAGGGCACTGCCAGGGATGGACCCTCATGGTTGGGGGCATCATTTATTTGTGGTGGCGGAGGGGAGTAGACATGGGATAGGTGGGAATAATAGCAATAACTGCCTTGGGGAGGAGTGTCCAATGCCAGTAATGACATTTGCAGGGGGCGGGATGGCTGCCGGCGATGACTGTGGGAGATTGGAGGTGGAGAGATGGAGGGTGATCCTTGATCATGGGGGGTTGGAGAGATGCTGGCTTCAATCCCAAGGCGGGGGAGATGCTGACTTTGCTCACGTGGACATGTAGGAGATGTCAGCTTTGAAAGTGGGGCTGTGGGGGTACCCTGAGATCTTCATGATGGGGTGTGGAGGGAGATTATCTTTTTCCCTGTTCAGGGCATCCTTTTAAAAGAGCACCTTGTTGTTTCACTTCACTGCAAGTGTGTTTAGGTCCCATCCCTCAAAATGATGGAATGAGACACACCCTCCTGTTATTTTTTTGACAAAGTCCCTTAAGATCTGGAGAGAAAATCTGCCTCCTTCTTTGGAGAGAAACATCCCGGCTTTCAATCAGATTCTGACCCTTTTATTGCAATAAATATGCAAATAAAAATAGAATCCAATGGGTTTGCAGATACAATGAACGTAGATCTTAATTTATTGTCAGTTCGATGCCCAGTCTATTAAAGGTGCCAAAGAACATTGACATTTTCCAGACTGACATACAATTGCAACACTTGTTTCAATTTTTATCAACTAGGCCTCAATGTAATCCTTTTTGCATGTAAATAGAGGAGTTGGTACCGGAATTTCTGCTATCCTTGAATTCTGGCAGTAGCCATCCTATTGGTCACTTAGAACATAGAACATAGAACACTACAGCACAAACAGGCCCTTCGGCCCACGAGTTGCGCCGATCACATCAACACCTACCAACCTACAGACCTATCTATAACCCTCAATCTCATTAAACCCCATATACTCATCCAGAAGTCTTTTAAAAGACCCCAGCGAGTTCGCCTCCACCACACTGACGGCAGCCGATTCCATTCACTCACCACCCTCTGAGTGAAAAACTTACCCCTAACATCACTTCTGAACTTCCCTCCTTGCACCTTAAATCTGTGTCCTCTCGTAGCAACCATTTCAACCCGGGGAAATAGCGTCTGAGAGTTCACCCTATCTATTCCTCTCAACATTTTGTAAACTTCTATCAGGTTGCCTCTCAACCTTCGTCTCTCCAGGGAAAAGAGTCCCAGCTCCCTCAACCTAACTTCATAAGGCATGCCTCCCAGTCCAGGCAACATCCTTGTAAATCTCCTCTGTACCCTCTCAATAGCTTCTACATCTTTCCTATAGTGAGGCGACCAGAACTGCGCACAATACTTTAAATGAGGCCTGACAAGGGTCTTATAAAGTTGCAGCATTACCTCCCGACTCCTAAACTCAATCCCTCGATTAATGAAGGCCAGTACACCATACGCCTTCTTGACCACCTCCTCCACCTGCGAGGCCGATTTACGAGTCCTGTGGACCCGGACCCCTAGATCCTTCTGCTGTTCAACACTACTCAGACTTCTGCCCTTAATAGTGTACTCGTTCATCCCGTTGGTTCTTATTGTGCTCTCTTCTCAAACCAGACTTGTGCTGTAGAATAGCTACCAGTTTGCGTTCCCTTCTAAGGATGTACCTTGAGTGCTTCATAGACCCCTGTGGAAACACAGTCTTTTTATCCTGTCTACCTCCATCACTAAAGCTTCTTGCGCCACATCAGTGGACCTCATAGTCTATATTTGTCCAATGTGCTCTATTTGTTTAGCATCCACTTGCAACTACTTTCACTACAGGCAGACAGTAGCAATCTCCTTCTAAATGAGTGGAAGTTATCTTTAAGTGGGACTGTCTGCCTCGAGGAGCCTTAAGAACTCCAAACTTGCTGGAACACATGCTAGCAACATACATTACTGGGTCCCTTGTTGAGCTGTCAGCCAGCCAGTAGCATGGACCACACTCAGTTAAATGCCACAGTTAGGGAAATGAGGAGGTAGCACACACAATATCTCTATGAAAAGTCCAAGCACCAACAGTTAAAATTGGAAAACTCTGTCAAAGTAGCTGTTAATTACTTGTGAACATGTTTAAGTTGACAACCTGCCTTTCCTGAGAGGATTTTTTGTATGCAGTTGAATGGGCTACAGCTGAACATGAAGATTTGTCTTCCTAACACGTTATCAATTTTAGAGCGTCTAATCATCTGCCACTCCTTTGCTCTTTGAAGCTAGAATGCCCCGTCTCCAGTAGTTTTCAGTTTCTTTTGGCACTGGACGACAGTCCTTTGTGCCAGTGCATGGGCACTGACTGCTGCTGCCTTCCAGGCCTCATTGCCAGCCTGGGTTGTTGCCCATCGCATGGAAAGAAAATGGTCCTCCTCTCCTCGATGGCATCCAGCAGAAGGCCCAGCTGGTGAACGCTGGTGCTGGTCTTTGTGGTGCCATCTTCCTGGTGTGACTGAGTGTGAGTCCATCATTTGCACTTAAATGGGTGGCACGGTAGCACAGTGGTTAGTCCTGCTGCCTCACAGTGCCAGGGACCCAGTTTCAATTCCAACCTTGGGTCACTGCCTGTGTGGAGTTTGCACATTCTCCCTGTGCCTGCGTGGGTTTCCTCTGGGCTCTCCAGTTTCCTCTCATAATCCAAAGGTGTGCGGGTTAGATTGATTGGCCATACTAAGTTGATCCTAGTGTCGGGATTAGCAGGGTAAAAATGTAGGGTTACGGAAATAGGGCTTTGGGTGTGGGGAAGATTGTGGTCAGTGCAGACTTGATGGGCCGAATGGCCTCCTTCTGCACCATAGGTATTCTATTCTATTCAAAATGTAGTTCACCCTTGTTAACATTGCACAGCTGTGGCTACTTTGGTGAGTCATGCACTTGGAGGCTATGCTGTTTTGAATCACACAGAGGCTTTTTCATTGCCCTAAGTGTTGAAAGATTGCTGTATGCTGGCGTACCGAAAATACCAGCGCATAGATCTCATTTTTTCAGACTTTACTTGTTTATGAAATTCCTGCTCTAGAGGTCCCTACTTCTTTATAATTGGATGTTTTGCTGAAGGGGGCAGTGAGCCCTCTCAATATTTCTCTTATTGTCAAGGAGTTGGATATCATTAAGCAGACAGCTTTTGTATTCAACTGCTCAATATCTGATACTCGGAAATTCAGGTAAAACTACTTTGAATATCAATGGATGTTCATAATCGATTTAAGCTCTAGTATCATATTTTGAAGACTTTTATTGGGATTTCATATAAGAGATAGGACTATAGGGGCAATTCTCTGACACTTTCAGATGACTGGCAAGAAGCACAATGCCACGTGAATGATGTGTTGGCTGAAAATCGGGATTCCCAACACATACCTGCCAAGGGGGCTCTCGGGGTTCACCCGACCCGTGTCAGCCAGCCTCAATTGGGTTCCTGCCCAGAGCAAGCAGCAACCTGATAATTATACAAACCCACTAACTTGAATGTCATTAGTCTAACAGCCAATTCACCAGCTATTCACCCAGCCTGCCAGTGGGAACAGCACGGAGCAGGCTTTACAGTTGCCACCCACAAGCGAGGACATAGCATACTGGACCATAGGGTCCAAGGAAGCCCACTAACCCCTCAGAAAAAAGGGGCATCCTCCCCTACATCACTCAAATCATGGGTCACGGGAATAGAGGGATATGATCCCCTTTAGGTAAGTTGGGCAGCGAGGTTGGTGCAGGCTTGGAGGGCCGAAGGGCCTGTTCCTGTGCCTTAATTTTCTTTGCTCTTTGTTCTTTGTCACACACCACACAACCATGGGGGTGACCCAACTGTGCATACACTGGGGCTGAGTATGCAATTGTGCCGGCTGGAATCCCCTCTCAAGATGAAATTGACATCTCTCTCAGAGGACTTCAAAGGGATCTGCTCTCATCTGCAGTTTCTGACAGGGAGAAAAGGGAATGTCTGCTGCAGAATGAAGTGCTGCAATGATTTAAAGTCCTACCAGGTGACCAGGGCATAGAAGTTAAAGTTACCTGTCATTCCAGAAATTTCACAGCTGAGAGGCGGGAATGCATCTGTTGATCACATGGGTTGCCTGAAATCACCATGGCAGGGGTGATTTCAGGTCTGCCAGAACTAGAAGGGGCAGTCCAGCCACAACATCCCCAACCTGGGGAGAGTAACAAGGTCAACCACTTATCCTGAGCCCAGGCCCAACCAACTCCCAGGATCCTTGAAAGACCATCCCTCTGCAGCCTAGCAGCAGCACAGGGGCAAATGGCCACTGGACCTACCTCCTTCAGCCCCTTTGAGGCCCAAGGCACCAGGCTAGGTTGTCAGTGCCAAGAGGCTGGGGGCAGACAACTATTGGCATTGCAAAGCTGTGTGGCCTGAAGGGGGGTTGAGTAGTTGTTCTGATGGAGAAGGGACCTGAATGGGGAATCTTAGGATAGAGTGGAGCTTGGGTGAGGGGAGGGTCAGGACAGTTCATCCTCATGCCTTTGTGGTGCATCGGGTGGGTTACCCATTATTTGTAGTTTGGGGGAGGATGCCCCTCTTTGGTAAGTGGCCGTCAGTGCTCCGCTGATATTTGTGGGGGTCACTATTTAATTTTTCTGGAGAGGTGGACCTGTCTCGCTGCCGAAGATCAGGGAGCCCTTTAAAAATGGCGGCCTGTTCTCAGAACAGCAGGATTGGCCAACAGGTTGCTCAAAGTGACCTTATGTTAGCATCTTTCAGGGGCGTGAATCCCATCTTAAAGACATTGCCAACGTCTGCAGGAGACACTTCAGGAGAACCGTGTCCTATGTTTTTTATCTTTATAGTCATGTATGTTGCAGTGTACTTATCCACTTTAAAGTGTATTGCAGGTTATATGGTTCAGTAATAAACTTGCAAATGAATTATTCAGAAAACACCTCTTGTAGTCCTTTTATACAATCCCTATGTACAGAAGAAGGCCATTCAGCCCATCAAGTCTATGCCAACAACAATCCCACCCAGGCTTTATCCCCATTATCCCTAACATCAGGGTGAATTTAGTATGGCCAATCAACCTAACTCGCACATCTTTGGAGTGTGGGAGGAAACTAAAGCACCCAGAGGAAACCCACACAGACATGGTGAGAAAGTGCAAACTCCACACAGACAGTGACCCAAGGCTGGAATAGAACCTGAGACCCTGACACTGTGAGGCAGCAGTGCTAACCACTGTGCCACCGTGCATACAGTACCCGCCTCTCTTGTATTTTCTGAAAGTGGGAAGATGCAAATTGTGGTAGAGAGCTTTCCTGATCCTTATAATATCCAGGTAGTTGTAACTTGGCTGATGTATTATTCAATAGGATATCTAGAAGAAGGTAGTACCCCTTAGTTATCACCTTCCTTGGGGGAGATATGGCTCCCTTTCTCAGACCCGAATTAAGTGTGTCTGAAGTGGCTGCCTTGAACTCAAGTAAGGGTGATTGCTGAGACTGTGTTCCTGATCTGGGATAGTCCCCACTGGACCTAGAGTTGTAATCCACTTCAAGTTGAGTAGGCAACTAGATGGCAGATGGAGTATAATGTTGGGAGTAATGAAATTATTCACTTTGGTTGTAGGAGAAGAAAAGCTGAATATATTCTAAAAGATGCAAAATTTGCAAGTATTCATGTTCAAAGCAACTGGGGTGTACTTGTACAAGCAATATAGGAAGCTAACATGCAGGTATAGCAGACAGTTGGAAAGGCAAATGACAAGTTGTCCTTTGTTGCATGGTGATTGGAGTACAAGAATAAAGAAGTCTTGCTACAATTTTTGTATTTTTGTGTTTTGATAAGACCAAATTTGAAACACTGTTTGCAGTTTTGGTTCTCCACGTTTAAGAAAGGATATACTTGCATTGGAGGCTGTACATTGAAAGTTCATTAAATTGATTCCTGAGAAAAGGGGTTGTCTACAGATGAGAGGCTGAGTAAATTGGGTTTATATTCTCCGGAGCTTAAAAGAATGAGATATGATTTTAACATTTTGAAGGGGCTTAATCGGATAGTTGGTGAAAGATTGTTTTCCTTGGCCGGGGAGCCTAAACACAGGGACACAGTCTCAGAATAAGATATCGACTAATCAGAACTGAGTTGAGTGGAACTTAATTCAGTCAAGCGATTTCGATTTTTCAGAATTCCTATGCCAGAGTGTTGTGGATGCTCCATCGTTGAATATGTTTAAGCTTAGGATAGACAAACTTTTGATCTCTCAGGGAATTAAGGGATATGGGATGCAGGCAGGAAAATTGAGTGGAAGTCCAAGATCAGCCATGATAGTATTAAATGATGGAGCAGGTTCAAGGGGCCTTGCTCCTGCTCATATGTCCTGTGTTCTTGTTTTCAAAGCCAACCCATAGATTATCTGGCACATCACAGCCAGTCTGCACTGCACAGCTGTAGCAAGTTTTCAGGAGGCAACAATTCCATCAGTTTTTCTGTAGGAAAGAGACCAGGTTCCCTTGAGCACAGAGTGTCATATATGGCATTTAGATGGACAGCAGGGCTTTCATTAACAGAAAGATTTGTGTCAATTACTATTCAGGTGGTATATGACTACATCATTATTTATGTACTTAGGACCCAAATTAGCCCACATTCATCATGACTCTTGTGAAATCAGAAAGCCTGGGAAGGCTTTTGAGAATTTTAAAAATATTCTTTAATGAGATGTGAACATTACCAGTAAGACCAGCATTTGTTGCTTTTCCTTAATTACTCTGGAATCCGTTTCAGAGGGACGTTAAGAGTCAACCACATTGCTATGAGTCTAGAGTCACATGTAGGTCAGACCAGGTAAGGATGACAGATTTCCTACTCTAAAGGACATTAGTAAACCAGATGGGCTTTTAAAACAATCAAAAATGGTTTTGAGGCCACCAATAAAATAATAGTTTTTCAATTCTAGATTATTAACTGAATTTAAATTCCATCAGCTGCCATAGCAGGAATTCAACCCCTGTCCCCAGAACTTCACTCTGAGCCTCTGGATTACTAGTCCAGTGATCTTACCACTATGCCTGAGAATCCTGGAGTGGGGACCCAACTGCCTTTTTCATCCCAACTTGGTGAAAATCCAGGCCAGTGGCTTGATGTTTTGTGTAGGGTCATGGCCCAGGGAAAGCAAGTTAGCATTGAGTAGATAGAGTTTAGTACGCCAGACAATAACAGTCCCCAGCCTTGTAGCAGATTTGATTATGTTAGTGTTAGATACGAGACAACAGAATACGGCAAGTTCGAAAGAAAACATTAACTAACTTGCAGAATGGATATAAAAATGGCAATTTAGCTTCAATGTGGATACATCTGAGGTGGTATATTCTGGTACGATGAACACGAAGGCCACATATTCCTTGGAAAATGAAAGTCCAAACAGGGTAAATGCTCAAGGAGCCAAATGGCCCACTTCTGCTCCTAGTTGTTATGTTCTTATGTTTTTATCCTGGGGATTTAGGAGTTGTGATTCAAAAATTATTGGAAATAGAAATGCAGGTTAACTAAGGTATAAAATATGCAGATCACACTGTGGTCTGTTCCTGAAGGAACAAAATTGAAAATCTGGGCAAATTTGTTAAACTTGTACGAAAACTGAGCTGGACCACAATTAGGCTGTGTTTTATAGCACCATTGCTGCTGGCATCATGGACACCCAGAACTGGAAGAATATTTGCCAGAATTCTTCTGCCACTTTTGGCATGACCTGTGGAGCACACCCCATGCTATCTGCATACTTAAAGCATTCAGAGCAGGCAGATATTGATGTCCAACATCCTCTAACACTGATTGAACATTCAATCTGCCATTTGAGTGCTCAGGTCCATTTGTTGAGGAGAATGGTGTAAGGATACGGAGGGATAATCTATCTTTGTCACAGTCACACAAGATATAATTTGTGGCTTTGTAAACAGCCATTTCAGTCAGTTGCAAAGCAAACTACCCTGATAATTTATGTAGCCAATGAACAACGCCAGTAACTTTGAGTAACTAAGAGGATAGCAGTAGAGGGATGCTTTTCTGAATGGAAGGCAGTGACTAGCAGTGTTACACAGGGATTAGTTCTGGGACCTTTGTTGTTCACAAATGATTTGGAGAAAAATGTAGCTGGGATTAGTAAGTTTGCAGATGACACAAAAATTGGTAGAGTTGCAGATAGTGAATTGTCAGAGGATACAGCAAGATATGGACCATTTGGAGACTTGAGCGGAGAAATGGCAGATGGAGTTTAATCTGGACAAGTGTGAGATAATGCACTTTGAAAGGTCTAATGCATGTAGGCATTATACAGCAAATGGTAGAACCCTTTGGAGTATTGCCAGGCAGAGAGATCTCTGGGCGTACATGTCCAGAAAGCATACTGCATGCTTGCCTTCAACAGTTGAGTCATTGAGTATGGTCATACTATACAGAACCTTAGCTGGGCCTCATTTAGAATATTGTGTACAATCCTGGTTGCCACACTACCAGAAGGACGTAGATGTTTTGGAGAGGGTACAGAAGAGGTTTACCAGGATGTTGCCTGGTCTGAAGGAGAGATTGGATAAACTCAGTTTGTTCTCACTGGAATGACACAGGTTGAGGGGTGATCTGATAGAGATCTACATGATTATGAATGACATGGACAGAATGGATAGTCAGATGCTCTTTCCTAGAGTCAAGAAAAGTCAAATACTACGGGCATCGCTTTAAGGTACGTGAGGAAAAGTTTAGAGGAGATGCGTGAGACAAGTTTTCTACACAGAGGGTGGTGGATGTCTGGAACGTGCTGCCTGGGGAGGTGGTTGGATCAGGTATAATAGCGGCATTTAAGGAGCAACTAGACAAAAACATGGATAGGGTGGGAATGAAAGGATAGGGACTCCGTAAGTGCATATGGTTTTAGTTTAGGCAGGCATCGTGATTGGTGCCAACTTGGAGGGCCGAAGGGCCTGTTCCCGTGCTGTAGTTTTCTTTATTCTTTGTACACATCATTATAAATAGCAAAAAGCAGGAAGTTCACATGCTGTCTACCTTCCACTCAACTGGCAGGTGTTATTCATACATCACAGTCCGTGCACTTATGTTCAGGAATAATTCAATGTAAGCCCCTGTCGCCACATTGCAAAAAAGACACTGGAAAATATGTAGTAGGATTATAGTTTGGCAAATATAAGTATCTGGAAAGACTGACAGGTTAGAGAAAGAAAGAGGAGGGGTGATCTAACAGTTTTTAAATTATGAACATGTTTCATAGAAATCCTGCTGTGCAGAAGGAGACCATTCGGCCCATCAAATCTGCACCGACCACAATCCCACCCAGGCCCTACCCCCATATTCCTACATATTTACCTGCGAACCCCTCTAACCTACACATCTCATGACTCTAAGGGGCAATTTTTAGTATGGCCAATCACTCTAATGCACACATCTTTGGACTGTGGAAGGAAACCAGAGCATCCAGAAGAAACCCACGCAGACACAAAGAGAATGTGCAAACTCCACACAGACAGTGACCCAAGCCGGGAATCAAACCCAGGTCCCTTGAACTGTGAAGCAGCAGTGCTAACCACTGTGCTACCATGCCGTCTGACGCAAGTTGAGATGGTAAGCAGCACAGTGACAAGCACTGCTGCCTTACAGAGCCAGGGACCCAGATTTGAGGCCTCGGGTGGAGTTTGCACATTCTCCCCATAAGTGTGTGGGTTTCCTCCGGGTGCTCCGGTTTCCTCCCACAAGCCAAAGGTGTACAGGTTTGATGGATTGGCCCAGCTAAATTGCTCCTTAGTGTCAGGAAGATTAGCAGGGTAGATATGGGGTGGGGGGGTGGGGGTGGGGTGTTACGAGGCTAGGGCCTAGTTGGGATTGTTATCGATGCAGGCTCAATAGACTGAATGGCCTCCTGCACTGTAGGGATTCTATGTGGAGAAGATGTTTCTACCTGTGTTAGAGTCCAAAACATGGGTCATAAATTTTAAAAAGCTACTAATAAACCCAGTAAGGAATTCAGAAGAAATGTCTTGACCCAAAGTTTCTTTAGAATGTAGTACTTGTGGGGAAGAGCACTGGTGCATTTAAGGAAAGGCTTGATGAGTTCTTCGAGGTGAAAGGTGTTGATACTCATGTTGATAGGGTAAGATGCAACATAAACACTTGCATTGACAAATAAAGCCTTTTTTTCTAAATTCTTTTTAAGGTCAGTTAACAATTTGAGATTTTCATTGCTTGTCTGAATATTATTCATGAAAATGGTAACATATGTTTCTCGGCCTTTTGATTAAGATCAAGTGTAGTATTGACATCCTGCACTTGATTGAAGTCATGATGTTACATTAAGGCTTCATTTGAAGCAATTTTTTAAAGCGGCATTTCATCTTTTGGCTAAGATGCAAATGAGATCAAACCTTGGCAAAGGTGCAATGCTTACTCCAATCAGCTTGGACTATGTAGATCAAGCCCAAAACAGGAAGTGAGAGGCCTGTCTTGTCAGCTCAGATCTGGAATGTCTCACTTGCTGAGACTCTGAATTGGTCTTTGATTGGATTAAATTGGATACATAAAAAAAACATACATTTTGTGAGGCTGTAAATTAACTGAAAATTTGCAACCGTAACGGGAGAGTGACCACAGTTATCCGGTATTGAAAAACGAGTCAGAAAGTGGAATTGAAAATTAAGTGAGCCATGAACTCACCATTATACATTTTCCATGATATTTAAAACATTTAGTTCAACCAATTATATTAGTCTTTAGAGGTCAGTTATTTAGCACAGAATATTTTATTAAACATTTGGAGCTGACAGGGCTGAGAATTAATTAGATAAGAGATTTCTCCCCTGAAGCGTGAAATCAAGTCAGAGACACAAAGGCATCTCACACTTCTTACTTCAAGGCCACCAAAGGCCAAGTTCACTGAACAAACTGGCAATCACTGACGTCAGCACAAGTAACACCTCTGCTCCGCTATTGTGTCTTTATTGACAAGCTCATAAGACACTGCTTGATTCTTGAAGCCATGTAAGGTTATGTTGGAAGTCTGCCCATATTTACCTCATTGCTTCAATACTTCTGTTTGAGTAGCTTTATGCACTGGATTGCATTCATAGACTCCATACATTGAGAAGAGGCCATTAGGCCCATCGAGTCTGCACTGACTCTCTGACAGAGTACCTTGCCCAGACCCTCTTCCCTACCCTATCCCTGTTAGCCCACACAGTTACCATGACTAATCCATCTAATCTACACATCTTTGGACTGTGGGAGGAAAACGGAGCACCCAGAGGAAACTCACACAGGCACAGTGTGGATGTGCAAAACAGTCAGCCAATGCCATAATTGAACCTAGATCCCTGGAACTATGAGGCAGCAGCGCTAACCACCATGCATTGAAGTCAGTTCAATCTTCCTGTATTATCAGTGACTCTTCTATAATGGCTTCCAGTATTAGTTGCAGCCAAAATGCATCTCCCCCTTTCAGATCTGAAGGCTGGTTTTAAATAATGTTAGTCTCACGGTAACCTAATCTCCCTGCTGAGGTGTGCAGCCACTCAAAGGCACATTGAACTACATCTGATTATCAATTAAATTGGCAGGTAACAAAGAGTTTTAATATTATTTGCATTACATTGAGTCAGGTTAATAAGGCATTGCCGATCACCGTATCAGTTTATGGAGGCTGTCAAATTTTTAACGTAATGTGTTAATTCATTTGGGATATCAAATTCTCAGAAAATCAGGGAATCACAATTGTGAGAGCACTAGGGGAAATCATGCCTGCATCACTCTGGAACTTCAAAGATTGATATAATGTAGGGTAGATTTTGATTGGATTAAAGCTGGCTATGACTGTTGATTGGGTAAGTTACACCAGATTCGGGAGTTTAGGAGTTCCATCCTGGTTCAGGAATCATTTACTTTTCCAGCCATAAAGTGCCTGATGAAGAATACACATCTTAGGTCTCAAAGTGGCTGCATTCAGTTCCCAATTTAACCACACAATATAATCTGTTGGCTAACGTAGCCTCGAGTTCCTGACATATACTGTGCCGAGTAGAACCTTTGGTTTAGTGGTAGCATTTGCACTTTTGAATCAGAAAGTTCAATGTTCAAACCCAATCCAGGACAGTTCCAGTGTGCAGAGAGCAGAGTTTTAACTCTTAATTCTGGGTTAGCATCCAGCAGAATACTCGAATCTGGTTGGTGTAAAGTGGTCATAAAATCCTCGACCATGTAGCAGTAGGCACTTTATCAGGTGGTAAAAAAAATGTTACAGCTATTCACAGTCTGTCCAACTGTTAATCAACCTGTGAATCCTTCTATTACTTCACATTATCCTCCAAAGGAAGATTGCAAAGATATGAGAACAACCAAGTTATTTGTAAACTCAATCACTGACATCATATACTCACACATCCGTGTCTAAAAACTGATTTCTGTCTGATTATACATACTTTATCATAAACTTTAGTGATATACTAAAACAAGAGAGGTGTTACAACACAATGAAATATGAGTGTGTGGGCAATACATTTTCTATCCCTCGCTTCACTGATTTACCAGGCTTAGATTTACTGCTCTTGGCAGGCACCAGGCAAAAGCTAGAAACTTCCCACAAGATGGCTAGCTGTCTTCAGTTAGGGACCTCCTCAAGTTGGTCTGGAGACAGATATTGACATAAACCTTGCAATAGATCACTCAGCCATTCTCTTGGCTCCAGGAGGTGCATACCTGAAAATCCTCTGCAGAGAAAAAAATGTGATTTCATCTATTCAAAAGCAAAGGTTATGAAATATTCTACCATGTATAATTATATTATCAATGCTTTATAAGAGAGACTTTACAGTTTATTTTTTAATGTTAATGAAGATAATGTCCTTCCTTCTTGTTTGGTACTGGTATTGGAGACCCTCTGGTGGCCAATAATTTTTTTACAGTAAGTCATTTAAACATTTCAGAGCGGAATAGAGAGAGAGGGGCAGATACGTAAAACTCAGGCTGCTGCAGATTATGTTACTAACAGAACAGTTAATGCACTGATTGGATGTTCATTTTTTTGTCAGCAGTGGTTATTTTAAATTAATTAACTTGCCTATTAAATAGACAACATTACAAACACAGAGAAGAATTGAACATCATTATTTTCTTCTACCATACAAGATACACCCAGGGCTGCAAAACCCAAATCCAATTCCTGTTCCTCTCTACACTGAGCCATTTAGAAAAAATCCAAAAGCAACTTTTGCATCAATCAAGGGCACCATGGCAGCATTGCGGTTAGCACTGCTGCCTCACAGTGCCAGGGACCCAGGCATGAGCCACTGTAAGTGTGAAGTTTGCACATTCTCCCCGTGTCTGCATGGGCTTCCTCTGGGTGCTCCAGTTTCCTCCTACAGTCCAAAGATGTGCGGGTTAGGTGGATTGGCCACGCTAAATTGCCCCTTAGTGTCAGGGAGACTAGTTAAGGTAAATGCATGGGGTTATGGAGAGAGTGTTAGTGGGACTAGCTAAAATAAATGTTATGGGGTTATGGGGGATAGGGCCTGGATGGGATTGTGTTGGTGCAGACTTGATGAGCCGAATGGCCTCCTTCTGCACTGTAGAATTCTCTTCTATGAAGCAGCCTCACATCACATTAGAAGTATTTGATTTATTTATGAATTAATATTACTAATCACATATTTAAAATGCAGTATGCTGCTAGCTAAGTACAGGTCAATTTGCAGTTGATTTCCTTACCCAAAAAGCCAACTAGAAAGTTAATCAGTCAGTCAACTAATGAGCCACTCAGCCAATTAAGACTTACCTAGCCATGCAAGCAGCTAATCAACCAACAGGCTACCTAGCCAATCAACTTTCAACCACTCAGCGAACTGGTCAACAAACATTTGGGGCTAGACTTGACCTTCCCCGACAACAAATTTAAAGGTGAGAACTAAATTGAGTGTTTGGCCTGCCACCACCTAACTGGCCACCTCTGTTCCACTACAATTCTAATAGTAGAATGGGTGGCAATGGGCAGCCTACCCATCAATTGGGCCAATTAAGGTCATTGAACAGAGTTTTGTTTTGGCTAAAGTGTCCCAAAAACAGAACGGAGATCTGTGAAACTGCCGCCAGTCAGCAGGATGTTTAGGCATATGCAGAAGTAGGCAGCCAATTAGATATTTGTAGACAAAGTTTTTTTAAAATTTCTTTTGCTCCATCCTTAAAGTTACAAAGCCAAAGCTCAGAATGGTCTGAGCACACACAAATCCAATCCTTGCTTGCTCGAAAAAACAAATTCAAAACCGATTGAATCCAATCCATGGTCCACAAAGAGAGACAAACACAATCCAAGCTGCCAACTAACACATTGCACCTCATCTTGGACTTGATCATATGCTTATTTTAGCCAAAAGGTCAAGAAGTGAAAGATAAAGCGTTGGATTAATCATATGATGAATCCGGACAGGAAGTCAATGACTCTGATGTTACTTCATGGGAAAAAGTCTGACAACACCAGGTTTTAGTCCAACCAATTTATTTGGACTAAAACCTGGTGTTGTCAGACTTTTTACTGTGTTTACGCCAGTCCAACGCCGGCATACCCACATCGTTACTTCATGGGGTCAGAAGTCCAGAACCTCTATCTAAAGGGCACCAACTCAGGTATTCAGTCCCTCAAATCAGCAGCATCAGAAAAGGCTTTGTCAGAGGGTCACTTGAAACTACAGTTGCAGCTGGAACTTTCTGCTATTTTTCCTCTGGATAACCTCAACTATCACTACCATCTACTCAGTTCCCCCACCCATTTCCTGACAGATAACTACAGCTGCTGCTACCACCTGGTTCTGGAGAACAAAGCTGGACAAGTGTTCAATGTGACAGTGGGCAAGTATTTTTGTGATAGCAACCACAATACTGTTCGAATTTGTTATGGACAAGGAGAAAGATGGCCTGCAAAAGACAGCTTTGAATTGGGGGAAAGCAGATTTTATTACAATAGGGCAGAGTCTAGCCAAAGTTGACTAGAAATGTGGAACATTCAAAAAGGAACAAGGGAGAGTACAGGTACAACATTTACCCTTTAGGAAAAATTTTGGAGCAATAAATTCAAGGAAACCTTGATATCTAGGACAATTCAGGACTAGCTAAGGAAGAAAAGAAAGACTTTCAGCATATCCAAAGGAAGCAATTCAGCTATGACCGTACAGAAATTTAAGAAGTGCAGAAGAGAACTTAAAAAAACAATTAGAAAAGCAAAAATGGTACATGAGAAAGGACTTGTGAACAAAATTAGGGAGAATCCTGAAGTACTCTTTGAATACATTAAAGGGACCAAGGGAAAGAGTAGGACCCATTAGAGACCAAGGGGCAATGTGTGTGAAACTGCAGGATATTGGAAGGGTTTTAAATGAATACTTCTCATCGGTCTTCACTCAGGGAGAGGAGAATGCAGATGCATAATTCAAGAAAAGAGACTGAGATGATATTGGAAATGGCGGGTATTAGAGGCTCTAATGGGATTAAAAATGGACAAATCCCCAGGCATGGATGAATTGAATCCCAGGCTGCAATGGGAAGCAAGGCAGGAAATTGTGAGGGTTCTGCCACAAGGTAAATGTCAGAGGATTGGAGGATGGCTTAATGTGTTTCCACTTTTCAAGAAGGATGGTAGAAATGAACCAACAAATTACAGATTACTGAGTCTCACATCAGTGGTCGGAAAACTATTGGATAAAATTCTGAAGGAGATAATTAACATCCACTTGAAAAGGCATAGATTAATTAGGGATAGTCAGCATGGCTTTGTGAGAGGGACATCATGCGTAACAAATTTATTAGAATTTTCAAAAATGTGATCAGGTGTGTGGATAAGAGGAGTGCAGTTGATGTAGTTTATATGGATTGAGAAGGATGAAGCACATGGAATTCAGGGAAACATTGCGAGATGGATCAAAAGCTGACTTAGTAATAGGACACAAAGGGTAATGGTAGAAGGTTATTTGAGTGACTGGAGGCAGCTGTCCAGTGGTGTGTCACAAGGTTGAATACTGAGACCTTTATTGTTTGTTATATACATACATGATATAGATGAAAATGTGGGTGGAATGTTAAGCAAACTTGTAAATTGCACCAAGATTTGTAGGCTGATTAATAGTAAAGAAAATGGTCATAGGTTAAAGGAAGATACAGATGAGTTGGTCAGATGGGCAGAATAGTGGTAGATGGTAGTTAAGCCCGCATAATGCCTGATGATGTGGGATAAATATGTGAGGTGATGGGGATAGGAACTGGGTGGGATTGTTGTCAGTGCAAAGTACACAGTAGGATTTCTATGGGGTTTCTGTGCTCAAGAGTTTGGTCAAAACGATATGTTTTAGGAAGTGCCTTTAAATGAGGAAAGAGAGGCAGAGATGTGTAGGGAAGGAATTCCAGAGCTTGGGGCTGAAGACAACTGAAGGTACAGCCACCATTGACATTCAAACCTGGTTTAAGGTGCCTAAGGAACAAGAATTATTACAGTGCCAATCTGAGGTTAGGCAAACATCTGCATTCATCAAAATGAATTCTCCTCAGAGATCTGGCACAAAGGCTAATAATACAGCAAGCATTCAGTCAAGTGTAAATCACATTTACTTTGTAATCAATTATTTAACTTTGGCAAATGTACTCGGAGATTCTGAATGTTTGTAGTTAACCACTTGCATGCAAGCAAAATCAGTCAAATAATTGGGCATGCAGTGATCTTCCAGTCGTGCAAATTTTGACTCATATATTTTGGTAGTGATCCAAACCAAAAGCAATGTTTCTTTTTTGCATGGACTCCCGAATGAAACAATTTGTCCTCTGAAACCCCAAGCTTTAATCTGTTGTTTGCAATAATGATTAGTAGATCAAAGTATTAATATTTCAGGTCGTTGAAATCTGCTTATCAGAACATGCAGTAGCTCAGTATGTTCTTGTCCCTGTTTGGCCAATGTGAGCTGCTGTTCAAATTCTACCATGGTTACAATAGCAGACTGTTTATACTCACATACAGGAAACAACGAGAAGAAAACAGGATTTGGATGGCTCCGGCTTAACAAACCCAAGAATTCTAGGAAGTTTTTGCACTTTAAAGTGGCCTTGTGGCCCATTAGATGTCTGTAACCCATAAGGTCAAATTATACCTTGTTACTACAGAAACATTTCAGAAGGAATGCAGACGTTCACATTTAAAAGGGTATATGCAGGCTCTAAGTTAGTGCTTCAGTAACAAAACATTTCATTAACACTGTACCACAATGAACAGATGTGATATTATGCATTGTACATTAGTGAGTTTTTTGTAAGTATTTATGAAAATTATGGCCGTGATTCTCCCATTGCGACCCACAACTTTTCTGTCAGGTCGGGCTGGGAGATGCGCGAGTCGGCCATTTCACGTGTTCTCCAACAGCTTTTACAACCCGCGTGCATCTCCTAGCTGGAGAAAAATGGCACCACTGGGAACCCACAGAAAACAGGCGGGCCGCTGATTAGCATGAGGTTACATACCTTTGCATGCAATTACCAGAATCCACACAGCAATCTCCGCGAAGGTCTGTGTCTCCCACCTCTTAGGTATGATGTAATTTTGGCCTGAATCAGAATAGGTATTTAAAAGTCACAACCTGGCCTGGCAGCCTTGAACTGGCTGAGGAGGTATGTGCTGTAGCAGGCAGGTCCTGGAGATGCCTGGTGGCCTTCCTCCTGCTACCTTCAGGTGTTGGCCTATAGACCAAGGATATCTGTGGGGTGGTGGCTTCTAGAAGATAAGAACTAGGAGCAGAAGTAGACCATTTGGCACCTCGAGCCCAATGAAGATCAGCCATTCAACAAGATCATGGCTGATTTTTCGTGGACTCAGTTCCATAACTCTTAATTCCTTTACTGTTCAAAAATTTATCCTCGCCTTAAAAACATTCAATGAGGTAGCTTCAACTGCTTCACTGGACATGGAATTCCACAGATTCATAACCCTTTATGTGAAGAAGTTCCTCCTCAACTCAGTCCTAAATCTGCTCCCCCTTATTTTGAGGCCATGCCCGCTAGTTCTAATTTCACCTGCCAATGGAAACAACTTCCCTGCTTTTATTCTATCTATTCCTTTCATAATCTTATATGTTTCTATAAGATCTCCCTTCATTCTCCTGAATTCCAATGAGTATAGCTCCAGTCTACTTAGTTTCTCTTCATAAGCCAACCCTCTCATCTCCGGAGTCAACCTAGTGAATCTCTGCTGCACCCTCTCCAGTGCCAGTATATCCTTTTTCAAGTAAGGAAACCAAAACTGTACACAGTAGTCCAGGTGTGGCCTCACCAGCACCTTATACAGCTGCAACATAACCTCACTGTTTTTGAACTCCACCTCTCCAGCAATGAAGGACAAAATTCCATTTGCCTTCTTAATTACCTGCTGCACTTGCAAACCAGCTCCTTGTGATTCTTGCACAAGGACACCCAGGTCCCTCTGCACAACAGCATGCTGCAATTTTTAGCATTTAAATAATAGTCGATTTTGCTGTTATTCCTACCAAATTGGATGACCTCACGTTTACTACATTGTACTCCCTCTGCCAGACCCTTGCCCACTCACTTAGACTTTTTGCAGACTTTCAGCGTCCTCTGCACACTTTGCTCTGCCAGCCATCTCAGTGTCATTTGCAAATTTTGACACACTATACTTGGTCCCCGACTCCAAATCATCTGTGTAAATCATAAACAATTGCGGTCTCAACACTGATCCCTGAGGTCACTGATCGCTAACCAGAAAGACACCCATTTACCCCCAACTCTTTGCTTTCTGTTAGTTAACCAATCCTTTATCCATGCTAATACATTACCCATAACACTGTGCACCTATATCTTATGCAGCCTTTGGTGCAGCACCTTGTCAAATGCCTTCTGGAAATCCAGTTACATTTATTTCCTCGCAGCTGTCTGGGTGAGATTCCATTAGGTAGTCCCACTGCCCCCCGATCTCCTCAAAGCAGCACAAAAGCGCACTGTGGGAAGTAGCCTCAAGGACTACTGCTTCCCCCCTCTTCCAAGCAGCGCTGAAGTGCACTGTGGGAAGCAGCCTCGGGGGCTACCGCTCATCCTCCCCCTCCACAGCACTTTGCAATGGCATTGTTTTGCTGTGAGTTGTGGTCAGGGATTCTACTAAGTGTTGGAGTTCCAGGGTAGGGGTGGAGTGTACCATGTGCTGACTGAGGCCTAACCAGGCCGGAGTGCAGAGGTTTAGACATGGATTGCGTGGAATTTGCTGTGCAAACCACACAACCTCATTCTGCACAATCTCAAACAGACCATTGTCCGCAGCAAACTACCCAGCCTTCAGGAGAACAGTGACCACAACACCACACAACCCTGCCACAGCAACCTCTGCAAGACATCTGGATCATCGACACAGATACCATCATCTCACGTGAGAACACCATCCACCAGGTACACAGTACATACTCTTGCAACTCGGCCAATATTGTCTACCTGATACACTGCAGGAAAGGATGTCCCAAGGCATGGTACACTGGGGAGACCATGCAGATGCTGCAACAATGAATGAACACTGCTCGACAATCACCAGGCAAGAGTGTTCTCTTCCTGTTGGCAAATACTTCAGCAGTCACGGGCATTCGGCCTCTGATCTTCGGATAAGCATTCTCAAAGGCAGCCTTCATAACACACAACAGCGCAGAGTCGCTGAGCAGAGACTGATAGCCAAGTTCTGCACACATGAGGACGGCCTCAATCGGGATATTGGGTTCATGTCACACTATTTGTAACTCCCATGACTTGCCTGGGCTTGTAAAATCTCACTTACTGTCCTGTCTGGACACAATACACATCTTTTTAACCTGCGCTTAATGCTATCTCCACTCATATTGTCTGCACCTTTAGGACTTGATTAGCTGTGAAGACTCACATTCTAATCAGTATTCTGTAAACTGAATGTGTGCCTTTATATGCCCTGTTTGTGATCAGAGCTCCCCACTCACCTGACTTAGGGGCAGAGCTCCGAAAGCCGGTGGTGTTTGCTACAGATAAACTTGTTGGACTTTAACCAAGTATTGTGAGACTTCTTATTGTGTGAAGTTGCCAGCTCCCACAAGCAGGGATGCTGGCGCAAGTGAGGGATTGCGGTGGTGCTGGTTCTTTGCAACCAATGATAATAATCCGTCATTCTCTGCTTTTCCAAACCCCACTGTGTAGATGGATCTCGGCTTGCTCGATCTGGAGCTGGCCATTTGGTGGCAGCAGGGGCGGAGGAGCAGGCGGTGGCTCAGGAAGTGGCAAGCATGAGAGACCACTGCAAGAGCAGCCACCACCAGACCCTCAGGAAGGAGGGCAGCAGACTGTCGCTGAGGACCAGGAAGTGGGTGAACAGGCTCCAGAGAGGATGCACAGAAGGCGGAGGGTGCCAAGGCCAAGGATGTACAGGCCCTGCACTTACTTCGAGGCCCTCTTGGAGGAGATGTGCTGTCACCGGCTACACTTGTCCAAGATCACAGTGCAACACATTTGTGAAGTGCTTTCACGCCTGGTACCGCAGGGGAGCAGCAGCCACCTGCTCCCTGCGGATGTGAAGGTGATGGCAGCCCTCTTTTTATATGCCTCCAGGTCACCCCAGGCTCCCAGTGGCAAACTAGCTGGGATCTCCCAGGCCTCCATGCACAGAGTTGTGCGGTAGGTCACAGATGCCCTGTATGCCTGGGCAGGGCAGTTCATTAATTTTGATGTGGGCCATGCACAGCAGGAGGCGCAGGCTCACAGCTTCGTATTTTTGGCTGGGATTCTGAATGTGCAGTGTGCAGTGGATGGAACGCACATCGCCTTGCGGGTCCCCCATGCAGGATGGCAGCAATTTTTGAACCAGAAGGGGTTCCATTCTTTGAACATCCAAATTATCTCCAGCCATCTGCTGAAGATCATGCAGGTCGATGCACGCCACCCTGGAAGTGTCCATGACAGCTTTGTGATCCAGCAGTCGGACATCCCTGGGCTCTTTGAAGACCAGCCCAGGCTCCCGGGATGACTACTGGGTGACAAGGGTTACCCACTAAAGTCATGGCTGATGACGCCCGTGTGGAGGCCACAGACCAAAGTGGAAACCCACCACAATGAGGCTCATGCAGCCAACCGCACCATCATTGAGCGATGCATCGGCCTGCTAAAGATGCGGTTCTGCTGCTTGGACTGCTTTGGAGGACCCTCCAGTATGACCCTGTGCTTGTTTCCCGCATCATTATCATTTGCTGAGCTCTACACAATATTGCCCAGCAGCGGGGATTCCGGCTAGAGCAGGAGGAGGAGGAGCAGTGAGGGGGCAAGGTGGGCACCCCACCATAAGAAGAGCTGGAGGAAAGACGGCGGGCAGCAATGGCAGATGTCTGACAAGGAAGGACAGCGAGGGACACCTTGATTGCAGCAGGCCTCACCTAGCTGGTGCTGTGCAGTGAGTGGGGTGCTACCAACACACATCCACCACACCCAGGAGCAAGTGCAGCCCCTCCAATCAACCTGGGCCCTCAAATCACCACATCACCCTTCCCCTGCTTCTGTCATCCCACCACCCTAACCCCCAGAAACATCCAACTCTATTAATATGCCTGGGCTGGCAATGGTTGCAAGTCTTGGTTGAAGGCTGGAGGAGGATGACGACTTGCTGTTGTGTACTCTGGGATCCTGCCCCTGGTGCAATTCAAGTCTGACTCCTACCTGTACTCCGAATGCACACTGCCAACCCTGGCCCACCTACTGTAAGGGTTGGAGACACACGTTTTTTGGCCAGGGGAGGGGGGCACTTGCACCAAGGGCTGGTGAATGTTGGGGAAGTCAGGGCAGGCACTCTGAAACATGGGCTGAGTCAGCAAGGCTCAACAGACAGTCTATGTTTGGAGTCGGGAACTCTGAGCTGTGGCGGGATGGGGGTGGGAAAGAAAATCAGAAACATATTAGTCACAGCATGATGTGAAATTAACAGTTTATTGTGTTCTTAACCTAAATGATTACCGAACCCTAAATAATGCTGACCTTCAGCTGTGCCCTCTAGTGAACTACAACTTTCTAACTTTGTGCTGAGTACTACTTCTTCTAAATGCTACCCCATGTGCCCCCTGGATGCTGGAAACACACTTGCCCGAGACCCATAGTGTCTCCAGGATGACCTGGACCTACCACCCATGAGGACAGACCCCTGAGCCAGATTTTCTACTGTGGTCACCTCCCTTGCAGTATTGGCTTGGGTCTCATGCTGTGTTGGCACCACCTCCTGCAACAGCACCCTGTTTGACTCCCCTAAACAGCCTTGCAGTCACAGCATGGTTGCTGACAGCCCTTCCACAACTCCCCGGGTTTCCTGATGCATCTCCACCAGCTTTGGGAGGAACAAACCCAGAGACCCAGCAGCTGGCTTGGCGACAGCTGAATCCTGGCCTCCAGCAGACCTCTGTGTGCCCAAGCCCTCGGATGTGCCCACCTCCACCCAATGTGCATTCACGGCTATGATGTACTCATCAGATCGTGACCCAGAAACCTCAACACTGAAGGTACCCACTATGGTGATTGTCCCTGTGTTGGTGGGTTGTGTGATACATACTGGTGACACTTCAGTGGTGCTGCCCTCGGAGGATTTCTCATTGCCTCCCTCTGAGGTGTCATCCAGCAGCAACACCGAATGGCCAGGCTCTTCTGGGTCCAGAGCTGGGAAAAAGCACACACATTAGGGGGGAGGGAGATAAACATTCATTGCAGCATCACACTTAGAGGAGGAGCAAGGTTGAGGCAGTGCTTCTGCTCACTTGCATGCTGTATGCTGACCTGGCTGTCGGTGACCATTTGGGATGGCCCATCACCCCCTGCCAGCACCATGGCATGCTCCTCCATGCTACACAGCTGCTGCAGCTCAGGCATATCACCACCAGTCTGTGTCATCTCCCGTGTGTTGCGGATTTTCTTTTCCTGTAGGAACATAAGGTGAATGGCAAGCATTAACATATTGCATAGCATGGTGTACAATGCATGCCTGTGTCTTGGGCGTTGTGCTGACAGTTTTGGGTGCTCGTTGAGAGGTGGAGGGAACGGGGTTAGATTCTGTTCCTGGGGGAAGAGTCACTTGTTGCATGCCCTTCAGGTGTCTAAGCAGAGCTGGAGATCCATGCCAAACATGTGTGCAGTTCCAAGAGGGATGCTCACTCACCCTTGCTGCTTGCAGAAGTTCATACTTTTTTTGCAACACTGTCTGTCAGAGCGCGGTGTCAGGCTCCTGGCATTCACCACTTCTGCCACCTCCTCCCACAATCCTGTGGCAGATGCACCCCTTGGGTTAGGGCCCAGGTCAGGGAACAGACGATCATGCTTCTCCTCCGCCTCATCTAGCAGGTGCTCCTCGTCTGCCTCTGATAATCTGGGAGCCAGTTTCCATGCAGCCATCTTTGTGGTGTGACTAGCTGTGTGTCCATTCCTGCAGCTTATATACAGCTTTGGCTTATTAGCGGAGTGCAGGTTCAATGTGTCTAGCTAGTCAAGGGCCCGTTGGCAGCAAATGTTTTTGAGAGATTTC
The DNA here is from genome assembly GCF_965287045.1 of Carcharhinus amblyrhynchos. Lineage (NCBI taxonomy): Eukaryota > Metazoa > Chordata > Chondrichthyes > Carcharhiniformes > Carcharhinidae > Carcharhinus > Carcharhinus amblyrhynchos. The sequence continues at coordinate 39,158,609 of NC_137325.1, forward strand.
GAAGGATGCATTCACCCCTCGGGGTGATGATTGGCTGCCATTCAATAGGCTGCTGTGTCCAAGGGGAGGTGCAATACTCAGGGCCCCAGGGCTCTGAATCAATTAGCTGCTTGTCCGGGGTGGGGGGGTGGGTGCAATACTGAAGGCTCCCATTCAAGAGAGGGAATGACCACAAGCTGGGATTGTGCATGTCAACATAACGCTAGTTCTCTGTAGGGCAGCAGAGAGGACGGTATGTTCAAGGGATGGAGGGATTGCATACTGCATTATCCAGATCCATGGGGGCATGAGGTGAGCAGGCAGCCATGTATGGGGAGAGATATTGAAGTGGGGGGAGTGGGTATGTGGCCAGCAATGGGGCCAGCGATGTCTGTGGGGTTTGGATGGCAGTGATCTGGATGCTGCGAGGTCTTTTCTGTGATCTTCCAGCATTGTGCATATGCACGGATTCCCGCTCATCCCACCGATTTCAGGCCTTGCCCCCCCAAGCATTTAATGATATTCACAACTGGGACCTCTGCAGTGCACAGAGTGCGAAGATTCAGGTGAGAAGCTGAACTGAGAAAACAATTGGGATTTAGAATAGTTCTCCCACCAATTCAGCACTTCTGGGAGAATTGCGGCCCATATTTCTAAAATTCTATAATGCTGAATTATGTTCATGGACGTACCTGTTATGATGTAAGTTGAAGGTATGGTTGTCAGGTTTCACACAGCTTGTTTACTGAAACTTCACAAGAGACATGGATTCACAAGAGATTTTCATGTCACTCCGCTCGGGCACAAAACATCACGTGGACACAGAGCATATGGAGAATTGGGCAGGGGAGCTAATTCCTGTAATAGAGCTGTCTCACATTTCTTCAATTAATACAAATTGGTGGAAAAAAGGATGCCAACTCCCATATCCGATTATTCCATGCCACTGTACGTTGTGCCCAGGCAATCCAATACGCCCAATTGCATTAACAGGAAAATCAGCCCATGTCTCTTGGCTATTAAGACTTCCTCACCCTTTCTGAATATAAAATGATTTTGATGCTGCATTCATTTTTTATTGTCTGATTGTAGAGTAGAACATAGAACTTAGAACATTACAGCACAGTACGGGCCATTCGACCCTTGATGTTGCACCGACCTGTGAAACCAATCTAAAGCCCATCTAACCTACACTATTCCAATATCATCCACATGCTTATCCAATGATCCTTTAAATGTCCTTAATGTTGATGGGTCCACTACTGTTGCAGGAAGGGCATTTCATATCCTTACTACTCTCCGAGAAAAGAACCTACATTTGACATCTGTTCTATATCTATCACCCTTCAATTTAAAGCTATGTCCTCTCATACTAGCCATCACCATCTGAGAAAAAAGGTTCACACTGTCCACCCTATCAAATCCTCTGATCATCTTGTATGCCTCTATTAAGTCACCTCTTAACCTCCTTCTCTCTAACGAAAACAACCTCAAGTCACTCAGCCTTTCCTCATAAGACCTTCCCACCATACTAGACAACATCCTGGTAAATCTCCTCTGCACCCTTTCCAATGCTTTCACATCCTTCCTATAATGCATCAGAAATTCACGCAATACTCCAAGTGCGGCCGCACCAGAATTTTATACAGCTGCAACATAACACCATGGCTCCAAAACTCAATCCCTCCACCAATAAAAACTAACACACTGTATGCCTCCTTAACAACTCTATCAATCTGGGTGCCAACTTTCAGGGATCTATGCACGTGCGTCACTTCACACTACTCCATATTAAACTCCATTTGTCAATTCTCAGTTCTGCTCTGCAGCTTACCCATAGAACATAGAACATTACAGCGCAGAACAGGCCCTTCGGCCCACGATGTTGCGCCGACCAGTAAAAAAACAATGACCCACTAACCTAAACCAATCCCTTTTCGTCCATAAACCTATCCACGGATCTCTTAAACGCCCCCAAACTAGGCGCATTTACAACCGCAGCAGGCAGGGCATTCCAATCCCTCACCACCCTCTGGGTAAAGAACCTACCCCTGACATCCGTCCTATAACTACCCCCCCTTAATTTAAAGCCATGCCCCCTCGTGCTAGCTTTCTCCATCCGAGGAAAAAGGCTATCACTGTCCACCCTATCTAAACCTCTAATCATCTTATATGTTTCAATAAGATCCCCTCTTAGCCGCCTTCTTTCCAGCGAAAACAACCCCAAATCTCTCAGTCTCTCCTCATAGGACCTCCCCTCCACACCAGGCAACATCCTGGTAAACCTCCTCTGCACCCTCTCCAATGCCTCCACATCCTTCCTGTAATGTGGGGACCAGAACTGCACACAGTACTCCAAGTGCGGCCGCACCAGAGTTGTGTACAGTTGCAACATGACGCTGCGACTCCTAAATTCAATCCCCCTACCAATAAACGCCAAGACACCGTATGCCTTCTTAACAACCCTATCTACTTGATTCCCAACTTTCAGGGATCTATGTACACATACACCTAGATCCCTCTGTTCATCCACACTATTCAAAGTCCTCCCGTTAGCCCTATACTCAACACATCTGTTATTCCTACCAAAGTGAATTACCTCACACTTCTCCGCATTAAACTCCATCCGCCACCTCTCGGCCCAGCTCTGCAACCTGTCCAAGTCTTCCTGCAAACTATGACACCCTTCCTCACAATCTACCACACCTCCGACTTTGGTGTCATCAGCAAATTTACTAATCCACCCAACTATACCCTCATCCAGATCATTAATAAAAATTACAAACAGCAGTGGCCCCAAAACAGATCCCTGAGGCACACCACTCGTAACCGAACTCCATGTCCCTCTGTAACCTGCAACATCCTTCCACACTGTCCACAACTCCACCGACTTTAGTGTCATCCATAAATTTACTAACCCATCCTTCCATGCCCTTATCCAGGTCATTTATAAAAATGATAAACAGCAGTGGCCCCAAAACAGATCTTTGCGGTACACCACTAGTAACTGTACTCCAGGATGAACATTTCCCATCAACCATCACCCTCTGTCTTCTTTCAGCTAGCCAATTTCTGATCCATACCACAATAGCACCCTCAATCCCATGCCTCCGTATTTTCTGTAATAGCCTACCTTATCAAACACTTTATTGAAATCCATATACACCTTATCAACTGCTTTATCCTCATCCACTCCTTTGGTCACCTTCTCAAAGGACTCAATAAGGTTTGTGAGGCATGACCTACCTTCACAAAATCATATTGACTATCCCTAATCAATTTGTTCCTTTCTACATGATAATAAATCCTATTTCTTATAATTCTTTCCAAAACTTAGCCCACAACAGAAGTAAGGCTCACTGGTCTAGAATTACCAGGCTTGTCTCTACTCCCCTTCTTGAACAAGGGGACAACATTTGTTATCCTCCAATCTTCTGGCACTATTCCTATAGACAATGACGACATAAAGATCAAATCCAAAGGTTCTGCAATCTCCTCCCCAGCTTCCCAGAGAATCTGAGGATAAATCTCATCTGGCCCAGGGCATATTATATTTTCACACTTTCCAAAATCTTCTTATGAACCTCAATTCTGTCTAGTCTAATAGCCTGTATCTCAGTATTAGCCTGTATCTCAGTATTCTCTTCGACAACATTGTCTTTTTCCTGTGTGAATACTGACGAAAAATATTCATTTATTGCCTCTCCTATCTCTTCAGACTCTACGCACAACTTCTCACTACTGTCTTTGACTGGCCCTAATCTTACCCTAGTCATCCTTTTATTCCTGACATACCTATAGAAAGTTTTAGGGTTTTCCTTAATCCTACCTGCCAAGAACTTCTCATGACCCCTCCTGGCTCTTCTTAGCTCTCTCTTTAGGTCCTTCCTGGTTGACTTGTAACTCTCAAGTGCCCTAACTGAGCCTTCACGTCTCATCTTGACATAAGTCTCCTTCTTCCTCTTCACAAGTGATTCAACTTCTTTTGTAAACCATGGTTCCCTCACTCGACCACTTCCTCTCTGTCTGACAGGTACATACTCCTCAAGGACACGCAGTAGTTATTCCTTGAACAAGCTCTACATTTTAATTGTTCCCATCCCCTGCAGATTTCTTCCCCATCCTATGCATCCTAAATCTCACCTAATTGCATCATAATTTCCTTTCCCCCAGCTATAACTCTTGGCCTGCAGTACATACCTATCCCTTTCCATCGCTAAAGTAAATGTAACCAAATTGTCGTCACTATCATCAAAGTGCTCACTTACCTCCAAACCTAACACCTGGCCTGGTTCAGGTACCTAGTACCAAATCCAACGTGGCCTCGCCTCTTGTTGGTCTATCTACATACTGTGTCAGGAAACCCTCCTGCACACATTGGACAAAAACTGACCCATCTAAAGAACTCGCACTATAGCGTTTCCAGTCAATATTTGTACAGTTAAAGCCCCCAAACAACTACCCTGTTACTTTCGCTCCTATCCAGAATCATCTTTGCAATCCTTTCCTCTATATCTCTGGAACTTTTCGGAGACCTATAGAAAAGTCCCAATAGGGTGACCTCTCCTTTCCTGTTTCTAACCTCAGCCCATACTACCTCAGTAGACGAGTCCTCATCAAACGTCCTTTCTCCCACCGTAATACTGTCCTTGACAAACAATGCCACACCTCTCCCTCTTTTACTACCTTCCCTGATCTTACTGAAACATCTAAACCCCGGAACCTGCAACAACCATTCCTGTCCCTGCACAATCCATGTCTCCGAAATGGCCACATCATCGAAGTCCCAAATAACAACCCACGCTGCAAGTTCACCCACCTTATTCCAGGTGTTCCTGCAACCGATGGCTTACCCCTGGTAAGTCGTCCTCCCCAACAGTATCCAAAACAGCATATACTTGTTTTACAGAGGAACAGCCACAGGGGATCGCTGCACTGACTGCTTCTTACTCCTTCTAACAGTCTCCCAAGAATCCTCATTCCTAGGAGTATGAACCTCTCTGTAGCTTTTATAGAACATAGAACATTACAGCGCAGAACAGGCCCTTCGGCCCACGATGTTGCGCCGACCAGTTAAATTATCTATTACTGTCTCTGCCTCCTGAGTAACTTGGGATAACTTGCCTGTGTTAAAGGAAAATGTAAATTGTCGTTTATTTATAGATTTTTCACAAGTTAGTTGTGTTGTGGTTGTGTCAAGCAAGTTTATTAAATTGAAAGATTAGTCACCTAATTCTAAAAAAGCACACAATAACATCTATTAGATGGACATTGGTCGAAATTCACGTGTGAACGATTTGCTTTGATACCTGATTCTCAGTATTGCTGCCATCAGCATACTCCCTCCACAAAAACCTATCATCTTTCTTCACCTCTCTCCACCAAGCTTCCAGGCATGCCTCCTAATCTTGTCCATCATAGCTGGTTGTCCATTCCCTTATCAACTTCTATTTATTATTGTTGATCTTCTCTACAAAGTGCCCTATAATTCTTCTCATATTAAAATATGGTGGGTTTTTTGCAACACTTTTTACATTAAATAAATATTCTTTTTCTGTTGCTTCTGCCTCTACACCCACTTCATTGACCAACCTTGCCAAAATTGAATGAGAGAAACTTTCTGTTCATCCATTATCAAATGTCAGATATGGAATTTGATAATTTAGAGACAGTGAAGGGTTCATGTGGGGCTGGATATCATCGGCGCGTGTATGGACCTGGCATGTTTTCAATGATGTCACTGAAGGACAGCAAGTAGATAAGAAATAGGATTGCTCCAAGAATAAATCCTTGGGAGACATCAGAAATAACTGTGTGAGAATGGTAAGATAAGCCATTGAAGGTATCTTTCATAATATTTAGATAAATAGGAATGAAAGCAGGCAATTGCAGTCCTAACCAGGTGGGTGACAGTCGAGGGGCATTGGAGGAAGGAGGTGTGATCAACAGTGCCAAAGGCTGCAAACACATCGAGAAGGTTGAGCAGGAATAGCTTGTCTCAGTGGGAAATATTAGATGTCATTTGTGATTTGATAAGAGCAATTTCAGTACTGTGGCAAGGGCCTGATTGCAGTAATTTAAATATAGCCTAAATTAAAAATAGAGTGTCTGGAAAGATGGGCATGAATTTGAGAGGAAGCAACACATTCAGGGTCATAGATTTAAAATCATTGGTAAAATATCTTGAGATGGGAATTAAAAAAAGCATTGACTCAAAATTATGAGGATTTGGAATACTCCATCTGACAAGGTGTGAAATTTGATCCCACAACTATTTTTAAAAGGGAATTGGATAGGCTGAAAAACCTGTCAGGATATGGACAAAATGCAGGGACATGGAACTAACCATGGTTGCTGTTTGAAAGAAGTAGTATAGGCAGGATGAACCAAATGGCCTTCTCTATATTATTAAATTTCTATGATTCTGGTTTGTTCTTCTATATTCATTTTTTTGAAACTACTGGCCAAATTCTTTACATTTGTGACTGCAAACTGAATCCATTTCATATGAGCTAATTGTCTGCACCCGTGCGGGTACATTCTCAGGGAGGTTTCCAGAGGCCATGCTAGAATTAGCTGTACTTTTCAGCTCATCAGCAAAGTACATGCAGCCACTCAAACACAGTAAAGCTTCATAGAGTTTCTATCAATCAAACTGTGGTTTTGTATTAACTTTTGCCTAGGAATGCAGACCACCTCTTACTCTTAATGTCTTTAACACCTATTTAGTCACGAGCTTAGCAATTCAAAGAATTTAGGAACCTTTTGGACAGAATCAGTTCTAAGAATGTTATGGAACTGGCAACCTTGAAAATTACTTTGCCACGTCACAGTCCCTGCTAGGGAGGTTTATACTGCTGTACGTTCCACATCCTAATGCCACATTTCAAATGTATCCAGCAAGACAAAGAACAAAGAAAATTACAGCTCAAGAACAGGCCCTTTGGCCCTCCAAGCCTGTACCGACCATGCAGCCCGATTGAACTAAAACCCCCTACCCTTCCAGGGACCGTATCCCTCTATTACCATCCTATTCATGTATTTGTCAAGACGCCCCTAAATGTCACTATTGTATCTGCTTCCACTACCTCACCCGGTGGCGAGTTCCTGGCACCCACCACCCTCTGTGTAAAAAAACTTGCCTCCTTTAAAACTTGCCCCTCGCATCTTAAACCTATGCTCCCTAGTAATTGCCTCTTCCACTCTAGGAAAAAGCTTCTGACTATCCGCTCTGTTTATGCCCCTCATAATCTTGTAGACTTCCATTAGGTCACCCCTCAAACTCAGTCATTCCAGTGAGAACAAACCAAGTTTCTCCAACCTCTCCTCATAGCTGATGCCTTCCATACCAGGCAACGTCCTGGTAATCTTTTCTGTACCCTCTCCAAAGCTTCCACATCCTTCTGGTAGTGTGACGACCAGAATTGAACACTATATTCCAGGTGTGACCTAACTAAGGGACTATAAAGCTGAAAAAGGCTTGCCAATCTTTAAACTCAATGCCCTAGCTGATGAAGACAAGCATACCATATGCCCATATGCCTTCTTGACTACCTTCTCCACCTGTATTGCCACTTTCAGTGTACCTGTACACTCAGATCCCTCTGCATATTAATACTCTTAAGGGTTCTGCCATTTACAGTACATGTTTTCATATATACTATATATGTTTTCAGACATTTGTTCATTGTGGACCAGAAGTTCTGCAGTACTCCCCCAGAGTCCTAATGGCTGCAACTCCTACAGCATAAGCTCACAATGTGAGTAACCACATTCCAGGACATACAAGGCTCTATCATTGCCATTTATTCATTTCTAAATAAGGACACCACCAGTGATGCAGCCATGGTTGGGCCAATGCAACATGGTGACACAGTAGTTGGCACAGCTGCCTCACAGTGCCAGGGACTGGATTCAATCCTGACCTTGTGTGACTGTCTGTGTGAAATGTGCATATTCTCCCACTGTGTGCGTGGGTTTTCTCCAGGTGTTCCGGTTTCCTCCCACTGTCCAAAGATATGCAGGCTCGGTGGATTGGCCATGCCAAATTGCCCTTTAGTGTACAAAGATGTTTAGGCAAGGTGGAATATTTATGGTAAATATGCGGGATTATGGGGATAGGACATGGGAGGGAGTGGGTCTGTTGGGATGCTGTTTTGGAGTATTGGTGCAGATTTGATGGACTGAATGGCCCCCTTCTGCACTGCAGGCTTTCCATGGTTCTTACTGATGTAGTGGTCTAAGTTTGCTAGTCTCTTGCTGCTCAGGCCTTTGCTCCTCATGGCCCTGTGCCAATTTGCCAGACAGGGGTTCACCACTTCCATACAGACCATTCAAATTTTCCACTGGCGGGGCAATTAATTTGGAAGAGAATGTAATTCTGGCAAGTTGACATTTTAATGATCATTCGGGATACAAATGAATTCAAATGTAGTTCCCAAGAGATCAGTAGGAAACTCGATCTGCCTTTAACCCGATATCAAATTTAGAAGAACAAAGTTCCAAACTAATTCCTGCCGACAGGGAACTGACTTCATCATTACACCAAATTTATTGCTTTGCCCACAATGTTTCCCGCCTCTGGCTGAAGCAGAAAATTTTGTTTCACTGAAACCTTTGAGCTTTTACACAAAGCCTGTTAAGGAAAAAATAAATTCTTTTAATAACTCTGTGAGTCGCATAAGCTTTGAAAGTCATGTCCTACGTTATAGCAGCTGTGTTTAGGATTGGGATTTGCATGTCATATCACCATGTATTTGTTTTTAATCAGTGTGTTCAAATCATTGTTGGACTATGGCTCACGTCCAAAGCCTTCATTTGTAGAATGCCATATGCATGAGGTATGTGGCTGATTGCACCAGAAAGGAATGTACCAGTACAAATCTAGCTGAAGGCATTTGAATCATATCCATTAGTTTGTGTTGACCAAGAGTTAGTGTCTACAAAGTTGGAAGGAGTACTTCAAGGATCTCCTTAACTGAGTCTCAGTCCATGACATAAGTGCCCTTGACCAAGTCCCAAAGCATGTTACCCACCACCACCTCAGCACAATCCCAGCCCCATATAAACTTGAAAAGACCATCCGACAGCTATGAACCAATAAGACCATCAGCACAGATGGAATCCACACCAAAATAGTAAAATATGGCGAAGAAGTATTCTTAGCACAAATGCATGCCACATTTCCCTCATCTAGAAGAATGATAGCATATCTGGGAATCTCTGAAACATTGCAAATGTGACCATATTCAAAAAAAAAGACATAACTGACTGTAGTAACTATTGAAGGCTATCTGCTCTGTCCACTATTGAGAAGGTCATTGCAAGGGTCCCAGATTACTTTTTCCTTGTGGCTGAAGAGCTCCTCCTGAGTCATATTGCAAATTCCAACCATCAAAAGTCACATTGGACATGATCTTCACAGCAAGACAAGTCCAAAAAAGATGTAGAGAATATCAACAACCTTTCTTTAACATCACAAAGGCCTTTGATTCTATCAGCCAGAGGACAATAGAGCACCTTCCTCAAAGTAGGAGGACTTTAATTAATTAGACAGAGACAGTGGCAGGATAAAAGGCATACAAACTAGAAGCAGGAGTAGGCCATTTGGCCCTTTGAGCCTGCTCCTCCATTCATCTTGATCATGGCTGATTATCCCAACTTTGTATCATCTGCAAATTTGGAGATAATACATTCAGTTCTCTGTTCCAAATCATTAATATATAATGCCAACAGTTGGGGTCCTCGCACAGATCACTGTGGAACCCCACTAGTTACTGACTGCCAATCAGAAAAAGACCCATTTATGCCACCACTTTGCTTCTTATCTACTAACCAGTTTTCTGCCCATCTCAATCCCATGTGCTTTAAGTTTACATTGTGGTCTACTGTATAAGGTCTTGTCGAAAGCTTTCTGAAAGTCTAAATAAACTAAACCCTCTGGTTCTCCTTGGTCAACTGTACTAGTTGGGGGAGGCACAATAGCATCATGGTTAGCGTTCACAGCTCCAAGGACCTAGGTTCGATTCCTGGCTCGGGTCACTATCTTGCGGAATTTGCACATTGTCCCCATGTCTGTGTGGGTTTCCTCAAGGTGCCCTGGTTTCTTCCCACAGTCCAAAGATGTGTGGGTTAGGTGGACTGGCCAAACTAAATTGCCTCTTAGTGTCCCAGGATGCGTAGGTTAGAGGAATTGGAGATAGTCAGCATGGTTTTGTGGAGGGTAGGTCGTGCCTTACTAACCTTACTGAGTTTTTTGAGAAAGTGACCAAAGAGGTCGATGGGGGTAAGGCAGTTGACGTGGTATATATGGACTTTAGTAAGGCGTTTGATAACGTTCACCATGGAAGGCTTCTGCAGAAATTGCAGATGTATGGGATTGAGGGTGATTTAGGTAATTGGATCAGGAATTGGCTGGTGGATAGGAGACAGAGGGTGGTGGTTGATGGTAAGTATTCGTCATGGAGTTCAGTTACGAGTGGTGTGCCTCAGGGATCTGTTTTGGGGCCACTGCTGTTTGTAATTTTTATAAATGATCTGGATGAGGGTATAGTTGGGTGGATTAGTAAATTTGCTGATGACCCCAAAGTCGGAGGTGTGGTAGATAGTGAGGAAGGGTGTCTTAGTTTACAGGGGGACTTGGACAAGTTGCAGAGCTGGGCCGAGAGGTGGCGGATGGAGTTTAATGTGGAAAAGTGTGAGGTAATTCACTTTGGTAGGAGTAACAGATGTGTGGAGTATAGGGCTAACGGTAGGACTCTGAATAGTGTGGATGAACAGAGGGATCTAGGTGTATGTGTACATAGATCTCTGAAAGTTGGGAATCAAGTAGATAGGGTTGTTAGGAAGGCATACGGTGTCTTGGCGTTTATTGGTAGGGGGATTCAATTTAGGAGCCGCAGCGTCATGTTGCAACTGTACAAGACTCTGGTGCGGCCGCACTTGGAGTATTGTGTGCAGTTCTGGTCCCCACATTATAGGAAGGATGTGGAGGCTTTGGAGAGGGTGCAGAGGAGGTTTACCAGGATGTTGCCTGGTATGGAGGGGAGGTCCTATGAGGAGAGACTGAGCGTTTTGAGGTTGTTTTCGTTAGAAAGAAGGCGGCTAAGAGGGGACCTTATTGAAACATATAAGATGATTAGAGGTTTAGATAGGGTGGACAGTGATAGCCTTTTTCCTCGGATGGAGAAAGCTAGCACGAGGGGGCATAGCTTTAAATTAAGGGGTGGTAGTTATAGGATGGATGTCAGGGGTAGGTTCTTTACCCAGAGGGTGGTGAGGGATTGGAATGCCCTGCCTGCTGCAGTTGTAAATGCGCCTAGTTTGGGGGCGTTTAAGAGATCCATGGATAGGTTTATGGATGGAAAGGGTTTGGTTTAGGTTAGAGGGTCATTGCTTTTTAACTGGTCGGCGCAACATCATGGGCCGAAGGGCCTGTTCTGCGCTGTAATGTTCTATGTTCTATGAATTAGCGGGTAAATATGTAGGGATACAGGGATAGGGCCTGGATGGGATTGTTGTCAGTGCAGACTCGATGGGCCAAATGGCCACCTTCTGCACTGCAGAGTTTCTATGGTTTTTTTTAAAATTACATTCTCAAAAAATTCCAATAGATTTGTCAAGTATGATTTCTCTTTTACAAATCCACGCTGACTTTGTTTGATTATACCACTGCCTTCCAAATGCCGATTTATGAAATTCTTGCTAATAGACTTCAGCAACTGTCCCAGTACCAATGTTAGACCCACTGGTTTCCTTGTTTTTTCTCTGTCTCCCTTTTTGAATAGTGAGCTTACGTTAGCTACCCTCCAATCTGTTGGAACTATTCCCAGAGACCAAATAATTTTGGAAAATAACCACCAGTGGATGTACTACTTCCAGGGCTACTTCCTTACGTACTCTAGGATGAAGATTAACAGGACCTGGAGATTTATTCACCTTCAATCCCATCAATTTCCCCAAAACCATTTCTCTAGTAACACTGATTTGTTTTAGCTCATGCTTCATGGCCTTGTCCAGTTCGTCAAGGTCAATGAATGTATCTTACTCAGTGCATTACCAACTTTTCAAGCTGTTCACTATATCATAACCTTTCATTCATCCATCAACGACCCTTAGCACTAAGGACTTACACCTGAAGTTCAATACACCTCTTCCTCAAAAACCTTCAACAGATAACACTTATATCCATCTGTCTCTGTCTTCACATCTCTCTGTCTCCATATATTTCCATCTATTCAGTTATTGCAAGACTATCAACCAAACACAGTGCAACAGAAGCATTCTGTCCTCTCCTACAAGACCCAGTCAAGGCTCCTGAACTGTTTGACAGCTTTATGCAAGACCATTTACGGTGTCCATAGTGAATGTCAGCCAAGCTGCAGCTACTCGGATAGCACTGTATAGAAACATTAGAATAGTCACAAGGGAAAGCACAAGAATGCATAATAGTTTTCTGTTTAAATAGGTGGGTGTATTTTTGGGTAAACATTATAATAGGATTATTGTTGGTGGCTTTAATTGCTGGATCGTGGTCAAGAGGACTTGTGAGAGGGCATCAAAGTTGAATGGTAAGGTGGGCAATAATAAGAAATTGGCGTGAAACTAATTATGATGTAGAAATGAACATTTCTGTATGATTAACGGACCGGGACAGTATCCTCTGGGCCCACTAACTTCTCTCTAATCCCCCTGCCCACCCCAGGAGTGGTTTCCACCAGCAGGGTTTACAACTGCTCCCCACTAATGTGGAATTAAGCATCTCAACCCACTGGTGGGGACAGAGGCCATTGAGCCTGGCAGTGCCAGCTTAGCACTTTAGCACTGCCCCCTGGGCAGTGTCAAGGGAGTGGAACCAGAAAGGGCGGAACATACTGGGGGTAACTATTAGGGGCAGTCACTGTTGGGGGGCACCTGTTGCCACTCTGAAATCAGAAAGGGAGGGAGTGAGGGGGTGATTGGGGATAGTCATTGGGAGGGATTCGGGGGGGCTAGTCATCATGGGGGTTTCGAGGCTGGCCCTGGTGTGGGGTCCAGTAGGCCTGTGATCAGGGGTGAGGGGGTTGGGAAGGCTGGTGATTTGATGGCGGGGGCGGGGGGGGGGGGGGGGGGGGCACGGGGGTGCTGTGTCAGGAGGCCAAAGATCAGGAGGTGGAGGCCGGCAATCAGGAGGCTGGTGATGGGGGCGCCAGTCTACATGTGTCACTCTTCCCACTGATAGAACAGTGCATGCGCAATGGCCCACTCAGCACTTTGCTGCAGATCTTTCGAGCGGGACAAGGCCCCCTTCCCTACTTTTCACTATGGATCCTTCTATGGCACTCTGCACAGTGTTGGAGATTCATTCAGTTAAGTACACCCAAAAAATGGGTGGGAAATTCTTGTGCATTCCCACCCGTTGAGCACTTAGCTTTGTTTTGGGAGAGTCTTGGCCCAAATTTAATAATGAAAGAAGTAAATTTTGCCTGAGCAACCACAGTAACTATGCTTCAGAGGTATTTAAAAGCAAATTAGTGCAGATGCTGGAATCTGAAACAAAAAGAGAAAATGATGGAAAATCTCAGTAGGTCTGGCAGCATCTGTAAAGAGAGCAAAGAGCTGACATTTAGAATCCAGGTGACCTTTTGTCAGAGCTTTTCTCTCCTTACAGATGCTGCCAGACCCGCTGAGATTTTCCAGCATTTTCTCTTTAAAGGTATTTACTTTACATGGAATGAGTTGACAACTGTGACAAGCTGCTAGTTTTTTTTTTAACGAGGGTTTTGAAGACAACTTGCTACAAAACCAATTATATATGACCAGTGCAGGGAACTTGAAGTCCATATTGCTCCAGATGATGTAGGACAAAATAAATGGGCAGAGAGTCTGGTTTAGGTAATTTTCAATGAAGCAGACACAGTGGGGTAAGTTTTCTTTTCTTGGCTCCAGCTGGGAACATAAGAGGTCCAGCCCTTGTTGTCCCTTAAGAAGTTCCAGTTGGGTTCCGTTAGGGGCCTAACATGATGGGCTTCTGGCCTTCTGCCTTTTCTTCCACGACTCAACACATTGGAAATACAAATTCTTAAGAAACAGAGCAGAGCCTTTGCCTCAGGACTAGAAATTACTGTCCATGTTTAGTAACAGTATTCAGACATCTCAGTTCTTTATTTCCTCTTTTTTTTATTTCTATTATCAGTTAAGTGTTGAGGAGGTCATGTCTTCTATCACAGTAAAAATTTGACACAGGATATTCTGGCTCAGAATCCATTTCATGAAGCATTCTCGGCCTGTCCCTGCAGGATTTTGAGGTAATATATAACATCCTTTAACTTCCCTCATAACACAACAAATCACTTTGCTCTGTTATGCTCATTCAGATTTGACTAATTAGAATCCTTTCCTGTTATTCCATCGAGAGGTGCTGAGCACTGAGGTATTTTTCATGTTTTTTCCTCCCCTTGAGGAAAATGAAATGTTATTCAAAATAGGTAATAAATTAGAAGGAAGCTAATCTTCTTTTACATGTATAATCTAAGTATTATTTGGCCAAAATTACTTCAAGCTATAATAGCAGGAATCTAACAGTTTTTCAAAGAGTGCTTTGGGAGTAAATGCTCAGAACCAAACCAGTGACTGTATAACATCAGAGGTATTGTTCCTGTAATTGACCATGCCAAGGTTATTGGGCTGACTTTAGAAATACACACGACAGCACACATTGACCATAAGCATTAAAACATTATCTGCACCAGGTAACCAAGGATCCCCACCTGTAGCACATATTCATAAAATTAGTATTTACATCTTTTTTGCCTTATATTTATTACTTAATGCCAGTGAGGTAACATGACTTATTGCTGTGTCAATGTTATCATCAAAAAAAAGGCATCAGTGCTGTGCGTCTATGGAAAGGATAGATGCTATTAATATCAATGTATAAAAATGGATTAACAGTGACCTGAACATTTATATACACTTCAGGTGGTTCAAACTGAATGAAGGTCATTTAGCATTTAGTCCCAGATAACCTAGATTCTATGTAAGACCAAATCGTTCAGTTGATGGGGTTGGGTGGGTGGTGAGGTGGAGGCACTGGCATAGGGTATTCCAGAGGCCGAGGGTAATGCTCTATGGATCTGGATTCAAATTCCGCAATAGCAAGTGGTGGAATTTGAATACAATAAAAATAATCTGGAATTAAAAGTCTAATGATGACCAGGAAATAATTGCCGATTGTCATAAAAACCCATTTGGTTCACTAATTTTCTTTAGGAAATCTGCTGTCTTTGTCTGATCTGACCTACATGTGATGCTCCTGATTTTTACTCTTAAATGATCAAGCAAGCCAGTTGTATCTGCTAAAAGGTCAATGAAAAGGAATCAATCTAGGCACTGGAAATAACAACAGCAAACCCAGACCTACTGACATTGCAAAATCTTCCTTGGGGGCTAGCTGTCTCACAGACTAGTCAAGCCTGATATAGTTATACTAATGGAATCCTGTCCCAGCCACCACTATCACCAACCCTGGATATGTCGTGGCATAGTGGTATACAGTTGGGATGGACTTACCATGGGAGTCTCCAACATTGACTCTGGCCCCTGTGAAGCCTCATGGCATCAAGGAAACCACGTACTGTCTCCCCTTAGCTGATGAATCAGTATTGCTCAATGTTGAACAAAACTTGGAAGAAGCACTAAAAGTGGTAGGAGTGTGTCTTCTGGTTGGAGGACTTCAATGTTCATCACCAAGTGTCTTTCAGTAACACCACTATGGACTCAGCTGGCTGAGTCCTAAATGACATAGCAGATGGTGAGGAAACCAACAAGAGGGTAAAACATTCCTAACCCCCTCCTATGAGGAGAGGTTGAAGAAAGTTGGTTTGTTCTCGCTGGAACGTCGGAGGTTGAGGGGTGATCTGATAGAAGTCTACAAGATTATGAGAGGGATCGACAGAGTGAATAGTCAAAAGCTTTTTCTCAGGGCGGAAGAGCCAATTACTAGGGGGCACAGGTTTAAGGTGTGAGGGGCAAGGTTTAAAGACAATGTACAAATCAGATTTTTTACACAGAGGGTGGTGAGTGCCTTGAACTCGTTGCCGGGGGAATAGTGGAAGCGGATACAGTAGTGACTTTTAAGGGTCGTCTTGACAAATACATGAATAGGATGGGAATAGATATGGTCATTGGAAGAGTAAGGTGTTTAAGTCAGGCAGCATGGTTGGTGCAGGCTTGGAGAGCCAAAGGGCCTGTTGCTGTGCTGTAATTTTCTTTGTTCTTTGTTCTCACTGACCTGCCTGCTGCAATGTATCTATCCATGGTGAGTGACTACCATTCAGTCCTTGTGGAGATCAAGTCCAATCTCCCATTGAGGACGTTGTATTGTGTGAAATATCACCATGCTGTCAGATTTAGCAACTCAAGTCTAGGCAACAATGAGGCACTGTGGGTCATCAGCAACAGCAGAATTGTACTCAACCACAATCTATAACCTTATATCTCCCATTCTATTATTACCACTAAGCCAGAGGATCAGCTCTGATTCAATGAAGATGCAGTGATTAAGATGCATAAGATGCAAGATTACCTGTAAAGACTCGCATTCCAAACGTTGTTTTGTAAATTGAGTTTGTGTCTTTATATGCCCTGTTTATGAACAGAACTCCCATTCACCTGATGAAGGAGCAGCGCTCAGAAAGCTTGTGGCTTATGCTACCAAATAAACCTGTTGGATTTTAGTCTGGTGTTGTGGGACTTCTTTCAATGAAGAGAGCAGGACGACATGTCAAGAACAACACCAAACATACCTAAAAATGAGGTGTCAGCCTGGTGAAGTTACAACACAGGACTACTTGCATGTCAAACAGTATAAGCAGCAAGTAACAGACAGAGCTAAGCGCTCACACAATCAACAGGTCAGATCTAAGCTTTGCAGAACATGAATGGTGTTGGCAATTAAACAACTCACTGGAGGAGGAAGTTTCTCGAATATTTCCAGCCTCAGTCATGGAGAAGCCCAGCATATCAGTTCATTCGTAATAATCTTTAGCCAGAAGTGCCAAGTGGATGATCCATCTTGGGCTCCCCCAGAGCATCACAGGTGTCAGTCTTCCACCATTTCAATTCATTCCAACGGATATGAAGAAATGAAGGCATTGGATACTGCCAAAGGCAATTCTGTAGCAGTAGCCCTTAAGACTTGTGTTCCTGAACTTGCCTTGCCCCTAGCCAAGCTTTCCGAGTACCACTACAACACTGGCATCCTCCTGGCAATGTGGAAAATTGGGCAGGTATGTCTTAAACACAAAAAGCAGGACAAATCCTACTGATGAATTGTCGCCCCCATCAGTCTACTCTCAATCATCACTTAAGGGATGTAAGGAAACATCAACAGTGGTCTCAAGTGGCACTTACTCAGCAATAACATGGAAGCTCAGTTTGGGCTCCGCCAGAGTCACATAGCTTTTGACCACATTATGATCTTGGTACAAACATGGACAAAAAAAACTGAACTCCAGAGGGGTTTTTTTTTATAAATTTAGGGAATGTATGTGGAAGATTGCACTCAAATTGAGAAGACCACACCAGTATCTGCTTCTGCTTTAACCATGTCAGGTTTTGGGTTGTCCAACTAACCTCCTCTGGAAAGGCAGATCAGTAATTATGATTTTTAAAAATAGCCCCCTTTCCTGAGATTTTGGCAGCAATTTCAAATTAATACCTTCTGCATGGATTTCCAGGACTTTGTCAAACTCATCAGCAAAACAAAAGTAAGATTGAGGTCCTGGAAATAGTTAAATGTGAGGAATTGCAATGTGAATAAAGACTCAATGCTGACTGTTCTTTCTCAGCTTTCTGGAGAAAATGGTTTGGTGAGAGTATTTGTTTTGAAAGACTTATTTTCACAGATTAGAGGAGATCAATAGATTCCATCATGTTTGTTTTTGATTGGGATTCAGATGAGGAAGACAATCAGTACCTGCAGTATCAAGAGTGAGCTGTGGAGGGAGCTGTAGGTGGATAACAGAGAGGAGAGCAACAGAAGGATGACTTCACAGGCACTACCCACCTAACAAATCTGTACAGACAAAGATTCCTTGGCATCTCGGAAGAGCAGTGCTTTTGGAGACTGCATTGGTCATGTTAGTCAGTCACAAATACCTACAGAATTCAAGAAAAAGAGCTACTGGACTGATTATGATTGTGAAAGTCATAACAATCCTCACTTTTCTGGTTCACTCCAGGGTGTTACTGGAAACATATTGTTGGTCTCAGAATTGGCAGCACAGAAATACATAAGGCAGGTAGTGGATTGTTTGTCAGGTCAGGGGGAATATGTAAACTTCCCTTTTGACAACATTAGCCAGAAAGAATAGGCACAGATAATCACGTCTCTGACTGACTTCCCGCAGCTGCAGGATGCCATTGACTGCATAAATATGACAATACAAGCACATCTAGAACAACAAGAAGCACTTGTCAACTGCAGAGATTTTATCCGATCAACATTCAGTTAAATTGCAACTTTGAGAAAAATATCATTGAGGTCTGTGCTAGATTCTGTGGAAGCTGCCATGATGCTTTCATCCCGCAGTAGTCCAACATCCCCAAATTGTTTATACCTTGAACTGGCCTGTCAAGGGTGGCCTGTACGGCAACAAAGATATCCTATTTAAACTTGGCTGATGACCTCATAGAGTCATAGAGCCCACCATGTCTATGCGGACCATCAAATACCAATCTATACTAATCCCACTTACCAGCATTTGGTCCATATAGCTTACAATGTCTTTGTGATTTAAGTGCACTTCTAGATGTTTCTTAAATGTTGCCAGAGTACCTGCCTCCATCATCAGGCAAGCGCACCCAATATTTCCACCACCCTCTGGGTGGAAATCTTTTTCCTCTGATCCTCTCTAAACCACTTACTCTTCACCTTGAAGTTATGCCTTCTGGTCTCAGGCACCTCTGCCATGGGAAAAATTCTTACAATCTACCCTATCTATGTCTGTCATAATTTTGTATACCTTATCAGGATCACGATTCATCCATTGTCGTAGCGTCTACATGGTCTCCCCAGTGGTACATTCGGATGAATGAACACCACTTGACAATCACCAGGCAAGACTATTCTCTTCCTGTTGGGGAACATGTCAGCGGTCCTGGGCATTCGGCCTCTGATCTTCAGTTAAGCATTCTCCAAGGTGGCCTTCATGACACACAACAGCACAGAGTCACTGAGCAGAGACTGATAGCCAAGTTCCACACACATGAGGATGGCCTCAACTGGGATCTTGGGTTCATGTCACACTATCTGTAACACCCATGACTTGCCTGGACTTGCAAAATCTCACTAACTGTCCTGCCTGGAGACAGTACACATCGCTTTAACCTATGCTCAACGCTCTTTCCACTCACATTGTCTGTACCTTTAAGACTTGATTAGCTGTAAAGACTTGCGTTCCAATCATCATTCTGTAAACTGAGTTGTGTCTTTATATGCCCTGATTGTGAACAGAACTCCCACTCACCTGACGAAGGAGCAGCTCTCTGAAAGCTAGTGGCATTTGCTACCAAATAAACCTGTTGGATCTTAACCTGGTGCTGTGAGACTCCTTACTGTGTTTACCCCAGTCCAACGCTGGCATTTCCACATCATGACTTCACCTGTGGCCAGTGAAGATTTAAATATCTCTGTCAGGGCCCCTTCAATCTCTTCCCTGGCCTCCCATAGCATCTTGGGATACATCTCATCAGGCCTGGGCATTTATACACCGTTATGCCCTCTGAAACATCTAATCTCCTCCTTATTAATCTCTAAGAAATCCCACCAATTAATCACAAGAGTAATACAATGCAAACCATTGGTGAACCAGATGTGTTGTTACAATCCCCTCAGAGACCAATAACCTTTAAAAATTGTGATAGAGGCCACAAAGGACATAGGGTTCAATAATAGATTTCCCCTTGGGCTTCATTGAGTATGATTTTCCCTACTTGCCCAATGAGAGATGAGTGGCAGATGTTTAAAATCTGCAATCTTGCAGTTGTAAATGCGCCTAGTTTGGGGGCGTTTAAGAGATCCGTGGATAGGTTTATGGATGGAAAGGGATTGGTTTAGGTTAGAGGGTCATTGCTTTTTAATTGGTTGGCGCAACATCGTGGGCCGAAGGGCCTGTTCTGCGCTGTAATGTTCTATGTTCTATGTTCTCACAGCCTGGACCAGCGTTGTTCAGAGCACAGGCCTTGAATCAATGTAACATGCGGACACAGCCTTTCCTTCATTTTAATAAAGCAGCGTTGTACCAGGCCTTGATGAGGTTTTACATTGGGCCAAGGAAGGTGAACAAGATTTTTTTTCTTCTTCTACTCCTGGTAACCTTGATCATCAAGAAGAAAGCAGTCTTCCTCTGTGGAAGAGAAAAAAACAAAAATGCATTTCTTTGGTAAACTCAAACCTTATGACATGAACGGAGACAACTGGGTCCAATATGTTGTGCTCATGCTCTACTTCCTCTGGACAAATAATATTGAGGAAGATGAAAGACAGAAAATAATTTTATGACAGTATGTGGAGGCCTGGCATTCAGCATAATAAAAAGCTTGATCTACCTGGATACCCCTGATGGACAGATTTTTAATGAACTTGTAGACTTGTTTAAAAATCATTACAATCCAAAGCCATCTGTCAGACTTTAGAGATATTGTTTTTAATGCAGCAGGGAAACCTCCCAGAGAATGCATTAACGTGTTTTTGGTCAGATTGAAGAAATTGGCACAACATTGTAAATTCAGGTCAACCCTTTATGAAATGTTGAGAGACAAATTAGTGTGTGGAATGAACAACTCGATAATCCAAAGAAAACTATTGGCAGAACCGGATCTTGATTTAAGGAGAGCTATTGAATTAGCCTTGTCACTGCAAAGTGCAGAAAAAGGGACTCAAGAGCTGCTAAGTGTTTGAAGACAATATTCTCCAAATAGGGAGAGGAAACATGCGTAGCAGTGACCATTCCTCAACTGAGGGTACCTGTTCCGGTAAGACATCGGAGTTTCCACTACAGTATCGAATTCTAGCTCATGTCGCCAGACAATCAAGGACATGCAATAATATCCCCAAGTGTGGAGGAGATCATATTCTAGAAGTTAAGTATGGCAAGTTTTGGGATTTTGGATAATGAGAGATATTGTGAGCCTAGTCAAAGAGAAAAAGGAAGCATTTGTGGTAACCAAGAAAATAGATGAGAGCAGTGCAATTGATGTTGTCTACATGAACTTTAGCAAGGACTTTGACAAGGTACCATATGGTAGGTCGTTGTATAAGGTTAAATTTCACTGGATCGAGGGTGAAGTAGCTAAATGGATGCAAAATTGGCTTGGTGACAGAAGCCAGAGGATGGTTGTAGAGGGTTGTTTTTCAAACAGGAGGCCTGTGACCAGTGGTGTGCCTCAGGGATCAGTGCTGGGTCCACTGTTATTTGTCATTTATATTAATGATTTGGTTGAGAATAGAGGAGGCATGGTTAATAAATTTGCAGATGATGCCAAGATTGGTGGCATAGTGGATAGTGAAGAAGGTTGTCTCGGATTGCAATGGGATCTTGATCAATTGGGCTAATGGGCTAACAGATGGCACATGGAGTTTAATTTAGACAAATGCGAGGTAATGCATTTTGGTAGATTGAACCAGGGCAGGACTTACTCAATTAATGGTAGGGCATTGGGGAAAGTTATAGAACAAAGAGATCTAGGGGTACAGGTTCACAGTTCATAGCTCATTGAACGTAGAGTCACAGGTGGACAGAATGGTAAAGAAAACATTCGGCATGCATGGTTTCATTGGTCAGAACATTGAATATAGGAGTTGGGACGTCTTGTTGAAGTTGTACAAGACATTGGTAAGACTACACTTGGAACACGGTGTACAGTTCTGGTTGCACTATTATAGAAAGGAAACTATTAGAGAACTAGAAAGAGTGCAGAAAAATATTTCAGGGTGTGCTACCAGAACTTGAAGGTTTGAGTTATCAGGAGCTTGACAGGCAAAGATCAGCTAAATAGTCAATATCTTTTCCCAAATGTAGGGGAGTCTAAAACAAGAGGACATAGGTTTAAGGTGAGAGGGGAGAGATACAAAAGGGTCCAGTGGGGCATTTTTTTTCTCATAGAGGGTGGTGAATGTCTGGAGCAAGCTGCCACAGGTAGTAGTAGAAACGGGTCCAATTTTGTCTTTTAAAAAGCATTTAGACAGTTACATGGGTAAGATAGTATAGAGGGATATGGGCCAAATGCGAGCAATTGGGACTACCTTAGGGCTTTTAAAAAAAGAGCAGCATGGACAAATTGGGCTGAAGGACCTGTTTCCATGTTATAAACATCTATGACTCTATGACTGTGCTACAAATACAACATGTATAAGATTATTATGTTTTGGGACTGTGAAGTAAAATGGTAAAATTAAGTAATGAAGGGGCTCATGTGACCTGTTCTAAATCTTGTTTGATAAAAAGCTTTGTTGGCTTGTTGCTATGGTGACAGTAAGGCATTTATATCTGCATATAAAGCCCATGTCATTCATATTGATTTTTGAGAGGGGAAGAAGCCATTGAAAATGTTAAGGCTCTGGACTACAATCCCAAATTATATTACAAAGCGAGATTACACCCAAACAACTTTTCGTAAGAACATAAGAACATGAGAAGTAGGAGCAGGAATGGGCCATCTAGCCCTTCGAGCCTGCCCCGCCATTCAACAAGATCATGGCTGATCTGAAGTGGCTCAGTTCCGCTTTTCCGCTTTCTCCCCATAACCCTTAATTTCCTTGCCTACCAAAAACCTATCTACCCATGACTTAAATATATTTAGCAAGGTAGCCTCCACCACTTCAACGGGCAGAGAATTCCAGAGATTCACCATCCTTTGAGTGAAGAAGTTCCTCCTCAACTCCGATCTAAACTGCCACCCCCCCTTACCTTGAGGCTGTGCCCTCTAGTCCTGCTATCCTTTCTAAACTGGAAGAATCTCTCTACCTCTACCCTATCCACCCCCTTCATTATCTTATACATCTCTATAAGATTCCCCTCTCATCCTTCTAAACTCCACCGAGTACAGACCCAGTCTATTTAGTCTCTCTTCATAGTCCAACCCCCTCATCTCCGGAATCAGCCTAGTGAACCTCCTCTGCACTCCCTCCAAGGCCAAAATATCCTTGTTCAAGTGCAGCGACCAAAACTGCACACAGTACTCCAGCTGCGGCCTCACCAGTGCCCTGTACAGTTGCAGCAAGACCTCCCCGCTTTTATATTCTATCCCCCTCGCTATAAAGGCCAGCATCCTATTCGCCTTCTTGATCGCCTGCTGCACCTGCAGACTGGGTTTTTGCGACTCATGCACAAGGACCCCCAGGTCCCTCTGCACCGTAGCATGCTGCAGCTTTTCGCCCTTTAAATAGTAATCCCTCCTACTATTATTCCTGCCAAAGTGGATAACCTCACACTTGTTAACATTGTACTCCATCTGCCAGGTCCTCGCCCACTCGCTCAGCCTATCTAGATCCCTCTGCAGACTTTCCACACCCTCCACACAATTTGCTTTTCCACTCATCTTTGTCTCATCAGCAAATTTCGACACCCTACACTCAGCCCCCTCCTCCAGATCATCTATATAAATGGTAAATAGCTGAGGCCCCAGCACCGATCCCTGCAGCACTCCACTAGTTACCAACTGCCAATCAGAATAGCACCCATTGATACCAACTCTCTGCCTCCTATTAGACAGCCAATCCTCTATCCACGCTAACACCTTACCCCCAACTCCATGCCCCCCAACCTTCTGAAGCAACCTTTTGTGCGGCACCTTATCAAACGCCTTTTGAAAATCAAGAAACACCACATCCACTGGTTCCCCTCCATCTACCGCACTAGTCACATCCTCATAGAAATCCAATAAATTTGTCAAACACGACTTCCCCTTAACGAATCCATGCTGCGTCTGCTCTATCCAACAATTCTTCTCTAGGTGCCTCGCTATTTCTTCTTTGATGACGGAGTCCAGCATTTTTCCAACAACAGACATTAAACTAACCGGCCTATAATTCCCTGCCTTTTGCCTGCTACCTTTTTTAAACAGCAGCGTAGCATTAGCCGTTTTCCATTTTGGCATGAATGTGAGAATATGATGACAAATTAGGGATCTTTTGTAGTAAAAACAGATTTTATTTAATAATAGTTTTAGTTAGGCGGCATGGTAGCACAGTGGTTAGCACTGCTGCTTCACAGCTCCAGGGACCTGGGTTTAATTCCCTGCTTGGGTCACTGACTGTGTGGAGTTTGCACATTCTCCTTGTGTCTGTGTTGGTTTCCTCCCACAGTCTAAAGATATGCGGATTAGGTTGATTGGCCATACTAAAATTGCCCCTTAGTGTCCTGAGATGCGTAGGTTAGAGGGATTAGGGGGTAAATATATAGGGATATGGGAATAGGGCCTGGGTGGGATTGTGGTCTGTGCAGACCCGATGGGCCAAATGGCCTCTTTCTGCACTGTAGGGTTTCTATGATCTTGTATGTATAACTCTAACAAACTGTAACTCTTTAAATGAAAGGAAACAACTTTAATGTTAACTACAGTCAGCAGTTAAGAAAAAATTGCTATAAGAAATGTATGCAGTCTCAGAGCTTTCATAGAGGTTTTGATTTTCAGAGCAGCTTGCAAATCTAAGTCTTTAAACAAACCCTAACCAAAACTGAAAGCTGTTTTTTTCTCTGCTACAAACCTCCTCCCATATTATTGCATGATTCTGTCCATCAACCTAATCAAATTATCATCTATAAATAAAAATCCATTATCTTTCTCCAAAGTAAACACTACATAGCTAAAATGATTAATTATCCTGCTCTTCCAGTATCTGTGTTACATTCTCTCCACCCATGCCGACTACCTGTATAAGAAACTAAATTTTAAAACCTTCCCCTTAAACATAAAATATATCAATAGCATGCTATTGTTGCAAAAACCATTGTGCAATTGGCTTATAAGGCTTTCCAAAGATATGCCTTAACTTGACAAACAAGGTTAGTCCACAAGAATCTAAGGGAGAGAGAGCAGAGAGAGAATGAGGCAACCAATCTTCCATTAGTGGAAGACTGAACTCAGATTGAAAAGGCCATGTTTGGGAGGGTCAAGGCTGGAAGATTCACCTAGCATTTGCTACAGAGACTGGTCTCTAGGAAAACACTGTACATAAAAGTTTGTTCAAAGATGGAAGTCATCTGGCTCGAAAAGGATAAAGGAAGCAAACCATCTGGAGTGGAAATAACTCTGAACCTGCTCCTGGAGAATGTCATGTCCTTTTAAAGTACAGAATTAAGTATAACCATGGAGGGGGATTTTCAGTCATTTTGCAAAGTAAATGGAGAAACTTTTCTAGTTTAGTGTTTGCGTTGTCTATCAAAATAGTGTTTAGTAAATTTTGCTTTTAGTTTGTGACAGTAAAAGAACAAATACCCCGATCTATCCTTCTTGATCCAAAATGGATAATCTCACACTTATTTATCAGTTGTCTATTGAAATAGTGTTTAGTAAATGTTGCTTTTAGTTTGTTACAGTAAAAGAACAAGTACGCTGATCTATCCTTTTTTTGATCCGAAATGGATAACCTCACTTATTTATATTAAAATCCACTTGCCACAGTTTTGCCCATTCACCCTGTCAATCAATATTCTTTTGTAGTTTTATGCTGTCCTCAACACTATCTATAATGCTGTCCAATTTTGTGTCATCTGCAAATTTGGGTATTTGACTTTTTATGCCATTATCTAAGTTATTAATGAATATTGTAAATTATTGGAGTCTCAAGGCAGATCCCTGTGGAACATCACTCGTAACATCCTCCCAATTTGAGTACTTACCCACTACTACAACTCTCTGTTTCCTGTTACTCAACCTGTTCCTAACCATGTCAGCAATCTACCTTCAATTCCATCTACTTCCCCCTTACCTGACAATCTCTTGGATGAGACTTTATCAATGCCTTGTCAGACTGGATTCTGAAGGAAGTGTCTGTTCAAAGATTGGCTTTGCTTTGGGACTGAACTGTGGATGGACCTGGGTTTACTTGTATCTGAATACTACTTAAGGGAGGCTATGTAATCGTCTGTGCTTAAGTGGTGGTCCCCAGACTCAGTCAAACTGGCTTGGGTGTCCACTGGAATACCTTTCAATTCATATGCCCCACTTGCAGCATTTTCCAACTATAAGGCCAGCTGTAGCACCTGTTTGAAGTCCAGTTGGGCTTCAGCCCACAGATGTTTTTGGATAGTTACATTATTTATTCTGCGTACCGAACGGTCTCTACATTTTCAGTGTGCATTTACCAGGATCAGGAACATGGAGCCAAAGTGTCAGTCCAAACTCACATGATTCCACCAGTCATCTCAACCTTATCGAGAAATCCATAACAGACTTCCTAGTCTCACGGAGTGCTGAATAAAACCAGTACCTTCTCAGGATCAGGGGTGGCTAAGGATCATAACATTCCCTCACTAGGTCTGCCAATTCGAACCCAGTTGGGGCCTCCCCTTAAGTTCTTCAAGTTGATCATTTATTTCAAACATCCTCTCTGTCTTGTAGAGTTATAATTTCTTTTTTGGTCTCTTTTCTAGAATCCACCCTCTCTGCCAGGTTTGGAAATAAGATTAGTCTTGTATGAAGCCAAAGTCCCATGTATAGTTTTGCTGGAATGATTCCTGTCTTAGCATGTCGGGTAGTTCTATAACCAAATAAGAAGTGTGCCGATTTGGTTTCTATAGGTGTCGCAGGCTGTTTCTTCATGCCAGTTTTAAAAGTTTGCACCACCCTTTCTGCCAGCTCATTTGAGGATGGGTTGTAAGGTACTGTTTTAATATAGTTGATGCCATCGAAAAGCATGCAGTTTTAGAACTCACTACTGCTGAAGACGATGCCATTGTTGGACACCAAGTCTTCTGGATCCAGTTGTGTATACAAGTTCTGTCCTAGCTTCTCAATAATGGCACGTGAAATAGTGGATAAATGCGGGGTTTCCTCTAACCGTTTTGAGTGTGCATTTACCAGGATCAGAAACATGGAGCCAATAGAAGGTCCTGCAAAATCCACGTGCACACTCACCCATGGCTTGCCTAGCCACTCCCATGGATGCAAAGAGGCTGGAGGAGAAAGTTTTTGACTCTCCTCACATAGATCACACTGTCTTACTAAGTCTGCAATATCCAAGTCAAGGCCAGGTCACCAGATGTTGCTCCTGCCAGCATTTTAATTTTTGATATTCCAGGGTGGCCACTATATAGTTCCTTGAGCATCAAATGCAGTCCTGGACGAGGGACCACCACTGGGGATTCCCAGAGGATTATACTACCCTCTACACTGAGCTCATCCCTTTTAGTAAAGTAGGGTTTCATCTTTACTGAGGACTGTTCATCCAATCATCATTCATATCATGTGCTTCACTTTTGATAAAGTTGGGTCTCTTTGCATCAAGGTCTTAATCTCTTTGTGGATACCAGTAGGGTCTTAAAAAAATTTAAAATAATTACAACTTGTTTGAGTGCTGGGGGACAAGTAGGCTCACAGGGAGTGCTGAAGGTAACTCAAAGCGTCCTCATTGTTCATTCAGGATCTGCAGCAGTGCTGTAAAAGGTATTTGTAAGCACCAAGTAGCAGAGCCCAAAGTTGCCTTGTCTTCATTGATTAGCCCAAGTAGAGGTTTGTAGGCTGTCACTATTATAAACCTAGACATACTAATGATTTTTTTGTGTGCCAAAGATGACTGCCAATCCCTTATTCCCAATTTGCAAGTACTTCTAGAGATCTAGGGGTACATGTTCATGGCTCTTGGAAAATGGAGTCACAGGTGGACAGAGTGCTGAAGAAGTCATTTGGCATGCTTGGTTTCATTGGTCAGAACATTGAATACAGTGAAAAGTATTGTTTCTTGCATGCTATACAGACAAAACATACCGTTCATAGAGAAGGAAGTGAGAGATTGCAAAATGTAATGTTACAGTCATAGCTAGGGTGTAGAAAAAGATCAACTTAATGCAAAGTAAGTCCATTCAAAAGTCCGACAGCAGCAGGGAAGGAGCTGTTCTTGAATCGGTTGGTACGTGATCACAAAATTTTGTATCTTTTTCCAAAAGGAAGAAGGTGGAAGAGAGAATGTCTGGAGTGCATGGAGTCTTTCATTTTGCTGGCTGCTTTGCCGAAGCAGCAGGAAGTGTCGACAGAATTGGTGAATGGGAGGCTGGTTTGCGTGATGGTTTGGGCTACATTCATGACCTTTTGTAGTTCCTTGCAGTCTTGGGCAGAGCAGAAGCCATACCAAGCTGTGATAAAACCAGAAAGAATTCTTTCAATGCTGCATCTGTAAAAGTTGCTGAGAGTCGTAGCTGACATGCCCAATTTCCTTAGTCTTCAGAGAAAGTAGAGGCATTGGTGGGCTTTCTTAACTATAGTGTCGGCATGGGAAGATCAGGACAGGTTGTTGGTGATCTGGACACCTAAAAACTTGAAGCTCTTGACCCTTTCTACTTCGTCCCCATTTATGTAAACAGGGGCATGTTTTCCTTTACGCTTCAGTGACAATCTCCTCTGTTTATTGACACTGAGGGAGAGATTACTGTTGCCATACCAGTTCACCAGATTCTCTATCTCATTCCTGTACTCTGTCTTGTCATTGTTTGAGATCCGACCCACTATGATGGTTCGTCAGCAAACTTGAAAATCAAATTGGAGGGGAATTTGGCCATACAGTCATAGGTGTACGAGGAGTATATTAGGGGGCTGAGAACACAGCCTTGTGGGGCACTGGTGTTGAGGATTATAGTGGAGGAGTTGTTACCTATCCTGATTGTGGTCTGTGAGTTAGGAAGTTCAGGATCCAGTCGCAGAGGGAAGTGCTGTGGCCCAGGCCACGGAGTTTGGAGATAAGTTTCGTGAGCATAATAGTGTTGAAGGCTGACTTCATACAGCCCTCCCTTGCTTAGCCAGAAGATCTCGAACAAATTTAACCTGTTTTGCTGGAGCCAATCTCTTCCCATTAGGCTCACAGTCCTTGCTGATGCATGATGATGAGTGAGAATTGGGCTGATTGCTGTCCATAGTTCACTGGGGTTACTGTCATGTCATTTATCGTTAGTAATCCACCTGTGTTGGTGGCTGGTCTAGCCTTTGTGTTTTCTAAATTCAAAAGTTGAATACAGTTTGGAGATGGTTATATGTTTGTTCCCCATTAAAGAAATTGCAGCTCCTGTATCCAACTCCATTTTCAGCAGGTGTCCATTCATCAGCGGTTTCACAATTATTGGGGTGATCTTGACCATAATAAAGAACAAGAACAAAGAAAATTTCAGCACAGGAACAGGCCCTTCTGTCCTCCAAACCTGCACCAACTATGCTGTCTGACTAAACTAAAACCCCCTACTGTTCCTGGGACCATATCCCTCTATTCCCATCCTATTTATGTATGAAGAAGGAAAAGAATAATGAATTTAATGAATTTTCTACCTAGCATATATCACAAACATAACCCTTCCTCATGGCTGATGTCCTCAAGCTTATACTGCTCCTGGCATCAATATAAATTATTTATTCATGTTTTCCTTACTTCTTCATGTCTTTCATTCTTTAACTTTCATTTCCATAAAGACAGATAGTTCAATGTGAGTGTTATTTTACAGACATTGCAAACCTTACCTGTTTGTATTAGCTAAACATAGTTAAACAACTGCAGATGGTATAGTGCGATAACAGCTATTTGACAGGAGGACTCCTGCTGGGAAGCCACGACCACACAAATTACTTCAATGAAGAAGTTGCCATAGCTGCCGGTGGGTCGTGACTGTACCGATGACTGCATCATGACTGAAGCTGCCAGATGAGCTGTGAGTCCTGGCTAAAGCCGGGGGCTGCGTCGTGACTGGACTTGGAAGCGTTGCGGGTCCTGACTGATGCCAGAGTTTGCATCGTGACTGGTGCTGGGAACCATGATGTATAAATACCCACACTTATTTGTATTCAGAGAGAAGTCTGGTAAACTGCTGTTAGGTGCCAGATCTCTCCCAAAAGCTTTCGTAATAAAATTACTGTACTTTGACTCACTAACAGTCTCAAAGGTGTCCTTTTACCTACAACAATTTACTTGTCAAGATGCCACTTAAAAGTCACTATTGAATCTGCTTCCACTACCTTCCCTGGCAGCGAGTTCCAGGCACCCACCATCCTTAAATCTTGCCGCTTGCACCTTAAACCTGTGCCCCCTAGTAATTGACTCTTCCACCCTGGGGAAAAGCTTCTGACTATCCACTCTATCCATGCTCCTCATAATCTTATAGACTTTTATCAGGTCGCCCCTCAACCTCCATCAGTCCAATGAGAATAAACCAAGTTTCTCCAACCTCTTCTCATAGCTAATGCCCTCCATACTAGGGCAACATCCTGGTAAATCTTTTCTGTACCCTCTCCAAAGCCTCCACATCCTTCTGGTAGTGTGGCAACCAGAATTGAACACCACATTCCAAGTACTGCCTAACGTAAGATTCCATAAAACTGCAACATGGCTGATAAAGGCAGTCATACCGTATGCCTTCTTGACTACCTTCTTCACCTGTGTTGCTGCTTTTAGAACATAGAACATTACAGCGCAGAACAGGCCCTTTGGCCCACGATGTTGCGCCGACCAGTTAAAAAAACAATGACCCACTAACCTAAACCAATCCCTTTTCGTCCATAAACCTATCCACGGACCTCTTAAACGCCCCCAAACTAGGTGCATTTACAACCGCAGCAGGCAGGGCATTCCAATCCCTCACCACCCTCTGGGTAAAGAACCTACCCCTGACATCCGTCCTATAACTACCCCCCCTTAATTTAAAGCCATGCCCCCTCGTGCTAGCTTTCTCCATCCGAGGAAAAAGGCTATCACTGTCCACCCTATCTAAACCTCTAATCATCTTATATGTTTCAATAAGATCCCCTCTTAGCCGCCTTCTTTCCAGCGAAAACAACCCCAAATCCCTCAGTCTCTCCTCATAGGACCTCCCCTCCATACCAGGCAACATCCTGGTAAACCTCCTCTGCACCCTCTCCAAAGCCTCCACATCCTTCCTGTAATGTGGGGACCAGAACTGCACACAGTACTCCAAGTGCGGCCGCACCAGAGTTGTGTACAGTTGCAACATGACGCTGCGACTCCTAAATTCAATCCCCCTACCAATAAACGCCAAGACACCGTATGCCTTCTTAACAACCCTATCTACTTGATTCCCAACTTTCAGGGATCTATGTAAATTTTTATTAATGATCTGGATGAGGGTATAGTTGGGTGGATTAGTAAGTTTGCTGATGACACCAAAGTCGGAGGTGTGGTAGATTGTGAGGAAGGGTGTCATAGTTTGCAGGGTGACTTAGAAAGGTTGCAGAGCTGGGCCGCGAGGTGGCGGATGGAGTTTAATGTGGAGAAGTGTGAGGTAATTCATTTCGGTAGGAATAACAGATGTGTTGAGTATAGGGCTAACGGGAGGACTTTGAATAGTGTGGAGGAGCAGAGGGATCTAGGTGTATGTGTACATAGATCCCTGAAAGTTGGGAATCAAGTAGATAAGGTTGTTAAGAAGGCATACGGTGTCTTGGCGTTTATTGGTAGGGGGATTGAATTTAGGAGTCGCAGCGTCATGATGCAACTGTACACAACTCTGGTGCGGCCGCACTTGGAGTATTGTGTGCACTTCTGGTCCCCACATTACAGGAAGGATGTAGAGGCTTTGGAGAGGGTGCAGAGGAGGTTTACCAGGATGTTGCCTGGTATGGAGGGGAGATCCTATGAGGAGAGATTTGGAGTTGTTTTCGCTGGAAAGAAGGCGGCTAAGAGGGGACCTTATTGAAACATATAAGATGATTAGAGGTTTAGACAGGGTAGATAGTGATAGCCTTTTTCCTAGGATGGAGAAAGCTAGCACGCGGGGGCACGACTTTAAATTAAGGGGGGGTAGTTATAGGACTGATGTCAGGGGTAGGTTCTTTACCCAGAGGGTGGTGAGGGACTGGAATGCCCTGCCAGCTGCAGTTGTAAATGCGCCTAGTTTGGGGGCGTTTAAGAGATCTGTGGATAGGTTTATGGACGAAATGGGATTGGTTTAGATTAGTGGGTTAGTGTTGTTTTTTTTTAAAAGCTGGTCGGCGCAACATCGTGGGCCGAAGGGCCTGTTCTGCGCTGTAATGTTCTATGTTCTATGTACACATACACCTAGATCCCTCTGTTCATCCACACTATTCAAAGTCCTCCCGTTAGCCCTATACTCAACACATCTGTTATTCCTACCAAAGTGAATTACCTCACACTTCTCCGCATTAAACTCCATCTGCCACCTCTCGGCCCAGCTCTGCAACCTGTCCAAGTCTTCCTGCAAACTATGACACCCTTCCTCACAATCTACCACACCTCCGACTTTGGTGTCATCAGCAAATTTACTAATCCACCCAACTATACCCTCATCCAGATCATTAATAAAAATTACAAACAGCAGTGGCCCCAAAATAGATCCCTGAGGCATACCACTCGTAACCGAACTCCATGACGAATATTTACCATCAACCACCACCCTCTGTCTCCTATCTGCTAGCCAATTCCTGATCCAATTTCCTAGATTACCCTCAATCCCATACATCTGCATTTTCTTTTGGAACTTGCTTTTGGAATTTTGCTTTTGGAACTTGTATACCTGTATACCCAGATACCTCAGCTTATCAATAGTCTTAAGAGCTCTACCATTTACTGTATATTTCACATCTGTATTAGACCTTCCAAAGTGCATTACCTCACATTTATCCAGATTAAACTTCATCTGCCATCTCTCCGCCCAAGTCTCCAACTGATCTATATCCTGCTGTATCTTCTCACTGTCCTCATTGTTCTCCACAATTCCACCAACCTTTGTGACATCCGCAAACTTACTAATGAAACCAGTTACGTTTTCCTCCAAATCATTTATATATACATTACAAACAGCAAAGGTTCCAGCACTGATCCCTGAGGAATGCTACACATATTGGCATGGATTGAGAATTGGTTCGCAGATAGAAAGCAGGGAGTGGGAATAAATTGATCTTTTTCAAAGTGGCAGGCAATGACTCAGTATTTAGGTCCCAACTATTCATGGAAACATAGAAACACAGAAAATAAGATCAGGACTCGTACAGTCATAGATGTTTACAGCATGAAAACAGGCCCTTCGGTCCAACTTGTCCATGCAGTCCTTTTTTTTAAAACCCCTAAACTAATCCCAATTGCTCACATTTGGCCCATATCCCTCTATACTCATCGTACAAATGTAATTATCTAAATGCTTTTTAAAAGATAAAATTGTACCTGCCTCTACTACTATCTCTGGAAGCTTGTTCCAGACACTCACAACCCTCTGTGTGAAAAAATTCCCCCCTCTGGACACTTTTGTATCTCTCCCCTCTCATCTTAAACCTAAGCCCTCTAGTTTTAGACTCCCCTATCTTTGGGAAAAGGTATTGACTATCTCTCTTATCTATGCCCCTCATTATTTTATAGACCTCTATAAGATCACCCCTTAACCTTCTATGCTCCAGAGAAAAAAGTCCCAGTCGATTCAGCCTCTTCTTATAACTCAATCCATCAAGACATGGTAGCATCCTAGTAAATCTTTTCTGCACTCTTTCTAGTTTAATAATATCCTTTCTATAACAGGGTGACCAGAATTGCACACAGTATTCCAAGTGTGGCCTTACCAATGTCTTGTACAACTTCAACAAGACATTCCAATTCCTGTATTCAGTGTTCTGACCGATGAAACCAAGCATGCCGAATGCCTTCTTCATCACACAGTCCACCTGTAACTCCACTTTCAAGGAGCTATGAACATATACCCCTAGATCTCTTTGTTCTGTAAGTCTCCCCAGTGCCCTACCATTAACTGAGTAGCTCCTGCCCTGATTCAGTCTACCAAAATGCATTACCTTGCATTTGTCTAAATTAATCTCCATCTGTCATTCATCAGCCCACTGGCCCAATTGATCAAGATGCTACTGCAATTGGGGATAACCTTCCTCACTGTCCACCATGCCACCAATCTTGGTATCATCTGCAAACTTACTAACCATGCCTCCCATATTCTCGTCTAAATCATTGATATAAATGACAAATAACAGTAGGCCCAGCATTGATCCCTGAGGTACACCGTTGGTCACAGGCCTCCAGTTTGAAAAACAACTCTCTACAACTACCCTCTGGCTTCTGTCAAGAAATCAATTTTGTATTCATTTAGATACCTCACCCTGGATCCCGTGAGATTTAACTTTATGCAACAGTCTACCATGCAGTACCTTATCAAAGGCCTTGCTAAATTCCATGTAGACACCATCACTGCACTGCCCTCATCTACCTCTTGGTTACTCCTTCAAAAAACTCAATTAAATTGTGAGACATGATTTTCACTCACAAAGCCATGCTTACTGTCCCTAATCAGTCCTTGCATCTCTAAATGCCTGTAGATCCTGTCTCTTAAAATATCTTCTAACAATTTACACATCGCAGATGTGAGGCTCACTGGACTACAGTTCCCAGGCTTTTCCCTACAGTCCTTTTTAAACAAAGGCACAACATTTGCCACTCTCCAACCTTCAGGCAACTCACCTGAGTAGGTCATTTGGCCCTTTGATCATGGCTGATTATCCAACTCAATAACCTGATCATGTTTCCTCCCTTTGGTCTTCTTTGCCCCAAGAGCTATATCTAATTCCTTTTTGAAAACATATTATGTATTGCCCTCAACTGCTTTCTATGGTAACAAATTCCACAAGCTTCCCACGCTCTGGGTGAAGGAATTTCTCTTCATCTCAGTCACAGAAGATTTACCCTTGGAGCTAGACACCCCCACCATCGGGAACAGTCTTCTTGCATCTACCCTGCCTAGCCCTGTTAGAATTTTATGTTTCTATGAGATCCCCCCTCTAAACTCCAGTGAACACAATTCTAACCAACTCAATCTGTTCTCATAAGTCAGTCCTGCCATCCCAGAAATCAGTCTGGTGAGCATTTGCTGCATTCCTTCTGTGGAACATACAGCTTTTTGTCTGTTTGTCTGCTCTAAAACTCAGTTTTTCTCTGAAAGACTGATAGCACAATTTATAGCAAGTATTGTTACAACTGCTAACTGTATTTAAAGTGGCAATTATGTCTCTAAGAGGAATGTTGCTTATTTGGAACTGAAGCAGTCAGAAACCAGAAAGTAAAGTTGCTTCCTTTCATTTTTGCATATTCATCAGTTAATCGTTAAATGGCTTCATTTGTTAGAGTTATATTTAATATGTGTTATTAAACACTATTTGTTTTCCTATAAAAGATCCCTAATCTGTCAATTTACAAAGAACAACAAAGAACAAAGAACAACACAGCACGGGAAACAGGCCCTTTGGCCCAATGAGCCCGCGCCGCCATCTTAATGCATTTTTCCTACACCTCCCTTGACCTGTGTCTATGCTTATGGAAACCCCATTGGAAACCAGATTCAGGGGAGAATAATTTAGGGACAATTTGTCACACCAATCAGCCTAAGAGCTTTCACTGAGCACTATTAACACATTCTGCTATCTTTATGCTACTATCAGCACCTTCAATAGCCCTTCACTGTGCCATTAACACTTTTTCTGTCTCAAAAACAGTGAGTTATAAACCATTCAGCCTGACGTTGGTCGTGAGGAAAATTTTAGAGTCTTGGGGTGTGGGAGGAAACCGGAGCACCCGGAGGAAACCCACGCAACCGCAGGGAGAATGCGCAAACTCCCACAGACACTGACCCAAATCCATGTATCTGCACAGCTAGCAGTGATAGTCTCTGAGCTGTTGTGGTGCCCATCTGCTGGTCCAGTTTTAAGCACACACCAACGACGCGAAGTACTAGGCCACTTTCGAAACATCCAAGAACAGCCCACGCACGACCCACCGTGTGCATGCCCCTCATTAGACAACAAGGTGGACCGACGCACCTGCGGAGTAAAAGAGACAAAACATCAACACATGTAGCATTATATTTCCAGGAAGGTCCCAAGGCCCTGACCCTTATTTAAAACCATCACCTATAACCCTCCATCCCTGTTTCGCTCACGTGCCTATCTAAGTAAACCTTAAACAAGTCCAGCGTGCCTGCCTCCACCACCTTACTTGGTAGTGCATTCCATACCCCCACAACCCTCTGTGTGAAAAACCTCCCTCTAGCATCCAAATTATACTTCTCCCCCCTCACCCTTTGTGATATTTGTCTCCAATCTAGGAAAAAGCCTGCCACTGTTTACTCTATCTATACCCTTCATTATTTTATACACCTCTATCAGATCCCCCCTTAATCTCTGTCTTTCTAAGGGAAAGAGCCCCAGTTTACCCAATCTTTCCTCATAACCCAGTCCTTCCGTACCAGGCAGCATCCTGGTAAACCTCCTCTGCACTCTCTCCAGGGTCTCCTCGTCCTTCCAGTAGTAAGAATTTGAGACATTTCTGGAAGGAAGTATCTTTTCCTCACATTTATGCCAAAATTGAAAATTGTTGGTGTCTAGTCTGGTTTCACAATATAAGTGGGATTATGGTCCAGCACCATAACATTTGTAAATCCATGT
Organism: Carcharhinus amblyrhynchos; assembly: GCF_965287045.1. NCBI lineage: Eukaryota > Metazoa > Chordata > Chondrichthyes > Carcharhiniformes > Carcharhinidae > Carcharhinus > Carcharhinus amblyrhynchos. The sequence continues at coordinate 39,195,230 of NC_137325.1, forward strand.
TATAAAATCTTTGATAATGGACTCTAAAATTTTCCTCACGACCAACGTCCGGCTGAATGGTTTATAACTCACTGTTTTTGAGACAGAAGAAGTGTTAATGGCACAGTGAAGGGCTACAGAAGGTGCTGATAGTAGCATAAAGATAAGATAGCAGAATGTGTTAATAGTGCTCAGTGCTCAGTGAAAGCAAAACTTAGGAACAATGACAGATGACCCAGTGATAGAGGAGCTGCTGGTGTTGGGACAAAAAATGTTTGCGATTACAAAAAATGGTAAAGATGGAGGAGAAATGTCACAGTCTAATGTTGTCAAACTAAATGTTGAGCTCTGAGGCTCTTTCGTGCCTAATCATAAGATGAAATGTTCTTCCTCTACTCTGTATTTAAATAATAAATAAATAAATAAATAAATTTTATAAATAAATAAAAATTAAAAAAAAGATAAATGGGATTTACCCTAGGATTCTCTGGGAGGCAAGAGAAGTGATTGCAGAGCCTCTGGCTCTGATCTTCAGGTCGTCATTGGCCTCTGGTATAGTACCGGAAGATTGGAGGTTAGCGAATGTTGTCCCATTGTTTAAGAAGGGGAACAGAGACTTCCCCGGGAATTATAGACCGGTGAGTCTCACTTCTGTTGTGGGCAAGGTTTTAGAAAAAATTATTAGGGATAGGATTTATAGTTATTTGGAGAGTAATGAATTGATTGGAGATAGTCAGCATGGTTTTGTAGCGGGTAGGTCGTGCCTTACTAACCTTATTGAGTTTTTTGAAAAAGTGACCAAAGAGGTGGATGGGGGTAAGGCAGTTGACGTGGTATATATGGATTTTAGTAAGGCGTTTGATAAGGTTCACCATGGTAGGCTTCTGCAGAAAATGCAGATGTATGGGATTGAGGGTAATCTAGGAAATTGGATCAGGAATTGGCTAGCAGATAGGAGACAGAGGGTGGTGGTTGATGGTAAATATTCGTCATGGAGTTCGGTTACGAGTGGTATGCCTCAGGGATCTGTTTTGGGGCCACTGCTGTTTGTAATTTTTATTAATGATCTGGATGAGGGTATAGTTGGGTGGATTAGTAAATTTGCTGATGACACCAAAGTCGGAGGTGTGGTAGATTGTGAGGAAGGGTGTCATAGTTTGCAGGAAGACTTGGACAGGTTGCAGAGCTGGGCCGAGAGGTGGCGGATGGAGTTTAATGCGGAGAAGTGTGAGGTAATTCACTTTGGTAGGAATAACAGATGTGTTGAGTATAGGGCTAATGGGAGGACTTTGAATAGTGTGGATGAACAGAGGGATCTAGGTGTATGTGTACATAGATCCCTGAAAGTTGGGAATCAAGTAGATAGGGTTGTTCAGAAGGCATACGGTGTCTTGGCGTTTATTGGTAGGGGGATTGAATTTAGGAGTCGCAGCGTCATGTTGCAACTGTACACAACTCTGGTGTGGCCGCACTTGGAGTACTGTGTGCAGTTCTGGTCCCCACATTACAGGAAGGATGTGGAGGCTTTGGAGAGGGTGCAGAGGAGGTTTACCAGGATGTTGCCTGGTATGGAGGGGAGGTCCTATGAGGAGAGACTGAGGGATTTGGGGTTGTTTTCGCTGGAAAGAAGGCGGCTAAGAGGGGATCTTATTGAAACATATAAGATGATTAGAGGTTTAGATAGGGTGGACAGTGATAGCCTTTTTCCTCGGATGGAGAAAGCTAGCACGAGGGGGCATGGCTTTAAATTAAGGGGGGGTAGTTATAGGACGGATGTCAGGGGTAGGTTCTTTACCCAGAGGGTGATGAGGGATTGGAATGCCCTGCCTGCTGCGGTTGTAAATGCGCCTAGTTTGGGGGCGTTTAAGAGGTCCGTGGATAGGTTTATGGACGAAAAGGGATTGGTTTAGGTTAGTGGGTCATTGTTTTTTAACTGGTCGGCTCAACATCGTGGGCCGAAGGGCCTGTTCTGCGCTGTTATGTTCTATGTTCTATGTATTGGGCTATAGAACATAAAACATAGAAAAACTACAGCACAAACAGGCCCTTTGGCCCACAAGTTGCGCCGAACATACCTCTACCTACTAGGCTTACCTATAACCCTCAATCCTACTAAGTCCCATGTACTCATCCACCACCACCACCGCCAGCAGCCGATTCCACGCACCCACCACCGCTATATTGGAACGTTGCAGTGGGCCAAGGATGGAGATGTAGACATGAGACTAAAATGCTGAGCTGAAGTGGCAAACAACCAGAAGGTTGGGGCCATACTTGCAGGCTGTGCGAAGTGTTTCACAAACCAGTCTTGCGGCCTACATTTAGTCTCCCCAATGTAGGGAAGACCACATTTGGAGCAGTGAATACAGCAGAGCAAGTTGAAAGGTGTGCAGGTGAAATGCTGCTTCACCTGAATGGACCATTTGAGGTCTTGCATGGAATGGTGTCTTGGGAAAGGGATGAAGGGTTGCCAGCGATGGAGCACTGTCATGAAGGGAGCAGTTCTTGTGGAATGCTCACTGAGCAGGGGAAAGATGAGAAGATGTGTTTAGTGGTGGCATCATGCTGGAGTTGGCAGAAATGGCAGAGAATAATGCTTTGAATGCAGAGGCTGGTGGAATGCAGAAAAATGAGGTTCTGTTAGGAAGGGGTGAGGGCCATTGGGTCTTCACCGACTCTCCGAAAGAGCATCTCACCCAGGCCCACACACATATACCCTCTCACATTATGCAATTTTTGATGATTCTATGTGGATTACACAGAAATGTGGACTGTGTGTAATAATGTGGACTTTATGCAGCAATCTGGATAGTAGAGTATAATGTGGACTCAACTCTGTGATGTGCAGTATGCAATAATGTCGATTGTACACTATAATGTGATTTGTACACAGTAATGTTGATTGCACATAGTATGCACTGTATACAACCATGTGGATTGTCTCAGATAATTGGTCAATGATTTTAAAACTGAGATGAGTGGCAATTTCTTTACTCAAGAAGGTTGTGAATCTTTGGAATTTTCTGTTGTTGTGGATGCATAATCATTGGATATTAAAGATGCAGGAAGATTTTTGGTTAACTAAGGGAATTAAATGGCAAGTCTCGTGCCACAGTGGATAGTGTCCCTGCCTCTGAACCAGAAGCTCTGGTTTCAGGTTCCCCTCCAGGACTTGATGGCCAAGGAAGATGTATTCATAACTCAAATGTGCAAGTATCAACTTGTAAATCTTTTCAATATAGTCCAATTTTAGTCAATCAGAGTGAGCCAGATTCTTGGTCAGCCAGGTATTGGAAAGAAATTGGAGGCTCTGCCATCACTATACATAGCTCCAATCTGTAACTTGAATATAAAAGAGTATGGGATAACAAATCAGACTCCTTGAGAGCAGTTAGCTTTGTTGGCCATAAGCAGATTGATGCCAACAGTTCTTTCCAGCTGGGGTAAATTCAGGACCGGTCTCTCTGCTCCACCCATTGTGGAGGTCTCAGTACTGTAGGTTAGACCTGCCTTTAGAATGACAGATCAGATTCAAGGGACCATGTGGCTTACTCCTACCCCTATTTCTACTGTAATGCACAGTAATGCAAATTGTGGCATAGAACTGAAGCAGGCACAGTAATGCAGACTTTACACGGAATGTAGATTGTGCTAATTGAGGAATGCAACAGTTTTACTATACAGAATAAAGTTATGATTATAAATGCCTGAACAGCTGATTGATTTTAAAACTTATTGATTCATTTCCACAACAAACTGTAGTAATTTATCTTACATTCAACTGTTATTCCTTCTCCATCACTGTTTTCAGAGCCATGGGCCTCTGGCTCCCTCTAGTGATGGCTAACAATTTGCAGCATTTTCATTACCAGCACCTACAGCCAGGCTCCACTTTCAATTACACAAATAGGCTTTTCATGTTGCTGTCATTTAGAGAGATAATCATTTATGTTATTATTTATATGTTCTTTTTAAAATGAATGAATAATGTGCCTGAAATGAACTTCCATATGGACAACAAATTGAATTAATTAACAAAGCGAGAAAATAAAGTATCTATCATCCCTGGTAGTCATGTGATGTTTATCTCAATTTATAAACTGCTCTGGCAGAATTTTGATCACCTCGGAGGCAGGGTATGGTTCACGGAGGCAACTGGCAATTTAAGTCATCAGCTGCCTTCAGTCAGAGTGGATTTTGGCATCTCTGGGTGGAACCTGGCATGTGCAGAGCAGACCAGGATAGAGGGGCAGAAGTGGCGTAGTGATATTTTCATAGAACATAGAACACTACAGCACAAACAAGCTCTTCGGCCCACAAGTTGCGCCGATCGTATTCATACCTACCAGGCCATAGAACTATCTGTAACTCTCAATCCCATTAAATCCCATGTATTCATCCAAAAGTCTTTTAAAAGACCCCAGCGAGTTCGCCTCCACCACCACTGACGGCAGCCAATTCCACTCACTCATCACCCTCTGAGTAAAAAACTTACCCCTAACATCTCCTCTGTACTTGCTCCCCAGCACCTTAAACCTGTGTCCTCTCGTAGCGACCATTTCAGCCCTGGGAAATAGCCTCCAAGAATCCCCCCTATCTATGTCTCTCGACATTTTATAAACCTCTATCAGGCCGCCTTGCAACCTTCTTCTCTCCAGGGAGAAGAGACCTAGCTCCCTCAACCTATCTTCATAAGGCATGCTTCCCAATCCAGGCAACATTCTTGTAAATCTCCTCTGCACCCTCTCAATAGCTTCCACATCCTTCCTGTAGTGGGGTCTGACAAGGGTCTTCCTCCAAGTGGGGTCTGACAAGGGTCTTATAAAGTTGCAGCATTACCTCCCGACTCCTAAACTCAATCCCTCGATTAATGAAGGCCAGTACACCATACGCCTTCTTGACCACATCCTCTACCTACGAGGCCGATTTAAGAGTCCTATGGACCCGGACCCCAATGTCGTTCTGCTCCTCAACGCTGCTAAGACTCCTACCCCTAATATTGTACTCCTTCATCCCATTGGACCTGTCAAAATGGACCACTACACATTTATCCACGTTGAAGTCCACCTGCCACTTCTCCGCCCAGTCTTGCAACCTATCCAAGTCACGCTGCAACTTCTGACATCCCTCCAGACTATCTATAACACCACCAACCTTTGTGTCGTCGACGAACTTACTAACCCATCCCTCCACTTCCTCATCCAGGTCATTTATGAAAATGACAAACAGCAAGGGTCCTAGAACAGATCCCTGGGTCACTCCACTGGTGACCGACCTCCATGCAGAAAAAGACCCATCCACAACCACTCTCTGCCTTCTGCAGGCAAGCCAGTTCTGGATCCACAAGGCCAAAGTCCCTTGGATCCCATGCCCTCTCACCTTCTCAAGAAGTCTTGCATGGGGGACCTTATCAAACACCTTGCTGAAGTCCATGTAAACCACATCCACCGCTCTTCCTTCGTCAATGTGTTCAGTCACATTTTCAAAGAACTCAACTAGGCTCGTAAGGCACGACCTGTCCTTGACAAAGCCGTGCTGACTATTTCTGATCATACTAAACTCCTCTAAATGCTCATAAATCCTGTCCCTCAGAATCCTCTCCATCAACTTACCAACCACTGAGGTTAGACTCACCAGTCGGTAATTTCCCGGGCTATCCCTGTTGCCTTTCTTGAAAATGTAAGCACATCCACAATCCTCCAGAACCTCTCCCGTCACCATCGATGATGCAAAGATCATCGCCAGGGACTCTGCAATCGCTTCCCTCACCTTCCACAGTAACCTGGGGTACATCCCATCCAGTCCCAGCGACTTATCTATCTTGATAGAGTTTAAAAGTTCTAACACATCCTCTTTCTTAACATCTACTTACTCAATCTTTTCAGCCTGTCACAAACCTGTAGTACAACCTCCCAGATCACTTTCCACCGTGAATACCAAGGCAAAGTACTCATTAAGCACCTCTGCCATTTCTTCCGGTACCACACTGACTTCTCCCCCTTCACCTTTTATAGGTCCTATCCCTTCACTTCTCATCCTTTTACTCTTCACATATTTGTAGAACACTTTGGAATTCTCCTTAATCTTACCCACCAAGGCCTTCTCATAACCCCTTCTGTCTCACCTGATTTCCTTTTTAAGTTCCTTTCTACAAGCCGTTTACTCCTCTAGATCCTTAACATCTCCTAGCTCTCTGAACCTTTTGTACGCTTTTCTTTTCTTCCTGACTAGGTTCATCACAACCTTCGTGCACCACGGTTCCCGCGACCTACCAAAACCTTCCTGTCTCATCGGAATGTTGTCGTGCAGAGCTCCAGACAAACGTTCCTTGAAAATCTGCCACCTTCCTTCAGAGCTTTTCCCCAAGAACACCTCCTTCCAGTTTACTTGTCCAATTTTCTGCCTGATGTCTTCACTGGACTTGTAATCCAGAGACCCAGGGGATCTTATAATCTGGGAACCCAGGTTCAAATGCCACGTTTGCAGATGACGAAATTTGAATCCAATAAAAATCTGGACTTTAAAAAAGTCCATGCCCATCTGATTCAGTAACGTTCCTTAGGGGAGGAAGTCTGCCATCGTTACCTCGTCTGGCCTAAATGCAATGCCAAATCCAAGTGATGTGGTTGACTCTCAAATGTCCTCTGAAACAGAGAGCAGTTAGGGATGGGCAATAAATGCTAGTCCAGCCATCAATGCTCAAATTCCATGAATTAATTAAAGGAAACGGTTATTTGTGCATTTCCTTGGATAGTTTCATGGAATTGCCTGATAACAGCAAGACCCAGAATTAGCAAAGGAAATAATAGAATGTAATTTACTCAACATCAAGGGAGAATATGCCTTGTGACAGCAGCAGCCAAAATTCAAAGGAGATGATGAGATGCATCCTTTTACTGTAATGAGATTAGCAGACATCTAGATAAAATCACAAATAAATAGCCTTCCCAGCAAGGAGCAGTTAACCTTGGCAACTGAGAGATCAGTGCATGTGTGGGAGTTGTGGCAGAGTTGAGGGCATTGTATGTGTTAGTGTGGATGTATATGGCAGCATTGAGGGCATTGTGTGTGTTAGTGTGGGATTGTGTGGCGGAGTTGGGTATATGGATGAATGTGGGGGCTGTTGCAGTGAATGTGTGTGAGTGAATGTGTGTGGTAGGTTTGGGACTGGATATGAGTGAGTGTCTGCAATGTGGCAGGGTTGGTGACTAGGTGTGTGTGTGTGTCAATTTGGGAGGTATTGCAGGGTTGGGGGCTGGGTGTGAGTGAGTGTGGGGGATGTGGCAGGGTTGGAGGCCGGAGGTGTGTGAATGAGTGGAATCATAGAAACCCCACAGTGCGGAAAGAGGCCCTTCGGCCCATTGAGTCTGCACCGACCACAATACCATCCAGGCCTTACCCCCATATCCCTACACATTTACTCGCTAATCCCTCTAACCTATGCATCTCAGGACACAAAGGTGCAATTTTAGCATGGCCAATCAACCTAACCCGCACATCTTGGGACTGTGGGAGGAAACCGGAGAACCCGGAGGAAACCCACGCAGACACGAGGAGAATGTGCAAACTCTGCACAGACAGTGACCCGAGCCAGGAATCGACCCCAGGTCCTGGAGCTGTGAAGCAGCAGTGCTAACCACTGTGCTACTGTGCCGCCCACGGAGTGTGGCAGGGATGTAGACCATAAAACATAGGAGCAGAATTAGGTCACTTGGTCCATCAAATCTGCTCTGCCATTCAATCATGGCTGATACTTTTCTTATCTCCTGCCTTTTCCCCATAACTCCTGATCTCCTTATTAATCAAGAACCTATCTAACTCTGTCTTAAAGACATTCAATGACCTGGCTTCCACAGCCTCCTGAGGCAAAAAGTTCCACAGATTCACCACTCTCTGGCTGAAGAAATTCCTCATCTCTGTTTTAAAGGATTGTCCCTTTAACCTGAGGTTATGCACTCTGCTTCTAGGTTTTCCTACTAGTGGAAACATCCTGTCCACATCCACTCTATCCAGGCCTCGCAGTATCCTGTAAGTTTCAATAAGATCCCCCCTTATCTTTCTAAACTCCAACGAGTTCAGACCCAGACTCCTCAACCATTCCTCATACAACAAGCTCTTCATTCCAGGGATCATTCTTGTGAACCTCCTATGGACCTTTTTCAAGGCCAGCACATCCTTCCCAAAACTGCTCACAATACTCCAAATGTGGTCTGACCAGAGCCTTATACAGCTCAGAAGTACATTCCTGCATTTGTATTTTAGTCCTCGCGACATGAATGCTAACATTGCATTTGCCTTCCTAACTGCCGATTGAACCTGCTTGTTAACCATAAAAGAATCTTGAACAACGACTCCCAAGATCCTTCGTGTTTCTGATTTCCTAAGCATTTTCCCATTTAGAAAATAGTCTATGCCTCCAATTCTCCTTCCATAGTGCATAACCTCACACTTCTCCACATTGTATTCCATCTACCATTTTGACCACTCTCCCAACCTGTCCAAGTCCTTCTGCAGCTCCCCTCCTTCCTCAATACTACCTGTTCCTCTACATATCTTTGTATCATCTGCAAACCTAGCAACAGTGCCTTCAATTCCTTCCAAATCGTTAATGTATGTTATGAAAAGTTGTGGTCTCAGCACTGATGCCTGAGGCATACTACTAGTCACCAGCTGCCATCCTGAAAAAGATCCTTTTATCCCCACTCTCTGCCTTCTGCCAGTCAGCCAATTCTCTATCCATGCCAGGATCATACCATGGGACTTAACTTATTTAACATTGTCCTCTGCGGCACCTTGTCAAAAGCCTTCTGGTAATTTAAATCACGTCCATTGATTCTCCTTTATCTAATTTCCTTGTTACCTCCACAAAGAACTAGGGGCAGGATTAGAGGATGGTGATGTATGACTGAGTGGGGGAGAGGATGTGGTACAGTTGAGGGCTAAGTGTGAGGGGGTTGTGGCAGAATTGGGGAGTGGGTCTGAGGGTGTGTGAGGGAATGTGGCAGGGTTGAGTGCTGGGTGTATCAGTGAATGTGGGGTGTGTAGCAGAGTTGTAGACTTGGTGCGTGAGTGGGATGTATGGCACGGTTGAGGGCTGGGTGTGTGTGAATGTGGGACCTGTGGCTGGGTTGGGGCTGGTGTGTGACTGAGTGTGGAGAGGTGTGGTAAGGTTGAGGACTGGGTGTGAGCGTGACAATGGGGCAGGATTGGGGGTTTTGTGTATGTCAGTGAGTGTTGGGATGTGGTAGGTTTGGGGGCTGGTAGTGTGTGAATGAGTGTGGGGGTATGACAAGTTTGGAGGTTTTGTGTGTTTGTGAGTGTGAATGTGTGTCAGGGTTGGGAGTTGGGTGTGTGCGTGTATCTGTGTATGTTGGGAGGGTTGGCACTGTTGGGATTTGTTTGCAAGTGTGGGGAGGGTTGGCATTGAAGAGGCTGTGTATGAGTGCAAGGGGGTTGACATTGTTGGGGCTGTGTGCAAGTATGGAGGAGGTTGGCATTGTTGGGATTTGTGTGTGAATGCGGGGGGCTTTGCATTGTTGACAGTGCAGACTATGACATGTACCTTTAAGAAACTGCATAATAATATCACCATCACTATGTGCAAGGCTAGAGGATAAAACTGCAGTCTCCATCTTAAATGTTCACTGTTACCTGTGAATTTCACTGCCATGTGCCTGTGTATAAATGTGGGGGGCTTTTAACAGTTTGGGGACTAAGAGTGGGTGAGTGAGTATTGGGGCTGGTTGACAGTGTTGACGGTTGGTTGTGCATTAGTGAGTGTGAGTGTGGGGGCAGGCTATATTACAGGTCATGCTTGGTGGTGTATCCTCCATTCAAGTAACCTTTCTAACTTGCCCATACAGCCTGAGGCCCATCTGTTTAATATTCCCCTCCAAACTAGCAGTGGCTAGTACAAATTTAATCTTTATTAAAAAGTTCTCAGAAAATGTCTCATTCACAATCTTTTTTTACTGCATCAACACTCCCACATCTGTGCAGCTGTGGAAGGCTTCCTGTTGAGCACTGATCGGTCTGCCATTCAGAAAGTGCACTGGGTCTCAGGCTCATGTGAGATGCAGGTCAGGGGCTGGGGTTTGAACCACAAAAAAACTGTCACTTAATAGCCAAAGATTATTATATTTTGCATTTTACAATCTAGTGAATTGAAACAAATCATATCAATGAAATGAGACATTGCTGCAAGACAATCTAACACCTGGATAATATTGTGATATTGTATGACAGTGCAGACTATGACATGTACCTTTAAGAAACTGCATAGTGACATCACCATCACTATGTGCAAGGCTAGACAATAAAGCTGCAATCTCTATCTTAAATGTTCACTCTTACCTGTGAACTTCACTGCCGTCTGTAACTGCCTTCTGTAAACATCATATATATTTTATGAGTCAGGCAGAGTCAAGTAATCAACCTATGTTACTTTTAGGACCCAAGTTAGGTCAAGTTGTGAAGGGTAGGTCGTGCCTCATAAACCTTATTGAGTTCTTTGAGAAAGTGACCAAAGAGGTGGATGAGGTTAAAGCAGTTGTTGTGGTGTATATGGATTTCAGTAAAGCATTTGATAAGGTTCCCCACAATAAGCTATTGCAGAAAATATGAAGGCATGGGATAGGGTGATTTAGCAGTTTGGATCAAAAATTGGCTAGCTGTAAGAAGACAGAGGGTGGTGGTTGATGGGAAATGTTCATCCCGGAGTTCAGTTACTAGTGGTGTAATGCAAGGATCTGTTTAGGGGCCACTGCTGTTTGTCATTTTTATAGATGACCTGGATGAGAGCATAGAAGGATGGGTTAGTAAATTTGCATATGACAGTAAAGTTGGTGGAGTTGGGGACAGTGCAGAAGGGTGTTGCAGGTTACAGAGGGACATAGATACGCTACAGAGCTGGGCTGAGAGGTGGCAAATGGAGTTTAATGTGGTGATTGAGGTGCGTGAGGTGATTCACTTTGGTAGGAGTACAGAATACTGGGCGAATGGTAAGATACTTGGTAGTGTGGATGAGCAGAGAGATCTCGGTGTCCATGTACATAGATCCCTGAAAGTTGGCACCTAGGTTAATAGGGTTGTTAAGAAGGCATACAGTGTGTTAGCTATTATTGGTAGCGGGATCGCGTTTCAGAGCCATGAGGTCATATTGCAGCTGTATAAAACTCTGGTGCGGCCGCACTTGGAGTATTGTGTACAGTTCTGGTCGCCACATTATAGAAAGGACATGGAAGCATTGGGAAGGGTGCAGAGGAGATTTACTAGGATGTTGCCTGCTATGGTGGGAAGGTCTTATGAGGAAAGGCTGAGGGACTTAAGGCTGTTTTCATTAGAGAGAAGAAAGTTAAGAGGTGACAACAGAGGCATACAAAATGATCAGAGGATTAGATAGGGTGGACAGTGAGACCCTTTTTCCTCCGATGGTGATGGCTAGCATGAGGGGACATAGCTTTAAATTGAGGGGTGATAGATATAGGACAGATGTCAGAGGTAGGTTCTTTACTCAGAGAGTAGTAAGGGCATGGAATGCCCTGCCTGCAACAGTAGTGGACTCGCCAACATTAAGGGCATTTAAATGGTCATTGGATAAACATATGGATGATATTGGAACAGTATAGGTTAGATGGGCTTTAGATTGGTTTTCGCAGGTCAGCGTAACATCGAGAGCTGAAGGGCCTGTACTGCACTGTAGTGTTCTATGTTCTAAGGCCTATGGAGAGCTGTGTATAGTTCTCCTTAGTAACAAGCTTCATGTGATTGCGTTCAACAAGAACCTTTGTCATTCTAATGCTATCTATCCTAAACAAGGCTAGAGGGTAAAGCTGCAACCTTCATCTTAGATGTTCACTTCATAGGTTGATTATTTGACTATATGCCTGACTCATAAGGTATACATGAAGTTTACTGATAAGAGTTACAAACAGCAGTGAAGATTATAGATAATAGTGAACATCTAAGATAGAGGCTTTATCCTCTAACCTTATTTAGGATAGATAGCACTGAGACAAATCCCTACAACAAGCATATATATCCCTCAGCATATATATAAAAACAAAGAACAAAGAAAATTACAGCACAGGAACAGGCCCTTCAGCCCTCCAAGCCTGCACCATACATGCTGCCCAACTGAACTAAAACCCCCTACCCTTCCGCAGATCATATCCCTCTATTCCCATCCTATTCATGTATTTGTCAAGACGCCCCTTAAAAGTCACTACAGTATCCGCTTCCACTACCTCCCCAGGCAATGAGTTCCAGGTATCCGCTACTCTCTATGTGAAAAATCTGTCTCATACATCTCCTTTAAACTTTGCCCCTCGCACCTTAAACCTGTGCCGCCTAGTAATTGACTCTTCAGCGCTAGGAAAATGCTTCTGACTATCCACTCTGTCCATGCCTCTCATAATCTTGTAGAGGTCGCTCCTCAACCTCCATCATTCCAGTGAGAACAGACCAAATTTCTCCAACCTCTCCTCATAGCAAATGCCCTCCATGCCAGGCAACATCCTGGAAAATCTTTTCTGTATCCTCTCCAAAGCCTCTATATCCTTCTGGTAGTGTGACGACCAGAATTGAACACTATATTCTAAATGTGGCCTAACTAAAGTTCTATAAAGCTGCAACATGACTTGCCAATTTTTAAACTCAATACCCCAGACGATGAAGGCAAGCATGCTGTATGTCTTCTTGATTATTTTCTCCACCTGTATTGCCACTTTCAGTGACCTGTGTACACCCAGATCCCTTCGCCTATCAGTACTCTTAAGGGTTCTGCCATTTATTATATATTTCCTATTTGTATTAGACCTTCCAAAATTCATTACCTCACATTTGTCAAGATTAAACTCCATTTGCCATCTCCTCACCCAAGTCTCCAACTGATCTGTATCCTGCTGTATCCTCTGATGGTCCTCATCGCTATCCACAAACCAACCAACTTTTGTACCATCCACGTTTACTAATCAAACCAATTACATTTTCCTTCACCAGGTGAATCTGACGAAGGAGCAAACCCTGAAAGCTAGGGGCGTTTGCTACCAAATAAACCTGTTGGACTTTAACCTGGTGTTGTGAGAATTCTTACTGTGTTTACCCCAGTCCAACGCCTGCATCTCCACATCATTCTTTGACCGAGCCAGTTTTGTATCCACTTGCCAGTTCACCTCTGATCACATGCGACTTCATCTTCTGCACCAGTCTGCCATGAGGGACCTTATCAAAGACCTTACTGAAGTCCATGTAGACAATATCCACTGCATTATCCTCATCAATCATCTTCATCATTTCCTTGAAAAACTCGATCAAGTTCGTGAGACAGGACTTCCCCTTCACAAAACCATATGGTGGCAAAAGCCCACAAGAAACCACAACAGTTAACACTGCAACAAAGCAGTCAAGGTGACAGACACGTATCTACAGGTTTCTAAGGAAAGATGATCTGTACATAATTTAATATCATTTCCAGCCAAAGCATTGCTTCAGGAAAACAGACACCATTTTAAAATGAAACTAAAAGCAAAACAGCAGAAGCTTGAAATTTGAAATGAAAACAGAAAAATGCTGAAAACATTCACTATGTTAGACAGTATCTGTACAGAAAAGAAGACGGTATTACCATATCAGTCCAGTAATGACAAAAAAAATGACCTGAAATGTTACTGCTGACCTGCTTTCTCTACTGATGCTGTCAAAGTTGCTTTCAACACTTTCTGTTTTTATCAATGTTCAGCTGTGAATTTCTGCCTTTGTAAAACCTTAAAGTTCCCCAGAAGACAACAGGAATATAACAAATCATTAGAATGTAAAGCTTTCTGGATTATGAAAAAACAAATCCATCAATTGATGTCTAACACCATGAATAACAGACTTTCTGATATAAATTATGAAAGGTAAAGTCACCATAGTCCTTGATGACTATAGACTTCTCTCCCCTTTGACGGGGAAGAGCTGATTGGTGGTGATTTAACCTGAGGATCACCACACTGCAGGCAAGGGGCAAGTTTGCCACAATCGACACTCATAAATGTTTGTTCAAATTGCGCCTATTTTTCGGGGTGTCCTCCAGTCCAGTTATTTTTCAGAGGATAATTGACAATCTGGTGCAGGGGATTCCTCAGGAAACAGTTTATTTGAACAACATTCTGATCAGAGGGAAAACTGAGGAGGAGCACCTCAACAACTTGGATGAAGTGTTAAAAGAGATTTTCAAAGGCAGGGCTGAACAGTTGCTGTGTCTTGTTTCCCTTACTACCTCCACAGGTCCAGAAGGGGCAGAAGTAGATTAGATGTTACAGTTCAGAAAGTGACATGGGACCAACAGGAGCAACTGATTGGTGAATAAGTCCTGGTGGATAGTTACAAATTATATTAAATTGTAATTCATTGTTTAAGCAAGGGCAGGGAATTATTTATTTCTTTTTTAAAAAGTCTTCAGAAGTTCATAAATTTAAAAGGATTTTGTCATGGTTGAAGAACTCAAAGCCGTGGTTTACTCCACTTGCTCCACTTGTGGGAGGCTAAGCACATTCCAGTGTCCAGAGCTAGCATGTGTCTAGGAAGCGTGTCCAGCTGCAGTTCCTGGAAACTTGAGCTGAGAGCTGGAACGTTGGCTGCAGACACTGGAGCATCCAGGGGTCTAGGAGCATTGTGGATAGAATGTTTAATGAAGTGGTCACACTGCAGCTGAGGGGACTTGAGGAAGGAAGGGAATGAGCGATCACTAGGCAATCCAAGGGAAACAGGCAGGTAGCTCAGGGGTCTCGCTTGCAAATTGGTATTCCATTTTGGAGGCTGATGAGGGCACTGGTTGCTTCAGGGAGTGAAGACTGAGCCAAGCTTCTGCCACCACAGGCAACCTGTCTGTATAGGAGTGGAGGAAGAGGGAAAGGGCCATAGTAATAGGACATTTTATAGCCAGAGAGGCAGATAGGCACTATTATGGCCATCAATGTGATTCTAGGATGGTGTGTTGCCTCGTTGGTGCTAGGGTCTAGGATGTCACTGAATAGCTGCAGGGCACCAAGAAGTGGGAGTGTGATAAGGCAGATGTCATGGTACATGTTGGTACCAATGACATGGGTAGAAAGAGGGATGAGATCTTGCGCCAAGAATTTATGGCTTAAGGGTTGGTGCAAGGGGGGAGGGTTTGAGATTCCTAGAACACAGGATCATTTCTGGAAGGTGGGACCTGTACAAGCAGGACAGTCTACATCCAAACTGGGTTTAACATCCTCGTAGGACATTTTGCTGGTGCTGTTGGGAGGAGACTGAAACTAATTTGGCAGGAGGAAGGGACAACAGACGGTTGGCAGAATAAGGGCATAGCACCATACAGTAAAACAATCAAGTCAAAAGGAGTGCAGCTGTATTAAGTTTCAAGGGAGTAAGGCACGGTTGGATGGCTTTGACTCTAATACAGTAAGAAGTCTTACAACACTAGGTTAAAGTCCAACAGGTTTATTTGGTAGCACAAGCCACTAGCTTTCAGAGCACTGCCCCTTCGTAGGTAAGTGGGAGTTCTGTTCACAGACAGAGCATATAAAGACACAAACTCAATTTACAAAATAATGGTTGGAATGCGAGTCTTTACAGGTAATCAAGCCTTAAAGGTACAGACAATGTGAATGGAGAGTAGATTAAAGAGATGTGTATTGTCTCCAGCCAGGACATTTAGTGAGATTTTGCAAGCCCAGTCAAGTTCTGGGGGTCACAGATAGTGTGACATGAACCCAAGATCCCGGTTGAGGCCGTCCTCATGTGTGTGGAACTTGGCAAACTGCCAGCTCCAAGTGGAGAGGATCTCCAAGAAAATTGCGCGTATCGACACAGACATCACATCATTCCTACTTTAATGCCAGAGGTATTGCAGGTAGAAGAGATGAATATTCATAGAATCATACAGCACAGAAGAGACCCTTTGGCCCATCAAGTCTGCACCGACACATTAAAAACATCTGAACTCTCACCTAATCCCACTTCCCAGCACTTGGCTTGTAGCCCTGCATGTTATGATGTGCCAAGTTCTCATCCAGATACTTTTTAAAGGATGTGAGGCAACCCATCTCCAGCACTCTCCCCGTGTATTCCAGACTATCATCACCGTTTGGGTAAAAGAGATTTTTCTCACGTCCTGCCTAAACCTCCTTCCCTCACCTCACGACTGACCCTTCAACTAAGGGAAACAGCTGCTCTTTATCCACTCTGTCCATGGATGATTTAAAGGCGAGAATTGGCACATGGAATTGTGATTTAGTAGTCATCACAGAGATAAGGCTGAGGGAGGGCAGGATTGGCACCTCAACATTTCAGGATATAGAATCTTCAAGCGAGACAGAGGAGGGGATAAAAGAGGAGGAGGCATTGTATTGTTAGTTAAGGAGTCAGTTACTGCAGTAAGGGGAAATGATGTCTTGGAGGGGATATCAAATGATGCTTTGTGGGTAGAGTTTAGTCACATTGCTAGGTGTTTATTATAGATCCCCAGATAGTCAACAGGAAATTGAGGAGCACGATTCGTGGACATGTGTAAAAACAATAACAATGGGGTAATTACAGGAGGTGATTTCAACTTTCCCAACATTAACTAGTGTAGACATAGTGTTAAGGTTTTCGATGCAGTGGATTTCTTGAAATGTGTACAGGAGAACATTTCAGAGCGATATGTAGAGGCTCCAAGGGAAAAGAGCTGTGCTGGACCTAATTCTGGGGAATAAAGCCAGACAGGTGGTTGAGGTGGTGCCGGTGGAGTATTTTAGTGATAGCAATCACAACATGGTGCAACTTAAGCTTGTTGTGAACGAGGAAATAGACAAGTTGCAAAAGGAGAGAAGTTTTGGTTTGGAAGAGAGCAGATTTTAGTAAAATAAGACAGGATCTGGCTGAGGTAGACTGGGAACAGCTACTACTGGGGAAATCTACGTAAGAGCAGTGGGGGACAGGGGGCATTCAAACAGGAATTGGAGAAGATACAAGCCCAGTATGATGCTTCTAGGGTAATAGGAAGGAGTTATAAGCCCAGAGAACCATGGATAACCAGAGATATTCAGAATACAATAACAAGGAAAATAAAGGCTTTTAGCAGGTACAAGGGGAGCAAATCAGCAGACATTAGTGAAGTACAGAAAATGCAGGGTGGAGCTTAAGAAAGCAGTTAGTAAAGCAAAGAGAGGACATGAGAAAACTTTGGCTGGTAAAAGTAGAGAAAATACCAAGGTATTCTATAAGTATACCAATGGGAAGAGGATAACCAGTGAAAAATTAAGGTCCATTAGGTACCAACAGGGCATCTGTGAGTGGAGTTAATGGACATTGGTAGAGTGTTGAATGAATACTTCACATCCATCTTCACATAATAAAATGAGGATTTAAGTATTGAATTCAGGAGAGAGACTGCAACATTCTTGAGTGAATTGACATAGGGAAGAAGGTATTGGAGATGTTGGCAGGTGGACAAATTTCCAGGTCAAGCTGAATTATGTCTCAGATTGCTGAAGGAGGCAAGGGAGGGGATTGCAAAGGTTCTGACTTAAATTTTTAATTCTTCTCTGGCCACTGGGGAGGCACCAGAGAACTGGAGAACAACTAATGTGGTTCCACCACTTAAGAAGGGTTACATAGATAAGCCAGGGAACTACAGACCACAGAGCCTCACGTCTATTGGAGAAAATTCTGAAGGCAAGCATCTATCTCCACTTGGAAAGGCAAAGCTTGGTCAAAGATAGTTTTCTTTATTTATTCGTAGAACACAGGTGCCACTGGCTGGCCAGCATTTATTGCCCATCTCTAGTTGCAAAGGGCGGTTGAGAGGCAAGCTCATTGCTGTGGCTCTGGAGTCACATGTAGATCAGACCGCGTAAGGATGGCAGATTTCCTTCCCTAAAGGACATTCGTGAACCAGATGGGTTTTTCCGACAATCAACAATGGTTTCATGGTCATCAGTAGATTCTTAATTCCAGATTTGAAAGTACGGCTCCATCAAATTTGATTAAATATTTTGGGGAAGTGACCAGGTGTGTAGATAAGGGTAGTGCATTTGATGTCGTTTATATGGACTTCTGCAAAGCCTTTGACAAGTCCCCATTTGGGAGGATATAAAGAAGGCAAATGCAATAGGTAATTTGATAAAGTGGATTCGAAATTGGCTGAGTTGTCGAAGACAGAGGGTGATGCCAGAAAGCTGCTTTAGTGACTGGAGGCCAGTGCCCAGGGGCATGCCACAGGGATCTGAACTGGTTGTTTATTATTTGTCATTTATATAAATGACATAGATAACTATGTGGGGAATAGGATTAGTACTTTTGTAGATGACACAAAGATTGACTGGGTGTTTAACAGTAAGGTTGAGTGTCTTGGGCTACAAGGAAATATAGATGAGATAATCAAATGTGCAGATAAATGGCAGATGGAATTTAACCCTGAAAAGTGTGAGATGATACACTTTGGAAGGAGTAATTTGATAAGGGAGTATTCGATGAATGGCATGACACTGGGAAGCTTTGTGGAACAAAGGAGCCTTGGCGTGTTTGTCCATAGATCTCTGAAGCTGAAAGGGCATATTAGTAGGATGGTGAAAAAGATATATGGAACACTTGTCTTTATTAATTGAGGCATAAATTACAAAAGCAGGGAAGTCATTTTGAAGTTGTATAGAACTTTGCTGAGGCCACTGCTAGAGTACTGTGTGCGATTCTCTTCGCCACATTATAGGAGGGATGTGATTGCAATGAAGGGATGCAGAGGAGATTCATCAGGATGCTGCCTAGGAAGTTATGAAGAGAGCCTGGATAGGCTTGGGTTATTTTCATGGAACAGAGAAAACTGAGGGGCAACCTGATTGAGGTGTACAAGATTATTAGAGGCATGGATAGAGTTGATAAGGAGCAGTTGTTCCCCTTAGTTGAAGGGTCAGTCACGAGGAGACATAGGTTCAAGGTGAGAGCCAGGAGGTTTGGCGGGGTGGTGTGAGGAAAAACCTTGTCATCCAGAAGAAAGTGATTATCTGTAATGCTCTGCCTGGGAGGATAATAGAGGCAGGTTGCCTCACATCCTTTAAAAATTACCTGGGTGATGCATGTCATACATTCAAGGCATTAGGCCAAGTGCTGGTAAATGGGATTAGGTGGGAGTTCAGGTGTTCCTCACATTCTGTGCAGACTTGATGAGCCAAAGGGCCTCTTCAGCACTGTCTGATTCTATGAGATTCCAGAAAGACAATGAAAGATCAACAGGCAATGGATCTTTAGCTAAGAAAGAACAAACTTACATTTACAAATGTGCCTCGTTCTATGCTGTAACCGTTCTATGATTCAATTTATCTAGCACCATTAACATGTCCCAATTCTCTTTACAACAAATGAACTACTGATAAATGTAGTAATTGTTGCAATGTAAAAAAACACAGCAGCCAATTTGCATTTAGAAAGTTCATATGAAATAAACTATATTTTCTATTTTAAGGTTAGCTGAGAAAAAACTCATCTGTCATTGCCATGAGGTGTTTTACATCCACCAAAGAGAACAGACAATATCTTTGTTGAATGTCCTATCTAGAAAACATGGCTGAAATGTCAGCATGGCATATATAGCCAAGTCTCCAAATCCATGACCTATGATTCAGTTGTGTAAGTTCCATCCCTATGCCAAAGCTGACACTTAAAGAGTCAGTTTAAATCATACAAGAGATTTTGTATTCTTGTCGGATCAGCAAAATGAGTTGAATGGCTTTCTTCATCAATTTATGTCTCATGAAGATAATGGTTTTCCCTAAGTAGACTGCATCACATAACATTCTTAACTGTCTCAAATTATTCTCCCCAATCCTTCAACAAAATTGCTAATCTGTTTACTTTAAATAGGTAAATGCTTTGATTAAAATTATAGAGACTGTAACTTAAATAAAATTTTACTGCAGATTAACGGAAAGAATTTACCACTTTGCAAGAAATGCTATTCAAAGCCACTAGATGGCACTCCAGCATGAAATAAAGCTCAAGTTCAAACTGGACAAGCTGCAGAATGAGTGAAGATAAGGGAGAGCAGCAGTGATCATTCACACCACGTAGATTCGAAGTACAGGTTGTGGAAATGCCATCGGACTCAGCTGGTAGCAGTCGTGTGATTGCAGGACTGGTTCCAGGAGCTGGCATAATTCACCAGGGGGCTTCTCTAATCAGGGGTAACCTCGTCATGCATTACCCTTTAGTGACATTGGGATAACTGCAATTTGTAATAGGCTTGGCAGTATCTGATTCGGATGGCCATTCGTTTATTATCGCAGATGTTCCTGACCTACTCTGATGCTTTTCACACATCAGGCTAACTTTAATTTTAATTAGCAGAAAATTATGGCTAGCCACACAATAGCAGCAGTTTTCATTTATATAGCATATTTAATAAGGTAAAATGTCCCAAGGAATTTGCAGGAATCAGACGAAAGAAACAGCTAGCTAAAGGTGATTTTTAAAGCTTGGTTTTGCAGGCTGACTTAAAGAATGGAAGGATTGTCCTCTGGTGAGCATTGGATCTCTATTGGCTGGGGTTTAGAAGAATGAAAGGTTTTACTGAAACATTCAAGATTTTTTTATTCATTCATGGGATGTGGGCACCTCTAGCTAGGCCAGCATTTATTACCCATCCCACATTGCCCTTGAGAAGATGGTGGTGAGCTGCCTTCTTGAACCATTTCAGTCCGTGTGGTGTAGTTACATCACTGTACTGTTAGGAAGGGAGTTCCAAGATTTTGACCAGTGACAGTGAAGGAACGGCAATATATTTCCAAGGCAGGATGGTGAGTGGCTTGGAGGAAAATCTCCAGGTCGTGGTGTTCCCATGTATCTGCTGCCCTTGTCCTTCTGGATGGAAGTAGGCATGGGTTTTGAAGATGCTGTTAAAGGAACCTTTGTAAGCTCCTGCAGTGCATCTTGTAGATGGTACACACTGCTGCCACTGTGCATTGGTGGTGGAGGGATTGAATGTTTGTGCGTAGAGTGGGCTGCTTTGGCCTGGATGGTGTCAAGCTTTTTGAGTGTTGCTGGAACTGCATTCATCCAGGCAAGTGGAGAGTATTCCATCACATTCCTGACCTGTGCTTTGTAGATGGTGGACAGGCGGGAGTCAGGTGGTGAGTTATTTACTGCTTCAATTCCTCAATTTGAGGCACATTTTTGGATGAAGTTGGATGAGATGTCAGATGGCAGGAAGAAAACCGTCATTATTGAGAAATTTTAGTAGCTGCCAATAAATTGGAAGATATGCTGATAAAAGGCCAAACAATCGCAGAAAGCGTGCTTTCATGCTGGGCAGAAAGCATTCCTATTGCTCTTCGCCAACAGGCAGTGTTGTAAGGCACTTAAGCTTTCTCTAATATGTCCTTGCTGCTAATATCAAATTGTACTACATGATGGAGAAATAATACAGCAGCTTGTCTTTTACCTTTAGCAAGTTTATTCTGCATACAACCCAGCAGGGATACACTCTTTGTAGGTCCCCCGTTCCAGCTGTTCCTGCTGTGTCCATTTGTACTTCAGAGGTTTAGTCAATAATCATCACCTTTATAAGGCAATTAACTAAAATGTAAGTGACAAAGCATGCACTTGCTGTTATATTGACATATAACAGAGTCCCCTCTTCCTTTTGTATTAAACCTGTAGAAAAAAATGAAATTCAAGAGAAATTTTTCTTTTTCAATCCAAACAAATGAAAACAAAGTTGTATGCTTTAACATTATAGATCTCACATTCCCTTTACCATATTTATATACACATAATTACAAAGCAAAAGATAGTTTCCATTTTGTTATTACAACACCACATTTACCAATTTCTTGGAGCAGGCATTTCTTCTCGTATAATAGTCTGATAATGGGTGACTCGTGTCAACACATTATAACTCAGAAATCTCCCTTTCTAATATTTTATTTTATGCTAGCTAGGTATATTCTTAGCCTTTCTTCAGTGACATTTTCATTGAAAGATCTTTATCCTACAGGGATTGGCTATCAACAAAGCACTCTTTGGGCAGACTTTTTTTACCTTCCTCCATGTACAATATTTCAGTCAGCATCTTGGAGAAGTAAACACTCGTATCTATGGTTTCAACTAACACCAGAATTTCTGCAGCTAATGTGTTTTTTCATTACCCTTTAAATTTTATTGGCTTCCCACTCCAAAAGGCGATACTTATTATTCTTTCCTCCCAAAAATATGATGACCCTGTGGTGCCCAAAAACCAATCCAGAAGATTGGCATAAAAGCATTGTTAAAAACTTAACAGGGCTGCCAGCATCTGTCAGGAGAGATATCGACTATGCATTTAGAAATCACTGTTCTTGCTGCTGTTGTGATCCAATACATCCAATGTAAACGTGACAGCAAATGATTTCTTCCATGATGTCCCAATTCTTCATATAATTTAGAAACATGCAGGCACTCTGAGAGAATTATAGGATGTCTAGCTTCTTCTGGCATAGCTGACTAATCATCTTCCTACTTTCAAAAATGGGTCCTCCAACAGCACATCTAACCCGTAGATGCAACCTTTCTTTATCATACTGTGGTTACCTTTCTTTAAAGCAGCTATCTCTGAAACATTCTTTCTCAGCCTTGACCATATCTTTTTGGATAACAGTTCCACATCTCAGTGTTTCTTTGAATGTATTTACTTATCTGTTAACAGAGTATTTTGTTTTCCTTGGCCACTTACTGAGAGCTTCTCTTAACACTTTCCTTTTCATGCTCATCAGTAAAAGTGCTTCTCTAATTTTGAAAACCCAAGAGACCCAGACTTCTTCAAGGACATCCATTTTGAAAAGTGATTGATCTGCTCATTGATGGAGTCAGAACTGTCAGGCAGAATCATAAAGTTTATTTTTAGTTCTTCCCTAACTTCTGGTTCTCAGTAGAAATGTGATTTGATTTCCAAGGGCAAACTGGCTTCTGATCTCCAAAGGAAGTCCAGACCGCTCATCCAAATGTCAAAGACGTTTCTGTTTTTAGTCTTTGAAATGCATCATTTGCTGGTTTCAGTGCAGCATTTACCTACTCCCGTTGTGAAGCTTCAGATCCCCCTGGATATTCTGTTGGCAACCAAAGATGTGAAATCTACTAGTCTCATTCTCAATATACTTCAATCCAGACATGCTGTCAGACCAGAGCAGAGTCATCAAAACAGAGATGCAATTCCTTCCTCATCATTCTGTCCACACAAAATGCAACCACAGCTGCAGTGAGCTCCATTCTTGGAATTGTGATCTGCTTCAATGTGGCCACACAGGCCTTTCCCATCATAAAAGCATAATGTGTCTGATCATCTTTGTTCTTCAACAGAAGTTAGGTTATGTTACCATAACCATTCTCACTTGCATCAGAAAAATGGTGTAGCTGAACTGTGTCACCAAAGTTATCTGGTTGCAGACGCCTTCTAACTTTGCAGTTAAGTTCAGCACAGATGTTCATTGCTACCACTGGTGTAAATAGTTCTCTGGAATCCTTTCATCTCAACTGCACTTTATCCTACACAGTTCTTGTAAGATTAGCTTTGCTGGAACAAGAATGGTGCTAGGAATCTGAGGGGATCATAAACTGAACTGACAACTGAAAAAAAAATCATCTTCTCATATGTGGTCAATTATCGAATGCACTGTTGAACTTGAAGGTGGTGTAGAACTTAACACACCATTGAAACCCAAGAGCTTTTTCTATGGGGAGACACTCCTGCTTCAAATCCAGATCTTTAACCTCCATGGTTCTTTCATCTTCTGGAATAGCTGCAAATACAATGCGGCCACTACTTATTTAGTCAGCTATAACCCTCCCTTTGCATATGCAGTCTTCAAATCTCCAGCCAAAACCTTATTTTTCTGAAGGTACTGTTTTCAAGTAGTCATTGATGTAGGCATTTCACAGTATTGTGCTGATAGCATTTGATTCCCAATTATTTTAGTTGTCTTCAGACAACGTTTTGGATATTGTTGGGGAGATGTTCACAAGGAGAAGATGGCAGCAGCCAGTTCATGGCACCGTGGCTGACTTTGCTGCACAGCAGGGCAGGAAAATGAGTGACAAAGCTACAGTGGTAGGGGATTCAATTGTAAGGGGAAATAGATAACATTTCTGCGGATGCAGACAAGACTCCAGGATAGAATGTTACCACCCTGGTACTAGAGTCAAGGATGTCTCGGAGAAGCTGCAGGGCAATCTGGAAGGGGAGGGTGAACACCTAACTGTGTGGTGCATATAGGCAGCCACAATATAGATTTAAAAAATGGGATGAGGTCCTACAAGTTGAATTTACGGAGTTAGGAGTTAAACTAAAAAGTAGGACCTCAAATATAGTAATTTCAGGATTGTTACTTGTCAGAGTAGGAATGTCAGGACAGCTAAGGTGAATGTGTAGCTTGAGGGATGGTGCGAGAGGGAGGTGTTCAAATTCCTGGGATATTGGAACCGGTTCTGGGAGAGGTGAGACCAACACAGATTGGGCGATCTGCAGCTGGTCAGGACTGGAATCAGTGTCCTAGGGGGAGCTGTTGGAGGGGGTTTAAACTAATGTGGCAGTGAGATGGGAACTGATGCAGGAAATCAGAGGGAAGTAAAGTGGGGACAGAAACAAAAGGCAGTTAGGGGAAAAGTGGAAGGCAGAGAAACCAAAGACAAAAATCCAAAAGGGCCACAGTACAGAGTATAGAGACTGTGGAGAACTCAGTGAATGAGTCAATTAGACTAAGAGAAATAAACCATGGTAAGTGTACAAAACATGACAGAACAGATGGTCTGAGGTGTGTTTGCTTTAACGCAAGGAGTATAACAGGTAAGGTGGGCAAAATTAAAGCTTGGATTACTACATGGAAATATGATGTTGTGGCAATTATGGAGACTTGGATAAAAAAAAGACAGGACTGGCAGCTTAGCATTCCAGAATTTAGATGCTTCAGGCGAGATAGAGAGGCTGACAAAAGAGGTGGGGGTGTTTTATTACTGATGAGGGAGAATGTCACAGCTATACAGAGGAAGGACATCTTGGTGGGGTCATGCAGGGAGGCCATGTGGGTAGAACTCAGGGACTGCAGCAGTGCAATCACACTTTTGGGGTTGTACTACAGACCCCCCAACAGCCAATGTGAAGTGGAGGAGTTGATATGTCAGCAGATTATGGGAAGATGTGAAAACAACAGGGTTGTTATGGTGGACAATTTTAACTTCCCCAACATAGATTGGGATTCCTGTAGTGCCAGGGGCTTGGATGGGCAGAGTTTGTTCAATGTGTCCAAGTGCTTCTTGAGGCAATATGTAGATCGTCCAACTCGGGAAGGGACTATTTTAGACCTGGTTCTCGGAAATGAGCCCGGACAGGTGATTGATGTTTCAGTGGGAGATCATTTTGGGAACAGTGATCACTATTCTGTAAGTTTCAAGATACTCGTAGAAAAGGATAGAAGTAATCCCAGACTGAAAGTACTAAACAGGAAGAAGGCAAACTATCACAGTATTCAGCAGGAGCTAGGGAATGTAGACTGGGGACGGCTGTTTGAGGATAAATCCATATCCAATATGTGGGAGTCTTTTAAAAGTCAGTTGTTAACAATTCAGGACAAGTATGTCCCTGTAAGAATGAAGGACAAAGATAGCAATATTCGGATGACAAAAGAGATTGTGAGCTTAGTGAAAAAGGAGCAGGCATACATAAATTTCAGGAAATTGAAAACAGATAAGGCTCTTGAGGAATGCAGATAGCAGGAAAGAGTTTAAATAGGGACTTAGGAGGACAATAAGAGACCATGAAATGTCTTTGGCAGGCAGGGTTAAGGAGAATCCCAAGACGTTTTATATATATATAAGGAGGAAGAGGGTAGCTAAGGAAAGGGTAAGTCCACTCAAGGACAGTGGAAGGAATTTGTGTGTGGAGCCAGATGAAGTGGGTGAGGTCCTTAACGAGTACTTTGCATCAGTATTCAGTAAGGAGAAGAATGTGGTGGATGATGAGTGTAGAACAGAGGATGTTGACATTCTAAGACATGTTGAGATGAAAAGGAAAGTGGTTTTGGAAGGTTTGAAAAACATTAAGGTAGACAGGTCCCCAAGGCCAGATAAGGTCTATCTCAGAATACTGAGAGAGGCGAGGGAAGAATTTGCTGAGGCCTGGGCCAAAATCTTTGTATCCTTTTTAGCCACGGGCAAGGTACTAGAGGATTGGAAAATAGCTAACATTGTTCCTCTAGGAAATTACAGGCCTGTGGGTCTTACATCAGTGGTGAGGACATTATTGGAGAAGCTTCTTAGGGCTATGATGTAGTCACATCTGGAAGAGAATAGGCTTATTAAGGATAGGGAGCATGGTTTTGTGAAGGGAAGGCATGGTGGCATAACATCATAACACTGATGCCTCACAGCGCCAGAAACCAGGGTTCAATTCTGTCCTTGGGTCACTGTCTGTGTGGAGTGTGCACATTCTCCCCATGTCTGCTGGGGTTCCTCCACGTGCTCTGGTTTCCTCCCACAGTCGAAAAATGTGCGGGTTAGGTTGATTGGCCAAGCTAAATTGACCCTAGTGTCAGGGGGCTCGCTAGGGTAAACGCATGGGGTTGTGGGGATAGGACCTGAGTGGGTTTGTGGTCGGTGCAGACTCGAGGGGCTAAATGGCCTCCTTCTGCACTGTAGTATTCGATAATTCTTTGATTTTATGGTACTTTCATTTGATGATGCATTGTCTCAATGTCTGCCGTCAGCAGAACAGGTCCTTGGTGAAATCTAGTCAAGGTGCCTGTTAGACTGTTAAATCTGGATCCTGAAGGAATTGATTGTTAATAGAAACTCTTTGGTACATAGTAACACAACAAAATAGCCTCTTCAAGAATCCTCTTTCAGTGATACATTCCATGATGCAGCATGTATCACGCTTCTGACATCATGACTTAATGATGTCTTTCACAAATCCTTCATAGACTTTATGTAAGTTTTTGTCTTTGTTGATATTTTTCTTAAGGCTTGAAACACATTGTTCTACCACATGCTGGTTGTTTAGCATGTTTATTTCTTGTTTCTGAAAAGTAGCTGTGCAGAGTAATTTCCATCCACTGCATCCATAAACTGACGCAGTTTCCTTGACATTGCTGCCTCTTCATCAGTACTGCATTCATTAATTGAAATGATAATTATTCATGATTGAAATGCTGTTTTATTAGCTCTTCCAAGTTTGCAACTAAAATCCTATTAGCTGTGGCACATGGCTGTATGTTCTTCAAACTATCCCTACTTCCTTTCACTGTTGTAGACTTTAACAGTTTCAACTGCGATCACGAGAATGCATTTATTTGTCTGTTTCCATCTCCACCCCCAGTATGGCCACATGTTTCCACACTGAGGTACACACAAGTATTGCTCATCTTTCTCTCCAAGTTCACCTTCCCTTTCTTCCTTCTTAACAGAAGCATTATCAGTTTTCCTTTCTTCTCTTTTCACAGGAGCATTTTGATTTTTTTTGTCTTCTTTCTTTACAAAATAAGTTTAATCTTTATTGAAATGTAATACACTAGGGTGTCTTTAAAGCATACTTTGGCATGTGTTCTTGCTTCTGCATTCTTTACTAAATGTCCATTGGCCAAACTGCTAAGGCAAATTCTCTTCAACTTTAGGAAATTAATCTTCTCTTCATGAGGTTTGCCCCTGAGATGCCACATGTCTCCATTGTGTGGTCACCTTTACAGAATAGTCTTTATGAAGTCTGTTCAGTGGTCTTAACTTGGTTTTCAACGGAATCCGTCATTTTGCTTGCAATACAGGTGGCAGTATTGCCATCAAAGCTGAGTATGTGCTGTGTAAAGGTTTGCAGGAAAGTTGCTATTCTGTCAGAGGAGCAAATCATTTAAATTCCTTAGAGTAGGGATCCAGCTTACCTTGTTTTGCTGAAAGCATTTTCAGTGTGGAGTCTAGATATGTAATTATTCCATCTCATTCATTCTTAATCGAACTTTGCTTGTCTTCAAACTTTTCATAAGCCTTTATTTTAGCGTTTGAGATTGCTGTATCAGTTTGTATTTCAAACTCCTTATTTTTCAGCTGTGCTTCTTCTGGCTGTATGATAGGTTTCTGTTTCAGTGCTGCTGCATGTGCTGAAAGCTCTGCTCTTTTATCCTCTGCCCTCAATTATACTGCAGAAATGTAATTGACAAGTTCCAGCTACTAGTACCTGACTTCCAAAATGTTTTAGTGAAGACTGATGTTATTTCATAAAGACTCTTCTAGGTTTACTTCTCTATCACATCTGTGTGATTGCTTGATATAGTTCTAAGACTCAGACATTCATTTGTCCACTGCAGTGCAAATTATTGAAAGAAAACTTCCTTTAGTTGATACCAATTAATGAAGTCAGCATCTCGCTCATCATCAGACAGCAAACAAAATTTTCATGTGGACATGTAAACTCTCTATTTACTGCCCACCAACCCTCAATCAATTTCTTGATTTTGTCCAGATTTCGATCATCTTCCATGAAAGCCTCAATCTCATTCATTTTGCCTATGAGCTGTTCAAGGTTTCTTTTTCTTGAGCTGTTGAACTTGTTTTGTTTATCCTCTACTGCTCTTTGTGTATGTCTAATTTGATCGGCGCAACTTGTGGGCCGAAGGGCCTGTTTGTGCTGTAGTGTTCTATGTTCTAATTGGCTTTTTGCCAGGTTCTTGTGCTGAATTTGGATAATTTTCAGACTGGGGTACTGGTTTTTTCCAACATTAGCTGAAGCTGCTATCTCTTTATCGTCCATTTTGTTGCCGTTTTTCACAAGCCTTCTGTATTTTCATGGAAAAAAGATGCCTTGTGCAATGTCCAAATACTTTATTTTATTAGCAAATTGTTTCCAGTTTGCAGAGCATAGTTTTTTTGACTATGGTGGCTTTGTAAAAGAAAACAATAGTATCTCTAAAAAGTTTATTTATTTATTAGTCACAAGTAGGCTTACATTAACATTGCAATGAAGTTACTGGGAAAATCCCCTAGTTGCCACACTCCAGCACCTGTTGGGGTACACTGAGGGAGAATATAGCATGGTCAATGCATCGAACCAGCATGTCTTTCAGACTGAACTGATTTGAACTCCTTCAGCTAATATTTTACAACTCATTATCCAGTTGTCATGTTTTACATATTAATTCAATGTAAGAATAATTCCAGACATGCAGACTTTATTAATATTGAATAAGCAATATTCAAGGCAGATTATTATTTGAATGGGTTTAAATTGAGAGAGGTGGATAGTCAGTTAGACCTTGGTGTCCTCATGCATCAGTCACTGAAAATAAGCACGCAAGTACAGCAGGCAGTAAAGATGGCAAATGATATGTTGGCCTTCATAGTAAGAGGATTTGAGTATAGAAATAGGGATGTTTTACTGCAATTGTATAGGCCATTGGTGAGGCCACACCTTGAGTATTCTGTGCAGTTTTGGTGTTCTTATCTGAGGAAAGATGTTCTTGCTGTTGAATGCAGCAAAGGTTAACCAGGCTGATTGCTGGCATGGCAGGACTGCCATATGAGAAGAGACTAAATTGGTTAGGATTATATTCATGGAGTTTAGAAGAATGAGAGGGGATCTCATAGAAATTTATAAAACTCTTACAGGGTTAGACAGGGTAGATTCAGAAAGGATGTTCCCGATGGTGGAGGGAGTCCATAGGGGTCACAGTCTGAGGATAGGGGGTAAACCTTTCAGAACTGAGGTGAGGAAAAATCTTTTCACCCAGTGAGTGGTGAACCTGTGGAATTCACCACCACAGAAAGAAGTTGAGGCCAAAATGCTGTGTGATTTCAAGAAGAAATTAGATATAGCTCTTGGGGCTAACGGGATCAAAAGATATGGGGACAATGGGGTGAGTGGAAGGCAGAATCAAGATATTGAATTTGATGATCAGCCATGATCAAAATGAATGGCAGGGAAGACTCAAAGAGCCAAATGGTTGACTGCTGCTTCTGTTTACTATGTTTCTAAGTAAACAAGATCACATCCACAGCAGATACATGGGCGGAGATTTTTTAGTTCAAAATTAATAGGCTTTGCAATGCTATCTTCATAAATAGCATCCATGAATCCAAACATCAGTTATCTCGTACATTACTGTGCCACCGTTCTGCCCCTAAAAGGCAATAAAAATAAAATTGTAAGTGCTAAGATAAACTATGAAAGGAAATTAGCAGAAAACATAATCATTGATGCCAAAAGCTTCAATAAGTACATAAAGAGGAATAGAATAGCTAACGTAAAGGTTGGCCCTTGAGGAGGCGACACTGGCAATGTAATAATGGGGAACACAGAGATGGCCGAGACGCTAAACAAATACTTTGCCTCTGTCTTCACAGTAGAGAATATTGAAAATTTCCAAAAACTGCACCTAATGCAGAGGAACTTGGTGCAATAAGCATCACTAGAGAGAATGTATTGAATAAACTAATGGAATTAAAGGCAAGTAAGTCTCTGGGACCTGATGGCCTGCACCCTAGGGTATTAAAGGAGGTGGCAGCAGAGACAGTGGATACATTGGTTGTGATATTTCAAAATTCCTTGAATTCTGGTGAGGTACCCGTGGATTGGAAACACTCTAATGTGATGCTGCTATTCAAAAAGGGAGAGAGGCAAACAGTAGGAAACTATAAGTCAGTTAGTTTGACCTTTGTGGTGGGAAAGTTGCTGGAATCAATCATTAAGGAGGAAATGACTGAACATTTGGAAAGATAAAGCTCAATCCACCATTGTCAGCATGGTTTTATAAAGGGTAAGTCATGCTGGACAAACTTGTTTTTGAGTTCTTTGGGGACATAACCAGCAAGGTGAATAATGATGTGGTGTATCTAGACTTCCAGAAGATCTCAAAAAGAGTGATCCAGAAGATGATATCACTGAGGGTTGGGGGTGGAGTATTAGATTGGATTGAGGATTGGCAGACTGATAGAAAGCAAAGGGTCAGGATAAATGGGTCCTTCTCTGGCTGGTGAAATGTAATAGCAGGGTGCCGCAGGGGTCAGTCCTCGGAGTTCAACTGTTTATAATCTATATAAATGATTTGCAAGCAGGGACAGAGTATAACATAGCAAAATTTGTGGATGATATTAAAATAGGTGAGAAAACAGGCAGTGAAGAGGATATAAAGATGCCACAGACGGATATAGATAGGCTAGGAGAATGGGCCAAAATTTGGCAGATGGAGTTTAATGTGGATACATGTGTGGTTATCTATGTTGGTCAAAAAACTAGAAAGGCAAATTATTGTCTGAATGGAAAGAAGATTCAAAATGCATCCAGGCAGCGGGATCTTGGTGTCTTTGCTCATGAATCACAGAAAATCTATATGAAGGTGCAGCATGTAATAAAGGCAAATGGAATGTTAGCAGTTATTGCAAAAGGTCTGGAGTATAAAAATAGAGAAATGTTGTTGCAATTGTGTTGGGTGTTGGTGAGACCACGTCTCCTTATTTAAGGAAAGATGTAATGGCATTGGAGTCAGTTCAGAGGAAGTTCACCAGATTGATTCCAGGGATGAAAGGGTTGACGTATGAGGAGAGATTACACAGTCTGGGCTTGTGCTCGCTGGAGTTTAGGAGGATGAGGGGGGACCTAATCATGATATATAAAATATTAAAAGGGGTTGATAGAGTAAACGTCAACCAAATGTTTCCCCCTGTTGGGCACAATTGTTATGGGTAGCACAATGGTTAGCCAGGGACCCAGGTTCAATTCTGTGGAGATGCCAGCGTTGTACTGGAGTGGGCACAGTAAGAAGTCTCACAACATCAAGTTAAAGTCCAACAGGTTTATTTGCTGGCACGAGCTTTCAGAGTGCTACTCCTTCATCAGGTGAGTGGAGAATTGGATTTACAAACAGGGCATATATAGACACAGACTTAATTGCAAGATATTGGTTGGAATGCGAGTCTTTACAGGTACAAACAATGCAAGTGGCGAGAGGGATAATAACAAGTTAAAGAGGTGTGAATTGTCTCAAGCAAGAACAGTTAGTAGGATTTTGCAAGCCCAGGCCAGATGGTGGGGGTTACCCAGTTAACGTCGTTTGAAAATTTTCAACCAATGCTTGGCAGACAAAAAGCTTTGACAAAATGTCCTTTTTCAGTAACACTCAAGTTTTCTAATGCCAAATGAGTATTTCTAAAGCTATATTTAACTTAAAGGATACTACTGCGCCAATCCCCCTTCCCTAAACCAATATGGCCAGCTAACTCTCCTCCTCACTAATCTCCTGCAATGGCTGTGGTCAGAAAGCACCCAATCAGAAACTAATTGGCAGATGCCACTCAATCGATCTTCTGGGGATTTTTCCTTAACATTTCCCCAAGACGCTCATATCAAAAAATATGAGTGTTTCCAAACTGCACACTCAAAAAGAAAATCTTCTCTCAAACAATGCTTTCCCTCAGCTGTTTTCATCAAAGATGCACCTGCAGGTTTTTGAATTATCTTTCAAACAAGGCTTTTTCTCAGCTGCTTTAGCAAGAATCTGCTTGCAGGTTTTTTAACTCTCTCTTCAGTATTCCTTTGTCTTGAATTGCCATTGGCATTCAAACTTCTACACAAATTCTCAGTTCCCTCAGTTTCAAACACTGGAAATAAGGATACCAAACTTTATGATTGCTTCAGACATGTGACTTTTCTCTAACCAACCTCATCAGCTCTGCTCTTCCCAAGTCTGACTTTAACTTCAATAAGCAGTACCTCATTCCAAATGCAGTTCCTCTTTGTTTCTTTTCACTTCAGTCTTCCTGGAAACTTCTCTTCATTCTCCAGTTTCTAGGATCATCTGAATTTTAGTGTGTCTAGATTTGCTTCTTTGCCTGTTATTGCATGATATGGTTTCCCTATTTTCAGCAGAGCTGAGTACTGTTCACAATGTAGCATCTTAGCTCCAACTGCCTTTAAACACAGTCAAAAGTTTTATTTCTTAAAGGTGGCCCCTGATTGCTAAGCAACAGTTCATACTTTCTCCAAGCTCATGTTTTCCCATTGTAAACTCTTTCAGCACACAGTTAGAACTGAAACCTTCATACGTGAAACCAAAAGAGGAATTGCTGGAAAATCTCAGCAGATCTGGCAGCATCTGCAAGGAGAGAAAATAACTGACATTTCAAGTCTAGATGATCCTTTCTCAAAACTAAAAGGCATAGAAAATGTGATATATTTATACTGTAGGGTGAGGGAATGAAAGATGGGTCTTGGCCATAAAAACAAGGGGAAAGGCTGCTAATGGCAGTCCACAGCGAGAATAGAAGGTGTGAATGGTCAAATGGTAAAGAAGCTGAAATCAGAGGGTAAGCTGTGACAGATGAAGAAGTGGAGCGAGGAGGGAGAGAGATAGGTGAGAGAGAGATAACATTGAGAAAAAGGAGGAAAAGGAAAGCAAAGGGGGAGAAAAGTGACTAGCCTGTGGCACTCCAGTTCCAGGGCATCATCCTCATGTTTGCTGAGGACCTCAAGATTGGGAACACTGCTACCAATTCTTCAATGCTCTGCAGCATTATGATTTCTCCTCCAGATAGAGGAAAAATAGAATTAGTGCTCTTTTCCCTTAAGTCCATTGTTCTCCCCTCAACACTCAGGCATTAAGTGGGTGACATCAAATGGCATATCTCGTCTTACAATGCATGGAGATCAAGCATGCTGGTGTCTCAGTCTAGGCAAGGCAGGCTTCAGTGCTAGTTGGCACATTTTTACACCTCCAAGCATCCCAAGCAATGGGCACTGAGCCATACATCTCCACACAGGTCCAGGCCATCTCTTGCACTTACTTTGCCAACTGCAGAAGATCAACAAGCCTTTTATGATATTGATACCATGTTGTGTCCACTAACCTGGTAAGATGGGCACCCTTCTCTTGCCATCACTTGGCATGAGAATTTGCTGCCTGGCACTGACCACCTCAATCAGATGCCCAGGCCAAGACAAGACACAAGGGACAGTTATGCAAAACTTCCAAACACCTCCCTCAGCCTCCACACAACTCCTGGCAGCTGTCAGGGAGCTGACTTTACTGTTTCTAAATCAAGATCCAAGTCCCCATTGGACCTGCACATTTGCAAATATTGAAAAGCCTACTGGCATTCATGTTTCACGCTTGGTGGGCCTTAAGTGGCCAGCCAATAAATCACACGAACAGTGCAATCTGGGCTTGGAGCAAGTTTTACAATTTCTGGCCGAACTGACTTCGGGCACATTCTGGGGGTAAAATTCAGGCCATCGAGTAGGGCCTTTTATTATTTTAATATAATCTGAGATGGTAATAGTATAAAGTGTTGAAAAGAGTTTTTAATTTAATTTTCTACATCAATATGTTTCCAGCCTACTGAAGGAAGTGACAATGTTGGGTCTGTTTCTGAGGCATGAGTGGTACAAATGGATCAACTATAAGTATGGGAACATTTAATGGGCGGGGATAGTATCTTAATGTTCAGGTTAACTAAGTGTAAATTAGATTTTGGATTTGGATTTACAAAACTTGAGGCTCCTCCATTCTACTGGCATCAAAACTGCATAAATTGTCAAAGAAAAGCAGAACTCTCAGAAACCATAGAGAATGTTTCAAATCTCTGATAAATTCAGGACTTCGGCTCCTCAATGCAACACTCATCAGACATGTTCAAACCTGTCCTGCCCCCCCACCTCTCCATGAAACTTCTCAAACACAACGATGTCCTGGTTCTTCAGCCACCCTCAGGGACTTCAAGCTGCCCTCAGCTGTTGCCACCCACAACTCCTGTTGTTTTGCTGGCTGATTTCTCCCTTCCTCACAATCTCTGCTTCTATCCCTCAACTTGTCAAAGACACTTCTCCTTACAAGAAAGGACTAACCATTTCCCTTGCTCTGTGCTCTCCCACAACATTTGCCACCTGATGCTGGTGATCTCTACATATAGAAAAGAGCAAGCAAGGGTGAAAATAATTAACTAGAGGAGGGATAATTTCAATGAGATGAGAATTAATCAGGCCCCAATAAATTGTAACCTAAGATTGGCA
The DNA here is from genome assembly GCF_965287045.1 of Carcharhinus amblyrhynchos. Taxonomy (NCBI): domain Eukaryota; kingdom Metazoa; phylum Chordata; class Chondrichthyes; order Carcharhiniformes; family Carcharhinidae; genus Carcharhinus; species Carcharhinus amblyrhynchos. Next base: position 39,230,220 of record NC_137325.1, read on the forward strand.
AAGTAAAACTGTAATTGAACGATGAACATTTAAAGAGGAGACAGGCTAGATGCCATCAAGATATATTGCCGTGATGAGGAAAGTATGATGGATAAGCCAGGGCTTTCTGGATAGTGATTCACTCCATGTGAGAACATAGAACATTACAGCGCAGAACAGGCCCTTCGGCCCACGATGTTGCACCGACCAATTAAAAAAAGCAATGACCCTCTAACCTAAACCAATCCCTTTTCATCCATAAACCTATCCACGGATCTCTTAAACGCCCCCAAACTAGGCGCATCTACAACTGCAGCAGGCAGGGCATTCCAATCCCTCACCACCCTCTGGGTAAAGAACCTACCTCTGACATCTGTCCTATATCTACCATCCCTTAATTTAAAGCTATGCCCCCTCGTGCTAGCTTTCTCCATCCAAGGAAAAAGGCTATCACTGTCCACCCTATCTAAACCTCTAATCATCTTATATGTTTCAATAACGTCCCCTCTTAGCCGCCTTCTTTCTAACGAAAACAACCCCAAATCCTTCAGTCTCTCCTCATAGGACCTTCCCTCCATACCAGGCAACATCCTGGTAAACCTCCTCTGCACCCTCTCCAATGCCTCCACATCCTTCCTATAATGTGGGGACCAGAACTGCACACAATACTCCAAGTGCGGACGCACCAGAGTTTTGTACAGTTGCAACATGACGTTGCGGCTCCTAAATTCAATCCCCCTACCAATAAACGCCAAGACACCGTATGCCTTCCTAACAACCTTATCTACTTGATTCCCAACTTTCAGGGATCTATGTACACATACACCTAGATCCCTCTGTTCATCAACACTATTCAGAGTCCTCCCGTTAGCCCTATACTCTACACATCTGTTATTCCCGCCAAAGTGAATTACCTCACACTTTTCCGCATTAAACTCCATCTGCCACCTCTCGGCCCAGCTCTGCAACTTGTCCAAGTCTCTCTGTAAACTATGACACCCCTCTTCACTATCTACCACTACTCCGACTTTGGTGTCATCAGCAAATTTACTGATCCACCCAACTATACCCTCATCCAGATCATTTGTAAAAATTACAAACAGCAGTGGCCCCAAAACAGATCCCTGAGGGACATCACTTGTAACCGAACTCCATGACGAATATTTTCCATCAACCACCACCCTCTGTCTCCTATCTGCTAGCCAATTCCTGATCCAATTAACTAAATCACCCCCAATCCCATACATCTGCATTTTCTGCAGAAGCCTTCCATGGTGAACCTTATCAAACGCCTTACTAAAGTCCAAATATACCATGTAAACTGCCTTACCCCCATCCACCTCTTTGGTCACTTTCTCAAAAAACTCAATAAGGTTAGTAAGGCACAACCTACCCTTCACAAAACCGTGCTGACTGTCTCCAATCAATTCATTACTCTCTAAATAACTATAAATCCTATCCCTAATAATTTTTTCTAAAACTTTGCCCACAACAGAAGTAAGACTCACCGGTCTATAATTCCCGGGGAAGTCTCTGTTCCCCTTCTTAAACAATGGGACAACATTCGCTATCCTCCAATCCTCTGGCACTATACCTGTGACCAACGACGACCTGAAGATCAGAGCCAGAGGCTCTGCAATCGCCTCTCTTGCCTCCCAGAGAATCCTAGGGTAAATCCCGTCCGGCCCAGGGGACTTATCTATTTTCAAACCCTCAAGAATATCCAGCACATCCTCCTTATCAACTGCAATACTATCCAGTTTACAACCCTGTAACCCAGTGTTCTCCACAGCTACATTTATGTCTCCCTGCGTGAATACCGAAGAGAAATATTGGTTCAATGCCTCTCCAATCTCTTCCGGTTCCACACATAACTTCCCACTGCTGTCTCTAACTGGCCCTAATCTTGCCCTAACCAATCTTCTGTTCTTAACATATCTATAGAACGCCTTAGGATTCTCCTTAATCCTATCAGCCAAAGTCTTCTTGTGTCCTCTTTTAGCTCTTCTTAACTCACTCTTTAACTCCCTCCTAGCCAATCTAAAGCTTCCAGTGCACTACCTGAGCCCTCAAGTCTCATCCTGACATAAGCCTCCTTCTTCCTTTTAACCAGCGAAACAACTTTTTAGTGCACCTTTTTTAGTGCAAGGACTGAAGGCACTAGTTATGGGTCCTGACAACATTCCTGCAACAGTACTGAAGACTTGTGCATCAGAACCAGCCGTGTCTTTAGCCAAGCTATTCCAGTATAGTTACAACACTGACATTGAGCCAACATTGAACATGGAATGCTGCCTAAGTATGTGCTGTCCACAGAAAGCAGAACAAATCTACCAATATTACTAATTTTTTAATAATTACTAATATTGATTGGAATTGCTATAGCTCTAGCTCGTTAGAGGGATCAGTTTTTGTTCAAAGTGTGCAGGAAGGTTTTTTGACTCAGTATGTAGATAGGCCAACTAGAGGTGAGGCTATATTGGATTTGGTGCTGGGTAATGAGCCAGACCAGGTGCTAGACTTGGAAGTTGGTGTGCATTTTGGTGATAGTGACCACAATTCGGTTACGTTCACCTTAGTGATGGAAAGGGATAGGCATGAACCTCAGGTCAGTAGTTTTAGCTGGGGGAAGGGTAATTATGAGGCTATTAGGAGAGAATTAGGAAGCATAGGTTGGACTAGGAGATTACAGGGACTGGGAAAGTCTGAAATGTGGAGCTTTTTCAAGGAGCAGCTACTGCGGGTCTGTGATAGGCATGTCCCTGTCAGGCAAGGAGGATTTGGTAGGGCTAGGGAACCGTGGTGTACTAAAAAAGTTGATTCGTTGGTTAGGAAGAAAAAGGAGGCTTATGTTCGGATGAGGCTTGAGGGCTCAGGCAGTGCATTAGAAAGCTTTAGATTGGCTAGGAGGGAGTTGAAGAGGGAGTTAAGAAGGGCTAAAAGAGGACATGAGATGACTTTGGTTGATAGGATTAAGGAGAATCCTAAGGCGTTCTATAGGTATGTCAAGAACAGAAGGTTGGTTAGGGCAAGATTAGGGCCAGTTACAGACAGTAGAGGGAAGTTGTGTGTGGAACCGGAAGAGATTGGAGAGGCATTGAACCAATATTTCTCTTCGGTGTTCGCGCAGGGGGACATGAATGTAGCTGAGGAGGACACTGGGGTGCAGGGGTGTAAAATAGACATTATTGCAGTTGATACCGGGGATGTGCTGGATATTCTAGAGGGCTTGAAAATAGATAAGTCCCCTGGTCCGGACGGGATTTACCCTAGGATTCTCTGGGAGGCTAGAGAGGTGATTGCAGAGCCTCTGGCTCTGATCTTCAGGTCGTCGTTGGTCTCTGGTATAGTACCGGAAGATTGGAGGACAGCGAATGTTGTCCCATTGTTTAAGAAGGGGAACAGAGACTTCCCCGGGAATTATAGACCGGTGAGTCTTACTTCTGTTGTGGGCAAGGTTTTAGAAAGAATTATTAGGGATAGGATTTATAGTTATTTGGAGAGTAATGAATTGATTAGAGACAGTCAGCATGGTTTTGTAGCAGGTAGGTCATGCCTTACTAACCTTATTGAGTTCTTTGAGAAAGTGACCAAAGAGGTGGATAGGGGTAAGGCAGTTGACGTGGTATATATGGATTTTAGTAAGGCGTTTGATAAGGTTCACCATGGTAGGCTTCTGCAGAAAATGCAGATGTATGGGATTGGGGGTAATCTAGGTACTTGGATCAGGAATTGGCTAGCAGATAGGAGACAGAGGGTGGTGGTTGATGGTAAATATTCGTCATGGAGTTCGGTTACGAGTGGTGTGCCTCAGGGATCTGTTTTGGGGCCACTGCTGTTTGTAATTTTTATTAATGATCTGGATGAGGGTATAGTTGGGTGGATTAGTAAGTTTGCTGATGACACCAAAGTCGGAGGTGTGGTAGATTGTGAGGAAGGGTGTCATAGTTTGCAGGGTGACTTAGACAGGTTGCAGAGCTGGGCCGCGAGGTGGCGGATGGAGTTTAATGCGGAGAAGTGTGAGGTAATTCATTTCGGTAGGAGTAACAGATGTGTTGAGTATAGGGCTAACGGGAGGACTTTGAATAGCGTGGAGGAGCAGAGGGATCTAGGTGTATGTGTACATAGATCCCTGAAAGTTGGGAATCAAGTAGATAAGATTGTTAAGAAGGCATACGGTGTCTTGGCGTTTATTGGTAGGGGGATTGAATTTAGGAGTCGCAGCATCATGTTGCAACTGTACACAACTCTGGTGCGGCCGCACTTGGAGTACTGTGTGCAGTTCTGGTCCCCACATTACAGGAAGGACGTGGAGGCTTTGGAGAGGGTGCAAAGGAGGTTTACCAGGATGTTGCCTGGTATGGAGGGGAGGTCCTATGAGGAGAGACTGAGGGATTTGGGGTTGTTTTCGCTGGAAAGAAGGAGGCTAAGAGGGGATCTTATTGAAACGTATAAGATGATTAGAGGTTTAGATAGGGTGGATAGTGATAGCCTTTTTCCTCGGATGGAGAAAGCTAGCACGAGGGGGCATGGCTTTAAATTAAGGGGGGGTAGTTATAGGACGGATGTCAGGGGTTGGTTCTTTACCCAGAGGGTGGTGAGGGACTGGAATGCCCTGCCTGCTGCAGTTGTAAATGCGCCTAGTTTGGGGGCGTTTAAGAGATCTGTGGATAGGTTTATGGACGAAAAGGGATTGGTTTATATTAGTGGGTCAGTGTTTTTTTTTAAAAAACTGGTCGGCGCAACATCGTGGGCCGAAGGGCCTGTTCTGCGCTGTAATGTTCTGTGTTCTAATCTAATTACTGCCACATCTGCCTGTACTCAATCATCAACGAAGTGAAGGAAAATGTCGTGACAGTGTTATCAAGCAGCACTTACATAGCAATGACCTACTCACTGACACCCAATTTCAGTTCTCTCAGTGTCACTCAGCTCCTGACTTCATTATAAATTTATCCAAATGTAAACAAAAGTGCTGAGTTTCAGAAGCAGGGTGAGAATCATTGCTCTTGACATCAATCTAGTACTTGACTGAGTGTATCAAGACACATAGCAACATTGAAGTCATTGGGAATTAGAGGAAAACTCTCCATTGTTTGGAGTCATACCTAGCAAAAAGGAAGATGATTGGGATGTTGGAGATCAATCATTTCAGCACTGGGACATCGCTGCAGGAGTTCATAGGCTAGTGTGCTAGGTCCAATCATCTTCAGCTGCTTCATGGATGACCTTCCATCCATCATAAGCTCAGAAACATGGATGATTGCAGAATGTTCAATACTATTCAAAACTTCTCAGATAATGAAGTAGTCTATATCCATATAGAGCAGGACCTGGACAACTTTCAGGCTTATGCTGATAAGAGGTAAGTAACATATTTATACCAGGTAATGACCATTTTCAACAAGTGAGAATCAAACACCTGTCCCTCATGTTTCATAGCATTGCCATCACTGAATCTCCTACATCCTGGAGTTATCATTGTCCGGAAGCCAAACTGAACCAGTTTTATTAATCTCATAAATAATGTGGCTACAAGAGCAGGTCAGAGGCTGGGAATTCTGCAGTGAGTAACTTGCCAAAGCCCGTCAGACATATATTACCAAATATTAACCATATTAAAGAAGCTTTTTTCCAATTTACAACAATCAACTTGGCAACTCAAAAAATACAAATCTGATGTTCAGCCATCGTGCTCCACAGCATTTCAGTTAGCATGAGTTTTTAAAGCAGTCATTTAAAAATAAGGCCCCATCAAGAAATCATGACTCTTCTTCCGCATCATCATCACTTCCATCGATGTTGCTGTCGATTGATCAGGCACAGGCCAGGGGTGCGATAGAATACTTATCACTTGTCTCTGGGATAAAACATCCCATTTGATTAGCACCCTTCCACCATCAATGCACAGGAGCACCAGTGTGTACCATATGCAAAATACACTGGAACAACTCTCCAAGCATGTCCGCTACTAACTATAAAGGCAAGGACAGCAGATTCATGAGAACACTATCAATTGCAAGCTCCCCTCCAAGCTACACACCATCCTCACTTGGAACTATATTGCCAATCCTTCTCTGTCATTGGGTCAAAATCAATGAATTTCCTTAAACAGTGTGACTGTATCTACATTACATGGATTGCAGCAGTGGTTCAAAAGGTGGCTCAAAGGCAATTAAGAATGGGAAACAATGATTGATTTTAGCTAGGGATGTGTTTGTTTTAATCTGAGTTAATGTATTTTTGTCTATTTGGTTTTTCTTCTGGGATTTCAGAATGGGATTTTGATTAGGTTGATTGACCGAGTCATGTGCTTAACAGCAGGAGCTAAGCTTACTAGGAAAAGCAGGCAATTACTGCCAGTTGTGAAAGAAGCAAAAGTCTCTCTCTCTCTCTCTCTGTGTGGAGGCTGCTGTTTGGGATCTGTTAGGAGAAGTAGATCTATATCTGTCGCTCTCTGTCTCCCCAAAGGTGTTCTGGAGGCTCGAGACTGACAGCCCAAGTACAAGCTCATAAGCCTGTATGCTACAAATAATATTGCTTGAATTATATCTTGTCATGTTTAAGTATTTCAACTAGTAAAAATTAAGCTAATTCATCCATTATGATTAAACTGTATTGTTAAACAAAGTTTTGTTAAGACCCAGGCCTGAAACTGCAAGGTGTTTTATGAAGTTAACCTAGACCCTAAGTTTTACATTTGATTTTGACATGGGTGAACTTAAGGCGTTTCACTCCAGCTGTGATTCAAGTGACCCAATAGGAAGCTTTCATTAAACAAAGTTTACTTAGAACATAGTTAAAATATTACCAAAAAAAGCAATCCCATCGGCTTTAATTTTAGTTTGTTATGAGAGCTTGATGAAAGCTTTCTGAAAGTCTAAATACTTCATATTTACTGGTTCTCCGCGGTCAACTCTACTAATTACATCCCAAAAAAATTCCAAATCATTCATCAAGCATGATCTCCTCTGTGTAAATTCATGCTGATTTCGTCTGATTATACCATTGCTTTCCAAATGCTGAGTTATGAAATTCTTGATAATGGACTCTAGCAACTTCTCCGGTACTGAAGTTAGGCTCACTGGCCTATAGCTGCCCATTTTCTCTCTACCTCCCTTTTTGAATAGTGGGCTTGCAGTAGCTATCCTCCAATCTGTAGGAACAAGTCCAGAATCCAAATTATTAGGATCACTGCACCCCTTGATCAATATTAATGAATTAGATGTGTGTACACAAGGCACAGTTTCAAAATTTGCATAAGACAAAGCTTAGAAGTATCGTGAACTTATGAACAACATCAGGAGGATATTCATAGACTTCAAGAGGACACTATGCAATAGGCTGCCATGTGGCAGATGAAATTTAATGCAGAGAGGTGTGTGAGATGATACATTTTGGTAGGAACATAGAACAATACAGCACAGGATCAGGCCCTTTAGTCCACAATGTTAGACTGAACATTATGCCAATTTAAACTAATCCATCCTGCCTGACCTTAGTCCATATCCCTCCTCCAAGAAAGAGGAGTGGTAATATAAAACAAAGGATACAATTCTAAAGGCAATACTAGACCAGATAAATCTAGAAGTATATGTGCCCAAATCATTGTAGTAGAAGGCTGATTGAGAAGGTGAACAAAAAGGTATCTTTATAAAGGAAGACATAGAGTACAAAAGCAAAGATGTTATACTGAACATTTACAAAACATTGGTTTGGTCTCAAGCAGAATATTATTTCTAATTCAGGTTTCTAGAGGGATATTTCAGAAGATAATTATGAGAATCATCACAGAGTTGAGGGACTTCAGTTACGTGGATAGATTGAAAAACTCTGGGTGATTATCCTTTAAGAAGAGAGTTTGAGAGGATACTTGATAAAGATATTCAATATCTTGAAGAGTCAAGACAGAGTAGATATAGAGAAACTTTATTGGCAGAAGGGTTGAGAACCAATGAACACCAATATAAGGCGAATGACAAAAGAATCAATGGTGGCATGAGGAAAAACAGTGCGTTGTTCGGATTGGGTATGCACTGCCTAAGAGTCTGACGGAGGAATATTCAGTTATGGCTTTTGGTAGGGAACTGGATAAGTACCTGATGAGAAAAGAAAAGCCGAGCTATGAGGAAAGTGTGGAGCTAAGTTACTCTTATGGAGAGCTGTCGTGGATGTTTTGGTTCAAATGGCCTTGTTATGTCCCTAAGACACGAAAGAGATCGTGGATTGTTTAAATTATAGTTTACTTTTTCACTTATTTAGCAAGTGAACTTTGCTGAGCCAAAGGATGACTGCTACAGGTCACATGATTTACATGGCTACAATTTCTGGAAATTTCCAACATTGTTACGGGACAACAGCTCAATCCTCAACCTTGTGGAATCTCTCATCATATCACTATGGCACAGTGCTTAGCACTGCTGCCTCATAGTTTGGCGGCCCTGGATTCAATTCCCAGCCTTGTCTTTGGAGTTTGCACATTCTCACCACATCTGAATGCTCCAGTTCCTTCCACAGTCCAAAGATGTGCAGGCTAGGTGAATTGGCCATGCTAAATTGCCACTTAGTGTCCCAGGATGTGTGGATTAGGTGGTAAATACATGGGGTTAAGGGTGGGATGCTCTGTTGGAGAGTCCATGTAGACTTGTTGAGCCGAATGGCCTCCTTCTGCACTGTAGGGATTCTATAATTCTATGATCTCTTATTGTGGGGCCACATTTCAATCAATTAAACCAATGACCAACAGAAGATCAGTCTCCCCAGCCTTGTCCTATGTAACAAATAGACAGCCATTGAAACTCAGAGTGTTGATAGTCACATCCTAAGGTGAACAATGCATTTTAACCAGAAGCATAGAAAATACTTTGGAAAGTTTTAATATTGTATTTCTAGATTCACAACTCATAGAGTTATAGAGATGTACACCATAGAAACAGGCCCTTTGGCCCAACTCATCCATGCCGACTAGGTTTCCTAAACTGAACTAGTCCCATTTGCCTGCATTTGGACATATCACTCTAAATCTCTCTTATTCATGTACCTATCCAGATGTCTTTTAAATTTTGTAATTGTACCCACCTTTATCACCTCGCTGGCAGCTCATTCCATATACAGACTACCCTCTGTGTGAAAAAGTTGTGAGTCCCTTTTAAATCTTTCCCCTCTCACCTTAAACCCATGCCCTCTAGTTTTAGATTTCCCTACCTTGGGGAAAAGACCTGGGCTATTCATCTTATCTATGCCACTCATGATTTTATAAACTTCTGAAAGGTCACCCCTCATCCTTCTACACTCCAGGGGAAAAATGTCCCAGCCTTTCCAATCTCTCCTTGTAATTAAAATCTTCCAGTCCTTGTAAATCCTTTTTGCACCCTTTCCAGTTTAACAACATCCTTCCTATAGCAAGGCAACCAGAATTGTACACAGTACTCCAAATGGCCTTACCTATGTCCTGTGCAGTCATAACATAACATCCCAATTCCTGTACTCAGTATTCTGACCAATAAAGGCAAGTGTGGCAAATGTCTTCTTCACCACCTGTCTACCTGTGACGCTATTTTCAAGGAACTATGTACCTGCACGCCTAGGTCGTTCTCTTCGACAACATTCACCAGGGCCCTAACATTAACTGCATATGTTCCGCCCTGGTTTGTCTTACCAAAATGCAACAACTTGCAGTTATCAGCCATCCCTCGGCCCACTGGCCCAGTTGATCAAGATCCCCGTAATAGTCTTAGATAGTCTTCTTCACTGTCCACTACACCACTAATTTTGGTGTCATCTGCAAACTTACGAACTATGTCTCCTACATTCTCGGTAAGAAGTCTCACAAAACCATATTAAAGTCCATCAGGTTTGTTTGGAATCACGAGCTTTCTGAGCACTGCTGCTTCATCAGGTGACCCATTTCTTCACTCACCTAATAGACTGGGGTGAGCACTTCTTACTGTGCCCACCCAAGTCCAAAGCCGGCATCCCCACCTCATGGCTCCTATATTTTCATCCAAGCCATTCATATAAATGACAAACAACAGTGGATCCAGCACCAATCCATGTGGCACATCCCTGGTCACAGGCCTCCAGTATGAAAAACAACCCTCCACCACCACTCTCTGTATCCAATTGGCTAGGTCTCCTGGATCCCATGTGATCTAACCTTACTGACCAGCCTACCATGCGGTACCTTGTTGAAGGCCTTGCTAAAGTCCATGTAGACAACGTCTACCATACTGCCCTCATCTATTTTCTTGGTCACCCCTTCAAAAAACTCTGCCCGTGACACACAGAAAGGAAAAGATGGTGATGCTGCATTGTTGACTGAAGAAGATATTGATACATATTGAGGAACGATATTAGCATAGATGATGTGGAATTTGTATGGGTTGACTGAAGAAACACAAAGTGGCAAAAAACATTGGTGGAGTTCGTATACAGAGCATCGAACTGTATTCCTAATGTTGCAAAAAGAATTAGACAGGAATCAAGAGATGCATGTGTAAAAAGAATATCTATGATTATGGATGACTTTAACTGCATATAGATTGGGGGAGTCCAATTAGTCAACGTACAATAGAGGAGAAATTTCTGGTGTGCATACGGGATGGTTTTCTGGACCAATATGCTGAGGAACCAACAAGGGAACAGATCATCATGGACAGGGTATTGTGCAGTGAGAAATGATTGGTTGGTAATCTAGTTGTGAGAGAACCCTTGGGGATGAGTGACCATATGATAGAATGCCTTGTCAAGGCAGATAGTGATGTAGTTAATTCTGAGACCAGGATCCTATATCTCAATAAAGGTAACTACGATGGAATGAGACATGGATTAGCCATGATGGACTGGGAATCATTACTGAAAGGAAAAACAGGGAATAAGCAATGGCAAACATTTAAGAAACAAATAGGTGAACTTAGAAGTTGCTTATTCCATTTGGTAAAAGAATGGTAAAGGAATTGTGGCCAAATCATGGCTTACAAAGGAAACTAGAGATAGTATAGATACAAGGAAGTATACAAATTGGCAAGAAATAGACTTGAGGATTGGGAGCAGTTTAACATTCAGCAAAAGACGATCAAGGGATTAATTAAGAAGGGGAAAATAGAGTCTGAAAGTAAACTATTAGGGAACATAAAAACTGACTGTAAAAATTTCTATAGATATGTAAAGAAAAAAGTTTGACAAAAACAAATGTAGGCCATTTACAGTCAGAAATGGGAGAATTCATAATGGGGAACAAAGAAATGGTTGAGGAACTAAATTCATACTTTGATTCTGTCTTCACAAAGGAAAACGTAAATAATGTACCAGAAGTTATGAGATAAGCAAGTTTTAGCGAGGAGCTGAAGGAAATCAGTATTAGTGGAGAAATAGTTTTGGGGAAATTGATGGGATTGAAGGTTGATAAATCTCCAGGGCCTGATAATCTTCATCTGAGAGTACTTAACAAAGTGGCCATGCAATTGGTAGATCCACTGGTGGCCATTTTCCAAAATTCTTTGAACTCTGGAATAGTTCCTACAGATTGAAAGGTAATTAATGTAAGCCCACTGTTAAAAAAAAGGTAGAGAGAAAACAGGAAACAATGGACCAGTGGGTCTAACATCAGTACTGGGGAAGTTGCTAGAGTCCATAATCAAGGATTTCTTAACTCAGCATTTGGAAAGTAGTAGTATAATCAGACAAAGTCAGCATGGATTTACAATGGAGAAATCACGCTTGACAAATTTATTGGAATTCTTTGCGGATGTAACTAGTAAGTTGACCAAGGAGAATCAGTGGATTTAGTTTATTTCAACTTTCAAAAGGTCTTAAATAGCAGACTACTACGTAAAGTTAAAGCACACGGAATTGCAGGTAATATCTTGAGATGGATACAAAAGCTAGTGAGCAGATAAGAAGCAAAGTTGGCATAAATGGGTCTTTTTTTGATTGGCAGACAGTAGCTAGTGGGATAGCACAAAAATCTGTGCTAGGATCCCAACTGTTCACATTATATAAAATCGTAGAAACCCTATAGTGCAGAAAGAGGCCATTTGGCCCATTGAGTCTCCACCGACCACAATCCCACCCAGTTCTACTCCCATATGCCTCCATAGTTACCCTCTAACCTATGCATCTCAGGACACTAAGAGGCAATTTTTAGCATGGCCAATCAACCTAACCCGCACGTAAGAACATAAGAACATAAGAAATAGGAGCAGAAGTAGGCCATCTAGCCCTTCGAGCCTGCCCCGCCATTCAATAAGATCATGGCTGATCTCAAGTGGATCAGTTCCACTTTCCCGCTTTCTCCCCATAACCGTTAATTCCCTTGTCTGTCAAAAACCTATCTACCTGTGACTTAAATATATTTAGCGAGGTAGCCTCCACCACTTCAACGGGCAGAGAATTCCAGAGATTCACCACCCTTTGAGTGAAGAAGTTCCTCCTCAACTCTGTGCTCAGCTGCCCCCCTCTTATCTTGAGGCTGTGCCCTCTAGTCCTGCTGTCCTTTCTGTGCGGGAAGAATCTCTCTACCTCTACCCTATCCATCTCTTTCATTATCTTATACGTCTCTATAAGATCCCCCCTCATCCTTCTAAACTCCAATGAGTACAGACCCAGTCTATTTAGTTTCTCTTCATAGTCCAACCCCCTCATCTCCGGTATCAGCCTAGTGAACCTCCTCTGCACTCACTCCAAGGCCAAAATATCCTTGCGCAAGTGCTGCGGCCAAAACTGCACACAGTACTCCAGCTGCGACCTCACCAGTGCCCTGTACAGTTGCAGCAAGACCTCCCTGCTTTTATATTCTATCCCCCTCGCTATAAAGGCCAGCATTCCATTCGCCTTCTTGATCACCTGCTGCACCTGCAGACTGGGTTTTTGCGACTCATGCACAAGGACCCCCAGGTCTCTCTGCACTGTAGCATGCTGCAGCTTTTCTCCCTTTGAATAGTTATCCCTCCTACTATTATTCCTGCCAAAGTGGATAACCTCACACTTTCTAACATTGTACTCCATCTGTCAGGTCCTCGCCCACTCGCTCAGCTTATCCAGATCCCTCTGCAGACTTTCCACACCCTCCGCGCAATTTTCTTTTTTACTCATCTTTCTGTCATCAGCAAATTTCGTCACCCTACACTCAGCCCCCTCCTCCAGATCATCTATATAAATGGAAAATAGCTGAGGCCCCAGCACCGATCCCTATGGCACTCCACTAGTCACCAACCGCCAATCAGAATAGCACCCATTGATACCAACTCTCTGCCTCCTATTAGACAACCAATCCTCTATCCACGCTAACACCTTACCTCCCACTCATGCCCCCTAACCTTCTGAAGCAACCTTTTGTGAGGCACTTTATCAAACGTCTTTTGAAAATCGAGAAACACCACATCTACTGGTTCCCCTCTGTCTACCACACTAGTCACATCCTCATAGAAATCCAATGAATTCGTCAAACATGGCTTCCCCTTAACGAATCCGTGCTGCGTCTGCTCTATCAAACCATTCTTTCTAGGTGCCTCGCTATTTCTTCTTTGATGATGGATTCAAGCATTTTTCCAACTACAGACATTAAACTAACCGGCCTACAATTCCCTGCCTTTTGCCTGCTACCTTTTTTAAACAGCGGCGTAACATTAGCCGTTTTCCAATCTTCCGGCACTTCCCTGGAATCCAGCGAAGTTTGGTAAATAATCACTAAGGCATCTACTATCACCTGTGCCATTTCCTTCAGAACCCTGGGATGCATTCCATCCGGTCCTGGAGACTTGTCCACCATCAATCCCGTTAGTCTATCAAGCACTACCTCTCGAGTGACAGTAATCGCATTCACACATCTTTGGATTGTGTGAGGAAACTGGAGCACCCAGAAGAAACCCACACAGACACGAGCAGAATGTGCAAACTCTACACAGACAGTGACCCAAGCCGGGAATTGAACCCAGGTCCCTGGAGCTATGAAGCAGCTGTGCTAACCACTGTGCTACCGTGTCGCCCCTTTGGAGGAATTGATTTTGATTTGGAAGAAGGAACTAAAAGTATTACCTCTAAGTTTGCAGGTGATACAAAGTGGGAGAATGAGCTGTGATGTGAGGAGGATGCAGAGTTGCTTCAGTGTGATTTGGACAGACTGAGTGTGTGGGCATATGCATGGCAGATGCAGTATAATGTGGATTAATGTGAGGTTACCCACTTTGGTAGCAATAACACAAAGACAAATTATTACTTGAATGGGTGTAAATTGAGAGAGGTGGATATTCAATGAGACTTTGGTGTCCTCATGCATCAATCACTGAAAGTAAGCATGCAGATAGAGCAGCAAGGAAGGCAAATGGTATGTTGGCCTTCATAGCAAGAGGATTTGAGTATAGGAATAGGGATGTTTTACTGCAATTGTATAGGGTGTTGGTGAGACCACACCTGGAGTACTGTATGCAGTTTTGCTGTCCTTATTTGAGGAAGAATGTCCTTGCTATAGAGGAAGTGCAGCAAAGGTTTTACCAGGTTGATTCCTGGGTGGGGTATGTCTGTCATATGAGGATAGATTAGGATTGTATGCATTGGAGTTTAGAAGAGTGAGAGAGGATCGCAACAGGGTTAGATAGAATAGATGCAGAATGAGTGTTCTCGATGGTGGGGGGTCATAGTTTGAGGATAAGGGTAAATCTTTTAGCACTGAAGTAAGGAGAAATTTCTTCACCCAGAGTGGTGAATGTGTAGAATTCACTGGGCGGGATTTTCTGGCCAAGGTCACCTCAATGCCAGAAAATCCCGTCCGGGGTCAATGGACCTTTGCATAATCCATGTCCCGCCCGCTACAATTCCCATGACAGGCAGGACAGGAAAACTCCACCCAACAGAAAGAAGTTAAAGCCAAAACATTGTATGATTACAAGTAGAAATAAGATTTGGTTGTTAAAGCTAAAAGGATCAAGAGATATGGGGGAAGGGATGGATCAGTATATTGAAGTTGATGAACAATATAATGAATGGCAGGACAGGTTCGATAGGCTGAATGGCCTTCTCCTGCTTCTATGTTTCTGTTTCCCCATAGCCCTCTATTCCATTATCTAGCAAATATTTATCCACCTGCAGCTGGAATATTTCTAATGATCCAGTCTCTACTACATAGAACATAGAACATTACAGCGCGGAACAGGCCCTTCGGCCCACAATGTTGCACCGACCAGTCTTATTTTTAAAAAAAAACATTGACCCACTAATCTAAACCAATCCCTTTTCGTCCATAAACCTATCCACCAATCTCTTAAACGCCCCCAAACTAGGCGCATTTACAACTGCAGCAGGCAGGGCATTCCAGTCCCTCACCACCCTCTGAGTAAAGAACCTGCCCCTGACATCCGTCCTATAACTACCCCCCCTTAATTTAAAGCCATGCCCCCTCGTGCTAGATTTCTCCATCCGAGGAAACAGGCTATCACCATCCACCCTATCTAAACCTCTAATCATCTTATATGTTTCTATAAGATCCCCTCTTAGCCGCCTTCTTTCCAGTGAAAACAACCCCAAATCCCTCAGTCTCTCCTCATAGGACCTCCCCTGCATACCAGGCAACATCCTGGTAAACCTCCTCTGCACCCTCTCCAAAGCCTCCACATCCTTCCTGTAATGTGGGGACCAGAACTGCACACAGTACTCCAAGTGCGGCCGCACCAGAGTTGTGTACAGTTGCAACATGACGCTGCGACTCCTAAATTCAATTAACTACCCTTTGGGACAGAAAATTCCAGAGCTTCACCACTCTCTCCCAGAAGAAATTTCTACACATCTCAGTTTTGAATGACCCGTGCTTCATCTTGTAGCTATATCCTCTTGTTTGAAACTTTCCCACTATCCTGTCAAGCCCCCTTAGGATATTATATGATGTTTGAATAAGGTCATCCTTCACTCTTCTAAACTACAAGGAAAACAGACCCGACTATTTAGTCTCTTTTGATAGGACAACTCTCTTCACAGGAATTGGCCTGGTGACTCTCCTTTGGTCTGTCTCCAATGTTATATTCTTTTTTAGATAAGTTGATCAAACTATAGGCAGTATTCCAGGTGAGGCTTCACCAACACTCTCTGCAATTGCAACAAAACTTCCCTATTTATAAACTCCAACCCCTTTGAAATAAAGGCCAAAATGTTGTTGGCCATTTTAACTACTTGTTGGACCTGCTTGCTAGCTTTTTGTGATTCATGCACTAGCATATCTAAACCTCTCTGTATTTCACTCACCTGCAGTCTCTCCAATTGGATAATATTCTGCCTTTTGATTCCTCCTACTAAGGGCATTACCTCTCACTTCCCCACATAAAACTCCATTTGCCAGGTTTTAGTGGCTTACCCTGAACTTTCCAACCAAACCATGTGGACAGGCAATTTTTCTGCCTTGTCCATCTCAAACTAATTTTGCCCTCAGATCAAAAGTAGACCCTCACATAGCTACCCTCACGTGGTAGAAAAGATTAAGGCTCATGGGATACGTGGCCAGGTATCTAGATGGATTGAGAACTGGCTTGCAAAGAGGAGACAGAGAGTAGTGGTGGAGGGGTCCTTTTCTAGCTGGAGGTCTGTCACTAGTGGTGTGCTGCAGGGCTCAGTACTGGGACCTCTTCTCTTTGTAGTGTATATAAATGATTTGGAGGAGGGAGTAGGTGGTGTGATCAGCAAATTTGCTGATGACACCAAGATGGCTGGATTGGCGGGCAGTGAGGAGCAGTGTTTGGCAATACAACGGGATATTGATAGGCTGGTATATTGGGCAGATACATGGCAAATGGAGTTTAATCCAGATAAATGTGAGGTGATGCATTTTGGCCGGAATAATGTAGGGGGCAGTTATATGATTAAGGGTAAGCCCATAAGGAGTATAGAATCACAGCGAGACCTGGGGGTGCAAGTGCACAAGTCTTTAAAGGTGGCAGTACAAGTGGAGAAGGTTGTGAAGAAAGCCTATGGTATGTTAGTCTTTATAGGAAGGGGTATAGAATATAAGAGCTGGAGTCTAATGTTGCAGTTGTATAGAATGTTGGTTAGTCCGCATTTGGAGTACTGCGTCCAGTTCTGGTCGCCTTACTACCGGAAGGACGTGGAGACTCTGGAGAGAGTGTGCCGAGGAGGTTTACCAGGATGTTGCCTGGTATGGAAGGACTGGGTTATGAGGAAAGATTGAAGAAATTGGGGCTCTTTTCCCTTGAAAGACGGCGACTAAGGGGGGATCTAATAGAGGTATATAAGATTATGAAGTGTATAAATAGAGTAAACAGAGGTAAGCTATTTCCTATGGTAGAGACACATAGTACGAGGGGCCATGGGCTTAAGGTGAGGGGCGAGAAGTATAACACAGATATTAGAGGGAGGTTTTTCACACAGAGGGTAGTGGGGGTATGGAATGCTCTGCCAAGTAAGGTGGTGGAGGCAAGCATGCTAGAGATGTTTAAGAGTAACTTAGACAGGCACATGAGTGGGTTGGAGATGGGTGGATATAGGACATTGTTTTAAATAAGGTTCATTAGTATTGGGGCGTCCCTGGTAAGGTAAATGGATATGCTATGATAATAATGTTTTTTTCTCTTTTCATTCACAGGTTTTAAGTCGGTCCACCTTGTTGCCCAACGAGGGGCATACACGCGATGGGTCGTACTGGGGCTTCTCTTGGTTGTTCGAGATTGGCCTAGTGCTTCATGTCGTTAGTGTGTGCTTAAACGGGACCATTTGCTGGGCAACATGACAGCTCAGTGACTATCACTGTTTGCTGTGCAGACACATGGATTTGGGCCAGTGTCTGTGGGAGTTTGCACATTCTCCCCGTGCTTGCGTGGGTTTTCTCCGGGCGCTCCGGTTTCCTCCCACACCCCAAAGATGTGCTATTAGGCTGATTGGCAGTAATAAATTGTCCCTAAATTAGTTGCCCTCAATGTGGATGGCCATAAAACAATAGATAAGGGTCATGGGTGGAGGGGTGGGCTGGTGGTGTTAAAATGGCGGCGCGGGCTCGTTGGGCCGAAGGGCCTGTTTCCCGGGCTGTTTTGTCCTTTGTTTGTTCTTTGCTATGTGACACCAGAAACTCAGCCTTGTTTGCCTTTCAGCTAGAATGACATTTGCTGTCTATTTTCAGTTAGGTTTTGTACAAGGTTGGGACAGTCGTAAATGATCCAATAAAATACTTTGACTGAACTTAAGAAAAGAGGGAAGAATTCTTTAAAAATCAGTTCTAAAGTGAGTTATTTTCAGACCAATTTTCAACAGTAAATTACAGGTCTCTGACAAAATAAATTATATACCTTTGAAATATATTGTTTTAAAAGGAATATCAGCACAGCATTGCTATGACAACATGGTTAAAAAAAAGTATTGTGTACCTGCCACTGCTGAATTGGTATCAGAGGAAGGTGCAATGAGGGGCCATTCCTTAGGTCAAAGAATCGGATTATGTATGTATTGCCTTGACAAGTTTGCTTCATCTTGCTAGTGTACAGGCATATTTCAATCTTCAGCTAATGGCATTATTCACTTTCTTATATCTGACTGATTATTCCCCAAAGCTGCAAAATACATCTTTGAAAAATTTGCAACATTAACAAATGTTTACTTGTGTTGGTTTTCAACTATCTTTAGACTAATTGATGTATTCCTTTTGTTTACAATATGTGGGCAATGCCAGCATATTTTTATTCTCCAACCCTAGCTGCAGTGGGAAGGTGATAGTGCACCTTAATGACCTATTCACACAGTGATGTTCTGCACACTATTTCAGGACACTAATGATGCAGAACGATCGTGAATGTCTAAGCCAGGATGATGTCCAAGTTGGAGGGGAACTCAGAACTTCCAGATCCTTTTCCATGTGGTCGTGATTGACATTATTGTGCCCGATCTGTTAACTCTATTACATTATGATACACCAGTTACACTGTTTAATTCCAGCCCATATGGTTAACTAGTAAGTAAAATCACATTAACTTTCATTTTTTTAAAAGTGGAATAGAAAGGGTTAAACCAAGATTCTCTTTAAAAAGCTTCTGAATGCTATAATGGGCATAATATGACAGGAACTGTAGAACTAACTGAAGTGATTTGATCTCTGAACTGGTCATGTGATCACCTAATTAATATTGGAAAGAAACAAGATGGATGCCACATTATATAAAAAAGAATCATATTGGGCTCAAATAATTAACCCTCTTTCTCTCTCCACAGACAAGCTTTTGCAGCATTTTCTATTTTTATTTCACGTTTCCTGCATCTGCAGTTTTTGATTTTTTTTTAGTACCACAGATTGTTATTTTATGAAGTCTTTACAGTAGTATAAAGGTTTAACAGATGGGATATGCTAATGTATGTCATTGATGATGTACTCCAGACATCAGTCAGTCATGTTTTAGACTCTCAAGAGAAAGAGAGGATGAAATAAAGGCTAGGTGACGCATGTGTACTCTGTAACCTGTTTAGATGTACAAGTGGATAAGTGTGAGATCATGCATTTTGGTTAGAAAACTGGGAAGGCAACTTATTATCTAAATGGGGAGAAAATTCAGGGTGCTCCGATGCAGAGGGGTCTGGATGTTCGAGTCACAGAAAACTACCATGCAGGTACAACAGATAATAAAGAAAGTGGCAATTAAATGAAAGGAATCAAATATAAAGATAAGAAAGTGTTGCTGCAACTATACAAGGCATTGGTGAGGCTGCACCTGGAGTATTGTGCACAGTTTTGGTCCCTGAATTTGAGGAAGGATGTAATGGCATTGGAAGCAGTTCAGAGGAGGTTCACTAGATTGATTCCAGAGATGAGGGGTTTGTCGTATGAAGAGAGATTAACAGTTTAGGTCTGTACTCTCTGGAATTTAGAAGAATGAGGGGAGATCAAATTGAGGTATTCAAGATGATAAAAGGTATGGATAAAGTAGACGTGAAATGGATGCTTCCGCTGGTGGGGTATTCTAGACAATCTTCATAAATTAACATTCATAGCATATGGAGTAGCAGAGAAATTACTTTTTCCAAAAGATTGTGAATGTGTGGAATTTGCTACCCCAAAGTATGGTGGATGCTGGAACAGTGAATAAGTTTAAGGAGGTGTTAGACATTTTTAATTGGTAAGGAGTTGAAAGGTTATGGGGAGAAGGAGCATGTCAGCCAGGACAAAGCAAGTTGTCATCTCCGGTTTGTTGCTGGTGCCACGTGCTAGTGAGTTGAGGAACAGGGAGAGAGTGCAGATTAACATGTGGCTGCAGGGATGGTGTAGGAGAAAGGATTTCATTTACATGGATAATTGGAGCACATTCTGGGGAAGGTGGGACTTGTACAAATAGGATGGTTTGCACTTGAACCAAAGGGGCACCAATATCCTGGGAGGGAAATTTGCTACCGCTCTTCGGGGGGGTTTAAACTAATTTGTCAGACGGATGGGAAAATAAGCTGTACTCCAAAAGCCAGTGTTGAAGGTTGTGAGGTACTGAGGAAGGTATCAAGGTCACAGGAGTGTATAGGCAGACAGGATGGCTGGTTGAAGAGAGAGATCTCAAAATGCGTAATATGGGTTAAAGTTAGAGTTAGAAAAGGATCAGTCATGTTATTAGGAGTTTTCTCTAGGCCCCCAAATAATAATAGAGATGTGGAGGAGGAAATGGCAAAGCAGATTATGGATAGGTGTGGAGGTCACAGGGTAGTTATCACAGGTGACTTTAACTTTCCAAATATTGATCGGAACTTTTATAGGTCAAATAGTTCGGATGGAACACTTTTTGTACAGTGTGTGCAGGCAGGTTTCCTGATACAATGTGTGGATAAGCCGACAAGAGGTGGGGCCAAGTGTTAGATTTGTTTATGGGAGAGCACTTTGGAGATATGATTACAATTCGGTGTCCTTCATTATTGCAATGGAGAGGGATAGGGTCATATGGCAGGGCAAGATTTATAATTGGGGCAGGGGTAATTATGATGCGATTAGGCAAGAATTAGGGAGCATAAGATGGGAACAGAAACTGTCAGGTATGGGTACAAATGAAAAGTGGACCTTGTTCAAGGAACAAATACTGCATGGCCTTGTAGATATGTCCCTATCAGGCAGGGAGGAAATGGCCAAGGGAACCATGGTTCACAAAGGAGATTGAATGTCTTGTCAAGAGGAAGAAGGAAGCGTATGTAAGGAGAAAGAACAAGGGTCAGTTGGGTCGCTTGAGGGTTATAAGGCAGCTAGGAATGAGTTAAAGAAAGGGCTTAGGAGAGCTAGAAGAGGGCATGAGAAGTCCTTGGCAGGTTGGATAAAGGAAAACCCAAGGCTTTTTACTCTTATGTGAGAAATAAAAGAATGACCAGGGTGAGGTTAGGGCTAGTCAAGGATAATAGTGGGAACTTGTGCATGGAGTCAGAAGAAATAGGTGAGACATTGAATGAATGCTTCTCTTCAGTGGTTACTAAGGAGAGGGACCAAGTTTTTAAGGATGAGAGTATGATACAGGCTGATAGGTTGGAGGAGGTAGATGTTCTCAGGGAAGATGTATTAGCAATTTTGAAAAACCTGAGGGTCGATAAGTCCCCTGGGCCAGATGGGATACATCCTAGAATACTTTGGGAGGCAAGGGATGAGATTGTGGAGCCTTTAGCTTTGATCTTTGGGTCCTCATTGTCCACGGGGATTGTGCCAGAGGACTGGAGAATGGCGAATGGTGTTCCTCTCTTCAAGAAAGGAAATAGGAATGACCCTGGTAATTATAGGCCAGTTAGTCTTACTTCAATGGTTGGTAAGTTAATAGAAGGGGTCCTGAGAGATAGAATTTATGACCATTTGGAAAGATGCAGTTTAATACAGGATAGTCAGCACTGTTTTGTGAGGGATAAGTCCTGCCTCACAAATTTGATTGACTTCTTTGAGGAGGTAACTAAGTGTGTGGATGAAGGTAGAGCAGTTGATGTCGTATACATGGATTTTAGTAAGGCGTTTAATAAGGTTCCCCATAGTAGGCTCATGAAGAAAGTAAGGAGGTGTGGGATAGAAGGAAATTTGGCCGATTGGATAAGTAACTGGCTGTCTCATAGAAGTGGGTATGCCGGCGTTGGACTGGCGTAAACACAGTAAAAAGTCTGACAACACCAGGTTTTAGTCCAACCAAGTCAGGTTGGACTAAAACCTGGTGTTGTCAGACTTTTTACTGTGTCTCATAGAAGTCAGAGGGTGGTAGAGGGAAATGTTTCAGACTAGAGGCCAGTTACCAGCAGTGTACCACAGGGGTCAGTGCTGGGTCGTCTGCTATTTGTGATTTTTATCAATGACTTGGAGGAGGGGGCTGAAGGGTGGGTTAGTAAATTTGCTGATGACACCAAGATTGGTGGAGTAGTGGATGAGGTGGAGGGCTCTTGTAGGTTGCAAAGAGACATTGACAGGATGCAGAGCTGGGCAGAAAAGTGGCAGATGGAGTTTAACCCTGATAAACGCGAGGTGATTCATTTTAGTAGGACAAACTTGAATGCGGATTACAGGGTCAATGACAGGGTTCTGAAGAATGTGGAGGAACAGAGAGATCTTGGGGTTCATGTCTACAGTTGTCTGAAGGTTGCCACTCTAGTGGATAGAG
Organism: Carcharhinus amblyrhynchos; assembly: GCF_965287045.1. Taxonomy (NCBI): domain Eukaryota; kingdom Metazoa; phylum Chordata; class Chondrichthyes; order Carcharhiniformes; family Carcharhinidae; genus Carcharhinus; species Carcharhinus amblyrhynchos. Next base: position 39,252,770 of record NC_137325.1, read on the forward strand.
CCACGAAGAAGGCTTGTAGTCTGTTAGCATTTATTAACAGGGGGTTTGAGTTTAAGAGCGGTGGGGTTATGCTGCAGCTATACAAGACCTTGGTGAGACCACATTTGGAATATTGTGTGCAGTTCTGGTCACCTCACTATAAGAAGGATCTGGAAGCATTGGAAAGAGTGCAGAGGAGATTTACCAGGATGCTGCCTGGTTTGGAGGGTAGGTTGAGGAAAGGTTGAGGGAACTGGAGCTTTTCTCTTTAGAGTGGAAGAGGATGAGAGGCGACTTAGAGGTTTATAAGACGATGATGGGGATAGATAGAGTGGACGTGCAGAGACTCTCTCCTTGGATGGATATAGCAGTTACTAGGGGGCATAACTTTAAGGTTCATGGTGGGAGATATAGGAGGGATGTCTTTACTCAGAGAGTGGTTGGGGTGTGGAATGCACTGCCTGCTGTGATAATGGAGTCGGACACTTCAGGAACTTTCAAGCGGCTATTGGATAGGCACATGGAGCACACCAGAATGATAGGGAGTGGGATAGCTTGATCTTCGGTTCGGACATAGCTTGGCACAACATCAAGGGGCCGAAGGGCCTGTACTGTGCTGTACTGTTCTATGTTCTATGATCAAATGGCAGAGTGGACTTGATGGGCCATATTGTCTAATTCTGCTCCTATATTTATGAACTTATGAAGTGTTAAGCAGTCACCAAAATGTGTCTACAGTCTGTCAGAATCCAAGACAAAAGGGCCTAATCTCAGAACATTTACTACCATCTCTATGCTTAGAGAGAGAAAAGTCATCTAGATGCCTAGCCACTTCCTCTACAATTCATTTTAAATAGAAGAACCACATTAGCTATTCTCCAGTCCTCTGGCACTTTCCCCATGGCCAGAGAGGAAGATTGACAAGTTTCTTCTGCAACCCATGTTGCCATTAATTTATATGCCTTAGACATTATGCTCATAATGGTTTTGTTGACAGAAGTCTAGTTTTGCCCGTAAGGTTTCCACAGGCTTCATTAGAGCACATTAAACTCTGTCAGTAATTCTTAGGTCCTAACTCTAATATCCAACAAAATGTCCCAATTCTAAACCCTGATTGTAGAGGATGTTATATTTTGGGGTCTTTTTAGACCCTCTTACTTCAGCTTCTGAAATGAAAATTACCATCTTAACTGTGTCTTACGTCTCAAATATCTTCACTGACCCTGGTAAGTCCTAATATGAGCCCAGAATAAAAAGCAAAAAAGTAGTTTCTAAATTGCTTAGTGACTGGTTCGGCCTTATACTCCAAAAAGCAAAAACATTGCAATATGCTATCATATTTTAGACTTTAACCAAAAAGTAAACTTACTGAACTAAATGAATAAATGAATAGATCAAAATATATATATATAAGAACATAAGAACTAGGAGCAGGAGCAGGAGTAGGCCATCTGGCCCCTTGAACCTGCTCTGCCATTCAATAAAATCATTGCTGATCTTTTTGTGGACTCAGCTCCAGTTACCTGCCCGCTCACCATAACCCTTAATTCCTTTACTATTCAAAAATCTATCTATCTTTGCCTTAAAAACATTCAGCCAGGTAGCCCAAACTGCTTCACCGGGCAGGGAATTCCACAGATTCACAACCATTTGGGTGAAGAAGTTCTTCCTCAACTCAATCCTAAATCTGCTGTCCCTTATTTTGAGGCTGTGCCCCCTAATTCTAGTTTCACCCACAAGTGGAAACAACCTCCCTGCTTCTACCTTAGCTATTCCCTTCATAATCTTATGTTTTCTATAAGATTCTGCCACATTCTTCTAAATTCCAATGAGTATAGTCCCAGTCTATTCAGTGTCTCCTCATAAGTCAAACCTCTGAACTCCGGATTCAACCTAGTGAATCTCCTCTGCACTCCCTCCAGTGCCAGTATATCCTTTCCAAGTAAGGAGACCAAAACTGCACATAGTATTCTAGGTGTGGCCTCACCAGCACCTTATACGGCAATATAATCTCCCTGTTTTTAACTCCATCCCTCTAGCAATGAAGGACAAAATTCCATTTGCCTTCTTAATTACTTGCTGCACTAGGACACTCAGGTCCCTCTGCACAGTGGCATGCTGCAATTTTTTACCATTTAAATATTAGTCCATTTTGCTGTTATTCCTACCAAAATGACAGACCACACATTTACCAACATTGTACTCCATCTGCCAGACTCTTATCCCCTCATTTAAACTATCTATATCCCTTTGCAGACTTTCAGTGTCCTCTGCACACTTTGCTCTACCACTCATCTTAATGTCATCTGCGAACTTGGACACACTACACTTGGTTCCCAACTCCAAATCATCTATATAAATTGTGAACAATTGTGGTCTCAACACTAATCCCGGAGGAACATTACTAATCACTGACTGCCAACCAGAAGAATATCCATTTACCCCCACTCTTGGCTTTCTCTTATTTAACCAATCCTCTATCCATGCTAATACATTACCTGGAACGCCATGCACCTTTATCTTATACAGCAATCTTTGGTACAGCACCTTGTCAAATGCTTTCTGGAAATCCAGATACACCACATCCACCAGTTCCCCATTGTCCACTGTGCTTGTAATGTCCTCAAAGAATTCCAGTAAATTAGTTAAACATGAATAATCTGCCTTTCATGAACCATGCTGCGTCTTCCCAATAGGACAATTATTGTCTAAGTGTCTTGTAATTTCTTCTTTGATGGGAGTCAAGCATTTTCCCCACTACAGAAGTTAAGCTAACTAGCCTATAGTCTTTTGTCTACCTCCTTTTTTAAACAATGGCATCATGTTGCTGCTTTCCAATCTCCAGGAACTGCCCCAGAGTCCAGCAAATTTTGGTAAATTTTCACTAGTACATTATTTATTTCCCCCACCATCTCTTTTAGTACCCTGGGATGCATTCCATCAGAGCCAGGAGACTTGTCTACCTTTAGCTCCATAAGCTTGCCCAAAACTACTTCTTTAATGATAATGATCGTTTCTAGTTCGTCATTTGCCGTAGCATTCTTGTCATCAATTTTTGGTGTGTTACTTGTGTCTTCCACTGTAAAGACTGATGCAAAATACCTGTTCAATCCCTGGACCATTTCCTCATTTCCCATTACTAAATTCCCCTTTTCATCCTCTAAAGGACCAATGAGATTTTGTTCTTATGAATCACAATTGAAACAGACAGTGGCAAAGCCATCCAATCAAGATCAGGCGAAGTCCCACAAATCAAAAGCCAGCAATTCTTGCACTCTCAACACCACTCTGGAAGCTGTGGCTGATACTAGAAGGAAACCTGTCCTCCCCTCTGGAGTCCCAGGATCAATGAGGACCCAAATTACAGCTAAGCAATTTGGGGAAGCAGCTCCAGGGTGTGTGGATTGCATGGAGAGAGGCACAGAGGAGTGGGAAACAAGGGCAGGGAGTTGGTTCTCAGCACTCCCACTCCTTTCCCAAAGTCCAGCCTTGAGGTGACAAGAAACCCACACAGATTCACCTGTTGTGTAGAGTGCAAAGCAATTAGCCCACTTGCAGCTGTGTTATTACTAGTGTCAGTGCAATGAGGCTCTTAGTAGTTAATAATTGTCCACTTGAGGTCTTCAATTGGCATTGGGTCTGGATGGTCATTCATGGGCCTTTCCCCTCATTTAAATCTCCTGGAGATGGAAAAATGACACGGTCAGGGTGTCATTGCTAACAGTAGCAAGAATTTAAAAAGGCCTGAAAGAAACAGCAACAGTAACAGCCGCCATTTCCAGTGGGGACAAGCCTCTAAGAGTGATCAGGGAATTCCAAAGACATGAAAGCATCTAAAGATGATCAGGTGTGAATTGGTCTAGTGGTAGAAACAGATTACTTCGGTGACTGTTATGGAAATGTTACATTACCCAAGCAGAAACAGTTTATCTAAATGTATGGGGTGATTTCAGAGCTATAGAAATGCTAGGCTCCATAAAAGGAAAGAATTTGAGATATGTAGACAGCCAACTCTTGAGTTTGAAATAAGAAAAAGGGGAAACTGTAACCCCCTCTCACAGCCAGAGTCCAATCCACACCTCACAGTCAGGAGGCTAGGTCCCATTTCACAGCCAAGGGATCCTGTAACATCTTTTACTTCTCAGAAATGCTATAGTGTTGCATCTAAGTCACAGAGCCAAGGCATTCCTTCCTAAAGGCAGTTTAAATATCTTCACGGGACTAGGGGAAAGACATTTCCCAGACTTGATCATCAGCCCTGTATTGCATGGTAACTATAAGCTGGATATGACTCAGAATTATATAATTTGGATGTTGTTTGTGAAAGGGAAGTCTTAGTGAGTTCACGCATCATAGATATAGGTTGGAACAAGGAATAATTTCTATATAAAGTATATTGTTTAGTTACTCATGTACGTAGTGTCAGTATTATAATTTTTTATTGTGTATTTTTCTTTTCTTTCAATAAATCTTCTTTAATAATTGTTTATACGATGACTGGACTGATACCTCATTGGGGTTTTATGTGATTCCATTCTTATAGAATCCCTATATAGTGCAGAACAAGGTCATTCAGCCCATTGAGTCTGCACCAACTCTCCGACGGAGCATCCCACCCAGGCCCTATCCCTGTAATCCCATATTTTTTACCCTACTAATCCCCCTTGGGACACTAAATCCACCTAACCTATACATCTTTGGACTGTGGGAGGAAACTGGAGCACCTGGAGGAAACCCATGCAGACACACGGAGAAAGTACGAGCTTCCCACAAACACAGTTACCCAATGCTGGAATTGAATCTGGGTCCCTGGTGCTGTGAGACACAATGCTAACCACTGTCCTTCCCTAACAGCATTCCAAAAAAAGCAATACACCACCATGAGGTCTTGAATAACTTTTTTGTTTCGGTCTTCACGAAGGAGGACGTGAATAATTTGCCGGGTGTTAGAGATGGAAAGGTGGTAGGACTGGAGGGTCTCAATGACATTACTGTTACTAGAGAGGCAGTGCTCAACAGACTGGGAGGGAGGGGAGGGAGGGGGGGGGGGGGGTGGGGGGGGGCTGATTGTGGACAAGTCCCCAGGGCCGGATGGAATGCATCCGAGGGTTCTGAAAGAAATGGCGGAGGTGATAGTGGATGCCTTGGTGGTTATTTTCCAGACGTCACTGGATTCTGGGGAAGTGCCGGAAAATTGGAAAATTGTTGTTTAAGAAGGGTGCCAAGCAAAAGGCAGGGAATTATAGGCCGGTTAGTTTAACGTCTGTTGTAGGTAAAATGTTAGAATCCGTCATCAAAGAGGAAATAGCGAGGCATCTTGAGGGGAATTGCTTGATAGAGCAGACGCAGCACGGTTTCATTAAAGGGAAGTCGTGTCTGACAAATTTACTGGAGTTCTATGAGGATGTGTCTAGGGCGGTAGATAAAGGAGAGCCGGTGGATGTGGTCTTTCTTGATTTTCAGAAGGCGTTTGACAAGGTACCTCACAAGAGGTTATTGCAGAAGGTCAGGGGACATGGAGTTGGGGGTAGGGTGTTAGCGTGGATAGAGGATTGGTTGTCAAATAGGAGGCAGAGAGTGGGGGTCAATGGGTGCTATTTGGATTGGCGGTTGGTGACCAGTGGAGTGCCCCAGGGGTCGGTGCTGGGGCCTCAGCTATTTACCATTTATATAGATGATCTGGAGGAGGGAACCGAGTGTATGGTGTCAAAATTTGCTGATAACACCAAGATTGGTGGAACGGCAAATTGCGCGGAGGGTGTGGAGAGTCTGCAGAAGGATCTAGATAGGCTGGGCAAATGGGCCAGGAACTGGCAAATGGAATTTAATGTTGGCCAAGTGCGAGGTGGTCCACTTTGGTAGGAATAATGGTAGGAAGGATTATTACTTACGTGGCGAAAAACTGCAGCAGGCGACGGTGCAGAGGGACCTCGGGGTCCTTGTGCATGAGTCGCAAAAACCCAGCTTGCAGGTGCAGCAGGTGGTCACGAAGGCGAATGGGATGCTGGCCTTCATAGCGAGGGGGATTGAATATAAGAACATAAGAACATAAGAAATAGGAGCAGGAGTAGGCCATCTAGCCCTTCGAGCCTGCCCCGCCATTCAATAAGATCATGGCTGATCTGTTGTGGCTCAGTTCCACTTTCCCGCCCTCTCCCCATAACCCTTAATCCCCTCTCTTATCAAGAACCCATCAACCCGCTTCTTAAAAATATTTAGCGAGGCAGCCTCCACCACTTCAACGGGCAGAGAATTCCAGAGATTCACCACCCTTTGAGTGAAGAAGTTCCTCCTCAACTCCGTTCTAAACCGCCTCCCCTTTATCTTGAGGCTGTGCCCCCTAGTCCTACTGTCTTTTTTGAGCGGGAAGAGTCTCTCCACCTCTATCCTATCCATCCCATTCATCATCTTATACGTCTCAATGAGATCTCCCCTCATTCTTCTAAACTCTAACGAGTACAAGCCTAGTTTATTCAGCCTCTCCTCATAGCTCAATCCCCTCAACTCCGGCATCAGCCTAGTAAACCTCCTCTGCACTCCCTCCAGGGCCAAAATATCCAAAATATAAAAGTAGGGAAGTCTTGCTGCGGCTGTATAGGGCATTGGTGAGGCCGCAGCTGGAGTACTGTGTGCAGTTTTGGGCACCGCACTTACGCAAGGATATTTTGGCCTTGGAGGGAGTGCAGAGGAGGTTTACTAGGCTGATGCCGGAGTTGAGGGGATTGAGCTATGAGGAGAGGCTGAATAAACTAGGCTTGTACTCGTTAGAGTTTAGAAGAATGAGGGGAGATCTCATTGAGACGTATAAGATGATGAATGGGATGGATAGGATAGAGGTGGAGAGACTTTTCCCGCTCAGAAAGGATAGTAGGACTAGGGGGCACAGCCTCAAGATAAAGGGGAGGCGGTTTAGAATGGAGTTGAGGAAGAACTTCTTCACTCAAAGGGTGGTGAATCTCTAGAATTCTCTGCCCGTTGAAGTGGTGGAGGCTACCTCGCTGAATATTTTTAAGACGCGGGTTGATGGGTTTTTGATAAGAGAGGGGATTAAGGGTTATGGGGAGAGGGCGGGAATGTGGAACTGAGCCACAACAGATCAGCCATGATCTTATTGAATGGCGGGGCAGGCTCGAAGGGCTAGATGGCCTACTCCTGCTCCTATTTCTTATGTTCTTATGTTCTTATGATGTTTCCAGTTGGGACACTCTCGCAAGCAACATGTGTGGTTTGTGACAAGCTACACCACCATCTCACCGAATTACATGCCCATCCTGCCTCTAAGCTTGCCACCAGTAAAAGAAAATTTCATCACATGCATGGAATTTTATAAAATATCTCATGGTGTGTTTGGAAGTGGCCTGTTGTCTCTAGGGGCAAGGAAATGATGAAGATCCTCATTCAAAGGCACTTTGTATCTAACTGGGGGACACAAGATTGGGTATGGGGGCCTCTAAGCCTCAACTGCTGTCCTTGCTACCAACCTCCTAAACACTTCTCTCCCTGTGACTCACACACAAAACACTTCCTGCCATTACATACCTATGGCTTGAGTAGCTCTGCAATCCAGGCCTTTGATAATTGCTGTTCCAACTGCATGTATGACCTCCCCAAATGAGCTGCTGGCCTCTGAATGATGTGGAGATGCCGGCGTTGGACTGGGGTAAACAGTAAAAGTCTGACAACAAACCTGGTGTTGTCAGACTTCTTACGGCCTCTGAATGCCCAGCAGCTTTCTACAGGAGGGACTTTCAAGCTCCAGAGCCTTGATCCCACGAAAGGTCCACAGCGGCCTCTTTATATGCCCGAGTGGCACTTAATTCCAGTGGCCTTCTGAGACAATGGCTGGAATTTTACCGGAATGCCTGCCCCAATTCCGGGGGCGGACAAGGCTCAGAGAATGGCATTCTCCATTGGCCTTTGGCAGAATCACATGAACCTCAGGCGGATGTGGTGGTAAAATTCCACCAGACGTGTCTCTCACCAGCTCTCCAGTCAGCAGGCAAATCCCATGTTATCGCCATAAAATCCATCTCTCGACATAGTGGTTAGCACTGCTGCCTCACAGCATCAGGGATTCCCAGCTTGGGTCACTGTCTGTGCGGAGTCCCCCTTCTCCCAGTGTCTGGATGGGTTTCCTCCAGGTGCTTCAAGTTGCCTTTCACTGTTCAAAGATGAGCAGATTAGGTGCATTGGCCATAATAAATTCTCCCTCAATGTATCCAACTAGGTGCCAGAGTGTGGCGAATTAGGGGATTTTCACAGTAACTTCATTGCAGTCTTAATATAAGCCTACTTGTGACACGAATAAATAAACTTTAACTTAAAACTTATAACGCATTTATAATGATTGCCCACAGTAGAAGGTTTGTTATACGAAGCTGCTTTTGGAATTCTGCATTCTTTTTGTTAATTTTATTCCATCCATTGGTCAGTGTTCATGGATAATCCTCTATGTTTTAGATTTTTGTTTATTTTGTCCACAAGTACTTCTGTTCATTATTCCTTGTTACTGCAAGTCACAGCATAGGATGGTTAATGTACCATCCTCATAGGCACATGACCCAGACCCAATTTCAATGCGCTGTTAACCAGAGATGCGTTAAGATCTTTGACAGTACCCTTTACTGTATATATTTTTCTTGCTCCAGGCATGCCCTCTTGAACCCTTCATTGAACCAGGGTTGATTCCATAAGAACATAAGAAATAGGAGCAGGACTAGGCCATCTAGCCCTTCGAGCCTGCCCCGCCATTCAGTAAGATCATGGCTGATCTGAAGTGGATCAGTTCCACTTTCCCACTTTCTCCCCATAACCCTTAATTCCCTTGTCAGTCAAAAACCTAACTACCCGTGACTTAAATATATTTAGATTCCATGGTTGGGTGATAATGGCAGAATTGGGGAAATGCTGGACCATGAGGTTACAGATTGTGGTTGAGTACAAATCTGCTGCTGCTTATGGCCCACAGCACCTCATCAATGCCCAGTTTTGAGTTGTTAGATCTGTTCAAAATCTATATGGACAAAGGCATGGGTAAGTGATTATCTCACCTCAGCTGATAAATCAGTACTCTTCCATGTTGAACACCAGTTGGGGGAAGCACTGAGCATTGCAAAGGCACAGAATGTACTCGGGGTGAAGAACTTCACTGACCAAAACCATGAATGGCTTTGTAGTACCACCACTACACCACTAGTATTCTGTATGGCTCTGTGTGTACCACCACATATGAATTGGCACTAGTACTGCCACGCAAAATGATGGAGGGTATCCTCAATGTGAAGATGGGACTTAGTCTCTACAAAGACTGTGTCGTGGTCACTCTGATCAATACTGTCATGGACAGATGCATCGCCAGCAGGCAGGTTGGTGAGAATGAAGTCAAGTTTGTTTTTCCCTGTTGTTGGTTCCCTCACCACCTGCTGTAGTCCCATAGTAGCTATGTCCTTTAGGACCAGCCAATTCATATGTGGTGGTACATACAGAGCCATACAGAATACTAGTGGTGTAGTGGTGGTACTACAAAGCCATTCCTGGTTTTGGTCAGTGAAGTTCTTCACCCAGAGTACATTCTGTGCCTTTGCAATGCTCAGTGCTTCCCCCAACTGATGTTCAACATGGAGGAGTACTGATTTATCAGCTGATTTATCAGGTGGGATAACCACTTACCCATGCCTTTGTCCATGTTTGACCTGGTGCCATGAAACTTCATAATTACCAGTAGTTAAAGTCTTCCTTAGCAATCATATACTATAATGAATACCACTGCAACATGTCTTTTTCTGCATGGAGGTCGGTCACCAATGGAGTGGAGTGCCCTGGGGATCTGTTCTGGGACCCTTGCTGTTTGTGATTTTTATAAATGAACTGGATGAGGAAGTGGAGGGATGGGTTGGTAAGTTTGCTGATAACACGAAGGTCGGAGGTATTGTGGATATTTGGAGGGATGTCAGAAGTTGTAGCGTGACATAGATAGGATGCAAGACTGGGCAGAGAAGTGGCAGATGGACTTCAACCCGGATAAATGTGTAGTGGTACATTTTGGCAGGTCAAATGGGATGAAGGAATATAATACTAAGGGTAAGACTCTTAGCAGTGTGAAAGATCTGAAGGATCTTGGTGTCCGGGTTCATAGGACTCTCAAATCGGCTTCACAGGTAGGGGATGTGGTTAAAAAGGCGTATGGTGTACTGGCCTTCATCAATCGAGGAATTGAGTTTAGGGGTTTGGGGGATAATGCTGCAGCTGTATAAGACCCTGGTCAGACCCCACATGGAGTACTGTGCTCAGTTCTGGTCAAGTCATTACAGGAAGGATGTGGAAGCCATTGAAAGGATGCAGAGGAGATTTACAAGGATGTTGCCTGGATTGGGTGGCATGCCTTATGAGGATGGGTTGAGAGAGCTCAATCTTTTCTCCTTAGAGAGATGAAGGATGAGAGAGGACCTGATAGAGGTGTATAAGATGATGAGAGGTATTGATCAGGTGGACTCTGAGGCTTTTCCCCTGGGCTGAAATGGCTGCCACGAGAGGGCACAGGTTTAGGGTGCTGAGGAGTAGGTACAGAGGAGATGTCAGGGGTAAGTTTTTCACTCAGAGGGCGGTGGATGAGTGGAATCGGCTGCCATCGGTGGTGGTGGAGGCAAATTCATTAGGGTCTTTTAAGACACTTCTGGATAAGTACATGGCACTTAATAGGATTGAGGGTTATAGGTAAGCCTAGTAGGTAGAGATAAGATTGGTGCAGCTTGTGGGTCGAAGGGCCTGTTTGTGCTGTAGTTTTTCTATGATTCTATGATGGCAGCTGTAGATCATTTTGGCCTCCCTGAAGTTTATATCTTTCAGAATAAACACCAGGGTCATCTGAGCATCATGAAGAGCAGGGCAGGGCCCAGTCAGCCCAACATCTCCAAATCAATTGAGGAAACTATTGTGAATTGCCAGTCTTGCATGCTGCACTAACAAGACCAAAGAGAATCACACATTCCCATGCAATTCCCCATGATATGGGAAAAGCTGGTCATGGACTTACAAAGAACAAAGAAGAAAATCAGCCCGGGAAACAGGCCCTTCAGCCCAACGAGTCCGCGCCGCCATCTCAACACCACCAGTCCCCCTCTCCACCCACGACCCCTGTCTAATGTTTTATGGCCATCCAGATTGAGGGAAACTGATTTAGGGACAATTTATTCCTGCCAATCAGCCTAACAGCACATCTTTGGGGTGTGGGAGGAAACTGGAGAAAACCCATGCAAGCACGGGGAGAATGCGCAAACTCCCACAGACACTGGCCCAAATCCATGTGTCTGCACAGCAATCAGCGATAGTCACTGAGCTGTCGTCTTGCCCAGTATCTTGTCCAGTTTAGGCACACACTAACGACATGAAGCACTAGGCCAATCTCGAACAACCAAGAGCAGCCCCAGTACGACCCATCGCGTGTATGCCCCTCGTTGGACCGACTTAAAACCTGTGAATGAAAAGAGAAAAAACATTATCATACCATACCCATTTACATTACCAGGGACGCCCCAATGCTAATGACCCTTATTTAAAACAATCTCCTATATCCACCCATCTCCAACCCAGTCATGTGCCTGTCTAAGTTACTCTTAAATGACTCTAGTGTGTTTGCCTCCACCACCTTACTTGGCAGAGCATTCCATAGCCCCACTACCCTCTGTGAAAAACCTCCCTCTAATACCTGTGTTGTACCTCTCCCCCCTCACCTTAAGTCCATGGCCCCTTGTCCTATGTGTCTCTATCATAGGAAATAGCTTACCTCTTTATCTATACCCTTCATAATCTTATATACCTCTATTACATCCCCCTTCAGTCGGCATCTTTCAAGGGAAAAGAGCTCCAATTTCTTCAATCTTTCCTCATACCCCAGTCCTTCCATACCAGGCAACATCCTGGTAAACCTCCTCTGCACACTCTCCAGAGTCTCCACGTCCTTCCAGTAGTAAGGCGACCAGAACTGGACGCAGTACTCCAAATGCGGACTAACCAACGTTCTATACAACTGCAACATTAGACTCCAGCTCTTATATTCTATACCCCTTCCTATAAAGGCTAACATACCATAGGCTTTCTTCACCACACTCTCCACTTGCACTGCCACCTTCAGAGACTTGTGCACTTGCACCCCCAGGTCTCACTGCAATTCTGTACTCCTTACGGGCTTACCCTTTACCATATAACTCCCCCCTACATTATTCCGGCCAAAATGCGTCACCTCACATTTATCCGGATTAAACTCCATTTGCCACGTATCTGCCCAATCAACCAGCCTATCAATATCCTGCTGTATTGCCAGACACTGCTCCTCACTGCCCGCCAATCCAGCCATCTTGGTGTCATCAGCAAATTTGTTGATCACACCACCTACTCCCTCTTCCAAATCATTTATATACACTACAAAGAGAAGAGGTCCCAGTACTGAGCCCTGCGGCACACCACTAATGACAGACCTCCAGCTAGAAAAAGACCCCTCCTCTACTTCTGACTCCTCTTTGCAAGCCAGTTCTCGACCCATCTAGATACCTGACCACATATCCCATGAGCTTTAATCTTCTGTACCAGTGAGGGACTTTGTCAAACGCCTTACTGAAATCCATATAGACAACATCAACGGCTCGTCCTTCGTCGACCGTTTTTGTCACCTCCTCAAAGAATTCTACCAGATTTGCAAGGCAAGACTTCCCCTTGACAAAGCCATGCTGCATATTCTTAATCAGATCGCAATGCTCTAAGTGCGCATACATCCTATCCCTAAGAATCCTCTCCATCAACTTACCTACCACTGACGTTAAACTCACCAGCCTATAGTTACCCGGGCTATCCCTCCTACCCTTTTTAAACAATGGTACCACGTTCGCTATCCTCCAGTCCTCTGGGACCTCACCTGTGTTCAAAGAAGAGACAAAGATTTGCATCAGAGGCCCAGCAATCTCATCCCTCGCCTCCCTAAGCAGCCTAGGATAAATGCAATCAGGCCCCGGAGATTTATCGGTTTTAATGCCATCTAAAAGCCCTAACACTTCTTCCCTCGTAATCGATAGATCTTTCAATTGGTCTACTGCTCCCTCAATGACCGTACCAGACATCAAGCCCCTCATCAAGAGTGAGTTAAGAAGGTCTAAAAGAGGACATGAGAAGACTTTGGCTGATAGGATTAAGGAGAATCCTAAGGCGTTCTATAGGTATGTCAAGAACAGAAGGTTGGTTAGGGCAAGATTAGGGCCAGTTATAGACAGCAGAGGGAAGTTATGTATGGAACCGGAAGAGATTGGAGAGGCATTGAACCAATATTTCTCTTCGGTGTTCACGCAGGGGGACAAGAATATAGCTGAGGAGGACACTGGATTGCAGGGGAGTAGAATAGACAGTATTACAGTTGATGAGGAGGATGTGCTGGATATTCTTGAGGGATTGAAAATAGATAAGTCCCCTGGTCTGGATACGATTTACCCTAGGATTCTCTGGGAGGCAAGAGAAGTGATTGCAGAGCCTCTGGCTCTGATCTTCAGGTCGTCGTTGGCCTCTGGTATAGTACCGGAAGATTGGAGGTTAGCGAATGTTGTCCCATTGTTTAAGAAGGGGAACAGAGACTTCCCCGGGAATTATAGACCGGTGAGTCTCACTTCTGTTGTGGGCAAGGTTTTAGAAAAAATTATTAGGGATAGGATTTATAGTTATTTGGAGAGTAATGAATTGATTGGATATAGTCAGCATGATTTTGTAGCGGGTAGGTCGTGCCTTACTAACCTTATTGAGTTTTTTGAAAAAGTGACCAAAGAGGTGGATGGGGGTAAGGCAGTTGACGTGGTATATATGGATTTTAGTAAGGCGTTTGATAAGGTTCACCATGGTAGGCTTCTGCAGAAAATGCAGATGTATGGGATTGAGAGTAATCTAGGAAATTGGATCAGGAATTGGCTAGCAGATAGGAGACAGAGGGTGGTGGTTGATGGTAAATATTTGTCATGGAGTTCAGTTACGAGTGGTGTGCCTCAGGGATCTGTTTTGGGGCCACTGCTGTTTGTAATTTTTATTAATGATCTGGATGGGGGTATAGTTGGGTGGATTAGTAAATTTGCTGATGACACCAAAGTCGGAGGTGTGGTAGATTGTGAGGAAGGGTGTCACAGTTTGCAGGAAGACTTGGACAGGTTGCAGAGCTGGGCCGAGAGGTGGCGGATGGAGTTTAATGCGGAAAAGTGTGAGGTAATTCACTTTGGTAGGAATAACAGATGTGTTGAGTATAGGGCTAACGGGAGGACTTTGAATAGTGTGGATGAACAGAGGGATCTAGGTGTATGTGTACATAGATCCCTGAAAGTTGGGAATCAAGTAGATAGGGTTGTTAAGAAGGCATATGGTGTCTTGGCGTTTATTGGTAGGGGGATTGAATTTAGGAGTCGCAGCGTCATGTTGCAACTGTACACAAATCTGGTGCGGCCGCGCTTGGAGTACTGTGTGCAGTTCTGGTCCCCACATTACAGGAAGGACGTGGAGGCTTTGGAGAGGGTGCAGAGGAGGTTTACCAGGATGTTGCCTGGTATGGAGGGGAGGTCCTATGAGGAGAGACTGAGGGATTTGGGGTTGTTTTCGCTGGAAGGAAGGCGGCTAAGAGGGGATTTTATTGAAACATATAAGATGATTAGAGGTTTAGATAGGGTGGACAGTGATAGCCTTTTTCCTCAGATGGAGAAAGCTAGCACGAGGGGGCATGGCTTTAAATTAAGGGGGGGTAGTTATAGGATGGATGTCAGGGGTAGGTTCTTTACCCAGAGGGTGGTGAGGGATTGGAATGCCCTGCCTGCTGCGGTTGTAAATGCGCCTAGTTTGAGGGCGTTTAAGAGATCCGTGGATAGGTTTATGGACGAAAAGGGATTGGTTTAGGTTAGTGGGTCATTGTTTTTTAACTGGTCGGCGCAACATCGTGGGCCGAAGGGCCTGTTCTGCGCTGTAATGTTCTATGTTCTCCTTTGTGAATACCAACTCAAAGTATTCATTCAGGATCTCCCCCATTCCCTCTGCCTCTAAGCACAATTCCCCACCTCTGTCCCTGAGAGGACCGATTTTACCCCAGCCACCCTTTTGTTAAGATAGGAGGAAAACGCCTTTGGATTCTCCTTAACCCTACCTGCCAAAGCCATCTCATGCCCCCTCTTTGCTCTCCTAACTCCCTGTTTGAGATTCCTCCTACTCTCTCTGTATTCCTCCAACACTCTCTCCGTTCCCAGCTGCTTAGACCTGACACACGCCTCTTGTTTCTTCCTAACCAGGTCTTCTATATCTTTAGTAATCCACAGTTCCCTAATCCTACCTTTCCCATCCTTTCTCCTAACCAGCATATGCCTTTCCTGCACCCTTTGCAGTTTTCCCTTGAAAGACTCCCACATGCCTAACGTGGTCTTGCCTTCCAACAGCCTATCCCAGTCTGTATCCCTAAGCTCCTGCCTAATCTGGCTGTATCTAGCCTTCCCCCAATTTAGCACCCTCCCCTTAGGGCAGCTCTCGTCTTTTTCCATTCGTATCCTAAAGTAGACGGAGTTGTGGTCACTATTAGCCACATGTTCACCTACCGCAACCTCAACCACCTGACCCGGCTCATTTCCCAGAACTAAATCCTGTATCGCCCCCTCTCTAGTCGGGCTATCTACATACTGTTGCAAGGATCCTTCCAATACACATCTTACGAATTCCTCCCCATCCGACCCCCCAGCTCTAGGCACCTTCCAATCCACCCCAGGGAGATTAAAATCTCCCACTACAACAACCCTGTTCTTCCTACACTTATCCAAAATATCCCTACATGTACCCTCTTCCACTGCCCGTGGGCTACCGGGTGGCCTATAGTACACTTCTAGCATAGTAATGGCCCCCTTCCTATTCCTCAACTCCACCTACAGAGACTCAATTTCCAACCCCTCCATGTTATCCTCCCTGTGCACTGCTGTGATCCGCTCCCTAACGAAGAGCGCCACTCCCCCTCCTCTTTTCAACCCTCCCCTATCACACCTAAAACACTTATACCCTGGAATATTTAGCTGCCAGTCCTGCCCCTCCTTTAACCACATCTCTGTCACTGCCACCACATCTAAATTCCTCGCGAACATCAAGGCCTTCAGTTCATCCGACTTTCGTGTCACACTCCTCGCATTAAAACGGATGCGCCTAAGACCCTCAGGCTCTCTCAGATCCTCCTTCTCCTGGGAAATTTTCCTATCATCTAGACTTACCCTGACCTCCAACTCACTCCCAGTGCCTGAGCTGTCGCTCTCCTCCCCACCCCCCCTCCATACTAGTTTAAACCCTGCCTAAACACTCCAGCCAACCTCCCAGCTAAAATATGTGTCCCCTTCCCATTTAAGTGTTCCCTATCCCTTTTATACAAGTGCCCTTCCTTTGCAAAGACTTCCCAATGGTCAACAAAACTAAAACCCTCTGTCCTGCACCAATCCCTCAGCCACGCATTCAGCTGCAGGATCTCATTATTCTTATCCCTGCTATGGCTGGGCACTGGCAACAGCCCAGAGATCACCACCCTGGAGGCCCTACACTTCAGCCTGGCTCCCAACTCCCTGAACTGCGTACGTATTTCCCCCCTACTCTTCCTTCCTATGTCCTTCTCTCCTACATGTATAATTACATCCGCCTGGGTCCCTTGGCCCTTCAAGATTCCCTCTACCCTCTCCAACACATCCTGTACCCCTGCTCCAGGGAGGCAGACCACCATCCTGGAGTCCTACTTTTGCCCACAGAACCACCTATCAATTCCTCTAACTCTCCCGTCCCCCACCACTATCTCACATCCAGCCCCCTTCCTTCTCTCTGAGGCATTTTCCTCTTCCCCTTGTGCCCCTTCCACCTCAGTTGGTGCCTTACCCCTGCTATCTTGAGACTACCCCTGGGGTAGCCTTTGGAACATTACTCCTCTTCTTTTTCCCCTTCCTATCTGTAACCCACCCATCCCCCCTCCTTGGCTCTGGGATCCCCTCTTGAATCTGGTTCCTATTCATTAGTGCCTCATTTTCCCCTCACTAAAAATAAATCCTCCAGCCTCAACTCAGTTGCCTAACCCGGGCCCTCAAACGCTGCAACTCCAGACATTTGGTGCAGATGTGGACTCTCCGGAGATGCTGCATCTCCAGGAACTCCCACATATTGCATCTTACACAGCTGACACGTCTCCCCACGGACCCTACCATTTATTTGACTACCCTTAAACCTATGGATACACTGAAAGATTTGATCAGTAACTCACCTTGCCTAACCCTGCCTCGCCTAAGCCCTGTGAGCCAAAGCCCTTGCAGTACTCACTCAGCACCCACCTCACTCCACTGCCCACTCCCAACACTGCCCACTGTCTACTGTGGCCTTGTTTTTATACTCCCTCACTCCCTTCCCAACAGCCCTTGCGCCTAGGACCCACTACGGAAAGCACAAAAGGAAAAAAAAACCCACAACCCAGCAATGCAATTTAAAAAAAACACAATACACTCGCAGTTTACACTCACCAGCCACCAGTACACTGCTCCAGAGAACAACTTCTTTGTCTACAATGGTGAATCCTTCTAATCATCACAGACCACTTCTCCAGATTTGTGGAGGTAAAGCAACTTCATATGCCAATGATACAGATGGTTATCAAAGAACTCAGAGATGATTGCAAGTCATGGTATCTCAGACAAGCCCATATCTGATAAAGGCCCACAATTCTCTATTGAATCCTTCACACACTTCACAGCCATAGCCAACTTCTGCCACCATACCGCACACAAAAGGTGAAGCAGAGTCCATATGATGAAAGCAGTCCTGAAGAAAAATGAGGTATTCTTTAACACATTGCTCACTTACGGGTCCATCCCCTTACACTGCGGCCAGTCCCCATTTGAGCTACTGATGGGCAGGAAACTTAGTACACAACTTCCAATCCAGCCGAAAAAGTTCTTCCCATGGTTAGTAGCAAAGGACAATCAGCACACACTAGCAAGACAGCAGTCTGAAAGGTAGAAGCAAGCTTCTCCCTACAATAGACAGTACCACTCTAGACACTTGCTATCACTGCAGCAGGGCGAATCTCTGTCAGGAACGGTTCTCTGACAGAATGAGGATCAACCTTGACCCTACTGGATTGGCACACCAGAGGGATCAGTCAGGCACAATGTAGATTAGGGGCACAGATTGGTTGGTAGGCTGAGGAACAGTGGAGGATTTTTAAGGAGATCTTTTTCGGTACTCAGCAGAAATATATTCCGATGGTAAAGAAGGACTATAGGGGAGGGGATAATCAGCCGTGGTTCTCGAAGGAAATAAAGGAGAGTATTAAATTAAAAGCTGATGCGTTCAGAGTGGCTAAAAATAGTGGGCGATTAGAAGATTGGGAAAGGTTTAAAAATCAACAAAGAATGACTAAGAAGGTGATAAAGAAAGGAAATATAGACAACGAAGCTAAACCAGCACTAAATATAAAACG
Source organism: Carcharhinus amblyrhynchos (assembly GCF_965287045.1). Lineage (NCBI taxonomy): Eukaryota > Metazoa > Chordata > Chondrichthyes > Carcharhiniformes > Carcharhinidae > Carcharhinus > Carcharhinus amblyrhynchos. Next base: position 39,271,236 of record NC_137325.1, read on the forward strand.
TGACAGTAGAAGTTTTTACAAATGTACAAAGAGGAGGTTGGCTAGAGTGAATGTTGGACCCTTGGAGGATGAGAGGGGGGATTTAGCAGTGGGCGATAAGGAAATGGCTGAGGCTTTAAGTAAGTATTTTGCCTCAGTCTTCATGGAGGAGGACACGAATAGTTTGCCAGATATTAAAGATAGAAGGATGGTAGGAGTTGAGGGGCTAAATGCAATTACTGTCACTAGAGAGGTAGTGCTTGATAGACCAATGGGACTGAAGGCGGACAAGTCCCCAGGACTGGATAGAATGCATCCCAGGGTTCTGAAAGAAATGGCAGAGGTGATAGTGGATGCCTTAGAAATTATTTATCGAAATTCGCTGGACTCTGGGGAAGTGCCAGAAGATTGGAAAACGGCTAATGTTACGCCACTGTTTAAAAAAGGTAGCAGACAAAAGGCAGGGAATTATAGGCCGGTTAGTTTAACGTCTGTAGTTGGAAAAATGCTAGAATCCGTCATCAAAGAAGAAATAGCGAGGCACCTAGAAAAGAATGGTTTGATCGAGCAGACACAGCACGGATTTATTAAGGGGAAGTCGCGTTTGATGAATTTATTGGATTTCTATGAGGATGTGACTAGTGCAGTAGACAGAGGGGAACCGGTAGATGTGGTGTTTTTAGATTTCCAAAAGGTGCCTCACAAAAGGTTGCTTCAGAAGGTTAGGGTGCACGGAGTTGGGGGTAAGGTGTTAGCGTGGATAGAAGATTGGCTGTCTAATAGGAAGCAGAGAGTTGGTTTCAATGGGTGCTATTCTGGTTGGCGGTTGGTGACTAGTGGAGTGCCGCAGGGATTGGTGCTGGGGCCTCAGCTATTTACCATTTATATAGATGATCTGGAGGAGGGGGCTGAGTGTAGGGTGACGAAATTTGCTGATGACACGAAGATGAGTGGAAAAGCAAATTGCATGGAGGGTGTGGAAAGTCTGCAGAGAGATCTGGATAGGCTAAGCGAGCGGGCGAGGACCTGGCAGATGGAGTATAATGTTAGCAAGTGTGAGGTTATCCACTATGGCAGAAATAATAGTAGGAGGGATTATTATCTAAAAGGCAAAAAGCTGCAGCATGCTACGGTGCAGAGGGACCTGGGGGTCCTTGTACACGAGTCGCAAAAACCCAGTCTGCAGGTGCAGGAGGTGATCAAGAAGGTGAATGGAATGCTGGCCTTTATAGCGAGGGGGATAGAATATAAAAGCAATGAGGTCTTGCTGCAACTGTACAGGGTAGTGGTGAGGCCGCAGCTGGAGTACTGTGTGCAGTTTTGGTCGCCGCACTTGCGCAAGGATATTTTGGCCTTGGAGGGAGTGCAGAGGAGGTTCATAAGGCTGATACCGGAGATGAGGGGGTGTACTATGAAGAGAAACTAAGTAGACTAGGTCTGTACTTGTTGGAGTTTAGAAGGATGAGGGGGGATCTTATAGAGACGTATAAGATAATGAAAGGGATGGATAGGGTCGAGGTAGAGAGATTCTACCCGCTTAGAAAGGATAGCAGGACTAGAGGACACAGCTTCAAGATAAGGGGGGGGGTAGTTTAGATCAGAGTTGAGGAGGAACTTCTTCACTCAAAGGGTGGTGAATCTCTGGAATTCTCTGCCCGTTGATGTGGTAGAGGCTACCTCGCTAAATATATTTAAGTCACGGGTAGATAGGTTTTTGATAGACAGGGGAATTAAGGGTTATGGGGAGAAAGCAGGAAAATGGAACTGATCCACTTCAGATCAGCCATGATCTTATTGAATGGTGGGGCAGGCTCGAAGGGCTAGATGGCCTACTCCTGCTCCTATTTCTTATGTTCTTATCATGTTCAATGAGAATAAAATGAAGGAGAATGTCATTGACTTCAGGAAGCGTAAAGAAGGACATGCTCCTGTCTACTTCAATGGGAACGAAGTAGAAAGAGTCGAGAGCTTCAAGTTTTTAGGTGTCCAGATCACCAAAAACCTATCCTGGTCCCTCCATGCCAACACTTTAGTTAAGAAAGCCCATATGCCTCTACTTTCTCAGAAGACTAAGGAAATTTGGCATGTCAGCTACGACTCTCAGCAACTTTTACATATGCATCATAGAAAGCATTCTTTCAGGTTGTATCACAGGTTGGTATGGCTCCTGCTCTGCCGAGACCACAAGGAACTAGAAAAGGTTGCGAATGTAGCCCAATCCATCACCCAAACGTGCCTCCCATCCATTGACTCTGTCTACAATTTCCATTGCCTCGGCAAAGCAGCCAGCATAATTAAGAACCCCACACACCCCAGACATCCTCTCTTTTATCTTCTTCCTTCAGGAAAAAGATACAAAAGTGTAATGTTATGTACCAACCGACTCAAGAACAGCTTCTTCCCTGCTGCTGTCAGATTTTTGAATGGACTTACTTTGCATTAAGTTGATCTTTCTCTACACCCTAGTTATGACTGTAACACTACATTCTGCACTCTCTCATTTCCTTCTCTATGAATGGTATGTTTTGTCTGTATAGTGCGCAAGAAACAATACTTTTCTCTGTATGTTAGTACATGTGACAATGATAAATCAAATCAAATAAATCAAATCAAATCAAATTTAGTATCCAAAGTTGTGAAGGTTAGGTGGATTAGCCATTTGTGGGGTTATAAGGATGGGGTGGGGGAAAGAGCCTAGGTAAGATATTCTGTAAGAGAGTTGGTGCAGACTCGGTGGGCCAAATGACGTCTTCTGCACTGTCGGAATTCTATGATTCCAACAATTTGAAGTAAACTAATGTAATTCTTTATTCCTAGGATAAAAACATGGCTGGAGATGTCATATAAAGATTTGGTATATACAGAGGTAATGTGGAACGTAAGTGGGTGCACAAGCCCTGGGAGAGACATCACCTGAGTGAGACACAGTCCAAGTGAATATATTTGGGAATTTGGTGCCAAGTGGAATTTGGTACAGAGGGAAAGAGGTGCTTGTTTGCTTTCACTTTCAGAAAGTGGTCTTGCCCTGCTACAGGAGTAAAGGCCACTTATTTAGTAATTATTTCAGCTGCTGTGAGAAAGCTATGGAAAAGAAAAACAGAGAGGTCATAGAAAATTGGTAAGTGGATTGGCCAATAAGTGCTCATGGTAAGGGGCAGTGTGTGAAAAACAAGTGTCTGAAAATAAGGGATAGTTACGGCCAACATAGAAAGGTAATACAAGTAATCCAATGTAGAATAGAGTTAATGCAAGAGAAGTAAACTTAAAACATGGCAGGACAGCTCACAGAAATATAGAAAATAGGAGCAATTGATCATTCAACCCTTTGAGCCTGCTCCACTATTAAATATAATCATGGATCATCCTCTCAACACCATACTCCTACTCCCTCCCCATGCCCACCTGATGCTTGTAGAGTCCAGAGATATATTTATTTTCTTCTTAAATATATTCACTGACTTGGCCTCCACAGACTTCTGTGGTAGCAAATTCTACAGGTTCACTAATATGATGGAGATGAAGGTAACACAGAGGACTGAATGATCTTCAAATGAATTAATACCTGCGGAGTGTCTGCAACTCCCTTCAGCACAAGTATCACCTACAGGATCACCATTGATGTTACAGACAATGGGGGGGCGGGGGGGGGGGGGGGGGGGGGGGGGTGGTGTGCCGGGGGAGTCTTACTGTACCGCCCGCCACAGGAATTGTAGCTGGTGGGGGATGACCATGCAAAGGTCCATTGACCTCAGGCAGGATTTTCTAGTTTTGGGGCGAGCACAGCTAGAAAATCCCACCCAACGCATTGTTCTGTTACTGGACTGGATACTTTGTCAGACTGAAGGCATACTACTACAAGACTACTATGAGCCCACTAAGTATTGTAGAATATTTCCAGCAATTTGTAAGCTGCCATAACGATGCCAATACTGGAGAATGTGGCAGATGTGCACCACTGGATCCCTGGACATGCGGAGGCATCTATCACCCATCAACAGAAAACGTATGTGTTCTGTACCCTCAGTCTTGCAGGCTGCCTATGCACAAAGTTTCAGTGAGTTTCATCCTCTGGGTCTGGAGAGGACCCTGCACAACATACCTACCTCTTACTGCTGGTCAGTACATAGAGCCTTGCCTCCAAAAGCCTCTTGAAAGCGATGTACTGTAAGCATTGTATGATGCAAGGTAGGTAAACAAATCTTGAAATCACGAGCAAAATGCAGGTAGCAAGATGCACATTGCTTATATAAGGTTGTGAAGCACAACGGTGTTATTAGATGCCTCATGATCTAATGATCTGGGATGGCAGGGAGGTGGAAGCGGGGGGTTGGGGGGGGGGTGGTGTTGTCAGTGATCATCTGTGGGATGCTGGCCTTCATAGCGAGGGGGATTGAATATAAAAGTAGGGAGATCTTGCTGCGGCCGTTTAGGGCATTGGTGAGGCCGCAGCTGGAGTACTGTGTGCAGTTTTGGTCGCCACACTTACGCAAGGATATTTTGGCCTTAGAGGGAGTGCAGAGGAGGTTTACTAGGCTGATACCAGAGTTGAGGGGGTTGAGCTATGAGGAGAGGCTGAATAAACTAGGCTTGTACTCGTTAGAGTTTAGAAGAATGAGGGGAGATCTCATTGAGACGTATAAAATGATGAATGGGATGAATAGGATAGAGGTGGAGAGGCTCTTCCCGCTCAGAAAGGACAGTAGGACTAGGGGGCACAGCCTCAAGATAAAGGGGGGGCGGTTTAGAACGGAGTTGAGGAGGAACTTCTTCACTCAAAGGGTGGTGAATCTCTGGAATTCTCTGCCCGTTGAGGTGGTGGAGGCTGCCTCGCTAAATATTTTTAAGACGCGGGTTGATGGGTTTTTGATAAGCGCGGGGATTAAGGGTTATGGGGAGAGGGCAGGAATGTGGAACTGAGACACGACAGATCAGCCATGATCTTATTGAATGGCGGGGCAGGCTCAAAGGGCTGGATGGCCTACTCCTGCTCCTATTTCTTATGTTCTTATGTCTGGATCGGATGGTCAGAATCTATTTTTACTTTCTGCTTCCAAACGCCGTGATGTCCACCACGAATGGGAGTGGAAAATCCAACCCAATGTCTTGCATCACAAATTGTTTAAAGTATCTATATTCATGTTTAAGTAAAAATGTGTCAAACTCAAGCCAAAAATTATTTAAAAATTAATACATTGCAAATTTACACTTTAATCATAGTTGCCAGTAATTTCTTCGGCCATTCTCCTGATTTTTTTGTAGCTTCACGAATAACCAAAGTAAGCCTTGGAAAAACAGGAGAAATAGGAAAAAACAATCTTCCACCAGATATCTCTCAATGTTATGAAGAAAGATCAAGAATTGGCATGCAAATTTTACCCGTTCTTACACATTTATGTTAACATCAATGAGGTTTAATGCTCCTTTAGCACCTTCAATTTAATGTCCATCTTTGACACAACTTAAGGCGTTGATCAGTGAGAAAGTCAAGAAGTGTTAAAAGTGTCACGATTGCCACTGGAGAATTGCTGCAAAGATGTGCAGAGGAGGAAAAAGTCAAGAGCCTTAGAATGATAAAAACCCTACAGTGCAGAAGGAGGCCAATCGGTCCATCAAGTCTGCACTAACAACAATCCCACCTTGGCCCTATCCCCATAACTCTACATATTTACCCTACTAATCCCTCTAACCTATGCATCCCAGGGCAATTTAACCTGGCCAAAGTACCTAACCTTATAAGGTAACTAATCATAACTGCAATTAGAAATTGTAAATTGTTGCATTACTATTCTGTAGTTATGCATGGAGGTCAGGTTACATTTCTTGTCAAAACTTCAGCCTTACCACATTGTCAATTAACATCTTTCTCCAAAATACAGGCAAGATTTTTCATTTTACACTTTTTAATGTTTGCAATATAATGATCTTGTTTAACATTAACAATGTTTAATCTTACTGATTAAGTAGTTTTACACTAAAAATTACGTCTGGGTTTCCCGTTTATACATGTTCCATTTATATTTGATTTATTCATACATGTAACGCCACTTTGAACCAATGGCCCAGTGTTCATAAAATGTTCTGATAGCCAGCAAAGAGTAAAATACAAACAATGAGAAAAAGAGAGGCATTCATTATCAGAAATTTATTTTCCATACAGCATATATCAAATCCTACTCACATAGTTTAAATATCCTCATAACCTTCTGATCTGTTTCTTATTTTTTTACTTGCATAAATGGGAAACTATGCAAGCTGCAAGCTTTTATCAATCAACCTTTTGTGTTGGTATTGGCAGGAAGTAGATTATTTCTGGTAATGGTTCATTTGGTCCTGAATCAAGTGATTTGGAAGGGAAAAATAAGATGTCTATTAACGGTACAATAATAGAACTTGGAACTCTTGCTTAGATGATGTATTGGTTACCATGGGGAAGAATTAGAAAAGTAAAACGTGTAATAATTTTAGCCAAAATATCATGACTCTCACCATGTGGGCACAGAAGGAAGTGTTCTTCTTATATAAGATATGTTGAAGGTCTGATTTTGTGAAGGTGCCCTTGCCTGTGGGAGGGGGCTCACTTGAACTTTTCAGAAACCAGCCATCAGATCTTCATTTGTTTGTTGCTTTTGGTCAACCATTCAAATATCTTCTTCTTTGATTTTGACTTTTTTTTTAATAATGTCGCTGTGAAGTGCTTTGGACAGCTTTTGTGAATTTGAAAAGGTGGTGTTGATTTTGGAACTAATGTCATCATGTAGTGAAAAGAAAGTACACAGCATTCAATTTCTCATTCATTCCCTGGGTGTTGCCTTCATAAACCAAAATCACTGTAACAGCAAACAGTACTAGCAGATTTAAAGTTAATCAATTCTGCCTTAAATGCCATTTATTTGAATATTTTTGACCTTTATTCACTTCAAGGCAAAGATGATGTTCATTTTAATCCTGTGATTAAATCTGTTACAGTGGCCACAAAGGACACTGGGGATCATTGATAGATCTTCCTGTGGGCTACATGAAGTACGAGCTACCTCATTCAGCAAGCAGAGGCTTGCTCAATGAGAAGTTTACAGCAGAGGCTTTTAAGTCTGCTGCTCAACCTGGACTGGATTGTAAGTCCCGAGTGTAAACTGTCAAGCCATTAGTCACAAGTATGGTGCCTCTCTTTGGTGTATAAAAAAGGGTTTTTGATGAAGGGAAACCGGTATTGCCCTGGTGGCAGGCAGAAATTTTTTCCCCATGTTTCCCTCAGGACAACCTCCTTAAACCAGGAATTTTCTCCAGTAAGTTAGAGCCATTTTGCCTCTGGTCAGGAAACTTGAATCATATGATTCAAGCAACTCAGTAGGGAAAACTGGGCCCAATATATAGAGCACATGCATTGTTTCTTCCATGCTAACATTTAAGGAGATAAAAAAGTGATATTGCTGACAGCATGTGGGGTTCTGACATTCGGCATGATGAAGTGTCTGACCAGTTGGGATGCCTCTGATTCAAAATTTTTTGATTTAAAAACTACCATGACCCAAAGCCCTCTGTTATACTCCAGAGATATTCCTTCAACATAGCTGGGAAAACACCTGGGGAAACTATCACTGAGGTTTGGGTTAGGTTGTGGAAATTGGCAGAGCATTGCAAATTTGGACTGCCTATTAATGAAATGTTGCAAGACAGATTGGTATATGGTATACATGACCTAACTACCCAGAAAAGGCTGTTGACAGAACCTGACTGAACTTTAAAAAAAGCCAATAGTTGTTGAGAGGAATAGATAGGGTGGACTCTCAGAGGCTATTTCCCCAGGTTGAAATGGTTGCTACGAGAGGACACAGATTTAAGGTGCGGGGAGGGAGGTTCAGAAGTGATGTTAGGGGTAAGTTTTTCACTCAGAGGGTGGTGAGTGAATGGAATCGGCTGCCGTCAGTGGTGGTGGAGGCGAACTCGCTGGGGTCTTTTAAAAGACTTCTGGATGAGTATATGGGGTTTAATGAGATTGAGGGTTATAGATAGGTCTGTAGGTTGGTAGGTGTTGATGTGATCGGCACAACTCGTGGGCCGAAGGGCCTGTTTGTGCTGTAGTGTTCTATGTTCTATGTTCTAAAGCCAATAGCCTTGTCCCTTGAAAAGGCATTAAAAGAGGTTCAGGAACGACAGGGGCATCAAGCAGCAATGTCCTCCAATTAGGGGGAAGGACTTTGTGTAAGAAGTCCTCAATGGAGAATGCTTGTGTAAATTAGGTGTTAAATTGCCCCTTGTAATATAGAAACCCTAATTCACCACCATACTCCAGAAATCTATATTTACCAGATGATGGATTATTGCAAGCACTGTCAAAGGAAACAGCTAAGGCAAAGTTTCAGGAACAGGCAAAATGCATGCTGCCTAGTGAAAAAACCAAGGTCAGTACCTGACTGTACCATGCAGGTATCCCCTCTTCCAGAGACAGGAACTTGACAACTGAATTGCATCATCATAAGAAATATTGCCCCAATAATGGTAAATTACTGTTGAATGGCCACTCGTTGAAGATAGAGAGGGACATGGGAGCTGTAGTCTCCATAAGAAAACAGGTACATAAGCATCTCCAAACTGGCATCCAACTTCTGGCTTGGAAGACACAAAGGCCAGACTCGCTACCTAAACTGCAGAACCTTTATAAATAAAAGGAAATTTAGATGCAGAATTCAGCTTCTCTCCCACTCATTCTGATATGGGGGCATGAACCAATCCTTATGGACAGAGATTGGTTTGCAGATCTAGCTGAACTGGTTGGAGATCTTTAGGCCAGGCATGTGGGCACTGTGGTAGTTATTTGTAGATATCCTGGAATTTTCAAAGAGGACCTGGAAAAATAAAAGGGGCCAAGGCCATGATCTACATTGATCCCACACTACGCCTTGGTATCTTAGAGTAAGACCAGTCCCATACTTCATGCAGGAGAAGGTGGAAACTGAATTAGGGTGCCTTGAAACTTTAGCTATAGGGCCCATGGAATTTGCAAAATGAGCTGTGCCTGTAGTCCCTGTCCTTAAGCACAACAACTCAGTTCATCTTTGTGGGGGCATAAACTAACAGTCAATCAGGCCTCCAAACTTGATAGTTTGTTGCGAATCGAAGATATTTATGCTAACAAGCAGCAAGACATTCTCCAAGTTGAACATGAACAATTTCAGCTTGAATTGAAAGACTCTTCCTGGAAATGTGACAATCAACCCACATAAGGGACTCTATGAATGTACCTGTTTGCCCTTTGTGGTCTCCTATATATGTGCTATCTTCCAAAGCGTTATGGAGAACATACTTCAAGGACTACCTAAGGTTGCAGTATACTTAGATGATCATGGGGCTTCAGCACAGGAGCACCTGGCCAACCTGGAAGAAGTCTTGCAGAAATTTTCCAAAGCAAGAGTTTATTTGAAGAGGGAGAAATTCATCTTCTAAGTGGCTGAAGTGACCTGTTTAGACTACCCAATAGATGGCAAGTAGCTCTATCCATTAGAGGATAAGGTAAAGGCCATCAAGGAAGCACTAACCCCAAGGAACAAGATGAAGTTGAAATCATTCCTGGGATAAGTCAATTATTATGGAAAATTTATCCTGCTGGCCCCTTTGCATGATCAGCTACGAAAATACTAGGAGATAGTCCTGGAAAGTTCTGCAGGCAGAGGTTTTTTCTAAAATTAAACATCAGTCATCTAATCTAATGGCCCATTTTGACCCTGAGAAAATAGATTGACTTTTGACATTTTCCCATATGGGAATGAGGGCGCTGTTAGCACATCGCTACCAAAGACGGGCTGGAAAAGCCCATCGCATATGCTTCCAGGGCTCTTTTGGAAATGGAGCAAAGGTATTCTCAGAAAGATATTCTCAGGGTGGGATTGTGGTTGGTGAAAACTCATTGGGCCAAATGGTCTCCTTCTGCACTTTAGGATTCTATGAACATTGTGGGCCGAAAGTCCTGTTCCTATGCAGTACCTTTCTACTGTTCAGGGGACATTTGAGGAAAAGAATTTTGCGTTGCATAGTGGTACAGTGGTTAACACTGCTGCCTCATAGCACCAGGAACCTGGGTTCGATTCCTGGTTTGGGTCACTGTCTGTGTGGAGTTTGCACACTCTCCCCGTGTCAGCATGGGTTTCCTCCCATAGTCCAAAGATACTTGGATTAGGTTAATTGGCCATGCTAAATTGACCCTTGTTTTGGGGGCATTAACAGGGTAAGTATGTGGAGATAAGATTGGATTGTTGTTGGTGAATGGCCTCTTTCTGTACAGTAGGGATTCTATGATTCAATGAATTTTCACTCAGACAGTGGTAGAAATCTGGAATGCAGTACTTGGGAAGGTAGTCATGATGTGGAGATGCTTGCTTTAGACTGGGGTAAACACAATAAGGAGTCTCACAACACCAGGTTTATAAAGTCCAACAGATTTATTTGGTAGTACAAGCCACTAGCTTTCGAAGTGCTGCTCCTTCATCAGGTGACAAGCTTGCAAAATCTCACTAACTGTCCTGTCTGGAGACAATACACATCTCTTTAACCTGTGCTTAATCCTTTCTCCACTTACACTGTCTGTACCTTTAAGACTTGATTACCTGTAAAGATTCGCATTCCAACCATTATTTTGTAAATTGAGTTTGTGTCTTTATATGCCCTGTTTATGAACTGAAATCCCACTCACCTGATGAAGGAGCAGCCCTCCGAAAGCTAGTTGCTTGTTCTACCAAATGAACCTGTTGGACTTTAATCTGGTGTTGTGAGACTTCTTACTGGGAAGGTAGTGGCAGCCAGAAACTTTACAACCTTTAAAGAGTATTTAAACATTTTTAAGCACTTGAAACATCATAACATTCAAGGATATGGGAAAAGTACTGGAAAATGGGATTAGCATGCCTTTAATGATAGTTATTGTCAATGGGACGATGGGTCTTTTCTGCAAAGACTCTATGACTAATCTACCAGATTTTTGTCCACACACTCAACCTAGCTCTGTCCACTTGTAAACTCCGTGGGTGGAATTTTCCAAAAAAATGGCAATGTGTCAGGTTCTGATTGCAAACCAGTATGTTTCATTCTAGAAACATAAGCCATGTTTTCTGACCAGATTTTCTGATACTCTCAAAAAAATTGGGGGAATGATTTGTGCCATCACTCCAGTGTGACAGGGATTGACAGAGCCAATGAGACTGGCTCCACAGAGATGACGGCTTCATCTTTAAAGGGTGCCCTGATCTGCGAGCTAAATAAACTTCCTCCCACCACCACCACCACAGCCATGGAAGGCCCCTTCCACCACAGAAGTACCAAGGACACTCTCCCCCACCTCACTCATCAGCACATACTTCTCTTCTCCCTCTGCCAATCATAAGGGCAACCGTCCCCAGTGGGAGAAGAGTTACTCCCTAGCAGCACCCTTTGGCAGTCCCCACTTCAGTACCCCTGACAAAGCACCACTGGCACTACCAAAGGGCAAAGCCCAACCTTGGCCATCAACCTCAGAGACTCCAGGCATATCTGCATCCCTAGTGTGGTCATCAGAACTGATTTTTGTTTTCAAAAACTGGTAGTGATTCATGCCAGTGTAAGTAACACTGTGGCCGGAGGGGGTGGAGGGGTATGACACATCCTACAAGCCTGGAGCTATGGTGTAAAGCTGATAAATTACATTTAAAATCGTATAAATTCATGCAAATCAAGTTCACGTGAACCTTCATGTCATCAGCAAGGGAGTGAGAAAGACCTCAGATGAGATCTTACCTAGATCTCACAAGATTTAGCAGATATAACCGTAATGGGATTTGTGCACACGGCAAATAGGCCTGCTAAAAACTTTACCTCATATATCTTCTTCACAACGTACTTTTCCACCCATCTTGCATTCTCTGCAAATTTAGCTACCATGCCTTCACTCCTCTCATCCAAGTCATTGATGCAAATTGTAAAAGGCTGAGGCCCCAAAACAGGCCTCTGCAAAACTCCAGTCATCACAATCAGACAAAAACCTACTTTGTAGGCAGCCAGTCAATCTTCAGTCCAGGCTAATATGTTACCCCCTACACCATGAGCTTTATGTTTTGAAATAATCTTTGATATGGCAGCTTATCAAATGCTTTCTGGAAATCTTAAATACAGTACTTTTACAGGCTCCCTTTTATCCACTTAATCTACTCATAGAACATAGAACATTACAGCCCAGAACAGGCCCTTCGGCCCACGATGTTGCGCCGACCAGCTTTTCAAAAAAAAACAACACTAACCCACTAATCTAAACCAATCCCATTTCGTCCATAAACCTATCCACAGATCTCTTAAACGCCCCCAAACTAGGCGCATTTACAACTGCAGCTGGCAGGGCATTCCAGTCCCTCACCACCCTCTGGGTAAAGAACCTACCCCTGACATCAGTCCTATAACTACCCCCCCTTAATTTAAAGTCGTGCCCCCTCGTGCTAGCTTTCTCCATCCTAGGAAAAAGGCTATCACTATCTACCCTGTCTAAACCTCTAATCATCTTATATGTTTCAATAAGGTCCCCTCTTAGCTGCCTTCTTTCCAGCGAAAACAACCCCAAATCTCTCAGTCTCTCCTCATAGGATCTCCCCTCCATACCAGGCAACATCCTGGTAAACCTCCTCTGCACCCTCTCCAAAGCCTCTACATCCTTCCTGTAATGTGGGGACCAGAACTGCACACAATACTCCAAGTGCGGCCGCACCAGAGTTGTGTACAGTTGCATCATGACGCTGCGACTCCTAAATTCAATCCCCCTACCAATAAACACCAAGACACCGTATGCCTTCTTAACAACCTTATCTACTTGATTCCCAACTTTCAGGGATCTATGTACACATACACCTAGATCCCTCTGCTCCTCCACACTATTCAAAGTCCTCCCGTTAGCCCTATACTCAACACATCTGTTATTCCTACCGAAATGAATTACCTCACACTTCTCCACATTAAACTCCATCCGCCACCTCGCGGCCCAGCTCTGCAACCTTTCTAAGTCACCCTGCAAACTATGACACCCTTCCTCACAATCTACCACACCTCCGACTTTGGTGTCATCAGGAAACTTACTAATCCACCCAACTATACCCTCATCCAGATCATTAATAAAAATTACAAACAGCAGTGGCCCCAAAACAGATCCTTGAGGCACACCACTCGTAACCACTCCTTCAAAGAACTCTTGTAAATTGGTTAACCATGATCTCCCTTTCACAAAATCATGCTGACTCCTCCCAATTACCTTGAGCTTGTCGGGTAACCTTCTTAATGATTGATTCTAACACCTTTCCCACAACAGACATCAAGCTAACTGGCCTAAAATTTCCTGTTTTGTGCCTCGTTTTTTTGAATACAGGGGTTATATTTGCTACTTTCTGTCTGATGGAACCTTGTAAAAAGTCTGACAACACCAGGTTTTAGTCCAACCGATTTAGAACATAGAACATAGAACACTACAGCACAAACAGGCCCTTCGGCCCACGAGTTTCGCCGATCACATCAACACCTACCAACCTACAGACCTATCTATAACCCTCAATCTCATTAAACCCCATATACTCATCCAGAAGTCTTTTAAAAGACCCCAGCGAGTTTGCCTCCACCACCACTGACGGCAGCCGATTCCATTCACTCACCACCCTCTGAGTGATTTATTTGATAACAGACTCACAAGCTTTCGAGGTTTCCCTCTTCGTCAGGTGAATGGAGAGTTCTGGCCTCAGACAGAGCGTATAAAGCACAGACAGTTTAGAGATTACTGATTAGAATGCAAATCCTTCCACCTAACCTGCTGTTCAAGACCTGAAGTGGCTGACAATGTGAGTGGAAGGAGCACTGATCACAGGTTACAGAGATGTGTATTGTCTCCAGACAGTACAGTAAGTGAGGTCTTGCAAACCCAGGCAAGTCACGGGGGTTACAGATAGTGTGACACGAACCCAAGATCCCTGTTGAGACCGTCCTCATGTGTGCGGAACTTGGCTATCAGTCTCTGTTCAGCGACTCTGCGCTGTCGTGTGTCGTGAAGGCCGCCTTGGAGAATGCTTACCCGAAGGTCAGAGGCTGACTGTCCGTGACCACTGAAGTGTTTGCCAACAGGAAGGGAACAGTCTTGCCTGGTGATTGTCGAGCGATGCTCATTCATCCGTTGTCGTAGCGTCTGCATGGTCTCCCCAATGTACCATGCTTCGGGACATCCTTTCTTGCAACGTATCAGGTAGACAATGTTGGCCGAGTTGCAAGAGTATTTACCATGTACCTGGTGGATGGTATTCTCACATGTGATGATGGTATCCATGTCGATGATCCGGCATGTCTTGCAGAGGTTGCTGTGGCAGGGTTGTGTGGAATTGTGGTCACTGTTCTCCTGAAGACTGGGTAGTTTGCTGCGAACAATGGTCTGTTTGAGGTTGTGTGGTTGTCTGAAGGCAAGAAGTGGGGGTGTGGGGATAGCCCTGACGACATGTTCGTCTTCATCAATATGTTGAAGACTCCGGAGAAGATGTCGTAGTTTCTCTGCTCCGGGGAAGTACTGGACGACGAAGGGTACTCTGTCCACTGTGTCCCGTGTTTGCCTTCTGAGATCGGTGCGGTTTTTCGCTGTGGCACATTGGAACTGTCGATCTATGCGTCGAGCACCATATCCTGTTCTTATGAGGGCATCTTTCAGGGTCTGGAGGTGTCTGTCACGATCCTCCTCATCTGAGCAAATCCTGTGTATACGGAGGGCTGCTAATGTTACACCGTTGTTTAAGAAGGGTGCCAGGCAAAAGGCGGGGAATTATAGGCCAGTTAGTTTAACGTCTGTAGTAGGTAAAATGTTAGAATCTGTCATTAAGGAGGAAATTGCGAGGCATCTTGAAGGGAATTGCTTGATAGAGCAGACGCAGCACGGTTTCATTAAAGGGAAGTCGTGTCTGACAAATTTACTGGAGTTCTATGAGGATGTGTCTAGGGCGGTGGATACAGGAGAGCCGGTGGATGTGGTCTTTCTGGATTTTCAGAAGGCGTTTGACAAAGTACCTCACAAGAGGTTATTGCAGAAGGTCGAGGGACATGGAGTTGGGGGTAGGGTGTTAGCGTGGATAGAGGATTGGTTGTCAAATAGGAGGCAGAGAGTGGGGGTCAACGGGTGCTATTCGGATTGGCGGATGGTGACTAGTGGAGTGCCCCAGGGGTCAGTGCTGGGGCCTCAGCTTTTTACCATTTATATAGATGATCTGGAGGAGGGAACCGAGTGTAGGGTGTCGAAATTTGCTGATGACACCAAGATTGGGGGAACGGCAAATTGTGCGGAGGGTGTGGAGAGTCTACAGAAGGATCTAGATAGGCTGGGCGAATGGGCCAGGAAATGGCAAATGGAATTTAATGTTGGCAAGTGTGAGGTGGTCCACTTTGGTAGGAAGAATGGTAGGAAGGACTATTACTTACAGGGCGAAAAACTGCAGCAGGCGACGGTGCAGAGGGACCTCGGGGTCCTTGTGTATGAGTCGCAAAAACCCAGCTTGCAGGTGCAGCAGGTGGTCAGGAAGGCGAATGGGATGCTAGCCTTCATAGCGAGGGGGATTGAATATAAAAGTAGGGAGGTCTTGCTGCAGCTGTATAGGGCATTGGTGAGGCCGCAGCTGGAGTACTGTGTGCAGTTTTAGGCACCGCACCTGCGCAAAGATATTTTGGCCTTGGAGGGAGTGCAGAGGAGGTTTACTAGGCTGATACCGGAGTTGAGGGGGTTGAGCTATGAGGAGAGGCTGAATAAACTGGGCTTGTACTCGTTAGAGTTTAGAAGAATGAGGGGAGATCTCATTGAGACGTATAAGATGATGAATGGGATGGATAGGATAGAGGTGGAAAGACTCTTCCCGCTCAAAAAAAACAGTAGGACTAGGGGGCACAGCCTCAAGATAAAGGGGGGGGGCGGTTTAGAACGGAGTTGAGGAGGAACTTCTTCACTCAAAGGGTGGTGAATCTCTGGAATTCTCTGCCCGTTGAAGTGGTGGAGGCTGCCTCGCTAAATATTTTTAAGACGCGGGTTGATGGGTTTTTGGTAGGAGAGGGGATTAAGGGTTATGGGGAGAGGGCGGGAAAGTGGAACTGAGCAGCGACAGATCAGCCATGATCTTATTGAATGGCGGGGCAGGCTCGAAGGGCTGGATGGCCTACTCCTGCTCCTATTTCTTATGTTCTTATGTCCCGAAGCATGGTACATTGGGGAGACCATGCAGACGCTACGACAACGGATGAATGAGCATCGCTCGACAATCACCAGGCAAGACTGTTCCCTTCCTGTTGGCTAACACTTCAGTGGTCACAGGCATTCAGCCTCTGACCTTCGGGTAAGCATTCTCCAAGGCGGCCTTCACGACACACGACAGCGCAGAGTCGCTGAACAGAGACTGATAGCCAAGTTCCGCACACATGAGGACGGTCTCAACAGGGATCGTGGGTTCACGTCACACTATCTGTAACCCCCGTGACTTGCCTGGGTTTGCAAAACCTCACTTACTGTACTGTCCAGAGACAATACACATCTCTGTAACCTGTGATCAGTGCTCCTTCCACTCACATTGTCAGCCACTTCAGGTCTTGAACAGCAGGTTAGGTGGAAGGATTCGCATTCTAATCAATAATCTCTAAACTGTCTGTGCTTTATATGCTCTGTCTGAGGCCAGAACTCTCCATTCACCTGACGAAGAGGGAAACCTCGAAAGCTTGTGAGTCTATTATCAAATAAATCGGTTGGACTAAAACCTGGTGTTGTCAGACTTTTTACTGTGTTTACGCCAGTCCAACGCCGGCATACCCACATCATGATGGAACCTTTCCAGAACCTACCAAGTTTTGGAAAATTAACACAAATGCATCTACTATCTCACTGGCTCACTCTTTTAAAATGCTGGGATAGAGTCTATCAGAAATTTTTAAAATTTAAAATTATAAAGTGTAAGTGGTGAAACATGCATGTGTACTTATCACATATAATGTAGATATAACGCTGTCAATCTTTCATAAAATTCACATTTTGAATTCCATTTGCACAACACACATGCACAAGCCCTCATACATCCTCCATGTCACCACATCAAAAAATAAATCCTTTTTCATTTGATGGGCAATTTCTTAGCAGTTTCAAGTGGCAGGTAGATTCACGATTTCCCATTTTTCTCATGGGGAAGTATAACAGGTTTCCATGTTTATTATGAACACTGCTGGGGACACATTGGACAATTGCACTCCCCATTTAGCCAGAAATAAAGTGGAATGCATTTGAAATGTTCTGATGGTGACGATACAAGGTGAAGGTCTGTGCCAGAAATGCATCTTTCTAAAATTTACACATATTTGTATGAAACGAAAATCCCACAACTTCACAGTGCCCTCCCAGAAAAGACCACGTGTTAGCATCTGGTTTTAACAAAATAGTCTGTTTTCAAACTTAACCAAAATTTAGAATAATGAAAAAGAGATTTGATAGAGTAGATACAAAGGTGTCAAAAGTACATTGTGTAGAGCCCATATTTTTGACACTGAATGCCACTTCATGCCCAAAATTTGCCTGTGCTGCAGGTTCACACTTCTGTTATGGGCTGCATGGATATCACTTTGGGAGATCATCACAGATGCTTTCTTCTATTAATGACCTACCCAAATTGGGTTAAATACTCAGTGCCAATAGTATGCAATCAGCACATCAATCACTTTTTTTAAATATCATTTTACTTTTTGTCAATTTATGTACAGCTGAGCTTTAATCCCTGATGGGTACAGCATCACACTAATCCTGTGTCCTGTAGCCTTTGCGGGCAGGTTACTGCTGAACCTGGCATGCAACATGCCACTGTTTCCATGAGCGTGGGTCACATGGGAGTGGCCTGACAGGCCATGGATGCATGTACACTTGGACTTCATGGGTCCTTTTATGGACTCTGTTTTTAATTATGGTGGATATACACTCAAGTAGTTGCACCGCATGGGCTCCTCGACTACTTAGGCAATAATTGAGAAATTGCGGCAAGGTTTCAACATACACGGAACATTTGAAATTCCGATCATAGCACAGCAGTGATTGCCAGTGCTCTCCAATGGTATCCAACACATCAAAACAGCACCTCTTCACCTGTCGTCAAACGGACTGGCAGTCAAACCTTCATAAATGGCATGAAAAAACAACCAGTGGCATTTGTGGTGACTAAACAGGCACAATTTTCGTTCGATTACAGAGCTATATCACACACAACAGGTATTGCTCCAGCAGAGATGCTAATGGGACGATAGCTTCGTACCAGATTGAGCCTATTATTCCTAAACTTGGCGGGGAAGGTGGAATCCCAACACAAAAACCAAAAAAGAAACTTTGATTCTCTGAGGACAGAAAGAGGACAGAAAGAACTTTTGCAACAAGTGATCTGGTTCATGTAAGGAACTTTGGGGATGCTCCCAGATGGATCCCTAGGATCATTATGGAGAAAACAGGACAAGCATCCTACAAGGTCAAGGCTCAGGATTAAATCCTAAACAAACAATTCGACCACCTCAGGGCCAGGGAGTCCTTGCCTGAGCCACCCCCACCACTGACCATGGAGATAGTTGCTGCCAGTGCTGGTCCTCAGCTCGAAGCTGACTCTGCTTTGGTTCCTCCAGGTAGTGAAGGTACAGAGATGGAGGCTGAGGAAGTGGGCCTCTGGCTGAAACAGGACCTGAGGAGGAACCTGCTTTGATAATCCTGCGACATTCCCTCGGAAAAAAAGCCCTCTGTTCAAATTACACTGCCTGACCCAGCCCCAGCTTCAACAACCTCTGCCTGAGTGCCGAGTAATAGAAAGGATCTCCTCACAGTTGGGAGAGACATGGACCTAAGGGGGAGAGATATTATGATGGCCATGAAGGATATGGGGATGACCAATAAATCTACCTGTGGACTTCATGGAATACAAGCTGTCTTATTGAACAAGAGGCTCACCCAATGGGAAACAAACAAGGGGTTTTTTTAAGCCTGTAAATTTACCCGGACAGCAGTTGCAGGTCCCAAGGCGAAGATTACCTGACTGCAAGCCATACAATACCTAACTCTGGGTCATGTACCTGCTTACATCTCTGGTTGGGCAACACTGTCCTCAGTCCCAGAATCCATATTTACTAAGGAAACTGGCATGGAGTCTATGGAAATAAGGCAAACAAGTAGGAAGGTCATGGAACCTATACAGATTAAAGGGGAAGAGGTGCTTACTGTCTTGAGACAAATCAGAGTAGATAAATCTCCAGGATCGGACAGGGTATTCCCTCGGACCTTGAAGGAGACTAGTGTTGAAATTGCACGGACCCTGGCAGATATATTTAAAATGTCGGTATCCACGAGTGAGGTGCCGGATGATTGGAGGATAGCTCATGTCGTTGTTTAAAAAAGGCTCAAAAAGTAATCTGGGAAATTATAGGGCGTAAGTTTGACGTCAGTAGTAGGTAAATTATTGGAAGGAGTAGTAAGAGATAGTATCTACAAATACTTGGAAAGACGGACTTATTAGAGTCAACATGGCTTTGTGCATGGTAGGTCATGTTTAACCAATCTATTAGAGTTTTTCGAGGAGGTTACCAGGAAGGTGGATGAAGAAAAGGATGTTGTCTACATGGACTTCAATAAGGCCTTTGACAAGGTCCCGCATGGAAGGTTGGTTAGGAAGGTTCAGTCGCTAGGTATACATGGAGAGGTAGTAAATTGGATTAGACATTGTTCAATGGAAGAAACCAGAGAGTGGTAGCGGAGGATTGCTTCTCTGAGTGGAGGCCTGTGACTAGTGCTGTGCCACAGGGATTACTGTTGTTTGTCATCTATATCAATGTTCTAGATGATAATGTGGTAAATTGGATCAGCAAATTTGCTGATGATACAAAGATTGGAGGTGCAGTGGACAGTGAGGAAGGTTTTCAAAGCTTGCAGAGAGATTTGGACCAGCTAGAAAAGTGGGCTGAAAAATGGCAGATGGAGTTTAACGCAGACAAATGTGAGGTATTGCACTTTGGAAGGACAAACCAAGATAGAACATACAAGATAAATGGTAGAACACTGAACAGTGCAGTAGAACAGAGGGATCTGGGAATACAGATACATAATTCCCTAAAAGTGGTGTCGCAGGTAGACAGGGTCATAAAGAATGCTTTTGGAACATTGGCCTTTATATATCAAAGGATTGAGTATAAGAGTTGGAATGTTATGGTGAGGTTGTGTAAGACATTGGTGAGGCCAAATTTAGAGTATTGTGTGCAGTTTTGCTCACCTGATTACAGGAAGGATATTAATAAGGTTGACAGAATGCAGGGAAGGTTTACAAGGATGTTGCCAGGACTTGAGAAACTGAGTGACAGGGAAAGGTTGAATAGGTTAGGACTTTATTCCCTGGAGCATAGAAGAATGAGGGGAGATTTGATAGAGGTGTACAAAATTATGATGGGTATAGATAGAGTGAATGCAAGCATGCTTTTTCCACTGAGGCTAGGGGAGAAAAAAACTAGAGGACATGGATTAAGGGTGAAGGGGGAAAAGTTTAAAGGGAATATTAGGGAGGGGCTTCTTCACTCAGAGAGTGGTGTGGAATGAGCTGCCAGATGAAGTGGTGAAAGCGGGCTCCCTTTTAACATTTAAGAAAAGCTTAGACAGGTACATGGATGAGAGAGGTGTGGATGGATATGGTGCAGGTGCAGGTCAGTGGGACGAGGCAGAAAAATGGTTTGGCACAGCCAAGAAGGGCCAAAAGGCTTGTTTGTGTGCTGTAATGTTCTATGGTTCTAATCACAGAATTGTTACAGCGCAGAATTGTTACGGCCAGTGTCTGCACTCTCCCTAATCAAGCATCATCACTGAGTGTCGTTCCCCTTCCTTTTCCCATACCCCTGCACATTGTTTCTATTTAACTAATCATCTCATGTCCTCTTGAATGTCTCGATTAAACTTGCCTCCGCCACACTTCCAGGCACTCCAGACCTCAACCAGTCAACCACTGTGTGAAGCATTTTCTCATATCAGATTTGTTTCTTTTACAAATCACTTTATATCTGTGCCCTCTCGTTCTTGATCCTTTAATGAGGGGGAACAATTTCTCCTTATCTCTCCATGTCCAGCCCCCACATGATTGTGAACATCTGTATCAAATGTCATCTTAGAATAGTGCCAACCTCCCCAATCTATCCTCATAACTAAAGTTTCCCATCCCTGGAACTACTCTTGTTAATTTTTTTTTGCACTCTCTCCAATGCATTCACATCTTTCCTATAGTGTAGCACCCAGAACTGTATGCAATATTCAAGCTGAAGTCTAACTAGTGTCTTATATAAGTGCAGCATAACTTTCTTGCTTTTGTACTCTATGCTCCTATTAGTTAACCCAGAATACGATATGCTTTAACTCCTCTCTCCACCTGTCCTGTCACCATCAACAATCTATGCACCCAGATCTCTGCTCTTGCATCCCTTTTAGAATCTTACCCCTTATTTTACATTGTCTCTCCTTACTCTTTCTACCAAAATGCATCACCTCACTAAATTTCATCTACAAACTATTTGTTCACTCCACCAACTTGCTTGTCTATTGTCCTTTTGAAGCTCTAGACTCTCCTCTTCATAGTTAACAATATTTCCAAGTTTGATATCATCTGCAAACTTTGAAACTGTCTCCTGCACACAAAGATCTAGATAATTAATAAATATCGGGAAGAGCAAGGGTCCCAATATTCCTCCAACCCAAAAATCTCTTGTCCGTCACTCTCTGCTTCCTATTATTCAGCAATTTTGAATCCATTTTGCTACTGTCCCTTTCATTCCTTGAGCTATAACTTTTCTCAAGTCTGTTCTGTGGCATTGTACTGAGTGCCTTCTGAAAGTCCACTTCAACAGCATTCCCCTTATCAACCCTTTCTGTTATCTCTTCACAAACTCCAGCAAGTTAGTTAAACACAATTTCCCCTTATGTTGGCTCTTCCTTATGCCTACTAATTCTATCCCAAATAATTGTTACTAGAAGCTTGCCCACTAATGAAGTTAAACTGGCTGGCCCGTAATTGCTGGGGCTATCCTTACAACCTTTTTTTGAACAGGGGCATAACACTTGCAATTCTCCAGGCCTCTGACACCTCTCAAGTCTGGATAAGACTAGAAAATTATGGCCAGCAGTCATGCAATTTCCATTCTCACTTCCTTCAATATCTTTGGATGCATCTAATCTGACCCTGGTGCCTTGCAAGTTTTAAATACGGACAATCTATTCAAAACTTCTGATCAATTTTGAATCCTTCTAGGAACAGAGTTTCCTCATCTGTTGCCATGGCCTGAGGAGCATCAAACTCCTTGGTAAAGACAGATGCCAATTATTTATTTAGTACCTCCGCTGTGTAAATTTCTTTTTTTGATCCTTAATCAGCCCTACTGCCCCTTTTGCCACCCTTTTACTATTTATATGCCAATAGACGATTGCAATGCCTAGCTCTCTAAATTCTGATAGCAAGACCCCATCCTCTTCTTACCCAAGTCATTGGTACCAATGTGGACAACAACTCCAGCTGCTCACCACCCCCTCAATCCATCATGACATTCTTGACTGTGGCATCAGAGAGGGAAAAGATCTCCTGGATTCATGTCTATGCCCACAGAAATGCCTATCTGTTCCCTTCACTAATGGATCTCCTATCACTATTGGTGTTCCCTTCTTCTTCCTCCTCTCCTGCATAGCTGAGCCACTGTGGCACCACAGGAGATTCAAAGAATCCCTACAGTGCAGAAGAGGCCATTCAGCCCATCGAGACTGCACAAACAACAATCTCACATATGCTGAATCTCCCTAACCCCATCATAGAATCATAGAACCCTACACTGCAGAAAGAGACACTTTGGCCCATCGAGTCTGCACCGACCACAATCCCACCCAGGTCCTACCCTCATATCCCTACATATTTTATTTGCCAATCCCTCTAACCTAAGCATCCTAGTACACTAAGGGGCAATTTTACAATGACCAATCAACCTAACCCACACATCTTTGGACTGTGGGAGGAAACCGGAGCATCTGGAGGAAACCCACACAGACACGAGGAGAATGTGCAAACTCCACACAGACAGTAACCCGAGCCTGGAATCAAACCCAGGTCCCTGGAGCTGTGAAGCAGCAGTGCTAACCACTGTGCTACCGTGTCGCCCATGTATTTGCCCTGCAAATCGCTTTGACACTACGGAGCAATTTACCATAGCCAATCAACCCAACCTTCACATCTTTGGAGTATGGGAGGAAACCAGAGTACCGGGAGGCATGGCATAGGTGAGATTGTTGTTTGGGCAGACTCAATGGGCCGAATGGCCTCCTTCTGCAGTGTAGGGATTCTACGAATATCCTGGATCCTACTTAGAAATCAGTTTTCCATTTTGGAAGCTGAGAGAGCTGGTTCCCCAAAGGAGTGCAGTCAGAGCTAGGTTTGAGGTGCCACAAGTGACTCAGC
Organism: Carcharhinus amblyrhynchos; assembly: GCF_965287045.1. Classification (NCBI taxonomy): domain Eukaryota; kingdom Metazoa; phylum Chordata; class Chondrichthyes; order Carcharhiniformes; family Carcharhinidae; genus Carcharhinus; species Carcharhinus amblyrhynchos. Next base: position 39,294,701 of record NC_137325.1, read on the forward strand.
TAAAAAGGAGGGGAGGAAGGAGACATGGGGAGAATCTGCAAACTCCACAGAGACAATCGCCCAAGGTCGCAATGAACTCAGATCCCTGGCACTGTGAGGCAGCAGTGCAAATGTCCTTTTGAAGCTTTGCACAGTCCTCTTCATAATTTACTTCCAAGTTTTGTGTCATTCACAAACTCTGAAATTATCCCCTGCACACCAAGATCTAGATTACTAATATATATCAACATGTGCAAGGATCCCAATACCGACCCCTGGGGAATACCACTACAAACAATCTCCAGCCTGAAAAATACCCATTGACTGTTAGTCTTTGCTTCCTATTATTCAGTCAATTTTCAATCTACATTGCTATTATCTCTTTTATTCCATGAACTATAACATTTTTCACAAGTTTGTTTTGTGGCACTGTATTGAATGCTTTCTGCACTCTTGTAGGAACTCTTGAAGAAAAAATGGATTATAATGGAAAAATTTGAAATTAGCTTTTCAGAGGTAATAGTGATTATAAGCATAATACATGGTTTAAAAGCCAAGGTGCATCTCATGCAACAAGAAATAATTTAGTGTTTTTGCTGAAAGACTAATAATGTAAAAGATCAATTTCCAATCATTCAGTGAGTTCAACTGGATAGCTGTTTGTGGCACTTCCACATAGCACTCTATGAAGAGTGTAGAATCACTGACAATTTTTTGGTTTCTATATTTAGATGCACACATACAAACTCCATAAGTTGCTATCAAGCTTCTTAGTGCCCGACTTGGGTTGTGTTTGTGCAGAGCCTGCATGTTCTCCCTGTGCCTATGTGGGTTTCCTCTGGATGCTCCAGTTTCTTCCCACAGTCTGAAAGACATGTTGGTTAGACGTATTGGCATGCTAAATTTTCCCTCAGTATATCCGAACAGGTGCAACAACATGGTGACTAGGGGATTTTCACAGTAATTTCATTGCAGTGTTAATGTAAGCCTATTTGTGATACTAATAAACAAACTTAAAGTTTAGAGGAGTAATGGCAACTAAATTCATCGTGACTACAAAACCATGTCACTATGTTTAATTTGATGCATTTAAAATATTTCTTTATCTGATGCTAATGGGAACAATATGCAGCTGGGCATGAAATATATATTAATATCACATAAAATATGGCTGAATCACTTTAGTTAGTAAATTGATTGCAAGGCAGAGACAGAGACAGTCCAAGGATTATCACTAGGATGAAAGATGTATTTTCAAACAGAGGGCTATTGGAACATGGACAGAATTGGCATAGTAGTTATTGAGACAGAGATAAACATCATTCACATAGAGCACCAGTTTGAAAAGGAACCAGCAATGGGGGAGAATTCCCTCTCAGTTCAGAGCACTGAAGAAGGGGCCCAATCAATTTTTAAAAATCATTGTCATGGAATTATTACAGCACAGAAGGTGCCCATTCTACCCATTGAGAATATTCCAGGACTTGGTCATCTGTATTCCCCTGTTCTATCCAATAGCTTGATGACAGAAAACAGAGGGAGGTTGTAGAGGATTGTTTTTCAAACTGGAGGCCTTTGATCGGTGCTGTACCTCAGGGCTTGGTGTTGGGTCCACTGTTTGTCATTTGTATTAATGATTTGGATGAGAATTTAGGAGGCATGGTTAGTAAGTTTGCAGATGACACCAAGATTGGTGGCATAGTGGACAGTAAAGGTTATCTCGGATTGAAAAGGGATCTTGATCAATTGGGCCAATGGGCTAGCGAATGGCAGATGGAGTTTAATTTAAATAAATGCAAGGTGATGCATTTTGGTAGATCGAACCAGGGCAGGACTTACTCAGTTAATGGTAGGGCATTGAGGAGAGTTATAGAACAAAGAGATCTAGGGGTATATGTTCATAGCTCATTGGAAGTGGAATCACAGGTGGACAGAGTGAAGCAGACATTCGATATGCTTGGTTTCATTAGTCAGAACATTGAATACAGGAGCTGGAATGTCTTGTTGAAGTTGTACAAGACATTGGCAAGGCCACACTTGGAATACTGTGTACAGTTCTGGTCACCCTATTATAGAAAGGATATTATTAAACTAGAAAGAGTGCAGAAAAAATTTACTAGGATACTACCGGGACTTGATGGTTGAGTTATAAGGAGGCTGCATAAACTGGGATTGTTTTCTCTGGAGTGTAGAAGGCTGAGGTGTGATCTATGAAGTAATGAGTGGTATAGATCTGCTAGATAGTTAATATCTTTCCCCAAAGTCAGGGAAGTCTAAAACTAGAGGGCATAGGTTTAACGTGAAAGGGCAGAGATACAAAATGGTCCAGAGGGGCAATTGTTTCATACAGAGGGTGGGTGGAACAAGCTGCCAGAGATAGTAGTAGCGGCGGGAACAATTTTGTCTTTAAAAAAGCGTTTAGACAGTTACATGTGTAAGATGGCTATCAAGGTATATGAGCCAAGCATGGCCATTTGGGACTAGCTCAGTCACTAAAAAAAAGGGCGGCATGGACAAGTTGGGCCAAAGGGACTGTTTCCACGCTGTAAACGTCTATGACTCTGTCCCCATAACTTTATTTCCCTCAATTGTCTATCTAATTTAGTTTTGAGATCATTGTATCTGCTTCCAGCAGCCTCCTAAGCAGCAAGTTCCACGGCATTACCATTCACTGCATAAAATGTTCTTGCTTACATCAGCCCTCTATCTCTTGGCAAAAACATTAAATCTCCTCCCCCTAAACATTGTACCATCAGCTAATTTCTTTCTCTACTTCATATAAATTTGTCATTATCTTTTACGCTTCTATCAGATCTCCCCTCAATCAATTTGCTTCTAAGAGGAAAAAAATCCAGTTTATCCAACCTAACCTTATGGTATTTTCTTAAATTCTATACAAATAACCTGCCATACATTTCCTTTGGTTAACATTCTATATTACTTCATCAAAAAATTCAAATGAGATTAGTCAAACATAGCCAGCCTTGTTACAAACCTGTGCTAACTCTCCCAAATTAACTCAAACTTAGGGCAGCACATTGGTTAGCACTACAGCCTCTCAGCACCAGTGACTTGGGTTCAATTCCAGTCTTGGTTGACAGCGTGGCGTCTGCATCCCCATGTCTGCGTGGTTTTTGTCCAAGTGCTCTAATTTCCTCCCAAAGACGTGCAGGTTAGGTGGACTGACCACGCTAAATTTCTCCTTAAGTGTCCAAAGACATGTTGGGTTCGGTGAATTAGCCCTGGTGAATGCACAGGTTACAGGGATTCGGGGCAGGGACAGGAGCCTAAGTAAGATGCTACTCTTTTGATTTGATTTATTATTGTCACCTGTATTAACATAATTGTTTCTTGCTTGCTAAGCAGACAAAACATACCGTTCCTAGAAAAGGAAACGAAAGATGCAGAATGTAGCATGACATTCATAGTTAGGGTGTAGAGAAAGATCAACTTAATGCAAGGTAAGTCTATTCAAAAGTCTGACAGCAGCAGGAAAGAAGCTGTTTTTGAGTCAGCTGGTAAGTGACCTCAGACTTTTGTATCTTTTTCCCAACAGAAGGTGAAAGAGAGAATATCCGGGTGCATGGGGCCCTTAATTATGCTGGCTGCTTTACCGAGGCACAGGGAGTGTAGACAGAGTCAATGGATGGGAGGCAGGTTCGCACGATGGATTCCTTGCGGTCTTGGGCAGAGCAGGGGCCATACCAAGCTGTAATACAACCAGAAGGAATGCTTTCTATGGTGCATCTGTAAAAGTTGGTGACAGTTGTAGCTGACCTGCCAAGTTTCCTTAGTTTTTTGAGAAAGTAGAGGCGTTGGTGGCCATTCTTAACAATAGTGTCGGCATGGGAGGGACCAGGGCAGGTTGTTGGCAATTTGAATACCTAAAAACTTGAAGCTCTTGACTCTTTCTATTTCGTCTCCATTGATGTAGACAGGGGCATATTCTCCTTTACACTTCCTGAACTCAATGACAATCCCTTTCATTTTGTTGATACTGAGGGAGAGATTATTGTTGCCGCACCAGTTCACCAGATTCTCTATCTCATTCCTGTACTTTGTCTCATCATTGATTGAGATCCAACCCACTATAGTGGTGTCATCAGCAAACATGAAAATCAAATTGCAGAGGAATTTGGCTACACAGTCATAGCTGCATAAGTATAGTAAGGGGCTGAGAACACAGCCTTGTATGACACCAGTGTAAAGGATTGAAATTCAATGAACCAAATGGCCTCTTTCTGCAGAATCGTACGGTTCAAACATCTCCAAATGCCTTGTTAATTTTTGTCCCTGATCATTTTTTCTAAATCATTACCCACTGCTGATATTGAATTGACTGACCTGTAGTTTCTTTAAGTGTCCTTACAGAATTTCTTGAATAAATGTGTCATATTTGCTGTGTTTCAGTTTGCTGGCACCTCCCCTGTATCTTGGGAAGATCAGAAGATTATGGCAATGTCTTTATCCCCACTTTCTTTAGTAATCCAGAATGCAAGCCATCCAGAACAGATGACTTATCCACTGTGAGCATTGCCAGCCTTTCTAGAGTTCTTGAAGTTCGATGGCAATCTCCTTCGTTTTGTTGACATTGAGGGAGAGATTATTGTAGCCTTGTCTATTAATTATCACCCTATGCATCATCTGTATGACCTGCTTTAATTGAATCATAGAACATAGAACATTACAGCGCAGTACAGGCCCTTCAGCCCTCGATGTTGTGCCAACCAGTGGAACCAATCTAATGACCCTCTAACCTAAACTATCCCAATGTTATCCATATGCCTATCCACTGACCATTTGAACGACCATTTGAAGTTGGCGAGTCCACAACTGCTGCAGGCAGGGCATTCCATGCCCTTACTACCCTCTGAGTAAAGAACCTACCTCTGACATCCATCCTATAATTTCCACCCCTTAATTTAAAGCTATGTCCCCTCGTGTTAGCCATCACCATCCAAGGAAAAAGGCTCTCACTGTCCACCCTGTCTAACCCTCTGATCATCTTATATGCCTCAAAAAATCAGACTGCTCTTCCTTATTAAGCAAAATGCAAAGTTCTCATTAAGCATTCAACTCTTGCCCCGCACCTCTCAGCACCTGATACCGTCTTTGCTCCAGTAAAGATGAGTAGGAATTTGAAAGAATCTCCAATGAACACAGATATCAAGAGAGGAATGTAAACCCCAGAGTATTCTCAAAATTCTGAAGGAACAACTGTAACAGTCGCCTCACATCGAGTGCAGCTCTGATGGTGAATAAACCAGGTGGGTAAATGAATAATTTTCCACATATAACCAGAGCAGGAACACCAACAACAACTCCAAACCTTCCAATGTTCCTTTCCTGTGCATTCACTTCCAAAAGCAGACAACAACAACTCCACATCCTGCACGTTCAACGGATGGGCAATTTGAACGTGGTGATTCGTGACGTCATTAGAGCGACAGTGCAGGTCGCGGCCAGGATCAAAGATGGCGCCGTTGAAATCATCACAGCCGTCTAGCAGTAGCCTCAATGTGCATTGTGACAGCGAATTTACAACCCTCCAAAACAAATTTGGGTTTACAATGAATCCTCATTCTTCTTGGTTGAGTGGCTCTTGGCAGCGAAAGTTAAGGAAGATAAGAAGAGATTTAGCAGCTGAAATTTAGGAGCAATAACACAGAGTTGCGGGAGATCCATAGAATCCCTACAATGCAGAAAGAGGCTATTTGGCCCATCGAGACTGCACTGACTTTTCATAAGAGCATCACAGCCAGGCGGGAGCAGCATCTTCTTTGGAAGGTTGATGCAGCGCAGCATTACCCCAGTGACCGGGAAACGAAAGGTCTCCATTCACTTTTGGACAATATGCATTCACTCAAAATCAATTGAGTAGACGGCAGTTTTTTTGAATTAGAGAACAGCCCATAGAGAGAGTGACAGCGACAGAGAGTGTTGTAGATATGGAGCGGGTGTTGGAGACAAGGGAGGGTTGCAGATGTGGAGAGTGTGCTGGAATAAGACGGGTTGTAGATATGGAGAGGGTGTTGGAGACAGGAAGAGTTGTCAAAATGGACAATGTGTCAGAGACAGGGAGGATTGCAGACGTGGAGAGGGTGTTGGAGAATGGAAGGGTTGTAAATATGGAGAACGTGCTGGAGATAAGGAGGATTGCAGATATAGAGAGGCTGTTGGAGACAGAGAGGCTTGTAGATATGGAAAGGGTGATTGAAACAGAGGGTTGTAAATATTGAGGGGGTGACAGAGGCAGAGTGAATTGTAATTATGAAGTGGATGACAGAGACAGGAAGGGTTGTAGATATGGAGAGAGTGACGAGGAGGGTTGTAGAGGGTGACAGGAAGGAATGTAAATGCTGGAGAAGGTTACAAGAGCTGCAGATATGGGGATAGAGAGATACAGGAGGACTCCATGAATTGTGTCAGAATGCACAGGTGGTCTTCAGGAAGCAATTCAATATTGGCATTCCTTGGAGAGTGTGTCAGAATTCAGGGTGGGACAGGAGTGTGTGTATCAGCTTTGGGATTCCCCAAGAGTGTTTGCAGGTATCTTCACCATTCCTCCTCTGCATCCTCCTCTCCCTCCCATAATGCTCCTTCCCCTCACCCCATCCTTCCACTTGAGCCATCCTCCTCCCCTCAACCCCATCTTTCACACTCACCTCTATCCTCCCTCCCCATCCTCCTCCCCACCCTGATAAGGACCATGCCAAAAACTCCGAAGTATTTTATGAAGATAACCTAAGTATTTATATTAGAATTTGGCATGGGTGACATACGGTGTTTCATGCCAGGTATGATTCAAGTGACCCACTAGGAAGCTTTTATCAAAAAAAGTTTATTTAAGAACACAGTTAAGATATAATCAAAATAATTAGCAGAACTTTTACCAATTACAAGATTCAAACATGATGCAGTATAAACCTTAACAGCTAGTTATCTATGATGTTCCAAGTCAAACAACACCCCGTCCTCTTCTAGACTTGAAATGAAAAGCAAGTATGTTCACATGGTGCTGTATTTTTAGTTTTTCAACATCTGCTGTAAGTGAGTCTTTTGAATGTTGGATTAAATGTCTGAGGTTTCCCAGTCCTGGAACTTTATAAATAGCCCCTGAAGAGAAAGAGAGAGAGAGAGACAGAAACATTTCTTCCACCAGCTGTTTGAAGAAACCTGCAAAGAGACACAATTAAAATAAATTTCTTAAAGGAGTAGTATCATCACAACCCCAACACCCTCGTCCTCCTCCCCTTCCTCACCTTCCTTCCCCTCACTCCCAGCATGCCCTCCTCACCCCATTCTCCTCCCTCACCCATCCTCCTCCCCATCATCACCTCCATCCCCAATTTCCTCCTCTCACCCCCCATTCTCTCCTTCTCCATCCTCCCCTTCATCCCCAATATCCCTTTCCTCCTCACCCTCGCCCCCTCCCCATCATATCACTAAATATCACTAGCACTAAATATAAAAAAGAATAGTAAGAGTTTTTATAAATATATAAAGAGGAGGAGGCTAACTAGAGTGAATGTTGGACCCTTAGAGGATGAGAGGGGGGATTTAGTGGTGGGGGATGAGGAAATGGCTGAGGCCTTAAATAATTTTTTTGCCTCGGTCTTCACAGAGGAGGATGCGAATAGTTTGCCGGGTATTAAAGATAGAAGGATGGTGGGAGTTGAGGGCCTGAATGTGATTACTGTCACTAGAGAGGTAGTGCTTGATCGACTAGTGGGACTGATGGTGGACAAGTCCCCAGGGCCGGATGGAATGCATCCCAGGGTTCTGAAGGAAATGGCAGAGGTGATAGTAGATGCCTTAGTGATTATTTACCAAACCTCGCTGGATTCCGGGGAAGTGCCGGAAGATTGGAAAACAGCTAAAGTTACGCCGCTGTTTAAAAAAGGTAGCAGGCAAAAGGCAGGTAATTATAGGCCAGTTAGTTTAACGCCTGTTGTGGGAAGAATGCTTGAAAGAAGAAATAGCGAGGCACCTTGAGAAGAATTGTTTGATAGAGCAGACGCAGCACAGATTCATCAAGGGGAAGTCATGTCTGACAAATTTATTGGAATTCTATGTGGATGTGACTAGTGCGGTAGACAGAGGGGAACCGGTGGATGTGGTGTTTCTCAATTTTCAGAAGGCGTTTGATAAGGTGCTGCACAAAAAGTTGTTACAGAAGGTTAGGGGGCATGGAGTTGGGGGTAAGGTGTTAGCGTGGATAGGGGATTGGTTGTCTAATAGGAGGCAGAGAGTTGGTATCAATGGGTGCTATTCAGATTGGCGGTTGGTGACTAGTGGAGTGCCGCAGGGATCAGTGCTGGGGCCTCAGCTTTTACCATTTATATGGATGATCTGGAGGAGGGGGCTGAGTGTAGGGTGACGAAATTTGCTGATGACACAAAGATAAGTGGAAAAGCAAATTGTGCGGAGGGTGTGGAAAGTCTGCAGAGGGATCTAGATAGGCTGAGCGAGTGGGCGAGGACCTGGCAGATGGAGTACAATGTTAGCAAGTGTGAGGTTATCCACTTTGGCAGGAATAATAGTAGGAGGGATTACTATTTAAAGGGCGAAAAGCTGCAGCATGCTACGGTGCAGAGGGACCTGGGGGTCCTTGTGCATGAGTCGCAAAAACCCAGTCTGCAGGTGCAGCAGGTGATCAAGAAGGCGAATGGAATGCTGGCCTTTATAGCGAGGGGGATAGAATATAAAAGCAGGGAGGTCTTGCTGCAACTGTACAGGGCACTGGTGAGGCCGCAGCTGGAGCACTGTGTGCAGTTTTGGTCGCCGCACTTGCGCAAGGATATTTTGGCCTTGGAAGGAGTGCAGAGGAGGTTCACTAGGCTGATACCAGAGATGAACGGGTTGGACTATGAAGAGAGACTGAATAGACTGGGTTTGTACTCGTTGGAGTTTAGAAGGATGAGGGGGATCTCATAGAGATGTATAAGATAATGAAAGGGATGGATAGGGTAGAGATAGAGAGATTCTTCCTGCTCAGAAAGGACAGCAGGGCTAGGGGGCACAGCCTCAAGATAAGGAGGGGGGCAGTTGAGAAGGAACTTCTTCACTCAAAGGGTGGTGAATCTCTGGAATTCTCTGCCCGTTGAAGTGGTGGAGGCTACCTCGCTAAATTTATTTAAGACACGGGTAGATAGGTTTTTGGTAGGCAAGGGAATTAAGGGTTATGGGGAGAAAACGGGAAAGTGGAACTGAGCCACTTCAGATCAGCCATGATCTTATTGAATGGCAGGGCAGGCTCGAAGGGCTAGATGGCCTACTCCTGCTCCTATTTCTTATGTTCTTATTTCTTATATCCTTCCCCTCCCAATCCTCCCTTCATTCGGCCCCATCCTCTTCCCCATCACCCCCCACCGTACCCTGTCCTCTTCCCCTTACCTTCATACTTTACCCTCACCACATCACTTCTCGCCCATCCTTTCCCTCACACCCATCTTCCTCCTTCACACATTGCCTTCTTCCTCTTCCCCTCACCCCATCACATTCCCCTCCTCATCCCCAGCTCTTCTCAAACCCTTCAAGAGACAGTGTAATTGCAAGAACAAAAGCTATAATTTATTGGATAACGCATGAGTAGCAGCCAGATTGGTGCACATTGTGATGATTTTGTACAATGCACTCCTCCCACCTGAACACAATCGCAGAGCAGCCTAGGGAGATCCCCACTTCACACAACTGCCATCTAATTCTGCTCTGAGTTAATCTTCCAAAGATGCTGCTGCCCCCCGGAATAACACACCAGATCTGTGGCTGTGTTAGCAGTCAATGCTGCTACACAGCTCCCACCAAAAACCCCAGCTCTTAACGTTTTTGAAGTTTACTTATTAGTGTCATAAGTAGACTTACATTAAGACTGCAAGGAAGTTACTGTGAAAATCCCATAGTTGTCACATTGCAGTGCCTGTTCGGGTACACTGAGGGAGAATTTAGCATGCAAGTGTATCTAATCACTGTGGGAGCAAACCTCAGCGCCTGTAGGAAACCCACACAGACATGGGGAGAATATGCAGATTTCACACAGACAATGAACCAAACCAGGAATCAAACCCAGGTCCTTAGCACTGTGCAGTAGCAGTGCTAACCACTGTGCCACCATGCCACCCTCAGTATGTCTGGAGGGAATGCAAATCAGATGCTGGGAGAGCAGGATAATTACTCATTTTAGCCTTGCAAGCGGTTACATTAAGTAGAGTTAAGTAGAGTTTACTTAAGGTCCTCTGGGATTCTGGGTTAGAGTGATCGACAAGATCATATGATGATGTGGTTCCTGTGCAGAAAAAGAAACAGTTTTGTGGAAAAGAGTCGAAGTTTGGTTGTTCAGGTTGAAGTTAGGAGAATTTTGCAGCTTCTAGAAGCTCTATATCTCTCTGGAAACTCCAAGGCTATATGACCTTGTTATAGTAAATTTATTTATGATTGCAAAATATGTTTAAAATGACCTTTAGGTGATGAAGAAGGCATTAGACATACTTGGTTTCATTGGTCAGAACATTGAATACAGGAGTTGGGATAGCTTGTTGAAGTTGTACAAGACGTTGGTAAGGCCACACTTGGACCACTCACCGTGTACTGCTCTGGTCACCCTATTATAGAAAGGGTATTATTAAACTAGAAAGAGAGCAGAAAAGATTTACTCGGATGCCACTGGGACTTGATGATTTGAATTATAAGGAGAGGCTGGATAGACTGGGACTTTCTTCTCTGGAGCTTGGAAGGCTGAGGGGTGATCTTATAGAGGTCTATAAAATAATGAGGGGCATAGGTCAGCAAGATTGTCAATATCTTTTCCCAAAGGTAGGGGAGTCCAAAACTAGAGAGCATAAGTTTAAGGTGAAAGGGGAGAGATACAATTTTTTCACACAGAGAGGGGTGAATGTCTGGAACAAGCTGCCAGAGGTAGTAGTAGAGGCAGGTACAATTTTGTCTTTTAAAAAGCATTTAGACATTTATGTGGGTAAGATGGGTATAGAGGGATATAGGCCAAATGCAGCCAATTGGGACTAGCTTAGTGATTTTAAAAAAAGGGCAGCGTGGACAAGTTGGGTCGAAGGGTCTGTTGCTATGCTGTAAACCTCTATGACTCTATGAGTTACTAAACTATCAGGGGCTGGATATTGCTTATTAAAGATTGTGAGGGGAGAAAATGTTCTCTCCATTTCCAAATCAATTCAGAGTGCCAAAAGTTTCCCAACCCCTTACATATCTCTTCTACCCAAAGTCAATGATGTTCAGGAGTAGCTGTGGTATTTTCCAGGGGCATCTATTGCACAGCAGTTACATAGAACATAGAACACTACAGCACAAACAGGCCCTTCAGCCCACGAGTTGCACCGATCACGTCAACACCTACCAATCTATAGACCTATCTATAACCCCCAATCCCATAAAACCCCATATACTCATCCAGAAGTCTTTTAAAAGACCCCAGCGAGTTCGCCTCCACCACCACTGACGGCAGCCGATTCCATTCACTCACCACCCTCTGAGTGAAAAAATTACCCCTAACATCACTTCTGTACTTTCCTCCCTGCACCTTAAATCTGTGTCCTCTCGTAGCGACCATTTCAACCCGGGGAAATAGCCTCTGAGAATCCACCCTATCTATTCCTCTCAACATTTTATAAACTTCTATCAGGTCGCCTCTCAACCTTCGTCTCTCCAGGGAAAAGAGATCCAGCTCCCTCAACCTAACTTCATAAGGCATGCCTCCCAATCCAGGCAACATCCTTGTAAATCTCCTCTGTACCCTTTCAATAGCTTCTACGTCTTTCCTATAGTGAGGCGACCAGAACTGCGCACAGTACTCCAAATGAGGCCTGACAAGGGTCTTATAAAGTTGCAGCATTACCTCCCGACTCCTAAACTCAATCCCTCGATTAATGAAGGCCAGTACACCATACGCCTTCTTGACCACCTCCTCCACCTGCGAGGCCGATTTAAGAGTCCTGTGGACCCGGACCCCAAGATCCTTCTGCTCTTCAACACTACTAAGACTCCTGCCCTTGATAGTGTACTCGTTCATCCCGTTGGTTCTGCCAAAATGGACGACTACACATTTATCCGCGTTGAAGTCCATCTGCCACTTCTCCGCCCAGTCCTGCATCCTATTTATGTCCTGCTGCAACTTTTGACATCCTTCCAGACCATCCACAACACCACCAACCTTCGTGTCATCAGCGAACTTACTAACCCATCCCTCCACTTCCTCATCCAGGTCATTTATGAAAATGACAAACAGCAAGGGTCCTAGAACAGATCCCTGGGGCACTCCACTGGTGACTGACCTCCATTCAGAAAAAGACCCATCCACAACCACTCTCTGCCTTCTGCAGGCAAGCCAGTTCTGGATCCACAAGGCCAAAGGCCCTTGGATCCCATGCCCTCTCACCTTCTCAAGAAGTCTTGCATGGGGGACCTTATCATACGCCTTGCTGAAGTCCATGTACACCACGTCCACGGCACCTCCTTCGTCAATGTGTTCAGTCACATTATCGAAGAACTCAACTAGGCTCGTAAGGCACGACCTGCCCTTGACAAATCCATGCTGACTATTCCTGATCATGTCAAACCTCTCCAAATGCTCGTAAATCTTGTCCCTCAGAAGCCTCTCCATCAGCTTACCAACCACTGAGGTCAGACTCACCGGTCGGTAATTTCCTGGGCTATCTCTGTTCCCTTTCTTGAAAATAGGGACTACATCCGCAATCCTCCATTCTTCCGGAACCTCTCCCGTCTCCATTGACGACGCAAAGATCATCGCCAGGGGCTCTGCAATCACTTCTCTCGCCTCCCACAGTATCCTGGGGTACATCCCATCTGGTCCCGGCGACTTATCTATCTTGATCGAATTCAAAAGTTCTAACACATCCTCCACCTTAATATCCACAAACTCAATCTTTTCCATCTGCTGCAAATCCGTAGCAAAATCTCCCAGATCAGCTTCCACCGTGAATACTGAGGCAAAGTACTCATTAAGCACCTCTGCCGTTTCTTCTGGTTCCACAAAGACCTTTCCCCCTTCACCTTTTATAGGTCCTATCCTATTACACAACAGGTTATCACTCTGAGGTACCCAATATTCCATGGAATCTGAGTTTGGCATGGACCCATGACTGGACACATTCAGGAAGCAGCTCTTGTGCAGCTTTTGGTTCATTTGCTGTATCCTATCAGAATTGTCTTCTCAGGCTGCTAACCTGATGGATGGCGGTAACTGGTAATTGCAACTTGTGAATGGCTTGATCCATATTACCTTCACCACCGTTCCTCTGATCCTGTGTGACCCATTGATGTTTTGGTCTGCTGAAAAGAGTAGAGACAAGGGTAGGCATGTGAGAAATGAGATGAAAGATGTGGGGATGTGACAGCGTTAAAGTTGGAGAGGGGTTACTGTGTTAGAGAGCTGTTGTGTGTTCGAGAAGCTCTGCAGGAAAGGGAGTTAAAATTACTGCAGTTTCACAGAATGCGTTGTGCAGGATTAGTTGTTTTAAAGAGCGAAGTAAAAGTACAGAGTACAGAAGTACAGTTTCAATATATTATATTGCCTGCTCTGTCGGGGATGTGGAAGTTCTTGCAGCACTCTTCTGCAGTCCTGTGATTTAGAGAGTTGACAGTCAGTGCCTCCTACAAGGTTACATGACTAATAATTCTGATTGAGTCAATGGCATTCATCCAAAGGAATCTCTTTACCCTGTTTTCAGTGTCAAACAAGAGAAATTGAAAGTTTTAATGAGTGAAGTTGTAGATTCTCCATTTCTAGCTATATGCTATATCTTTAGGCACAGATGGCACTCAAATATTTGTAGTGTTGTCCAAGTGTAATATGAACATTGATATGCTATTCAGTGAAGTAATTTCAGAGAAAGTAAGCTGCCATGCAATGTTCCTATATTCCCTCTTTGTCCCTAGTGTCACCAGAAATGGGTGAGAGACTGACCATGCTGGAAATCAGGTGCTGATAAGATCACGAGAGCAAGAAATTGGACACGATCCTGATTTCTCGGCTCTTGCGTAATTTCTTCCTGCTCGCATCGATGGCTGAAGTGTCACAAAAGTCTGAGAGCCAGAATGTTCCAATCTGTTTTTTTCAGTGAGCTACCCCATGCAACTTTCCCATATTCTCAATTCTTTTGGCAGCAGGGAGTTTCATGCTGGTAGGTGAGTTAGCAGGGGCGGGGGCGGGAGTGGTGGTTGGTGGTGGGTGGTTGCAGTGAAGCCTAAGCTCACCAGGGCATCTGGCTGCTGACTGATAGGCATGCAAGCTGATCTCCCATTTTTTTATACAAGCGTAACAGTATATGGGAGATCCGTCAATGTCCCCCCACCTCCATGGACAGCATTCCCCCTCCACCCACACTCCACAGAACTCCCTCCCACAGGTCCCCTGATCTTTAACCACCCCCAACAGACATCCTCTGACTGCCAGCTTCATGATCACCTCCGATTCCACCCAATGGCAGCCGCACCACTGGTCTCCAACCCCTGATGCAGAATTCCCTCTTCCCTCCCCTCCAACTGACCTCTCCCATCTGCCCCCTGTGAGGCTCCGTCCTCAGGCCCTGTCCTCTTGGCATTGCTGATGCCCGATAGGCAGTGCCAGTGTCCCAGGGTAACTGAAGGGACACTGCAACCCCCCCAAGGGCCTCGATGGCCTCTGCTTGCCCCAGCAAGGCCATCATGTCGTGTCCCCATCGGTGGAGACCATCTGTGATTCTCGCCAGTGAGGATCTCCACCAATGAGGTCAGGAAGCTATGCGGGCCTGGACAATTACATTCGGGACTCACTAATTTAAATGAAGGAATGAAGCATTTAAATAATGGAGTGAGTATTTTAATCAGGCTTGTACCCTTCCTGGGCACAAGACTGATCACATCAATAAAAGTGGCCTAGGAAGATCACGACTGGCTGAACGCCAGACACGATTCCCATTTTTAGTTTCCTGTTGAGATTTCCTGCCCTGCTACGCTTCTCAACCAGCGTTGTGGGGAGGAAAAATTATGCCTATGTCTTTCGAGACTACATGACCATAAAGAATAGGAACAGGAGTTGGCCGTTTGGCCTGTCAAGGCTCATCAACCATTCAATAGAATCATGGCTGATCCAACACTCCTCACATCCATTTTCCTGCCTTTTCCCATAACTCTTGATTTTCTTACTAATCAAAACTCTATCTCAGCCTTAAATATACACAAGCTGCCCCCACAGCTCTCTGTGGCAAGGATTTCCAAAGACTCACATCCTTGAGAGAAGAAATTCCTCCTATTGGTGCCCCTTTATTCTGAGACCGTGCCCTCTGGTCCTGGATTCTCCTATGAGGAGTGACACCCTCTCAGCATTTATATTGTCATAGAAATTCTACAGTGCAGAAGGAACCATTTGAGGTCTTTCACAATTATTAGCGCCAGACAGCTATAAAGCAAAGCTCCCTTTTCTCTGGCCCTCAATGATCAATTGAGAAATCCTAAAGCTAAAGATCCTGTGAAGCTGATCCTCCACCTGAATGCTGATGAACTATACCATACAGTCACAGAATCATGAAATAAAACAGTGCAAATTCAACTAGTCATACTTGTTCCTATTTACTAGAATGGTCCAGCTACTCCAGCTCCACTGCTTTTTCTCTCGTCTTGGAGATTATTAAATGTTACAACTGCTTCTACCACCCTTTCAGGCAACATTTCTAATCACAAATCAGTGGAAGAAAATGTTTCCTGATATTTCCTTTGGTTCTTTAATCAAACACCTTAAACTGATGCCCTAAGACAGTAAGTCCAATTGGTGTCACAGTAACAGGAACCAGTGAGGAAGAGAGGCTGATTACAGTTTGTGTATGGGGTGAGGGGAGAGAGGGTCATCATTGAAACTTCTGTCTTAGGGAAATCAGATACAATAGTGAGTTTTAAGGGGTGTCTGGACAAATACATGAATGGGATGGAATAGTGGGATATGGTCCCCGGAGGGTATGGGGTTTTAGTTCAGTTGGGCAACATGGTCAGTGCAGGCTTGGAGGGCCGAAGGACTTTATTCCTGTGCTGTAATTTTTTTTGTTCTTTGAATATGGAGAATTTGGCTGAAATCTCAGCAGCTATTAACCAAGACGCATTTTGTTCTATAGCTGTTAAGAAGCACTCCACTTTCCTCGGGTTGGGAAGAGCACAGTTTCCTTACCACTTCTCATATCCCTCCCTCACCTGCTTGTGTAGAGACAACAGAGTTGTTGAGTTACTCTATAAAAATATTTTATTGATTATTGTAAGAAAAAGTATTTTGTAAGAAATTTGAAAAGATAAGGCATTAAAAACAAATTTTTATAGTGCAGCTGCTGAAGAAAAATGGTCAGTTAAGTGTTAACATGGTATCAAAGTTCTGTATTTATAACATTCTTTTTGTTAGTAAATGTTTTCCATTAAACTACAAAATTCTACTAATGCCTTATTGAAACAAAATATTTAAATATGAAATTATGCACATACTTTATTGAAGTATACAGAGCAGCTAAATAGATTTATAAAAGAAGCAAGACAGAAAAAACTAATGTTAAACACATTTAGACTTTCCCCAGCGCAAATTGTGAACTCCCCCTTGCACATCCTCATGCAAGTATCTAAATCATGGTCTGAGAAGTTATGACTTCTCATCTTCCCAATTAAATTTTCAGTTTCAGTTGAAACATATGAACACTTGTATGTTTGCAACACTAGATTATATAATAATATAGTGAGATTTAAACAGTTCCATAAATTTATACCAAATAACAAAACCTACGCTCATTTATACATTAAATAATATTCAATCACAAAACTAAAATAACATTTTAAATGAGCCAATAACAACAGGATTAACAAGGTAAAATAAATAGCCAAAAAAAATTTAAAAGCTTCAACATACCTTTTCACGATAGCATGCAAATCTTTATTTGTAACAATACAAAACTGCTATTTTGAAAATCCAAGGGTGTGTTGTTTCAGACGCCTTTCTGAAAGTTTTGCCATTCTGCCAGACAGTTGTGTCCCGTTGAAAATCCAAAGATATTCCAGACCCATTTCTGTAAAGGCTAACTTGACCAAATATGCAGATTTTCACTCCAACAGCCAATCAGCTTCGCCACCCTGCTGGGTAGTTGAGTCCCCTTTAAAATCCGAAAATACAAAGAACAAAGAACAACCCAGCACGGGAAACAGGCCCTTCGGCCCAACGAGCCCGCGCCGCCGCATCACCCTACACCTATTCTACCCTGCGTGTCCACGAATGGAACCCCTAACTTAGCCAGATTCAGGGGAGAATAGTGTCAATTTGGTAAACCAATTAGCCTAAGAGCACATCTTTGGGGTGTGGGAGGAAACCGGAGCACGCGGAGGAAACCCACGCAACCACAGGGAGAATGCACAAACTTCCACAGACACAGGCCCAAATCCATGTATCTGCACAGCCAGCAGTGCTAGTCACCGAGCTGTTGCAGCGCCCGTCTACCGGTCCAGGATCAAGCACACACACCGACGCGAAGTACTAGGCCACTCCCAGAACCTCCAAGAGCAGCCCACACACGACCCACCGTGTGCGTGCCCCTCGTTTGCCAACGAGGTGGACCTCCACCTGCGGAATAAAAAGACAAAAACGTTAACTTACAAGTCTGCATTTCCGGTGTCTCCCGAGGTTCTGACCTTATTTAATAGCCCCTTCTATAACCCTCCATCCTCGTTTCACTCATGTGTCTGTCTAACTGAACTTTAAACGAGTCCAACGTTCCTGCCTCCACCACCCTCCTCGGTAGCGCGTTCCATGCCCCCACAACTCTCTGCGTAAAGAACCTTCCTCTCACATCCAAATTATACCTCTCCCCCTTCACCCTTAAATCATGACCTCTCGTATTTGTACCCAGTCTAGGGAGCAGTCTCTCACTATTGACTCTATCTATTCCCTTCAGTATCTTATATACCTCTATCATGTCCCCCCTCAACCTCCATCTTTCCAAGGAGAAAAGTCCCAGTTTCCCCAACCTTTCCTTGTACCCCAGCCCCTCCATGCCAGGCAACATCCTGGTAAATCTCCTCTGAACCCTCTCCAGAGCCTCCACGTCCTTCTGGTAGTAAGGTGACCAGAACTGGACGCAGTACTCCAAATGCGGTCTAACCAACGTTCTATACAACTGAAGCATTAGACGGCAGCTTTTATACTCTATACCCCTACCTATAAAGGCTAGCATTCCATAAGCCTTCCTAACAACCTTCTCCACTTGTGTTGCAACCTTCATGGATTTGTGAACCTGCACTCCCAGGTCCCTCTGTATGTCTATACTCCTAATCGGTCTACCTTTTATCACGTAGCTCCTCTCTGCATTATTCCTTCCAAAATGCATCACCTCGCATTTGTCAGGATTAAATTCCATCTGCCACCTATCTGCCCAATGCACCAACCTATCTATATCCTGTTGTATCACCTGACATTCCACTTCAGTACCCGCCAACCCTGCCATCTTGGTGTCATCTGCAAACTTGCTGATCACACCACCTACGCTCTCTTCCAAGTCATTTATGTATACTACAAAGAGGAGAGGTCCCAGTACTGAGCCCTGCGGCACACCACTGGTGACTGGCCTCCAGCCCGAAAAGGTCCCCTCCACAACTACCCTCTGTCTCCTATTGCCCAGCCAGTTCTCAATCCACCTAGCTACCTGACCTCGTATCCCATGCGCCTTAACCTTTTCTACCAGCCTACCATGAGGGACTTTGTCAAACGCCTTACTGAAATCCATATAGATGACATCAACGGCTCTCCCATCGTCAACCATTTTTGTCACCTCCTGAAAGAATTCCACCAGATTCGTAAGGCAAGACCTCCCTCTAACAAAGCCATGTTGTGTATCCCTAATCAGATCGCAACGCTCCAAATGCTCATACATCCTACCCCTAAGTATTTTTTCCATTAATTTCCCTACCACTGATGTCAAACTCACCGGTCTATAACTTCCAGGGTTATCCCTACTACCTTTTTTAAACAGCGGTACCACATTTGCTACCCTCCAGGCTTCTGGGACCTCACCTGTGTCCAAAGAAGAGACAAAGATTTGCGCCAGAGGCCCAGCAATTTCATCTTTCACCTCCCTAAGCAGCCTGGGATAAATACCATCAGGCCCCGGAGCTTTATCCATTCTTACGCTACCTAAAAGCCCTATCACTTCCTCCCTCGTAATAGATATTTCCTGCAACTGATCCTCAGCTCCCTCCAAGAGACCGCACGATTCCAAACCCCTCTCCTTCGTGAATACCGACGCAAAGTATTCATTCAGGAGCTCCCCCATTCCCTCCGACTCAATACATAACTCCCCACTTTTGTCCCTAAGAGGACCAATTTTCCCTCTAACTACTCTCTTGCTCCTAATATAGGAATAAAATGCCTTTGGATTTTCCTTAATCCTACCAGCCAAAGCCATTTCATGCCCTCTCTTCGCCCTTCTAATTCCCCTTTTTAGCTCCCTCCTACTCTCTCTATATTCCTACAGTGCACTCTCCGTACCCAGTTGTTTCGATCTAACATACGCCTCCCTCTTCTTCCTGACCAAGTCTTCAATATCCCCCGTAATCCACGGCTCTCTAATCCTACCTTTCCCATCCTTCCACTTAACCGGAACATACCTCCCCTGCAACCATTTCATTTTGCCCTTAAAAGCCTCCCACTTGCCAACCGTGGACTTTCCAGCTAACAGTCCCTCCCAATCAGTGTCCTGCAGCTCCCTCCTAATCCTGCTATAGCTCGCCTTTCCCGAGTTCAGCACACTCCCGTTCAGCCGGCACTCGTCCCTTTCCATTTTTATCCTAAAGTAGACGGACTTGTGGTCACTGTTAGCCACATGTTCGCCTACCTCTACCTCAACCACCTGCCCTGGCTCATTACCCAACACTAAATTCAGTATAGCCCCTCCCCTAGTCGGGCTAGTTACGTACTGCTCTAGAGACCCTTCCAAAGCACATTTCACAAACTCCTCTCCCTCCGTACCCCCAGCTCTAGGCCCCCTCCAATTCACTCCAGGTAGATTAAAGTCACCCACTATAACCACCCTATTCTTCCCGCATCTATCCAAAATGCCCCTGCAAATGCCTTCCTCCACTGACCTCAGGCTGTTGGGCGGCCTATAGTACACCCCCAGCAACGTAATCTCTCCCTTTTTATTTCTCAACTCCACCCACAGTGACTCAATCCCTATCTCTTCCATCTTGTCCTCCCTCTGCACTACTGTGATGTTCTCCTTTACTAACAGTGCCACCCCTCCACCTCTCTTCAACCCTCCTCTGTCACACCTAAAACACTTGTACCCAGGAACATTCAGCTGCCAGTCCTGCCCTTCCCGTAACCACCTCTCCGTTACAGCCACCACATCTAACTTCCTCACAAACATCAAGGCCCTAAGCTCATCCGTTTTTCCTGTCACACTCCTAGCATTGAAACAGACACAGTTCAACCCACGAGTGTCCCTCGGAACCTCCTTCTCCCTGATAATTTTCCTTTCACCTGACTTTCTCCCACACACATCCCCACTCCCCCTCCCTATTAGTTTAAACCATTCCTAAACACCCCAGCTAACCTCCCCGCTAAGACACTAGTTCCCCTTCCATTCAAATTCTCCCCACCCCTCCTGTACAGTTGCCCTTCTCTCCTAAACACCTTCCAGTGATCCACAAAAGTAAAGCCCTCTACCCTACACCAATCCCTCAACCATGCATTCAGCTGCATGATCTCGTCATTCTTTGCCCTGCTGGTACTGGGCAGCAACCCAGAGTGTGCCATCCTGGAGGCCCTGCTCTTTAGTTTGGACCCCAACTCCCTAAATTGCCTACGGACCTCTACCCTACTCCTCCTTCCTATGTCCCCCTCCCCTACGTGTACTATGACCTCAGCCTGTGCCCCCTCCCCTTTCAAAATTCCCTCTACCCTTTCTGTTACATCCTTTACCCCTGCTCCAGGGAGGCAGACCACCATCCTGGAGTCATGCCTCTGCCCACAGAACCTCCTATCAATACCTCGGACCCTCCCATCCCCTACCACTATTACCTTGCCAGCCCCCTTCTGTTCTTCTAAGTCAGTCTCCCCCTCCTGCCTATCTTTCTGTGCCCCTGTCGACGAACTTTGGGGGGCCTCTGGGGAGGCCGGGGGACCCTGACTACTCTTCTTCTTCCTCTTTCTCCTCCTAACAGTCGTCCACCCTTCCTGCTCTTCAGCCCTTGGGACATCTTCCTGCTCATGGTTCCCAGCCATTAACTCCTCATTTTCCCTGACTAGAAACGCATCTTCCAGACGCCCCTCGAGTTGCCTGACCCGGGCCCTCAAGCGCTGCAGTTCTAAACATTTAGTACAGATGTGGACCTTGGGGACACGTGACGCCACCAAGAACTCCCACATGCGGCACCTGACACAGCTTATGTTCCTCCCTATAGCCCCTGCCATGTCCCAACCTCCTGTAAGTGGCGAAAGGTGAAAATGTGCAACGCCCTTCTCTAAGCCTGCACTCACCTAAGCCCAGCGAGCCAAAGCCCTTCTCACTCAGCTCCCACTCACTCTGCTGCCCGCTCCCGACGCTGCCTGCTGTGTGCTGCTACCCCTTTTATATACCCCCTTACAGACAATCCCCTCGCCTAACTTCCGGTACGGAAGTAAACTACTCTGAAACAAACCCCGAGAACCGAAAGTACAGAAAAAAAGTGGTTTTCAATTTAAATCAGGCACTCACCACAGCCACAGCCACCAGGTTCAATGCTCCGGAGAAAATGTTTTGTTCTGAACCCCTTTCTGAAAAGGCTGACCTTGACTTGACTTCTTTGCGTCTAACAAGTATCCAGACAGATATTGGCCTTTACCCATGTGTTGGCCTCTGTAGTCCTCTGCGTAGTCTGATCCTTTAGTCTGATCTGACACTCTGGCTCTCGTCTTTTTTCCTGCCTTCTTTGATGTGGTGGCTGTCCTCGTGCCAGTCATTGCTGGCAATGGTCACCATTGTCGTGGTTCATTCGTTGGGGAGAGAAAGAGATTCTTCTGTTGTGCAGCTCCCTTTATACCTCTTTGATTTTATGCCCATTTTTGGCCATTGCCAATCAATCAATCAGGGCTTGATCACCCTGATCGATAAAGTCCAGTCAGGTACTGCCACACTGATATCTGGGTGTGTACCCACCGGCCATACCTGTAGGTGCTGGAGGCACATAGGTCACATACCTCCCTCTCAAATAAGGGGTTAAGGCCTCTTGCATCTGGTAAACAACCCAGTTTGACCAGAAAGTGTCCTTTGTCCCTGAGATAGCCTATATCCTCTGTCTGTAGCTGCAGCCTATTTATCTCTGTCCAATTTCTTTTGAGACTGCAGCCTGTCTGCTTCAGTGCTTGTCCAATTATCCCAACATGCTGTTGTAAACCGCCATCTTAGATGGCCTGTTTGGCCACAGTCTCTCCCTTTGATCTTGAATGTGAAGCGTGATGGATCACAGTCTCAGGACCAATATCTGTCATGAATTCCCCAGTCATTCAAGGCATTGGCATGAACAATAATAACAAATTCCTACAACACATTTACATTTCAGAAGCTACAGACAGCAAACATTCTACTATACAAACAATCATACATCCTAAAACAAAAACATGACAATAAGACAATTACAAATAATCAAAATATTCAAAACATTACAATAAACTGTTCATGAATCTGGGGTACATTCTGGTATTAGAATTTTCAATTGTCCAATAGCGCGAATAGCAAACCGGCAAGTTTTCTGTAAACGTTGTTCTACTGAATTAGAGGGGACCATGATTCGAGGGCGAACCATACATCCTGCCTTCAGGTGATCCTCTTTTCTTATCGGCGGAATTGGACTGTGAGATATACCAGCGTGAACAAGATCAGTAATACAGTCAGATATGACATTAGGCAAACAAATATGTGGACTTGAATATTCAAGCCCTAGTTCCAAAGATCATCCCACCATGTGGTGGCCTTAATTTCTTTAATTTTCCTTTTCACCTCTTAGGTCTGTTATATTACTTTGGTGAAGGTTCTGTGGGTTGTAGCCAATTTTATCCGAATTATGGTTTAATTCCTCCGGTAGGAGTTTTAGGTTTGTGTCATATTTCTCATGGTACTCCCCTAGAGTCTGTCGGAGCTCGTCAATGGCATTTAAATCCACCTTCTCCCTCTTGTGAATATTTATTAGTTGGCTGGTATATAGAACATAGAACATAGAACATTACAGCGCAGAACAGGCCCTTCGGCCCACGATGTTGCGCCGATCAGTTTTTTAAAAAAAAACACTGACCCACTAATCTAAACCAATCCCTTTTTGTCCATGAACCTATCCACAGATCTCTTAAACGCCCCCAAACTAGGCGCATTTACAACCGCAGCAGGCAGGGCATTCCAATCCCTCACCACCCTCTGGGTAAAGAACCTACCCCTGACATCCGTCTGGTTTGTATGTCTGGTTTGATGCAGAAGGTAGTATTAGTGATATCACAGTATGTTGTGCCACACTGATATTGTTTCAGGGAGATGGTAAGACAGTACTTTTCTGCTTCCTTGTAAGCTACCTGAATTACATTAGTGTCCAGGCTACGAGCTTCTACTGAGCAATTTAGACTAGTGTTTGGTCTGAAGCCACATAGTGCATGCTCATTCAAGTAAACTGGGTACGAGAATGTGATTATTTTGTCAGTTTGCTAACACCTGTCCAGAGTAGTGCCTCTGAGTGTCCCTTCTTTCTCCACTGCATATGGTGAAGTGCTGTCATACCCTATCCCAATATCCTCATGAATAGTTTCTACTTCAAAAACTCTCAGTCAATCCAGTTGTCAGTGATTATGGGGAGTCCTAATATCATTCCCAGGACTTTCCCTGGAGTTCCTTTACAGTTGTTGTTGAACCAGACTTTGGTCAACTATTGCATCTGGCAGCCAAATAACTTTGGGTGCTCCATACCATGAATAAGTGTTCCATCTGTTTGTCACTAATCCAATACGGAGCCTGTACGCTGCGTACCTGTTCTAGCTTTTTCCTTAGCTGCTCTATCATCCACTGTTGATATGCACTACATAAAGTCTGGTCCTGTGGTCGGCCATTGTCCTCCAATTTTTCCCTAATAATTTGGTTGATTGTCTTCCCTTGTCCTTCTAATAAGATGACCGTGTGGCTGCTGGCTATGTTCTCAGTTAGCTCCCCTTGATTATCCTCATTATTGGAACTTAATGTCTGTTTAACCTGTCGGGTCAGAACCCGAAGTTTATTGTCCAGATTGGCTAAATCAAGGGCGTTGATGGTTGCTGCTCCTGTCCCGTATGCTGTGGCCATTTCATTAACTAACACTCTCTTGGATCTTTCCTGTCTTTCATCCACTCCTACCTTCCATCCTAACAGTCTGCGAGTCAGGTGGAGGTATTGTCTCTTAAATTGGGGACAGCACCACTGTGGCAGTTGGGTCCCAGCTATATCCACCGCCACAGGTACCAATTCGTGGTGGATGTTGTCGTATAGGGTTTTCCCCTGTGTGTTTTAATATCAATCTGTTCTGTGGTCCGGGGGTGGCTTCAGGACAAATAATGTGGGATGATTTTGGGGTTGGCTTCAGCCTATTCCTTATTTCCATAAATGGAAAAATTCCCTTCTACGGTTATCCCGCTGCTCTAGTTCTAATCCTATTTCTGGGCTGTTGGCAAGATTTCCAATTTTGAAAATCCCCTGCTACAGTGACACTTAGGTAACATTCAGCTGAACTGCCATTAGGTTTTTTGAACATCATCCACTGATTGTTACACCCAAACATTATACTCTTATTGGGATGCAACCATAACACACCATCCTAACATTCTCCCATGTCAGGTGCGGCAAACCATAAATAGCAGGGATACAAAAGGTTCATCTTGCTTAGGGTGTCCTGCATGTTTATCCTAACGATGAATCCAATGAGGTAGGTCCTAAGTTACATCTTTGTCATCGCCTGTCATTGGCCTGAGGAGATCAACGTAATTTCTGCTCTTATCATGTCTAATATTTCATGTATATACATGTATTTAAACTCTCCATGCCCCCTTTTTTTAAAACATTATCGATAGTGAAGTGGTCAGGAGGACCTGAGTTCATCGATTTTCGCTTTCGCTTGTGTTTGTTTTCGTTTTTTTTTCCTTCCAATTGGAAATCTCTATCGAGCAAAATTTTTGTTCCGATCAAAAAATGTACAACTTGTGGAGTGGTTGGAAAAGAACTTGTTTAAACTGGCCAACAAAATCAAGGCGGCCTGTTTTATTTTAGCAGCAGTCACCATTGGCCCTAGAGATTTAAGTAACATTGGAGTTAGCCTGGCATGACCTGAAGAGGTTGGCATCAGTACATTCTATGGGACGTGGTTGGATAAGGTGTCTGTTCCATGTGTGACTTGCAGGTTTGAAAGCAGAACGCAAGTCGCGGGAAATAAAGAAATGGAAAACCTGCAGACCAATCAAAAAGTGCCTGGATGAATTTAAAATTCAGCACAAATGCCTCTATGAATTTAAAATTTAGCCTCCATAATCTTGAAATTTTGCACAATTGCCTCAATGATATTAAAATTTAGCACAGTCACCTCGATTATTTTGAAATTTAGCCATGGCCTTGATGAATTTAAAATTTTGCACCATTTGGTTGGAAGTTTTGTCTTAATTTGAGAAAGGTGGCCAAAGAACAAAGCGTCAGACTGTGTGTAGGTAATCCAGTTAATCGTAACAGCAGTTACAAGGACGACATGTGGATGAATTGGTTGCATTTAACTGTGGACATTTTGATATATGTCAGTCACGGTGGACCTGTAGATTGAAGGTTTTGCAAGTGAGTGTTTCCATCAGAAATTATTGTACCTTGTATTGGTCTGCATTGTAGGCTGAATCTCATCATCTAGAGCACCTTAAATTTTATCATTTAGCATTTCTGTTAACAAATTGCCTAACAGAGATTCATCCTCTGAATCATTTATCTCATGGGGCTCCATCATCACATTCTCACCTGGCCTCCATAGTCGTGTCTGTTCCTTGGACTGCACTGTGGGATTTGTGTTTGGTTCTGAGTTCAGGAGTCCTCTATCCTCTTCTTCCATTCTAATTAGTCTATTTGTCTGGTCCCTTACCTAGGTGGGGGAATGTGGCCTAACCCTAACCATCAAAATAACCCGGTGTCATTTAGTCTGGGCCTCACTGTTGGGGTTAGTAAGGCTCATGTTTATAGGAGAATCCATAATGCTACGAGGACCGGTACCTAGCGAGTCGCGCCAGTCCTCTCGGGTGCGCAAGTCTCCTGTTATGTCCAGATCGATCAGTACACCATGGGGTACTTAGGTGTAGAAGAGGCTTTTGGCTGTAGCGTGATAGGAGTAAAGATCTGGTTGAACCTGGAAGTGGAGGAGAAGGCATTCGGGAAAATATGTTTACTGGGGCCATTCTGGTCACTGAGTGTCATCCTCCCCTGTATCTAATGTGAGATATGGAAGTGATTGTTCTGAATCCCATAAGCTTTTGGTTGATTTATGTGGAACCATCCAGTTCTCCCGTTAGCAATCAAGATTTTATACACTGAGGGGATTATTTTGTTGGTACCGGTGTGCAGGCCTGCATGTCGTGGGCACAAAAAAAATACTGGGATTGTAAAGGGAAGTCATTATTGCTGTCCAATTGTATATTCTGTGGGGTGTCTGCTTTTATCAAAATATGTCTTGCTCTGTTTCTTTCTAACTCCTAGTCAGACAACCGCAGCTAACTGGACTGCTTTTATGTTTTCAGTTATTTGCTGGATGGCTTTCTCATGGTGAGCACTGTGATAGCAGGCTCAGTCAAACCAAATGCCAATAAATATTCAGCTCCCTTCATAGGTCGGCCAGTCATTTATGTGTGGGGTGGGGGGTGAATCCAGTACAGCTGTAAACAGTGTTGTGCACCACCATGAGGGTAAAGCAAGGCACTGTATCCTAAGTTATGTAGTTTTGCTGCAGTTTTCTTAATGATCCCTCTTAACGTTCGGTTCACGCGCTCTACGATCCCACTGGATTGTGGATGGTAGGCAATGTGGAATTTCTGCTTGATGCTAAACAAAGCCATAACATTCTGCATCACCCGTCCAGTAAAATGAGTCCCTTGGTCAGACTCTATGATGCAGGGAAGATCCCATCGTCTGAACACCTGCTGGGTTAATATTTTTGTGGTGACCTTAGCTGTATTGAATTTAGTGGGGAATGCCTCAACCCATTTGGTGGAAGGACATGCTTAAATCCATTCATGCATGGTGGAAGTGGGCCAATATAATCAATTTGGAAATTTTTTGAGGTGTCGTCTACTTGGGCAAATGTGCCTTAGCTCTTCTTTCCTGGTGTACAAATTAAGCAATTTTCAATATAATGGGTGATATCATTGTGTAGTTTAGGCCACCAACATAATTCTTTTAATTGCTCGGTTGTGGTTTCTATGCCCTGATATTCATGTCCATCATGGTATTGGTAGATGAGCTGATTTCTGTCTTGGGTAGGGACTACGTACACGCCTGCCTTTAAAATTAAACCATCCCAAATCTGTATTTTGTCCTTCCATTTCTTATATGGGGCTGGGTAGACTCCTTCTAAGAGTCGTTTTAGGGACTCATCAGTGAGCTGTGCCTGGACCAAGTTGGATCTATTAGTTTGGCAGATAGCCACAGTATTTATTTGCTCTCCAATGGGTGGCTGCCAAAATTGTCCAGTAAGCACATCTGCTTTGGCTTTGGTGCCTGCCTTAAAATTGCCAGGTGGGGAGATCCTGTGGTGGCAGCTAACTTTTGATTCCATTTTGATGCTCTTCGGTGGCCTGCATTTTAGTAAGGGAGCTGATGGGAGGGGCTTTCCGTCCACAGAGATGAAACCTCTGGCTTCCCATAATGGGAGAAGCTCAATCAAACTGTTGCACATGTACATGCTATCGGAGTATATGTTGGCATGGTTGGGAAATAAATCTGGATGAGTCACTATTATGTGACTGCTGCTAATTCGGCTGCTTGGGTAGTTTGAGAGAGAGTTCTATTAGTGGCTGTCCCTGTTTATTTTCTACATAAATGCCACATCCTGTGATCCTGGTCCTATCCACTATAGTGGGTGAACCATCTATATAAATTTTTATGGCTGAGTCTGTCTGTTGGGTGGTACACCGCTGGTAACTGACCTCCAGTCTGAAAATTTTCCCTCTACCACCCTCTGTCTTCTATGAGACAGCCAGTTACTCATCCAATTGGCCAAATTTCCTTCTATCCCACACCTCCTTACTTTCTTCATGAGCCTACCATGGGGAACCTAATCAAGCACCTTACTACAATCCATGTATACAACACCAACTGCTCTATCATCATCTACTGACTTAGTTACCTCCTCAAAGAATTCAATCAAATTTGTGAGTCAAGACTTACCTTTCATGCTAACTATCCCAGATTAAGCTGCATCTTTCCAAATAGTTATAAATCCTGTCCCTCAGGACCTTTTCCATTAACTTATCGACCGCCAAGGTAAGACTAACCGGCCTATAATTACCAGGGTAATTCCTATTTCCTTTCTTGAGCAGAGGAACAACGTTCGCCATTCTCCAGTCCGCTGGCACAATCCCCATGGACAGTGAGGACCCAAAGATCAAAGCCAAAAGCTCTGCAATCTCATCCCTTGCCTATCAAAGAATCCTAGGATATATCCGTTCTGACCCAGGGAACTTATCGACCCTCAGGTTTTTCAGAATTGCTAATACATCTTCCCTCAGAACATCTACCTCCTCCAGCCTATCAGCCTATATCACACTCTCATCCTCAAAAACATGGCCCCTCTCCTTGGTAAACATTGAAGAAAAGTATTCATTCATCACCTCTCCTATCTCTTCTGACTCCAAGCACAAGTTCTCACTACTATCGTTGACTGGCCCTAACCTCACCTTGGTCATTCTCTTATTTCCCACATAAGAATAAAAAGCCCTGGGATTTTCCTTTATTCGACCCGCCAAGGACTTCTCATGCCCCTTCCTAGCTCTCTTCAGCCCTTTTTTTAGCTCATTTATCTGATGAGATTGCTTCTTAACACACCATTAACTAGGGGTCTCTTTACGCTATCCCAACTGGTGCTACAGACCCAGGCTGGAGAGGCCAGACACTATCAATCTAAGGTTCCATGAGTGAGACAATTTGATACAGTGGTGGGTTAGCACTCATGGTATGCATGGGGTGACCGGGACCTTCTATCAATGTTGGGTGGTGTTCTGTCTTGTATCCAGGAGCTGCCCAAACTGGTAGAGCAAGTGGTCTCGCTTGTCTTGGAAGCCATGTATTAGGTGGTGGGGATCTCCTACATTCTTGGGCAAAGTGTCCTAGCTGCCTGCAATGAAAACATGTCACTCTATCGCTCCCTGCTGTCTAAGGTGGAGCTATACCTTTTCGGTGTTGGTGATCCCCTGTACCCTTGTTCCTCCAAACCGGACTCTGGTTAGCCCTCATTGGTAGCATTCTCATTTCCTTATCTGACCGTGACGTTGGGGGCCCCTGAGCTTCCTGTTCCCAGATGTGAGCTAATCAAGAGAACCCATGCTTTGTTATGTGGTCTTCTGCAGAGTCAAAATTAACGCAGATTTTCTTGCCTTCCTCTGTGGTTTGTAGCACTAATGTCCTAGTCCATTTAGATGAATCGACTTCTTTTAATCTAGCTCGATCTAACTCCCCATATACTCCCGAGAAATGGATCCATAAACGAGCCACAAAGGCAGTTGGATGTTCCCCTTTCTTCTGCCTTCAATTATTTGATATGTCTGCAGAATCCCCTTTATTAAACCCTACTACAGTCAATATCACTTCCTTGATCTCATTTAAGGTTCCTTCCCCAACATTTTCAGGGGCTGGGTGGGCAGACCATACAGACTTACTTAAACACGTAATTATCAGTTTTACTGCTTCCCTTTCATCTAGCCCGTGCATTATCTTTTGCTGCCTAACATCCTCACATAAACTATGTGGGTCAGCTGATGCCTCAAAAGTTGTGATTTTGTTTTATATTTCGGCCAATTGTGCCACTGTAAACAGGATCGTGTATGTAATGGCTGGGCCCTCTGAGCCTCTTCTACCTCACATTCAGTCATCCCTGGGTGAACTGGTACTGGAGATGATGGAGATGGTACTGGGCATGTGGTGAGTATGACTTCCCCTGGGAAAGATGGCAGTGGACCCCAATCCTCGATTCACATAATGTAAAGTTTAGCATCCTCTTTTAACTCTCCCCTGTCTGCATTCTCTATCTCTCCTCTTCCTATACTGTCCCGAAGATTTTGAACCAAGAATAAATAGAGATTCCAGCTGTGAGAATTCTCACTGGCATTTGGAGTAGTCAGCAATTGTCTGCCTCTGTTTCTTACGGGTTTGATGTAGCACTTATATTGCCACCTGCAGATAGCCACACTTAGTTTGCAATTGTGCCACCACCCGCTTGGCTTCACCTTTGGCCAAGACAGCACGCTGGGTGTCTTGGTAGGCTCTGTGTCTGAAAATTGCTCAGATGTAATAGATTTGCCTGGTTTGTTCTTTTTAGTTTGTCTATCTCTCTGTCTTTTTCTGCTTTTGTTTGTTGTATTCTCTCCTGCTGCTATTCTTTCAGTTTCTTTATCTCCTCTTCCTTTTTCTCTTTTAATTTCTTTTCCTCTTTCTCCTCCTGCGCCTGCTTCGATTCCCTCTGTTTCCATGAACTTTCCTTACATTGTCCCAATACTTCTCTCCCAGAAATCCTGGTCCTGTCTCAGTATTGGCACAAAATTCTGCCCATAGGGGCTACCCTTCCTTCTTTATATACTCTCTGATTTTTGTTTCCCCTATGGGACACTTTTTTGTCTCTGCGCTATTTCCTGCCATTCTATGTTCAATGACAAGGGGTAGGGAGTCAATTGGACTGCAGGTACGGCTTTGGGCTATGTTCCAATCCTTATTCCTTTGAATTCTAATGTGAATCTATGGAGTTTACCCTAACTTCCTTGCTGGTAACAACGCATGCACAATACACAATTTCATGAAAGCAGTTATTTGTCCAATAAGAAGTTTATATGTGTTAGAACATAGAACATTACAGCGCAGAACAGGCCCTTCGGCCCACGATGTTGCGCCGACCAGTTAAAAAACAATGACCCACTAACCTAAACCAATCCCTTTTCGTCCATAAACCTATCCACGGATCTCTTAAACGCCCCCAAACTAGGCGCATTTACAACCGCAGCAGGCAGGGCATTCCAATCCCTCACCACCCTCTGGGTAAAGAACCTACCCCTGACATCCGTCCTATAACTACCCCCCC
Source organism: Carcharhinus amblyrhynchos (assembly GCF_965287045.1). Lineage (NCBI taxonomy): Eukaryota > Metazoa > Chordata > Chondrichthyes > Carcharhiniformes > Carcharhinidae > Carcharhinus > Carcharhinus amblyrhynchos. Next base: position 39,326,018 of record NC_137325.1, read on the forward strand.
TTAATTTAAAGCCATGCCCCCTCGTGCTAGCTTTCTCCATCCGAGGAAAAAGGCTATCACTGTCCACTGTTGGGTCTGAGTTTTAAATACTTTTAAATAGTCGTTCAATATCGACCTTCCACTCCCTTCAATTTATTTGAAATCCTGGCTGTCACTTGGGATGTTTGACGTCTTAATTCGGGCTCGGGCTAAATCTCCAGGAATATTAGGTTCTGTGGGATTTGATATCAGAGCAACAAAGTTACTTCTTGTCGATGTCCCACCAGAGTCGTCAATTTGTTACGCCTACTGAACAGTCTGTTATAACCCTTATACTATGGACAAAGAATTGCAAGTAGACTTCTTGTTAGTGCAATAATATTTATTCACACACACTTACTAATCACTCACCCAATCAATACTAAGTTATCTTACAGAATACTAAAGTTTGACTCCAATATTAGACTGTGAATTTACTTTTGCATGATTGCAAGTACCCAGGCGGATATTGGCCTTTATCTGCACGTTGGTCTCTGTAGTCCTCTGCATAGTCTGGTCCTTTGGTCTGGTCTGACACTCTGGCTCTGGTCTTCCTTCCTTCTTTGATGTGGTGACTTTCCTCATGCTGACGATTGTCACCATTGTTGTGGAGAGAGAGAGAGATTCTTCTGTTGTGCAGCATCCTTTATACCTCGTTGGTTTGGCACCCATTTTTGGCTATTGCCAAACAGTTGATCAAGGCTTGATCACTCTGATTGATAAAGTCCAATCAGGTGCTGCCACACCAATCTCTGGATGTGCAGCCACCGGCTATGCCTTAGGTGCTGCAGGTACCTAAGTTATGTACCTCCCTTTCAAATAAAGGGTTAAGGCACCCCAGTTCTGGTAAACAACCCCGTTTGACCAGAGAGTAACCTGTATCCTGTGTATTCCAATTTCTGCAGCTTGTTCATCTCTGTCCAATTTCTTCTGAAGCTGCAGCCTGCCCACTTCAGCACTCATCCAATTATCCTAGCGTAAGCTTTCAAACTACTAGTTTAGGTGGCCCATTCAGCCACAAAAGGCTTACTTAGTCAAAAACGCAGATTTTTTTAAAACTTTATTCCAATTTAATCCAATTCAAAGTCCCAACAAGTTGGGACATTCCTGATCCAAGCTGACGAGAGGGCTCTCACCTCCTGTCTTGAGCTTGATCTACATGATCCAAGCCGATTGGATCATGTAGCTCCTCCTCCAAGGCTTGATCTCATTTGCATCTTAGCCAAAAGGCCAAGATGCCGCTCTTAAAAATTGCTTCAAATGAAGCTGAAATGTAACCTAATGACTTCAACCAAGCAGAGCATGTCAATACTACACTTGATCTTGACCAAAAGGCCCAGCAGATGGTCAAGTATGAAACAGATTGTTCGCTGGAGCGGGCGGAGTGAAGGAGCACTGAGTAAGGTAAGAGATTACCTTTAAAAACATTTTCGCAGTCTTAATAACGTTTTTCAGCTTTAAAACTACAAAGGAAGTGGGTCGCGGGAATTTGTGGGAAGGGATTTTTTTTAAACCGCGCTAGGTTTAAAAGGAGGCCTGCTGTAGACAGCAGGCAGCGGACTGAGAGGGAAGCTGAGTGAGCTGTAAGGGCTTAGGCTCAAAGGGCTTGGGAGAAAAGGGCCAGGTAAGTTTGACTTGTAAACTGTGTTTAGTAATTACTAAGGGACAATAATGGAGGGGCATGTGATGTGTTGTTTCTGTATGATGTGGGAGCTGGTCCTTCCCAGTGACCACGTCTGCAGTAAGTGCTGGTTGCTGGAGGAGCTCCAGCTCAAGGTAGATGAGCTGGCCTCTGAACTTCAGACACTGAGGCTCATCAGGGGGAGGGAGGGTGCCATAGATAATGGGGTGCAAGAGTCATCCACACCCCCTAGACTGGCTCACTCCAAGAGTCAGGAACAAGAGGGGGCTGCTGGGGGGAGGAAGGAGGGTGGGGAGAGGAGGAAGGAGGGTGGGGAGAGGAGGAAGGAGGGTGGGGAGAGGAGGAAGGAGGGTGGGGAGAGGAGGAAGGAAGGTGGTACCCAAATGCCTCAGCCTCTCAATCTGCATAACAGGTTTGAGGTTCTTGCTTCCAGTGTGGACAAGAATGAGGGTTGTGAGGTTGATGAGCAAACTGCACACGGTACAGTGATGCAGACACAGGACATAGACAAAGAGAAGGTAAAAAAGAATGTAGTGGTAATTGGGGATAGTGTGGTTAAGGGTATAGACACTGTCTTTTGTCACAATGATAAAGAGCCCAGAAGGGTATGTTGTCTGCCTGGTGCTCGGGTCCAGGATGTCGCATCTGGGCTGCAGAGGAACTTGGAGTGGGAGGGTGAGAATCCAGTTGTTGTGGTGCATATCGGTGCCAACGACATAGGCAAAACGCGAATTGAGGATCTGGAGAGGGAGTATGAAAAGATGGGAATGGAATTAAAAAGCAGAACCAACAAGGTGGTTATCTCTGGATTACTACCTGAACCGCATGCAGATGGGCGTAGGGTAGATAGGATTAAAGAGGTGAATGGGTGGCTCAGGGATTGGTGTGGGAGGAATGGTTTTGAATTTATGAGGCATTGGCACCAGTAGTGGGGCAGGTGGGACCTGTTCAGGTGGGATGGTGTTGGTCTGAACTGTGCTGGGACCAGAGTCCTGGCGAATCGTATAACTAGGACTGTAGATAGGGTCTTAAACTAATTAGGGGGGGGTGGGTGCGAGGGTAGGTGAAATTACAGGGTCTAAAGTAAAGGAGAGGGTACAGGTACGGGAAGAGGTCAAGGATGTCCCAATAATAAAGGGTGTAGGGGGCGTGAGTAAGGTTGGTAGCGTTCCTTCAAATAGAGTCCAGGTGAAGGCTGGGATGAAAACACTTTATCTGAATGCACGAAACATTCGGAACAAAGTGAATGAGCTGGTGGCACAGACCAGCACAAATGGATATGATCTGGTGGCCATTACAGAGATGTGGTTGCAAGGTGACAGGGACTGGGAGCTGAATGTCCAGGGATATCGAGTGTTTAGGAAGGATAGACGGGAGGAAAAAGGGGGGGGTTAAAAGGGGAAAAAAGGGGGGGCTGATTAAGGATGGTATCAGGGTGGTAGTAAGGGAAGATATAGGCACCAAAGAGCAGAACGTGGAATCGTTGTGGGTGAAGATTAGGAACAGCAAGGGGAGGAAGACGCTAGTGGGTGTGGTCTATAGGCCCCCAAATAATGACCTGGAGGTGGGGCGGGCTATAAACGTGCAAATAAATGATGCGTGCAGGAATGGAATGGCAATAATTATGGGGGGGTTTCAATCTACATATTGATTGGTCGACCCATGTTGGACGCAGTGGGCTTGAGTAAGAGTTCTTGGAATGCTGCCGGGATAGTTTCCTTGAACAGTGTGTACTGGAGCCGACGAGGGAGCGAGCTATCTTAGATCTGGTGTTATGTAATGAGGCAGGTAAAATTAGGGACCTTGTTGTGAGGGATCCTCTTGGGAAGAGTGATCATTGTATGGTGGAGTTTTTGATGCAGATGGAGGATGAGAAAGTAGGATCCCGGACCTGTGTCCTTTGTTTGAACAGAGGGGAGTACGATAGGATGAGAGAGGAATTGGCGAATGTAGATTGGGGGCACAGATTGGGAGGTAGGTCTGCTGAGGAACAGTGGAGGACCTTTAAGGAGATCTTTCTTGGTGCTCAGCAGAAATTTATTCCGATGGTAAAGAAGGATCATAGGAGAAGATAATCAGCCGTGGATAATGAAGGAGATAAAGGAGAGTATTAAATTAAAAGCTGATGCGTTTAGAGTGGCTAAAAGTAGTGGGTGAGAAGAGGATTGGGAGAGGTTTACATATCAACAAAGAATGACGAAGAGGTTGATAAAGAAAGGAAGGATAGACTATGAATCTAGGCTAGCGCTAAATATAGAAAAGGATAGTAAGAGTTTTTATAAATATATAAAAAGGAGGAGGCTGGCTAGGGTGAATGTTGGACCCTTAGAGGATGAGAGGGGGGATTTAGTGGTGGGGGATGAGGAAATGGCTGAGGCCTTGAATAAGTTTTTTGCTTTGGTCTTCATAGAGGAGGACGCAAATAGTTTGCCGGGTGTTAACGATGGAAAGATGGTAGGAGTGGAGGGCCTGAATGAGATCATTGTTACTAGAAAGGTAGTGCTCGACAGACTAGAGGGACTGATTGTGGACAAGTCCCCAGGACCGGATGGAATGCATCCAAGGGTTCTGAAGGAAATGTCGGAGGTGATAGTGGATGCCTTAGTGATTATTTTCCAAACCTCACTGGATTCCAGGGACGTGCCAGAAGATTGGAAAACGGCTAATGTTACGCCGCTGTTTAAAAAGGGTAGCAGGCAAAAGGCAGGGAATTATAGGCCAATTAGTTTAACGTCTGTTGTAGGAAAAATGCTTGAATCCGTCATCAAAGAGGAAATAGCGAGGCATCTTGAAAAGAATTGTTTGATAGAGCAGACGCAGCACGGATTTGTTAAGGGGAAGTCATGTCTGACGAATTTATTGGAATTCTATGAGGATGTGTCTAGTGCGGTGGATGGAGGAGAACCGGTGGATGTGGTGTTTCTCGATTTTCAGAAGGCGTTTGATAAGGTGCCGCACAAAAGGTTGTTACAGAGGGTTAGGGGGCATGGAGTTGGGGGTAAGGTGTTAGCGTGGATAAGGGATTGGCTGTCAAATAGGAGGCAGAGAGTGGGTGTCAATGGGTGCTATTCAGATTGGCAGTTGGTGACTAGTGGAGTGCCCCGGGGATCGGTGCTGGGGCCTCAGCTATTTACCATTTATATAGATGATCTGGAGGAGGGAGCCGAGTGTAAGGTGTCGAAATTTGCTGATGACACAAAGATAAGTGGAACAGCAAATTGTGCGGAGGGTGTAGAAAGTCTGCAGAGGGATCTAGATAGGCTGAGTGAGTGGGTGAGGACCTGGCAGATGGAATACAATGTTGGCAAGTGTGAGGGTAGGAAGGACTACTACTTACAGGGCGAAAAGCTGCAGCATGCTACGGTGCAGAGGGACCTGGAGGTCCTTGTGCATGATTCGCAAAAACCCAGCCTCCAGGTGCAGCAGGTGGTCAGGAAGGCAAATGGGATGCTGGCCTTTACAGCAAGGGGGATTGAATATAAAAGTAGGGAGGTCTTGCTGCAACTGTACAGGGCACTGGTGAGGCCGCAGCTGGAGTACTGTGTGCAGTTTTGGTCACTGCACTTGCGCAAGGATATTTTGGCCTCGGAGGGAGTGCAGAGGAGGTTCACTAGGCTGATACCGGAGTTGAGGGGGTTGAGCTATGAAGAGAGGCTGAATAGACTGCGCTTGTACTCGTTAGAGTTTAGAAGGGTGAGGGGGGATCTTATTGAGACGATTAAGCTGATGAAAGGGATGGGTAGGGTAGAGGTGGAGAAGTTCTTCCTGCTCAGAAAGGACAGCACGACTAGAGGGCACAGCCTCAAGATAAAGGGGGGGGGGGGGCGCAGTTTAGAACGGAGTTGAGGAGGAACTTCTTCACTCAAAGGGTGGTGAATCTCTGGAATTCTCTGCCCGTTGAAGTGGTGGAGGCTACCTCGCTAAATATATTTAAGACGCGGGTAGATAGGTTTTTGATAGGCAAGGGGATTAAGGGTTATGGGGAAGAAAGCGGGAAAGTGGAACTGAGCCACTTAAGATCAGCCATGATCTTATTGAATGGCGGGGCAGGCTCGAAGAGCTAGATGGCCTACTCCTGCACCTATTTCTTATGTTCTTAGATCCTCTCTTTAGAGTCAATTTTTTTTTTGTTTACTTTATTCCAATCCAGTTAAGTCAAATTAAAGCCAATTCAGAGTCCCAACAAGTTGGGACATTCCTGATCCAAGCTGGCAAGACAGGGGTCTCAACTCCTGTCTTGGGCTTGATCTACATGATCCAAGCTGATTGGAGTAGGTGTAGCTCCTCCTCTAAGGCTTGATCTTATTTGCATCTTAGCCAAAAGGCAGAGATGCTGCTTTAAAAAATTGTTTCAAATGAAGCTGAAATGTAACCTAATGACTTTAACCAAGTATAGCATATCAATACAACACTTAATTTTAGCCATTAGCCTGCAGAAATTGGAATGACTTATAGATATGACACATGATTTTAACTAAAATACCAAGAATGCAGATTTTCATACCAATAAGCTTTACCACTCTGCTGAATACTTATAGCCCCTCGAAAAAGCTGAAGGAGTCTTGTTCCAGACCCTTTCAGGAAAGACTGACTTGACCAAAGATACAGATTTTCATTATTCCAATTCAATCAAATCCAATTCAGAGTCTCAACAAGTTGAGACATTCCCAATCCAAGCTGACAAGACAGGGCTCTCAACTCTTGTCTTGGGCTTGATCTACATGATCCAAGCTGATTGGAGTAGGTATAGCTCCTCCTCCAAGGCTTAATCTCATTTGCATCTTAGCCAAAAGGCACACAGTAAATTCTGAGGCATGTATATAGTTGAAATGTTATGACTGTAATTTGTATAGAATTGTAAAAAAGTTTTAATTCTGCACTGTTTACAATTCATAGACATATAAATTGGCAATAGTTTATTTGAGATTTTTGTGAATAAAGTGTATTTTTGGGAAAAAAAATCTGCATTGCTTCCTGGAAAAGCTGGCCAAAGATGCAGATTTTCATGCCCAAGAGCCAACCCACTTCCCAAATCTGCTGGATAGTTGTGCCGTCTTGAAAATCCGAGAGTTTTTTGTTTTGACCCCTTTTTTGAGAGGCTGACTTGGCCAGAGATGCAGATTTTCACACAAACAGCCAATCAGCTTCACTGTTCTACTGGATAGTTGTGTCTCCTTGAAAATCTGAGGGTGTCTTGTTTGGGAATCGGGGAAAATCCTCTGCAGAAGCGTCTTCAATTGCTTCATCAATGACCTTCCCTCCATTGTAAGGTCGGAAATGGGATGTTTGCTGTTGACTTCACAATGTTTAGTATCATTCATGACTCCTCAGATATTGCAGCAGCACTTGTCCAAATGCAGCAAGACCTGGACAATATCCAGGCCTGGGCAGACAAGTGGCAAGGAATGGCCAAAAAAAGGGTGATGGCAGTGTAGTTGATGTTTTCTACATGGACTTTCGCAGGGCCTTTGACAAGGTACCACATGGTGGGTTGTTGCATGGGGTTGGGTCTCGTGGGAGCCAGGGCGAGGTAGCCAAATGGGTACAAAATTGGCTTGATGACTGAAGACAGGGGGTGGTTGTAGAGGGTTGTTTTTAATCTGGAGGCCTGTGACCAGTGGTGTACCTCAGGGATTGGTGCCTGATCCTCTGTTATTTGTCATTTATATTAATGATTTGGATAAGAATTTAGTAGGCATGGTTAGTAAATTTGCAGATGACACTGAGATTGGACAGTGGACAGTGAAGAAGGTTATCTAGGATTGCAACGGGATCTTGATCAATGGAGCCAATGGGTTGACGAATGGCAGATAGCGTTTAATTTAGATAAATGCGAGATGATGCATTTTGGTAGATTGAACTAGGGCAGGACTTACTCAGTTAATGGTAGGGTGTTGGAGACAGTTACAGAACAAAGATATCTAGGGGTATAGGTTCGTGGCTCCTTGAGGATAAAGGCTTAGGGGTGATCATATAGAGATCTATAAAATAATGAGGGGCGTAGATCAGCTAGATAGTTAACATCTTTTCCCAAGGGTAGGGGAGTCTAAAACTAGAGGACATAGATTTTAGGTGAGAAGGGAGAGATACAAAATGGTCCAGAGGGCAATTTTTTCACACAGAGGATGGTGAGTGGCTGGAACAAGCTGCCAGAGGTAATAGTAGCGATGGGTACAATTTTGTTTTTTAAAAAACGTTTAGGCAGTTACTTGGGTAAGATGGGTACAGAGGGATATGGGCCAAATGCAGGCAATTGAGACTAGCTTAGAGTTTAAAAAAGGGGCAACATGGATAAGTGGGTTAAGGACCTATTTCCATGCTGTAAACCTCTATGACTCTGTGATTCTAAGTGACATTCGTGCCACACAAGTGCCACGCGATCTCCAACAAGAGAGGATCTAACCATCATCCCTTGACATTTAATGACATTACCATTGCTGAATCCTTTACTTTCAACATCCTAGGGGTTTCCATCAACTGGAAACTGAACTGAACTAGCCATATGTTGTGGCTACCTGAAGTTCAAAGGCTAAGAATCCTACAGCAAGTAACTCAGGTCCTGACTCCTCCAAAGCCTGTCCCACAATCTACAAGGCGCAAGTCAGGAGTGTGATCCATTTTCCTGGATGAATGTAGCTCTAATTACACCGAAGAAGCTCAACACCATCCAAGACAAAGGAAGCAGCCCACTTGATTGCTACCCCTTCCACAAACATTCAATCCTTCCTTCACTGACGAACAGTGGCAGCCATGTCTACCGTTTACAAGGTGCACTGCAGTAACTCACCAATGTTCCCTAGGCAGCACCATTCAAACCCATAAAAAAGGACTAGGCCAGCAGATACCTGGGAACAACATCTACTGGAAGTCCCCCTCCAAGTCACTCACCATCCTGACTTGGAAAGCTACTGCCATTCCTCACTGTTGCTGGGTCAAAATTCTGGAATTTCCTCCCTAATAGCACTGTGGGTATGCTTATACATCAGAGTCTATTGCCGTTCAAGAAGGTAGCTCCACATTCTCAAGGGCAACTAGGAACGGAGAATAAAAATTGGTCTAACCAGTGATACCCATATTCTGTAAAATAATTTAAAAGCATCTTTTTTTCAACTTCATTCCTGAATAAAAGGTGTCTCAACTACATATAGCACATTAAAAAAAAGCATTAAAATTATATTGCAAGATTTTTCAAAAACGGAATTTTAGCATACATGCCATTTTTGTCAGTTTTAATGGACATTGACAAAGATGAAATCATCTGTTTAGGCCAAGATGATTTATTAATTGTCTGCACATCCCTTCTCTGTTAAATGCTGTTTTGAAACCAGAGTACTGCCTATCTGTTCAGAGAATGGGAAATAGAAACATCCTTGAGAAGCAATATTTTAAAATCTAGAAAATTTACTCTAGCTTTTTCAGCCCCTCATATACTGAAATATTTAAAAACCTTGCAAGTTCCACAAGTTTAAATCCTTTGTACACATTGTTAATTTTATTGCTTTTCCATCATTTTCATTAATTATATTCTCTAATTATCTGAAACCAGCATTAAATTAATTTTAAATTCCTTATCTGACAAGAAGCTATATTGTTTGCATGTTGATGTTAAATAATTCCAGTTCTGCATTCACAACTTTTAAATACATGTATTTATTGATTTATGACTAATTATGAAATTAAGTTCCAAGCCCCCAACTTCAGTGAAATGTAACACTGCATAGAATATAACTATATACGAATCAAAACATATGATATCTTTTGCCACTTGTCGATGTTGCAATATACTTACCATTACTTTAAAGTCAACAGCACAGCATTTGTTCCATGGGGTGACTTCAAGATTCACCATCTTGCTTTGCCTATAGTTTAACCTTTGGGCAGTGAATGCAAGAAAAACAAGAAGAAGAAGAAGAAGTTGTAGGAGGAAGTGTACTACACAAAAAGATCAAGAAAGTTGAATAAATTTTACTTTAATAGAAAGGAGCATTTTTCATATAGTTAAAGTAAACCATAAGTCCATACTAGGTTATTTAAATCGTTAAATTTAAATAACCTAGTACGGACTTGCACCTTGTAGAATAACGTTTATTCACTTTATGAAAGTTCACTTAGTGATACATTTCACAGCCATAGCTAAAAGAACCACATTGTACAAATCCTGGTGTGTTGCAATGATATCAGTTAATTTGGATAGCTGTGGTATTAGTGATTCTCAAAATGTGCTGAATGTCCTCCAAGTTCAAAATGCAAATCACTGGCATGCCAAAACCTTCATCCCCAACAGCTGCATGGCATTACACATCTAGACTGGTCTTCCCAGTGTGAATGACACAGGTCATCAGTGCCCAAACAATAGCAATGTAGGTATATAATCGCAATTTGTGGTTGTTTTTGTTGACTAATAGTTAACTATTGGTTTCGCAGAAGATTATTGTGCTGATTTTATAGCACACATTAGAATGTTTAAAATAAATGTGCTTTTTTCTGTTGATTTTAACATGAACATGCCCATACAATTGTTTATGGTGAATTGATGATTTACTTATGATACAAAGAACAAATAAAATTACGACACAGGAACAGGTCCTTCAGCCTCCAAGCCTGCGCTGACCATGCTGTCTGACTGAACTAAAGCCCCCTACCCTCCCAGGGACCATATCCTCCTATTCCCATCTTATTCATGTATTTGTCAAGATGCCCTAAAGAAAAGAGAGGGTTAATGAATTTTGTACCTAGAATATGTCACAAACGTAACCCTTCTTCATGGCTGATCTTCCCAGGTTCATATTGCTCCTGACATTAATGTAAGTTACTTGTTTATGGCTTTCATTCTTTAACTCTTGTGAAGACAAATGGTCAGATGTGAATATAGATGGTCAGATGTGAATGTAAAGACAAATGGTTGGATGTGAATATAAAGACAGATGGTCAGGTATGAATGTTATTTTGCAGACATTGCAAGTCTTGCCTGTTTGTTAATTGAACATTGTTAAACAGCTGCTGTTGGGAAGCCACGATCACGCAAGTAACTTCAAAGACAGAAGCCGTAATCACACAAATAGCTTCAAAGACAGAGATGCTGAAGCAGTCACAGGCATGGTAATTGAAGAAGGAAGATCAGAGACCTTGCCCGGAATCGGAAGTTTATGTCAGACTTGTTGCTAACACTCATGATGTATAAGTACCTGCTTGTATTTGTGTTCTGTGAGAATTCATTGTTAGGAACCAGGTTCTCCCAAAGCTCTGGAATAAAAGCCAGAGCTTTGAAATAAGGGCTTTGAAATAAAAGCCACTGCATTTGGACTCACTAACAATCTCAGAGGTATTATTTTACCTATAACACGCTCCTTAAAAGTCACTATTGTATCTGTTTCTATGACCTCCCCGGCAGCGAGTTCCAAGTACTCACCACTCTCTGTATTAGACCTTCCAAAATGCATTACCTCACATTTGCCCAGATTAAACTCCATCTGCCATCTCTCTGCCCAAGTCTCTAACTGATCTATATCCTCTTGTATCCTCTGATGCTCCTCATATATCCACCAATCTTTGTGTCGATGGCAAACTTACTAATCAAACCAGTTACATTTTCCTCCAAATCATTTATATATGTTACAAACAGCAAAGGTCCCAACACTGATCTCTGAGGAACGTCACTTGTCACAGCCCGCCATTCAGAAATGCACCCTTCCACTGCTACCCTCTATCTCCAATGACCGAGTAAGAAGTCTCACAACACCAGGTTAAAGTCCAACAGATTTATTTGGTAGCAAAAGCCACTAGCTTTGAGAGTGCTGCTCCTTCATCAGGTAAGTGGGAGTTCTGCTCACAAACAGGGCATATAAAGACACAAACCCAATTTATAAAATAATGGTTGGAATGCAAGTCTTTACAGGTAATCAAGTCTTAAAGATACAGACAATGTGAGTGGAGAGAGGGTTAAGCACAGGTTAAAGAGATGTGTATTGACACGTTCACGACACACGACAGCACAGAGTCAACATGCAGAGACTGATAGCCAAGTTCCACACACATGAAGACAGCCTCAACTGAGATCTTGGGTTCATGTCACACTATCTGTAACCCTCACGATGCTCAGGACTTGCCTGGGCTTGCAAGATGTCACAAACTGTCCCAGCTGGAGACAATACACATCTCTTTAACCTGTGCTTAACGCCTTTGCCACTCACATTGTCTGTACCTTTAAGACTTGATTATCTGTAAAGACTCACGTTCCAACCATTATTTTGTAAATTGAGTTTGTTTCTTTATATGCCCTGTTTGTGAACAGAACTCCCACTTACCTGACGAAGGAGCAGCGCTCCGAAAGCTAGTGGCTTTTGCTACCAAATAAACCTGTTGGACTTTAACCTGGTGTTTGAGACTTCTTACTGTGTTGACCCCAGTCTAACGCCTGCATCTCCACGACATGACTTCTATGACTGAGCCAGTTCTATATCCACCTTGCCAGCTCACCTTTGTTCCCGTGCAACTTCAGCTTCTGCATCAGTCTGCCATGAGGGATCTAGTCAAAGTCCATGTAGAGAACATCCACTGCCTTACCTTCATCAATCATCTTCGTCACTTCCTTGAAAAACTCGATCAAGTTAGTGAGACACAACCCCACCTTCACAAAACCATATTGCCTGTCGCTAATACGTCCACTTATTTCCAAGTGGGTTGAAATCCTGAATCAAAAAACCCACTCCAATAATTTTCCTACCACTGACATAAGGCTCACTGGCCTTTAATTACCTGGATTATTATTGCTACCCTTCTTAAACAAAGGAACAACATATTTAATAAATTCACATAAGTTTATTACATTTCCATGAATTTTGATGATATTTCTGTGATAGTAAGTGAACACAGTAAGAAGCCTGACAACACCAGGTTTAAGTCCAACCGATTTATTTGACAGTAAACTCGCAAGCTTTCGGGGTTTGCCCCTTCGTCGAAGGCAAACCCCGAAAGCTTGCGAGTTTACTATCAAATAAATCGGTTGGACTTAAACCTGGTGTTGTCAGGCTTCTTACTGTGTTTAACCCAGTCCAATGCCAGCATCTCCACATCAGTAAGTGAACGCAGTGGGGTAGGAAGGTTAAGTGGTCAACAGGGCTTTCAACCCATTCGAACTGCTCCATCGATTTAATGTTTGCGAACAACTTATTAGTGGCTATATATTTGGTTCCTTTAACAGATTAATAATCTGAGCATCTAAAATGGTTCTGCCAACTGATTTAAGGCTATATGGGGGGACAGGCCATCCCCACCACTTGAATGACATTACTTCTCTTGACTGGTCTACCCTGTGTGTATGGCAGGAGTCACCATAGCCCATTATTCCAGTATCAAAGCTCTCTTTGAATGAAAACCAGGAGGGTTGCAAGTGCTGTTGCACATTTAAAAAGTGTTGTTGCAAATTTATGTTCGAAGTTGTGATATGACATTATTAAACATCTCAACATCTTTAATTTGCACCTAATTCAAATATTTTTAGTTAAGAGCTGTTTGTTGAAGTGAAGTGCTTTCTTAAATGCGTCTCTATGGCCCTAAGTATTGGGAAAGCCTGTGTGTGACAATTTGCTGTTCCTTTCTTGTGGTGGGTAGGCGGGTCTTTGTGTGTGTGTGTGTGTGTGTGGGCTCATTGTGCAGAGGTGTGGGCGGGATCTCCAGCTCCACATTGGTTCCACTCTGCACCGGATTCCTTTTCATTGTGTTTTTGTTGGTGTACAGAGCTGGTGCTGGGGCTCGGGCTGCTCCAGGTTGGAGTAAGCGGTGCTGCCGCTGGCCGATCCTCTCATCGCGGCTCTTAACATTAATGGCGGCCTCTTCAGGGGAACAAGCAGACCGCCGGCCCATTCGAAGAGTCAGGTCCAAAAGCGATACGCCCTATCTCACCGAGGCAAGAATATCCCTCAACGTGGAGACAGGTATTGACTGAAACAATGCAGCAAGAATAATGGTGTACAATAAATTGGATGATAATGAGAAGCAGTCTTTGTGCATACATATATGAGGGGATGGTGTCAGGCTCTTTATTGAAGCAGTGAGAGTCACAGAGCATGAATTCAAACCATTTCGTGCACCGGCGCAGTGTTGGAATGAGGTTTTTAACATCCGACTATTGTCTTTAAAATATAGTGACATTTTATGTTGCATGGCGGAAGGACGCGACTTGAATTTCACCCAGACTGATGGGTTGTTTCTCTGTTGAGTGGCATTAAACGGCTGCTAGCGCCGATATAAATGCGTGGCAGTTATTATTATTTATTTGCTCCATTGTAAGAATCTATAAGCCATTATCCCAAAGTGATGAAGTTAGCAGAGCTGGATCAACGGCTGTCGGGTTTGCAGCTGCATTTGTACACCTGCCGGCCCGACACGCCTCCGCCAAGATCAGCATCCGAGAGCAAGCGGCAGCAGCAGTCTGTGGGTACCGCTGGAACCCTGTGTTGGGATAATCTTCACCACTGCCAGTCACTCACTCAGTGGGCACTGAGTTTGTTAGGCAAGGACGACTGTCAACCCACCGTGCCAAATAGCATTTTTATGAGTTTCATTACAATCCAAAGTATAATTTTATAACTGTGTGCGTTTGTGGAGTTGGACGAAGGCAGACTGTGTGGTGAAACTTGGAATTCCTGTAATTTTGGACTTTTTGTTGGGGGTTATTTTGCTGTAATATCAATATATTCAGCTGTTCTAAATGCTCTAGGAGTTATCCTCATTTTGACAGCGGTTAACTATAAAATATCAAATTAGAAACTGATAATCAAAAAATAAAATCAATTTATTTCTGAATGTTTTAATAAAAGCTGATGCTTTAGTGCCACATTTCTGTTTATTAAAATGGTAATGTTGCTCTGAATGTTGCACTTCTGCCCTTAAGGAAGCACGTCCATAGACAAATGTGGTTGTTTGTTATGATTTCAATTTCTACACATTATGTTCAAATAATAGTTCTCTGAATGCGCTGTGAACTGTGGTTGTGATTATCCAGTCCTGCGTGTTGGTTCAATGATGGTTTTGATGTATGAGTTAGTTTAGAAACAAGCTGTGGAATAATAAGTACATAATATGATGAATGTACTCTGGTGTGAAATGGGATTAAGAATCCATAACCATTGACCTTTATTGTTCAGTTGATATTTTGCACACCATCTCTTCAAATATTATTACACAGATTGTCCATGTTGCTCAGAATTATTGTTGTTTAATGCTTCATATGATGTGGATGAATGTGTTGTAAGTAATTACTGTTTGTGAATTATCTATATTATAAAAATTAGGAAACTTTTATTAATCCAATTAAGGTTTAGAAATTGTTTTGAGTAGGGGAGTATCAATAATTTAATGTTGCATTGGGTCCTGTGATGCTGGATTTGAGATGAGGTTTTAATTTCTTGTCATTTTTAGTTTAATGCTGTCCACAATTTCTCCAATGGAGAACAGCTTCATAAAAAGTTTTATTGCTCACAGCAGAAGCTTAGGGTAAAAGAAAACAATACTCAGTCCAAAAATTCCTCTTGGTGAAACCTGAGAAAAACCAGAAACTAAAAGACACTATAACAACAGGAGTGAAAAGACGGAAAAGTGAAAATGAAGTGACAGCTGGCAAAACTTGAGCATTGAGAATGATGGAAAGGAATTGATGCATGAATATTTTTCTCAATCAATTTATTCAAATGAATATATCTTTCAGCAACTTCAGTCATTTACTGAAACAAAATGTGCAGACTTGAATTGATACTTTGAATAATATTTAAAGTACTCTGGCAGTTTTTTCTATCTTATAGATCACAGGTTTTACTTGGGCTAAGTTAATTCTATAGCTGTTGTCACTTTTGGAATGTGCACTAAAGAAATTGCAAATGCAATTATTAAAATAAAGACTACATCAATGTGTTTGTATTATTTGCATGCAGATTGGAACATAACAATACAAATTCCAGTACTATCTATTAAAGTTTTTAAAAATTACATTATATACATCTTGGTCTTCCAGGTGTGATATTTATTTTATATTGAACATAACTTAATCTGGACTTCTGAAACAGACCTTCAGCAAACCATGATCTTCAAAATAATGCTTATACTGAGTTTTGAGATGCCATCCAGCTTATACCACATGATATAAATTATGGAATATACTATAGGGGCAAGGTTTCGGCAGGTCATGTGCCCCAATCACCAGTCGGGCTAAGGAGCATGAATCCTGGGCTGAGCGCAGGCTTTCTTCAGCAGAATCCATCCTGGAGAATTTAGTCAGTAGCACATCCTAGCATTCTGTATTTTATTTATTCTTATAAATGGTTTGTTGTTGTTCAAACTTAATGGTCACCTATCACTCATATTACAAATATGATTGCTTATAATCTGCTTCAAAACAAGACACTAATGATGGAATTCATACGTTCAATCCCAGCAGGTACAACTTCCATGATAAAAATCATGAAAATGCATGAAAGTAAATTACTGCAGATGCTGCAATCTGAAACACAAACAGAAAATGCTGGAAAATCTCAGCAGGTCTGACAGAGAATAGAGATCACATTTCAAGTCTGAGTGACTCTTGGATCACTTGGTTTTCAATACTGAACAGTGAAATGTTACCACGCCCTGTTGTTACATGCAAACAAGGAGGACATTTCAGTGTTCCAGACTGTAAATAATGCAGAAAAGGTTTAATTTGCTTTAATGCTCCCCAACACATAAATCCATTCGTGGCCAACTGATGACACTAAAAATTAACTATATATTATAGTTAAATTTTTTGAAGAGAATAACAATGACATATGGAAAAAAAACCTTTTAATTCCTTTTTGTAAGTTATCTAAAGCCATTGCCTCTTAAGATTCAGCAGCAAAATGTTTATAGAAGTTTTTTTCATTTTCTGCAGCTTCCCATTGAGTGGGAACCAAATGCAATTTGAAACTGAATTTTCTATATATTCTCAATGGAAGCATGAAAAAAACATGATCTATCTTTACCTTTTTTCCTCAATTATATTTTTGTTCTGATCTATAATGCGGCTTATATGCTTCTTGTCGACCTTGCTCACTTTTTCCCTACTCAACATCACTTTACATTATTTTGGGAAATTTATTCTTTACTTTAAAATAGAGTATTCTCTACTTGGTCAGAACCAGCAAAAAATATTTATCTATTCTTGGAGTTGTCTCTCCATGTTGAATTTTCTCCTCTATAAAGCAGCCATTCACTCAATACCTTGCACTCCATTGTGGGCAACATCTTTACCACATCTGTTTTTTGCCAATGAATGGGGAAAAAAATTGCAAATTTGCTAGTAATTTTATGCATACTCAGCATTTGTTAGTCAAAATAATTGCATTTGTCCAGAAGGTTCAGGCTTTGGCTGGAAGACTAATGTGCTGAAGCTTGGGGCAACCACCACAAAGGCACAATGGGGAAATGCCACCGTGTAAAGGCTTTCAACTGAGGCAGAGGGCCCGGTTACTGCAGAACACCCTTGGCCCGTGTAACTGTCTGTAAATCTAAAAAAAATTATTCCCAGTTTTAATTGTTGTTACGTTGATACAATAGCAGCCTAAAACAGACCTTCAAGAAACCATTATGATCTTCAAAACAATGCTGATCCTGAGTTTTGAGATGCCATCCAGCTTTTACTACAAGATATAAATTATGGATGTATTATAGTTATTATTTGAAGAAAATACTGAAAAATTATTTTTCGTAAATTATCGAAGTTTGTGGTGAAACTTGTAGATGCTATTCTTTGTATAAGTAAAATATATTTTTAAAACAATCACTTCCAACATCTTTGGCATAATGCTTTGGACTTTGTATTAGGTCCCAGTATTGATGTAAATCGTTCTACAGCGTGTTCTCCTTTTTAAAGTTTATTTGTCCAATACAGACTAACAATGAATACAATTTATTGTAAATTCTAATATGAAAACTGGCTGTTTGATCCAAAGTATGTGTTGGTGTTTTCCTTCCACTTGAGCAGTAGTCACTTGCTCACCCTGTTGCCATAATCCCATGAACTCTTTTTTTTCCTTTAATCACCTCGTTAACATGTTCTAAAAAGTTGAGATTATCACTGTTTCAATTACTAACTCTAAAAATACATCTCTGTTTCATAAACCTCTGTGTGAAATAAATATTTGTGAAAGATCTTCTGTCCAAATTTCTCCAATTTATTCTTGGCATTGTTATTATTACAGATTATTATTATTATCGCATGGAAGGAAGTCACTTGGTTTATCAAGTGTATGCTGCCTTATTGTAGAACAATTCAATCAATCCCCAGAGATGCGTATTTATGTACCATGTTCTAGACCCTTGAGACACTGGAAACAGCTTGCCTCTATCTTTCTGTCCCACCTTTGTAAACTTGAGGTAATGCTGCAACTTTATAGGACCCTTGTCAGACCCCACTTGGAGTACTGTGCACAGTTCTGGTCACCTCACTACAGGAAGGATGTGGAAGCTATTGAGAAGGTGCAGAGGAGATTTACAAGGATGTTGCCTGGATTGGGAGGCATGCCTTAGGTTGAGGGAGCTAGGCCTCTTCTCCCTGGAGAGACGAAGGTTGAGAGGCGACCTGATAGAGATTATAAAATGTTGAGAGGAATAGATGGGGTGGATTCTCGGAGGCTATTTCCCAGGGCTAAAATGGTCGCTATGAGAGGACACAGGTTTAAGGTGCTGGGAAGCAAGTACAGAGGAGATGTTAGGGGTAAATATTTCACTGAGAGGGTGGTGAGTGACTGGAATCGGCTGCCGTCGGTGGTGGTAGAGGTGAACTTTTAAAAGACTTCTGGATGAGTATATGGGATCTAATGGCATTGGAAGTTACAGATAGTTCTATGGCTTGGTAGGTATAGATGTGATCAGCGCAACTTGTGGGCCGAAGGGCCTGTTTGTGCTGTAGTGTTCTACGTTCTATGTTCTATAAAACCTTATCTCCAATCATCTCAATCTCTTCTGTTCTAATGGTGCCAGATCCAATTTTTGAAGTATTTGTGTTTTCTTATACAAGATAACAACCACGTAAATCTTCACAGTGTTCTGTCTATATAGCTTCCTAAAAAAACTAACTCAAAAAAAAGTTCATAAGAAACTACATTCAAACTGATTTCTCACTATTGCCATAAGGGACGTCTGAATACGTGGGACACCACAAGCCAATCTAAACATGGAACTGCGGTTTGAATGCTGCATAATCAATAAGGCTGCAGCTATGCTGCATTACCACTCTGAGATAAGTAGCTGCAAAGTGCAAAGCATACCTAACAAAATAAGTATTTTATAACAGTCTGCAGATTGCATTCTGCCCACTCGGAAGTTTACAAAGCCTATAGCATGTTAATAGGATTTATACATTGTTATCTGCAGCAAACAAATGGAAGTTACAAATGGAAGTGTATCTAGACAAATAGTTTGGACACAATAAAAACAATTTTAATTTTTAATGTCATCAGTTGGCCACCAATGGATTTATGTGTTGGGGAGCATTAAAGCAAATTAAATTTCTTCTGCATTATTTATAGTCTGGAACACTGAAATGTCCTCCTTGTTTGCATGTAACAACTGGGCGTGATAACATTTCACTGTTCAGTATTGAAAACCAAGTGATCCAAGAGTCATTCAGACTTGAAATGTGAGCTCTATTCTCTCTCCACAGATGCTGTCAGACCTGCAAAGATTTTCCGGCATTTTCTGTTTTTGTTTCAGATTCCAGCATCTGCAGTAATTTACTTTTATGCATTTTCGTGATTTTTATCATGGAAGTTGTACCTGCTGGGATTGAGTGTATGAACTGAATCTTTGGTGTCTTGTTTTGAAGCAGATTATAAACAATCATATTTGTAATATGAGTGACTGGTGACCATTAAGTTTGAATAACAACAAACCATTTATAAGAATAAATAAAATACAGATTGCTAGGATGTGCTACTGACTGAATGCTCCAGGATGGATTCTGCTGAAGAAAACCTGCGCTCAGCCCGGGATTCACGCTCTTTAGCCCGATTGGTGATTTGGGGCACGTGACCTGCTGAAATCTTTCCCCCTCAAGGGGCTTGCTACTGCATCACACCCACCCCCCCAGCCCCCACTTAAGTCCCTTACTGCAACATACTATAAAAAGTTAAACCATTTGCAAAGCAACACCAAGAATAAATATTTTTAACACTGTTCATTATAAACTCGGGCTATCTGGGGATTTTCCCTTCCTCTGGGAGTGACGCAGCTCATCAGATTGTGTCTCAGTTGGATTCACAAAAACCTGACTTTCTCGTTGCAAGGGCGCACCATTGCTTCTTCTGTTCCCACTGGAACAGTACTTGGCCCTTCTTCAGGCTGACTCATTTCTTCAGTTCCTTGGCTAACAGCTATAGAAACATAGAAAATAGGAGCGGGAGGAGATGATTTAGCCTTTTGAGCTTGCTCTGCCACTCATGATCATGATTGATCTTCCATCTGCATAGTCTGATTTCACCCCCGCCCCCAATATCTTTTGATCCAATTTGCTCGAAGTCCTACATGTAATTGCTTCTTGAAAGTATACAATATTTTGACCTCAACTACATTTTGTGCTAGTGAATTCCACAGGCTGACCATTTTGTGGGTGAAGAAATTTATCTTAATCTCAGAATCATAGGTTTACAGCACAGAAACGGGCCCTTTGGCCCAACTTATCCATGCCACTCCTTTGTTTTTTAACCATTAAGCTAGTCCCAAATGCTCCATGTCCTTTTATAGCCACCTTACCCATGTAACTGTATAAATGCTTTTTAAAAGACAAAATTGTACCTGCCTCTACTATTACCTCTGGCAGCTTGTTCCAGACACTCACCACCATCTATGTGAAAAACTTGCCCCTCTGGACCCTTTTGTATCTCTCCCCTCTCACCTTAAACCCATGCCCTTTAGTTTTAGACTCCCCTACCTTTGGAAAAGATATTGGCTATCTAGCCCCTCATTATTTTATAAACCTCTATAAGATCACCCCTCAGTCTTCTATGCTGCAGAAAATAAAGTCCCAGTCTATCTAGCTCTCCTTATAACTCAATCCATCATGTCCTGGTAGTATCCTAGTAAATCTCTTCTGTACTCTTTGTAGTTTAATAGGGTGTTTCTATAATAGGGTGACCAGAACTGTACACAGTATTCCAAGTGTGGCCTTACCAATGTCTTGTACAACTTCAACAAGATGTCCCAACTCCTGAATTCAACCGGTTCCCCTCGTCCACCGGTTCCCGTCTGTCTACCGCACTAGTCACATCCTCATAGAAATCCAATAAATTCGTTAAACACAACTTCCCCTTAATGAATCCGTGCTGCGTCTGCTTGATTAAACCATTCTTTTCTAGGTGCCTCGCTATTTCTTCTTTGATGACGGATTCTAGCATTTTTCCAACTACAGACGTTAAACTAACCGGCCTATAATTCCCTGCCTTTTGTCTGCTACCTTTTTTAAACAGCGTTGTAACATTAGCCATTTTCCAATCTTCTGGCACTTCCCTGGAGTCCAGCGAATTTTGATAAATAATTACTAAGGCATCCACTATCACCTCTGCCATTTCTTTCAGAACCCTGGGATGCATTCCATCCGATCCCAGGGATTTGTCTACCTTCAGGCCCATTAGCCTATCAAGCACTACCTCTGCAGTGACAGTGATCGCATTAAGGACCTCATCCCCTACCATCCTTCTATCTTTAATATCCGGCAAGCTATTTGTGTCCTCCTCTGTGAAGACCAACACAAAATAACTTACTTAAAGCCTCAGCCATTTCCTACAATTGGAGTGGATGGCCCCACAGGTTCTTAAAGTGATTCCAATCTGACCTGTTCTGGCCACCATGAAGTCTGGGACCCATCTCTGCCAATTCCAAAATATTTTGACACTATTGTCTACTTTGCATATCTTCTCACCCCTTGACACATTATGATTCTTCCCCTGATTGCTTTGTCTTGATCCCACCCTTCCTGCCAATTTAGAGTTACCAGGTCCAACCTTGCTTTTAATTGATGATCCATCATTAACTCAGCAGGAGTTATTCAAGTGTGTGGCATGGTCCTTTAAGTAATGAGGAAAGGTGCCAATTTTGTTTCCGGAAATGGTGGTTGTTTTTCATGGCTGTCGTAAAGGTTTTTATAGCATGTTCAGCAGCTCCATTTGGTGAGGGATAGTAAGGTGCATTATTTGTGTTTAATCCCATTTGATGACAAGAAGTGTTGGAACTTAGCACTGGTAAATGCTGTCTCTGGTATGAAATTAGTACCTCTGAAGACCATGAAGGACAACAGTGACGTAACTACACCACTGTGCCATTGGCAGTTGTGAACCTCATCTTGCAAATTTCTAATCACTTTGAATGCGTGTTCATTAATCACAAGAATGTTGTACCCGTAAATGCGCCGACATAATCAATATGAATTCTCACCCATGGCTGACCTTGCCATTCCCAAGGGTGCATTGGGCTGTAGTTAGTAGTTTGGGCTGCTAAACATAAGTGAGTCAATATCTTCACCTTTGACATTCCTGGGTGACCATTATGCAATTCATCAACTAATAACTTCCTTGAGGATACAGGGATGACTACTCATGTTTCCCACAGGAGGATACTGACCTTGCAGCTAAGTTCACCTTTCCTTGTTTGATCAGGTTTCAACTGTCATAACATCAACCATGTAGAGTCATATCTCGACTTTTGACGACATTGGATCTCTCTGGGTCCAATACTTTATCTGTTGCACAGATACAGGTAATGTATCAAGAAAGACTGGGTTCAATTCCCCGACTGGAGTTCAGTGCAATTTTCTTTATATATGGGTGGCACAGTGATTAGCACTACAGCCTCACAGCACCAGGGATCCAGGTTCAATTCCAGCCTCGATCACTGTCTGTGTGGACTTTGCATGTTCTCCCCGTATCTGCATGAATTTCCTCTGGGTGCTCTGGTTTCCTCCTGCAGTCCAAAGATGTGTAGGTTAGGCTGATTGGCCATGCTAAATTGATCATGTGTGGGGGAGTAGCAGGGTAAATGTGTGCTGTTAGAGGAATAGGGCCTGGGTGAGATTATGGTTGGTACAGGCTCAATGGACTGAATGGCCTTTTTCTATCCTATAGGATTCAATAAGCATTCTGTGAAATTTAAGGCTAAGACAAGTTCCTGCAGCACTAATGGGGTTGGAATACTTTCTGGTAGCTAAAGGTAACTGCATTGGTGATGTGTCCCGTGGTCAGTGTTGGAAAGTGTATTCATAAGCAGCCAATATCAAAACTCAATGCTGTATCTTCACAGTCACAGTTTTAGGGATTGCTTTGTCTTCCTTGGAAAAACCCAAGTAAAGGTTTATGATTGGTGATGATTGTGAAGTGCCTCCCATCAACGTATTATTGAAACTTTCTGATATCAAAGATAACGGCTAGGCCCTCCTTACCAATTTGTGAATATCGCTTGTCTGTGTCAGTCAGCATCCTAGAAACATAGCTGATGAGTCTTTCTGTCCCATCATTCATGCTATATGACAAAACAAATCCATATGGAGATGCATCATGAGTGAGTATTATTTCTTTTAGAAAGATAAAAAATGGACTATTAAACATGTTGATTGAAGGGTTTATTTTATTTACTTGAACGCTACTTTCTGCAGTGCTAGTCAATACCATTTCTGATGTTTTTTAAATAGTATGGGATTGATCTGCCTACAATAATCTATCGTTCTGAGAAAAGATTTTACCTCTGATGTATTCCTTGGGACTGGTGCTTCCTTAATAGTCCTTACTTTATCTTCCATTGGATGTAACCCTCATGTATCCACTCTATAATCTAGATAAGTCACCTCATTTGCTTGAAAGATACACTTCTGTCTCTTTAAGTGCATTCCAGCATTTTGAAATCTGTCTCAAACTTCCTCCAGGTTGGATAAATGCTCCCATTATCAACATGTAATTTAAGTTTATTTATTAGTTACAAGTAAGGCTTACATTAACACTGCAATGAAGTTACTGTGAAATTCCCCTAGTCAACAAGTCCAGCGCCTTTTCAGGTCAATGCACCTAACCAGCACATCTTTCGGAATGTGGGAGGAAACCAGAGCACCCGGAGGAAACCCACACAGACACGGGGAGAAATGCAAACTACACACACATATTGAAACAGGCCAGGAATCAAACCTGGGTCCCTGGTGCTGTGAAGCAGCAGTGCTAACCACTATGTTACCCAAAATCAAAGTAGAAGTAAACAACTGCATCTGGTAAATCTTTTAAGAGACTCTCCATAGTATATTGAAAAATGCCACAAGCCAATGAGATCATAAATGGTAACCGCATGTACTGCTGTTGCCCTTTGTGTGTATTAATGGTGACAAATTCTCTGGAAGCAGCATGGAAATCCAAAATTTATGGCTGAGGTCCAGTAGTGGGATGACAATAACTTAGACTCCTAGGTGGATGGAGTCATTTTGGGGCCTCAAACTATTGTTGTCAAATTTTGGAAACAGGCGCCACGTAAGGTTAGTAAATAAATTTATATGCAAAAGATTAGGGGAAACATACTTGTATGGATTTACAATTGGTTAACAGACAGAAGCAGAGAGTCAGATTACCTAAATAGCAGGCTGTTACTAGTTGGGTATTGTAAGGATCAGCACTGGGGCCGCAGCTGTTTGCTGCCTATATGAATTATTTGGATATGGGAATCAATTGTAAAATTTCCAAATTTGCTGATGACACCAAATAGAGGGGAATATAAGTTGTGAGGAGGATGCAAGGAAGCTTGAACAGGCCAAGTGAATGCGCTAGAACATGGCAGATGGAATATAATTTGAATAAGTGTGAAATTATTCAGTTTGGTTTAAAAAAATAGAAAGACAGGATATTTCTTAAAAGATGAGAGGTTGAGAAATGCAATTGCCCAGAAGGAATTAAATATCCATTTTTGATTTTATTTATTATTGTCACATCAATTGGGCTACAATGAGAAGTATTGTTTCTTGCGCGCTATACAAACAAAACATACTATTCATAGGAAAGGATGCAGGATATAGTGTTATAGTCATAGCTAGGGTGTAGCGAAAGATCAGCTTGACATAAGGTAGATTCATTCAAACATCTGATGGCAGCAGGGAAGAAAATGTTCTTGAATCAGTTGGTACACGATCTCCAACTTTTGTATCTTTTTCCTGATGCAAGAAGGTGGAAAAGAATATATACAGGGTATATGGGGTCGTTTATTATGCTGGCTCCTTTCCATGACACATGACTGCGTCAATGGATGGGAGGCTGGTTTTCCTGATGAACTGAGCTATGTTCACAACCCTTTGTAGTTTCTTGCAGTCTTGGTCAGAGCCCTGCCAAGTTATGATACACAGTAAAAAGTCTGACAACACCAGGTTTTAGTCCAACCTATTTATTTGATAATATACTCGCAAGCTTTCGGGTTAGCCCCTTCGTCAGGTGAATGGAGAGTTCTGGCCTCAGGCCAGAACTTTTTCAGACTTTTTACTGTGTTTACACCAGTCCAACGCCGGCATACCCACATCAAGTTATGATACACCCACAGAGGATGCCTTCTATGGTGCACCTGTAAAAATTGGTGAGAATCATAGTGGACATGCCAAATTTTCTTAGCCTCCTGAGAATCTAGAGGCATTGGTGGGCTTCCTTAATTAACCAGAGACCAATGACATCAAGGGATATGGGGATAGTGCCATTGAGTTAGGTGATCTGCTATGATCTGAGCAATTGGTGGATCAAGCTTGATGGGCCAAATGGCCTACTCCTGTTCTGATGTTCTTAACACTTGTGTGATCACTAGTATATTCCAATTCTGATAGAAGGAAGGTCATTTAAGAAACAACTGAAGATGGCTGTGCTTAGGACATTGTCCTGAGGAATTACTGCAGGACTGTCCTGTGTTTGTGAGGATACAGTAAAAAGTCTGACAACACCAGGTTTTAGTCCAACCGATTTATTTGATAATAGACTCACAAGCTTTCGGGGTTAGTCCCTTCGTCAGGTGAATGAGGATATCCAAACAACCACAACTACTTTCCTTTATACAGATATGATTCCTACTTGTAGAAAGTCTTTCTGCCCCCCCACCCCCACTGTGATTCCCATTGACTTCAATTTTGCTAGAGCTCCTTGTAACCAGACTCTTGTAAATACTGCCTTGATGTCAAGGGCAGACACTCTTCTTTGCCCCAGGAATTCAGCTCGGTCTATGTTTGACCCATGGCTTTAATGAGACAAGTGGCACTGATGAAACCCAAACTGAGCACTGGTGAACAGAATATGGGTAAGTACTGTCACCAATGCATTCCATCACTTGCTTATGATTGAGAATCGATTAAGATGAGATTAATGAAGTGATAATTGGTCACATTGCATATGTCCTCCTTTCCATGGACAGAACATAATTGGACAGTTTTCCACATTGCTGAGTAGGTCTCTGTAACGTAGCTCTATTGCAACAGCTTGGTGAGCAGTATGCCAAGTTCTGGAATATGAATCTTCAGCATTACAGCCAGGATGATGTTTGAAACTTTGTATTCAGTGTGTCCAGTGCACTGAGCCATTTCTTGACATCACATGGAGTGAACTGAAATTGGTGTAGATGGCATTTGTTGTGATAGGGACTTAAAAGAAGGCTGGGATGGATCATCCACTTGTACTTCTGGCTGAAGATGGTTGCAGACATTTTAGTTTTGTCTTTTGCAATCAAAAGCTTGACTCTATCATCATCGAGAATGGGGGCGGTCATGTGAACCTTGATGATTTATAGAACATAGTGCTGCCTCTCAGTACCCTCTCTCGTGTAATCATGTTCTTCCGATTAGTGTGTGACTGGAACTGTATACAATACTCCATCTGTGGCCTACTCTAGAGAAAGGAAGGTAGCAACTAGCTTAAGTGTAAATAGGTTAGAGTTAGTCAAAAAGTCGTACAGCACAGAAATGGATCCTTTATCCTACACATCTATTCTGGCCGTCAAATACCAATGTATCCCATTTATCAGCATTTGGTCCATAGCCTACTCTCCCTTGGTGCGTGCTCATCCAGGGCAGTACAGTGGCACTGCTGCCTCTCAGTACCAAGGACCCAGGTTCAATTCCAGCCTTGGATGACTGTCTGTATGGAGTTTGCAGGTTCTCCCTGTGTCTGTGTGGTTTCTTCCAAGTTCTCCGGTTTCCTCCCACAGTTCAAAGATGCGCAGGTTAGGTGGATTGCCATGTTCAATTGCCCCTTAATTCAGGAAGATTAGTTGGTTAATATGTGGGATTACAGGAATAGGGCCTAGGTGGCATTGTTGTTGGTGCAGTCTTGATGGGCTGAAAGGTATCTTTGTGCACTATAGGGATTCTATGATTCTTAAATGTTGTGTGAATACCTGTCTCCACCCCCCTCTCAGGCAACAGGTTCCATATTTCCACCATCCTGAGTGAAGCATGTTTCCTCAGATCCCCTCTAAACCTTACGCCCCATGGTCTTTGATACCTCTGCCATAGGAAAAAGATTCTTCCAATCTAACCTATCTATGCCCCTCTTAATTTTGTATATCTCTGTTATACCTCTCCAGCCCCCGCTCCGTGGAAAACAAACCCAGCTTATCCTGTCTCCCCATACAGCTGAAACTTTCCATCCCTAGCAACATCTTGGCGAATCTCATCTGCACCCTCACCAGTGTCCTTCCAATGGTGTGGCGACTAGAACTGCATACAATATTCCATTTGTGGCCTAACTGATTTTTTTTTTACATAAAATTGTACCAAGTCCTCCCTACTCTTGTATTCTATGCCTCAGCTAATGAAGGGAAGCATTCTGTATGCATTCTTCACCACAGCATCCATTTATGCTGCCACTTTCAGGGATCTGTGGACTGGAACACCAAAGTCTCTTTTTCCTCAGTACTCCTGAGGGATCTACCATTCATAGTGCATCAAGTTTAAATTCCATTTGCCATTGCTGTGCCCAACTTACCACCTGATCAATATCAGTCTGTAGCCTAAGACTATCCTCCTCACTATAAGCAACACCATTAATTTTTGTGTCATTCTAAACTTACTAATTATAACTTCTAAATTCAAATCCAGGTTGTTAATTTATATAACAAACAGTAGAGTGTCAACATCAATCCCTATGGTACATTGCTGGTCACAAGTTTCCAATCATTTTTCCCCCTATTAACAAGCCAATTTTGGATCCAATTTGCTAACTTGTCTTTGATACCATTGGTTCTAACCCCTTGGACCAGCCTTCCATGTGGGACTTTGACAAAGGCCTCACTTAAATCCATGTAAACCACATCAACTGCACTGCCCTCATCAATATATTTTATTACCTTTTCAAAAAACTCAATCAGTTTAGCTAGACAGGATCCCAGTGCTAACTGTCCATGATCAATCCCAGTATTTCCAAGTGTTCATTAATCCTGTTGCTCAGAATTTTTCCACTAATTAGTTGATAATCAAGTACAAATTTGTAGTCCAAAATTTTAATCAATGATCCGGGAGTGCATGGGCCAACATTTAGGAGAATTAGATTAGGAGAGTTGGATAAGAAGTTAATAACTTACAGTTCCACACATACTTTATGAATTTGAATGTAATAATAAGGCGTACATTGCCTACTGCCTACATCCCCAGAGGTAACAATTGTACAGGAATGGAATGTCGTACACAAAAGTACAAAGGAATGTAGTTGGGAAACTAAGTATTAGTTACCATGGAGAAACATTATAACATTTCTTTGTCTTAGAGTCATAGAGGTTCACAGCATGGAAACAGGCCCTTTGGCCCAACTTGTCCATGCCGTCCCTTTCTTTTAAACCCATAACCTAGTCCCAACTGCCCACGTTTGGCCCATATCCATCTAACAAAGAACAATACAGCACGGGAAACAGGCCCTTCGGCCCAACGAGCCCGCGCCGCCATTTTAACATTGTGAGTGCCCTCCCCTACCTATGACCTCTGTCTATGTCTACTGGGGAAGATTGAGGGAAGACTAATTTAGAACATAGAACATAGAACATTACAGCGCGGAACAGGCCCTTCGGCCCACAATGTTGCGCCGACCAGTCTTATTTTTTAAAAAAAAACATTGACCCACTAATCTAAACCAATCCCTTTTTGTCCATAAACCTATCCACCAATCTCTTAAACGCCCCCAAACTAGGCGCATTTACAACTGCAGCAGGCAGGGCATTCCAGTCCCTCACCACCCTCTGGGTAAAGAACCTGCCCCTGACATCCGTCCTATAACTACCCCCCCTTAATTTAAAGCCATGCCCCCTCGTGCTAGCTTTCTCCATCCGAGGAAACAGGCTATCACCATCCACCCTATCTAAACCTCTAATCATCTTATATGTTTCTATAAGATCCCCTCTTAGCCGCCTTCTTTCCAGTGAAAACAACCCCAAATCCCTCAGTCTCTCCTCATAGGACCTCCCCTGCATACCAGGCAACATCCTGGTAAACCTCCTCTGCACCCTCTCCAAAGCCTCCACATCCTTCCTGTAATGTGGGGACCAGAACTGCACACAGTACTCCAAGTGCGGCCGCACCAGAGTTGTGTACAGTTGCAACATGACGCTGCGACTCCTAAATTCAATCCCCCTACCAATAAACGCCAAGACACCGTATGCCTTCTTAACAACCTTATCTACTTGATTCCCAACTTTCAGGGATCTATGTACACATACACCTAGATCCCTCTGCTCCTCCACTCTATTCAAAGTCCTCCCGTTAGCCCTATACTCAACACATCTGTTATTCCTACCGAAATGGATTACCTCACACTTCTCCGCATTAAACTCCATCCGCCACCTCGCGGCCCAGCTCTGCAACCTGTCCAAGTCACCCTGCAAACACCCTGCAAATTTAGGGACAATTTGTTACACCAATCAGCCTAAGAGCACGTTTTTGGGGTGTGGGAGGAAACCGGAGCACCCGAGAAAACCCACAATGGGAGAATGTGCAAACTCCCACAGACACTGGCCCAAATCCATGTATCTGCACAGCAAACAGTGATAAGTCACTGAGCTGTCATGTTGCCCGTCAGATGGTGCAGTTTAAGTGTACACTAACGTACACATCTATACCCATTCTACTCATGTAACTGTCTAAACACTTCTTAAAAGCTTATTAAAAGACATAATTGTACCCGAAACAACTACTACTTCTGGCATCTTGTTCCAGACACTCACCACCCTCTGTGTGAAAAAAATGCCCCTCTGAACCCTTTTGTATCTCTCCCCTCTCACCTTAAACCTATGCTCTCTAGTTTTAAATTCCCCTATCTTTGGGAAAAGGTATTGACTGTCTACCTTATCTATGCCCCTCATTATTTTATCGATTCTTATAAGATCATTCCTAAGCTTCCTATGTTCCAGAGAAAAAAGTCCCAAATTCTCCTTATAACTCAAACCACCAAGTCTTGGTAGCATGCTCGTAAATCTTTTCTGCACTGTTTCTAGTTTAATATACCCTTTTTATAATAGGGTGATCAGAGCTGTACACAATATTCCAAGCGTGGCTTTACCAATGTCTTGTACAACTTCAACAAGACGTCCAAAACTCCTGTATTCAATGTTGTGACCAATTAAACAAGCGTGCCAAATGCCTTTTTCACCACTCTGTCCACCTGTGACTCCACTTTCAAGGAGCTATGAACCTGTACTCCTAGATCTCTTTGTTCTATAACTCTCCCCAACGCCATACCATTAACTGAGTAAATCCTGCCTGGTTCAATCTACCAAAATGCATTTATCTAAATTAAAGTCCATTTGCCATTCATCAACCCACTGGCCCAATTGATCAAGATCTTGTTGCAATCCACGATAACCTTCTTCACTATTCACTATGCCACCAATCTTGGTGTCATCTGCAAATTTACTAACCATGTTTACTAAATTCTCATCCGAATCATTAATTCAAATGACAAATAACAATGGACCCAGCACCGATCACAGGCGTATCACTAGTCACAGGCCTCCAGTTTGAAAAATAACCCTCTACGACCACCCTCTACCTTTGGTCATCAAGCCAATTTTGTATCCGTTTGGCTATCTCACCCTGGATCCAGTGAGATTTAATTTTGTGTAGCCATCTACCATATGGTATCTCGTCAAAGGCCTTGCTAAAGGCCATGTAGACAACGTCAACATCAACTGCACTGCCCTCATCCACCTTCTTGGCTATCCCTTCAAAAAACTCAATCGATTTTATGAGACGTGATTTTCCACTCTCAAAGCCATGCTGACTATCCCTAATCAGAAACTAATCCTGTTGCAATCCTAGTCTAAGGCAATATGCATTCCTGGCACTCTAATTCTCAGAAGAGATGGGAAAGGAAATAAGTGGAATTGGCATTACAAAGTTATGATCAACAATGGATATTATCAAACATTTTCTCTCTGATGGAACATGACAATTTTGTTTTCATACTAGGCAATCAAATATTGAGGTTCAGATAATGGGGAAAATTCAAGTTAACTTGCAGAAAAGAAAAATTAATGTTATTAGCTACAGGTAGCTTAGTTGTGCTGGTAAGAATGAGGAGGGTTTATTAAATTCATTCAGGACCCAAAATTCTCACTTTCCAACTTTAGGGAAGAAAGATGCAGTAACGGACCAGACTCAAAGTAAAAGAGCAAGGAAATTACAAGATTAAGCAATAATCATGAACCAGTGATAGTTCTAACTATACATAATTATGTTTGCAATCTGAGTAGATAATGGAATAATGGATTTGAACTGGAAAAGTGCGCATTTTGAGGCAGTAAATGGAATTAACCCAGATGAAGAGGACAGATTAACTTGGCGGTCATTAGAGAATATTTTGGTACAAAATGAAAAAATTCTACACAAAAATAATGGTTATGATGTTGCGGGAGCACCCCAGCCCAACACTTACCCACCAAAACAAAATCTTCATGGAGCCGACATATTCTACATGTGTAGAACAGACTAAGAAGGACCAAGTGGGGCTTTTGCCCCTCACTGGGTAGGAAGTCTCATCTTTTGGATTTGCTGGCAAATTAGTTTGTCCAGTAGCTCCATTGACCCCAGCAGCACCAGGAGAGCATCAGTGCTGGGACTACAGAAGAAGACCAAAACACATTGATCTCTGCAGCAAGTTTGGGGTCTTGGGTTTGGTGGATTTGTGCATTGTAATGATACTGTTCCTTTTAAGAAATATATTTGTGTCACATTTCCTGTGAGGGGACTGTTTTATACTTCAGCTCTGATCGTAAAGATACCGTTGGAGATGGTAAGGGTACCTAATGTTAAAAAAGAAACATATACAAAAGTAAAAGAAATAAAAAGCCTCAGATGTTTTCATTGTAATAAAGTTGAACATGAAGTCATAGCGCCTGATTTTACACCAAATTGCATCTGTTTTTGGGCGCGTAAATTTGGTAAAGTCGGACGTGAGGCCAGTAGCATGATGCGCGCCCGCCTCCCCGCTGGCTCCCCCCTAACCAAGGCCCAAAAATGGCCGCTGTGATTGGGGCCGCACCTGAAATAGGTGTGACAGTCATTTAAATGCATTTGCATGCATTTGAATTGATGTTATGGGCTGCACACCCAACCTTACTGGCGCTTCCCCTTTATCACTGCGTTTGCCCACCCAGATTTGGCGTGAAACAGACTTGCTACAGAGAAGTCTGATTCGAGGGCACCAGTTAGTGAGGAGATATGTGCCGAGCATCCGACAGCTCTCTCCTTGAGATTGGAGCGGGAGAGGTAGGTCGGACGGCTCTCTGATTGAGGATGGTGGGGGATAGGTGGTGGTCCACTGCCATTCTGCTTGTGATCAGTGATGGGGAAGGGGGTTCCACTGCCACTCTGCCTGTGATCAGTGAGGGGGAAGGGGGGCATGTGCCTCTACAAAAGGAATCACACAGTTTTGGCGAATCAATTGGACTTAAAATTACAGGTTGCAATAACATGGGCAGTGCATGCGAAAAATTCTTTACAGATGGTGGGGCGGGTGGGGCGCTATAGTCTATACCAGTTGGTATATGGGAGGAATCCAAAGTATTAACGGATTCTTTTCTGGCCTTAGAAGGGACAAGCAGTAGCTCCATGTTTTCTACACACTTAAACGCTATGCGTGCAGGAAGAAAGACCTTCATTTAAGGCTTGAGGTTTCAGAACAGATAAGAAGGGGATATGGTCTGCTATTAAAGAGTAGAGGCAAAAGAGAGCGGAAAAGGTCCGGGAAAATGATAGGAACAGATGGCAAGTTAGTTATGTTACAACACAGTAATCAGACAGTGCAAGCCCACTCACTCTTCGAGAGCAGTGAGAATTGGATATGAATTTGGAGCATCTCGGCAAGATGCAGAAGTGCAGGAGGCACCTTGTACTACACCTGCACATACCCTAAGCTATTATTAGGATTAGTCAACTATAGATAGGACATAGAACAGTACAGCACAGTACAGGCTCTTTGGCTCTCGATGTTGTGCCGAGCTATGTCTGAACCCAAGATCGAGCTATCTCACTCCCTATCCCACTCGCTATCCATGTGCCTATCCAATAACCGCGTGAAAGTTCCTAAAGTGTCTGACTCCACTATCACAGCAGGCAGTGCATTCCACACCCCAACCACTCTCTGATTAAAGAACCCACCTCGGACATCTCTCCTATATCTCCCACCATGAACCTTATAATTATGCCCCCTAATAACAGCTACATCCACCCAAGGAAATAGTCTCTGAACGTTCACTCTACCTATCCCCGTCATCATCAGTTAAATTTCAATTAAGTCACCTCCCATCCTCCTCCGCTCTAAAGAGAAAAGCCCCAGCTCCCTCAACCTTTCCTCATTAGACCTATCCTCCAAACCAGGCAGCATCCTGGTAAATCTCCTCTGCACTCTCTCCAATGCTTCCACATTCTTCTTATAGTGAGGTGACCAGAACTGCACAATATTCCAAATGTGGTCTCACCAAGGTCCTGTATAGTTGCAGCATAACCCCACAGCTTTTAAACTCAAACTTCCTGTTAATAAATGCTAACGCACGATAAGCCTTCTTCACGGCTCTATCCACTTGAGTGACAACCTTCAGAAATCTGTGGAAATGAACTCCAAAATTTCTCCATTCCTCCACACTCCTCAGAACCCTGTCATTGACCCTATAATCAAGTTTCCTACCAAAGTTTGTCCCACCAAAATGAATCACCTCGCACTTATCAGGGTTAAACTCCATCTGCCATTTTTTGGCTCAGCTCTGCATCCTATCAGTGTCTCTTTGCAGCCTATAAGAGCCCTCCAGCTCATCCACAATTCCCCCAATCTTGGTGTCGTTAGCAAATTTACTGACAAGTCATTGATAAAAATCACAAATAGCTGGGAGGGAATCTGATGATCAACAAAGTACCAGTGAAGCAGGGGATGAATATGCTACTTCAAAGGTTCTGCTATCCAAAGTAGGCACAGTGGTGTCATACATACCGAAGGGTCAAGTGAATGGAGGGAAGCCATTATAATCAGGAAAACAAGAAAGGCCTCAGGAAAGTACAAACACTGGCTCAACATCCAAGAGCGAGAGCAAGAAGCCAAAGCTATGGACAGATGGAAACAAGAAAAGCAAGATCTAAGTCCTGGGGTTGAGACAGTAACCATTTGTGAATCCAGGAAAATGTCACAAATCTGTGACTGAAGTTTTGTCAACAGAGAATGCGGGCTGAGAGTAGCAGCTCTGACAGAAACAGACATGGCAGTAAAGGCTGGAATTTAATGAGGAAGGCTGGGAATCAAACTAATGATAGGAATAGGAGCAGAAGCCCCCATGATAGATAAGTGTTGATAGCTGCAAACAAAATGGAGTTTGTGGAAGTAAGAGAGGCCAAACGAAGAGAACTGGAAAGAGTTTGGGGTGTCCACCAAGGTACCAAATGAAGGGCAGCCTGCTTTGTTCTATTGGTCGATTTGCACAGAGAAAATTTTGCAAAATGAGACGTATAAAGCTAAAGCCAGATTTATAGCCCATGGGTACGAGGAACATTTGGATGGGAGCGACAGTAGAGTTGATTCATCCACAGCAGGGAAAGTGGCACTGAATTTTTTTTTGCTGTTCTAGCATCCAATAATTGGATATGTAAATCAATAGATATCAAAGCAGCGTTTCTGAAAAGCTTTTTTTGAGGCTACCCAAGAAGCAGGTAATACACGGGGACATCTGTGAAAATTGAACAATTGTGTACATGGGTTAAGTGATGCTTCAAGGGTTTAGTATTTCTCTATGTTCGGTATTGCTGAAGACTGGCTGCGCCCAGTTAAAAGCAGATCCGGCAATGTTTTACTAAAAAGCTAAAATAAAATTAGCTGGAATTTTTGTGCTGCATCTGGATGGAATCTTACAGAAGAGTTTGAAAAAAGGATAACTGAAAAACTGAAAACAGAGTTTAAAGTAGGGAGTCAAGCAGCTGGTGCTTTTCAATATGTTGGTCTTGATACCTGACAAAGTATCTCGGGGGTACTGAAGGGTCAACAGGGATATCTAAACAGTACTGATCCCATTCCCATCACCAGAGAAAGGCTGATGGAAAAAGAGGAACAGGCCGATGGAAAAAGAGGAACAGGCCAATGAAAAAGAAACAGAATTGTTAAGCATAATAGGACAGCTGAATTGGTTATGCACACAGACAAGACTGGATAGGGGCTATAATGTCCTACAGCACAGTAATATGCTGAGGTGTATCACAGTCAGAGAGAACTTGAGGCTAATACAACATTAAAAAAACTACAATTCGAGGAATGTGTAATTAGACTCCCAGCACTAGGAGAACCGGAATTACGAAGTTGGTTGTGTTTAGTGATGCTTCGCAACCTACCAGATGGTCAGTCAAGCAGTGCCAGATTCATCATAATCCTAGTAGGTAACGAAGGAATATGTTTCCCCTTGACCTGGGAAGCAAAGAAAATAAAAAGGGTAGCCAAAAGTACATTGGTGGCTGAAACCCTAGCGTTAGTGGAGGCATTGGATATGTAAATCAATAGATATTAAAGCAGCATTTCTGAGAAAAGTTTTTGTTTGAAGCTACTCAAGAAGCAGGTAATACACGGGGAATGTAGGGTTGTATTTGTCTGACACATGAACAGAATTGTTTTTTATGGGCACATCAGGTGAGAAAGCATCAATTAAGTGTTATGTGGACAATGTTCACTCAACAAAAAGTGTAACAGAAAAGTGACCAAGAATTGATTTGGCTGGCATTAAACAAATGGTGGAAAATAAGGAAGTTTTCAAACTTAACTGGGTTGGTGCAAATCTACAGATATCCCACTGTTTTACAAAAAGGAGTGCAGGTACTGGAAAGTTATAACGAATACTGGAGGATGGTTATCTTAAATTATTTTGGGGGGAGAAAGTTAAAATAAAAGGAATCTATTAGAATGTAACCTGTGACAACTTTGTATCAGATGTAATGTGACCAATGGTAACAAGCTCAAAGGGTCAGCTGACCCCGTAAACCATGGAACAAATTACAGAATGATGTGATGGTTAGCTGATTCACTGTAAATAAGAATCTGTTGGGATTTGAATTGGCCCAGGGTGAAGCCTCAAGTTTTTGGAGTAATGAAGTTTGTTTATTAAACCCTTTCTCTGATTTATAAGTTGGAGTAAGTTTTTTGTTATACGTTTATGTCTTCATTTGAAGAGTTCCTTCTGAAGAAACACAGAACGTTTCCCAAATTGATTACTAGGATTGACGTATGAGGAAAAATTGAGTTCTTAAGAATGAGGGGGATCTCATAGAAATATGTAAAATTGTAACAGCATTAGACAGGATGTTCCCAATGGTGGGTGTGCCCAGAACTAGGGGGTCACAGTCTGATGATACAAGGTAGACCATTTCAGACAGTGATTTGGATAAATTTCTTCGCCCAGAAAGTGGTCAGCCTGTGAAACTCATTACCACAGAAAGTAGTTGAGGCCAAAACATTGAATGTTTTCATGAAGCAGTTCGATATAGCACTTGAGCTGATGGGGACCGAAGGACATGAGGAAAGGTGGGATTGGGAGTTGGATGATCTGCCATGATCATAATGAATAGCAGAGCAGGTTCAAAGGGCTGAATGGTCTTCTCCTACTTCTATTTTCTGCATCGCTATGAAACGGTACCGTCATTGCAAATGAACAACTGAGATAACAAAACTACAGATTGCACAGACATTGATACCCATTGAAACAGTATATTACGATGGTTTTCACAACAGCATAACTGTCACAATGATTGCTAAAACCATAATTACAACAAATTCTGACGCTAAAGCCAATCTTTGCAAAGAATATGCAGAAAATGATTATGAAGATCCAGAACAAACAAAAGATTTGACAAACTATTTTGGAACAGAACGCTGTGCAAGTGGAGACTTTGGAAAGAGTGACCATACTATTTCACAACAGAAAGTGGATTTAGACTGCCTGACAGAGGACTTAACAAGAAAGAGGACAGAGATAAAGTCATTTCTCAGGATGGCCCTGACCCCACGCATGAAGTGAAAGCAAGCAAAGGGACAAATTCTCTTTGACAAAGTCTGTGAGCAATTCAACTTTCTAGAAGAAGATTACTTCATTTTAATGTTTTGAGACTAAAAGTCAAAAGCACTGTTTGGATTGAATAAAGGAATTAGAAATCAAATTTAAAGTAATTTGTGCCAGTTTACATCTAATATAAAGGTTTATCCCCCTGATCCTGCCTAGCTCTCTGAGGACATTACCAGAAAGATAGCATAGTGGTTAGCACTGCTGCCTCACTGTGCCAGTTACCCAGATTCAATTCTAGCCTCAGGTCACTATCTGTGTGGAGGTTGCATATTCTCCCTGTGTCTTGTGTATTGTGTGCAAGTTTGGCCTCCTTGTCTGAGGAAGGACATTCTTGCTATTGAGGGAGTGCAACAAAGGTTCAGCAGACTTATTCCTGGAATGGCAGTACTGACATATAAAAAGAGTTTGGATCAACTGGACTTGAATAAGGGGTAAGTCTTTCAGAACTGAAATGAGGAAGAATTTTTTCACTGAGTTGTGAAACTGGAATTCTCTATCATAGAAAGCCGTTGGGGCTAGTTTGTTAAATATGATCAAGAGGGGGCTGGATATGGCCCTTGGCCTAAAGCAATCAGCGGGAATGGGACACACAGTGCATGACCATATTGAATGGTGATGCAGGCTTGAAAGGCCGAACAGCCTACTCCTGCACCTATTTTCGAGGTTTATATGTCTGCATGTGTTTCGTCTGTGCGATTCTTGTTGGTGTGGGCTTGATGTGCTGAATGGCCTCCTTCTGCACTGCAGGGATTCTATTATAAACATGATGACAAAATTGAGCTCCAGGAATCAATGCAGGAGTGAAAACAGGAGGCATTTGAGAAGAAAGTGAAAGTTGCTGAACAACAGTGTTGAGGAAAAGGAAGAAAAAATGTGATTACCATGACGTTGATGAAAGAAGGGATATTCAATGGTAGAAGAAAAGGACTGAACTGTACCATACTATACTATTGAACACTACTATACTATATTTGCATGCTTAGATTTAACAAAATGTCTATATATTTAGTAAAGTACTAATGGTACGAAACTAGAGGTTTGAAAAATGAAGGCACCTTTGCATATTGATGGTTCATTTTTTTAAAGAAGGGAGGTGTGACGATGCTCTGCCTTTAATAAATCTGTTTGTGTCATGTTTGTTGCGAGGGGACTATTTATACTTCAGCTCTGGTTGCGACACCAACTGTCTACAACCAGCAGCCCACATGCTGAGCATGCAGAAGAATAATTGTAGGTGTTTATTTGTGGGAGAAAACCAGAGCACCCAGAGGAAACCCGTGCAAAAATGGCAAATGGGATGTTGGCATTTGTTGCAAAGGGAGTGGAGTATAAAACTAAAGAAGTGTGGTTGCAATTGTATTGAGTGTTGGTGAGACCACATCCGAAGTATTGTGTCCAGTTTTGAGGAAGGATTTGGTGCCATTGGAGGCAATTCAGAGGATGTTCACCAGATTGATTCTGGGAATGAAAGGATTGACATACAAGGAGAGATCAAAAGAGATAAGGAGTTTGGGCTTCTACTCGCTGGAGTTTAGAAGGATGAGAGGAGTTCTGATCAAGGTAGATAAAAATTTAAAAGGGACTGAGGAAGTAAATGTTTCCTCTTTATGGGGCAATCTTGAACTAGAGGTCACAGGCATAAGTTGAGAGGCAGTAGATTTAAAACTGAGACGAAGAGGAACTACTTCTTGCAAAGGGTGGTGAATTTGTGGAACTCACTGCCCTATAGCATGGTGGAGACTGAATTGTTGAATGGTTTCAAGAAGGAAATAGATATATTTTGAATAAAAATTTCTGATTATGGGGAACAGGTGGGGAGACGGATTTGATTTCAGCCATGGCGGAGCAGGCTCAAAGGGCTGCATTTGTCTACTTCTGGTGCTAATTTCTCAGTTCCAATGGAAGAGAGTGTGCCCAGGATGCATGGGGTCTTTGATTATGCTGGCTGCTTTTCCAAGGCAGCAGGAAGTGTACATGGAGTCGATGGATGGGAGGCTGGTTTGCATTATGGACTCGACTATGCTCATACCCCTTTGTAGTTTCTTGTGGTCTTGATGAGAGCAGAAGCTATACCAAGCTATGATACATGTGGAAAGGGTGCTTCCTCTGGTGCATCTGTAAAAATTGGTGAGAGTCATAGCAGATGTGCTGAATTTCCTTAGCCTTCTGAGAAAGTAGAGGCATTGGTGGGCTTTCTGAACTGTAGCATTGGCGTGGAGGGATTAGGACATATTGTCGGTGATCTGGACACTTAGAAATTTGAAGCTTTTGACCATTTCTTCTTCCTCATTGATATAGACAGGGGCATGTCCTTCACTATGCTTCCTGAAGTCGACGAACATCTCCTTTTTCCTAATGACATTGAGGGAGAGATTATTGTTATTGCACCAATTTGTCAGATTCTCTCTCTCTCCTGAACTCCATCTCATCATCGAGATCCACTACAGTGGCATCAGCAAACTTAAAATGGAGTTGGAACGGAATTTGGCCACACAATTATAGATATTAAGGAGTATAGTAAGATGTAGAGGATAATTGTGGAGGAGGTGTTGTTGCTATCGTTATTGATTGCGGCCTGTGGGTTAGGAAGTGTAGGATCTAGTTGCAGAGGGAGGAGCTGAGCCCTAGGCCACTGTGTTTGGAGATGAGTTTTGTATGAATGATGGTGTTAAAAGCTGAGCTGTAGTCAATAAATAAAAGTCTGGCTTAAGTGTCTTTGTTATCAAGGTGTGAATCAGTCCTTGTTTTTGCCTTTTTCTTGCACTCCACATTATTTCTCTTCAAATAATCATCTAATGCCCTCTTGAATACCTCAATGGAATGTACTTCCACCACACTTACAGGCAATATGTTCACCGAACGACTTGTGTGAAGACTTTTTTTTTCTCATGTCACATTTGCTTCTTTTGCAAATCACTTTAAAACTGTGTCCTCTTGTTCTTGATCTTTTTACTCGCGGGATAATTTCTCCCTATTTACTCTGTCAAGCTTTCTCATAAGTTTGAACATCTCTATCAAATGTCCTCTTAACCTTCTTGCCAAGGAGAATAGTTCCAATCTCTCCAATCTAGTAACTGAAGTTTTTCATCCCTGGAACCATTCTTGTAAACCTCTTCTGCACTCTCTCCGATGTGTTCACATCCTCCTTATAGTGTGGTGCCCAGACCTGTTCATGACATTACAGTTGAAGTCTAATTACTGTCTTGTATAAGTTCAACATTATCTCTTTGCTGTTGCATTCTATCCCCCTACTGATAAAACTGGAATGCTATATAAAAGTTAAATACTGTGGATGCTGGGATCTGAAACAGAAAATGCTGTAAAATCTTAACAGGTCTGACAGCAGCTGCAGAGAGAGAATAGAACCAATGTTTTGAGTCAGATGACACTTCAGGATACGTGGTGTCCTTAATTATGCTACTGCTTTGCTAAGGCAATGGAAAGTATAGACTGGACTACATTCATGACGTTTTGTAGCTTCTTGCAATCTTGGGCAGAGCAGGAGCCATACCAAGCTGTGACCTCGCACCTACTCCCATTTACTTGGCTCATAGTCTCGAGCGTTATGAACACATGCCAAGTACTCATCCAGATATTTTTTGAATGGTGTGCTTTGTCTATATAGCGTTCAAGAAACAA
Source organism: Carcharhinus amblyrhynchos (assembly GCF_965287045.1). Taxonomy (NCBI): domain Eukaryota; kingdom Metazoa; phylum Chordata; class Chondrichthyes; order Carcharhiniformes; family Carcharhinidae; genus Carcharhinus; species Carcharhinus amblyrhynchos. The sequence goes on from NC_137325.1 coordinate 39,366,882, forward strand.
CACTTTTCACTGTATACTAATACATATGACAATAAATGGAATCAAGGTGTTTTTCATGTGCCAAAGGGCCTCTGTATGAACCTAAGTCTTGCCAGCTCTACCAAAATGTCCCGATTTTCTTTCGTTTTCTTTTGGTTAAAAATCTGGCCTGAAACGTCAGCAGAGCATCTCGAGAGACGCACACCTGTTTCAGCCAAAATCTGACACTGACAAATTATGGGAAAATTCTGCTACATTATTTTTCAAGACTCCAGTCAGCTGGTGGCATTGTACTTGTGATGTGGAGATGCGGGCGTTGGACTTGGGTAAATTCACCTGACGAAGGAACAGTGGCGTTTACTATCAGATAAATCTGTTGAACTTTAACCTGGTGTTATGAGACTTCTTACAGCATTGTACTTGTACAGCTTCTACAAGCCAATGCGTCATGGAGAGTGGAGCAGGTATTTATCACGTAAAGTCTTCACTGGATAAAGTCATTAATGTTTCAGATGTTTTTAGAACTTCAAACAATATTCATTTTTGCTGGTTTTATTGTTGCTTTGGGCTCAGACAGATTTGTGATTCCATTCTTGCTTTGTTTGTGGTGGAAACCTAACACACAGAGGAATTTCTCCCCAAGTGATTTGGTTTACCACCTGCTGATAGTTTATTTTTCTTCATTGAACAAGTTCCATCTTGTATTTTCTACCAATGTCTGCATTTGTAATTTTTTGAGGAAAATGCAAGTGAAACAAGTAGCTTGTGCAATATTACAAAGTGCTCGCATTCAATCAACTACTGTTTCTGAAATGTATCCATTGGCTTTTATAGGCAAATGCAGTGTACAGATTATTGTTAGCAGAATTCCATAATCGAGGTGAATATCAGTTAAATTATTTTGTTTGTTTGGAAGGGGATTTTTGATCAGGGCATCATGCAAACTCCGGAACCCAAAAGGAAAAATCTCAGCAGGTGTGGCAGCACCTGCAAGGAGAGAGAAGAGCTGATGTTTCGAGTCCAAGATGACCCTTTGTCAAAGTTAAAAGGCATAGAATGTTGGAGATATTTATACTGCAGGGTGAGGGAATGAAAGATGAGTCATAGCCACAGAAACCAGGGGAAAAGGCTGCTAATGGCAGTCCATAGAGAGAATAAAAGATGTGAATGGCCAAACAGCAGAAATGCTGAAATCAGAGAGTAAACTGTGACAGATGAAGGTGGGGTGGGGTGGGAGAGGGATAAAATTGAGCAAAGTGGGGGATAAAGTAGGGAGAAAGAGTGGGGGTGGGAAGAAAAATGAAGAAAAACAATAAAGAAATAAAAGATAGAAAACAGTAAAAAATGTTAAATTAACTAAAAACAGAGGTCAGGATGGGGTAGAGCGAATCATCTGAAGTTGTTGAATTCGATGTTGAGACCGGAAGACTGTAAAATATCTCACTGGAAGATGAGATGTTGTTTCTCCAGTTTGCATTGAGTTTCACTGAAACATTGCAGCAGGCCATGAACTGACGTGTCCATGGGAGCAGGATTGTGTGTTAAAATGGCAAGTAATTGGAAGAAGTCTCTCAACACCAGGTTAAAGTCCAACAGGTTTATTGGGTAGTAAAAGCCACTAGCTTTTGGAGCGCTGGCTGCCCCTTCGGCAGCTGAGTGGGAGTCCTAATCACAAACAGGGCATATAAAAACACAAACTCAATTTACAAAATAAGGATTGGAATGCGAGTCTTTACAGGTAATCAAGTCTTAAAGCTACAGACAATGTGAGTGGAGAGAGCATTAAACATTAAGGTTAAAGAGATGTGTATTGTCTCCAGACAGGACAGTTAGCGAGATTTTGCAAGTCCAGGCAAGTCATGGGGGTTACAGATAGTGTGACGTGAACCCAAGATCCCAGTTGAGGCCGTCCTCGTGTGCAGAACTTGACTAACAGTCTCTGCTCAGCGACTCTGCGTTGTCGTGTGTCGTGAAGGTCGCCTTGGAGAATGCTTACCCGAAGATCAGAGGCCGAATGCCCATGACCTCTGAAGTGTTCCCCAACAGGAAGAGAACAGTCTTGATAATTGTCGAGTGGTGTTCATTCATCCATCGTCGTAGCATCTGCGTGGTCTCCCCAATGTACCATGCCTCAGGACATCCTTTCCTGCAGTGTATCAGGTAGACAAAATTTCACTAACTGTCCTGATTGAAGACAATAGGCATCTCTTTAACCTGTATTTAATGCTCTTTCCACTCATGTTTGTCTGTAGCTTTAAGACTTGATTACCTGTAAAGACTCACAGTCCAATCATTATTTTGTAAACTGAGTTTGTGTCTTTATATGCTCTATTTGTGATTAGAACTCCCACTCACCTGATGAAGGGGCAGCTAGTGGATTTTGCTACCAAATAAACCTGTTGGACTTTAACCTGGTGTTGTGAGACTTCTTACTGTGTTGACCCCAGTCCAACGCTGGCATCTCCACATCAAGTGACCGGAAGGTCAGGATTCTGATTGTGCACAGACTGAAGGCACTTCGCCAAGCAATCATCCAGTCTACGCTTGGTCTCTCCAATATAGAGGAGACCATATTGGGAGCAACAAATGCAATATACCAAATTGAAAGAGGTGCAAGTGAAGCACTCCTTAACCTGGAATGTGTGTTTTGGACCTTGGATGGTAAGCATGAAAGAGGTGAAGGGGCAGGTGTTACATCTTCTGCAATTGCATGGGAAGGTGCCCTGAGTGACAGGAGAGGTTTTGGGTACAGTGGGGAAGTGGACTAAGTAATCCCAGAGGGAACAGTCTCTGCAGAATGCTGACAGAAGGAGTGAAGGGAAAATGTTTGGTGGCATCATGCTGATGTTGGCGAAAATGGCGGTTGATTATACTTTGCATACAAAGGCTGGTGGGGTGAAATGTGAGAACAATGTTCTGGGAGGGGTGAGGGTTATGGTACAGGAAATGGACCACATTCTGTTCAGGGCAACTGTAGATAGGAATCCATGGTTGTGAAATAGGGAGCACAAATTGGAAGCATCACTTTTTGAGAATGGCATCATTGGAACAAATGCGACTTAGGTGAAAGAGCTGAGAGAAAGGGATGGAATCCTTACAGGATGTAGGATGCAAAAAACTGTATTCCAGATAGCTGTGGGAGTCAGTGGGCTTGCAATGAATATTGGTAGATAGTCTATTGCTGGAAATGGAGACAGAAAGGTCAAGGAAAGGAAGGGAGTGTCTGAGATGGTCCAGTTGAAGGCGATGGAGAGGTGGAGACTGGAAGCACCCTGATCTTCCGGTTGCTTGACATTTTAACACATGATTCTGTTCCCATGTCCACATGTACGTCCTTGGCCTGCTGTAATGTTCCAGTGAAGCTCAAACTCGAGGAACAGCGTCTCATCTTCCAGCTAGGTACATTACAGCCTTCACGTCTCAACATCAAACTCAACAACTTCAGATTAACTCTAGCCCACCTCAACCCCATTGTTTTCATTTCATTTAATTTTTTACTGTTCTCTACCTTTTTTATTTCTTTATTGTCTTTGTTCATTTTTCAACCCCCCCACTCTTTCCCCTACTTCATTCCCCTTTTCCTTTCCATTTCTCTCCCAATGCTTCCCCTTTTGCCCATTTTTCTAAATTTTACCTCTCTCCCACTTATTCTCCCCCTCCCCCCACATCTTCATCTGTCACAGTTTACCTTCTGACTAGCTTCTCTGCCATTTGGCCATTCACACCTTTCCTTCTCTCTATGGACTGCCATTAGCAGCCTATTCCCCTGTGGCTATGACTCACCTTTCATTATTTCAGCCTGCAGTATAAATATCTCCCACTTTCTATGCCTTTTAGCTTTGGCAAAAGGTCATCTGCACTGGAAGTGTCAGCTGTTTTCTCTCTATACAGATGCTGCCAGACCTGCTGAGATTTTCCAGCATTTTCTCTTTTGTTTTCAGATTCCAGCATCCACAGTAATTTGCTTTTATGAAAACTCCAGAATCTTACTTGGAGAAAATAGGTGATTTTTTTTGTGTTTCCCTGAACAAGTGGATTTAGCACTGCTACCTCACAGCGCCAGGGATCTGGTTTTGATTCCAGTCTTGGATGTGGAGTTAGCAAGTTCTCCGTGCACGTGTGTGTGTTTCATCTGGATGCTCTGGTTTTCCTTCCAAAGATGTGCAGATTCGGTGGATTGGCCCTTTTAAAATGTCCTTTAGTGTCCAAACATGTATAAGTAGGGGGGATTAGTGGGGTCTATATGTAGGGTTATGGGATAGAGCTTGGGCAAGATGCTGTCGGAGAGTCGGAGCAGACTTGAAGGCCAATTGGCATCCTTCAGTACCGTAGGGATTCTAAAATTGTAAAATTCTATAATGTCTTGGTTTAATGTCTCAACTGTGATAATGGGTGGGATTTTCCTTCCCCTTGTGGGGTGTATTGCGGTGCCTGGACGCAGTGCACCACTCTTTGGCAGCAGGATTTTATTGCCCATCATTGTCAGTGGAGTTTCGCATTGAACACACCCCTCACCACTGGACAACCTGCAAGCGATCCACCGTCAGTGGCACCATAAGATCCTGCCGGAGTAAATGTCAACAGTATTTTGGCAAATGTGCAGAAACTGCACAGCAATGTTGGCCTTGGCAATATGCTCAAGCACAAGGGTGGGCATTGAATTGTGAGCTAGAATGTATCAGATGCACCAAGCTAACCCTCTTGAGCCCTGTAGTTTGAGCCGTCTCATGGAAATGCCCTCTGTGCCCTTTGCCACTGCACGGAGGGGTTTCCTGTATGGCCTGCTAATGCACACTTGCCATTTCCTTGCCCTCACCTGTTGCCCAGACATGGCCTTGTCATCATCTAGCTGTGAAGGCCCTTCTATGGGGAGGGAGTTCTCCCCCTTGACATCAGGGATCTGGGGTAGAGGATGTTGCACGCAGTTGTGCCATAAAACTAGAGAATGCATCTGTTCACGTGCTCCCAAGAAGTCCTTGAGAGGAGCCCTTTTTGTGATCATGTGGAGACGGTGGACCGTGTTTATATAGGTTGCTTTAGGTTGCACTCCTTTAGTTATTTAAAAAAACCTTTTATTGCAGATTTTATTTTGCACTGCAGCCCCAAGTTCCTGATCTTTGAGTAATTGGTGTGGAGACAGACAAGGAAGGCAGAGGGCCTCATCGTGATCCTGCTCTTGGGCCTGGCCAAAGATGCAATAAATAAGTCTAGGCACTGTGCATTCAAGGGTTCGTCTGACCTGACTATCTGCCCTCTACTGCTGCTACATTCATGGCCAGGTGTCCCTAGAGAGGGAGCATGTGGTGTATGGGCACCACTGAGTCCTTCCATGCTCATTGGCACCACAAGGACTCTGGTGCATTATCAACCTCTTAATCACATTTTAGTTTAATGTTTAAAGTTTCATTTGTGATTTGTTTTTGTTTTGGACAGTTCTCCTTTAAGGGGCTATCTCTTAATTTGTCTAGTTTAATTGATTTGAGTCATAGTCATACTCAGAGGTTTACAGCATGGAAACAGGCTCTTTGGCCCAACTTGTCCATGCCCCCCTTTTTTTAAACCCCTAAGCTATTCCCAATTGCCTGCATTTGGCCCACATCACTCTATACCCATCTTACCAATGTAACTATCTAAATGCTTTTTAAAAGACAACATTGTACCCGCCTCTACTACAACCCTGGCAGCTTATTCCAGACATTCACTACTCTCTGTCTGAAAAAATTGTCCCCCTGGACACTTTTGTATCTCTCCCCTCTCACCTTAAACCTATGCCCTCTAGTTTTAGACTCCCCTACTTTTGGGAAAAGATATTGACTGTCCAGCTGATCTGTGCCCCTCATTATTTTAAAGACTCTATAAGATCGCCCCTCAGCCTCCTATGCTCCAGAGAATAAAGTCCCAGTCTATTAGCCTCCCCTTATAACTCAATCCATCAAGTCCCAGTAGCAGCCTAGTAAATCTTTTCCGTAGTCTTTCTAGTTTAATAATATCCTTTCTACAACAGGGTGACCGGAATTGCACACAGTATTCCAAGTGCAGCCTTACCAATGTCTTATACAACTTCAACAGGATGTCCTAATTCCTGTATTCAGTGTTCTGACCAATGAAACCAAGCATCCCGAATGCCGCCTTCACCATTCTGTCTACCTGTGACTTCAAGAGTGAGCAGTTTCTGGCAGATAGGTACTTGGACCTGCATGCCATCACCCTAATATGGGTGCACTTCAGCAATGGCTGAGAGTGAGTGGTGCAGGGCACCTTGACCTCTTTGCAGATGCTCTTTTCTGCTCCTCTGGCATCTAAAGGGAGGAGGAACACCAGCCAGTCACCCAGGAGACTTCCACCCAGAACACTCCAGGGATGTTCTGCTGCTTTATGCTAATGACCCCACAATTCCAGCACATCAGGCACAGGAGGCTGTACCTGTCCCAGAGCAGGAGAGCCTTACCAGACCAGGGTGTTTCCAAGCCTCAGTCCACCAGAGAATGCACACCAAAGTAATCTCAGACAACAGAGCTCGTCAGTCAAAAGGCAGCCTGTGCCTCAACTGAGGATGTTAGGGCTGCACCTCGACATAGCAGCGGAGTTAGAAAAAAATAAGTTTTGAATGAAAAATGGTAGCATGGGTGTTAATTCACTATATATACTCTTCACTATTGTAAGTTCATCTGTCTTGGGTATTCAATGGCTCAATGATGTGATGCAATGTCCTGTGTTCATTCAAGGGTCAAACATTTGACCCCTGCCTCCAGTGTGTTCCCATTTGGATCATCAGTTCCATTAACTCTCATTCAGTCAAATCACTGTGATTAATCTTTATCTCCACATCTCCAACATTAACAAAGGGACTTCATATGTAATGATGATGGCTAGACAATACACATGTAACTATTGGATCTTAGACATTATTTGGCCTCAAGTGAATTTCTCATCAAGCTCAGTGATTATCCTGATGTTGTTGCATTGCAATCTGTAGGTTGTGGATATGACAAGTATTTGTTGTGGCATTCGTTAAATTCTTTTCTTCCAAATGTACTTTGCAATGGTATTTATTGTATGACGGAGTGTTTTTTTGGGGAAAGTATATTCACTGCCGAGCACCATAGGCTCTTATGCCTCCCTACAATGTGTTTAAGCCTGAACTCTAGTCCCAGACTTGCCCTCAGTTTTTACGTCTGATACTGAGATGACCTCTTACAGGATGAGATCATCCTGGAGGATAACACGTAGCTGAAATTTCTCCCTGGATGTGAATGCACATTCGCAATGAATGTCTTAAACATGATCAAAAGAACCATGTCCTTCTGGTAGTTTTGCATCAGTGGCCTTGACAATAACTATCCATGCAAAATCTTTGTACTTCCAACAATTGCAAACATAGAGTCTTTAATGCCGTGGCAAGTGCACTGGAAACATGGAGGTTTGTGGGGCCCATGCTGTCTCTGCACAACAGCTGAGATCCTCGACTGTTTGACCCTACATCCGTTCTGGCATGCCTGAATGAGAAGCAGGTGCAAAATAAGATCATATGCACCATATCACCTAAAGGACCTAAAGATCCTCTCATAAATATGCAACATTAGTAAAGGAGGTAAGCTTGTTCAAAACATGATAGAGTTTGCTTGTACTCAGTTCTGATGTGGGTATGCCGGCGTTGGACTGGCGTAAACACAGTAAAAAGTCTGACAACACCAGGTTTTAGTCCAACCTATTTATTTGATAATATACTCACAAGCTTTCGAGGGACACCCTCTTCGTCAGGTGAATGGAGAGTTCTGGCCTCAGACAGAGCATATAAAGCACAGACAGTTTAGAGATTACTGATTAGAATGCGAATCTTTACACCTAACCTGCTGTTCAAGACCTGAAGTGGCTGATAATGTGAGTGGAAGGAGCACTGATCACAGTTTAAAGAGATGTGTATTGTCTCCAGACATCTCTTTAAACTGTGATCAGTGCTCCTTCCACTCACATTATCAGCCACTTCAGGTCTTGAACAGCAGGTTAGGTGTAAAGATTCGCATTCTAATCAGTAATCTCTAAACTGTCTGTGCTTTATATGCTCTGTCTGAGGCCAGAACTCTCCATTCACCTGACGAAGAGGGTGTCCCTCGAAAGCTTGTGAGTATATTATCAAATAAATAGGTTGGACTAAAACCTGGTGTTGTCAGACTTTTTACTGTAATCAGTTCCCCAGCCGATGAAGGCAAGCATGCCGAACGCCTCCTTAATCACCTTGGCCACCTGTGTTGCCACTTTTGGGGAACTGTGGATCTGCATGCCCAGTACCCTCTATGTTAATGACCTACATGCCTAGATCCCTCCTGTATGTGATACTTTTTGTGTACTCAGTAAACTTGGAAATATTGCCTTTGGTTCCCTTATTCAAATCATTGATGTACATTGCGAATAGCTGGGGCCCAAGCATTAATCTCTGTGACACACCAATAATCACCACCACCTACTCCAAAAAATTCCTATTCTCTGTTTGCTATCTGCCAACCAGTTCCTCAATCCATGCCAATTTTACCCCCAAACCCATATGCTTTAATTTTGCACACTAACCTCTCACATGGGACTTCATCAAAAACTTTCTGAAAATCCAAATACACCACATCCACTTGTTCTCAGTTATCTATTCTACTAGTTATGTTCTCAAAAAACCTAATAGGTTTGTGAACCATGATTTCCCTTTCGTAAATCCATGTTGACTTTGTCGAATCCCAATCATATTTTTAAGTGTTTTGTTAGCACATCCTTTATAATAGGCTCTAGCATTTTCCCTACTACTGATGTCAGGCTAACTGATCCATTATTCCCTGTTTCCTCCCTCTTTCCTTTATTAAATAGTGGGATTACATTTGCCATCCTCCAACTGCAGGGATTCTTGCAGAATCTATTGAATTTTGAAAAATTGTGGCTGGCCTTCAGCTTTAACTCAATTTTCTCACCCAATCCACAGATCCCTTCGTTCCCTGAGGGATCACAAAACTATCTATTCCAGACATGAATATATTTAATGAAGAAACATCCACAAACATTTGGGCCAAAGAATGCCAATGATTCACAACCCTCTGGATGAAGACATCTCTCTTCTCAGTCCTATATTACCCATACTTTGCACTGACACTACGGGCCCTGTTTTACCATTTTGATTCTAACTGCTGGGCAGACTTGAAACTGGGAGTGTTTCAGATCTGACTTTTAAACCCGTTCTCAGGCTCCCCCATATGCACTCTGCCTGCAAAAAATATCAGCAATTCTGAATTGCGCTGCAGAAGCCTGTGGGTGGGGCTGAACGCTCCTGAAACCCTGCAGCTCTGATTGGTGCCTCCAACTGTACATGTGCAGAAATAAAAATGATAGAATGCTGCTCCCGTGCCACATCCCTGCCAGGCTGGATACTGCCTCTCCCAACCTCCACAGACATTGCCCCACTCCCACAACAATACTGACCCCTTTATCTCCAACCCTTTGCCACCCAAACTGATCACGGCCCACCCCCAGTGATCTCAGGCAGTCTGGCAGTGTTCTTACAAGATTGTTTTTACTGACAACATTTAAGGCCTAAGCTCACCATGGAAGCTTGATGCTTAAGTAGGGCACATCGAAGGCATCCCGCAGGATAATAGCTACCCTGGTCAGATCATTTCACGCAGTATATCACACAAACTCACAAACAGGCTTAAGGCTGTCACTTTTGGCTCTGAAAAGTGCCAGGTTCACCTCCGGTTACCCTGGAAGGCAAAGGTTGCTCATAATTTGAGCAACAGGTGAGGCTAGCTGTTTCACATTGTAATAATTCAGTAGCACCACATGTGGTATTTATCACTGACAGGATCAAAAAGACATTCTGCCTAAACTACAAATGAATAAAGTGGTATATGAATTTTAGTGCTGATGTGTTGCTAGGTTTGTAGGCTGTACATCCAAGACTGGTGGATCATATCAAACAGCACATCCCAGCTGCTGTCTGCAATGGGCAGGGTACAGGCTACCCCCAACCAGTCTGTGCTTGCAAAATTCAACAAAATATTCAGTATTAGTTGTGATTCCACGATTGGATTACATTTACTAAATAGTTCTCAGTGTGCTAAGAATTACACAGACAACCAATTTAAGATCGTTAGTTGGGCTCTGTGTGTGCATTTGTATTCTATGTATATTAATACATAGAGCTCTGTTCTCTGCATTCAGAAAGAACAGACACATATATTTCACCTATTTCAGCTCAACAAAATAAGTGACAGTCATTTGTTGTTTCATTCTCTAGGGCAATGCCTTGTCCAATCTGGGTCAAGCTTTCTGGTTTAAATTTCAAATGATGCTTGGCAGTTATCTTTCAGTTACCATCTACTGGTGCCTTCTCTATGGCAATGTCTCTACCAATCCGAGTCCACTTGCCAACCAATTGACATTCTCCTCTCATAAAGTACAAATTGTTGTTTTCCCCTTATTCAATTATTCATGTGAAATGTCCTGATGGGTGCAAGACAAATTACCTCAGAATGCTCCAAAGTGCTTTACAAGCAATGAATTACTTCTGAAATATAGTCACTGTTGTGATAAAGGAAACAAAGCAATCAATTTGCACACAGCAAACTCTCTCAAAAAGCAAGGTGACGATAACCAGATGTGTTTTAATGATGTTGATTGAGGGATAAATATTGGCTATTTTGAGATTCCTGCAGAAACTGATAACTTGTAAACTGTTAGCTGAATTTCCATTGACCTGCCTGGCAAGATCACATGACAAGAGGCAACATGGTGCAAACAGTGGGTATCTTATATTTTGAACTGCAGGAAAGCTCCCCATTTAGCTTTTTGAATGACCAAAAATTGCCTCTACAGAAATACATTACTCTGTCCTTGAAATGGATATTTCATTCTGCAGAAATCTGTCCAAAGTTATTCTCAGAACCAATGGCTTGCTTGCTTTTCCCATTCCAGTGGGAAAATCCTCAAACTGACTTTCATGGTGATGGTTACCCTCTAGTCAAGCAAGACAATGTTCTAACCTCACTTATCATAATATTACTCTCCAACCTGAGCACGTGCTCCCACCCACATTCACATTCACCTGTGTGGTGACTGCATCTCTTTACTCTCTGTCAGATTCTTGCGGACCTATCATGACTGCCTTTCAGCACCAAGATTGTAGTTGGGCAGAATTCAGAACAGATCACATGACCCCTTTGTACCTTCATTTTTCTCTAAATGAAAGAGACAGTCCCAAGACACACATTACAATAATCTGATGAAACAGATGGCTCCATTTGGATACAGAAATGAAACCTCTGATCATACATGAGATGCCTGCTTTCCCCACACCCCCTTTTGTTTCTTAGATTCGGTTCTTCAGTCAGCACAAGATCTGTGACAGTGTGGTTTGGTAGATGAGCCATGAGCTTGGGAGATGTTGCCACAGGGATATTTTGGGTCAAAATATAATCCTTTTGTACAAAAAAAAACCCAGGCACAACCCTTCGGCCCACCAAGCCTGCACTGATTCCTAATCCGATGACCATGACTTGTTGTTCGTACTTGATTTCTATCCTTCTGTTCACCTCACATTCACATGCCAAGATGGCCTTGAATGCTGCTAACATGCCTGTTTCCACCACCTCCAGTGGCAGTGCATTCCAGGCACCCACCACCCATTCCCCACACATCTCCCCTAAACTTATCCCCTCACCTTGAATTGTGCCCTCTTGCAGTTGACTTTTCCACCCTGCAAAAAAGCCTGTGATTATCCACTCCATCTGTGCCTCTCATAATTTTGTGGACCTCTATCAGGTCGTCCCTGAGCTTTGTCTTTCCAGTGAAAGCAATCCCAACTTTATCTAGCCTCTTCTTATACATAAAACCCTCATTTCCAGTCAACATCCTGGTAAACCTTCTTTTCACACTCTGCAAAGCATCCAGATCCTTCTGGTAATGTGGCAACCAGAACTGTATGCAGTATTCCAAATGTAGCCCAACAAAAGTTTTATACAGCTGTAACATAATTTGCCAACATTTATACTCAGTGCCCAAGCTGAAGAAGGCAAGCATGCTGTATGCCTTCTTGACTGCCTTGTCAACCTGTGTTGCTATTTTCAGGGATCTGTGGACCTCTATGCCCAGATCCCTCTGTATGTTAATGCTCCTAAAGGTTCTGCCACTGTATAATTTGCACTTGAATTTGATCTGTCCGAACTGCTAACCATTCCTGGAAACTACTTCACCAGGCATAGAGGTGAGTGCACTAATGTCTATTATTGCAGGAGTTCTGAATTGGGACCCTCTGTCAGACACCTGAATGCTGTCTTGGCGACAACGTGTCAATTTCGGCAGCCCACTGAGGTGGCGCTTTGTACAGGGGATGATGTCGGGTTGCCAGCATCCAAACTCATGGAGGTTCCGGTTGCTGGGAGCGAGTGAGGGACCTGAGATGGATAACTTTACTAATTGTCTGTCTGTCTCTTTCCTTCCTAACCGCATCCCATAGATAACATGAATTTCGCCATACAGGCCTTTGAGCTGGCCATTTGGCTGTGGAGAAGGAGGTAGTATTGAGCCTCCTGCATACAGCCTTGCAGCCACTGCAGTGTGGCTAATAGCCCTTCCTACAATCCCTGACTCTGCTTCGGCAGCTTTGGGATAATGGATCCCAGTGGCCTGACACCTGGCTGGCGGACAGCTGTCTCCTTGGCTCTGACAGACGTCTGCATGCTCAAGCTCTTGGACATTCCCACCTCCACCTGATGTACATTGGCAGCTGTGATGTGCTCACCAGAAAATGCCCCAGAAGCCTTATCACTAACTTCTTTCACCGAGGTGACCATATCTGTGCTGGCGGATAATGCCAGTGACGCCTGTGCCAACCTGAGGGTGCTTTCCTCGGAGGTGTCATTAGAGCCTTCCTCCGAGGTGTTGACCAAGCTCTCCGTGGGGGAGTGTGCTAAGAGTCTTACTTCCTTTGGTTGTCACTTGCAACTTAAGGCACATGGATAAGTGCGAAGGAGGAGTGTGTTTCTGGGTAGATTGCAGCTTATTTGAGATGAGTCATATGAATTAAAGTTTTGTGGCTCCGCGTTTCTGTGGCACACCCTGACCTGGCTGTCAGTTACGATTCTGTTTCTCCGACTCGGACTGACAGCTCCATTGCCCGCTCCTCAAAGGGGCTAATGGTACATTGTTCAGGGACCCTATCTCCACTCTTCACCCTTTCCCTTTCCCGCTTTCTCCTACAGGGACAGAAGTGGGAGGAGAAACTTAAAAACTGATGGCTGGAACAGCTGAGGCGTCAGAATGGGGGACAATTAGATGAGGTCTGTCAGGGCTGTGCCTCGCAGGCAGGGATTGGGCTGAGGGGTGCCAGACGGGTTGGAGGAAGGCGCGAAGGTGGAAGTGGGGGGCGGGGGGGGGGGGGTGTTGGGTTGGGTTGGGTTGGGTGCTGGGAGGCCCTGCTGGGGCAGTGGCAAGGGTTGGGCCTGAGTGAGGGGAAAGCCCTGAGAGGTGGGTCTTAAAGGGTGGAGTAATGATGGGAGAGGGGCTCCGTAGTGGGGAGGAAATGTGGGGAATCTGCCGGGGGGTGGTGTTATTGGTAGGTGTAGCAATGTCTGGGGCGATGAATGGGGAGGCGGTGGGGATAACTCTGCAGCAGCAGCAGCAGCAATCGGCAGTGTGGAGACTGACATTGGGACCAGTCATCGATCGCTCCCTATGTCCACAGGGGTGGGGGCTTTAGGTGACAGGAGATCTCCTGGGTGTGGTCAAAGGTGAGGGGGGGGGGGTGAGCGGGGCTAAGGGGAGGCAGCATGTGGAGATGATGCAGTCTGCATCAGGGATTGATGGAGCATCAAAGACCGATTGACGGGGGCGTGGCAATCAACCGGGGGTGGGGAACAATTGGCGTGATGATTGACTGGGTTTGGGAGGGCAGCAAACAGGAGGGTCCACAATTGGGGGTGGGGATATGATGTCTGGTGGGGGGGAGGGTGGAGATGTGACACAATCTCAGTGCACTACGAATGCTTGACATTGTGTACTGGGAGATCAGGGCGCTTGTGTATTAGCGCCTTCTGGCAGTCTGCAGGTGACTTCATGGTATGAATAGACTCCATCCACTGCCCATAGTGGCAAGAATCATTTTTGCTTCATTTTTGTTCTAAGTGTCATAAGAGTTGCCTTTTCTTCTCTCGCCGATGAAACGGGTCTGAAACTCTGCTGTTTTCACACTCATTTGACACTTCGAATATTTGTGTTTCAATTGCTCCCTTTGTATCTGGAAGCAGCCTGCTGCTTGAAGACCAGGATACTCACTTAATGTGCGGCATGATTGGTGACACACAAGTCAGAAACCCAAGAAATGAGTACCAGGAGCTTAATGAACACGTGACCATCAAATGTTGAACGTTTTGGACTGCTTCCTTGTTCTATATTGTCTTGTTCCTTTAAGCAAAAGGATATGCAAATATGCAATTGTAACAAAGGAGGGTCAGGTGTTTACTGAGATATAATGCTACACATTTCCAGTATGAGTTCTGCAATGCTGTGATTTACTCACATTTCTCATACCATTTTTACCTTTGATCTTGACATGTAATGCATATCACCACAGAATCATAGAACATTAAAAATTTATGCAAGTGACTACAAAAAACATGAATCCAGCAAAAAATAGGCTTGCCCTTTTGTAACCCCCAGGACTTTCATGGGGAATCACTGATTGACCTCCTTGTAGGACTTGTTGAATACTTGAATACGAGCTCCCTGGGTTTTGGTATTTAACCAACCAGGTAGTTAAATTATAACGGAAAGTTCATTCCAGACTTGGCAACCTTATTGATGCTCCTACATACTTATTTGGAAAAGCATCAGAAGCGGGCAGAGAAAGAATGCTTTTATGAGGGTAAAACATCAAATGCAGTTGGACAATGTGTTCACTCGTTTCAATCTGGAGAGACCGTTGGTCATAACATGCGGTGCCTTTCCTTGCGGAATAGGGTAGCACTGTAACACTGTTGGAGTAATAGGGTGGCGTGCCCATTTGCCTATGTTTCGAGGGCATTAGCCGATGCAGGAAGGAAGTATGCACAGATAGAAAAAGAGGGTTTGACAATTTTTTTTGCAGTAAATAAATTCCATCAATATGTATATGGTTGACACTTTACTATTGTAATCCACTACAAACCTCTGGGTCATTTTTCCAAGCACAAAATGATCCCACTTATAGTGTCAGCCTGAATACAGTGATGGGCACTATTATTAGGCACCTATGAGTATACCCTGGAACATAGACCAGAGACTCAAGTCTCCGATGCAGTTGCAATTGGGTCGCCTACTTTCATCCACAAGCTTGCCATCACCATCGAAAATGGACAAAATCATAATGGTATTAAATTTTATGGCTACCTTACCAATTTCAGCAAGACAGATTAAAACTTGGGCTTGAAATGATCCCACATTGGCCAAAGTAAGACATGTGATATTAAATGGAGGAATGCAAGAATGTCAGGCACAAGATTTGAAGCCATATGCAACAAAATAATTGGAACTAAGCATAGAAGACGGAATTATCCTGTGGGGAGCTCAGGTAGTTATCCTACATTCAGCTCAAAGGCCAATAGTTCAAAACTTTATTATAACCATTCAAGCGTGTTAAAAATGAAGCTGGCAAGAAGCTATGTCTGGTGGCCTGGAATAGGTGGACATGTAGAGAAAATGGTACAAACATGTAGAATGTGCCAAGAAAACCAAAAGGCACCACTGGTAGCTTCCCTAAGCTACCTAAGCTGGTTAATGGCTTAGGATATATGCAGATTTTGCAGGCTTCATGTTTTTGTTACTAACTGACACCCACTCTGAGCGGGAGGTGCACTTGACAATGTCCGCCACATCGCAGAACATGATAGAGAACCTAATGCAATCCTTCAATACTCATGGAATCACAAAAGTTTTTGTGATGGATAATGAAACCCCATTTACCAGTTGGGAATTTAGTACATTTGTGAAACAAATGGAGTCTGCACAACTCCTGACTATCCACCATCAAACGGAATAGCAAAATGAGCAGTCCAAGTTTTGAAAAAGGGAATGAAGAAACAGACCAGGGAGTCTGTAGACACTAAACTAGCACATTTTCTTTTATTGAACAATGCTACATGTAATGACAGATGTAGCCTTGGCCGAGTTACTGACGGGCAGACATCAATGGACAAGGCAAAGCCTTACATACCAAACCTAAATAGAAGGGTGGAAGAGAAGCAGGAAGCCCAAAACACAGGCCATAACGCACTGAAAGCAAATAGTTTTTTCGTGTGAAATTTTGGAGGCAGCATCTCAACACCAGGGACAATTCTTTCTAGAACAGGACCAGTGACCTACATGGTAAAGGTTGAAGACAAGATGTTAAAGAAACATATAGATCACTTAAGCCATCTGGAGCTGTCATCAGAAGCAGCCAACTCAGCAAGCATGCCATCAGAGACCCCAAATACACTTATGAAAGCCAAAGCAACTTTACCAATGGGAGCCAAAAACATCATATGAGATTTATGAATCAGAAATGGAAACGGAAACAGAAACAACGGAAGCTCAACCATAAGCCATTGTTGAGGAAGGTCCATCTCCTCCAGTGATACCTCGATGGTCATCCAGAAAGAGACACCGATACGCTATACCCCACTTACCAGGTGGAATATAAAATAGAGAAAAGGCCAAAAGAGGAAGGGAGAACCCTTGGACTCAGAAGGGAGTGGTGTGATGATGCCCATGACTTGCATGGAAAATCACTAAGTAACCTCCAGTAGGACTTGTTGCATACGAGTTCCCTGGGGATTGGTAATTTACTAACCAGGTGGAGCTGTTATACCGAGTCCTGTATAAAGCAGGACCCTGAGTGGGTCCATTTTCTTTTAGTCCCGATAGGGACCTGGTGTGTTCACCGCAGGCTTACAGTTTTTGTTTACTTTACAGCTGACTCCTGGAGTTATTATTATTACCGTAGTTGTTACCCTCATAAACTTCACAATTATTTTGTTACCATAAGTACAGATGACCAAACTGATGTATTCCAGACAAGGTTGAATGACCCTCCAACATTCCATGATCCTCTTTGTCTGTGCAAATAACATTTCTTTGCCTTGGGTCTCCTTGCAAAATTGTATACTATGTTCAGGAGAGAGTTGTTCTAACTCATTGTGCACTGATCCCAAACACAGTTCAGGACACCAAAGTAATCTGATAGTGTAAACTCTCATTTCCATATCATTAAACAATCCATTGGCACACTGAAGGTGTACTTCAAGCGCGCAGAGAGAATTATTAATCTGGTTCTTGAGCATAGCTGGGTGAAAATCCTGGAGCTTCCTTTCAGCAGTGTGGGATTAATTAAAGCACACATGTTGCAGTCGATCTCGTAGGTGGCCCACTATCATCTGCTTGAGGGCAGTTAGGAATTTGGAAAACTTCTGAGCTTCCCAGTGACATCCATATTCTGTGAAAATATTTTTTAAAAAAACCCAATAATTAATATTGACAGTTCAGAGTAAAATACTGAATCTTTACCATTCAGAAGGAGGCCATTTGACCCTTCGAGTCTCCACTAGTTCTACCTAGTCTCATCCTCCACCTTGATCCCTGTAACCTTGCACGTTCTCTTTCTCAGGTAGCAATCCTTTTCCCTTCTGAATACCTCAATCAAACCTGCCTACACTATCCTCTCAGCAATTTTGTTCCAGATTCCAATGACCCTCTGGGATGAAAACATCTTTTCTCTTGTTGTTTTTTTACTACTTTTGCAAATTATTTTGAAATTGTGTCCTTAAGCTCTTGATGCTCTCTTGAGTGGGAATAGTTTCTCATTATTTACCCTGACAGTACTCCTCAGGATCTAGAATACCTCTATCAAGTCTACCTTCTTTTCAGCGAGGAAAACAGTCCCAACCCCTCTGATCTATCCTCATAGCTACAGTTATATATCCCTGGAATCATTCTTGTGAATCTCCTCTGTACTCTTTCCAATTCCTTCATATCCTTCCTTAAGTATCATGCCCAGAACTGGACTCATCACTCCAAATGAGGCCTAACTAGAATCTTATACAAGTTCAAATTGATCTCCTTAACATTGGACTCAATTCCCCTCTTAATAAAGCCTAAGATACTGTATGAATAACTGTATGAAACACCCTGTTACCTTCAGTGACTTGTGTACATGTACACTGAGGTTGCTCTGTTCCTGCACTTCCATCAAATTTCTCCTTTTATTATATACTGTCTGTCCATATTCTTCATGCCAAAATGAGCCACCTCACTCTTCTCTGCATTGCTCTTCATCTGCCAACTGCGTGCCCAATCCACTAACATGTCTACATCCTCTTGAAATTCAAGACTATCCTCATCACAGTTGACAATGTTTCCAATCTTTCAAATCTTATCATAGTATTGTGATGCTACTGTGCCTTTAAAAATTGTATTTTTATCATGTTCTCTGCAGTTTGAAGCAGGCCTAATTTTTTTGTTATTGGCACCATGAGATCTGCAGTGCTAGTTTTTATTGTTATTAAAACCATACAAAGAGCTGTTTATTTTTAATCTGGGCCTAATGCAGTGTTCTGGAGTTTATGACCCTTTTGGGAATTATTAATTTGTGACCAATTGACAGGTCAAGTGATACCTTGGGACAGTTTCTTTTTTACAATGGTTTTACTTTCAGTTTGGCAGAAGCTGTTTCAGCCTCTCTCCTTGGTATTAGAAACTCAGCTTTTGGTGGCTGGCTGGCTAGAAGCAAGTGGTGTCCCTGTCTCTCTGAAATATACTGAAAGCCTCAGCCTTTCATTTCCAAAGGATTAATTCATAGCAGGTGTTGCAAAGCTGCAAGACCCAGCATCACATGAGCATAAACCTAGAACAGAGTGTGTGTTTGTAGGGATGAATGTGTTGGAACAGTATTCGTAACTGTTAAGGTTTATACGATGTTATAGTCATGTTTTTGTAATTGGTAAAAGTTAGTGCTAATTTTCTTATTATATGTTAACTGTGTTCTTAAATAAACTTTGTTTGATTTAAAAACTGCCTAGTGGGCCACTTGAATCATACTTATGCTTCACACTTATGCTTACCAGTGCAAAACTCATGGTCTAGGCTGATTTCATAAAACACCTTTTGAGTTTCTGGCTTGGATTACAACGATAGTTTGATATGATGCTCTGAACACTACATCCTCGGTCATCAATATATATCTGGAAGAGCAAATGTCCCAACACTGACCTTCCTCCAATCTGATAAACAACTATTCATCACTACTGTTTTCTGTCACTAAGCCAATTTCTTGTACCAACTTTCCTTTTTATTTCCCTATTATAGAATTTTGCTTGTAAGTTTGTCGTGTGATGTTGTATCAAATGCTTTTTAAATCTGCATACACCACATCAACAGCATTGCCTTATTAATTAACCTTCTCATAGAATCCGCACAATACAGAAGGAGACCATTTGACCATTAAGCATGCACTGACAATAATCCCCCCCACCCAGGCCCTCTCCCAATATTTCAACAACCCCATGTATTTAACCAGTTAATCCCCCTGACACTAAGGGTCAATTTTAGCATGGTCAATCAACCTAACCCACACACCTTTGGAGTGTGGGAAGAAACCAGAGCACCCTCAGGAAATCCACGCAGATACAGGGAGAACGTGAAAGCTCCACACAGTCACCCGAGGTCGGAATTGAACCGGGTCCCTGGCACTGTGAAGCAGCAGCACTAACCACTGTGCCACCATTCCTTTGAGTTACCTGCTCAAAACACTCCCAAGCTCATTAAACATGACTTTCTCTTAATTAATCCATTCTGGCTTTCTTTAAAAATCAATTGTCACTTGTCCAAGTGACTACTGATTTTATCCCAAACTATAGTTTCCAGAAGTTTCCATACAGCTGAAGGTAAACTGACTTGTCTGCAGTTGCCAGCTTTATCCTTGCACACTTTTCTCCACTGGGTCTCTGTCATAGTAATAATATCATAATTTATTTGTCAACCTGTGCTTGTAGTTCACCATTCTTATTAACCATACCCTGTGCATTCACATAATGTATATTAATCTTGATTTAGCTTTTCCCCCTTTATTCTGACCATATCTATCTGACTGACTAGTCATTGAAGTTTACAGCATGGAAACAGGCCCATAGCCCAACTTGTCCTTGCCATCCAGTTTTTAAGTAATAAGCTAGTCCCAATTACCTGCATTTGGCTTATATCCCTCTATAACAATGTTACCCATGTAACTGTCTAAATGCTTTTTAAAAGACAAGATTGTACCTGCCTCTACTGCTACTTCTGCCAGCTCGTTCCAGACACTCACCATCCTCTTTGAGAAAAAATTGCCCCTCTGGACACTTTTGTATCTCTCGCCCCTCACCTTAAACCTATGCCCTCTAGATTTAGATGCTTCTACCTTTGGGACACGATGTTGATGATCTGGCTGATCTATGTCGATCATTATTTTATAGACCTCTATAAGATCACCCCTAACCTCCTATGCTCCAGGGGAAAAAAGTCCCGGTCTATCCAGCCTCTCCTTATAACTCAAACCATCAAGCCCCGGTAGCATCCTAGTAAATCTTATCTGCAATCTTTCTAGTTTAATAATATCCTTTCTATAATAAGTTGACCAGAACTGTACACAGTATTCCAAGTGTAGCCTTACTAATGTCTTGTACAACTTCATAAGACGTCCCAACTCCTGTATTTGATGATGTTATGACTAATGAAACCCAGCCGAATGCTGGGTTTCATTAGTTTCATTCACCACTCTGTCCACCTGTGACTCACTTTCAAGGAGCTATGAACCTGTACCCCTAGACCTCTTTGTGTAATTCTCCCCAACACCCTACCATTAACTAAGTCCTGCCCTGATTCAATCTACCAAAATGCATCAACTCACATTTCTCGAAATTAAACTGCCATTCATTAGCCCACTGGCCCAATTGATCAAGATCCCATTGCATTCCTAGATAACCATCTTCACTGTCCATTATGCCACCAATCTTGATGTCATCGTGCCTTGAATATTTTCATCTAAATCATTAATATATTTGATTTATTATTGTCACATGTTCTGGGCCCTGTGCATGTGCAGTGGTTCCAAACTGTCAGCTTGCAGTTTTCTGGCCAGCTCAATTGCTGACCAGTCCAGGACCCCTGCAGTGCTGCCCCCTCAGCTCCCCATCCCCTCCCCTCCCCCTGACACGATTGCAGCACGCACCCCCCCCCCTTCAGACACCCCAGTCCCGATAATGATATTTAAGTTACATTTAAAAATAGATTAAAATAATTTACCTGCTGTTCTCGGCAGTTTCAGCATGGTCCCAACCACGCCAGATATTGAGATCTCAGAGATGCGCGCACCTCAAGAATGTATGTCTGAATTCCGCGAATCAGCCCACACGCGATCCTCCTGCTCCACTGCACAAAAACTTAGTGCGTTGGTAGGACACTGAAGAGTGTAGTAGAACAGAGGGATTTGGGAATACAGATACATAATTCCCTAAAAGTGGTGTCACAGGTAGATAGGGTCGTAAAGAGTGCTTTTGGAACACTGGCCTTTATAAATCAAAGGAGTATAAGAGTTGGAATGTTATGGTGAGATTGTATAAGACATTGGTGAGGCCGAATTTAGAGTATTGTGTGCAGTTTTGCTCACCTAATTACAGGAAGCATATTAATAAAGGTTGAGGGAGTGCAGAGAAGGTTTACAAGGATGTTGCTGGGACTTGAGAAACTGAGTGACAGGGAAAGGTTGAATAGGTTAGGACTTTATTTCCTGGAGCGTTTCAGAATGAGGGGAGATTTGATAGAGTTGTATAAAATTATGATAGGTATAGATAGAGTGAATGCAAGTAGGCTTTTTCCACTGAGGCTAGGGGAGAAAAAAACTAGGGGACGTGGGTTAAGGGTGAAGGGGGAAAAGTTTAAAGGGAATATTAGCGGGGAGGTCTTGACACAGAGAGTGGTGGGAGTGTGGAATGAGCTGCCAGATGAAGTGGTAAATGCAGGCTCACTTTTAACATTTAAGAAAAACTTGGACAGGTACATGAATGAGAGGGGTGTGGAGGGATATGGTCCAGGTGCAGGTCAATGGACTAGGTAGAAAAATGGTTCAGCACAGCCAAGAAGGGCCAAAAGGCCTGTTTCTGTGCTATAATGTTCTATGGTTCTATGTATTAACATATAGTGACAAGTATTGTTTCTTGCATGCTATACAGACATAATATTCCATTCATAGAGAAGGAAATGAGAGAGTGCAGAGTGTAGTGTAACAGTCAGCTAGGGTGTAGAGAAAGATCAACTTGACAAATAACAGTGGAGCCAGCACCGATCCCTGATGCATATTGATGGTCACAGCCCTCCAGTTTGAAAAATAACCCTCTACAACCACCTCTTCTGTCAAGCCAATTTTACCACCTCTGTCAAGCCACCTCTTCTGTCTTCTGTCAAGCCAATTTTGTATCCATTTGGCTACCTTGCCCTGTATCCTGTGAGGTTTAACCTTATGCAACAACCTGCCATGCAGTAGTTTGTCAAAAGCCTTGCTAAAGTCCATGTAGCCAATATTGATTGCACTGCCCTTATCTTCTTGGTTACCCCTTCAAAAAACTCAATCAAATTTATGAGACATGATTTTCCACTGACAAAGCCATGCTGCCTTTCCCTAATCAGTCCTTGCTTTGCCAGCAAGTGTGGAATACAAGGAAAGTAGAAAGAAACTTAGGCAAGGAGTCAGGAGGGCTAAAAGGGGTCATGAAAAGTCATTCTTCAACAGGATTAAGGAAAATCCCAAGGCTTTTTATACATAAAGAGCAAAAGGGTAGCTAGCGAGAGGGTTGGTCATCCAAGGACAGGGGAGGGTGTCTGTGCATGGAGCCAGAGGAAATAGGTGAGGTATTAAATGAGTACATCAGTAGTCACCAAAGAGAAGAACTTGCTGGATGATGAGTCTGGGGAAGGGTGCGCAGATAGTTTGAGATCAAAAAGGAGGTGGCATTGGAGGTCTTGCAAAACATTAAGTTAGACAAGTCCTCAGGACCTGGTGGGATATACCCCAAAATACTGAGAAACAAGGGAGGAAATTGCTGGAGCCTTGAGAGAAATCTTTGTATTCTGTCTGGCCACGGGGGAGGCCCCAGAGGATTGGAGAATGACCAGTGTTGTTCCTTTGTTGAAGAAGGGCAGCAAGGTTGGTCAGCCTTATGTCAATGGTAGGGAAATTATTGGAGAGGATTCTTCTTGCCAGGACTTACTCCCAGTTGGAAATAAGTGGATGTATTAGTGAGAGGCAACATGGTTTTGTGAAGGGGAGGTAGTGTCTCACGTAACATAATTGAGTTTTTTGAGGATGGGACAAAGAGGATTGATGAGGATAGGACAGTGGATGTTACCATAGAACACTACAGCACAGAAATAAGCCCTTTGGCCCTTCTTGGCTGTGCCCAACCATTTTTCTGCCTTGTCCCACTGACCTATAGAACTGTAGAACACAACAGCACATGTTGTCTACATGGACTTCAGTAATACCTTTGACAAGGTCCCTCATGGCAGGCTGGTGCAGAAGTGAAGTCACATGGAATCAGAGGTGAGTTGGCAAGACGGATACAGAACTGGCTCGGTCAAAGAAGTGGAGATGCCAGCGTTGTGTTTACCCCAGTCCAATGAGAAATCTCACAACACCAGGTTAAAGTCCAACAGGTTTATTTGATAATAAATACCACAAGCTTTCAGAACGCTGTTCCTTCGTCAGGTGAGCGGCCTAACGAAGATCTGCTCAGATGAGGAGGATCGCAGCAGACACCTCCAGATGCTGAAAAATGCCCTCATAAGAACAGGATATGGCGCTCGACTCATCGATCGACAATTCCGACACGCCACAGCGAAAAACCGCACTGACCTCCTCAGAAGACAAACACAGGACACAGTGGACAGAGTACCTTTCATCGTCCAGTACTTCCCTGGGGCAGAGAAGCCAAGACATCTTCTCCGGAGTCTTCAACATGTCACTGATGAAGACGAACATCTCGCCAAGGCCATCCCCACACCCCCACTTCTTGCCTTCAAACAACCGCACAATCTCAAACAAACCATTGTCCGCAGCAAACTACTCAGCCTTCAGGAGAACAGTGACCACAATACCACACAACCCTACCACAGCAACCTCTGCAAGACATGTCGGATCATCGACATGGATGACATCATCTCACGTGAGAACACCATCCACCAGGTACACGGCACATACACTTGCAACTTGGCCAATGTTGTCTACCAAATACGCTGCAGGAAAGGATGACCTGAAGCATGGTACATTGGGGAGACCATGTAGACACTACGACAACGGATGAATGAACACCACTCGACAATCACCAGACAAGACTGTCCTTTCCCTTCTGGGGAACATTTCAGCAGTCACGGGCATTCGGCCTCTGATCTTTGGGTAAACGTTCTCCAAGGCGGCCTTCACGACACACGACAGCGCAGAGTCGCTGAGCAGAGACTGATAGCCAAGTTCCGCGCACATGAGGACGGCCTCAACTGGGTTCTTGGGCTTATGTCACACTATCTGTAACCCCCATGACTTGCCTGAACTTGCAACATCTCACTTACTGTCCTCTCTGGAGACAATACACATCTCTTTAACCTATGCTTAATGCTATCTCCACTCACATTGACTGCACCTTTAAGACTTGAATAGCAGATTAGCTGTAAAGACTTGTATTCTAATCAGTATTCTGTAAACTGCCTTTTATATATTCTGATTCTGATCAGAACTTTCCACGCACCTGACGAAGGAACAGCATTCCAAAAGCTTGTGGCGTTTACTATCAAATAAACCTGTTGGACTTTAATCTGGTGTTGTGAAGCTTCTTACTCTATTCCCCACTGCCAGTTTTTCTCTGCTTCACTCTGAATTTCCCCTCAGCTTCCCATCTCTTGCCAATCCAGTTTACCCTCCCAAAAACACGAGCAAACGTCCCCATGACAAATTAGTCCCAGTCTTGTTAAGGTATAAACCTATCCTTGTACAGGCCCCACCTGCCCACAACCAGTCCCAATACCTCTATCTCTAAAGCCCTTCCTGTTACTCCATTTCTCCAGCCACATGCGGAACTGCTCAATTTTCCTATGCTTATGCTTACTAGCACTGGGAATAATCCTGAGATTGCTGCTCTTGAGGTTCTTTCAAATTTCCTTCCTAACTCCCTAAAATCTACTTTCAAGGTCTCATCGCTTTTCACACCTTGTTATTGGTCCCAATCTGGACCATGAACTCTGGCTGATCACCCTCCCCGAGAAGAATGCCTGCAGTGGCTTTGTGACATGCTATCCACATAATCCTCAGCCTTTCCAATACACTGTGTTGGCTGTAGCCACTGCTCGAGTTCTGCAACCCAGAGCTCAAGTTTCTGAAGCTGGTGTCACTTCCTGCAGATGTAGTCATCAAGGACAACTTGTGCTTGCATGACTTCCAACGTCCCTCAGGATGCACATTTCACATGACCGAGCTGCTCTGACAAACCTTTCTCTTTTTCTCTCTCTGTCTCTCTTTCTCTGAACTCCTGCTGCTTTATGGGCATTCTCTCTCTCTCCGAATTTCAGTTGCTTTCCAAATCTAAACCAACTTGCGATTGCAAATTAGGATACCCCTCTGATGTCTCAATTGCTGTGATTTAGCTCTGCCACTCAATTGCTTTGAACATAAGGTAAATCATGCCAGTTCAGCATGAATCTGCTGTTGTTTACTGTTGAGATTCAAGACTGTATCATTGAACTACTAGCTTCCCAGCTTTGATCCACCACTGTGTTGGATATCAGAGTTAAATCTGCCTTTTTTGAGATGAAGCCCATCACTCCATTGCCATTGACCTTCATTGCAGTTTTGGTGGAGATCGTAGCATCGATATTAACAGTGCTGCAGCAGATGGGAGGGGTTTTAAAAATTTTAAACATGAAGACATGTCCCCAAAGCAGCAGCAATTATCACAGCAGTGATGACATGCAAGTCTCCTGAAACATATTTAAATCAGGCTCCCACTGTGCGATTGAATGCCTGATCATGTGCTGTGTGGGTTTTCCAAGGCTCGAAAAACTCGGCAGGAAAAGGAATGTGGTACCTGCTGGCTCGCTAAGGCCTTCTATCGCGCTCTTTCATGAGTTAGGAGGAGCGCAGCACCCCCCCCACTTCCTCTGACAACCAATCAAGGAAATCTTTGACTTCCCTGTATTGAATTTCTGCCTCTCTTTTTCAGAGCTGACTCCTTCCCATCCCATTTTCAACTGCCCATCTCCAGCTTTCCTCCTCACAGAATTACTTCACTTTACCTGCTCAAACCCCAAAAGCTTGTTCCCCCAAACCGCCTGTCTCCAAGTCTTGTATTGCAGCTACTGATGGCATCATGCTATTGCTTTCTGCTATTGATTTTCCAACTTGGCAGGCTACTAGTGTTACGAAATGAAGAGAAAAAGTTGAAATGAAGTCAAAGAACAAAGAAAATTACAGCACAGGAACAGGCCCTTCGGCCCTCCAAGCCTGCACCAACTATGCTACCTGACTTAACTAAAACCCCCTACTCTTCCAGGACCATATCCCTCTATTCCCATCCTATTCATGTATTCATCAAGATGCCCCTTAAAAGTCACTGTTTCATCTGCTTCCACTACCTTCCCTGCCCACAAGTTCCAGGCCTCCACTGTCCTCTGTGTAAAAAATCTGCCTTGTTCATCTCCTTTTAAGCTTGCCTCTCGCACCTTAAACCTATGCCCCCTAGTAATTGACTCTTCCACCCTGGGAAAAAGCTTCTGACTATCCACTCTGTCCATGCCTCTCATAATTTTGTAGACTTTGGGTCACCCCGCAACCTCCATCATTCCAGTGAGAACAAACCAAGTTTCTCCAACCTCTCCTCATAGCTGATGCCCTCCATACCAGGCAACATCCTAGTAAATCTTTTCTGTACCCTCTTCAAAGCCTCCACATCCTTCTGGTAGTGTGGCGACGAGAATTGAATACTATATTCCAAGTGCGGCCTAACTAGAACATAGAACATTACAGCGCAGTACAGGCCCTTCGGCCCTCTGGTTCCACTGGTCAGCGCAACAATCTAATGACCCTCTAACCTAAACTATTCCAATATTATCCGTATACCTATCCACTGACCATTTGAATGCCCTTAAAGTTGGCAAACTAAGGTTCTATAAATCTTGTCAATTTTTAAACTCAGTGCCCCAGATGATGAAGACAAGCATGCCTTATGCCTTCTTGACTACCTTCTCCACCTGCATTGCCACTTTCAGTGACTTGTGTACCCGTACACCCAGGTCCCTGTGCCTATCAATACTCTTAAGGGTTCTGCCATTTACTGTATATTTCCTATTTGAATTAGACCTTTCAAAATGCATTTCCTCACATTTGTCCGGATGAAACTCCATCTGCCACCTCTCCGTCCAAGTTTCCAGCTGATCTATACCCTGCTGTATCCTCTGATAGTCCTCATCGCTATCTGCAAATCCACCAATCTTTGTGTCATCCACAAACTTACTGATCAATTCAGTTATATTTTCCTCCAAATCATTTCTATATATTGCAAACATCAAAGGCCCCAGTGCTGATCCCTGAGGAATGCCACTTGTCACAACCCTCCATTCAGAAATGCACCCTTCCACTTCTTCTATCTTCTTTGACATGACATGCAATAAGTTCTCTTTGCCCCAGTCTAACTGGATTCATGGTCATTTTTCCCATAAATAACGAGGCCTGTGTTCGCCAATTAGTCTCCATTCGAGTACCTCCATTCAGATTTCTTCTCTTCCAAATGACACTCCATGCTAAGGTGACTCTGTTCCTTCTGCTTCTCAGCTTTCTCTATATTGTGTTTCTTTGCTGCTGAAAGATTTCTGCTTGCTTCCTATGGGCTTCTGATTCCTATCATGGTTGGGAACTCCTCTGTCATCTTTTATTTGACTAGGGCCTCAAGCTCCTTCTTTTGCTCTCAAACATGTGTTCTCAGTTCCTACAATTTTTCATCATTTACAGAGTTATAAAATGACACAGCATCGAAGGCATGGCGAGCCATTATGGGTTTTATCAAACCATTCTCGGCTCTCCCACTTTTACGCTGAAAATTCTTTCCCATTGTGTATATATCTGATCCCATGCCACAATTCAAGGCAGAAAGGGAGGGCACGGAGGGCAGTTGTAGTACAGAATTGAGGTGTCGAAGGCCGTGGTATCTTTGAGCTCAGTGCTGGAAGCAAAGAAAGAAAATTCCAATGTAGATGTCTGTACAATGCAATGTAGCAGACTGTAAACAAGCAGCAAAGAATGAAAATAGGAATAAGGGGAGATTCAGGTGAACAGTACACATCTGAGTAAGAGCTGGAGAGACACAGGAATGGAACACAGCAGTTACAGACAAAACACATTTCAATTAAAAATGTGAGATGAATCGGAGATGGGGAAACAACATGGACATCCATCATAAGAAATAGGAACAGGCCATTCCTGCCATCGAGCCTGCTGTGCCTTTTGATAAGATGTGGAGATGCTGGCATTAGACTGGGGTAACAACCAGGTTGAAGTCCAACAGGTTTACCTGGTAGCAGGCAAAGAAGGAGCGACACTCTGAAACCTTTTGGTAAGATTATGGTTGTCCTGATTGTGCCCAAAAGTCCACTTTTCCCACTGTAACCCATAACCCTTAACTCTCTGTTGATCAAAATATACTTCACTTAGCTTGAATATATTCAATGACACAGCCTTCAACACTCTCTGAAGAGGAGAATTCCAAAGACTAATAATCCTCTGAGAAAACAGTTCCTCCTCATCTCTGCCTCAAACAGGAGATTGCTTAAACTATGTCCCCTAATTATATCACAAGAGTGACAATGAGATCAGAGGGTTACAATAAGATGTTACGTCGAAAGTATGGCACAGCAAAAATTCTGTTTAATTGGTCCATTTGGCGTTTATGCAAGCCTTACGCCAACCTACTTCATCCAACTCTATTAACCTATCCTTTTAGCTGGGGGAAGCAGACAAATATAAAACTGGTTAATACAAAACTTGAGTAGATGAGAATTCAACATAGACAATATTAGGAGAGATTTTGTGTTTAATAAACAATTTCTACTCCTGTTTCAGAGATAATATAAAATTAAGTTGCTGGTATTAACTTTCACTTCTAAATCAGTAGAGGACAAAATTTGAAGGATGGTTTTATTTTCTACTTTAATTTATATCTTGTGTTCCTTCTGATTGTCTGCAATATTGTTAGAAAAAATACATTACGTATTAGACTCAATTGAATACAACACAATTGAAGCCCATTGTGCTTATGCCAGTTCTTTGAGAAAGATACAGTTCCCACTGATCGCAGGCCTGCTGCTCTTCCTCCACTGCAGAGTGCCTCCTCTGGCAGTGGGCCCCCTCTCCCCCATTGGCCCTTGCCCTGAATTGCCCATTGGGTATTGCCTAAACTGCCAGGGAGGGATGGAGTTTAAAAACAGGGAGGTTATGTTGCAGCTGTATAAGATGCTGGTGAGGCAACACCTGAAGTACTGTGTACAGTTTTGGTCTCCTTACTTGGTGTACTGGTACTGGAGGGGGTGCAGAGAAGCATCACTCTGCATCCTTCTCTGATTGATTCTAGAGTTGAGGAGGTTGGCTTATGAGGAGAGACTGAGTAGAATGGGGATATACTCATTAGAATTCAAAAGAATGAGGGGAGATCTTATAGAAACGTATAAGATTGTGAAGGGAGTAGATAAAACAGAAGCAAGGAAGTTGTTTCCATTGGCAAGTGAAACTAGAACTAGGGAGCAGAGCCTCAAAATTTAGGACTGAGTTGAGGAGGAACTTCTTCACACAAAGGGTTGTGAATCTGTGGAATTCCCTACCCAGTGAAGCAGTTGAGGATACCTCATTGAATGTTTTTATGGCAAGGATAATACATTTTTGAACAGTAAAGGAATTAAGGATTATGGTGAGCAGGTGGGTAAGTGGAGCTGAATTGACAAAAAGATCAGTCATGATCTTATTGAATGGCAGAGCAGGCTTGAGGGGCCAGATGGCCTACTCCCCGCTCTTAGTTCTTATGTTTTTATGTTCTTATGTTCTAGCATTTGAGGAATCTTTTATAAGGGTCTTTATTGATTGCATAGGAATCCTCCCTAAAACAAAAAGTGGGAATCAATATCTATTGACTATAATGAGTGTACCTACTAGTTTTCCAGAGGCCATTCTATTACACAATACAACTAAAAGGATTATGGAGGAGTTGCTTAAATATTTGCTAAATATGGACTGCTGACAGAAATACAATCAGATCAATGATCAAATTTTACATCAAAGTTGTATGAATAGCTTAGGTGTAAACAAATTTAAATCAACTGCATAACATCCAGAATTGCATGGAGTGTTAGAGTAGTGGCATCAAACTTTAAAGACAATGTTGAGAGCTTATTATCAAGATTATCCAGAGGATTAGGATAAAGGAATTCCATTTGTACTCTTTGCAATTAAGGATGCACCTTATGAGTCAACCAAATTCAATCCATTTGAATTAATTTTTGGTCATGAAATAAGAGAACCATTTAAATTGATTAAGAAGAAATTGGTGAGTCAGCATTCTGAGACTACCTTATTGGACTGCATGTCAAATTTTAGGGAAAGGTTGAATAGAGCAGGTGAATTGACCATTCACCAGACAGTATTTAAAAGTGGCACAGCACAAAACAAGAAGCTTATTAGAAATCAAAAATTCATAATTTTGCTAGTGAGGATGAAGTTTTAGCATTGCTACCAGTGGTAGGTGAACCTTTTAAAACCTTTTAGTGAGCCTTATCAAACTGGAAGGAAATTGAGTGAGGTGAATTATTTGATAAACACACCAGATAGAAGAAAAACTTAGAGGCTTGGATTTTATGGCCTCGCTTGTTCTGAAACCAGAAAGACCCGCTCAAGGTCACGGACTTTTCCATGTTCCGCCCCTTGCACACTCCAATTTCTGTGGTGGGCAGAGCGGTAAAATTCCAGCCAAAGTGTGTCATGTGAATATGTTTAAAAAATATTTTGATAGGGAAGGAAAGCAGAAGAAGGATGCTTTCATGGTTACAACTCAGAGTGAAGAACCAAATCCAGGTGACTCTGAATTTGATATTTCTCAAATTAACTTCCGCATTATCCAATTTATCAGAAATTTGGATTAATTATTGTGTTACCTTCCAGAGGAAAATCAAAATGACCTGTAAGAGTTAGTAATATCACATTCAGGAGAATGAGAAGTTTATAGATAGTAGCTTCAGGGAGGTAGTTATGCCAAAGGCACGCAGCACAGGTAATTGGGTTACTGTCAGGCGAGGGAAGGGGAAAGGGCAGGCAGAGCACAGTTCTCCTATGGTCATTCCCCTCCACAATAGGTATACTGCTTTGGATACTGTTGTGGAGCATGCCTTACCTGAGACAAGCCGCGGCAGCTGGATCTCTGGTACTGAGTTTGGTTCTGCAGCATAGAAGGGAGGTGGGAAGAAGAGGAGAGCGGTAGTCTTAGGGGACCCGATAGACAGAGGTACAGACAGGAGGTTCTGTGGTCGTGACAGAGATTCTCAGATGGGTGCCAGGGTCAGGGATGTCTCTGATCGTGTGCGCAGCATTCTGAACTGGGAGGGTGATCAGCCAGATGTCATGGTACACATCGGTACCAATGATGTAGGAAGGAAGAGTGTGGAGTTCCTGAAAAGTGAGTACAGAGAGCTTGGTAGGAAGTTAAAAAGCAGGACCCCGGGGGTAGTAATCTCAGGATTGCTACCTGTGCCACGTGCCAGTGAGGGTAAGAGTGGGGTGCTCAGGCAGATGAACATGTGGCTGAGGAAGTGGTGTAGGGGGCAGGGTTTCAGATTTCAAGATCATTGGGACTTCTTCTGGGGCAGGTGGGACATGTACAAGAAAGATGGGTTACACCTGAACTGCAAGGGGACCAATGTACTTGCAGGGAGGTTTGCTAGTTTTATTGGGGAGGGTTTAAACTAGATTTGCAGGGGGTGGGAACCAGAGTGCCGGAGCAGATAGTGGAGCGGGAGTGAAAATAAATGATAGTTCATGCAAAATCACAAATAGAAGGGCTGTGTGTGGAAGAAATAATCTTCTGAGGTGTGTCTGTTTCAATGCCGGGAGTATTGTGGGGAGGACAGATGAGCTGAAGGCGTGGATTGACATGTGGAAATATGACATTATAGCCATTAGTGAAACTTGACTACAGGAGGGGCAGGACTGGCAGCTCAATGTTGCTGGGTTCCAATATTTCAGACATGATAGAGGCAGAGGGATGAAGGGTAAGGGGGGGTGGCATTGCTAGCCAGAGAAAATGTTGCAGCAGTGCTTAGGCAGGACAGATTAGAGGTCTTGTCTACCGAGGCCATATGGGTGGAGCTGAGAAACAGGAAAGGTATGACCACATTAATGGGGTTGTATTATAGACCACCCAATAGTCAGCGAGAATTGGAGGAGCAAATCTGCAGAGAGATAGCTGACAACTGCTGGAAACATGAAGTTGTGATAGTAGGGGATTTTAATTTTCCACATATAGATTGGGACTCCCATACTGTTAAAGGTCTAGACGGAGTGGAATTTGTAAAATGTGTTCAGGAAAATTTTCTGAATCAATATATAGAGATACCAATTAGAGAGAACATAAGAAATAGGAGCAGGAGTAGGCCATCTAGCCCTTCGAGCCTGCCCTGCAATTCAACAAGATCATGGCTGATCTGAAGTGGATCAGTTCCACTTTCCTGCTTTTTCCCCATAACCCTTAATTCCCCTGTCTATCAGAAACCTATCTACCTGTGAGTTAAATATATTCAGCGAGGTAGCAATGAATTCCAGAGACTCACCGCCCTTTGAGTGAAGAAGTTCCTCCTCAACTCCGATCTAAACTGCCCCCCCCCCCCCCCCCCCCCCCCTGTTATTTTGAGGCTGTGCCCTCTAGTTCTGCTATTGTTTCTAAGCGGGAAGAATCTCTCTACCTCTACCCTATCCATCCCCTTCATTATCTTATATGTCTCTACAAGATACCCCCTCAGCCTTCTAAACTCCGAGTACAGACCCAGTCTATTCAATCTCTCTTCATAGGCTAACCCCCTCATCTCCGGTATCAGCCTAGTGAACCTTCTCTGCACTCCCTCCAAGGCCAATATATCCTTCTGTAAATGCAGCGACCAAAACTGCACACAGTACTCCAGTTGCGGCCTCGCCAGTACCCTGTACAGTTGCAGCAAGTCCTCCCTACTTTTATATTCTATCCCCCTCGCTATAAAGGCCAACATTCCATTCGGACGCAATATTAGTTCTCCTATTAGGAAATGAGTTAGGGCAAGTGACGGAAGTGTGTGTAGGGGAACACTTTGGTTCCAGTGATCATAACGCCATTAGTTTCAATTTGATCATGGATAAAGATAGATCTGGTCCTCGGGTTGAGGTTCTGAACTGGAAAAAGGCCAAATTTGAAGAAATGAGAAATTAACTAAAAAGTGTGGATTGGGACAGGCTGTTCTCTGGCAAGGATGTGATTGGTAAGTGGGAGGCTTTCAAAGGAGAAATTTTGAGACTGCAGAGTTTGTATGTTCCTGTCAGGATTAAAGGCAAAGTGAATAAAAATAAGGAACCTTGGTTCTCGAGGATATCGCACATCTGATAAAGAAGAAGCGAGAGAGAGATGAATGACATGTATAGGCAACGGGGAGCAAATAAAATGCTCGAGGAGTATAAAAAGTGCAAGAAACCTCTTGAGAAGAAAATCAGGAGGCTAAAAGAAGACATGAGGTTGCTTTGGCAGTCAAGGTGAAGGATAATCCTAATTAAGACCAAAAGGATAGTAAGGGATAAAATTGGTCCTCTTGAAGATCAGAGTGGCCCACTTTGTATGGAACCAAAAGAAATGGGAGAGACATTAAATGGTTTTTTTGCATCTGTATTTACTAAGGAAACTGGCATGGAGTCTACTGAAATAAGGCAAACAAGTAGGGAGGTCATGGAACCTATACAGATTAAAGGGGAGGAGGTGCTTGCTGTCTTGAGACTAGATAAATCACCAGGACCAGACAGGGTATTTCCTCGGACCTTGAAGGAGACTAGCGTTGAAATTGCAGGAGCCCTGGCAGATATATTTAAAATGTCGGTGTCCACGGGTGAGGTGCCGGATGAATGGAGGATAGCTCATATTGTCCTGTTGCTTTAAAAAAGCCTGAAAATGTAATCCGGGAAATTATAGGCTGGTAAGTTTGACATCAGTAGTAGGTAAATTATTAGAAGGAGTACTAAGAGATAGGATCTACAAATACTTGGATAGACACGGACTTATTAGGGAGAGACAACATGGCTTTGTGCATGTTAGGTCATGTTTAACCAATTTACTTGAGTTTTTCGAGGAGGTTACCAGGAAAGTGGATGAAGGGAAGGCAGTAGATGTCTGCATGGACTTCAGTAAGGCCTTTGACAAGGTCCCACTTGGGAGGTTGGTTAGGAAGGTTCAGTCGCTAGGTATTCATGGAGAGGTAGTAAATTGGATTAGACATTGGCTCAATGGAAGAAACCAGTGAGTGGTAGTGGAGGATTGCTTCTCTGAGTGGAGGCCTGTGACTGTTGGTGTGCCACAGGGATCAGTGCTGAGTCCATTGTTGTTTGTCATCTATATCAATGATCTGGATGATAATGTGGCAAATTGGATCAGTAAATTTGCTGGTGATACAAAGATTGGAGGTGTAGTGGACAGTGAGGAAGGTTTTCAAAGCTTGGAGGGGTTTGGACCGGCTAGAAAAGTGGGCTGAAAAATGACAGATGGAGTTTAATGCAGACAAGTGTGAGGTATTGCACTTTGGAAGGACAAACCAAGGTAGAACATACATGGTAAATGGTAGGACACTGAAAAATGTAGTAAAACAGAGGGATTTGGGCGTACAGATTCATAATTCCCTAAAAGTGGCATCACAGGTAGATAGGGTCGTAAAGAGTACTTTTGGAACATTGGCTTTTATAAATCAAAGTATTGAGTATAGGATTGGAATGTCATGGTGAGATTGTATAAGACATTGGTGAGGCTGAATTTAGAGTATTGTGTGCAGTTTTGGACACCTGATTACAGGAAGGATATTAATGAGATTGAAAGAGTGCAGAGAAGGTTTACAAGGATGTTGCCGGGACTTGAGAAACTGAGTTACAGAGAAAGGTTGAATGGGTTAGGACTTTATTCCCTGGACCGTAGAAGAATGAGGGGAGATTTGATAGAGGTGTACAAAATTATGGTGGGTATAGAGCAAGCAAGCAAGCTTTTTCCACTGAGGATAGAGAGAAAAAAACTAGAGGACATGGGTTAAGGGTGAAGGGGGAAAAGTTTAAAGGGAATATTAGGGGGGGCTTCTTCACACAGAGAGCAGTGGGAGTGTGGAATGAGCTGCCAGATGAAGTGGTGAAAGCGGGCTCACTTTTAACACTTAAGAAAACTTGGACATGTACATGGATGAGAGGGGTGTGGATGGATATGGTCCAGGTGCAGGTCAGTGGGCCTAGGCAGAAAAATGGTTTGGTGCAGCCAAGAAGGGCCAAAAGGCCTCTTTCTGTGCTGTAATGTTCTATGGTTCTATGGATAACTATTTGGGAATAAGTTGAAGTTCTAGAATGGTTATACATGTCACAGATGTGGGAAATGCTCTTCCAATTAAACATCATACTTGCAGACATAACCTTCTAAAGTTGGCACAGGTTCAGAAAGAGAAGCTGATGTTTATTCACTCTGAAATGTAGCAGCCGAAAGTTTTGATCAATCACACAAAACTAATGGAGGAACAGCAGGATAACCAGTTGCTGGACAATAATGTGAACATGGAAACTGAGCAGATTTGGAGACAGATATAAGAGAAGGTGCCTGTTTTGGATCCTGTTCTGAGTTGTTCAAATTTCCTGAACATAAATTGCAGGACTGTCAAAAGCAGCTCATCTGTGCAAAGAAAATTGCAGATGAATCAACAGTCATGTGTGCTCACAAAAAAGAGATTGAAGAATGGAAGTATCCTTCCAATGTGGAAGAGGGCAGTATGGTGACATAGTGGTTAGCATAGTGCCAGGAACCTGGATTCGATTCCTGGCTTGGGCCACTGTCTGTGTGGAGTTTGCACATTCTCCCCTTGTGTATGTGGGTTTCCCCGGGTGCTCCGGTTTCCACCCACAGTCCAAAGATGTGCAGATTAGGTGCATTGGCCCTGCTAAATTGCTCCTTCGTGTCAGGGGGACTAACTAGGGTAAATGCATGGGGTTATGGGGATAATGCCTGGATGGGAGTGTGGTCGGTGCAGTCACAATGGGCCAAATAATTAGAGGGACAGATAGGAGATTCTGCGGGAACGAGAGAGACTCGCGGTTGGTGTGTTGCCTCCCAGGTGCAGGGTCTGTGATGTCTCGAATCATGTTTTCAGGATCCTTAAGGGAGAAGGGGACCAGCCCCAAGTTGTGGTCCACATGGGCACCAATGACATAGGTAGGAAAAGGGATGGGGATGTAAGGCAGAAATTCAGGGAGTTAGGGTGGAAGCTTAGAGCTAGAACAAACAGAGTTGTTATCTCTGGTTTGTTACCTGTGCCACCTGCTAGCAAGGCGAAGAATAAGGAGTGAGAGCAGTTGAACACATGGCTACAGGAATGATGCAGGAGGGAGGGATTCAGATACCTGGATAATTGGGGCTCATTCTGGGGTAGGTGGGAGCTCTACAAATGGGATGGTCTACACCTGAACCAGAGGGATACCAATATCCTGGGGGGAAATTTGCTAATGCTCTTCAGGAGGGTTTAAACTAATTCAACAGAGGGATGGGATTGAGGGTGATTTAGTGGTTTGGATCAGAAATTGGCTAGCTGTAAGAAGACAGAGGGTGGTGGTTGATGGGAAATGTTTATCCTGGAGTTCAGTTACTAGTGGTGTACTGCAAGAATCTGTTTTGGGGCCACTGCTGTTTGTCATTTTTATAAATGACCTGAATGAGGGCGTAGAAGGATGGTTTAGTAAATTTGCGGATGACACTGAAGTCAGAGGAGCTATAGACAGTGGGGAAGGATGTTACACGTTACAGAGGGACATAGATAAGCTGCAGAGCTGGGCTGAGAGGTGGCAAATGGAGTTTAATGCGGAAAAGTGTGAGGTGATTAACTTTGGAAGGAGAAACAGGAATACAGAGTATTGGCTAATGGTAAGAAACTTGATAGTGTGGGATGAGCAGAGAGATCTCGGTATCCATGTGCACATAGATCCCTGAAAGTTGGCACCCAGGTTGATAGGGTTGTTAAGAAAGTGTACGATGTGTTAGAACATAAGAACATAAGAAATAGGAGGAGGAGTAGACCATCTAGCTCCTCGAGCCTGCCCCGCCATTCAATAAGATCATGGCTGATCTGATAGTGGTTCAGTTCCACTTACCCACCTAATAACCCTTAATTCCCTTATTGGTCAGAAATCTATCTACCTATGACTTAAATACATTTAACGAGGTAGCCTCCACTGCTTCATTGGGCAGAGAATTCCAAAGATTCACTACCCTCTGGGAGAAGAAGTTCCTCCTCAACTCTGTTCTAAATTGACTCCTCCTTATTTTGAGGCTGTGTCCTCCAGTTCTTGTTTCCTTTTTAAATGGAAATAATTTCTCTGCTTCCTCCCTGCCTAGCCCCTTCATTATCTCATATGTCTCTATAAGATTCCCCCCTCAGCCTTCATAGCTCCAACGAGTACTGACCCAATCTACTCAATCTCTCCTCATAAGCTATCTCCCTCATCTCCGGAATCAACCTGGTGAACCTTCTCTGCACTCCCTCCAAAGCCAATATATCCTTTCGCAAATAAGGGGACCATTATCAGAGAATACAGCAGGGTATAGAGAGGCTGGAAAATTGGGTGGAGAAATGGCAGATGGAATTTAATCCAGATAAATGCAAAGTGATGCATTTCACTAGATCTAATGTAGGGGGGAGCTATGCAATAAATGACAGAACCTTCAGGAGTATAAACACAGAGGGACCTGGGTGTATAAGTCCACAGATCCTTAAAGTGGCAGCACAGGTGGAGAAGATGGTAAAGAAGGCATATGGCATGCTTGTCTTTATTGGACGGGGCATAGAGTATAAAAGTTGGCATATAATGTTGCAGCTGTATAGAACGTTGGTTAGTCCACATTTGGAATACTGCATCCAGTTCTGGTTGCCACACTACCAGAAGGACGTGGAGGCTTTGGAGAGAGTGCAGAAAAGGTTTACCAGGATGTTGCCTGGTATGGAGGGTCTTAGCTATAAAGAGAGATTGGGTAAACTGGGGTTGTTCTCCCTAGAAAGGAGGAGGATGAGGGGCAACCTAATAGAGGTGTATAAAATTATGAAGGGCATAGATAGGGTGAACAGTGGGAAGCTTTTTCCCAGGTCAGAGGTGACAAACACAGGGGGTCAAGGTTCAACACAGATGTCAGGGGAACGTATTTTATACAGAGGACGGTGGGGGCCTGGAATGCTGTGCCAAGCAAGGTGGTAGAGGCAGACATGCTGGGATCGTTTAAGACTTATCTAGATAGCCACAGGAACAGACTGGGAATAGAGGGGTACAAACAAATGGTCTAGTTGGGCTCATGAGCAGCGCAGACTTGGAGGACCAAAGGGCCTGTTCCTGTGCTGTATTGTTCTTTGTTCTTTGTTCAAAATTGCACACAGTACTCTAGTTGCAGCCTCACCAGTACCTTGTACAATTGCAACAAGACCTCCCTGCTTTTATACTCCATCTCTCTCACGATAAAGGCCAACATTCCATTTGCCTTCTTGGTCACCTGCTGCACCTGCAAACTGAGTTTTTGGATTCATGCACAAGGACCCCCTGGTCCCTCTGCACAGTAGCATGTTGTTATTTTTCACCATTTAAATAATAATCCATTTTACTATTATTCCTTCCAAAGTGGATAACCTCACATTTGCCAACATTATACTCCATCTGCCAGATCCTCGCCCACTCACTTAGCCTATCCAAATCTCTCTGCAGACTTTCCGCGTCCTCCACGCAATTTGCTTTCCCACTCATCTTTGTGTCATCCGCAAACTTTGTTACCCTACACTCGGTCCCCTCCTCCAGATCGTCTATGTATATGGTGAACAGCTGAGGCCCTAGCACCAATCCCCGTGGCACACCACTAGTCACCAACTGCCAACCGGAAAAGCTCCCATTTATTCTGACTCTGTTTCCTGTTAGCTTTTATTGGTAGAGGGATTGAGTTTCGGAGCCGTGAGGTCATGTTGCAACCTTACAAAACTCTGGTGCGGCTGCACTTGGAGTATTGCGTACAGTTCTGGTCGCTGCATTATAGGAAGGATGTGGAAGCATTGGAAAGGGTGTAGAGGAGATTTACCAGGATGTTGCCTGGTTTGGTGGGAAGGTCTTATGAGGAAAGGCTGAGGGACTTGAGGCTGTTTTCGTTAGAGAGAAGAAGGTTAAGAGGTGACTTAATAAAAGACAGTAGGACTAGGGGGCACAGCCTCAAGATAAAGGGGAGGCGGTTTAGAACGGAGTTGAGGAGGAACTTCTTCACTCAAAGGGTGGTGAATCTCTGGAATTCTCTGCCCGTTGAAGTGGTGGAGGCTGCCTCGCTAAATATTTTTAAGAAGCGGGTTGATGGGTTTTTGATAAGAGAAGGGATTAAGGGTTATGGGGAGAGGGCGGGAAAGTGGAACTGAGCCACGACAGATCAGCCATGATCTTATTGAATGGCGGGGCAGGCTCGAAGGGCTAGATGGCCTACTCCTGCTCCTATTTCTTATGTTCTTATGTTCTTATACAAGATAATCAGAGGATTAGATAGGGTGGGCAGCGAGAGCCTTTTTCCTCAGTTGGAGACGGCTAGCATGATTGGACATAGCTTTAAATTGAGGGGTGATAGATATAGGACAGATGTCAGATGTAGGCTCCCAGATCCTATCCCCATAACCCCATATATTTAGCCTCCTCGTCCTCCTGACACTAAGGGGCAATTTGGCATGGCCAATCAACCTAACCTGCACATCTTTGGACTGTGGGAGGAAACCAGAGCACCCGGAGGAAACCCAACGCAGACACAGGGAGAAAGTGCAAACTCCACAGAGATAGGTAGTGTCAAAAAACTCAACAGTAATGGGGATTAAGCAAGAAATTGACGTTAAGCTCACTGGACTGCAATGAGAAAGTATGAGGAAACCATATTCAGGGACAAAATAAACTTTAATTCATGTTCTTCTTTCTAATTAATCAAGGAGTAGCATTATGGATTTGTTAAATATCCTGTCTGACTAGCTTGATTGAATTCTTTGTGGCAACAGGGAAGGTTGTCCAAGGTCATGCAGTAGTTTCATATTTATATATATTCGCTGTCTAACAAAATGCCGTACAATGGGCTTATTAAGAAGGTGGTAGTATATGGAGTTAAGGGGAAGGAGCTGACTTGGAGACGGGATGACCATAGGAAAGAGAGGATGGCGTTTGTTGGATGTTTTTGAGACTGGTTGCAGCTTAATGTTCTCCAAGGGTTAGATTTGGATACATTACTGTTTAATTTTTTATAAAGATACAGATTTTGATATAGCAAGCAGCATTTTAAAGTTTGCAAATGATACAAAACTTGACATTTATAGTACATAATGTGACATGATTTTTGAAAGCTATAGATGAGCGACTATTTACATATTCTTAATGATGGCAGAACAAGTTGATGAGGAGTTAAGAAAACATATGGATTACTTGGGTTTATAAATAGAGGAATAACACATACAAAAAGGTAAAATAATCATGCCAAGACTGACTAAATCTACTGGTTGGACCTTAGCAGGTGTATTGTGTGCAATTCTGGGTACCACATTTCAGGAATTATGTTAAGGTCTTCGAAAGGGTGACAGACTTCTGTAGGTGCAGTAGACCATCTAAGCAGGGGAAGTAAAAAGAAATGTACAGAGGAAGTGGTACAGAGGAAAAGTGGTACAGAGGTGGTACAAAGTGGTACAGAGGAAAGCATAGTCAGTGGCATAGACAGTTCTCAGCAGCCAAGAGTGAGAGTCTAAAAGGTTGTCTTGTTTGCCCGATGCCCGGATTTGGGACATCCCTGCTCTAGGTTGGAGAGAAGATTGCAATGGGAGAGGAAGGAATCTGACCATGGTCTACGTAGCTAACAGCAACATGAATACCTAAGGAAGAGGATCTGCTTCAGGACTTGAGCAGCCAGGGATGAAATTAAAAAGCAGAGCCTCAAAGGTACCATGCCATGAGAAAATTGACATCGAATAAATAAGATTAGAGAGTTGAATATGTGGCTCAAAGATTGGTTATGGAGAAATGAGCTCTGATCTGAAAGCAATTACAGAAACATAGCCACAAGATTACAAATATGTGTTCATGACATTTTGGAAGGACAGGAATCTAGGCAAGAGTGGAGGGGCAGCTTTGTTAATCAATATTGGTATTAGTATAATAGAGAAGACCTTTGTGTCAAGATATAAGTTCAGTTTGGGTAAGGATAAGAAATAATAAAGTCATTGTGGGAGTGGTTTATAGGTCCCGGAACAGTAACCACACTAGGGTGGAGCACACAGGAAGAAAAAATGGGGTCTTGTGGGAAGGGTACAGTAATAATCATGCTGATATTACTCTACACGTAGGTTAAGCAGATTTGTAAAGGTGTCTGAAAGCTAGGTTTGTAGAGTTTTTGGAACAATTTATGTGCTAGGGCCAACCAGGGCTATTCTAGATCTGGTAATGTGCAATGAGACAGGAATAATTTAGTGCCTTGTAGAAAAGATGCCTCTAGATAGTGATGATCTAAACATGATTGAATTTTGCATTTGGTTCAAGGAGAGAAGAGTTGGTTTGAGACTAGTGTTTTGAATATGAATAAGAGCAACTATGAGTTCATGAAGACCAAGCTAGAGAAAGTGAATTGGGAAATTGGGTTAAGGGATAAGTCAGTGGGGATTCAGTGGCAGAGATTTCAGGAGGCATTTAATAGCGCTGAGTAAAAATACGTGTTGGGAATGGGTTAACAGTTACCTTCCACTTGAATCCTAAATTGAATGTTCATTATTTAATAGAAGTCACTGGGATATATGAAGAGGTTATAGGTGGCATTGGGTGTTGGAGATGTGTATGTGGAGTTGAATCAGAAAATAAACGGAGTTTATTAAGAAACATTTCCTTTACTGTTTCGACAGTTACATGGATAAGATGAGTGTAGAGGGATATGGACCAAATGTGGGCAATTGGGACTAGCTTAGGGGTTTAAAAAAGGGGCAGCATGGACAAATTGGGCTGAAGGGCCTGTTTCCATGACTCTTTGCATTGGTATCCATAACTTTCTTCTTGGCTTTTAATGCCTTCACATCAACTGGTCCCTTTGTGGAGATAGATAAAAAGTAGTCATTTAATGTTTAATGCAGTTCCTTTACTGACTGCAACAGAGGGGCTCAAACATTTAGTAGCAGAGGATAGTTACTTGCCCCAAGTAAAGGGCTGCAAGTTACGACTTTTTCAAAAACGAAAAGACTTCACTCAGCATTCCCAATCAGTGAAGGAGTGAATGGATGACAACAAAATGACTGAATCCAAAGTAAAAGTATCATCGTTCGGGGCATTAGCAGGTCATGCTGCAGCTGTATTGAAGCTTAGTTAGGCTTCATTTTGAATATTGTGCACAATTCTGGTCACCACACTACCAGAAGGATATGGATGCTTTTGGAGAGGGTACAGAAGAGGTTTACCAGTATGTTGCCTGGTCTGGAGGGTGTTAGCTATGAGGAGAGTTGGATAAACTCGGTTTGTTCTCACTGGAACAATGGAGGTTGAAGGATGACCAGATAAAAGTCTACAAGACTATGAGTGGAATGGACAGAGTACTGTTTCTAGCTAGAAAAGTTGAGTACTAGGGACATAGATTTAAGGTGCATGGGGAAAAGTTTAGAGGAGATGTGCCAGGCAAGTTTTTTACTGAAGGTGGTGAATGTCTGAAACACACTACCTGCAGAGGTCGTGGGAGCAGGTATGGTAACAGCATTTAAGGGGCAACTAGACAAATACATGAATAGGATGGGAATGGAAGGATGCAGACTCTGTATGTGCTTATGGTTTTAGTTTAGGTAGGCATCATGATCAGTGCAGGCTTGAGGCCTGAAGGCATTGTTCCTGTGCTGTACTTTTCTTTGTTCCTTGAAATGACTAACCACCATTATTCTCAGGCTCTGAACCTTATGA
The DNA here is from genome assembly GCF_965287045.1 of Carcharhinus amblyrhynchos. Classification (NCBI taxonomy): domain Eukaryota; kingdom Metazoa; phylum Chordata; class Chondrichthyes; order Carcharhiniformes; family Carcharhinidae; genus Carcharhinus; species Carcharhinus amblyrhynchos. The sequence goes on from NC_137325.1 coordinate 39,410,164, forward strand.
GCAATAGAGAAGTGAAGTCATCATGTGGCCTAAGGTAACTGGTTTGGAAAAAAGAAAACAAGGAATGGCCTTGGCTCGCTCTTTACTATTTAAAAGTAAAATTAAGTGCAAAGTAGGTTCCAAACTGGAGTTGGAACATTTGGACTTGGAGGAAGGTCTGGATAATTTATTAATCTTTATAGATAAGATTTATCAAAAGGATTACTTATTAAGTGCATATGAAGCCTGGTTAGATTTTGGAAATCAGGGGATATTTCAATTGAAGAGTATGTGATGAAATGTAATAGACTATATAGAAGGCTACAAAAACACCGTCTGGAAATTCCACAGTTCCAACTTAAACTTGGCATTTAAGTTGCTGGACTGTGCTAAAGCTGCAAGTATGGACAGGCAACTTGTTTTGACAGAAGTTAAATTTGCACCTTATATGATACCTTATTTGATCAAATGTTAGAGGCCTTAAAAATTTTATTAGGGAACCATTTTATCCCAGCAGCTTTTATGAAATAAATGGTCAGTCAGTGAGAAAACAGACTGTGGCAGATACGTTGTTAACAAGATGGTGAGATCGTACAGCAATGTGGCAGAAGATTGGGACCCAGAAATTACAAGGACAGAAATCCCTTTAATGTCTGTAACAGGAGGAAGGATATGGAGAGTGATAACAGAAAAATGAACCCCAGAAATGCCCACTGTATGATTAATTGGTGTTTTTGGTGTGACTAAATTTCATTATGCTTTCAACTGTCTGAAGCAAACTAATAGAATGTTTGAATCTACATATTGCATGGAAGAGTTGGAAGATGAAAGGGATAGTGATCAGAAAGAAGGCATTGCCTTAATGACAAGAAGTTTTACTCCTGCAATGAAAGCTTTGGTTGCAGAGTCCTTTAATTGTGCTATATTGGACAGTGGCTGTACGTCTATGTGTGGAATTGACTGGTTAGAATGTTACCTTTATTCTTTATAAATGTTGAAAATAGGAACAAGATTAAGGAATTTTAAGGTTCCACAAGTTTCAGATTTGGAAATGATAATACCATGAAGTTACTGAAAAGAATGGTGATTCCTTGAAGTATTGCTGGAACGAATCATTTCATTAGCACAGATTTTATGTCAGATTTTGCTCCTGAGTAGACCATTGAAGAAGAAAGCACACATGAAACTGGACATGGAAAATGATAAGGCAACAGCTTTTGGAAAAACAGTGGACTTACAATTTCTTAGTCGGAACACTATTGTATTCCATATCTGGTGTTGTGAGACTTCTTACTGTGAATGTACAGAATACAGGGGAGGCCATCAGGACTATGGATTGGGAAGACAAAGTTCAAAAATGGAGGGCACAGAATCATAGTCAGTTCAGACAGTAAGTCCGATAGTGAACATGATCACAGGAAGATATCGAGAACTGTTGAAAGAACATCCCACAACAGGAGGGAAAGATCAAGCAGTGCTAGTTCAGAACAAGATATCAGGTGGGATAGCTTGACAAAGTCTCGGAATATGGATTATGAATGCTACTAGGAGTAGAAACCCACATGCTCGTGAGGTTTTGGTGGCTTCCAATAAGATAAAATGTTATAAAAGATGCTAAACATCAGGAACTGCACAGTTGGAGTGAATTTGGGGAATATATGGAGGTACCGAATAAGGGACAAAGAACTCTATCTCACTGATGGATTAGCATGGAAAAGGTGTTTTCTGATGGAACTTGTAAGGCAAAGGCCAGCCTTGTGGTAAGGGAATTTGATGAAAGTTTAGAAGACCTGGAGATAAGTTTGGATTCACCCATGGCAGGAAGGGTTTTTTAAAGATCATCTTGGCTCTGTTAACTACAAAGGCCTGGGAATGCAAATCAATAGATATTAAAGCTATCTTTTTGCAGAGGCATCAATTTCGGAGAGACATTTGCCTCTTACCTCCTAAAGAGTTAGTTAACACGGAAGGGAGTACTCTGGAAGTTAAATAAATATGTATATGGGCTAAATGATGCATCTAGAATTTGGTATTTTTTGGTAAGGTTGGTTTGTTAAAGTTAGGCTGTTGCCAGCTGAAAGCAGATTCTGTGATATCTTACTGGCACTTTGGAGGAGAGCTTTCTGGTATCTTTATGATGTATGTCGATTATCGTGGGGTGTTAGTAGTGATTTTGAAGCTATTTCTGGGATGAGGAAGGAGTTCGAGATTGAAAGTTAGGCTTCAGGGGCTTTCAAATATATTGGACTGGAAATTGGACAGACTGAGTCAGGTGTCACTCAATGTCAGCAATCGTATTTGGAGAGTATCAGCTCAATCGCAAATAGTCATGGTGGGGCTTCACAAAAGGATGTGGTGATTTTTAAGATGGAAAAGAAGGAATTCTGAAGTTTGATTGAACAACTGAATTGCTAGGTAGACAGACCAGACCAGATGCTAGTTTTGATGTCCTAGAGTAGAGTAGAAAAATGAATGATCCTATGGTGGAAGACGTAATGAGAGCAAACAAAACATTGGACAAACTAAAAATGCAAGTGTGTTTTGAGGTTCCCAATTTAAAGTGATTTTAGGCGTCTGAAACTCTGTTTATAGTGATGCAACCTGTGCCAATTTGTGTGATGGGTTTTCAAGTACGGGAGGTTTTATATTCTTTCTTTTGGGGGAAAATGGTAAATGTTGCCCTCTTGAATAGGAAACAAAGAAAGTAAGGAGAGTGGTAAAAAAACACATTGGCCGCTGAGACACCAAGCCTTATAGAGGTAGTGGATATGGCTTTTAGATATTAACAGAAATTTTGAGGTTAGGGGATTTGGGTAAAATACTTTGACAATAAATCACTTTGGGAAAAATGTGCACTCCACAAAGAGTGTAAACGAGAAGAGGTTACAGGTGGACATAGCCAGCTTAAAGCAAATGTTAGACAATGGTTAAATGTTGAAAATAAAATGGGTTGATAGTAGTTTTCAATGATCCAATTGCTTTACTGAGACAGGGGCTAGTTCAAAGAAACTTTTAGACATTATCAAAGAAGTTCGTATCTTTCTATGAATTAATGCTTTTTTTCCAAGAAATGTGTATGAAAAAAATAGGGAAAGGGAAATAGTGTGCTTTGTGTCTTCAGTGGAAACAATATTTATCAATTTTGTTTTCTTTTTAAAGAAGGGGAGACTGTTAGGACTGGGTTAACAGTTACCTTCCACTTAAGTTCTCAATCAGATGTTAATCATTTAACAGAAGTGACTGGATATATAAAGAGGTTACAGGTAGCACTGGGTGTTGGAATTGTGTATGTGGAGTTGAATCAGAAAATAAAGGGAGTTTATCAAGAAGCAGGACATGCATTTCCTTTACTGGACTGCAACTGGGAGACTCAAACAATACATTCCAGTGAGAAAGAAAGACTTCAGGGGAAGGGCGTATGATCCAAGTTAAATGTAGCATCAAATTGAAAGAAGAAGCACATTGGTTAGCACTGCTGCCTCACAGCACCAGGGACCTGGGTTCACTTCCAGCCTTGAGTGATTGTGTGGAGTTTGCACATTCTCCCAGTATCTACATGAGTGTCCTAGAACATAGAACATTACAGCGCAGTACAGGCTCTTCAGCCCTCAATGTTGCGCTGACCAGTAGAACCAATCTAATGACCCTCTAACCTAAACTATTCCAATGTTATCCATATGCCTATCCACTGACCATTTGAACGCCCTTAAAGTTGGCGAGTCCGCAACTGCTGCAGGCAGGGCATTCCACGACCTTACCACCCTCTGAGTAAAGAACCTACCTCTGACATCCGTCCTGTAATTACCACTCCTTAATTTAAAGCTATGTCCCCTTGTGTTAGCCATCACCATCCGAGGTAAAAGGCTCTCACTGTCCACCCTATCCAATCTTTTGATCATCTTGTATGCCTCAATTAGGTCACCTCGTAACCTTCTTCTCTCTAATGAAAATAACCTCAAGTCCCTCAGCCTTTCCTCATAAGACCTTCCCACCATACCAGGCAACATCTTGGTAAACCTCCTCTGCACCCTTTCCAATGCCTCCACATCTTTCTTATAATGCGGCAACCAGAACTGTATGCAATACTCCAAGTGCAGCTGCACCAGAGTTTTGTACAGTTGTAACATGACCTCCCAGCTCCGAAATTCAATCCCTCTACCAATAAAAGCTAACACACTGTACGCCTTCTTAACAACCTTATCAACCTGGCTGCCAACTTTCAGGGAGCTATGCACATGTACCCCGAGATCTCTCTGCTCGTCAACACTACTTCCATTAGCCCTATATTCTGTACTCCTGTTACTCTTACCAAAGTGAATCACCTCACACTTTTCCGCATTAAACTCCATCTGCCACCTCTCGGCCCAGCTCTGCAGCTTATCTATGTCCCTCTGCAAACTGTAACATCCATCCTCACTGTCTACAACTCCTTCAGCTTCGGTGCCGTCAGCAAATTTACTAATCCATCCTTCTACACCCTCATCTAGGTCATTTATAAAAATGACAAACAGCAGTGGCCCCAAAACAGATCCTTGAGGTACACCACTTGTAACTGCATTCCAGGTTGAATGTTTCCCATCAACCACCACTCTCTGTCTTCTATCAGCTAGCCAATTCCTGATCCAAACTGCTAAATCACCCTCAATCCCATGCATCTGCATTTCCTGCAATAGCCTACCATGGTGAACCTTATCAAACGCTTTGCTAAAATCCATATACACCACGTCAACTGCCTTACCCTTATCCACCTCTTTGGTCACCTTTTCAAAAAGCTTGATAAGGTTTGTGAGACACGACCTACCCTTCACAAAACTGTGTTGACTATCCTTAATCAATTTATTTCCCTCTAGATGATTATAAATCCTATCCCTTATAATTCTTTCCAGAACTTTGCCCACAACAGAAGTAAGGCTCACTGATCTATAATTCCCAGGATGGTCTCTATTCCCCTTCTTGAACAAGGGGACGACATTTGCTATCCTCCAGTCTTCCGGCACTAGACCTGAAGCCAATGACGACATGAAGATCAAAGCCAAAGGCTCTGCAATCTCCTCCCTAGCCTCCCAGAGGATCCTAGGGTAAACCCCATCCGGCCCAGGGGACTTATCTATTTTCATACTCAAGAATTGCCAACACCTCCTCCTTATGTACCTCAATCCCGTCTAGTCTACAACCCCGTATCGCAGTATCCTCCTCAACTATACTGACTTTTTCCTTCGTGAATACTGAAGAAAAATACTCATTCAGTGCCTCTCCCATCTCTTCAGGCTCCATGCACAACTTCCCACTGCTGTCTCTGACTGGCCCTAATCTTGCCCTAACCAATCTTTTATTCTTGAGAAACCAGCGCACTCTCGGTGCTCTGGTTTCCTCTCTCAGATGTGCAGGTTGCCCTTTAGTGTCCTAAGATGTTTAGATTAGGGAGATTACCAGGGTAAATATGTGAGGTTCTGCAGATAGAGCCTGGGTAAGATAAAAAGTTGGATTAGTGCAGACTCAATGGGCCAAATGGCCTCCTCCTGCATTGGAGGGATTCTGTGATTCTATGAATTCCATGGCAGGTTAGACAATTGGACAGGATATAAAAAGCAATGTACAGCTGAAAAATAATCAGGGAGAAATTGGATTATAACAGCAAGCCAGCTAGGAATATAAAAACAGTAAGAGAAGAAAATGGAAAAGAATAAGTAAATTGAATGCTGGTCCTCTGTGGATTGAGTCTGGGGAATTAATAATGGAAAATAAGGAAAGGGCAGATAAAATGAACAGATATTATTCATCTGTCCTCACATTAGAGGATACAAATTTCCCTAAATTCCAGAAAAGCCCCATCAGATTGGAAAATCGCATTTTTAATTTCTCGATTCAAGACAAGAGGATGGAAAACAGGAAAAATTTGTCACAAGAAAAATGCTGTAATTTACTTTCAATATGATGACAGCAGGACACTTAGAAAATCTCAGTGCAATCCACAGAATCAACGTGGTTCTGTGAAAGGGAAATTGTGTTTGATAATTTATTAGAGTTCTTTGAGGAAGTAAGAAGAAAGGTGGACAACGGGGAGAACCTGGAGATTCGCTGTACTTAAATTTTCAGAAGGCATTTGGCAAGGTGCCACATATCAAAGGTTGCTACACAAAATAAGAGCACCACTCAAAGGCCTAATATATTAGTATGGGTAGAGGATTGTTCAGCTAACAGGAATCATAGAATAGGCATAAGTGGGTCCTTTTTAAGGTTGATGAGATGTAACTAGTGGAGTGTAACAGGGATTAGTGCAGAGGCCTCATGTATTTACAATCTACAGTAATGACTTGGGGTGATGGGACCGAAATGTATTGTTGCTAAATTTGCTGACGATACAAAGATGGGCAGGAAAGTAAGTTGTGAAGAGGGCATCAGGTATCTGCAAAAGTATTTAAATAGGTTAAGTGAGTGGGAAAATAATTGGTATTTGGAATATAATGTGGGAAAATGCAAACTTGTCCATTTTAGCACATAATTTAAATGGAGAGAGATTGCAGAATTCTGAGGTAAGTGGGATCTGGGTAAGCTGGGTACATGAATAGCATAAAGTTAGTATGCTGACACAGCAACAGATTAGGAAGACAAATGGAATGTTGTTTAGTGCAAGAGAATGGAATTATAAAGGTTGGGATGTTATACTGCAGTTTCATGGGGTATTGGTGAGGCCACTTCTGGTGGTTAAGAAAGGATATAATTGCATGAGAAACAGTTTGGACAGGATTGCCTCGACAGATTCCAGGATGAGGGGACTATCCTATAATAAAAGGTTGGACAGGTCAGGCCTGCATCCATTGACATTTAGAAGAGTGAGAATATGATTTTACTGAAACATATAAGACCCTGAGGGGATTTGAAAGGGTAAAAGCTGAAAGAGAGAGTAAGGCTGTGTTTTGAAGCCGCATAATGGCCATTAATTCTCATGAGTGGCCAAAAGTGGGATTTGCACCGGTGAGATTTGTAAACATGATCTTCCCAACTCCCCATTGATGACATGATCAGTTTTGGGTGTGATTAGCATATATCATAATATATTTTAATATCATGAGCAGATATAACACCACGGCTTCTGGCCTCACTATATCTTCCCACCCAGCTGGCATGATGTCACGCTGGGTACAAGTCACTACTAGTTTTCAAAAACATCAATGCACAGGTAAGTATAGCCCGTGGGTGGTGAAAGACATGCCTGGGTAGTGGCTTGGCACTGTCAGATTGGCTGTGTCGGAAGTGGGCCTTCTAGGGATCCCCCATTGGGGTGGTTCCTTTTAGTATGTTTGGAGGGAGGGTTTATGGTGGGAGGTTGATTCCAGTGGTTGTGGGGAGGTGCCCTGATGTTTGCATGGAATGAAGGTGGTGAGAGGGGGGTGTCCTGATGCTTGCATGGTGTGGGGAGTGCGTTTGCCCCCTACTTGCGTGTGTGGTGGCTGCCCTGATAGTTGTGTGATATGGGGTGGGTGGGTGGGTGGATGTGCTAATACTTGTGTGGTGTCAAGAGGAGGGGTGCCCTGGTATTTGAGTGGTGTGAAATCATAGAAACCCTACAGTACAGAAGGAAGCCTTTCGGCCCATCGAGTCTACACTGACAACAACCCCCACCCAGACCATATCCCCATCACCCCACATATTTATCCCGCTAACCTACACATGCCAGGACACTAAGGGGCAATTTATCATGGCCAATCAATCGCACACCTTTGGACTGAGAGAGGAAACCGAAGCACCCAGAGGAAACCCATGCAGACATGGCGAAAATGCACAAACCCCTCATAGACAGTGACTGAAGCCGGGAATCAAACCCAGGTCCCTGGAGCTGCATGTCAGCAGTGCTTGTGCCACCCCATCTGGAGGTGGGAAGATGTGCTGACACATGCATGATATGGCGCAGGAGATGCCTCAATGCTTGTGTGGACAGGGAGTTGCTCTGCACCCTGTGGGAGTGGTCCACCATATCTGTTTGTGAGGGGGTGTCAATTTATCAGTGCAGATCGGGGCACCCTTCAAGGATAAAGTCCCAATCTCTGTGGAGCCGACCCTGCCAGTTCTGTAAGGTCGTGTGCTGCCAGAGTGATAGTGCAAACCATGCCTCCAGACTTTCTGTGCACTGAGTGCCAGAGAATCTGGAGTGAAAACTCAGCTGGAGAGATATACGTCAGCATTCAGTCTGAACTGAACACTTGGGGTGGAATTTTCCTGTCCCATCTGCCACAGAATCGTAGCAGGCGGGGGATGCAACATGCAAAGGTCCATTGATCTCGGGTGGGATTTTCTGATCTTGGGTTGAACACTCCTGGAAAACCAGGCCTTCGGACAAATTTTGGGAAGTAGAGCCGTAGAGGTTTACAGCATGCAAACGGGCTCTTCGGCCCAACTTGTCCATGCTGCCCTTTTTTAAAATCCTGAAGTTAGCCCCAATTGCCTGCATTTAGCCCATATCCCTCTATACTCATCTTCCTAACAAAACACTTTTTAAAAGACAAAATTGTACCTGCCTCGACTACTACCACTGGCGGCTTGTTCTAGATACTCACCGCCCTCTGTGAAAAAGTTGTCCATGTGGACCCTTTTGTATCTCTCTGCTCTCATCTTAAACCTATGCCTTCTAGTTTCAGACTCCCCTACCTTAGGTCAAGATCTGTCTAGCTGATCTATGCCCCTCATTATTTGATAGCCCTCTATCAGATCACTTCTAAGTCTCCTATGCTCCAGAGAAAAATGTCTTAGTCTATCCAGCCTCTCCTTATACTCAAACCATCAAGTCCTGGTAGCATCCTAGTAAATCTTTTCTGCACTCTTTCTAGTTTAATAATATCCTCTTTATAATAGGACGAACAGAACTGTACACAGTATTCCAAGAGTGGCCTTACCAATGTCTTGTACAACTTCAACGTGACGTCCCAACTTCTACTTTCAATGTTCTAACCAAAGAAACCAAGCATGCCGAATCCCTTCTTCACCACTCTGTCCACCTGTGACTCCACTTTCAAAGAGCTATGAATCTGTATCACTAGATCTCTTTGTTCTATATCTCTCCCCAATGCCCTACCATTAACTGAGTAAGTCCTGCCCTGATTCGATCTACCAAAATGCATCACTTCACATTTATCTTAAACTCCATCTGCCATTCGTCAGCCCACTGGCCCAATTGATCAAGATCCCACTGCAATCCTAGATAACTTTCTTCACTGTCCACTATGTTGTTACTAGGGGGTATAACTATAGAACATAAGAACATAAGAAATAGGAGCAGGAGTAGGCCAACTAGCCCTTCGAGCCTGCCCCGCCATTCAATAAGATCATGGCTGATCTGTCTTGGCTCAGTTCCACATTCCCGCCCTCTCCCCATAACCCTTAATCCCCTCTCTTATCAAAAACCCATCAACCCGCGTCTTAAAAATATTTAGCGAGGTAGCCTCCACCACTTCAACGGGCAGAGAATTCCAGAGATTCACCACCCTTTGAGTGAAGAAGTTCCTCCTCAACTCCGTTCTAAACCGCCCCCCCTTTATCTTGAGGCTGTGCCCCCTAGTCCTACTATCCTTTCTGAGCAGGAAGAGTCTCTCCACCTCTATCCTATCCATCCCATTCATCATCTTATATGTCTCAATGAGATCTCCCCTCATTCTTCTAAACTCTAACGAGTACAAGCCTAATTTATTCAGCCTCTCCTCATAGCTCAACCCCCTCAACTCCGGCATCAGCCTAGTAAACCTCCTCTGCACTCCCTCCAAGGCCAAAATATCCTTGCGTAAGTACGGCGCCCAGAACTGCACACAGTACTCCAGCTGCGGCCTCACCAATGCCCTATACAGCCGCAGCAAGACCTCCCTACTTTTATATTCAATCCCCCTCGCTATGAAGGCCAGCATCCCATTTGCCTTCCTGACCACCTGCTGCACCTGCAAGCTGGGTTTTTGCGACTCATGCACAAGGACCCCGAGGTCCCTCTGCACCGTCGCCTGCTGCAGTTTTTCTCCACGTAAGTAATAATCCTTCCTACCATTATTCCTACGAAAGTGGACCACCTCGCACTTGCCAACATTAAATTCCATCTGCCATTTCCTGGCCCATTCGCCCAGCCTATCTAGATCCTTCTGTAGACTCTCACCACCCTCTGCACAATTTGCCTTTCCACCAATTTTGGTGTCATCAGCAAATTTCAACACCCTACACTAGGTTCCCTCCTCCAGATCATCTATATAAATGGTAAATAGCTGAGGCCCCAGCACCGACCCCTGGGGCACTCCACTAGTTACTATCTGCCAATCCGAATAGCACCCATTGACCCCCACTCTCTGCCTCCTATTTGACAACCAGTCCTCTATCCACGCTAACACCCTACCCCCAACTCCATGCCCCCTGACCTTCTGCAATAACCTCTTGTGAGGTACCTTGTCAAATGCCTTCTGAAAATCAAGAAAGACCACATCCACCGGCTCTCCTCTATCCACCGCCCTAGACACATCCTCATAGAACTCCAGTAAATTTGTCAGACACAACTTCCCTTTAAGGAAACCGTGCTGCGTCTGCTCTATTGAGCAGTTCCCCTCAAGATGCCTCGCTATTTCCTCCTTGATGACGGATTCTAACATTTTACCTACAACAGACGTTAAACTAACAGGCCTATAATTCCCCGCCTTTTGCCTGGCACCCTTCTTAAACAACAGCATAACATTAGCCGTTTTCCAATCTTCCGGCACTTCCCCGGAATCCAGCGACGTCTGGAAAATAACCACCAAGGCATCCACTATCACCTCCGCCATTTCTTTCAGAACCCTCGGATGCATTCCATCCGGTCCTGGCGACTTGTCCACAATCAGCCCCTCCAGTCTGCTGAGCACCACCTCTCTAGTAACAGTAATGTCATCGAGACCCTCCAGTCCTACCACCTTTCCATCTCTAACATCCGGCAAATTATTCACATCCTCCTCCGTGAAGACCAAAACAAAAAAGTTATTCAAGACTTCAGCCGTTTCCCCATCCCCTACCACTAAGTCCCCCTTCTCATCCTCTGAGGGACCAACGTTCACCCTAGCCAGCCTCTTCCTCTTTATATATTTATAAAAACTCTTGCTATCCTTTTTTATATTAAGCGCTAGCCCAGCTTCATAGTTTCTCCTACCCTTCTTTATCAACTTCTTTGTCAATCTTTGTTGACATTTAAACCTCTCCCAATCCTCTTCTCGCCCACTACCCTTAGCTACTCTAAACGCCTCCGCTTTTAATTTAACACTTTCCTTCACCTCCTTCGTTATCCACGGCTTATTACCTCTCCTCCTACGGTCCTTTTTGACCATCGGAATAAATTTCTGCTGAGCACCAAGAAAGATCTCCTTAAAGATCCTCCACTGCTCCTCAGCAGACCTACCTTCCAACACGCTCCCCCAGTCCACATTCGCCAATTCTTCTCTCATCCTACCGTACTCCCCTCTGTTCAAACAAAGGACGCGTGTCTGGGAACCCACTTTCTCCTCCTCCATCTGCACCAGAAACTCCACCATACAATGATCACTCTCCCCAAGAGGATCCTTCACCGCAAGTTCCCTAATTCTACCCGCCTCATTACATAGCACCAGATCCAAGATAGCTCGCTCCCTCGTCGGCTCCAACACACACTGTTCCAGGAAACTATCCCGGCAGCATTCCAAGAACTCCTCCTCGAGCCCACCGCGTCCAACATGGGTCGACCAATCAATGTGCAGATTGAAATCCCCCATAATTACGGCCGTCCCATTCCTGCACGCCGCACTTATTTGCACGTTAACAGCCCGCCCCACCTCCAGATCATTATTCGGGGGCCTATAGACGACACCCACCAGCGTCTTCCTCCCTTTGCTGTTCCTAATCTCCATCCACAACGATTCCACGTTCTGCTCCTTGGCTCCAATATCATCCCTTGCTACCACCCTGATGCTATCCTTAATCAGCAGAGCTACGCTCCCCCCTTTTTCCTCCCGCCTATCCTTCCTAAACACTTGATACCCCTGGACATTCAGCTCCCAGTCCCTGTCACCTTGCAGCCACGTCTCTGTAAAGGCCACCAGATCATATCCATTTGTGTCGATCTGCGCCACCAACTCATCCACTTTATTCCTAATGCTTCGCGCATTCAGATAAAGAGCCTTCATCCCAGCCTTCACCTGGACCTTATTTGCCGGAACGCCACCAACCATACTCACGCCCCTTACTCCCTCTATCCTTACCTGTACCGTCTCCTTAACTTTAGACACCGTAATGTCACCTACCCTCACACCCTCCCCCCCCCAATTAGTTTAAAGCCCTGTCTACAGTCCTCTTTACATGATTCGCCAGCACTCTGGTCCCAGCACGGTTCAGACCAACCCCATCCCGCCCGAACAGGTCCCACCTACCCCAATACTGGTGCCAATGCCCCATAAATTCAAACCCATTCCTCCCACACCAATCCCTGAGCCACCCATTCACTTCCTTAATCCTATCAACCCTACGCCTGTCTGCACTCGGTTCAGGCAGTAGCCCAGAGATGACCACCTTGTCGGTTCTACTTCTTAATTCCATTCCCAGCTTTTCATACTCCCTCCCCAGATCCTCAGTTTGCACTTTGCCTACGTCGTCGGCACCCACATGTACCACAACGACCGGATTCTCACCCTCCCACTCCAGGTTCCTCTGCAGCCCAGCTGCGACATCCCGGACCCGAGCACCAGGCAGACAACACACCCTTCTGTGCACTTTGCCTTTGTGACAAAGGACAGTGTCAATACTCTTCACCCCACTATCCCCAATCACTACTACGTTCCTTTTCCCCTTCTCTTTGCCTATGTCCTGCTGCATCACTGTACCGTGTGCAGTTTGCTCACCGACCTCACCTCCCTCGTCCTCGTCCCGACTGGAAGCAAGAACCTCAAACCTGTTATGCAGCTTGAGAGTCTGAGGCCTCCTCTCCCCACCCTCCTTCCTCCTCTCCCCACCCTCCTTCCTCCTCTCCCCACCCTCCTTCCTCCTCTCCCCACCCTCCTTCCTCCTCTCCCCACCCTCCTTCCTCCTCTCCCCACCCTCCTTCCTCCTCTCCCCACCCTCCTTCCTCCTCTCCCCACCCTCCTTCCTCCTCTCCCCACCCTCCTTCCTCCTCTCCCCACCCTCCTTCCTCCTCTCCCCACCCTCCTTCCTCCTCTCCCCACCCTCCTTCCTCCTCTCCCCACCCTCCTTCCTCCTCTCCCCACCCTCCTTCCTCCTCTCCCCACCCTCCTTCCTCCTCTCCCCACCCTCCTTCCTCCTCTCCCCACCCTCCTTCCTCCTCTCCCCACCCTCCTTCCTCCTCTCAGCAGCCCCCTCTTGTTCCTGACCCTTAGAGTTAGCCAGTCTAGGGGGGGTGGATGTCTCTTGCATCCCATTGACAATGGCACCCTTTCTCCCCCTGATGAGCCTCAGCGTCCGTAGCTCAGAGGCCAGCTCATCTACTTTGAGCTGGAGCTCCTCTAGCAACCTGCACTTACTGCAGACATGGTCACTGGGAAGGACCCTGGGGTCCACCAGTTCCCACATCATACAGAAACCACACATCACATGCCCCTCCATTATTCACTGTAGTAATGTTGAAAATTTCCACACGAACTCACCTGGCCCTTTTTCTCCCCAGCCCTTTTGATATTAAGCCCTAAATGCTCACTCTACTTCCCTCTCACTCTGCTGCCCACTCAGACGCTGCCTGCTGTCTACACCAGGCCTCCTTTTAAACCTGGCGCTGATTTAAAGCTGGCTGGCCCACAACTCCTTCTAACCACTCCCTCAGAATTCTTAAAGCAGTAAGTACAATAAAATAAATGCTTTAAACAGTTCTACAAAGAACAAAGTGCTTTAAACTTATTTAAACAGGTTTTTAACAGGTAAAATCTTATCTCTCTCTCTGCTCCTTCACTCGTCTGCTCCAGCAAACAAAACATAGGGTTCATGGTGGGAGATATAGGAGGGATGTCCAAGGTAGATTCTTTACTCAGAGACTGATTGGGGTATGGAATAGACTGCCTGCTGTGATAGTGGTGTCAGACACTTTAGGAACTTTCAAGCGGTTATTGGATAGGCACATGGAGCACACCAGAATGACAGGGAGTGGGATAACTTGACCTTGGGTTTGGACATAGCTCAGCACAACATCGAGGGCCGAAGGGCCTGTACTGTCCTGTACTGTTTTATTTCTGTTTCTGTACTATGCTACCCATCTTGGTGTCATCTGCAAGCTTACTAACCATACTGACTAAATCCGCATCCAAATCATTAATATAAATGACAAATAACAGTGGACTCAGCACTGATACCTGAGGAACGCCACTGGTCACAGGCCTCCAGTTTGAAAAACAGCTCTCTACAACATCTTTTGTCATCAAGCCAATTTTGTATCCATTTGGCTACTTCACCTCGGCCCATTGAGTCTGCTTTGCCATTCAATCATGGCTGATATTTTTCTTATCCCCGTTCTCCTGCCTTTTTTCCATAACCCCTAATCCCCTTGTTAATCAAGAAACTATCTATCTCTGCCTTAAAGACACTCAATGACCTGGCCTCCACAGCCTTCTGCAGCAAAGAATTCCGCAGATTCACCACTCTGGCTGAAGAAATTCCTCCTCATCTTTGTTTTAAAGGATCATCTCTTTAGCCTGAGATTGTCTTGAAATGAGAGAGTGCAGAATGTAATGTTACAGTCATAGCTAGGGTGTCGAGAAAAATCAACTTAATGTGAGGTCGGTCCATTCAAAAGTCTGATGGCAGCAGGGAAGAAACTGTTCTTGAGATGGTTAGTACATGACTTCAGACTTTTGTACCTTTTTTCCTGAAGGTGGAAGAGAGAATGTCCGGGCTGCATGGAGTCCTTGATTATGCTGGCTGCTTTCCTGAGGCAGCGGGAAGTGTAGACAGTGTCAGTGGATGGGAGGCTGGTTTGCATGGTGGATTGGGCTACATTCAAGACCTTTTATCATTCCTTGCGGTCTTGGGCAGAGCAGGAGCCATACCGAGCTGTGATACAACCAGAAAGGATGCTTTCGACGGTGTATCTGTAAATGTTGGTGAGAGTCGTAGCCAAATTTCCTTAATCTTCTGAGAAAGTGGAGGCGTTGGTGGGCTTTCTTAACTATAGCGTCGGCATGGCGGGGATCAGGGCAGGTTGTTGGTGATCTGGACTCCTAAAACCTTGAGGCTCTCCACCATTTCGACTCCGTCCCTGTTGATGTAGATAATGGCCATGACCCTGAAGCCAACCGCAGTCTGACAAAGGAATTAAGTTATCTCTTTCCTGTCATTTTATCAGAATTGGACCTTCAGAGTACCAACTCATTTCCTGTTCTTTGATATGCAGAATGACAGCAGTGAGATATGGAATTGTTCAAACATTTTGCCCTGCTCCCTGCCTGTCCCAGATAAGGCACGTCGTTGTTCCAAGCCAGAGCAGTGGATTTCTTAACACACTCCAGCCTGCATCCCAACTCGCTCCGAGTCTCTCTCAGCCAACTGATCTCGTGTCCACTGGGCATCTGGACTCCTCATACAAACACAGAATTGGTATGGCACAGAAGGAAGCCTTTAGGCCGATGGTGTTTGTTCCAGCACTCTGTGGAAAGTCACATGTTCCATGCTCCCCGCCCTTCCCGAGCCTTCTCCCCAATTCCTGGCACATTCTTCCATTGCAGATCAGATTCTATTGAATCCGCCTCCACCTCATTCTCGGACAGCATTCCCAATCCTAATCCCTCGCTCGCTGACAAGGTTTCTCCTCATGTCTCCATCTCTCTCTCCAGCTGTATCTCTTTCTCTCTCTCTCCATCTCTCTCGCAATGTCTCTTTCTCTCTCCATCTCTCTCTTTCTCTCTCCATCTCTCTCTTTCTCTCTCCATCTCTCTCTTTCTCTCTATCTCTCTCCTCTCTCATTCTCGCCATCTCTCACTCTCTCCGTCTCTCTCTCTCCATCTTTCTATCTCTTTCTCTCTACCTTTCTATCACTCTTCATCTTTCTCTCTCCATCCATCTCTCTCTCTCCATCTCTTTTTCTCTCTCCGTCACTCCCTTTCTTTCTCTCTATCTCTCTCCCTCTCTCTCCATCTCCCTCTCTCTCTCTCTCCGTCTCTTATGCAACAACCTACCATATTGTACCTTGTCAAAGGCCTTGCTAAAGTCCATGTAGACAACATCAACTGCACTGCTGTCATCTACCTTCTTGTTACTCCTTCAAAAAGCTTAATCAAATTTCACTTGAGACTAGGGAATAAGTTTTTATTTAAAAAGTGGGTTTTCCACTTAGCATGGAGATGTGGAGCTATTTTTCTGAGTGTCGTGAGTCTGTACAACTCTTGTCCAGTAGCTGTAGTAGTAGGGTTTTTGAATATTTTTAAGCTTTAGTGATATAGATTTTTGACTGACAAGGGAGTTAATGAGTAGAGGTGAAGGAAGAAAGGAGAGTTAAGCCACAATCTTACTGAATTGCAGAGCATGTTCGAGGATTAAATGGCCTACACCTGCTCCTAATTTGTATGTTTATATGTTTGTATATTGGAGGTTTTTCTGGATGTTATCAGGGTTTCAGTAATAAGTAGATGTTTTGTAAAACAGAGAAAAACTTCCCTCTAAAGAGTGAGACGTTAACAGGGGTTATAACTTTAAAAATCATTCACAAAAGATATAGGAGGAGAGATGAGAATTTCTTCTTGCTCAGGATAGTTAGAACATAGAACATAGAACACTACAGCACAAACAGGCCCTTCGGCCCACAAGTTGCGCCGATCACATCATCACCTACCAACCTACAGACCTATCTATAACCCTCAATCTCATTAAACCCCATATACTCATCCAGGAGTCTTTTAAAAGACCCCAGCGAGTTCGCCTCCACCACCACTGACGGCAGCCGATTCCATTCACTCACCACCCTCTGAGTGAAAAACTTACCCCTAACATCACTTCTGAACCTCCCTCCCCGCACCTTAGGATCTGGAACATCACCTGAAAATGGGAATGGAAGCTAATTCTGCAAATAATTTTAAAAGACAGGTAGTTGAGGCTGAAGAACTTAGTCCCACAACACCACTTTTATCTGGAACTCAAGTATGATTTCAAATACCCACCACAAGTACAGTGGACTGAATAGCCTTCTTCTGTTTACAAGTATCTATGATTCTAAAATTAACCTTCGGGAATATCACTACATACTTCCTTGCAGTTTGAGAACAGCTGTTTATCACCCTCCTTCACTTTTTCTGTTTAGCCAGTTTTACTCCCATTCTCCTATAGCCCTTGTTAATCCCATGAGCTTCAGTTTGCTAACCAGTATCATTGGAACTTCATCAAATGCCTTTGAAAGTCTGTACACAAAATCAGCTACACTACTGTGGTTAACTCTCCTTTGTTATTAAACATACTTCTGAATCCACTCATTCTCCAGACTAGCCTATAACCATCTGAATAATGAGCATTATTGTACTTCTCCCTTGGCTACAGTAAAGATGGTAAGGCTGTTGAGGTCGGAGGACTGTCACAATGACTTGTATTTTCCTGAATCTTTTTACAGCAGAATCTCAGTGTAGATATTCTGGGCTGAATTCTCGGCTAGCTGTAAGCAGGAATCCCGATAGCCTGTTGAATGGGAAGGGAGTGCCAAGTCGGAATTCCTGCTGGGCATCAAACCCATTATGAATCTCTCGGCCTGCTTCCCCTACTGAGATCAGGTTCCCACCCGGAGAAGGGGGAGCCTGATTAGCCTTTGTTTGGAATGCTGCAATTTCCTGTGATCCACCTGCACTCTCAGTTCATCAGGTACCAATCAGTGCATGTCTTAAGTAAGTTTATTTATTAGTCGCAAGTAAGATTTATATTAACATTGCAATGAAGTTACTGTGAAATGCCCTTAGTTGCCTCATTCTGGTGCCTGTTCGGGTCAGTGTACCTAACCACACGTCTTTCAGACTTGGAAGGAAACTGGAGTACCGGGAGGAAACCCACACCGACACTGGGAGAATGTGCAAACTCCACACAGACAGTGACCCGAGCTGGGAATTGAACCTGGGTCCCTGGCGCTGTGAGGCAGCAGTGCTCACCACTGTGCTGCCCAATTAAAAGTGGTGAATAGGCACGGAGGCTCCTGAGGGGGAGCAAGGAGGTAAGTGTTATCTAAAACCTCTCTTCTAGCTGCCCATGGGCTATGCAGCCACTTCCAGGCTGTACAGGGGAGGTCATATTGGCGAAATCTTTTCGCCACATAACGCAAAGATTTCTTTGTTGAATCGAGAATACTTTTTCTCAGCATCTGACAAAGTCCTTGAAGCAAATACAGTCGGCCTCCCCACCCATTGGGAGGTGGAGACTGGTGATCTAGGGAGGTAGAGGCCAGCAATTGGGAGGGAAGCTGAAGACCTGCGATCTGGGGGGTGGGGATGATATCCAGGAGGTTGGGGAGTGAGAGATCTCTCTGTATTGTCTGCACTTGCACAGAACATAGAGATCTGTACATGTGCTATGGCATCTTCTCATGTGAGCAGCTGGCTTTCTGAATCCATCCACTCCCTCTACTGGCATGAATCACACTTTGCTTCTTTTTTTGCATTAAATGCCATAAGATTCAGCCTCAGAGGTCACTGAAAATATAGGTGCAATTCTCTCCCATTTTCACACTCATTCGGCACTTCAAATTTTTTTCGTAAGATCGCTGTCAGAGTCTTTACCTTTTTTCTCTTTGACTTCGAGTGACCCCTCCAACTTCGCACTGTAAATTCTTAAGTGACCCAGTAGTTTTGTTTGTAGCCAGTGTAACAACGTGGAATAACTTGATGTGGCAATGATTAACTAAAGGGTTTAATCAGGGAGAGACATTATGATTTATTTGATCTACTTAACATTGAGAGGGAAAAGGTATTAACAGTTTTGGCAGGCCTAACAGTGGATGAATTTCCAGGCTCAGAGAGTATCCTAGGCTGTTATGTGAGGCAGAAAGTGATTGCATGGGTTCTGATGCTAATTTTCAAATCGTCACGGTAGAGGTGCCAGAGGACAGCTGATGCGGTACTATTATTCAAGTAGGGTAAAACCTGGTAATTACAGGCCAGTGAGTGATTATTTAAAAAATTCTGAGGGGATTAACTCCAAGAAGCAAGGATAATCAAGGATAGTCAGAGTGGCTTTGTCAACGGGAGATCATGTCTAACAAATTTGATTGAATTTTTTGACGAACTGACTAGGTGAAGTAGATCAGGATAGTACCGTTGATATAGTTTACATAGACTTCAGTAAGGCTTTTAACCAGGTCCTGCATGGAAGACTGACAAAGAAGTTAAGAGCCCATGGGATCCAAGGCAATTTGGCAAACTGGACCCAAAATTGGCTTAGTGACAGGAGACAAAGGGTAATAATCGAAGGTTGTTTTTGTGACTGGAAGCCTGTGTCCAGTGGTGTACAGCAGCGATTGGTGCTGGGTCCTTTGTTGTTTGTAGTGTGCATTACTAATCAAGTTGTGAATGTGACCATTAAGTTCACAGGTGACACAAAAATTGATGGTGTGGCAAATATTGATGAGGAAAGTCTAGGATTATAAGATGATATATAAAAGCTGGTCAGATGGGCAGAACAGTGGCAAATGCAATTCTTCCCTAAAAATTGTGAGGTGATGCATTTTGGAAAGACTAACAAGGTCAGTAAATACACAATGAACAGTAGGGCACTAGGAAGAACAGAGGACCAGAGAGACCTTGGGAGTGTTTTTTCAAAGATCCGCGAAAGCAGTAGGGCAAGTAGGTAAGATTGTTAAGAAAGCACATGGCCTTTATTAGCCAAGGCACAGAATATAGAAGGAGAACTCTGACAAAGGGTTCTCTAGACTCGAAACATTAGCTCTATTCTCTCTCCACAGATGCTGTCAGACCTGCTGAGATTTTCCAGCATTTTCTGTTTTTATTTCACGTTCCAGCATCTGAAATATTTTGCTGTTGTCTGGTTAGGCTGAGGTTTCCTCAGAGCAGAGGCAGTAGAAGGAGGATCTCAGTGAGGCGTACAAAATTGAGGGATACAACATACAACATAACTGCGCAGTACAGGCCCATCTGCCCTCAATGTTACGCCGACCTGTGAAACCAACCTAAAGCCCGTCTAACCTACACTATTCCAATATCATCCATATGTTTATCCAATGGCCGTTTAAATGCCCTTAATGTTGGTGAGTCCACTACTGTTGCAGGCAGGGCATTCCATGCCCTTACTACTCTCTGAGTGAAGAACTTACCTCTGACATCTGCCCTATATCTAGCACTCCTCAATTTAAACCTATGTCCCCTCATGCTAGCCATCTCCATCTGAGGAAAAAGGCTCTCACTGTCCACCCTATTTAATCCTGTGATCATCTTATATGCCTTTATTAAGTCACCTCTTAACCTTCTTCTCTCTAACGAAAATAACCCCAAGTCCCTCAGCCTTTCCTCATAAGACCTTCCCACCATACCAGGCAACATCCTGGTAAATCTCCTCTGCACCCTTTCCAATGCTTCCACATCCTTCCTATAATGCGGCGACCAGAACTGTACGCAATACTCCAAGTGCGGCTGCACAGAGTTTTGTACAGCTGCAACATGAGCTCATGGCTCTAAACTCAATCCCTCTATCAATAAAAGCTGTGTGTCTATTTTAATGCCAGGAGTGTAGTAAATAAGGTAGATGAGCTTAGGGCATGGATTGCTGCTTGGGAATGTGGTGTGGTGGCCATTACAGAGACTTGGATATCTCAGGGACAGGACTGAGTACTTCAGGTGCCAGGATTCAGATGCTTCAGGAAGGACAGGGAGGGAGGCAAAAGAGGTGGTGGAGTGGCACTTGATTAGGGACAGTGTCATGGCTGCAGAGAAGGAGGATGCCATGGAGGGACTGTCTACAGAGTCTCTGTGGGTGGAAGTTAGGAACAGCAAAGGATCGATAACTTTGCTGGGTGTTTTCTATAGGCCGCCCAATAGTGACAGGGAAGTTGAGGTGCAGATAGGGAAACAGATCCTGGAGAGATGTAGAAATAACAGAGTTGTCGTGATGGGAGACTTTAGCTTCCCAAACATCGACTGGAATATCCCAAGGGTAAGGGGTTTGGATGGGGAGGAGTTTGTTAGGTGTGTTCAGGAGGGGTTCCTTACAGTACGTGGATAAGCCTACGAGAGGAGAGGCTGTACTTGACCTGGTGCTGGCTAATGAACCAGGACAGGTGTCGGATCTCTCGGTTGGAGAGCATCTTGGGGATGGAGATCATAATTCTATCTCCTTCACGATAGCATTTGAAAGAGATAGGATCAGGCAGGCTAAGAAGGGGTTTGTCTGGAGTAAGGGGAAATATGAAGACATCAGGCAGATAATTGGACGAATAAACTGGAAGGAGGTGTTCTTGGGTAAAAGTACAGAAGGAAGGTGGCGGATATTCAAGGAATGTTTGACTGGAGCTCTGCACGATAACGTTCCGATGAGACGAGGAGGTTTTGGTAGGGCGCGGGCACCGTGGTGCACGAAGGTTGTGGTGAACCTAGTCAGGAAGAAAGGAGAGGTGTATAAAAGGTTCAGAGAGCTAGGAGATGTTAAGGATCTAGAGGAGTTGGCTTGTAGAAGGGAGCTTAAAAGGGAAATTAGGAGAGCCAGAAGGGGTCATGAGAAGGCCTTGGCAGGTAAGATTAAGGAGAATCCCAAGGCCTTCTACAAATATGTGAAAAGTAAAAGGATGAGAAGAGAAGGGATAGGACCTATAAAAGGTGAAGGGGGAAAAGTCTGTGTGGAACCGGAAGAAATGGCAGAGATGCTTAATGAGTACTTTGCCTCGGTATTCACAGTGGAAAGTGATCTGGGAGGTTGTACTACAGGTTTGCGGCAGTCTGAAAAGATTGAGTATGTGGATGTTAAGGAAGAGGATGTGTTAGAACTTTTAAACTCTATCGAGATAGACAAGTCACCAGGACTGGATGGGATGTACCCCAGGTTACTATGGGAGGTGAGGGAAGTAATTGCAGAGCCCCTGGCGATGATCTTCGCGTCGTCAATGGAGACGGGAGAGGTTCTGGAAGATTGGAGAATTGCAGATGTGGTTCCTATTTTCAAGAAAGGGAACAGGGATAGCCCGGAAAATTACCGACCGGTGAGTCTGACCTCAGTGGTTGGTAAGCTGATGAAGAGGCTTCTGAGGGACAAGATTTATGAGCATTTGGAGAGGTTTAGAATGATCAGAAATAGTCAACATGGTTTTGTCAAGGGCAGGTCGTGCCTTACGAGCCTAGTTGAGTTCTTTGAGAATGTGACTGAACACATTGACGAAGGAAGAGCAGTAGACGTGGTTTACATGGACTTCAGCAAGGCGTTTGATAAGGTCCCCCATGCAAGACTTCTTGAGAAGGTGAGAGGGCATGGGATCCATGGGGCTTTGGGCTTGTGGATCCAGAAGTGGCTTGCCTGCAGAAGGCAGAGAGTGGTTGTGGATGGGTCTTTTTCTGCATGGAGGTCGGTCACCAGTGGAGTGCCTCAGGGATCTGTTCTAGGACCCCTGCTGTTTGTCATTTTCATAAGTGGCCTGGATGAGGAAGTGGAGGGATGGGTTAGTAAGTTCGCCGATGATACGAAGGTTGGTGGTGTTGTGGATAGTCTGGAGGGATGTCAGGAGTTGCAGCGGGACATAGATAGGATGCAAGACTGGGCGGAGAAATGACAGATGGACTTCAACACAGATAAATGTGTAGTGGTCCATTTTCGCAGGACCAATGGGATAAAGGAATACAATATCAAGGGCAGGAGTCTTAGCTGTGTTGAAGAGCAGAAGGATCTTGGGGTCCAGGTCCATAGGACTCTTAAATCGGCCTCGCAGGTGGAGGATGTGGCCAAGAAGGCGTATGGTGTACTGGCCTTCATTAATCGAGGGATTGAGTTTAGGAGTCAGGAGGTAATGCTGCAACTTTATAAGACCCTTGTCAGACCCCACTTGGAGTACTGTGCGCAGTTCTGGTCGCCTCACTATGGGAAGGACGTGGAAGCTATTGAAAGGGTGCAGAGGAGATTTACAAGGATGTTGCCTGGATTGGGAGGCATGCCTTATGAAGATAGGTTGAGGGAGCTGGGACTCTTCTCCCTGGAGAGACGAAGGTTGAGAGGCGACCTGATAGAGGTTTATAAGATGTTGAGAGGAATAGATCGGGTGGATTCTCAGAGGCTATTTCCCAGGGCTGAAATGGTCGCTACGAGAGGGCACAGATTTAAAGTGCAGGGAAGCAAGTACAGAGGAGATGTTAGGGGTAAGTTTTTCACTCAGAGGGTGGTGAGTGAATGGAATCGGCTGCCATCGGTGGTGGTGGAGGCAAACTCACTGGGGCCTTTGAAAAGACTTCTGGATGAGTATATGGGATCTAATGGGATTGGGGGTTATAGATAGGTCTAAGGCTTAGTAGGTATAGATGTGATCGGCGCAACTTGTAGGCCGAAGGGCCTGTTTGTGCTGTAGTGTTCTATGTTCTGTGTTCTAACGCACTGTATGCCTTCTTAACAACCCTAGCCACCTGGGTGCCAACTTTCAGGGATCTATGCACAGGGCCACCGAGATCTCTCTGCTCATCCACACTACCGAGTAACTTACCTCCATGACGGTCTCAACAGGGATCTTGGGTTCATGTTGCACTATCTGTAACCCCCATGTCTTGCCTGGGTTTGCTAAATCTCACTTACTGTACTGTCTGGAGACAATACACATCTCTTTAACCTAGGCTTAATGCTCCTTCTACTCGCATTGTTGGCCACTTTAAGACTTGAATAGCAGGTTAGGTGTAGAGATTTGCATTCTAATCAGTAATCTGTAAACTGTCTGTCCTGTTATATGCTCTGTCTGAGGCCAGAACTCTCCATTCGCCTGACGAAGAGGCAAACCCCGAAAGCTTGCGAGTTTACTATCAAATAAATCAGTTGGACTTGAACCTGGTGTTGTCAGACTTCTTACTGTTCTTGCAGCTAGCTAATTTCTGATCCAAACCGCTAAATCACCCTCAATCCCATGCCTCCTAGCTTACTGTGGGGAACCTTATCAAACAGTTTACTGAAATCCATATACATCACATCCACATCTACCCTCATCCACCTGTTTGGTCACCTCAAAGAACTCAATAAGGTTTGTGAGGCACGACCTACCCTTCAAAAACCGTGTTGACTATCCATAATCAAATCATTCCTTTCTCGATGATTATAAATCCTATCTCTTATAATCCTCTCCAAAACTTTGCTCACAACGGAAGTAAGGCTCACTGGTCTATAATTACTAGGATTGTCTCTACTCCCCTTCTTGAACAAGGGGACAACATTTGCTATCCTCCAATCTTCTGGCACTCGTCCTGTAGACAATGCCAACCTAAAGATCAAAGCCAAAGGCTCTGCAATCTCCTCCCTAACCTCTGAGAATCCTAGGATCAATCCCATCCAGCCCAGAGGGGACTTACCTATTTTCATACTTTCCAGAATTGCTAACACCTTCTCCTTCTGAACCTCAGTCCCATCTAGTCTAATAGCCTGTATCTCAGTAATCTCCTTGACAACATTGTCTTTTTCCTGTGAATGCTGACAAAAAATATTCATTTAGTGCCTCTCTTATCTCTTCGGAGATATATAGACAGAGTAAATAGGAAGACGGTTTCCCCTTAGTAAAAGGGTCAATAACCAGGGGGCATAAATTTAAGGTAAGGTGCAGGGGATTTAGAGGGGAGTTGAGGAAATCCTTTTCACCAAGAGGGTGGTGGGAATCTAGAATTCATTGCCCGAAAGGGTGGTAGAGGTGGGAACCCTCACAGCATTTAAGAAGTGTCGGTGGTAGCCATGATGTGGGGATGCCAGCATTGGACCTGAGGAAGGAGCAGTGCTCCAAAAGCTCTTGATTCCAAATAAACCTGTTGGATTTTAACCTGGTGTTGTGAGACTTTTACCAGCATTTAAGAAGCATTTGGATGAGCACTAGAAACACAATAGCATATAAAGTTACGGACTAAGTGCTGGAAAATAGAATTAAAATAGAAAGCTGTTTAGCTGGTATAGGCAAAGGGTAAAGGGCCTCTTCTCATGCTGTATGACACTAAAGGACGAATTTTCCCATTTGTGGTGGATGAGGGGCGGACCATGGAAAGATCCGTTGACCACAGTTGGGACTTTCTGGTTTCAGGGTGAGCGTGGCTGGAAAATCCTGCCCTATAACTCGAAAATCTGTTTGAGATTAGGATTGCAGTGAGTTTAGAAATTGTTGCAGGAATCAATTTTGTCTATTTTATGTTTCAAAAAAAAGCTGCAGCACTGCTTTTGAGTCACTCTATATATTGACTAATTGACTGACTGATCCCCATTATTATTGTCCCTCTATTTCTATTCAATATACCTGTTAAATAAATACAATGAGGAATACAGTGGCATCATCTGCTGAATTCCAATTTGGGTAGCATTTGAAATCTGATTTTTTTTCTCTTTTGATTGAATGGTAAACTGAACACTTGTAGGTAAAGTAGCATGTTTTCTCTCAAATAGCTCGCGTAATGGGTGGCAGTGAAATTGATGTCTGATTGACTAACTGTACTATCTTTTTCTAGGAAAAAAGTAGATAATTACAGGAAAGGAAAGCAGTTGTGAACCAGTGCCATGCTGCCCCCTACTGGCAAATATTCAAATCACCTTTTGATTGCAGGTTGAAAGCAATTAGACTGACGCAGAATGGTGCCAATTAAATAAGATCATTGTAGGAGAATTTTTTTTAAAAATTAGCATGGCATATAACTTGTGTAGTTGTACTTTTCAATGAATATTGATCCCAATAAAGAAGAAAGAGTTATATTTATATAGCACTTCATCACATCCCTGGGAGGGTTTGAGGGTTAGCGTGAAAAGATGAAGTTGAATTACCAGTTAACCTGCTTGCTTTTGCCAGCATTGTTTAAGGGAGGAATGGTGACCCCAGTAATGCCAAGGACTTTTTAATATCCACATGAACAGGCAGTAAGGATCTCTGTTTAGGGTCTCATTTGACAATGCCTCTGGCATGCACCAGCTGAGATTCTGTCATGCAGTAGAACTTGAACCCAATGGACAAGAATATTTCAATCTAATATCTGATGTAGTGGAAATGCTCAGCTGCCACTGACTAAAGGATTTGAGCATCTAATGAGCACCTTATACCTGATCTTCAGTTACTGCTCCTCAGTCAGTTGTCCAATTCCCATTCCAAATCTCCCTACCACATTTCCCACAGCCAACCATCCCAATTTACAGTAAAAACCTTAATCAGTTAAATCTGCCACATTGGCATCCATTTAATGAGGTTTGCAGAATACAGAATGGTTTTTCTCCAATTGCATGCAGATTTGGACATGCATTCAATGACATCCTTGTATTAAGCCAATGCAATTCATTTGCAAAACTTTCTGTATGATGGTGCATTTTGTCTACTGAAGAAAAGTATTTGTTATGGCTGTGGGTTAACTTATGTTCTGTGTTGCCATGTGGTTGTGAAACAAAGAACTTCTCCAACACCAGCATTAGCTGAACATAAATATGAGTAAATGTTAGTTACAATCTGAGATTTTCTAACTTGAAGAAGACTTGGATTAATGTAGGGCTTGAAGAAAGGGAAGATGTAAACTTAAGTATTTATATCTGTAATAGAAATGGGACATCAACCTTGTTAATGTTACCCTGTAGTTTTACCTAGATAGCCAATAAGTATTTTGACAAGTATGATCTGAGGCTGGATGTTCTGTTGTAATTTACCACCTGACTCTCCAAAGTCTTTCCATTTACAAGGCACAAATCAGAAGTGGAATTGAATGCTATCCACTTGCCTGGCTGAGTTCAGCTCAGTGCTCCTTCCACTCACATTGTCGGCCACTTCAAGACTTGAACAGCAGGTTAGGTGTAAAGATTCGCATTCTAATCAGTAATCTGTAAACTGTCTGTGCTTTATATGCTCTGTCTGAGGCCAGAACTCTCCATTCACCTGACGAAGGGACTAACCCGAAAGCTTGTGTGTTTACTATCAAATAAATTGGTTGGACTAAAACCTGGTGTTGTCAGACTTTTTACCGAGTTCAGCTCGCACAGCAATCGAGAAGTTCAACACCATCCAGCACAAAGCAGCCCACTTGATTGGCACTGCATCCATTATTTTAAGCATTACTCCTGATACCACTGAACACAGTAGCAGCAGTGTGTGCCATCAAGGAGATACACTGCAACAATTCTAAGGCTCCATTGACAGCACCTTTCAAATGTACAATCTCTACAATCTAGAAGGAGAAAGGCAGCAGATGCATGTGAATTTGGCCAAGGCTCTACTGTAGGCATGCAGTGGCCAAATTTAAATAACCTGATAACATTAGCAGTGGTGAAGCCCCTTTGAACTTTCAAATCAGGATGCCTGACTATGACTAAATCTGACAAATTTACTATGTCAGAAGTCCACAAAGTGGCAGAAGAGGCCAAGATTTAAAATATATTTATGTGAAGTGGAAGAAAAGGAGGGACCATTGGACCTAATAGGGTAAATGCTGAAAAGATGTTTCCCTTCATGTGGGCATTTTGAACTGGAGAGCAATGTTTCAGCAGAAGAGGTTTCCCATTTTAAGGTTGAGATTAAAAGGAATTTCTTCTCTGAGGTAGAGAATCTTTGGAATTCTCTGCTACAGAGAGTAGTGGATGTTATATTCAATGCAGAGTTAGATATTTGGATTCTGGACTCATGTAAAACCATATCTTGTACGTATATCATGGTCTTTGCCCTCTTCCCCTTTTTTTCCCTTATCCCTCTTTTATTGAATATGCAAAAAAGGGTAGAGGTTATGAAATCCCTTCCTGCATTTGCTGTGTGAGTTATTCATAGAACATTGGAACACTTCAAATTTATGGGTTGGGGAAAATACAGCATCATTTATACAGGGGGAAATCAAAAATCCAAAACATCTTTGTTTACAGATAGGTAGTGTAGTATTCAGAAGAGCGGTCTAGGGTATTGGTCAGAAGATGCTCTCTCTTCTAAATCCCGTTGCCTGATGTGCTGAGGTATGTTTTACACATTTCCTTCTGGGCAGCGTGGTGGCACAGTGGTTAGCACTGCTGCCTAACAGCGTCAGGGACCCGGGTTCAATTCTGGCATCTGGTCACTGTCTGTGTAGAGTTTGTGCGTTCTCCCCATGTCTACATTGGTTCCCTCTGGGTGCTCTGATTTTGTCCCCCAATCCCAAGATGTGCAGATTAGATGGGTTGGCCATGATAAACTGCCCCTTAATGTTAGGGAGATAACATGGTAAATGCATGGAGTTATGGGGATAGGGTCTGGGTGGGATTATTGTTGTTGCAGGCTGGATGGGTCGAATGGCCTCCTTCTGCACTGTGGCTATGGGAGCCATAGGCAGTGCAAGTTATCAGAGAATATTGTGATGAATGACTACTGAAGTTATTCCCATGAAGTCTATATTTTGTATAACTTAAATTTAGCTAGTACTTAAAATTAGACTCAAATCCCCAGTCTTGTTTGAAATTGCTTGGCAAGTGATATTTTATTACAAACAAGGTGTCTTGGGTATTGCAGTAATGTTAAGAAATACATCTGGTTCTGCAGTCACGTACTGTGATACAGCAGTTTTAGCATGGCTTCTCTCTTTGATTTTTGCTATTCTGTACAATAATGAAAGTAGGATGTGCAAAGAAATTAATTGGTGGAGGAGCAAAGAATGGTTCTTTTACCTGCAGTGCTATTGATCTTTCTGCTGTTTATAACTTGAAAAGTCTTGCGTCATCAAACTCCTTTGATAAACCTTTCTGGTTGCAGGTTTTGTTTGGATTGTAAATACTTTTTTAAAAGGTAAGTTTAATTTGGTATAGTTGATTTAATTTATGGTTTCTTAATTCCCCATTACAAATTTCAGACGTTAGGTTTATTGTGTTTTCCATTTCTGTTTTGATGTGTATTTTCCATATGTAACACTATATGGTAGCATTCAGTGCTTTTTATTTAAAAAGGTATTTGTTAACTTTGAGAAGATAATTGAAGTATAAGGGCAGGGTCAATGTTTTTGTTTAAACTTAACAGTTTGTGCTTAATTCTGCTGCAACTGCTTATGTCCAGTGGCTAAGACCACACACTTTCTATTTTTATAAAATATATGGATATCATGGCTAATTTCTAAAATTTAAAAAAAACATAAAAGATTTTTTAATATTACTGAAGCTGTGTATGGCCATGACCTTCAAACAATAGGACCCAATCTGGCAGTACTGAATGAGTTTGTGCTATGTTTTCTCTGAAGAGAGACAAGCCCTGTGGATTGCATTTGTCAAATTCAAATTCAAAATATAGTCACAACTGTATCTATATTTTGATATGCCAGGCTTTGCCATGGGAATCTACTGATCTGGAGGACAAGGACCCTATGACTTTCCTTCCAAATTCTTATTGTTTGGAATATTAACAATTTCAGAAACCCAGACTAAGAATATACGCCCTTTGACAAAGCCAGGGTGGAGAGGTGGGACTCATATGACTCCTATAGCTGGGAGAATCACTTAAACTGTTTTGCTATGCTGAAAATGTTTGCCATCTTCCATCTATCAAGCATCAGCTCCAAAGGGGCTCTGTGCCCAAGTTTGCATGCCTGCACTCATCTAAGCTGTTTCTACTGGAATGTCTGAAGTTCTATATTATAGCCGACAGGTTTCCCACCTACGTCGGGTGGTGTCAGTAGAAATTCCCATTGTCAGTGGCGGGATCTGAGAATCCTACCCCCAGCAAACAACAGGTCACCTCTTACCGGTGGGAAACAAGTGCCTGGGAGGCTGGAGAATCTTGCTCATTATCTTTCCTTAACTAAGGGGACTAAAACTGCTCTCAGTACTCCAGATGTGATCTCACCAGTACTTTGCACAGTTGCAGCAAGACTTCCTTGACTGTTGAGTTCAGAAAGCTGTAACCTGTCAAATGAGAATTTGAGATGTTGCTTCTCCAGTTTGCGTTGGGCTTCACTAGAGCATTGCAGCAGGCCAAGGATGTACATGTGAGCAAGATGCTGAATTGAAATGGCAAGCAATCAAAAGGTTGGGGTTATGCTTGCACCCTGAGTGAAAGTGTTTCGCAAAGCGGTCACCCAGTCTGCCTAGTTTCCATGATGAGACTGCGTTGGGAGCAGCAAATACAACAGACCAAATTGAAAGAGGTGCAAGTAAAATGCTGCTTCCCCTGTAAAGAGTGTTTGAATCCTTGGATGGTGAGGAGGGAGGAAGTAAAGGGACAGGTGTTACACTTGTGATTGCAAGGGAAAGTGCGCTGGGAAGGGGATGAAGGGGTGATGGAGGAGTTTTCCAGGATGCCAGGGAGGGAGTGATCCATGTGGAATGCTGACAGGGGGATGAGGAGAAGATGTATTTTGTGATAGCATCGTGTTGGAATCGGTGGAAGTGGCGGATGATGATCCTTTGGAGGCAGAAGCTGGTGAGGTAAAAACTGAGGACAAGAGGAACCCTATAATAGTTCTGGGAGGAAGGCGAAGAGGGAGGTCAGAGGAGCAGGAGATGGGTTGGATCTGGTTGGAGTGCCCCCACAGTGTGGGGGAAACCTCAGTTGATGTAAAAGGCAGACATGTCAGAAGTGCTGCTTTTTAAAGTGGTGTCAACAGAACAGATGTGGCAGAGGTGGAGAAATCAGGAGAATGTGATGGAATTCTTACAGGAAGTGGGGAATGAGGAGCTGCAGTCGAAGTAGCTGTGGGCTTGTAATGGAAATTAAGGAAGTTCAATTTAGAGATCTCTGGTTCATTGTTAGCATTTGAATTGCTGGGTTGTGTAAAGGTGTCGCATATGGACAAACTCCTGGTTCCATCTTGAGTGCTTCTCTGGGAGAAACTCCCTGTTGGATCAGATTCCTCTTGCCTTGAAAATAGTTCTTGGACTAACAGTCATTTCCGGCATAATTGGTGGATCAAATGAAACAAAAAATAGAGGATTTGATTATTCCTAGATTTTGAAATGGTTCAGGTACAGGGCACAAGAGTGGAAGATCTGCAAGCCTGTTTAGCCGATCCAGCTTTTTCTATAGAAGATAAAATCAGAACAGCAATAACATGCAAATGAATCCTAGGCATGCCCAAGGAACAACTAATAGCTGTTTCTGGGGTAACTCAAAATATCAGCATGCAATGAACTGCCCAAAGCACAAGACTCAGGATCTTCAAACTGAATCATGACATGGAGAATTCTGAGGCAGAATGTGAAGAGGGTGATGATTTAATCAGGTTGTACTGTCACAGCATTTTGGTCTGTAATGAATCTGTCTGCGCACTCATTCAACTGCATTAAATGGAATGTGGAACAGATTGGATGCAATTTCCTAGATTTACTTAGTAGCGAAGATTGATTAAAGATCAAGGAGTTTAAAAATACTCAGGTTTGGTGGTGACAATACATTAAGGTCATTAAAGAGAGTTGTAATTCGATAACAAATAAATCATTTTATGAGTACCAATGAACAAAGAACAATACAGCACAGGAACAGGCCCTTCAGCCCTCCAAGCCTGCACCGATCATGTGTTCCTAACTAGACCATCTGTTTGTATCTCTCTAGTCCCAGTCTGTTCATGTGGCTATTTAAATAAGTCTTAAATGATCCTAGTGTGTCTGCCTCAACCACCTTGCTTGGTAGTGCATTCCAGGCCTCGACAACCCTCTTTGTAAAATACATCCCCTGCGTATCTGTATTGAACCTTGCCCCCCTTACCTTGAACTTGTGATCCCTTGTGTTTGTCATTTCTGACCTGGGAAAAAGCTTCCAACGGTTCACCCTATCTATGCCCTTCATAATTTTATAAACTTCTATTAGGTCGCCCCTCAACCTCCATCTTTCTAGGGAGAACAACCCTAGTTTACTTAATCTCACCTCAAAGCTAATACCCTTCAAACCAGGCAACATCCTGGTAAACCTTTTCTGCACTCTCTCCAAAGCCTCCACATCCTTCTGGTAGTGTGGCGACCAGTACTAGACGCAGTATTCCAAATGTGGCCTAACCAACGTTCTATATAACTGCAACATCATAACTGCAACAACTTTAATACTCTATGCCCCGTCCAATAAAGGCAAGCATGCCATATGCCTTCTTCATCACCTTTTCCACCTGTGCTGCCACCTTTAAGGATCTGTGGACTTGCACACCCAGATCCCTCTGTGTGTTTATACTCCTGATGGTTCTGCCATTTATTGTATAGCTCCCCACTGCATTAGATCTACCGAAATGCATCACTTTGCATTTATCTGGATTAGATTCCATCTGCCATTTCTCTGCCCAATTTTCCAGCCTATCTATATCCTGCTGTATTCTCTGACAACGTTCATCACTATCCGCAACTGCAGCCATCTTTGTGTCGTCTGCAAACTTACTTATCAGACCAGCTACATCATCTTTCAAATCATTTATACATTTCACAAACAGCAGAAGTCCTAGTTCAGAGCCATGTGGAACACCACTAGTCACAGACCTCCAATCAGAAAAAGACCCCTCCACTGCTACCCTCTATCTTCTATGGCTAAGCCAGTTCTGTACCCATCTAGAAGACCATGTAGTCTCCATTGAAAAACCTGTGTGGCTAAGTAAATGTTCTGTGAAAAAGGTACGAATGAAACTTAACATGAGCATAAGGCAATTATTTTTGGAAAATCAGTAGATTGATTTAGTTTTCCCAATTAGGATGATATTATACTGTTGAATAAGGTGGGGTGGAGCAAGTGGAACAAAAAAGGTTGGGAATGGTGGGAGCTCAGGAGAGATTTGACAAAGATGTTATTGAAACAAGACGAATATTAGAGTTAAAAACTAAAGAAGGTACTGATAATGGAATAAAGGTAAGATAGAGCAGAATGTGAGTAGTGCCGAAAAAACATACTGTATTGTATACTCCTGTTTCTCCCCCTCTGTTTCCAGCCTCCTGTTTCTCCCCCTCTGTTTCCAGCCTCCTGTTTCTCCCCCTCTGTTTCCAGCCTCCTGTTTCTCCCCCTCTGTTTCCAGCCTCCTGTTTCTCCCCCTCTGTTTCCAGCCTCCTGTTTCTCCCCCTCTGTTTCCAGCCTCCTGTTTCTCCCCCGCTGTTTCCACCCTGCTGTTTCTCCCCTGCTGTTTCTCCCCTGCTGTTTCTCCCCTGCTGTTTCTCCCCCGCTGTTTCTCCCCCGCTGTTCCCAGCCTCCTTTTTTTTATCTTGTACAATCGCACGAGTACTAATACAAGAATACTATCTCTTATATGAGAAGAGTGCTGATTGATTGGCGAGTGGATTCTGATTGATAGAGGCATTTCTGCGGAGAATGCACCAATTAATTAATATACCAGGCAGGATGATTCTGGTCAAGCTATTCCCCTAAGGAGTGAATCAGCAAATGGCTGGCACTTACTTTGTTTAGCTGAAACATGTTCATTCTTCCTGCAAAGTACAGGGCCCTGTGTAGAAATAAATGTAGCTTCCAAGTTCCGAATGATCAGGCTGATTTTCACATGTAACATAAATCTCTTCGTGTTGTACAGCCTTAAGATCAAGCCAAAGAAACACATCAGTGTGGGAATAGTCTTCCTTAACATGTGGGACTACGTCAACAAAATGCACCACATTCTTAGCAACAGATTCAAATTTGTATCCATTGGACCTGCTGTTCCATATGATTGGACAACCTTACTTGAATGCCAGCTAAAAATACACTTGTGATGTAGATGACAACATTCACCCTCATGGCTCTGAAGTGATATCCTTTTACCCCTATCTTATACATTCACACATTCTGCACAGCACAAGTTAGCCAAATGGTCGGGCGAGTTGCTACAACTAATTTTCCACAGATTTTTCACATACATGATGAAGGATTCCTTCATGTTTGCAAAGACCCCACAAGACTTGAATAACAACAGTAATGCAGTGTCTGTGTGCTCATTTGACATTGCTGGCCTTTTCATCAATGTTCCACTGATGGAGGCCGCAGACAGTTGTGCTGCAGCACTATGTCATGGTAATCTAGACACACCATCATTGCACAAGTGTTATTTATTGAGCTTATGAACTTGACAACTCTCACAGCTGAGTTCAACTTCAATGACACCAAATGTGCCCAAGAAGATCGTGTTACCGTGAGACCCCCTCCTAGATCCAGTTCTTGCAAACATCCTGCTGGGTTCCATGAGAAATGTGTCTTTGATGGAATGACACCTAACCTTCTGCCCCTTGCATATTATTGATATGTAGATGATATATATGAATCAGTAGCTGTATGCAATAATTTCCTTACATGTCTTAATCAGCTCCATCCAGCGCTAAAGTTCACCTTTGAATTGGACACATCAAATTAACTCCTTTTCCTTAATGTACTAGATGATAAATTTGCCAGTGGGCTTTATGCTATAGTCTACCACTAGCTTAGCTTCACTGGTCAATAGCACTAGTCAGAATTGGGGTTCTTACAATGTAGGACTGGCCTTATCAACAACCTTGTAAATAGGGTCCAAGCCATTTGATCACCATTCAAGCTTGATGCTGCAATAGGAACATCAAAGCCATCCTGCAGGATAATGGCTACTCTAATCAGATCACTTTGCTCTCTGTATTACACAAACTCATGAATGGGCCTGAGGCTGTCACCATCAGCCCTGAAAAGTAACCACAGAAACATAAAATCCCTACAGTGCAGAAAGAGGTCATTTGGCTCATCAGGTCTTCACTGAATCTCTGAAAGAGCATCTTACACAAAGAACAAAGAAAATTACAGCACAGAAACAGGCCCTTCAGCCCTCCAAGTCTGCATCGATCCTGCTGCCCGACTTAACTAAAACCCCCTACCCTTCCGGGGACTATATCCCCCCACTCCCATTCTATTCATGTATTTGTCAAGACGCCTCTTAAAAGTCACTATTTTATCTGCTTCCACTACCTCCCCCAGCAGCGAGTTCCAGGCATCCTCTGTGTAAAAAACAAAATCTGCCTCGTATATCTCCTTCAAACCTTGCTCTCGCACCTTAAACCTGTGCCCCCTAGTAATTGTCTCTTCTACCGTGGGAAAAGCTTCTGACTATCCACTCTGTCCATGCCTCTCATAATCTTGTAGACTTCTATCAGGTTGCCCCCTTAACCTCTGTTGTTCCAGTGAGAACAAACCAAGTTCCTCCAACGTCTCCTCACAGGTAATGTCCTCCCTACCAGGCAACATCCTGGAAATCTTTTCAGTACCCTCTCCAAAGCCTCCACATCCTTCTGGTAGTGTGGCGACCAGAATTGAGCACTACATTTCAAGTGCAGCCGAACTCTATAAAGCTGCAACATGACTTGCCAATTTTTAAACTCAGTGCCCCGGCTGATGAAGGCAAGCATACTACATGCCACCTTGGCTCACTTCTCCACCTGTGTTGCCACTTTCAGTGACCTGTACACCCAGATCCCTCTTCCTATCAATACCCTTAAGGATTCTGCCATTTACTGTATATTTCCTATCTGTATTAGATCTTCCAAAATGCATTACCTCACATTTGTCCAGATTAAGCTCCATCTGCCATTTCTCTGCCCAAGTCTCCAACCGATCTATAGCCTGCTGTATCCTCTGGTCCCCATCACTCCACAAATCCACCAACCTTTGTGTTGTCCGCAAACTTAGTAATCAAACCAGTTGCATTTTCCTCCAAATCATTTATATATACAAACTGCAAAGGTCCCAGCTCAGATCCCTGAGGAACGCCACTTGTCACAGCCCTCCATTCAGAAACACGTCCTTTCACTATTAACCTCAGTTTTCTTTGACCCAGCCAGTTTTGTATCCACCTTGCCAGCTCACCTCTGATCCCATGCGACTTCACCTTCTGTAGTAATCTGCCATGAGGAACCTTGTCAAAGGCCTTACTGAAGTTCACATAGGCAATATCCACTGCCCTACCCTCATCAATTAGCTTTGTCACTTCCTCAAAAAATTCAATCAAGTTAGTGAGACATGACATATACACATGTATATTTCTGCCCTATCCCTGTAACCATGTGCACTTACCATGGTTAAATCAACCCACATACATGTCAAAGAGGAAACCCATCCAGACACGAGTAGAATGTGCAAACTCCACCCAAGATCAGAATGGAACTCGGGTCCCCTGTGCTGTGAGGCAGCAATAGAACCATAGAAAATTACAGCTCAGAGAAAGGCCTTTTGGCCTTTCTTGTCTGTGCTGAACCATTTTTGCCTCGTCCCACTGTCCTGCACTTGGACCATATCCCTTTGCACCCCTCTCATCCATGAACCCGTCCAAGTTTTTCTTAAATGTTAAAAGTGACCCCGCATTTACCACTTCATCTGACAGCTCATTCCACACTCCCACCACTGTCTGAGTGAAGAAGCTCCCCCCCCCCCACCTAATATTCCCTTTAAACTTTTCCCCCTTCACCCTTAACCCATGCCCTCTGGTTTTTTTTCTCCCCTAGTCTCAGTGGAAAAAGCCTGCTTGCATTCACTCTATCTATACCCATCAAAATCTTATACACCTCCATCAAATCTCCCCTCATTCTTCTACACTCCAGGGAATAAAGTCCTACCTATTCAATCTCTCTCTGTAACTCAGCTTCTCAAGTCCCGGCAACATCCTTGTAAACCTTCTCTGCACTCCCTCAACCTTATCTACATCCTTCCTGTAACTAGGTGACCAAAACTGTACACAATACTCTAAATTCGGC
Organism: Carcharhinus amblyrhynchos; assembly: GCF_965287045.1. Classification (NCBI taxonomy): domain Eukaryota; kingdom Metazoa; phylum Chordata; class Chondrichthyes; order Carcharhiniformes; family Carcharhinidae; genus Carcharhinus; species Carcharhinus amblyrhynchos. Next base: position 39,446,863 of record NC_137325.1, read on the forward strand.
CTCACCAATGCCTTATATAACCTTACCATAACACTCCAACTTTTATACTCGATACTCCGATTCATAAAGGCCAATGTACCAAAAGCACTCTTTACGATCCTATCCACCTGTGACGTCACTTTTAGGGAATTCTGTACCTGTATTCCCAGATCCCTCTGTTCAACTGCACTCTTCAGAGTCTTACCATTTACTCTGTACATTCTACTTTGGTTTGTCCTTCCAAAGTGCAATACCTCACACTTGTCTGCGTTAAATTCCATTTGCCATTTTTCAGCCCATTTTTCTAATTGGTCCAAGTCCCTCTGCAAGCTTTGAAAACCTTCCTCACTGTCCACTACACCTCCAATCTTTGTATCATCAGCAAATTTGCTGATCCAATTTACCACATTATCATCCAGATCATTGATATAGATGACAAACAACAATGGACCCAACACCAATCCCTGCGGCACTTCACTAGTCACAGGCGTCCACTCAGAGAAGCAATCCTCCACAACCACTCTCTGGCTTCTTCCATTGAGCCAGTGTCTAATCCAGTTTACTACTTCCCCATGTATACCTAGCTACTGAACCTTCCTAACTAACCTCCCATGAGGGACCTTCTCAAAGGCCTTGCTGAAATCCAGGTAGACAACATCCATTGCCTTCCCTTCATCCACTTTCCAGGTGACCTCCTCGAAAAACTCTAATAGATTGGTCAAACATGACCTACCACGCACAAAGCCATGTTGACTCTCCCTAATAAGTCCCTGGCTATCCAAATATTTGTAGATCCTATCCCTTATCACACCTTCCAATAACTTGCCCACCACCGACGTCAAACTTACTGGCCTGTAATTTCCCAAATTTCTTTTAGAACCTTTTTTAAACAATGGATCAACATGAGCCACCCTCCAATCATCTGGCACCTCCCCCGTGAATATTGACATTTTAAATATGTCTGTCAGAGCCCCTGCAAGTTCAACACAAGCCTCCCTCAAGGTCCGTGGGAATACCCTGTCTGGTTCTGGGGATTTATCTACTCTTATTTACCTCAAAACAGCCAGCACCTTCTCCTCTTTAATCTGTAAAGGTTCCATGACCTCCCTACCTGTTTGCCCTATTTCTGTAGACTTCATGCCCGTTTCCTCAGCAAATACGGATGCAAAAAACCCATTTAGTATCTCCCCCAATGCTAAACATGTGCCACCATGCTGCCCCAGTTACCTCAAATTCCCTTGAAGGGCAAGTTATGTCAAAACTTTGAGCAACAATAGCTGTTTCATGATGTTACTATGTAATAGCAACATGAATAATATTTGCCACTAACAGGATGCTGTAGTCAAGCCAAAAAGATGTTCTGCCGATCACGCAAATGAATAATTTGTATACTGGTTTCAGTGCCAATCTGATATTAGGTATGTAGACCATTTTCAGGTCCAATGTATTCAATGCTGCCATTGTGGACTCTTCAATATTGAGGAGATAGTAAACACAGACTGAGTGACTACTTCAGGGCGGCACAGTAGCACAGTGGTTAGCACTGCTGCTTCACAGCTCCAGGGACCTGGGTTCGATTCCTGGCTCGGGTCACTGTCTGTGTGGAGTTTGCACATTCTCCTTGTGTCTGCGTGGGTTTCCTCCTGGTGCTCCGGTTTCCTCCCACAGACCAAAGATGTGCGGGTTAGGTTGATTGGCCATGCTAAAAATTGCCGTTGTGTTCTGAGATGAGTAGATTAGAGGGATTAGTGGGCGAATATGTAGGGATATAAGGGTAGGGCCTGGGTGGGATTGCAGTCAGTGCAGACTCGATGGGCCGAATGGCCTCTTTCTGTACTGTAGAGACAGTACAGAAATCCTATTCTATTTATGGAACACCTTCAGTCAGTCCGCAAGCATGACAACAACCTTCCTGTTGCTGGCCATTTCTATTCACCATCTTGCTTTCATGCTCACATTTCTACGTTTGGCCTGTTTCAATATTCCAGTGAAGCCCAATGACAACTGGAGGAACAGGACTTTAATCCTCCAATTAGGCTCTTTACACCCTAAATTGAACTTGACATTAAATTCAGCAACTTTAGATGACAAACTCCCTCCATTTAGATCTTGTTTAAAAGTATTTTTCCCCAATACCCTTTCCCTTCCACTGCATCATTTATGACTAGTTCTTATGCTTTGCTTTCACAGAGCACTGATTCTTGTTCTGCTATTAACACATTCTGCTGTCTCACTTTTATGTCACTGTCAGCACCTTCTTTAATCTTTAACACCACTGTTAACACTCCCTTTGTCTGTGTTCATGACATCTTTGTTAAATCTCTCCTTAGCTCCCATCTACCCTCGATCTTCTATTCTGTGCCACCTTCTCTATCCTCTCTCCCACTATATAATCCATTACATTTCTGTCTCTTTTCAGCTCTGGCAAAGAGTCATACAGACTTGAAATATTAACTCTGTTTCTCTCTTCACAGATGCTGCCAGACTTGCTGAGATTTTCCAGCATTTTCTGTTTTTATTTCCAATTCCAGCATTTGTAGTATTTTGTTTTTATTTTACGATAATATTGCATCAGCTTAAAACAAGCTGATGTTTTGATTGGAGTGTTAGACAAGTGCCATGGAATCTCTACAGTGCAGAAATAGGCCATTTGCACCAACTCTCTGAAACAGCAAAAGAGCATCTTACCCAGGCTCAATACCCCCATCCCCCTCTGCCTATCCCTGTAATCCTGCACATTTACCATGACCTTTCCATCTAACCTACACATCTTTGGATACTAAGGAACAATGTAGCATAGCCAATCCACCTAATCTGCACATGTTTGTACTGTGGGAGGAAACCTGAGCACCCAGCGGAAACCCATATAGTCAACCATGTTATGTATGTTGGGAGCATGCCTCTTAAAGAGAAAGGGGGTCAGGTGAGCCTGGGTGGAGCTGGCCAAGCCAGTCTTGTGCTGACTATGGCAGCGATACGACATGTTAGTAAACAGTCCCAGTTAATTTATTCCCTCTTACTTCATGGTCATTTGTTAGTCCAGAATGAGACCTCATACATAATAAATGGTGATGACGTTTTGTCATGGCCCACAGATCACCAATTCTTCAGAAGAAGGGAGGAAGATCATTCCTTTGACAATGTACCTCATGGTAGGTTGTTGCACAAGGTTAGATCTCATGGGATCCAGTTTGAGGTTGCCAAATGGACAGAAATTTGGCTTGATGATAGAAGCCAGAGTGGTTGTAGAGAGTTGTTTTTCAAACTGGAAGCCTGTGATCACTGGTGTGTCTTAGGGATTGCTGCTAGGTCCTCTATTATTTGACATTTATATTAATGATTTGGATAAGATTTTAGTAGGCATGGTTAGTAAGTTTGCAAATGACATCCAAGATTGGTGTCACAGTGGACAGTGAAGAAGGTTATCTAGGACTGCAACGGGATCTTAATCAATTGGGCTAGTGGGCTGATGAGTGGCAGATGGAGTTTAATTTAGATAAATGCGAGGTAATGCATTTTTGATTAAACCAGGGCAGGCCTTACTCAGTTATCGGTGCGCTGGAGAGGTTATAGAACAAAGAGATCTAGGGGTACACGTTCATAACTCCTTGATAGTGGAGTCACAGGTGGACAGAATGATGAAGATGACACTTGGCATGCTTGGTTTCATTGGTCAGAACATTGAGCACAGGAGATGGGATGTCTTGTTGAAGTTGTACGAAACATTGGTAAGGCCGCACATGGAATACTGTGTACAGTTCTGGTCACCCTATTATAGAAAGAATATTATTAAACTAGAAAGAGTGCAGGAAAGATTTACTAGGATGCTATCAGAACTCGGTGGTTTGAGTTATAAGGATAATCTGGAACTTTTTTCTCTGGCGTGTAGGAGGTGTAGCGGGTGGGGGGGGTGGTGATATTATAGAGGCCTATAAAATAATGAAGGACATGGATCAGCTGGATAGTCAATATTTTGTGCCAAAGGTAGGGGAATCTAAAACTAGAGGGCATAGGTTTAAGGTGAGGGGGGAGAGATACAGAAGGGTCCAGAGGAGTAATTTGTTCACATAGAGGGTAGTGTGTGTCTGGAATAAGCTGCCAGGGGTAATAATAGAGGCCGTTACAATTTTGTCTTTTAAAAAGCATTTAAATATTGACATGGCTAAGATGTGTAGAGAGGAATAAACGCGGGCAATTGGGACTAGCTTAGGGGTTAAAAAAGGGCGGCATGGACAAGTTGGGCCGATGGGACTGTTTCCATGCTGTAAATTACTACGACTCTTGTCCTACGTTCTGAAAATGCACAAATCAACGAGGTACCAGGGTACACTTGAAGAACAGGCCTATGCATCAAGGGAAATGATCGCGAGGGGACTGGGACAGCATTTGATATACTCGCTGGGAAACAAGCTGAAGGCAGTAGTTGCGAGTGGACTTGGACTACAGTCAAAGGCCAGGATAGAAGAGGGAATTCTCCACGGGGAGCGCTGGGCAATGGAACCATTCAATGAAGGCATAGAGAACTGGGTGCTATACACAGTGTCTTCATTCATACTTAAAAGCCAATAAGGTAAATGAAGAACTCATGGTAGCAGTCTTCCTGAGCACCACAGGGAGTAAGACATTTGCTACGCTAAGAAGTCTCTCACAACCTGAAAAGTTCACAGCAAAACCTCTGGTGGATTGTGCAAGGTACTAAAGAACCATTATGTCCCAAAGCCACTTATGATAGCAGAATGTTTCTAATCTTATAGAAGAATACAGTTGGGAGGAGAATCCATTGCACAGTTTATGGCCATGTTAAAAAGACAGGCAGAGCACTGTGAATTTGGCGGGTTCTGACAAGATGGTTAATTGAAACGTTTGGTTTGTGGGTTGTGCAACAAACTGATCAAACAAAATACTTCTGATGAAAAGGTCTTAGACTTGAAAGTGACATAGCTATTGCTTTGGAGTTGGCTGAAAATGAGCCAACACAGTTGGGTGTGGGTGCCTGAGTATACAAAGTAGCCAAAGTGCAATGAAATGTGGTATCAATGCAGACTGCTACTGCTGTGGGAAGCCTGGCCACAAAGAGTCAACATGCTAGACCGTGAAGCCAAATGCTGCTGGTGTAAGTGGGTGCAGCATATTGCCTGCAACTGTAAGGTGCAACTGAAAGAGGAAAAGGGGAGCCAGAGAGACAAACCTGAGGACTAGGTACAAGATACAAGTTGCCAGCCAAGAAGGGGACTAGGAGTCTGCCAAATCTACGGAGGAAGCAGAAGAACCTAAATCTACAGAATTTTGACTTAATGTATTGTCGGTTTAAGGAGAAGCCAACCAATCAATTCTGGGTTCTTCCTAAGGTAGAAGGGAAGATAATTAAAATGGAAGTGGATACATAGGCAGAAGTATCATTGATTCCTGACTCAATGTAGAGACAAATTTAAAAAACTGCTGTTGAGGCCTTCCAAAGTTCTTACATACTTGTAGGGAGCAAGTGGTGCCACTGAGAGGACATGTACTCATGAAAGTACAACTGAGGGACTAGTATGTGGAGCTGCCATTGTATGTGGTCAAGGGTGACTACCTTGCCTTGTTTGGACACTCCTGGTTGCAAAAATTAAACTGCAGAATAATAAATAGTCTGGCAGATTAGGGAACAAGCTTACAGGATGATCTGGAGAAACATAAGGACATATGCAGGGGGACTCTAGGTGAGATGAAAGGGGTTGAGATTAAAATTCAACTGAAGTCAGAGACTTGTCCAACGAGCTTCAGGCCTTTCCCATGCGTGGAGGTGAGGCAACAGTGGTGCTTTCCACACTACCTTGGCAATGCCAGTGCTCTTACAAGACTGTCTCTCCCTGGAGGAATGGATATTCCTGATTGCCATTTATATGTTTTCACCAAGACGAGTATTAAGTCAAATAATGGATTTAGTCTTATGAGGGAAGACTATTCACAGAAATCAGCTTTATTTGCGTCCTTACCTGTCAGGGAGGTGGGAGTTATCCGCAATGCACTGTTGTCGATTGTGGAGAATGAGAGTGGTCATTTCTCCCCCATTAAGAGGGATGATGGATGACATAGGGAGGCTAAGGGAAGGGGATATTAAGCAGAGTTTCATGGAGTTGGGATGGAAACTAAAGGCCAAGTCAAACAGAGTGGTTATCTCTGGACTCTTGCCTGTGCCACGGGATAGTTTAGAGAGGAATAGGGAGAGGGAAAGTTTGAACTTGTGGCTGAGGGGATGGTGCAGGAGGGAGGGGTTTAATTACTTGAGCAATTGGGGCTCATTCTGGGGAAGATGGGATCTCTATAAGAGTGATGGTATACATCTGAACCAGAGGGGAACAAATATCCTGGGGGGTAAATTTGTGAAGGCTATGCGGAGTGGTTTAAACTGATTCAGAGGGGGGGTGGGATCCTGGGTAGAGGGGGTGAAAGTGAGGGGGGCATAGAAGAGGATGGCATTGCACAGCATTGTGAGGGTGGGGCGGAGCGAGGTTTGAAATGTATATACTTTAACGCGAGGAGTATTCGCAATAAGGTGGATGAACTTGCAGCGTGGACCAGTACCTGGGACTTTGATGTTGTGGCCATTTCAGAGACGTGGATAGAGCAGGGTCAGGAATGGATGTTGCAGGTGCCAGGGTACAAGTGCTTTAGTCGGAGTAGAGAAGGAGGTAGAAGGGGGGGTGGAGTAGCATTATTGGTCAAGGACTATATCACAGTGTCAGAGAGGAAGTTTAATGAGGATTTGTCTGTTGAGGTAGTATGGGCAGAAATTAGAAATAGGAGAGGAGAGGTCACCCTGTTGGGAGTCTTTTATAGACCTCCAAAAAGTTCTAGAGAGGTTGAGGAAAGGATTGCAGAGACGATCCTGGTTAGGAGTGAAAGTAATAGGGTAATTGTTATGGGGGATTTTAACTTTACTAACATTGATTGGAATAGCTATAGCTCTAGCTCGTTAGAGGGGTCAGTTTTTGTTCAAAGTGTGCAGGAAGGTTTTTTAACTCAATATGTAGATAGGCCAACTAGAGGTGAGGCTATATTGGACTTGGTGCTGGGAAATGAGCCAGACCAGGTGCTAGACTTGGAAGTTGGTGTGCTTTTTGGTGATAGTGACCACAATTCGGTTACGTTCACCTTAGTGATGGAAAGGGATAGGCATGAACCTCGGGTCAGTAGTTTTAGCTGGGGGAAGGGTAACTATGAGGCCATTAGGAGAGAATTAGGAAGCATTGGTTGGACTAGGAGATTACAGGGACTAGGAACGTTTGAAATGTGGAGTTTGTTCAAGGAGCAGCTACTGTGGGTCTGTGATAGGTATGTCCCTGTCAGGCAAGGAGGAATTGGTAGGGCTAGGGAACCGTGGTGCACGAAAAAAGTTGATTTGTTGGTTAGGAAGAAGAAGGAGGCTTATGTTCGGATGAGGCTTGAGGGCTCGGGTAGTGCAGTAGAAAGCTTTAGATTGGCTAGGAGGGAGTTGAAGAGGGAGTTAAGAAGGGCTAGAAGAGGGCATGAGATGACTTTGGCTGATAGGATTAAGGAGAATCCTAAGGCGTTCTATAGGTATGTCAAGAATAGAAGGTTGGTCAGGGCAAGATTAGGGCCAGTTACAGACAGTAGGGGGAAGTTGTGTGTGGAACCGGAAGAGATTGGAGAGGCATTGAACCATTATTTCTCTTCGGTGTTCACACAGGACGATATGAATGTAGCTGAGGAGGTCACTGGGGTGAAGGGGTGTAAAATAGAAAGTATTGTAGTTGATACAGAGGATGTGTTGGATATTCTAGAAGGGTTGAAAATAGATAAGTCCCCTGGTCCTGACGGGATTTACCCTAGGATTCTATGGGAGGCAAGAGAGGTGATTGCAGAGCCACTGGCTCTGATCTTCAGGTCGTCGTTGGTCTCTGGTGTAGTACCGGATGATTGGAGGACAGCGAATGTTGTCCCATTGTTTAAGAAGGGGAGCAGAGACTTCCCTGGGAATTATAGACCAGTGAGTCTTACTTCTGTAGTGGGCAAGGTTTTAGAAAGAATTATTAGGGATAGGATTTATAGTTATTTGGAGAGTAATGAATTGATTAGAGATAGTCAGCATGGTTTTGTAGCGGGAAGGTCGTGCCTTACTAACCTTATTGAGTTCTTTGAGAAGGTGACCAAAGAGGTGGATAGGGGTAAGGCAGTAGATGTGGTATATATGGATTTTAGTAAGGCGTTTGATAAGGTTCACCATGGTATGCTTCTGCAGAAAATGCAGATGTATGGGATTGGTGGTAATTTAGGTACTTGGATCAGGAATTGGTTAGCAGATAGGAGACAGAGGGTGGTGGTTGATGGTAATTATTCATCATGGAGTTCGGTTACGAGTGGTGTGCCTCAGGGATCTGTTTTGGGGCCACTGCTGTTCGTAATCTTTATTAATGATCTGGATGAGGGTATAGTTGGGTGGATTAGTAAGTTTGCTGATGACACCAAAGTCGGAGGTGTGGTAGATTGTGAGGAAGGGTGTCGAAGTTTGCAGGGTGACTTGGACAGGTTGCAGAGCTGGGCCGCGAGGTGGCGGATGGAGTTTAATGCGGAGAAGTGTGAGGTAATCCATTTCGGTAGGAATAACAGATGTGTTGAGTATAGGGCTAACGGGAGGACTTTGAATAGAGTGGAGGAGCAGAGGGATCTAGGTGTATGTGTACATAGATCCCTGAAAGTTGGGAATCAAGTAGATAAGGTTGTTAAGAAGGCATACGGTGTCTTGGCGTTTATTGGTAGGGGGATTGAATTTAGGAGTCGCAGCGTCATGTTGCAACTGTACACAACTCTGGTGCGGCCGCACTTGGAGTACTGTGTGCAGTTTTGGTCCCCACATTACAGGAAGGATGTGGAGGCTTTGGAGAGGGTGCAGAGGAGGTTTACCAGGATGTTGCCTGGTATGCAGGGGAGGTCCTATGAGGAGAGACTGAGGGATTTGGGGTTGTTTTCACTGGAAAGAAGGCGGCTAAGAGGGGATCTTATAGAAACATATAAGATGATTAGAGGTTTAGATAGGGTGGATGGTGATAGCCTGTTTCCTCGGATGGAGAAATCTAGCACGAGGGGGCATGGCTTTAAATTAAGGGGGGGTAGTTATAGGACGGATGTCAGGGGCAGGTTCTTTACCCAGAGGGTGGTGAGGGACTGGAATGCCCTGCCTGCTGCAGTTGTAAATGCGCCTAGTTTGGGGGCGTTTAAGAGATTGGTGGATAGGTTTATGGACGAAAAAGGAGTGGTTTAGATTAGTGGGTCAATGTTTTTTTTTTAAAAATAAGACTGGTCGGCGCAACATTGTGGGCCGAAGGGCCTGTTCCGCGCTGTAATGTTCTATGTTCTATGTTCTATGGTCATTTCTCCCCCATTAAGAGGGATGATGCTGGAACAAGGGCTCCCAGGGGATATCTCCATATAGATTCCCGCTCCAAGTCAAAGTTTTTGTGGAGCCTCACCTCTTATTTCAGGAACAAACCTGGCACCAGTTTTTCCTGCGTATCTGGATGACCGGCTAAGTTGGTGTCTATATTGGTCTATGGTGCAAATAAAGAGATTGCCAGCAGCTATTTTTGTTGGCCAAGGGTAGATTCCTAGATTGAGGAGAAGGCAGGTTATTATGAATCCTGTGCTGTAGTGTGGAAGGCACCACCATTGTTGTCCCTCCACCCACAGGAGTGGCCTGATGCTCCTTGATAAAGGATCCATGTTGATTTTGCTGGCTTTTGGTGGTGATCGATGCCCACGCAAAATGGCCTGAAGTAACAGTCACGAAGTCGGTGATCACAAAGGGGACAATAGAATGACTCAATGAATTATTTGCTCAATTTGGGAGTCCCGAACAAGTGGTGAGTGACAATGGGCCAGAGTTCGAGGTGAAGAAGTTCAAGAGTACCTCAGTTACCTAGGAGTCCAACTGGTGAGGTCAGCTCTACAGCATCTTGTGGCAAATGGCCAGATAGAAATGTTTGTCCAGATCTGAAAGTAGACACTGAAGTTTTCCCAAGGGAAGGTATCCTGGAAGGCGAGTGAATCGATTTCTAAGTACATATTGTAACGCACCATGTGCAATGACCCAACGTTCTCTGGCATCATTGATGTTTGGTTACAAACTGAGGACCACCTTTGACCTGATGTGGCCAGTAGAGATGAGAGTAGTGGTAGTAAAGAGCCTGGAAGGTCAGGTGATGTGAAGGGAGAGGAATTCCAAGTCAAGGAATTTCCGGAAGAGAGAGATGAGGAACTGTGTGTCGGATGAGAAATGGGTTCCAGTTACATGGATGGCCTAGACGGGGTTATTGTCATATACTGCACAGACCCAGGATGAGCAGTTTTGGAAAAGGCATAGGAACCAGCTGGTGACCAACCCACATCAAAGGAGGGAAGTCCTCCCCAATCTGGAATTATTGCAGGTGGAGCAGGAGGAACCAACTGAGTGTAAGTGTTCCTGAAGCAGAGGTTGTTTTCCCCAGAGAGAAAATGTTGGTAGAGTCTACAGTAACCAATTAGAGAGGAAGCTCAAAAGCATCTGAAAACTTGGGAAGAATGCCTGAGAAAACTTCTGAGTCAAGGAGATATTTGTCTTGGAACCGTTGGCCTCCAGATAGACTGATTATGTCTATATAAACATTTAAATGGATGTTGATATTGTAATTCACTGTTCATGTACTTGTAAGTAGTTGCGTATATATATGTTTGCTTCAACAATTATATAATTGTGTTAAAAATGTAAATATGTTATATGGGGGTTTTGAAGTATGAGAGGAGGAGTGTTTGTTGAGGCATTCTGCTTTAAGGTCAGGTCACCCTGGGTTGAGCTTGCCAAGTCAGCCTTGTGCTGACTGTGCTAGAGATACATGTTAACAAACAGCTCAGTTAGTTTACTTCCACTTACCTCATGATCTTTTATTTGTCTAAAATTAGACTTCATACATAACACAACACTGGAATCAAACATGGGTCCCTAGTACCATGAGGCAACAGTGCTAACCACTGTGCCACCAAGTGTTAATGGCACTAGATAATAAAAATCAGAGAGGAAAGCAAGCAAATTGCTCCCCACATTTGTCAAAGTTTAAAAATCCTGCTAAAATATGTTAATATAGTTGAACATGTAGACATTAATGGAAGCAACAGCAAGAAGAGTGAAATCTGTTTTTAAAATTTGCCACATCCTATTGTAAACCTTCCATTTTCACATAAGGTAGTTGCCATGGATCTAAAGGCACTATACAGAACAAAACAAAGATGCAAGTGTTTATATTCTATATTTTATAGACCTGGCTTTCAGATTTAGTGTAGTACAGACAAAAAACTGATTATAGACAAAATCACAGAGAAGTAGATAGGGGCTGGATTTGAGAAGTTCCAGGATTCGGACTGATATTGGAGGGCTGTTTGCCAATGGCCAGCTCAGAGACATGTATGAAATCATCAACATCTTGAAGACTGCAGCTGAAAATCTTTCACCAGTGGAATTTGTGAGAGGGATCATGTAGTGATTCATGAAATGCTGCATATGATCTCAGCAGATCAACCAGAGTGCAAGTTGACAAACGCCCTTGGTGCAAAGAATTCACTTTCATCTTCACGTTATGTCTAAAAGGCCCTAGCCAGCTAATAGCCATGATGGTAAGACAGTATTTATCAAACATGGCAATTTATCTATTAAGTTTATTCCCAGTGATTAATTTTGTATAATCATCAAATATCAGAAATAAAACACTTTGTGTGCTGAACGTCATGTACTTGTGTTGTGATAAAGATGCTGAGGAACAGAATGGTTGTCCAAGGGTTAGAAAGGTGTAATTTGAATGATCATGACAGAACTAAGCATCAGAAAATGCTTACTTGGGGTGACATATTCAGAAGGGCCAAATGAATGGAGGGAGCCAACAATTGTGGGACGTACAGGAAAATCTATTGCCAAGTTTAAATATTAGTTGAATGTTTGAGATCATAGACAAGAAGCAAGGTCCATGGACTGGGAGAATGGGGTGAAGAATGGGGTATGAACACTTAGCACAAATTGCAATGTGGTTCCAGAAATAAGTCGTGTCAGAAAATAAACACTTATCAGAGAAAGAACCTCTGATAGTGTGAAAGGGAGATCTGAGTGGTAGTCTGACAGACATTAACATAGAAGCTACAGGGTAGGATCCCTACAGTGCAGACGAAAGCCATTCAACCCATTGAGTTTACACCAACTCCCTGAAAGAGCATCATGGTTAACCTACACACCTTTGGATACTAAGGGGCAATTTAGCATGGTCAATCCACCTAATCTTTTCAACTGTGGGAAGAAATCGGAGCACCCGGAGGAAACCCGTGCAGAAGCTGCAGAACCATCTCAGGTAAGAGTTAGAAACAGAAATTCACCTCCTCATGAATTTTTGGTGGCCATCAGTAAACTTGAGGATAAAAAACAAAAGGACTTAGAAATTTGGACAGAATTTGGAGTTCACTTTGAGGTACCAGGAAAGAGAAAGCTAGCTTCACCTTGTAGAACTTTTTTCTGGAAAAGTCCTTGCAGATAGAACTTGTAAAGCTAATGCTAAAGAGTCTAATTGCTAGAAGCTTTTAATACAGATGTCAGGGTGGACATCTCTCAACTGGAAAAAATAATCTTCAGAATATATTTAGCAGTTTTGGCCAAATATTCGTGGGAGTTTAGATCATTCAATAGAAAAAATATTTTTCAAATTGAAATGTTTCTGTAACTGCCCAAAGAGGCATCTGATACAGAGCAGAAACTATAGAAACCAAATAAATGTGCCTGTGGCCTCAATGACTCCAGAGTATGTCTTTTTTATAAGATATTATTTACAAAAGATAGGTTGTGTTCAACTATGATCAGATCCCACAATATTTCAGGCTTTCGGACACTCTATGGAAAGTGTGAGTGAGCAAGGTTAAAGATTGAGCTTGCTGTCTTGAAACAAATACTGGAGTAAAACAAAATCTCTAAAATTATACTTGTGGATGTAGGTCATCAACAGTCTGATTGTACAAGCATTTATTTTCATTAACAAAGAAATTATTAGGGGTCCTATGGCAGTGCAATGTTATGCTTTGTGCAGGCTATGAAGTTGTTTGATTTTAATGTTTTGTTCCATATTACTTCTAATTTTTATTGAAGAGAAAGATGGGAATCTGTTCATCGTATATTAACTGCATTTAATTGTGTGCATGTTCTACGCATTAACATGGGATTCACTTGAGTACACATAAAATAACAGCCTGAATGGCTCTGCTGATCTGGAAGGCCCCGAGTTCAAGATCCACATTTAGGAGTTGTATATAGGAGCAACATTTACCCAGATCAAATTTTCTCTGGGAATTATATTTTCATTTAATTTATTAAGTTTCCTTTAAAGTTTTGGTTTGTTCTTGTTTCATTTGTTTTTAATCACGTTTGATCATCAAATGAGGCACTGAATTGGTAATGGCTTAATGAAGAGTTGTAAAGAGACATAGAAACTGAATAAGGTGACTTTGGAGCTTGTTATGTTTAACTTATTATATTTACACTAGTAAATAAGTGTTAGGCTAAATGAAAATTGGCCTTTTAATATACATTAGATGCATTTTATGCAATCAATTATTTGAGAAAGTACAATTCATTAAATAACGTCACAATTGAATGTTGGTTCTGTGTAACTAGTTGGCTTCATGAAAACAAGAATACAGTATGCTAGTATTTTGTTTCAACAGATATTAAAATTGCTTTCTATATTTGGAATACTAATTGAATCAATTGTATGTCATGAAAAATAGACATATCCCCAGGCCCTAATGACCTTCATCCCAGGCTGCTGTGGGCGATGAAGCAAGAAATTGCAAGTGCTCTGATACAAATGTTTAATTCTACTTTGGCCATGGGGAAAGTGCCAGCAGATTGGAGGATGGCTAATGTGTCTCCACTTTTAAAGAAGGGTGGTATGAGATGTACAAGAAAATTACAGATTGGTGAATGTCATGTCAGTGGGAGGAAAACTATTGGAAACATTTCTGAAGGAGAGAATTTATATCCACTTGGAACGGCATGGGTTAATTAGGCTTGGTCAGAATGGCTTTATCAAAGGGAGGTCAAATCTTTTTTGAAAATATGATTAAGTATGTGGATGAGGAAAGTTCAGTTGATGTAGTTTATTGTGGGTGGCACAGTAGCACTGTGGTTAGCACTGCTGCTTCACAGCTCCAGGAACCTGGGTTCAATTCCTGGCTCGGGTCACTGTCTGTGTGGAGTTTGCATATTCTCCTCGTGTCTGTGTGGGTTTCCTCCTGGTACTCCGGTTGCCTCCCACAGTCCAAAGCTGTGCAGGTTAGATTGATTGGCCATGCTAAGAAATTGCCCCTTAGTGTCCTGGGATGCATAGGTTAGAGGGATTAGTGGGTAAAATATGTAGGGATTTGGGGGTAAGGCCTGGGTGAGACCGTGTTTGGTGCAGACTCAATGGGCTGAAGGGCCTCTTTCTGCACTGTAGGGTTCTATGATAATTCTGTGATATGGATTTTAGCAAACTTTTGACAAGCTTCCAAATGGGAGGCTGATTGAGAAGATTAAAGCCCATGGAATTAAGGAAAACTTGCAAGATGGATCAAAAACTAGTTTAGTAATAGGACACAAAGGCTAATGGTATTAGAAGACTGTTTGACTGACTGGAGGCCGGTGTCCAGCAGTGTACCATGAGCATCAGTATTGGGACCCTTATTGTTTCTATGTACATATAGGTATGGATGAAAATGTCAGGGGAATGTTAAGAAAGTTTGCAGACAATACCAAAATTGATAAGGTGGTTAATACTGAAGAAGACGGTTATAAGTTATAGGAAAATATAGATGGATTGGTCAGATTGGCAAAGCAGTGGCAGTTGGTATTTCACCCTGATAAGTGCAAAGTAATGCATTTGGGAAGAAAAAACAAGATGAAGGAGCATTTAATGAATGGCAAGATACTGGGAAGCTCAAAGCAGCAGAGAATCTTGGGGTAATTATTCTCAAATCTCTGAAATCGGCAGAGCACATGAATAGGATAGTTAAAAAGACACATGGGATAATTGCTTTTATCAGTCATGGTACAGAGTATAAGAGCAAGGAGATAATGTTGGAGTTGTATGGAGAGTTGGTTAGACCACAGCTGGAGTACTGTGTGCAGTTCTGGTCATCTTGCTATAGGAAGGAAGTGATAGCATTAATGGGAGTATAGAGGAGGTTCACCAGGATGTTGCCTGGGATAGAGCATTTGAACTATAGGGAGAGACTAGATAAGCTTGGATTGTTTTCTTTAAAGCAAAGAATGATGGGGGCATAATTGAGGTGTACGAGATTATGTGGGGTATGGGCAGTTGCATCTGACCTGGAAGGAGACCGATATGCTGAGAGGCAGATTTGCTAGTGCTACAAGGGAGGTTTTAAACTAGATTGGCAGGAAGGTGCAATCCTCAGCAGCAGGGAAGCAAATGAGGGGCTGAAAGGAGATGCGGAACTCAGCAAAGGCAAGCTGAGTAGACATGATAGTCAGGAGCACGGATGGGAGTGGGGAAAAGCTGTTGGATTAAATTGCATCTATTTCAATGCAAGAGGGCTGACAGGTAAGGCTGGTGAACTCAGGGCATGGATAGGTACATGGGACTGGGATGTTATAGTTGTAACTGAAACATGGCTAAGGGAGGGACAGGACAGCAGTTCCAGGTTACAGGAGTTTTACGTGGAATAGAGGTGGAGGAAAGTGAGGAGGAGGAGGAGTTGCATTTTTGATTAACGGGAGCATCACAGCAGTAGTCAGAGATTAAATAACTGAGGGATCATCCAACCAGGCTTTGTGGGTGGAACTAAGAAGTAAAAGGGGATGGTGACCTTTATGGAGTTGTACTATAGGCCCCAAATAGAGAATGGAAATTAGAAAGACAGATATGCAGGGTGACTGGGGAGACTTGCAGGAGTAATAGGATTATCATAATAGGGGATTGTAATTTTCTTAACATAAACTGGGACTACCATAGTGTTAAGGACTTAGGTGAAATTTTTTAAGTCTGTTCAAGAAAATTTCCTCAGGCAGTCTGTGAAGGGTACAGAAAGGGCAAAACTTGACCTACTTTTGGGAAATAGTGCAGGGCAGGTGACTGAGGTGATGGTGGGAGACGACTTTGGGACCAGTGACGATAGTTCTATTAATTTTAAAGTAGTTATGGAAAGGAATAGAATTGGTCCACAGATGCAAGTTCTAAAGTGGGGCAAGGCAAATTTTGATGGAGTTGGACAGGAGCTCACAAAGGTTATTTGGAATAGCTTGTTTGAGGGCAAAGGGACCTCTGGCAAGTGGGACACCTTTAAAAGTGAAATAGCTGGAGTTTGGGGTCTATATGTTTCCTGGTTAGGGTGAAAGACAAGGCTGTGGGAGTAGGGGACTTTGGATGACAAAACATTGAGGTTTTGGCCAGGAAACAAAGGAGGCATGGCTCAGATACAAGCAGCTGAATCATGGGATTTACTGGATTTTGATTTAGAACAAAGAAAATTACAGCACGGCAACAGGCCCTTAGGCCCTCCAAGTCTGCACCGATCATGTTGCCCGAACTAAAACCCCTTACCCTTCCGGGGACCATATCCCTCTCTACTCATCCTATTCACGTACTTGTCAAGACGCCCCTTAAAAGTCACTTTCGTATCTGCTTCCACTACCTCCCCTGGCAGCGAGTTTCAGGCTTTGTTTAAAAAAATCCTGCCTTGTACATGTCCTTTAAACCTTGCCCCTCACACCTTAAACCTATGCCCCTAGTAATTGACTCTTCTACCCTGGAAAAAGCTTCTGACTATTCATTCTGTCTATGCCCACCCACTCTGTCCATTTGATTATTATTGGCACATGTATTAGTATATAGTGAAAAGTATTGTTTCTTGTGTGCTATACAGCAAAGCATACCAGACACAAGGAAGGAAAGGAGAGTGTGCAAAATGAAGTGTTTCAGTCATAGCTGGGGTGTAGAGAAAGATCACCTTAATTAGAGGTATGTCCATTCAAAAGTCTGATGGCAGCAGGGAGGGAAGCTGATTCTGAGTCTGCTGGTGTGTGATTTCAGATTTTTGTATCTTTTTCCCGACGGAAGAAATGCAAGAGAGTCCGACCGGGGCACGTGTGATCCTTGATTATGCTGGCTGCTTTTTTGAGGCAACAGGAAGTGTAGAAAGTGTCAATGGATAGTGATGGACTGGGTTTCATTCAAGACCCTTTGTAGTTTCTTGCAGTCTTGGATCAAGCAGCAGACAAATCAAGCTGTCATATAACCAGAAAGAATGCTTTCTATGATGCATCTGTAAACGTTGGTGAGAGTTGTAGCACACATGCCAAATTTCCTTAGTCTTCTAAGGAAGTAGAGGCGTACAGGAGATACTGGAGTATACTCAAGAAGGAAATTAGGAGGGTAAAAACGGAGCATGAGGTAGCTTTGGCTGTGAGGATTAAGGTGAATACAAAGGGACTCTTTAAGTATATTAAAGGAAAATGAATAACTAGAGAGAGATTAGCACTCCTCAAGGACCAAAGTGGACACGTGTGGAACTGCAGGAGATTGGTGAGGTTATCAATGAATATTTCTGCTCTGTGTTTACCATGGAGAAAGACATGAAGACTTGGGAACCTGGGAAAGTTAGTGGCGATATATTGGGGACAGTTCTCAGTACAGTAGAGGAGGTAATGGACATATTAAAATGTATGAAGGTAGATAAATCTCCTAGCCCTGACCAGGTACATCCGAGATCACTGTGTAAGGCTAGATAAGAAATTGTGAGCACCCTGGCTGAGATATTTGCATCATCGTTAGCCACGGGTGAGGTACCAGAAGACAAGAGTAGCAAATGTTGTGCCCTTATTCAAGAAGGGCTGCAAAGAAAAACCTGGGAATTATAGACCAGCAAGCCTAACATTTATGGTGGTTAGACAGGATTCTGAGGGATAAGATATACAGGCATTTGGAAAGACAGGGTTTGATTAGGAGTACTCAGCACGGCATTGTGCATGGGAGATCATGCCTCTCAAATTTGTTGGAGTTCTTTTGATGAAGTGACCAGGAAGGTTGATGAGGGCAGGGCGGTCAACGTAGTCTATGTGGAGTTCAGTGAGGCCTTTGATATAGTTCCACATGGTAGGCTGTTCTGGAAGGTTAGATCGCATGGAATCCAGGAAAAGCTGGCATATTGGACAAACAATTGGCTCAATAGTAGAGGCAGAAGATAATGGTGGAAGGATAAGAACATAAGAAATAGGAGCAGGAGTAGGCCATCTAGCCCTTCGTGGCTGCCCCGCCATTCAATAAGATCATGGCTGATCTGAAGTGGATCAGTTCCACTTTCCCGCTTTCTCCCCATAACCCTTAATTCCCTTGTCTGTCAAAAACCTATCTACCCGTGACTTAAATATATTTAGCGAGGTAGCCTCCACTACTTCAACGGCAGAGAATTCCAGAGATTCACCACCCTTTGAGTGAAGAAGTTCCTCCTCAACTCCAATCTAAACTGCGTCCCCCCCCCCACCCCCCCCTTATCTTGAGGCTGTGCCCTGTAGTCCTGCTATCCTTTCTAAGCGGGAAGAATCTCTCTACCTCTACCCTATCCATCCCCTTCATTATCTTATACGTCTCTATAAGATCCCCCCTCATCCTTCTAAACTCCAGCAAGTACAGACCCAGTGTATTTAGTCTCTCTTCATAGTCCAACCCCTTCATCTCCGGTATCAGCCTAGTGAACTTCCGCTGCACTCCCTCCAAAGCCAAAATATCCTTGTTCAAGTGCAGCAACCAAAACTGCACACACTACTCCAGCTGCGGCCTCACCAGTGCCCTGTACAGTTGCAGCAAGACCTCCCTGCTTTTATATTCTATCCCCCTCGCTATAAAGGCCAGCATCCCATTTACCTTTTTGATCACCTGCTGCACCTGCAGACTGGGTTTTTGCAACTCGCGCACAAGGACCCCCAGGTCCCTCTGCACAGTAGCATGCTGCAGCTTTTCGCCCTTTAAATAGTAATCCCTCCTACTATTATTTCTGCCAAAGTGGATAACCTCACACTTGCTAACATTATACTCCATCTGCCAGGTCCTCGCCCACTCGCTCAGCCTATCCAGATCCCTCTGCAGACTTTCCACACCCTCCACGCAATTTTCTTTTCCACTCATCTTCGTGTCATCAGCAAATTTCGTCACCCTACACTCAGCCCCCTCCTCCAGATCATCTATATAAATGGTAAATAGCTGAGGCCCCAGCACTGATCCCTGCGGCACTCCACTAGTCACCAACCGACAATCAGAATAGCACCCAACTCTCTGCCTCCTGTTAGACAGCCAATCTTCTATCCACGATCCTCTAGCCACAAAGATGCTTGTTGGACTGGAGGCCTGTGACTAGTGGTGTACCTTGGATCAATGCTGGACCCATTGATGTTTGTTTTCTACATCAACGATCTGGATGAGAATGTACAAGGTATGATCAGTGCATTTGTAGGTAACACTAAAGTAAGTGGTTTTGTAGACAGTGAGGAAGATTATCAAAAATTGCAGCAGGATCTTGATCAGCTGGAAAATGGCAAATGGAGTTCAATACAGATAATTGTGAGGTGTTGCATTTTGGAAAGTCAAATCAAGGTAAGACTTTCAAGTTAATGGTAAAACCTTAGGGAGTATTGTGGAACGGAAAGACCTTGGAGTTCAAGTACACAGTTCTCTAAAGGTGGAGTTACAGGTAGGTAGGCTTTTAGAGTAGTGGCCTTCATCAGTTAGGGTGTTGAGTATGTTGGGAAGTTATGTTGTAGTTCTACAGGATGTTGGAGAGGCCGCACCTGGAATACTGTGTTCAGTTTTGGTTGCTTTGCCAAAGAAAAGATGTTGTTAAACTGGAGAGACTGCCGAATAGATTACAAGGATGTTGCGAGGACTCAAGGTACTGAGTTATAGAGAGAGATTTGACAGGCTAGGACTTTTTACTTTGGAGCATTGGAGATTGAGGGGGGGTTAATAGAGGTATATAAGATCATGAGAGGCTTGAATAGGGTGAATGCACTCAGTCTTTATCCCAGGGTTGGGGAATCGAGAACTAGAGGGCATAGGTTTAAGTTAAGAGGGGAAAGAATTAATGGGAATCTGAGGAGCAACTTTTTTATACAGAGGGTGGTATGTATGTAGATTGAGCTTTCAGACGAAGTGGTTGAGGCAAGGACCTTGATAATATTTAAAAGGCCAACATTTGGACATATACATGGATAGGAAAGGTTTAGAGGGATATGGGGTTAGCTTAGATGGGCTTGTTGGTTGGTTTGGACCAGTTTGGGCAAAGGGCCTGTCTCTCTGCTGTCGATTCTATGACAGGGTATAGTGAGCAGATGCTTCCTTTGGTTCAGGGGTCAATGATGAGAGGACATAGTTTTAGGGTAAGGGCAGGAGACTCGGAGGGGATTTGAGAAAAATCTCTTTCACTCAGAGGGTGGTGAAAATCTGGAATGCACTGCCTGGGAAAGTAATGGAGGCTGGAAACCTTACAACTTTTTAAAAAATATTTTAATGAGCACTTGAAATAACTCAACATCCAAGGATATGGGACAAATGCCTTGAATGATAGTTATTGTCGGTGCAGAATCAATGAACTGAAGGGCCTTTTCTGATGAATAATCAATGCTTAGCACTATGCTGTGTTGGGCAAACACAAAATTGAAATCTAAATCTGTTTTAAATTTAGCAGTATTGAATTACGAGTTGCTGGCTATTAAATTTTATATCCGTTTTTCATAGTACTGTGGATGTTATTTCCAAAATATTTTAAACCTTTCGATGGTGATGAAGTCTTCTCATGGCCTGAGGTCTGTTCATGTTCAAAACTAAAAGCAACGTTGTATGGATTATGAAGCCTATTCACTGTGTCAGTTTATAAGATAGCGAGTGTACCTGTTGTATGAACATTTTGGGTTTTTTTGACTTGATGCTATGATTTTCCTTCGTCATTCTTCTTCACACAAAGCTTTAGGGACCAGTTATGTAGAGTTATGTGTTAAAATGTTCTGAATTAAACAGTTTTAAAATGTTACAGGGTAGGGTGATAGGACAGAATTTTACAGGTCCCTTTACGACCATAGAATCGCTACAGTGCAAAAGGTGGCAATTCAATTCATCGATCATTTGCGGCCTCGGACTGCTGTACCTCAGAACAGCGAAGTCATACCTAAAACGTGCAGCATCAAGGTAGTATTTTGTGGCCTTAACAATAAAGAAGTTTTGTTGCCACTTTTTATTTGTGTGTCAGTTTGGCTCTCTAATGTGATCTCTTAAAAACAGACAAATTTTGATGCCATTCAAGAGATCGCCAGAAGTAATTTTGTGAAGATAAAGAATGGGTTAACAAGAAATGGCAGTGGCACAGTGGTTAGCACTGCTGCCTCACAGCATCAGGGACCCGGGTTCAATTTTCAGCTTGGGCCATTGTCTGTTTGGAGTCTGCACATTTTCCCTGTGTCTGTGTGGGTTTCATCCAGGTACTCTGGTTTCCTCCCACAATCCAAAAGACGTGCTGGTTAGGTGCACCGGTTAGTTGCTAAATTCTTCTTCCATGTACCTGAACAGTCACTGGAGTGTGGCAATAGGGGATTTTCACAGTAACTTCATTGTAGTGTTGATGTAAGTTTACTTGTGACACTAATAAATAAATAAATCTCAAATTTCTAACGAAGTTAAAACTTATAAAATGCTACACTGTATGCCTTAGAAAACCGGACAATAAGTAAAGAAAATAGAGACCTTTGAAATGTGGATGCTATAAATTCCATATATTGACCAAAAGACCATTGAAGAGACACTTGGAATAACTCTCAAAACTGACATCCAGAAGGAAAAGATCAGTACTTTGGCCATTTGATTGGACCTGAAAAGCTAGAGATCTTTTCTTAAGAACACAGTGGAGGGAGCAGAAAGCAGGGTCAACATAGGTATAGTCGGATGGTGGATGTCACAAAAGTGATTGCAGAGAAGCTACAGTGAAAGTGTCAGGATACGTAAGGCAGACAAATAGATAGAACATTACAGCACAGTAAGGCCCTTCAGCCGTCAATGTTGTGCTGAGCTATGTCCAATCCCAAGATCAAGCTATCCCACTCCCTATAATTCTGGTGTGCTCCACGTGCCTATCCAATAATTGCTTGAAAGTTCCTAAAGTGTCCGACTCCACTATCACAGCAGTCTATTCCACACCCCAACCACTCTAAGTGAAGAATCTACCTCAACGTCCCTCTTATATCTCCCACCATGAACTTATAGTTATGCCCCCTAGTAACAGCTACATCTACCCAAGGAAATAGTCTTGCATGCCCACTCTATCAATCCCTCTCATCATCTTATAAACCTCTATTAAGTCGCCTCTCATCCTCCTCCACTCCAAAGAGAAAAGCCCCAGCTAAGTGTGCCATACTATGACAGATCTCTGGATAGGTGTAGTTACAAGCAGCAGCAGCAAGATGGTTGCAATGAGTTGTTTTTACTTACAATCATAAAGTATGTCATGCAGGAATCTTTTAAAGGCCAGATGATTGAAGTTCAGGACCAGCATGTGATATGGATGGCAAGATTCAGGGACCTTGGGTGACAAGAGAAATTGTGAACTAACTCAAAAAAGATAAAGGAGGCATACATAAGGTTTAGGAAACTGAAGATAGAGCCCTCAAAGAATATGAAAAAAAACAGGAAAGAAGTTAAGCAAGGAGTTAGCAGGGCTAAAAGGGGCAATGAAATGTCCTTGGTGAACATAATTAAGGAAAATCCCAAGGTGTTTTACACATATATAGGGAGCAATAGGATAGATAGAGTGTGTCAATCCAGTCAGGGACAAAGGAGGGAATTTATGCGTGGAGTTGGATAAAGTGGGTGAGATCCTTAACAGATAATTTGCATTGCTATTCACAAAGGAGAAGGATGTGATAGATGGTGAGTCTAGAGAGGGGCATGT
Organism: Carcharhinus amblyrhynchos; assembly: GCF_965287045.1. Taxonomy (NCBI): domain Eukaryota; kingdom Metazoa; phylum Chordata; class Chondrichthyes; order Carcharhiniformes; family Carcharhinidae; genus Carcharhinus; species Carcharhinus amblyrhynchos. The sequence goes on from NC_137325.1 coordinate 39,469,831, forward strand.
TGATATATTCGGGCGTCTCAATATGAAAAAGGAGGTGGTGTTGGGTGCTTTGAAAAGCCTCTGGCACCTGATGGGATCTATCCTAGAGTACTGAGGGAGGAAATTGCTGGGACCTTGTCTGAAATCTTTGTATCCTGTTTAGTCACAGAAGAGGTCCCAGAGGATTGGAGAATAGCCAATATTGTGCCCTCCTTTAAGAAGGACACAGCGATATGCCGGGAAATTGCAGGCTGGTGAGCCTTATGGCAGCGGTAGAGAAATTATTGGAAAAGATTCTTAGGGACAGGATTTACTCACATTTGGAAAAATATGAATTTATTAGTGATAGGCAGCATGGCTTTGTGCAGTGTCTCAAAAACATGATTGAGATTTGTGAGGATGTGACAAAGATGATTGGAACCATGAACATTACAGCACAAACAGACCTTTTGGCCCTTCTTGGCTGTGCCAAACCATTTTTCTGCCTAGTCCTACTGACCTGCACTGGACCATATCCCTCCACATCCCCCTCTGTTCAAGTTTTTCTTAAATGTTAAAAGTGAGCCTGCATTTACCATTTCATCTGGCAGCTCATTCCACACTCCCACCACTCTGTGTGAAGACCCCCCCCCCCCCCCCCCAATATTCCCTTTAAACTTTTCCCCTTTCACCCTTAACCCATGCCCTCTAGTTTTTTCTCCCCTAGCCTCAGTGGAAAAAGCCTGCTTGCATTCACTCTATCTATACCCATCATAATTTTATACACCTCTATCAAATCTCCCCTCATTCTTCTACGCTCCAGGGAATCAAGTCCTAAACTATTCAATCTCTCTCTGTAACTCAGTTTCTCAAGTCCCGACAACATCTTTGTAAAACTTCTCTGCACTCTTTCAACCTTATTAATATCCTTCCTGTAATCAGGTGACCAAAACTGCCTCACTAATGTCTTATACAACCTCACCACAACATTCCAACTCTTATACTAAATACTTTGACTTATAAAGGCCAATGTTCCAAAAGCACTCTTTACGACCCCATCTACCTGTGACGCCACTTTTAGGGAATTATATATCTGTATTCCCAGATCCCTCTGTTCTACAACACTCTTCAGTGTCCTACCATTTACCATATATATTCTACCTTGGTTTGTCCTTCCAGTGCACAGTACCTCACACTTGTCTGCATTAAACTCCATCTGCCATTTTTCAGCCCAGATGGAGTTTAATACAGACAAGTGTGAAGTGTGAGGGCAGGACAGTGGATGTTGTCTACATGAACTGTAGCAAGGCCTTTGGCAAAGTCCCTCATGGCGGGCTGATACAGAAGGTGAAGTCACATGGGATCTGCAATGAGCTGGTAAAATGGATGAAGAACTGGTTTGGTCATTGAAGACAGAATAGTGGTGTAAAGGAATTTTTCTGACTGGAGATCTGTGACCAGTGGTGCTCTGCAGGAATCAGTGCTGGGATCCCTTTGTTTAGAATATTTATAAATGATCTGGAGGAGAATGTAGATGGTCTGATTAGTAAAGTTGTACAACAATTGGGAGAGCTGTGGATAGTGAGGAGGTTTGCCAGAGAATACAGCAGGATACAGATTGGTTTAGAGACTTGGGCAGAGAAATAGCAGGTGGAATTTAGTCAGGACAATTGAGCGGTAATGCATTTTGGAAGGTTTAATGCAGCAAGGAAGTATACAGTAAATGGCAGAACCCTTAGAAGTATTAACATGGAATCATAGGAACCGTATAATGCAGAAGGAGGCCACCCGGCCCATCGAGTCTGCACTGACAACAATCCCATATAAGGCCCATCCCTGTAACCCCACCAATCCCTCCAAACTACGCACTCTGGGACACTAGGAGGCAATTGAGTACGACCAATGCACCTGACCTGCACATCTTTGGACTGGGAGGAAACCGGAGCATCCAGAGGAAACCTACGCAGACACGGAGAATATGCAAACTCCACCCAGCCGGGAATTGAACCCAGGTCCTTGGAGCTGTGAGGCAGCAGTGCTAACCACTGTGCCACCGTGCCACCTTTTCCTTAGTCCATGTTTCAAGACGGGTTGGGTGGGTCACTGACAACGCTGCGTACCCCTGGTGGCTGACACCATCAGTGGAGGAAATGTGACCGGCGACAGCCTTGCCCATGCAGGAGGTGGTCCCAAGCAGTAGAGATCCGCCAAAGCCCCGATGCAACAGACCCGAGTCATCAAGTTGAATACTGCAGGTGGAATGTGTGGACCCCACCAATTTATCCCTTTAATGGTTTCACACCATTAGGAATCTAGCCATACAGGTCCACAGTTCCCAGAAAGTGACAACACAAATGGGTAAGATAGCCAAGAAGGCATATGACATGCTTCCCTTCATCAGTCAGGATATATAGTATAAAAATTGGCAAATTATGTTGCAGCGGTATAGAACTTTAGTTAAGCCACATTTGGAATATTGCAAACAGTTCTGGTCATCACAATACCAGAAGGATCTGGAGACTTTGGAGAGGGTATCGAAAAGGCTTACCAGGTTGTTGCCTGCCTTAGAGGTTTTTAGCTATGAGAAGAGACTGGACAACTTGGTTGTTTTTACTTGAACTTTGGAGGCTGAGGGGCAATTTGATAGAAGTTTACAAAATTTCGAGGCATGGATACAATGAATGGTCAGAACCTTTTTCCCAGTCTAGAAATGTCAATTCCTGGAGAACATTGGTTTAAGGTAAAAGGCAGAAAGTTTGAGAGATGTGAGAGGCAAGTCCAGAGATGTGCGGGTTAGGTTGATTGGCCATGCTAAGAGATTGCCCCTTAGTGTCCAGAGATGCGTAGGTTAGAGGGATTAGTGGGTATAATATGTTGGGATATGGGGATAGGGCCTGGGTGGGATTGTGTTCAGTGCAGACTCAATGGGCCGAAGGGCCTCATTCTGCACTGTAGTGTTCTATGATTCTATGAAGTTTTTTTTTTTTACACAGAGGGTGGTAAGTGCCTGGAACGCGCTGCCAGAGGTGATGGTAGAAGTAGATGCAACAGCAATGTTTAAGAAGCATCTTGACAGATTCATGAATAAGCAGGGAATAGTGATACAGACCACATTGAAGCAAAGGTCTTTAGTTTTGAATAGCATCATGTGTCGGCATTGGATTGGTGGGCCAAAGGGCCTGTCTCTGTGCTGTGCCATTGTTCCTTCTTTATGATAAATTTAATGTCCTAGCACATGCTGAATATATTAATTTGAAAACTGCTCCTCTCACTCAAAATTAACATTTAATTATCTCTTGTTTATTGCCACTGCAGAAACCTGTAATATTAGTGAAGTAGTTCCATCAAATTGATCCTGATATATTACCAAACATTAATAACTAGTAAGGTTCATTGTAGTATATATCTCTTTTTTAATGTGCGTCAGTATTTTCATCCAAGGTGAGTAATTCCAGTGCCCACGGTTTCTCTCCTTGGCTCTGGGTGCACCCAAACATTAACAGCATTAGGGAGGTAGTTCCAGGATTTTCACCCAGTGAGAGTGAAGGAATGGTAACATGGTTCCAAGTCAGGATGCTGTGTGGCTGGGAAGCAAATTTGCAGATGGTGGTGTTTCCATGCGCTGAGATGTCTTTTATGTTCTCGATAAAATGTATATGTGAAATAAGATTAGGAGTTGATAATGCAAGTGTTTAACAAATGGTGGCGGTAAAGAAAATTTCCAGTCTCAAACGGGTAGATACAAACTATCAGTTATCCAATTACTTTACCAAAAAGAATGCCTCTAGTGAGAAATTATTGGGAGTTTTAGAAGGACAAGTCATGGGGAAGGATTTTCCCGCTGGCGGGATCGACTGAATCATATAAACACTACAGCACAGAAGGAGGCCATTCAGCCCATCAGGTCTGCACCAATCACAATCCCACCCTGGCCCTACCCCCATATCTCTACATATTTACCCACTAATCCCTCTAACCTACGTATCTCACGACACTAAGGGCAATTTTTTAGCATGGCCGATCAACCTAACCCACACATCTTTTGGACTGTGGGGGGAAACTGGAGCACCCGGAGGAAACCCACGCAAACACAAGGAGAATGCGCAAGCTCCACACAGACAGTGACCCAAGCTGGGAATCAAACGCAGGTCCCTGGTGCTGCTGACAGTGAGCCCCTGCCGTGGGGACCTTGGTAGTGGAGGTTGCAAACGGGAAACTTTATTGACAGTGCGGTACCAGATAATTGCGCTACTGGCCAGTGGCAAGCTGCCTCCATCATGGGGGGATAGGCAGAAAATCCCATCCATAATGTGAGTCTTCAGTTTTTTTGTCTGTAAATAGAAATGTACTTGTTATTTCTTTTCTGAAAGAAGTGAATCTGTTCGTGTTGAAATGTTGTACAATGAAAATGAGTGTGTTAAGGATTTGACTCAGTTCATGAAAGGGTTAAAATTTAACTCCAACAAAATAGAGCTAAAATATCTATGAGCAACTTATATGTATTGATTTCATACACACATGCAGATACAGAGTCCGTGAGAAAATATTTTCCTAACAGAAAGCAGGCAAACAAGTCGATAACATTGCACCTGCTTTTTAGAAAAACATGTTGTTTTGCCTCTAAATAATGGCTGAGAACAAAGAGGTCTAACAGTAAGACAGACAATGGTATGTTATTCTAAGACAACAAAACAAGTCTGTCAGATTTCACAGGACCATCATTGAGTTGAAACCTGAGAAAGATTTCCTCATAGCTGAGACTAAGACAGCAGAAATTATGCATTATAATTATGATTGTGAATATTTGTTTGGATATTCTACTTTAATTCTCTGTGAATTTGAAGTTTGCATTTACTACATTGAGATGATTTCATTTATCTTGCATTATTCTTTAATATTCAAAATGTAATCTAAGATTTAAGCTTGTAACAGTGTTATAAAGTAACCAATATAAAAGGTTGCAGCACTTTGTAAACTTCTCCTAGAATTCTTAACAATAACATTCTAAGTTCTGAGAGAGCCTACTGTTCGTGAGGAATTATTCTGCAATAATGTACCATGTGTGTTCTGATCTGAAATATCTTTGTTTAGTCTAAATACTCCTGGAAGAGAGACTATTTTAAGACCAGGTTACTAGCTAGCATAACTGAATTAGACTCTTATGATAATTTAAAATTTCTCTTAGTTGAGGATTTAAGCTAGCAATAAGTTTGACTGAATAAATTTACCTTGATGTAGAGATACCGGCATTGGACTGGGGTAAACACAGTAAGAAGTCTCACAACACCAGGTTAGAGCTTATATGCCTTCTCTGATCAGAACCTTCCACACACCTGACGAAGGAACACTGTTTCCGAAAGCTTGTGGGATTACTATCAAATAAACTGGTTGGACTCTAACCTGGTGTTGTGAGACTTCTTACTAAATTTACCTTGTCAGGGGACAGAGATAGCAGAATTCTAGCAAATGCTTAATTTTGTAAGTGAGAACAGCTGTTAGTAATTGGGGAAAGATAATTTGTCTTAAGTATGTAAGAACTGGTTTACACTGGGATAGGAGAGGACAGGGGAATCTATATCAGTACTCTGCTGTTTTGTAAATGAATCTGTGAAAAGGCTGAGGCTGGGATTCTCCAAAAAAATTCTAAATTCCCAACGTGCAGGAAAATTGGAGTAAATCCCACCATTTTTTCTTTCAATGTGATTTTGAGAATGAATCTCTGACACTCTGTGCAACACAAAGTGCCCTAGTGGATTTTACTCAAAATCCCGGGCGGGTCCTATTCCCTGCCCGAGAGGCCGGCAGCAGTGTGCCCCACACCACCCTTCCCACCCCCATTGCCAGCCTCCTGATTGCTGGCCTTTCCGATTGCTGACCAGCCCCAATGTTCCCCTCCCCCTTCCTACTCATCCTGATGGCCAGCCATGATCACCCTCATTCCCTCTGTACCCCACCGACCCCGATTGCAAAGTGTCAATGGGTCCCCACCCCATTGATGACGCCCACCCCCCACCATGCCAAGGTGTCTGGCTGCACTGTCCCCTTGCCCCTGACCTCCCAGGGAGGTAGGGTAGAGCTCAATGGCCTGTCTTCCCTCCAGCAGGGTTAGGATACCTGTTCTCTGTAAATGGGAGCAATCATAAACCCCATTGGAAGGAGCTACTCCATGTGGAGGAAGGGGGAGGAGAGATGCTAGCGAGCCCAGATAATCCAGTTTTGGGTCTGCTAATCATATGGAAATGTCATGGTAATTCACATTTCCATATGAATAGATAATCAGCTTCGCGCCAATTTCTAGTGCAAAGCTGATCATGTCAAAAGTCTTGGAGACACGTGGAGGCCTTGACGCCCATTGGAAAGCCCACAAAACAGCCTGCTGCACTACTCGAGCAGCATAGCGGGCTGGGAGATTTGTCCCTGGCTCTAGATTCATCCTCTATTCAATGAATGAACAGTGAGATTTAAACATTGTTACTACTGGCACAGTGTCAGCTCCCAGAATGATTTGGGCAAGATCTGCACAAGACACACATTTGAGTACATCAGCATATCAGAGAATTCGCAGAGGTCTTAACACAAAAGGAATACATCTCTTTTTCTAATTACAGACGACATGACATTTTCTCCAGGGTCTTGCCTTTTAACATTGCAGGGCTAAAATCATTTCATTTGCTCAGGAAGCCATGCTTTGCTGCACATGCATGAGCAACTTTCATGCAAACTTCTTTCATGCAAACAACTTTCATGCAAACTACCCCCGATGGGGAGTTAGGAGGGCAAAAAGGGGGTCGCAAAATGTTCTTGGCAGGCAAGATTACGGAGGCTCCCAAGGCACTTTATACATAAATTGGGAACAAGAGGGTAACTATTATGCATAGAACCAAAGAAAGTGGGTGAGATCCAAATGAGTATTTTGTATCAGTATTCACAAAGGAGAGAGACATGTTGATTGATGGTGTCTTGGAGGGGTATGTAAATCCTCATTATGAGGGAGGAAATGTTAGGTGTATTAAAAATCATTAAGGTAGACAAATTCCCAGGGCAACATGGCATCTATCCCACATCACTGAGAGACAAGAGAGGAAATTACTGGGCCTCTAACAGAAATGTTTGTTTCTTCGTTGGCCGCAGATGTGGTCCCAGAGGATTGGAGGATAGCCAATGTTGTCCTGTTATTTAAGAAGAGTAGCAATAGTGACCCAGATAATTATGGGCCAGTGAGCTTGACATTAGTGATAGTGAAATTGTTTGAGAAGATTCTCAGAATATATACACATTTGGAACTGAATGGTCTTATAAGTGACAGACAGCATGGTTTTGTATGAAGGAGCTCACATCTCACTAATTTAGTTGGGTTTTTTGAGGAGGTGGCAAAAATGATTGACAAGGGAAGAGCTGTGGATGTAGTCCGCATGGACTTTAGTAAAGCATTTAATAAGTTCCCTCGTGACAGGCTGGTGTAAAAGGTTAAAAAACATGAGATCAAGGGTGAACTAGCTAGATGGATTCAGAACTGGCTTGGCCATAGAAGACAGAAGGTAGCGGTGGAAGGGTGTTTTTCTGAATGGAAGTTTGTAACTAACAGTGTTCTGCAGGGATCAGTGCTGGGACCTGTGTTGTTTGTGATGTATATAAATGACCTGGAAGAAAATGTAGCTGGTCTGATTAGCAAGTGTGCAGATGATACTAAGTTTGCTGGAGTTGCAGATAGTGATGAAGATTGTCAGAGAATACAGCAGGCTGGAAAATTGTGCAGAGAATTGGCAGATGGAATTTAATCCAGAGAAATGTGAGGTGATGCATTTTGATAGTTCCAACTCAGATGGGAGCTATAAAACAAATGGCAGAATCATCAAGAGCATAGACACACATAGAGATCAGGGAGTACAGGTCTACTATCCTTAAAAATGGCAGCACAAGTGGAAAAGGTGGTGAAGAAAGCATATAGCATGTTTGCCTTCATCAGCCAGGGCACTGAGTATAAAAGTTGGCAAATTATGTTACAGTTATATAAAATGGTGGTTAGGCCATCTTTGGAGTACTGTGTCCAATTTTACCAGAAGGACATGGAGGCTCTCGAGGGAGCAAGGAAAAGGTTTACTGGGATGTTGCCTGGTATGAAGGGTATTAACTATGAGGAGAGATTGAATAAACTGGATTATTCTCCCTGGAAAGATGAAAGTTGAGGGGCAACCTTATAGAAATTTATAAAATTATGAGGGGCATAGATAAGATGAAAATTGGAAGCTTTTTCCCATGGCAGAAATGAAATTATGATCAAGAGGACGCAAGCTCAAGATCAGGTTCAGTAGAGATCTACAGGGAAAGTGTTTTTAGACAGTGAGTGGTGGGGATCTGCAATGCACTGCCAAGTGAGATGGTTGAGGGAGACATGTTAGTGACATTTAAGACTTATCTGGATAGACGTGTGAACAGGTGGGGAATAGAAGGGTACAGGCGGTTGGCCTGGATAGGACAATGTGAGCGGCGCAGGCTTGGTGGACTGAAGGGGCTGTTCTTGTGTTGTACTGTTTTTTGTTCTCTTTCCTCTGTGTACACTATTCTGGTGATTTAATTTCTAAGCAATGATTGTTAAACAAATTCCTCCTCCACACCTTGTGCTATTTCTATCTCTATCTCACTACCCTGCAGTGCCTCTGTGTTGCCAGATTGTCTGTCTGATGTAAAGGTGTAGATGAGACTTAATTTATTCCAAATGAACAGTTGAAAACTAAAAGCAATTGGATTCAGTCCACATTGAAAATGCACCCATAGCTCTGCATTCATCTCCTGCGTATACTATGTGCAAGCTTCCTGAGCTGAGTTTCAAACTCTTGTGTTATGGCTACCACCAAGATTGTTTACTTCCACTTCTGGAATACATTACTGGCTGGTGTGTCGTGAGTGCTGACTCTCTGCAACATGCCTTCAGAGGGAGTAAGTGCTTAGAAGGTAGTGGAAACAAATGTCTGGACAGTCAGTACCACCACCCTACCAGAAAAGTTTGATATTAAGATGTACCGTGTGTGGCATTCGCCTTGCCGGTCTGCGGTCGTGCGTGTATGTGTGGTGATGGTGGCGCCCGCACACCAGCCTTGTTCCCCAAATTGTCAGTTAACATCCTCTTACTCCAGGAGTTATCATAAAAACATTCAAAAGCCATGGCAGCTTGTTAAATTTGTGGAAATGGTCATTAGCATTTGAAAGTGATTATTCGACACAAAATGATCAGAAGGTTATCACTGCAGCTTTCTACATGTCAAGATGGGAAAAATAAACGGTTCTTGCTACTGATTTTCTAAATATTTCCCTCCTTCATCCTTTCCATTTCAGTTACTAGTTTCTTTCAGTTGTTCTCCACTGCATCTACTGTGTGCACTCCACCAGGGTGACCAACTATGGAGAAAGAAATACAAGGGCCCCTTCACCAGAGAGGAGAGGATGGGATCAGTGGGTGATAGATAGTGAACAAGTTAAATATCAAAGGAGCACAACTGAGAAATAAGGTAGAATTTTTTTTTTAAATATATAATGAGATAAAGAAGCAAGCAATTCATTGGCAATCCCAAGGCATACACAACTTTTCCTCCCCACTCCAAGCAATCTTAGATGAGATGGGGGGAAGTGGGTTTGGAGAGAGGGCAGAGGGTGGGGACAGAGGAAGGTGGGCTATAAAGGGGGTAATAGGTGCTGGGGAATGGGCAGTAGTTGGAGGGAGTAGGGATGGGGTCAATGCGCAGGAGACCAAGAATTTAACTGTGTTGGCATTTTCAACCTATAATCATCTGTCAGTTATACAAAGCTAGCCAGAAAACAAAAAGGTAGGTAACAGGTAGGGTTTTTCTCCCTCTCTGCCATGTGTTTGACAGTGGCAGCGGGAAGTGACGCATGGCTTTGTAGTTCTTATGGCCCTGCTGTTGTCAAAGGGGTTTCCCACTGAATGCACCCTTCACTGTTAGGAAACTCAGCAAACTCCAAATAGTCACCCAAGGCTGGAATTGAACCTGGCATTGTGAGGTTGTAATGCTAACCACTATGCCACCCCTAAACCTGTCAATTTCACCAAGCTTTTGGTTATTTGCCCTAATACCTCCTTATATAATATCAAATTTTGCTTTATGGCTCTTTGAAGCGCTTTGGGAAGCTTTATTATCATAAAGATACTTTAGAGACACAAGTTACTGTTGATGCCAACATTAAGAAATAGATCTCATCTCTCATGGATAAAGATTTGGTGAGGTGGAGTGTGGAACGTCGGGCTGCTTTTTTTTTGCTGAGAGGTCAGCAGACATAATTCCTCCAGGGGAGTTGAGAATCAGTAGTTGGGATGGAGACAGGGCTGCAATTCTCTCATTGGTGTGAATATGCTTGAGGATGACAGAAGGAAGTATGACACTGTAGTCAGTACTGGGAGATGAGTGCAATATTCCAAGACTTGGTGGAACTATGATGTTGTTGCCATTACAGAGACTTGGTTAAGTGAAGGACAGGATTGGCAGCTTAATGTTCCAGGATACAGATGTTTCAGGCGGGATAGAGGAGGATGTAAAAGGGGTGGGGGATTTACACTACTGGTTAAGGAGAATATCACAGCTGTACTGTGGGATGTCACTTCAGAGGGCTCATACAGCAAAGCGATATGGATAGAGTTCGGGAATAGGAAGGGTGTAGTCACAGTGTTGGGGGTTTACTATAGATGTCCCTACAGCCAGTAGGAGATAGAGGAACAGATATGTAGGCAGATTTTGGCAAGGTGTAAAAGTAACAGGGTTGTTGTTGTGGGAGATTTTAACTTCCCCTATATTGACTGGGACTCACTTAGTGCTAGGGTGCTGGATGGGGCAGAGTTTGTAAGGAGCATCCAGGAGGGCTTCTTGAAACAGTATGTAGATAGTCCAACTAGAGAAGGGGCCATATTGGACCTGGTATTGGGGAATGAGCCTGGCCAGGTGGTCAATGTTTCATTCAGGAGCAATTCAGGAACAGTGACCACAACTCAGTAAGCTTTAAGGTACTGATGGATAAAGATAACTGGTATCCTCAAGTGAAGGTGCTAAATTGGGGAAGGCTAATTGAAACAACATTAGGCAGGAACTGAAGAATATAGATTGGAGGCAGATGTTTGAAGGCAAATCAATATCTGGCATGTGGGAGGCTTTCAAGTGTAAGTTGATAGAAATTCAGAACAGACACATTCCTGTGAGGATGAAGGATAAGAATAGCAAGTTTCAGGAACCTTGGATAACAAGAGATATTGTGAGCCTAGTTAAAAAGAGAAAATGAAGCATTCCTCAAGGCCAGAAGGTTGGAGACACATGAAGCAAGGGTGGAACGTAAGGAAAGAAGAAAGAAAGTCACCAAAGTGTAAGGAGGGCTAAAAGGGGTCACAAAAAGTAATTAGCCAGCAGGATTAAGGAAAATCCCAAGGTTTTTTTATATATAAGAGCAAGAGGGTAGTGAGGGAGAGGGTTGGCCCACTCAAAGACAGGGGAGGGAATCTATGCGAAGAGCCAAAGGAAATGAGCAAGGCATTAAATGAGTACTTTGCATCAGTATTCACCAAAGAGAAGACCTTGGTGGATGATGAGCCTGGGAAGGGTGTGTAGTGTGTGGGTCATGTTGAGATCTAAAAGAAAGAAGTATTGGGGTTCTTGAGAAACATTAAGGTAGACAAGTCCCCAGGATCTGATGGGATATACCCCAGAATAGTGAGAGAGGCGAGGGAGAAAATTGTTGGAGCCTTGAGAGAAATCTTTGTATCCTCTCTAGGAGTGTTCCTAGAAGATTGGAGAATAGCCAATGCCGCTCCTTTGTTTAAGAAGGGTAGCAAGAATAATCCAGGTAATTACAGTTCAGTGAGTCTTACATCAGTGGTTGGGAAATTGTTGCAGAGGATTCTTCGAGACAAGTGTTACTCCCGCTTGGAAATAAGTGGATGTATTAGCAGAGGCAACAGGGTTTTGTGAATGGGAACGTTGTGTCTCACTAAATTGATCAAATTTTTTGAGGAAGTGATGAAGATGATTGCAGGTAGGGTAGTGGATATTGTCTATGTGGCCTTCAGTAAGGCCTTTGACAAGGTTCCTCATGGCAGACTGGTACAGAAAGTGAAGTCGCATGGGATCAGAGGTAGGCTGGCAAGATGGATACAGAACTGGCTGGGTCATAGAAGGCAGAGGATAGCAGTGGAAGAGTGCATTTCTGAATGGAGGGCTGTGACAAGTAGTGTTCCTCTGGGGTCAGTGCTGGGACCTTTGCTGTTTGTAATATATATAAATGATTTGGAGAAAAATGTACCTGGTTTGATTAGTAAGTTTGCGGATGACACAAAGGTTTGTGGAATTGCAGACAGTGAGGAGGACCATCAGAGGTTATACAGCAGGATAGAGATCGGTTAGAGACTTGAGTGGAGAGATGGCAGATGGAGTTTAATCTGGACAAATGTGAGATAGTGCATTTTGGCAGATCTAATACAAATGGGAAATATACAGTAAATGGCAGAACCCTTAAGAGTATTGATAGGCAGAGGGATCTGGGAGTACAGGTGCACAAGTCACTGAAAGTGGCAACGCAGGTGGAGAAGGTAGTCGAGCAGGCATATGGCATGCTTGCCTTCATCGGCCTGGGCATTGAGTTTAAAAATAGGCAGCTTTATAGAACCTTAGGCCGCACTTGGAATATAGTGTTCAATTCTGGTCACCGCACTACCAGGAGGGTGTGCAGGCTTTGGAGAGGGTACAGAAATGATTTACCAGGATATTGCCTCGCATGGAGGACATTAGCTATGAGAAGAGCTTAGAGAAACTTGGTTCATTCTCACTGGAATGATGGAGGTTGAGGGATGACCTGATAGAAGTCTACAAGATTGAGGGGCATAGACAGAGTGGATAGTCAAACCTTTTTCCCAGGTGGAAGAGTCAATTACATAGTTTAAGGTGCAGGGGGCAAGGTTTGAAGGAGATGTACGAGGCAAGTTTTTTCACACAGTGTGGTGGATGCCTGGAACTCACTGATGGGGGAGGAAGTGGAAGTAGATCATAGAATCCTACAGTGCAGAAGGAGGCCATTCATCCCATCAAGTCTGCACTGACCACAATCCTACCTGGGCCCTAACCCCATACCCCCACACATTTACCCTAGCTAGTCCACCTGACACTAAGGGGAATTTAACGTGGTCAATCCACCTAACCCACACATCTTTGGACTGTGGGAGGAAACTGGAGCACCCAGAGGAAAACTACGCAGACTCGGGGAGAATGTGCAAACTCCACATAAACAGTGACCGGGAATCGAACCGGGGCCCCTGGCGCTGTGGTAGCAGTGTTTCCCACTGTTTCACCGTCGCACCCTCGATATGATAGTGACTCATAAGGGGTGTGTTGACAAACACATGAATAGGATAGGAATAGAGGGATAAGATCCCAGGAAGGGTAGGGGACTTTTAGTTCAGTCGGGCAGCATGGTTGGTGCAGACTTGGAGGGCCTCAGAGCCTGCTCCTGTGCTGTAATTTTCTTTGTTCTTTTTTACTTAGTAAAATTCCATTACACACCTGGACATAGAGAATTGTTTATGGAATCAGAAGGACTCTGGAGACATTTAAAAGTGGCTGGCATAAACTGATTCTGGGATTTCTATCCCCATTTCTGGCACCCCCAGCTTGGCATAAGGGGATGGTATCGAGCCTGCCTCCTGAACTCCTGACCTGACTGTCACCTCTGCAATTTTCATGCAGCCAGGCCATCTTCCCCCATGACTTAGGATACCTCAGAGGTGTCGTGAACCATAGCCTGGATTGGAGAATCTTTTGAAAAGTAAGTTCAAAGGGCCTTACCCATGCTCTTCCATTCCAACTTAGTGCTAACCCATTCCCATCCCAATCCCCACCCCCATGGCCCCTCATACTTTCAATGTCTACTCATGCCCATTCACCCATTATGCAGTAGGTATATAAACATTGAGCCATATAATAAGAATGGCAAGTGTGGAAATGCTGAGACAGGAAAAAAGACACACATTCACAAATATGTTCTGAAAAGAAAATTGCTATTCCCTCAACCCCATAAAAGTGTCAGTGAGACAGATCATTAAAGTATTGACAACAGAGGCTTCAAACAATTCACACCTCATAATCTGCATACTATTAATAAGAGATTGGGAGGCGAGAACCATCTTAAACATCAGGAGGGAGACATCTTTAAACAGAAACTGCTTCTTAACAGGAAGAAATTGAGGAAGTTTCCAGAACAGCTATCAGACTACCCAAAGCCATCACCTGCGGCACCATAAAAGTGAAAACAGGAGCCTTCACTCACTCCCAGAATATGTTTTGCTGGATGAATCCATCTGAAAAGACAAAGTTCCAAATAGTCAACTGCAGAAGCAATTACAGCTACGAAACAAACCTCAAGCTTCAACCCCATCACTTTGGAAAGAGGAACCCAAGCAATGGGCCCACCACAATATCTCACAGAGACAGAGTTGAAATTTCATCTTTAAGTATCTTTTTATCTTCATCTTCTTCATCTTTGTAACTGTATTTTGATTCATAACATTTGTCACTCTTGCCTAAGTAACTTTCAGCAGTAGCTTATGTAATAAACTAACCTTTGTCCTGTTTAAGATTATGGTTTGTCTGCTGGGTTATTTTTAAATTGAACCACTCGTAAATTAAGTGGGGACTAAGAACATGAGAACATAAGAAATAGGAGCAGGAGTAGGCCATCTAGCCCTTCGAGCCTGCCCTGCCATTCAATAAGATCATGGCTAATCTGAAGTGGATCAGTTCCACTTTCCCGCTTTCTCCCCATAACCCTTCATTCCCTTGTCTATCAGAAATCTATCTACCCATGACTTAAATAGTCATGAATTAAAACAACCCATGAATTAAAAGAACAAGGTAGCCTCCACCACTTCAATGGGCAGAGAATTCCAGAGATTCACCACCCTTTGAGTGAAGAAGTTCCTCCTCAACTCTGTTCTAAACTGCAACCCCCCACCCCCCCCAATATTTTGGGCTGTGCCGACTGGTTCTGGTTTCCTTTCTAAGCGGGAAGAATCTCTCTACCTCTACCCTATCTACCCCCTTCATTATCTTGTGAGTCTCTATAAGATCCCCTCTCAGCCTTCTAAACTCTAACGAGTACAGACCCAGTCTATTCAATCTCTCTTCATAAGCTAACCCCCTCATCTCCGGTATCAGCCTGGTGATGCATGCACTAATTCTTAGCTATCTGACCAACTTAAGGAAATACCTTTTACATGGTTGTGGCAAGGCATACTTACCAAGTCAGGGTTGGCAAGTTAGGAAATTTATTGACTCCAGTTATCCATCTTACTGGTCAAAATCCAGCTTTGTGTTTTGTGGATTGGTTGACAAGAACCATGTACAATCTCTGTTTTCATTTCTGTCCTGATCTGGACAGGTTAACACACAGCACACAGGTTTTGGAAATTAAGCAAGCCCAAGCTAATGAGGCAGAGTAATGTTGATTTTTTTTGTGTCAACTTCTTGATTGTAATTTTGGAATCCATTGACTGCAGTCAAGATTAGCTTTACTGGCAATAACATGTTAATTACATGTAATTCAGTTAGATATCAAAAGCAACAACTAATCTCTTCAGCTTTTGTGTTTAGATAATGAAAACATATTTTGATTGGTATGGAAGTTAGAATATGTATGAAGTATTGAATTGCCAGTTTACATTTAGAATTGAAATTATCTTTTTAAAATACATTGTCCACATGAAAAAGCATTTTGCATGCTGGAACATTTACAGCTGGTCTGTTTCATGGTTATATTTACTTCACACGTATAAAATGTTCAGATTGTCAGTTTTAAGTGAAACTTCAGTCTCTCTGTGTGGTATTAAACAAAATTCAAATCAATTGTTCTTAAATCTAAACACAGCTTCATGTGTTTATTGAGAATATGAAGAATAGTCTGCGTTTCAGGCAGCATTTGTGGAGAGAGCAAGGTGAGTAACTTTTCAGGTCAGTGAACTGTAATAACTCAGGAGTCAGCTGTAAAATAATGGTGCTTTATTGCACAAAATAAAAGTAGAGCAAAATTACAAGAATTTGGTGAACACGTACAGGTCCCAACCGGGATGTTATAATAATAGAGCTTTTTAAGAAATGCACTTTAATCCTGTTTCTCTGCAGTTTTTTTTTTAAACAGACCCCAATAGTTTACTTTGGCACTGTTATGTCTGAGCAGGTGTCCTCAAATTGTTGCTGAAATAGCAATGGGCATCTTGCTTATTTTTAATCTGCACTAATGCCGTATCCAAGAGTTTTCTGATTCTTTTGGAACTGTTGGGTAGAGAATGATTGACAGGTCAAGTGATGTCTGCATGGACAGTTCATTCACAGGAAGTTTCATTTTTGTTAGAAGCTGTTTGGACTCGAGACAGAAGACAAGTTTTTTCTCTATCTCTGTCTCTCTTGATGTGTTCTGAAAGTTCCAGGACTGGAAAGTCTCTATAATCCAACATTTCAAAGGACTAATTCACAGCAGGTATTACAAAGCTGAAAATTCCATTATCATGTGAGCATACTTGCTTTCTGTACAAGCCTAGAAGGGTGTTTATAGGATTATTGTTTAGCTTAGAACATTATTGTTAACGATCAAGGTTTATACACTATCATGTTTATTTTAAATTGGCGTAAGTTATGCTTTTTCTTCTTATTATATGTTTACTGTTCTTAAATAAACTTTGTTTGATAACAGCTTTCTAGTGGGTCATTTCAGTCATACCTGGTGTAAAACACCTTAGGCTTAACCATGCCAGATTTAAACTGCAAAATCTATGGTTGGAACTTAAATCACCCAGGAACTTGCTTTCTACAAGTCCTACTGAGAGGTCAATCAGGGATTCCCTATGTAAACCTGGGGTTTGTCACGTGACCTTTCATCGGGACTAAAAATATATTAAGTAATTATAGACTTTAAAAAAACTTTAAACTTTAAAGAAGAACAATAACAGGGCAGCACAGTGGTTAGCACTGCTGCCTCACAGTGCCAGGTACCTGGGTTCTATTCCCAGCTTGGGCCACTGTCAGAGTCTGAACATTCTCCCTATGTCTGCGTAGTTTCCTCTGGGTGATCCAGTTTCCTCCCACAGTCTTAAAGATGTGTTGGCTAGGTACGTTTACCCGAACAAGCGCCGGAGTGTGGCGACTAGAAGAATTTCACAGTAACTCCATTGCAGTGTCATGTAAGCCTTACTTGTGACTAATAAATAAATTTTTTAAAAGAGTGAGAAAACATCAGAAGGAGAGGATTGTGTTCGGGTGAAGACAGGGGTGATTAAATGAAGGGTGTAGTTTTTCCCCACTCCTTCCCTCCCCCCTCATCCATCTTCCCCAAAAAGTTGTACATTGAATGATTAGGTGCTATTAGGAGACAGAGGGTGGTGGTTGATGGTAAATATTCATCATGGAGTTCGGTTACAAGTGGTGTGCCTCAGGGATCTGTTTTGGGGCCACTGCTGTTTGTAATTTTTATTAATGATCTGGATGAGGGTATAGTTGGGTGGATTAGTAAATTTGCTGATGACACCAAAGTCAGAGGTGCGTGGGCCGAAGGGCCTGTTCTGCGCTGTAATGTTCTATGTTCTATGTTCTATATTCTGTTTAACTTCACTGGAATGTGTAAGAGGCCAAGGACAGAGCAGTCAGAATGGAATGAGACAGCTAATTAAAATGTTGTAATAATTGTGCCATCACTAAAAAAATCCATTCACTAATAATACAAGAAAGAGCTGACGTGCAGCTTACAGCACACAAGTAAATACCCGGGGACATAGAGTTATAGACGTTTACAGCATGGAAACAGGCCCTTCGGCCCAACTCATCCATGCCAACCTTTACTCAACAGTAAATACTGATGAGAAATATTCATTTAGGATCTCACCCATCTCTTGTGGATCTGCACATAAATGACCTTGTTGATCCTAAAGAGGCCCTACTCTCTCCCTTGTTATTCTTTTGCCCTTTATGTATTTGTAGAAGTTCTTTGGGTTCTCCTTTGCCTTACCTGCCAAAAAAATCTTGTGATATGCACAATACTGGTCCTGGTTGAAAAACAGGCAGCTTACTTCCATTGGATGAGCCTCCAAGTACTGAATAAGGGAGTTTGTGCACCATAAAGCCCATGCAGAGATCTGTGGTTGATCCCCCATGCCCTTTGTGGCCATCATAACATCCCTTGCACCTTAAGTGCATTCCTCCCCAATGTGCCTGCAGTGAGAAAGATCTTTCCTGTCTGAGGTCCATTGAAGGCAGGGCTGGGTCTGGCAGTAAAACTAAAAGAGGGACTTTTATTTCTGGAGG
This sequence comes from Carcharhinus amblyrhynchos, assembly GCF_965287045.1. Taxonomy (NCBI): domain Eukaryota; kingdom Metazoa; phylum Chordata; class Chondrichthyes; order Carcharhiniformes; family Carcharhinidae; genus Carcharhinus; species Carcharhinus amblyrhynchos. Next base: position 39,488,124 of record NC_137325.1, read on the forward strand.
GTGCATCGCAAGGATTCATCCTCAGGTTCTACTTCAACTGGGATGCCAGCTTCCAGCTCAGTGTCATTGTCTTTGGAATGGCAAACATGGGATTGGCTTTGAGTTATGGGCAGACATTAGGGGTGGCCGTCTCCGTAGCTGGTAGTGAGATCTGTAGATCTGAGAGTAAAACTGGAGACTGCCTCAAGGAACTGAAGGAAATCTACAGTGAGAAATGTTCACAATCCCATTTCAGGAAACTGTAATTTGAATAATTATTACTGTTCCCTGTAATTATTTACTCATTAAAGTGAGTGGTTTGAGGCAAAACAACTTTTATTTCTGTTATTTTAGTAGATTTTTAAGGCATGCTATCAATGCCTTTAGCTGAACATTTGTCAATGAAAAGTGAGCACTTTATTTGACACTATAACCTAGCATAGTCAACTAGTTTCAATAATGCTAATCACTTCTGTTGTTTTGTTGACTAGTTCCAACAATAGGTGGACTTCTGAGGTCCATGATATTGCCAGGGGTTTGACATCTTCAATCTGAAGAGCATCTTTTCCAGGAGCAGCTATAACAAAACTTCACAGTTTGTCAACACAATGCAAGTGATATTTCAGTGCTGCATTATCCCTTAATTACAGTGAGTGTTAATGTCTGGTAAAGAGGAATTTTTGCAATCTATTATAATAATCATTTGTCAACAGAACGGGGAATGTAAAAACCATCTGACTATTTCATTCTTGAACTATCATCTTTGCAGCACAAAGGTGCAAATCCTGGAGATTGTGGTAGATTCAGTGGAACCATCCTCTCTGCCATACTTAATTATTCCACTACTTTGAAACACCAATTTGGACAGTTGCTCCAGTGTGACAAATGAAAGACCCATTATAACTGGTCTCTAAATATATAATAGAGTAATTGGACTCAGTTACTTGAACAGTTAGAGGCAATTGGTTAAAAGAAAAACTCAATCCATGGTGTGTTTATAATCATTCAGGATTATTTTGTAATATAAACCAGAAATCTATGAGGATTAATCATGATGTTGTTCGTCCATCGTCATCGATGAGGACCTCGACACCATTAGTCATTTTGAGGCTGGTTGAAGTGTGTCCGAAGATGACTGATCAGGCCAATTAGGGCGCGGAATGTCCTGGCGCTTATTGGACAGACTTGTGTAGACACTGTAGTTGTTGTGCTGGTGGCTCTGGATTTGCGCAGCTTGCACTTAAGTTGTGCTTCAGCAATGCACCTTGCTTCGTGAGCTTGGCAGCCTTTGTGGATGAGGCAGTGCCAGGTAGGGCGGTTTTGTGCCAGCGTTTCCCAGGTGGTCGTGTCTATGTCAAGCGACTTCAGGGAGGCCTTGAGCGTATCTTTGAAACGTTTCTTCTGCCCTCCATGTGAGCGTCTTCCAGCAGAGAGTTCCCCAAAAAGGAGCTGCTTGGGTATGCACTAATCTGACATACGGATGACATGACCTGCCCACCAGGTCTGCGCTGTCATCGGCAGTGTGTGGACTCATGGTAGACTTGCTCTAGAGAGAACTTCAGGCTTAATCATAGGGAAAATAGATATAGCTGACATAAATCTTATTTGATCTCAGTACTTCTGAGCACATTTCCATAGGCTGATATTTCACATGTGTTTATGTGTAGCTATTTCTTTGGAGAGCAAAGAAAATTACAGCAAAGGAACAGGCCCTTTGGCCCTCCAAGCCTGCACTGACCATGCTGCCCGTCTGAACTAAAACCCGCTACCCTTCTGGGGCCATATTCCTCTATTCCCATCCTATTCATGTATTTGTCCAGATGCCCCTTAAAAGTCACTATCGTATCTTGATTGATGATGTTGGGGTAGAAGTAATTTAGTGCAGGTACCAGTGGCTGCTTTCTCAATCTGCTGTTAAAATATAACTTAGCGAATTAGGTCTGAATTGAAATGTTTTACTCTACAAGAAGGAACTTTTCATTCAAAAGTTTCAGGCTGGGAACTTCATAAATAAATGGTTGTATTTAATGCACCAAGTTTTTCACTAAAAGTACTGAATGAAGCATGGGCTTCATTCAATAGTCTGGCTTGATAATCAGATGGTTGTCCTTGTTCACTTGGGGTGTAAATGAAACTTAGAGTTGACCGTGAGTACAGTGGCTGGAGATGACAGAATCCTAGCCTTATGTTCATCATCCCTTTGAGCAGTTCAAAGAATTATAGAATTTTGAAGTGCTTATTGCAATCATGCTAGTTCTTTGCAAGCAATACCTGCTTGGTCCCATTCTCTGCTTTTTCCTTAAACCTTTAAAAATTTTCACCATTTTTAGAATTAGATAAATATTATTACAGATTTTGCTCCAACAGTATTTCTGATAGGGAATTCTATATACTTGTGTGTATGCATATATTTAACATTTTCATGAACTCTCTGTTTCTTAGACTTGAAAATATTAGCTCATTCAAAGCATTCTCATCCTTCAAGGGCTTTCGGCTCAAAGCCCAAACCAAAGATTCGAATATATAGTTTAGGCTGACATTTTGTTGCTGGGTTGGGGGAATGTAGCACTACAAGAGATTTCATTTATCCTTTAATTAATATTACTAAAACATAATACCTAATAATTTATCTTACTGGCCACTTTTGTATTTTTGAACAGTTGCCTAGAAATTGGGCATTTGAGAAGGAACATAGAACATAGAACATTACAGCGCAGAACAGGCCCTTCGGCCCACGATGTTGCGCCGACCAGTTAAAAAGCAATGACCCTCTACCTAAACCAATCCCTTTCCATCCATAAACCTATCCACGGATCTCTTAAACGCCCCCAAACTAGGCGCATTTACAACTGGCAGGGCATTCCAATCCCTCACCACCCTCTGGGTAAAGAACCTACCTCTGACATCGGTCCTATAACTACCACCCCTTAATTTAAAGCTATGCCCCCTCGTGCTAGCTTTCTCCATCCGAGGAAAATGGCTATCACTGTCCACCCTATCTAAACCTCTAATCATTAATAATTAATCATTAATAATTAAGGAATAACCATAACATAGAATTTTGCATTAAGTTTGAATGCAGTATCATTCATTCTGAAACTAAGTTCTTAAATTTGCAGAAGGGGAACTGTGGAGGTGTGAGGAATAGTTTGGCTATGATGGATGGGGAATATACGCTAAAAGATTTCACGGTAGACAGACAATGTATTCAAAGAAATACTATATGATCTGCAACAAATGTACATTCCTGCTCTAGAGTACAAATACCCAAAGGGAAAGGTGAATCAACCATGGTTAATGGAAAAAGTTAAGGATTGTGTTAGGTCAAAGCAAGTGGCTGATAAACATGCTGGAAAACATGGTAAGTCTGAGGATTGGGAGCAATTTAGAACCTAGAAAGTCTTTCATAGAATAGATCATAGAAATCCAACAGAGCAGATGGAGGCCCATCCAGCCTGCACCGACAACAATTCCACCCAGGCCCTATCCCATTACCTTCATGTATTTACCTTGTTAATTCCCTTATGAAGAGCAAGTAAGCATGGCCAATCCACCTAACTCGCACATCTTTGAATTGTGGGATGAAACTGGAACACCCAGGAAATGCAGACACAGGGAGGATGTGCAAACTCCACACAGACAGTGACCTGGGGCCAGAATCGAACCTGGGTTTTTGGCACTGTGAGAAACTGTGCTGCGCACAATTTGTTAAGCCTTGTCTTTCTCTCTCTTTCTCTCCCCCCCACCCCCTCTACGCTCTATAATGAAGTCTCACCTCTCGCCCCATGCTCCTTATTGAAGTCTCATCTTTCCAAACTGTTTACGGAAGCCTTGACTCCCTCTCTGTGCACTTTACTGAAGTCCCCCCTGTTTCTCTGCGTTCTCCACTGAAGTCCTGCCTGTCTCCATGCTCTTTACTGAAGTCTTGCCTCTCTCCTGTGCTCTTCACTGAGGTCTCCCTTTCCACGTTCTTCACCGAAGTCTCATCCCTTTCCCAGTGCTCTTTACTGTGGTCTTGTCTTTCTCACCCTCTCTATATTCTTTACTGCAGTCTTGCCTGTCCTCACTCTTTACTGAAGTTTTGCCTCTCTCACCTCACTCTTTACTGAAGTCTCATCTCTCTTCATGCTCCTTGCTGAAGTCTCCTCTCTCCCACTCTGAGGATCAAGAAACCAATCAAGAAAGAAAAACGAGAATATGAATGCAAAAAACATAAAGGAGTCCTTGTGGGTAACGACTATGGAGAGAGAGAGAGACGAGACTTCAGTAAAGAGCATGGGGAGGCGAGACTCAGTAAAGAGCACGGAGAGAGGGGCCAGACTTCAGTAAAGGGTGTAGAGAGATAGGAGACTCCAATGAGGAGTGTAGAGAGAGAGGTAAGACTTCAGTAAAGAGTACGGGGAGAGAGGCGAGACTTCAGTAAAGAGCACAGAGAGAGGCGAGACATCAATAAAGAGCATGGGGAGAGCGGCGAGACTTCAATAAAGAGCACGGAGGGAAAGGCGAGACTTCAGTAAAGAACGTGGGAAGAGAGGTGAGACGTCAGTAAAGAGCTTGGGTAGGGAGACAAGACTTCAGTAAGGATAGACAGTTTGAACATCCATGACAACTACATCTGCAGGATGTGTGACCAATTACAGCTGTGTCAGAGTGCATGGATCGGTTGAAGTGGTAGGTGGACACATTAGGAGCATGCAGGAGGCAGAAGGCATCATAGACAGCAGATTTAAAGGTGAGGTTACACCCAAGTTTGAGGCAGATAGTTGGGTGACCGTTTCAAGATGGTGTGGAGACTTTTGTCCGTGACCAAAAGTGGCTCACCGGCACTCCTGCCTGATGAGTCCTAAAGGATATATCTGCCAGAATATGCCTGCGGGATGAGAGAACTGACAAGAGGGAAACATTTACTTTGTCTGATATCCTCACAAACCTATATGTTACAGATGCATCTCATCATGACAACATTGATTGGAGTGACCACCACACAGTCTTTGTGGTGAGGAAGTCCCATCTTCACATTGAGGATACCCTTGTGTGACACAATTACTATGTTAAATGAGACAGTTTCATAACAGATTTGACAGTTCAAACTCAGTACCATGTTCAAATGGTCTTAAAGTTCCGAGTCCTGACCCCCTTTCCCCTACTGGCAAAAATAGAGCTTGTCAGAAATGGAGGTGAGATTTCCACAACCTGGTCCTACCTCTCCATTTTTAAATATCCACAAAGTCTTCCTCTCTCCACACAAGAGATGACCAGCAAGTGGTTTCAATATAGATTCTGTGGTGCATTAGAATGAGATTTATCTAGCCTGCTGATGTCTCAGAGAGGTTCTGCATAGTTGATTTATTTCAGAAAGTGTAATCTGTGCCTCTGTCATAGAACTGGATACCAATTTATTAAAGTCCTTTTAGAACTCCCTAATGTCTTAATTTAATGTAGTTGCAGAATTAATGTGTTTGCAGGTGGAAATCATGACAGATGATGCACATTTGACAGAGAAACAGGCTTTTAGTTCTGTTACAATTCTGTAATTGTCTGTCTGCAGTGAGTGTTGACGATGTCATGTGATTGTAGCACTGTGAATGATCCTGTGTATTAATCCCTTTCTTCTCTTTGTAGCAACATATGTTAGGAAACTGCAATGTTTAAAGCCATAGCTCAGCTATTAGAGTGGACCAACTGATCGTTGAGGAGGTTTGTTAGTTTTTTTTGTTGGTGCAACCTAGCTGCTGGAGGAGTATATTTACGTTACTGAGAGCATTTCAAAATGCTCCTAGCCTCCTGCTTCTCAGCAGTTGGTTTTAGTCATTTGTTTAACAGTAATGAACGGCAGAGACCTCAGTGATATGTTAGGAAACATTTCTTGGTGGAGGTAGGGGTTGTCTTGTTTGTGTTTCATCCCCCCTTAGGTGCAATTTTAATGAGGGGGTGCCTCTTTATTTAGTATATACAGTACTTGAGGGGTTAGCTAGCTCTGATCTTTTAGAGTCTAGTTTATTCAGTTAAGAACATAGAACATTACAGCGCAGAACAGGCCCTTCGGCCCACGATGTTGCACCGACCAGTTAAAAAACAATGACCCTCTAACCTAAACCAATCCCTTTTCATCCATAAACATTGTAAATTAAGAGGTTCCTTTTCTTGTGTGTATCATCTGTAAACTAGAAAGGGTCTTTTGTTTCATGATGTAATTGCAAGGATCAGAGTGCCTGGTACTGATCAGCTTTGCATAAAATATTCTAATTATTTTTGTCAGGCAGACACTTATGTTCAGGCCTGCAGAACTATGATGTATGGATTGTGGTGGGATATTTTGTGTGCTCACTGGTCAAATGCTGGAATGTAAAATTGTGTTGAGGACAGTTGAGGCTTCTTAAAATCTGGTGTCATATTTACAATACACTGCCATTAGTTCCTTAGAAAAATATTTATAAGGCACCATGCAAGGCCTTTCCTGGAACTGAGAACAGAAATGAGCAGTATAGGGAGACCCAAAATTCAATGCCTGCCTGTCCACTGGGAAGTGTACCAGAGGAGGACTAATATCAACTATTTTTGTATTTATTCATGGGATGTGGCATTGCTGGCGAGGCGAGCTTTTTTGTCCATCCCTAACTGAATGCATTACTGGACCATTTCAAAGAGCAGCTAAGAGTCAACAGTGTAGCTGTGGGTCTGGAGTCACATACAAGTCAGATCAGCTAAGTTTTGCAGATTACCTTCCCTAAAGCAGGGCTTCTGTGCTTGGGGGAGCCCATTTCAAGGGTTTCAAGGGTTCATCAAAAATAATGAATCTCTATAATCAATATGGGAACATCACTGAAGGATATGTGGATCTGCTGTGGAACCCACTATTTGACACCAGGGGCTAATTGTCATCTGTCTGCTGTGTTGACAAGGAGATAGCATCAAGTCACGGAAGGCATACTTTGTTCTGCCCATTAGGAACAGACTAGCAGAGGAGATGGAATTGTAAGTCTACAATTCAAGGAGGCAGAGAGAAAGCAGGGGACTACAATGCTGTTAGCCTGACATCAGTCGTTGGGAAAATGCTGGGATCTATTAGTAAAAAATAGAGGAAATCTTAACAATTCACTCATAAAATCAGAGACTGGAATTTCCATTCTGGAGTCTAAGTTTAGTGGCGGGTACAGATGTAGGAATAATTTCCATAGGGGCTGTGGGACAATGCGTGATCTCACATTGACTAGCTTGTTACATATGCATCAGTGAGAAGTTGGCTGAATATCATGGCAGGGTAGGCAGTAAGTGCCCAAGACATTATATCACAGGGTCAAAGGTCCAGTTGCCAAATTTAAATAACACCTGGACAACCATTCGCTCACTGCAAGGTGGGAGCTCCAGATTCTACCGTGACCAGGATTGCAATCCAGGCAATAGGGACAATCTGAACAAAAAGATGGTGAATGGGATTTTCTGGCCATTCTCACCCCAAAACAGGATAATCCCACCAAGGTCAATGGTCAATCCCCGCTACAATTCCTGTGGGGGACAGGATGCGAAAACTCCCCCTTCTAAATGCCAAACAAGTGTGAAAACGAGAGAAAATCATGTTGTTTCTTCAAGTGAGATAAAAATCAATCTTACCTAACTCTGTCAAAAAAATGAGGCCGAAACTTGTTTCTCACCAGTAGGGGAGGAGCAGAGCCTAACTTTTGGAAAGCTGGCAGATAGCCATTGTGCATGTGTAGATCTGTGTTCTGTAAACATAAATCTGAGAGTTAATGCCTCCCCCAGCTATAGTTGGCTTTCATGACTGATATCTCCACCCTCCCCCCTCCCCTGCCCCAAGCCTTGCCACCTGGATCAATCACCCCCCCCCCCCACCAACATGGGCTGATCACCCACCCACTACCACAGGGCTATATGGATGAAACCCCCCCATTCCCCCAGCTGCGCGCTCAGACAAGCTAATCTCTGGTTGCAGAGCAGCAGCGGTTTCACATGCCTGTTGCAGAGTGGCGGCACCCCACCATCCGCTGATCACTGTTGCACTGTCTGACCCTGCCCCTAATTGACCCTGCACCTTTAGGCCCAACCCATTGGCACTGCTCAGTGCCCAGTCCCAGGTTGCCAGGCTGGCACTGCCGAAGGGGCACTGTCCAGCCCTGACCTCCCTGGAGGACCTCAGTGGTGAGGCCGTCACGTCGAATCCTCACCGAAGAGAGCCTTCATCTGCGAGACCATAGAGGTAAGTGAGCCCAGATGACTGCGTCCCATGCTTACTTGTAATATTTAAGTTCTATTTTACATAGAATTTAAATATTACAATCAGCCTCCCAAGGCTGATCTCACTGGATATTCAGTGCCAATAAGATTGCAAGAAGCAAGAATCGGGCATGAATCTGACTTCTCAGCTCTCAAGATTTCCCTGGCGCCCATCGGCTGGCAGGCTGCAATGTTAAGATCACCTCTAGTGTGTGGCCCTGGAAGTTCTCCTCCGGACCTCCAGAAAGGTGGGTGATGCTGTTTGCCAGGGATGCATCAGTGACCCTTGTCTGTCAGTGGCGACCTGGGTGAATGTGGCAGTAGAGTTTAGTGCTGATTGGGTCCAACAAGAACTGTCCAATAGCTCAGGAAAAGGATGAAAGATCTACTGCACTCCAGTATGGTAAAGGGCACTGTCTACTCACTGCAAAGTAACACTCTTAAGGTCATCAGGCAGTGTAAATGTGTAGGTGCACAGGGATATCACACAGGAGTTTGGGTTGCAGATAGGACACTGATTATGTGCAAAAGCAAACACAGGATATAAAAAAACTGGGTAAAACTTGCCTAACAACCAGGGGCCCACAGAGATAGCAAGAAGCAATTTGAGTCAGTTGGAATTTTTTTCTATTCATTTGTGGGACGTGGGAGTTGCTGACTGCCCAGCATTTATTGCTTATCCCTAGTTGCTCTTGAGAAGGTGCTGATGATGAGCTGCCTCCTTGCATTGCTGCAGTCCATGCGGATTGACCATCAATACAATTGAGAGAGAATTTCAGGATTTTTACTCAGCGACTGTGAAGGAACGATGATTATATTTCCAAGTTAGGACAGTGAATAAGGTAACCAACAAGGAAACATCAGTTCACAGTAACTTTTGGAGCAGGGACATGAAGTGAGACTACAGACAGTGGGTCCCAAACTAAAGAACAAAGTCCCAGAAACCGTGTAATGCAACCAAAGAAACTTCTAAAAAGAATGTGAAGTCAAAGAACATGAATCTGAAAAAAGGATTCTGCTCAGTAAATCTGAGAGTGCAGAGCAGAGAGGCTTCAGTTAAAGACAAAGCTGCAAGTTACAATATTCCAAATGTGGCCTAACTAAAGTTCTATAGACCTGCAACATGACTTACCAATTTTTATACTCTGTGTCCAGGCCAATGAAGGCAAGCATGCCCTACGCATTCTTGATCACTTTATCCACTTGTGTTGGCACTTTCATAGAATCCCTGTAGTTCAGAAAAAGGCTGTTTGGCCCAATATGTCTGTACCAAACTCTTCAACAGAGTATCTTACCCAGGCCCACCCCATCCCCATTAATCTCCCTAACCTACACATCTTGGGACTATGGGAGAGAACCGGGAGCACCAGGAGGAAATCCGTGCGGACACAGGGAGAATGTGCAAAACTCCACACAGACAGTCACCCAAGGTTGGAATCGAACCCAGGTCCCTGGCACTATAAAAAAAGAAGTGTTAACTAATGTAGCACCTTGCCATCAGGAAGCTGTGGATCTGTACGTTACATCACTTTGTATGCGAATGCTTCTAACTGGAGAGGCCAGCATCAGTGCACTGGCATAGCCTAAGGGGCAGCTCCATGGTCCTCCATCTCCTGCAGTAGTGGAGGTGGGGGGCCTCAATGGCCTCTTGGCTACCAACAAGGCAAGCACGATGCTGGGGGCCAGCTTTAGTCCCTGCTGTTGGGAACCTCCCCTGGCAGGGTTGGAAGCATTAGCGAGTCAGACAATGCTTTCTCGGGCTTGATAATGAGGTTCAGGTGCTGATCATAATATTGAAATCACTGTTTCCTGGTGCAAGGCTGATTACACCATGAAAAAATGGTCCCTGTTTCAGTCCTCCCGCCAGTAATATCTGATCCACTGCGCCACTCAAGTAGTCATGATGTGGGTATACCGGCGTTGGACTGGCATAAACACAGTAAGAAGTCTGACAACACCAGGTTTTAGTCCAACCCATTTATTTGATAATAGACTCACAAGCTTTCGGGGTTAGTCCCTTCGTCAGGTGAATGGAGAGTTCTGGCCTCAGACAGAGCATATAAAGCACAGACAGTTTAGAGATTACTGATTAGAATGCGAATCCTTACACCTAACCTGCTGTTCAAAACCTGAAGTGGCTGACAATGTGAGTGGAAGTAGCACAGCGGACTGGGAAAATGGTGCCCCTGTATTTTAAAAAGCCCAGTGGTCTGCTGAATAAGTGCCCTTGTCTAATGTTTACTGTTGTTATAACACTGTTCTAGCACCGTCCCCAGTTGGTACAATGAAGCAGCTCATTTTCTCAATGGGTAACCTTTTCCTTTTCCCAGCCATGTGCCTGAGTTCTAAGCTCATAGTTGCAGCAGGTTTGAGTCCTTCAAGATGAAAGAGTCATGGCAGCTTCCAGGAAATCATGCATACCTGGGAAGAAAACCTCATGTAGTCTCAAGCAACCTGCGCATTGAAGGAATGGAAATATCTTCTGTTCATATATCTGTGCAATCCTGCAAAGGTGCTTTGATGGCAATGTGTGTGTCAATTTATCACACCTTGCACTGTGGAAAACTAGCTGTTGACATGAACTCCATTGCTCTATGGGTCTGCAACTCCACATCTTCAGGAAAATTAGTGTGCTCCCCAACCCTAGCAAAGAGACCTTTGGTCATGATGTTATGCACCTTTGGGTGACTGCCTGAAAGATGCACAGAAGTCTGCAGCAGAGCTCTGGAAAGATCCAGCTGTTAAAAGTTGAAGGCCAGTGTGATTTTGACTCCAGTTGGTAGGGTATGGGCACCAGATGATCAAGGCACATTGTCTGCCTCAAACATGACACGGAGTGTCCAATCATATCCTGAGATATTTAAGCCTCGCCTTATGAGGACTTGGACCTGATGAAGATTTAGGGCTGCTTGTAGCTTTAACTTTTAAATCCCAAATTTATGTCAATTTATGTGGAAGGCATGATTGGGAAATTTGCAGATAATGCAAAAATTGCCCATGTTATTGATAGCGAAGAAGATAGCTGTTGACTCCAGAATTATACCAATGGTTTGGTTGCGTGGGTGGCAAAAGAAGTGGCAAAAGAAAAGCAAGACAGTTCTTCACATTGCTGACAGATGTTTCAAATTGTTTCCTAGCTGCAAATTACTAACAGCCTGTCTTTAACTGTTTAACCTTTCTCAGCAGGAAGAACTTAAGTCTATTTAAAGTGCATTTATGAGATCTCTAAATGTTAATCTGAATTAATGCGCAATCTTTAAAAAAAACTTTAAGTTTAATGTTTATTTATTAGTGCCATAAGTAGGCTTACATTAATATTACAATTAAGTTACTGTGAAAATCCCCTAGTCACAACACTCCAGCGCTTATTCAGGTACACTGAGGGAGAATTTAGCATGGCCAATGCATCTAACCAGCATATCTTTTGGAGGAGCACCCGGAGGAAACCCATGCCAATATGGGGAGAACATGCAGATTTTGCACAGACAGTGACCCAAGCCCGGAATCTAATCCGGGTCGCTGGTGCTGTGAGGCAGCAGTGCTAACCACTATGCCATCTTGCCACCCCCCTTCGTAGATTATTAAAATATATTGAAGTTAGTAAATTATTGAAATCTTGCAGACCCACTTTAGGAAGAAGATATTTTGTATCAATTTTGCAAGATTTATATCTAAATTGTTATCTTGTGCCTTTAATCATTCAACTCGTATAAATTAAAGGTACCAAATAATCTAAGCAAACTGATTGCAACTAATGTATACCAAGCCCAAAGTCCCAGCAATGCCTCCAAATGTCTCTCAAAATCAGACAGTTCTTATGTGATGTTCATATTTTACTTTGTGTTGTATCAAGGTTTTGTTGGAGGAATCAGTCCTTTCCATCCATTCAGTCATGTGTTCAGGAAATAAGAGGGATATAATATCCAAATGTGGAAAATCAGCAATTGTTCTTTCAGATTGCCCCTGGCTGAGAGGTTAAATTGTTAGTGATCATACATACTGGGCCCAATTTTACTATTTTCATTCAAAGTGCTGAAATCTGGGTGCAATTCAGATCTGACTTGGAAATCTGCGTTCAGGCGCCCCCATATGCACTTAGCCTGGAAAAAAAATCTCTGGTCTGAATTGCACTGTGCGTGGGGCTTAGCGCACTCGAAACATTCGGAGCTTTGAACTGTGCATGTGCAGTTAGAAAAAATTTGAAAAAGTGCACCATGTCAAATCGCTCCTGGGGCACAAAAGGCAGAGAAAGCGTCCCGGGAGCGAAGAGTGGGAGCGATGGCCCCCACAACATAACGCCTGAAACGGACTTTTATCTCATGTCCATTTTAGCCCAATTCTGGATTGGCGAACACGGTGGTGAAGGGGGAAATGCTGATAAAGTTGGGCAGGCAGTTGAAATGCATTTAAATCTCCATTGTGCCCGTTTCTGGTGCGAATTGGATCACAGCCATTCTCGGGCCTCGATAAAGTGGCCATCTGCTCGGGTGCAGGCATGGATACTGTTAATGGCCTCACGTCCGACTTTACCACATTTTTGTGCCTGCAATGGCAAAATCGGGCCCACTGTGTTAAATGTGTGTGTTTTTCTGTGCTGGCAAGGTAGGAATCATGGAATCTTACAGTGCAGAATTGGCCCTTTGGCACACCAAGTCTGCATTGACACATTAGAAACTCCTGAACTCCCACCTAATCCCATCTGCCAGCACTTGGCCATAGCCCTGAAAGTTATGACATGCCAAGTGCTCATCCAGGTACTTTTTAAAGGACCAATTTTATCCCTCACTATCCTTTTGCTCCTAACATTCCTATAGAAGCCCTTTGGATTTTCCTTCACTTTGTCTGCAAAAGCAACCTCATGTCTTCTTTCAGCTCTCCTGATTTCCCACTTAAGTAGCTTCTTGCACTTTTTATACTCCTCGAGCATCTGATCTGTTCCTTGCTGCCTGTATATTACATACAACTCTCTCTTCCTCTTAATCAGTGTTACAATCTCCCTCGAGAACCAAGGTTGCTATTCCTATTTACTTTGCCTTTAATTCTGACAGGAACATACAAACTCTGCACTCTCAAAATTTCTCCTTTGAAGGCCTCCCACTTTCCATTACCAGAGGACAGCCTGTGCCAATCCACACTTCCCATATCCCTTCTCATTTCATCAAATTTGGCCTTTTTCCAGTTCAGAACTTCAACCCGAGGACCAGATCTATCCTTATCCATGATCAGGTTGAAACTAATGGCATTATGATTACCGGATCCAAAGTGTTCCCTCACACTCACATCCATCACCTGCCCTAACTCATTTCCCAATAGGAGATTCAATATCACATCCTCTCTACTTGGCACCTCTATATACTGATGTAGAAAATTCTCCTGAACACATTTTACAAACTCTACCCCATCTAAACCTTTAACAGTACGCAAGTCCCAATAACTTATAGCCATAACCATAACATGGCTAAGAAAGGGACAGGACTGGCAACTTAATGTTCCGGGATACAGTTGCTTTATGCAGGACAGAGGTAGAGGAAAGGGGGGAGGAGGAATTGCATTTTGATTAAGGGGAACATCACACAGTAGTCAGATGAAATAACTGAGGGATCATCCAGCAAGGCTTTATGCGTGCACTTAAGAAATAAGAAGGGGATGGTGATCTTATTGTGGTTGTACTTTAGACTCCCAACTAGTCAACAGGAATTAGAAGATCAAATATGTAGGGAGATTGGGGAGACTTGCAGGAATAATAGGGTTGTTATAACAGGGGATTTAATTTTCCTAACATTGACTGTCCACAATACCATCTTTGTCACCCATAGACTGGTTCATGAGCCTGTCAGGCAGGCAAAAGTTTAGCAAAACCAACCTTTCACATGCTTACCCGCAAATGAAGGTCATGACTGAATCACAGCCCTTGCTCCCCATTGTTACCTACAAAGGCCTGTTCTACTACAAGTAATTAACCTTTGGAATCATGTCAGCCCCTTTGCTATTTCAGCAGTCAATGGACCAAATTCTTGTTGGGTTACCTGGGGTACACTGTCATTTTGATATTTTGATTACCAATGTAAGTGACCAGGAACATTTGAATAATTTAGAATCCATGCTGCAAACACCTTCAAGTGCATAGCCTGCATGTCAAGAGAGAGAATTACGACTTCTTCCAAACTTCGATACAGTACTTGGGCCATGTTATCAATAACAAAGGGGCAATAAAGAAGATGGAAGCCATCTTGAAAGCTCCATTCCCAATAAACGTGCCACAATTAAGGTCATTTCTAGATCTTGTCAACTATAATGGGAAATTTGTCTCAATTTAGCTACCTTGTTGAAATCAGCACATAATCTAGTGTGTGCTGGACTGTTTTGGCATTGGACAAGGTTTGAGGAATGTGAAGAAGTATGCAAGTATGCAAAGTGAAGAACACTTTGCAGAAGCCCAAAGTCTTAATTCATTTTAATCCAAAACTACCATTGCAATTTGTTTGTCCCCCTACCCCTTGGGAGCAGTCATCTCGCACGCTCTACCTTTGAGAAAGGACAGACCAATAGTTTTCGCATTTAGCACACTGACGAGTAACAAATCTAACTGTTCAACTGGAGAAGGAAACATGAATATCATATAATCCTACAATGGAGAAGGAGACTATTCAGCCCATCAAGTCTGCACCTATCACAATCCCACCCAGGCCCTATCCCCATAACTCCATATATTTACCCTAGCTAATCCCCCTGACACTAAGGGGCAATTTAGCGTGACTAATCCACCTAACCCGCACATCTTTGGTCTGTGGGAAGTCAGCTTTGGAGTCCAGAAGTATGGGCAACATTTCACCCTATTAACAGATCACCGATCATTGATGACCATATTAGGACCACATAAAGGCATGTCTTCACCCACTGCTAGTAGATTGCAATGATGATCCCTCATCTTGTCAGCTCTGATTTTACCGGCTCACCCCCTGAAATTTGGGAAGGCGAGGCTCACAAAATGGCATTCTGCGTTGGCCTCAGACATGATCTTGTACATGGTCAAACCAAGGATGAAATGATTTGGAGATGCCATGCTGACCAGTGCTGTCTACCACAATGGCTAGCCAGAAACATCTCAAAACAAACTGCCCTCTCTGATTCCAGATATTGGACCTGCTACTACCAGAGCAGCAAGTGAGCCCCAAAGGACTAGTGATCTGATTGCTAGTACCAATTCCGCTATTGGGAACAATACTGGGACTCCTCCCCAGGAAGAAATATCTACCAACGTGCCCAGCAATAGATAAAACCAGCAAAGGCCTGACAGCCTTCTGATCATCTCTTCTATTGAATAGATTGTGTCCAGTTGCATGGCCTAATGCGTTGGATTGGTGATGCTATGTATAAATACCTCCATGATTGATTGGGACGGGAGCTTAGAGGTAAAAGGGAGGGATGTTGAGTATTTGGGGAGTTACTTTGTGTGGCATAGCCCCTTTAAGAGTATAGTCATATGGTCACTCGGTGACTTCATCGGGGCCTCCATAGCCTGCTGGCAGTTGGGGATTGAAGCCTGTACAGTGCACCTAAAATAAACCTGCCTGCTGTTTTTATTAAAACTTGTGTAGTCCCCCTGAATTGAACTGATCTCTGCAATCCCCAGCCACAGACAACAAAACACCTGGATATTCAGGTCCCGTCCTGCAGCCATGTTCCATATTTGCAATTATATCGTACCTGTCTATACTAATTTATGTTAATTCATTTATATTATTGTGAATGCTCCATGGATTCAGATACAGCACCATGGTTTTTACAGATGGCTTTTGTACTATGGCCCTATTTGCTGCTAGCTGTTATGTCGTCTGCCTTCCATTGTTCTATCTTTCATTTCTACCTCTGTTTGCCTCTCTCTCATGTCTCCCCACTCAGGTTCCCATCTCCCTGCCACTCTTAAGCAAATCCACTCCAACAGCATAGCAAATACCCGTAAGGATATTAGTTCTGGTCCTGTTGGGATGCAACCTGTCCAGCTTGTACAGGCCCCATCTTCCTTAGAATTAGTCTCAATGCCTCAGGAATCCCAATCCCTCCATCCTACACCATGTCTCCAAATTGCACTCATCTGATCTATTCTCCTTTTTCTGCTCTACTAGCGTGTGGCACTGAGAGTAATGCTGAAATTACTCCCTTTGAGGTCCTGCTTTTTAATTTATTGCCTAGTTCCCTATTTTCAGCTTTCAGGACATTTTCCATCTTCTTACCTAAATCATTGGTACCAATATGACCACAGCATCTGGCTGTTCACTCTCTCCCCTTCAGAATGTCCTGCGGCTGCTCAGTGACATCCTTGACCCTCCCTTATCTCTTATGGAGAGATTCATAGAGTCATAGAGGTTTACAGCATGGAAATAGGCCCTTCGCCTCAACTTGTCCATGCCGCCTTTTTTAACCTCTAAGCTAGCCCCAGTTGCCTGCCTTTGGCGCATATCATTCTATACCCATCTTACCCATGGAACTGTCTAAACGATTTTTAAAAGACATGATTGTACCCACCTCCACTACTACCTCTGGCAGCTTGTTGCAGACACTCACCACCCCTTGTGTGAAAAAATTGCCCCTCTGTACCCTTTTGTATCTCTCCCCTCTCACCTTAATCCTAGCCCTCTAGTTTTAAACTCCCCTGCTTTTGGGAAAAGGTATTGACTATCTAGCTGATCTATGCCCCTCATTATTTTCTGGATCTCAATGAGATCATCTCTACTCCTCCTATGCTCCAGAGAGAAAAGTCCCAGTCTATCCAGCCTCTCCTTATAACTCAAACCATTAAGTCCTGGGTAGCATCCTAGTCAATCTTTTCTGCACTCTTTCTAGTTTAATAATATCCTTTCTATAATAGGGTGACCAGAACTGCATACAGTATTCCAAGTGTGACCTTACCTACGTCTTGTACAACTTCAACAAGACCAGCTTCTGTATTCAATGTTCTGACCAATGAAGCCAAGCCTGCTGAATCCAAAAGAGAAAATGCTGGAAAATCTCAGCATCTGTAAGGAGAGAAAAGTGCTGACATTTCAAATCTAGCTGACCCTTTGTCAAAAGGCTTTCTTCATCACTGCCTACCTGTGACTCCACTTTCAAGGAGCAATGAACCTGTACCCCTAGATCTCTTTGTTCTATAACTCCCTCAATGCCATACCATTAACTGAGTAAGTCCTCAGTTTGATCTGGTTCGATCGACCTCATTTATCTGCATTAAACTTTATCTGCCATTCATCAGTTTATTGGCCTAATTGATCAAGATCCCACTGCAATCCTAGATAACCTTCTTCACTGTCCACTATGCTACCAATTTTGGTGTCATCTGCAAACTTACTAACCATGCCTACTAAATTCTCATCTAAATCATTAATATAAATAACAAATAACAGTGGTCAAATAACAGAATCATGCTGAGGATAAAACTGTTATTCTTTTAAAAAGGCTTTAAGCTGGTTCTTAGTATAGCAAAGGGGTGTTATGAGCATCCACAGATAAATAGGCACCTAGCTCTTATCAGCAAGACAGTTGTTCACATTGCTGACAGTTGAACTGTTTCACAGCTGTGAATTGCTAGCAGCCTATTTTTAACTCTTCAATTACCTCTCTCACTAGGCAAGAACTTAAGGTAATCTAGTGAAAGTATGTTTAATATAAGATCTCTAAATATGAGTCCTAATTAATACAAAATCCTAACATTAGAAGATCATCAAAATCTTGTACCCCACCCTACCTTTCAGTCACACTGAGAAAGCTGACCCTGTTCTGATATAGGCTTTCCTCAGGGGAATATCTCACGTTTTTCTTACTGTTCTCTTCGGGGTTCTGTCATCTCATGCCTTGGTTACCCTGGCTCAAGGCACATACTGCTGTTGCTTTTCCACTATATGTCATATGTGGATAGGCCCTGTGTTCAATCCTTCAATTTCCTTATTTCATAAACAACACAGCATTACCCAATGAGACTACTGGTCTGTAATGGCACCCACTTGGCTTACAATGCAATGAATGATGAACGGGTACATACACAGATGAACCCTTGCTTTCCAGCCAGCCCACCACTCCTTTGTTGTGGTCAATCAATAGCGTCTAGTTCAGAGGCAAATTCAACTGTTAAGCTGCTACTTTTACACTTCTCTATATAAGGCTCAGAAATGTTTAGTTCAGGTGTTCAGAGCTGTTTATGTCTCCAACACCAAGTCATAAACACAGTGTGAATTGAGAATGTTTTAAGAGTAAAAATCACAACTTCTTGTTCTCTGCTATTTTTTAAATGATGAGGCTGATTTAGAACTGACAGATGTATGCTTTCCCATCCTTACATAGCTGCAAAAATCAGAACCCCTGAGAATGGACCAGGACTTCAAGATCCGGGTTCCACCTGCTATTTTCTTATTTGCATGGAGTTTCCTTGACTCTATGAAAATCATTCATGTCTTCTATATGTTTTCTATGTTGAATGGGGTTGGTGGTTTGTGGGGAAGGGAGGAACATAAGTAATCTTGGCAAATTGTACTGATTGTTTACCACAGATAATTCTTCACCTAGAGAAATCTGCATTGCATTATCGTTGGGTTCTATTCAGTCAATCTTGAATCATACTGTTGTCCAGTGGGCTCTACAGTAATGGATATACTGTTGATGTATGTATCTATTTAATTTGTTACGTTCATGGGGTCTTTTTGTTTGGAATATGTGACTGCAGTATACAGTTTGTGCAGTGTGGCCAGTAGGCATGATGTACTACAATGATGTAGTGTGTGTTGCAGTTAGAGATCTTTGTTTATTTATAGGCGATTAATACTTTTTCATTGCTTTTTACTAAAGAACTTCTTGACTGCTAGCTGTTGAATAAATATAACTCAATATAAAAAAATTAGTAGTAGGGACAGGGATGTAATCTCTGAATAATTGTTTACAGCTGACTTGACAGCAATTTGCCCTGTCTAGGGTTAACTCTTCCTAAAATATTGGTGTATGTTACACAGAGCAGTTCCCAGCCTACTGTTAAGGAAAGATTCAATCATTTCAGTGTAGGAGTGCTATTTATTGCATCTAGAGGACAGTAACCCCCAGGGGATAGATATTCTAGCTGAGAACTGATTAGAGCCTGAACTGCTGATCAAGCTGGTTGTATTTCATGTGTGGCAGAGAGATCAAGGTGTAGATGAGATTGCACACTGTGTGTGCACTCAGCAAATCTAAATTTGGATTGTCTCAAACAACGCAGTCAGAAGGGTCACCAGAAGTCGTCAGGGGTCTTGTCTCCTGATCTTGTGATGCAGCTTATTAATGCTTCAGTCCATTGATAGCATGTTCTGCTTATACAAAACAGTACATATTTTCTCCTGGCTGTAGAGCAAGATCAGCACAGGACATGAGTGAAGAAAAACCCAAAAAGAGAACCTTTTATTTCATGAGGATGAAGCCATTGAAGGAGCCTGCTAACCACAATGTTTCCTTCGTGATTCAGTGCCGTATAGGCAAGGAGATAAAGCATATATGCAGCAATTGCAGTCGTGGAGAAGTGACTAAGGATGGTAAGATTGAGATTACTTTTCGTAGCATGTAGCATCTCCAAGAGCTGTTACCTTACATTTAATGTATTGTATTATGGGAATTATTGTCTAAATGATTTATTAAGCTGTGATTGCAGAAGGGCTACCATGCAAGCCAGCCAGAAATCATTATTCATGTCTTTAACTGTGCAGGCCAGACAAGTCATTTAAAGCTTTTCCTGCTTAACTGAAAAGAATCTGCCTGAAACATTGATAGTTTCTCGTATCACTCAGTTGGTATCAATACTTCAGGTCATATAGTATTATGTATAACTGTTTGATTTAAACATGTGATATTGTATTTACATTATTGATTTCTGAATAGCATCATTATGTTGACATCTAGGAAGTATTTGTAAAGAGAGCCTGGCATCTTTATGTCCACCAATTATAGCTGTAAATGGCGGCAAATAAATTGGGCAATTGTTCCAAGATTAAACATATCATAAAAGTAACTGAAATATTGTAGAGTGTTTGAACTAGAATATAGTAAATGCTTTATTGAAATACTCAATAAGAAAGTGTAATACTTTATTAATAATCAGTGTACAGTGAATGTGTTAATTGATGTGAAGTGAATTTTATACCGGGGGAGTAAGCAGGTATTACTGTACTTTAAATAGAGTGCTGCAGTGGACTAGGAATACTGAATCTTGCAGTCTTCTCTCAGCTCTGTGACAGCAGTCTGTAGTAATCTCCGAGATCTGTCACTGTATGAACACCAGCTTTGTTTCTGTGCTAGCATCTGGTGTATGTATTTATTCATTCATTCGTAGCAAGAATCCTAGAGTCCGACCCATGAGTTTGGAACAGAGACAGAAAGTACAGTATCATAGGAGCTATGTTTCTGAACTAATAATCCAGTGACATAAAATCAAATTGTATCATGCCAAATGGGGGAATTAAATTCAATTAATTCAGTTAATAAATCTGGAATATAAGCTAGTTAGTATCAGTAATGGTCACCATAAAATTGTGTGTTTGAAAACCCCATCTGGTTCACTAATGTTCTTTAGGAAAGGAAATCTGCTGTTTTATCTGGTTTGGTTTCGATGTGACTCCAAACCCACAGCATTGTCGTTAATTTTTAACTGCTTTCTGAAATAACCTTAATAAAACACTCCACCGTATCGGGATGGGCAATCAATGGTGGACTTGCCTGCAACAGCAGTGATTGAATTAGTTTTAAAAAATGTTGCAAGATTACCCTTTTTTGCTATGTTGTTATAATTGGCCATTCAAATTATGCTCAAATTAAAGGAAGATCAGACTTTGGATAAAATCATGGCTCAGCTGATATTGGTCTCACTTCCACTTGACTCCCTTGTCCATCAAAAATCTATCTAAATCAGCCTTGAATAAATTCAATGATTAAGCCTCCACTGAGAATTCAACAGACCAACAACCCTCTGACAGAAAAAATTCTTCTCATCTCAATCTTAAAAGGAGACCCCTTATTTTTAAATCAAGTTCTCTAGTTCTCATCTCCCTACAAGAGGGAGCATCCTTTTGTTTTCCATCCGATTAAGTCCCTGAAGGCTTTTTGTTTTAATAAGATCACCCCTCATTCTTCTAAACTCCAGTGGGTCAATGCCCAGCCACTTTAACCTTTCTTCACAAGACAACCCCTTCATCTGAAAAATGAGTTGATTAACCTTCTCTGAACTGCTTCAAATGCAGTTATATATTTTTTCAAATAAAGAGACTAAAACTGTGCACAGTACAAGCCCATGCAGAACAAGGGCAGCAGACACATATCATTCTTAATTCTTAGAGCTACCAAATTGCCTTTTCTATAACTTCCTGATTTTCCAAAACATCTTATAGTTGGGCGGCATGGTAGCACAGTGGTTAGCACTGCTGCTTCTCAGCTCCAGGAACCTGGGTTCGATTCCCAGCTTGGGTCACTGTCTGTGTGGAGTTTGCACATTCTCCTCGTGTCTGCATGGGTTTCCTCCAGGTGCTCCGGTTTCCTCCCACAGATGTGCAGGTTAGGTTGATTGGCCGTGCTAAAATTGCCCCTTAGTGTCCTGAGAGGCGTAGGTTAGAGGGATGAATGGGTAAATGTGTGGGGATAGAGCCTGGGTGGGATTGTGGTCGTGTGGATTCGATGGGCCGAATGGCCTCTTTCTGCACTGCAGGGATTCTATGGTTTCCTCAATATTCAGGTCCTAGCCTGGGACATCTTGCAACCAAAAGTATCACATTCATTTTTTAACTTCATTTTTACTTTTATTTTGGTTATTAAAAGAATACACTTTGGGCCCGATTTTACCATTGGGCGCGAAAACGTGGTAAAGTCGGGTGTGAGGTCATTAACGTGATCTGCATCTCCGTCCGCGCAGATGGCCACTTTACCGAGGCCCAGGAATGGCGGGATTTTCTGGTCGTTCCTAGTGGTAGGATCGTCCGGTCTTGTCGACGGCGAGCCCCTGCCATGGGTTCCCCAGTGGTGTCAACTACAGCAAAGCCCATTGACAGCAGTGGGACGGAAAGAGGGTCACCTCCTCTGCTGGAAAACATGTTATGGGGCGGGTGGAAAATCCCACTGTTTATTTCTGACCCATCCTTCATCTAAAAATAAAGTGATGCCATCTTTAAAAATAACTTGAATATATTTTAGTTTTTTGTGTGATCTTAAATAGAAACTTGTGGCAATGTTAATTTTTAACAATGCATTCATTTAAGATTTTGTATCACTGGCTGCTGTCTCAAAAAAAACTTTACGTTGCCAAATCAGTTGCTTAAAGTGATAACCTTGTCCTCATTGTTGTTTTAAGAAGTAGTAGGGCTGATGTTCTGCCAATGCACACTCACCTGACGAAGGGGCAGAACTCGGAAAGCTAGAGGCATTTCTACCAAATAAACCTGTTGGACTTTAACCTGGTGTTGTGAGACGTCTTACTGTGTTTACCCCAGTCCAATGCCAGCAGCTCCACATAATGCACTGGTCATCAGAGCTTCACCCACGAATGCAAATATTTGGAAACTTTGGATGTGTTGACTGCATTTGCTGATTGCGCTGAGATTTGGTGTTGAGTCACTTAGATAACCTGTGGCATTGCTTACAGCTTGTTTTCTAGGGTACCTTTACCTTTAAAATAATTGTACTTTTACTCCCTGTATTTAACTTGTATAAACAGGCACAAATTACTCTGAAGCTAATTGAGGTTATTGCTGGATGTTGCTCTAATTTGGTAGTTCTTTGGACAAAAGTGAAGTTATCTCAGTGTCAAATGATTTCTCTTTTTCATACCAGACTTAATCTTTGTAAAGAATTTACAGCACAGCAACAGTGCATACAGCCCAATGTTTATGCTTCACAAGAGCTTCCTCCCACTCATCTTCACTTAACCTCATCACCCTATCATTTCACTGTTTTCTTCTTTGTGCAATTACTTGTTTCCTCTTAAATGTATCTATGCTGTTTGCTTCCAGTACTGCTTGTTTCGCATAATAACCGCTCTAATTTACTAATATCTATATTAGTCACTCCTAGGAATAAGTCTTGGGTCACTGCCAGGAAGAGGGGCAAAAAGCAGTTGGGGGGACAATCCCCTGGGGCTGTTCCCCTCCAAAATAGGTTTTCGGTCCTGGAGGCTACAGTTGAGGAGAAATCAACTGGGGATAGCCAAAGGGAGCAGGTCTCTGGGGGTGAGCCTATTGGCAAGCCTCAGGTGGTTAGGGGTAAGAGATTGGGCCTCGTGATTGGGGACTCCACAGTTATGGGGACGGATAGGAGAGTTGGAGGTAAGGGTAGGGACTCTGGGCTGGTGTGTTGCCTACCAGGGGCTGGGGTCCAGGATGTATCGGACAGAGTATTCAGGACTCTTAGGGGAGAGGGAGATCAATCCCAAGTTATAGTTCATGTGGGGACACATGACATAGGGAGATTAAGGGAAGGGGATATTAAGCAAAGATTTATGGAGTTGGGGTGGAAACTAAAGGCGAAGTCAGAAAGAGTAGTTATATCTGGACTCTTGCCTGTGCCACGGGATAGTTTAGAGAGGAATAGGGAGAGGGAAAGTTTGAACTCGTGGCTGAGGGGATGGTGCAGGAGGGAGGGGTTCAGGTACTTGAGCAATTGGGGCTCATTCTGGGGAAGGTGGGACCTCTATAAGAGGGATGGTCTACACCTGAACCAGAGGGGAATCAATATCCTGGGGGGTAAATTTGCAAAAGCGATGCAGGAAGGTTTAAACTGATTCGGAGGGGGGGAGGGATAGTGAGGAAAGGGGGTGAAAGTGAGGGGGGCATAGTTGGGGAATGCAAGGCACGGCATAGTGGGGGTGGGGCGGAGCAGGGTTTGAAATGCGTGTACTTTAATGCGAGGAGTATTCGCAATAAAGTGGATGAACTTGCAGCGTGGATCAGTACCTGGGACTTTGATGTTGTGGCCATTTCTGAGACATGGATAGAGCAGGGTCAGGAATGGATGTTGCAGGTTCCGGGGTACAAATGCTTTAGTCGGAGTAGAGAAGAAGGTAGAAGGGGGGGTGGGGTAGCATTGCTAGTCAAGGACTGTATCACAGTGTCGGAGAGAAAGTTTGATGAGGACTTGTCAGTTGAGGTAGTATGGGCGGAGATTAGAAATAGGAGAGGAGAGGTCACCCTGTTGGGAGTCTTTTATAGACCTCCTAAAAGTTCTAGAGAGGTTGAGGAAAGGATTGCGGAGACAATCCTGGTTAGGAGTGAAAGTAATAGGGTAATTGTTATGGGGGACTTTAACTTTACGAATATTGATTGGAGTTGCTATAGTTCTAGCTCGCTAGAGGGGTCAGTGTTTGTACAAAGCGTGCAGGAAGGTTTTTTGTCTCAGTATGTAGACAGGCCAACTAGAGGTGAGGCTATATTGGATTTGGTGCTGGGAAATGAGCCAGACCAGGTGCTAGACTTGGAAGTTGGTGTGCATTTTGGTGATAGTGACCACAATTCGGTTACGTTCACCTTAGTGATGGGAAGAGATAGGCATGAACCTCGGGTCAGCAATTTTAGCTGGGGTAAGGGCGATTATGAGGCTATCAGGAGTGAATTAGGAAGCATGGATTGGATTAGGGGATTACAGGGACTGGGAACGTCTGAAATGTGGAGTTTTTTCAAGGAGCAGCTACTGCGAGTCCTTGAAAGGTATGTCCCTGTCAGGCATGGTGGATTTGGTAGATCTAGGGAACCATGGTGCACTAAAAGAGTTGAGTCGATGGTTAAAAAGAAAAAGGAGGCTTATGTTCGGATGAGATTGGAGGGCTCAGATAGTGCACTAGAAAGCTTTAGATTGGCTAGGAGGGAGTTGAAGAGTGAGTTGAGAAGGGCTAAAAGAGGACATGAGAAGACTTTGGCTGATAGGATTAAGGAGAATCCTAAGGCGTTCTATAGGTATGTCAAGAACAGAAGGTTGGTCAGGGCAAGATTAGGGCCAGTTACAGACAGCAGGGGGTAGTTGTGTGTGGAACCGGAGGAGATTGGAGAAGTATTGAACCAATATTTCTCTTCGGTGTTCACGCAGGGGGACATGAATATAGCTGAGGAGGACATTGGGTTGCAGGGGTGTAAAATAGACAGTATTACGGTTGATAAAGGGGATGTGCTGGAAATTCTTGAGGGGCTGAAAATAGATAAGTCCCCTGGTCCGGATGGGATCTACCCTAGGATTCTCTGGGAGGCTAGAGAGGTGATTGCAGAGCCTCTGGCTCAGATCTTCAGGTCGTCATTGGTCTCTGGTGTAGTCCCGGAGGATTGGAGGATAGCGAATGTTGTCCCATTGTTTAAGAAGGGGAACAGAGACTTTGCCGGGAATTATAGACCGGTGAGTCTTACTTCTGTTGTGGGCAAGGTTTTAGAAAAAATTATTAGGGATAGGATTTATAGTTATTTGGAGTGTAATGAATTGATTAGAAATAGTCAGCATGGTTTTGTAGCGGGTAGGTCGTGCCTTACTAACCTTATTGAGTTTTTTGAGAAGGTGACCAAAGAGGTGGATGGGGGCAAGGCAGTTGACGTGGTATACATGGATTTTAGTAAGGCGTTCGATAAGGTTCACCATGGTAGGCTTCTGCAGAAAATGCAGATGTATGGGATTGTGGGTAATCTAGGAAGTTGGATCAGGAATTGGCTATCAGATAGGAGACAGAGGGTGGTGGTGGATGGTAAATATTCATCATGGAGTACAGTTACGAGTGGTGTGCCTCAGGGATCTGTTTTGGGGCCACTGTTGTTTGTAATTTTTATTAATGATCTGGATGAGGGTATAGTTGGGTGGATTAGTAAATTTGCTGATGACACCAAAATTGGAGGTGTGGTAGATTGTGAGGAAGGGTGTCATAGTCTGCAGGGAGACTTAGATAGGTTGCAGAGCTGGGCCGAGAGGTGGCGGATGGAATTTAATGCAGAGAAGTGTGAGGTAATTCACTTTGGTAGGAGCAACAGATGTGTCGAGTATAGGGCTAACGGGAGGACTTTGAATAGTGTGGATGAACAGAGGGATCTAGGTGTGTGTGTACATAGATCCCTGAAAGTTGGGAATCAAGTAGATAAGGTTGTTAAGAAGGCGTACGGTGTCTTGGCGTTTATTGGTAGGGGGATTGAATTTAGGAGTCGCAGTGTAATGTTGCAACTGTACACTACTCTAGTGCGGCCGCACTTGGAGTACTGTGTGCAGTTCTGGTCCCCGCATTACAAGAAGGATGTGGAGGCGTTGGAGAGGGTGCAGAGGAGGTTTACTAGGATGTTGCCTGGTATGGTGGGGAGGTCCTATGAGGAGAGACTGAGGGATTTAGGGTTGTTTTCGTTGGAAAGAAGGCGGCTAAGAGGGGATCTTATTGAAACATATAAGATAATTAGAGGTTTAGATAGGGTGGATAGTGATAGCCTTTTTCCTCGGATAGAGAAAGCTAGCACGAGGGGGCATGGCTTTAAATTAAGGGGGGGTAGCTACAGGACGGATGTCAGGGGTAGGTTCTTTACCCAGAGGGTGGTGAGGGATTGGAATGCCCTGCCTGCTGCAGTTGTAAATGCGTCTAGTTTGGGGGCGTTTAAGAGATCTCTGGATAGGTTTATGGACGAAAAGGGATTGGTATAGGCTAGTGGGTCATTGTTTTTGTAACTGGTCGGCGCAACATCGTGGGCCGAAGGGCCTGTTCTGCGCTGTAATGTTCTATGTTCTATGTTCTATCTATATTATCTTTCGTAAAATCATTGAAAATTGACAATACAGATGGAGGTCATTTGGCTGATTATGTTCATGCTAGTTGATGAATGACTCTGCGTGTTAATCCTACCTCCTTGCCCTAATCCATAACCTTGCTCTTCCTGCACTTGCCAAAAATGCGCCACCTCATTGTCCCCTTTTCAGCCCAAACAAGATCATCTTGTTGCAATTTAAAGCTTTCTTTCTCACTGTCAACAACATTTATTTTTGTATCATCTGAATTTTTTTTATCATACTCCCACGTTTGAGTCTGAATCATGAATATAAACTCTGAAAAGCAGGACACTGAGTACTGAGTCCTGTGGAATCGCACTGATAAGAGTTGCAAAAACCCCTATTAGCTTCCTGTTCCCAAGCCAATTTTGGATTCAGTTTGCTGCTGTCACTTGGATCCCATGGGTTTTTACTTTCTTGAATAGCCTGCCATGTGGGATCTCATTAAAAGCCTTGTTAAAATTCATGTTGACCACATCCACTCCCCTTTCCTCATCAACCCTTCTTAATACAATCTCAGAAAATTCAATCATGTTCAGTCAAGCATAACCTTCCCTTAACAAAACTGTGACTTTTTTTCATTAATTTGAGTCTAATTAATTTATGGCTTTCTAAAGATAAGCTTATACTGATTGCCCACAAAATTGATTCCAATAATTTTCCCACAACCATGGCCTATTGTTACTCAGATTATCTCTTCCTTCCTGATAAAATCAATAGTAAAACTTTGGCATCTCTCCAGCCTTCTGGCACAGTACCTGAACACAGTACGAAGTCTCACAACACCGGGTTAAAGTTCAACAGGATTATTTGGTAGCACAAGCCACTAGCTTTCGGAGCGCTGTGAACAGAACTCCCACTCATCTGATGAAGGGGCAGCGCTTGTGCTTTATGTAATAATAAATCAACTTTGGATTTTCCTTGATTTTATTTGCCATGTTTTCTCTTTCATTTTATTTCACCCCAACTCTTTTAGGTTTTCTAAACTATGAAGCTCCAGGTGACTGACATATGCTTCCCTTTTTCCCTTATATCACCTTCAATGCACCTTGCCATCCAAGAGACTCTAGATTTGGCAGTCTCAACCTTTTTCTTCATGGGAAGCCCTGAATCTCCTTGAATGTCTCCCACTGTTCTGACACATTTCTGATCCCTAGATCTTTTTCTATTTCCGAACCCTGTCATTTCATGATAGTGCCTCTATCAAGGGTGTTTTTTTAGATTTTCTTAATTGATGGAGTTCTGATTTACAATTGTCTTACAGTGAACCTCACATTTATTTCAAACATACAGAACTAAAAGTAGCAAACCCTCCGCCTTATTGAGGACAAATTTCTTCACCCGGGCGGGCGGCGGGGGGTGAATGTGTGAAACTCACTACCACAGAAAGTGACTGAGGCCAAAATGTTGTCTGATTTCAAGAAGAAATTAGGTAAATCTCTTGGGGGTAAAGGGTTCGGGGGGAAGGGCCAATCAGGATATTGAATTTGATGATCAGCCGTGATCAAAATGTCGCACATATACTTGTGTGGATTTGTTTTAATGTTAGAGGACAGAGGGTAGCAGTTCAGAAGACAGTTTAGAAGAGGGTTGCAGTTGAAGAATGTGTTTCTGAATGGAGGGCTATGACAAGTGGCATTCCTCAAGGATCAGTGCTGAGACCTTTGCTGTTTGTAATGTAAATAAATGAGTTGGAGGAAAATGTAACTGGTTTGATTAGTAAGTTTGCAGATGAAACAAAAGTTAGTGGATTTGCGGATAGCGATGAGGACCAATAGAGGAAACAGCAGGATATAGATCGGTTGGAGGCTTGGGCAGGGAAATGGCAGATGGAGTTTAATCTGGACAAATGTGAGGTAATGCATTTTGGAAGAAGTAATACAGGTAGGAAATATACAGGAAATGGCAGAATCCTTAAGAGTATTGATCAGCAGAGGGATCTGGGTGTACAGATACACAGGTTACTGAAAGTGGCAATGCAGGTAGAGAAGGTAGTCAAGAAGACATACTTGCCTTCATGGCCAGGAGTATTGAGTTTAAAAATTGGCAAGTCATGTTGCAGCTTTATAGAACTTTAGGCTGCACTTGGAATATAGTGTTCAATTTTGGTTGCCACATCACCAGAAAATGTGGAGGCTTTGGAGAGGGTACAGAAAAGATTTACCAGGATGTTGTCTACCATGGAGGACATTAGCTCTGAGGAGAAACTTGGTTTGTTCTCAGTGGAACAATGGAGGTTGATGGGCAACGTGATAAAAGTCCACAAGATTATGAGGAGCATGGACAGAGTGGATAGTCAGAAGCTTTTTCCCAGGTGGAAGAGTCAACTACTAGGAGGCATGGGTTTAAGGTGCGAGTGGCAAGGCTTAAAGGAGATGTATGAGGCAAGTTTTTTACACAGAGCATGGTGGGTGCCTGGAACTTGCTACCGGGGGAGGTAGTGGGAGCAGATACGATGGTGAATTTTAAGGGATGTCTGGACAAATACATGAATAGGATGGGAATAGAGAGTCCCCAGAAGGGGAAGGGGTTTTAGTTCAGTCAAACAGCATGGTCCGAGCAGGCTTGGAGGGCCAAAGGGCCTGTTACTGTCCTGTAATTTTCTTTGTTCTTTGTTCTAAGTTATTCTTAATCATAAGTAAAATTACCATGACTTCCAATCTGTTCCCTTACTTTTTTTCCAAGAGTTGCATAGACCATAGAGAAGTAACTTAAAACACGTTGCATTTAAACGACCTGTCTCAGGCAGTTGAGTCAAGTTCTTTCAAATGCAGATCAGTTATAAAATGTTGTCCATTTCAAAGGCCTTTTTTAGATTTTCTTAATTGATGGAGTTCTGATGTACAATTGTCACACAGTGAACATGCATTTATTTCAAACGTACAGAACCAGAAGTAGCAAACCCTCTGCCTTATTGAGGACAAATTTTTTCACCTGGTGTGTGTGTGTGTGTGTGTGTGTGTGTGTGTGTGTGTGTGTGTGTGTGTGTGTGTGTGTGTGTGTGTGTGTGTGTATGTGTGTGGGGGAGGTGGGGGTGGGGTGGGTGGGTGGTGGATGTGTGAAATTTACTACCACAAAAAGTGGCTGAGGCCAAAATGTTGTCTGATTTCAAGAAGAAATTAGGTAAATCTCTTGGGGATAAAGGGATCGTGGGGGAAGGGCCAATCAGGATATTGAATTTGATGATCAGCTGTGATCAAAATGAATGGCGGAGCTTGCTCGAAGGGCCAAATGGCCTACTCCTGCTTCTAGTTTCTATGTTTATTGTGAGCAACACAATGAAAGAGATGGAATTTATGTTTTTGTTGAGCTAAACTCTGGTCATGTCACATCTTTAAAATTGCAATTCAGCTCTGGACATTACTGCGCTCAGGAAGAATTTATATTGGCCTTGGATTGAATGCAGTGTCAGTTTATATAGATAATTCTGAAACTAAATGTTATTTGGAAAGATTTCACAGACTAAGCTTGCATTCCCTTAAACATAGAAGAGCAGCAGATGGATTAACTGAGGTGATGAAAGAATTTGATAGGTTCAGATAGAGAAAAGCTGTTTCCTCTGTTTGGGGAATCCAGATGAAGAGGCTATGACCTTTAAGTTAGAGCTTGGCTTTTCAGTGGCGATGTCAGGAAGTATTTCTTCACCCAAAGGGTCGTGGAAATCTGGAACTGTCCATCAAAAAGGTGGTGAAACTATGTTACTTGAAATTTTCAGAAAGTTAAGGTGAGAGATCAACCATGATCTAAAAATAAGCAGAACAGCCTTGAGGGAGTATTTCGCCTATTCCTGTTCTAATGAATGATTTGTTGTTAACTCCTACAAAACGTTACAGTTGCACACACTTCCTGTCTCATCATTCTTCACAGGTATAATAATAAAGTTTTCTGTTGGGGAAGAATTATAAAACATGAAGAAACAGAAACAAGTCTTCCAGCAGCAGAATATCCATGAACCACAATGAGTGGGATTCTCCAATCTCATCCATGTGCACCCCACTGCAAGTGAGAATGGAGAATTTGGCATTCTAGGCAAAACTCCATTCATTGTAGCAGCACTGGAGACTCTGAGTCACAGGCAACGTCAAAGATTTTAAGCATACATCACCAATCACTTTGTTGACTTGTACTTAAAATTATATATATTTGTTGTTATACTTAAAATAGCAGAATAATATTCCAAACTTGATAAAACACAATAATCTTTGATTTGTCATGATAAGCATCATAGAAAAGTCATCAGTAATATGGAAAATAAATCATATTTGCATATTTGTTAATGTTGCTTTACAGTTGTCACAGTGCAAACTTCATAGATAACTGGTTCTAGTGCTGTTGGCATGTTTTTGTGAACATATTTCCTCATTAATGTTTCTGGTCTTTATAGTAATGGACTTGTGTGCTAGGCCACATTCTTCCATGTAACACAACTTAAAGAGGTTGCGAATGATGACAATGGAGGATGCAGCAGAAGAGGAAAGAAAGAGATAGATGAAAAAGAAATGGAGAGAGAAAAGCCGGTGGCAAAAGTGAAAGAAATAACTTGTATTTATATTATGTCTTTAATATCACTGGCAACCCTCCGGATTGCAGTGGTGCTTCCAGGAATTGAGGATTAACTTGCTGGACACTACTGTGAGCAATTCAGAAAGAAGACCATAAGGGCATCAAAGAATTATGCATTTTTCAAATTTTCTTTGAAAGCTTTAGTTTATTAGCTATAGACGTAATTGGAAATGGGAAAAAGGTTGATAAACTATAGGGATGTCTTAGAGGTCTCGTCGCCTTGAATGCTTCCCACTGGAACTGGTAGCCTTTCAGAATGTTCAAAATGCTTCACAATCTGTGGATGTGAATTCCTTTTGAGGTGTAGTCACTTCTGTGGGCTAATGCTGCAAAATAGGGGTCAACATAAGGAAAACTAATGAGATCCTATAATTTAACTTTGGTCATGTGTGTTGCTATGTTTGCAGCTGTGTTAATCAACAAATCAGAAGAGTTTGTTGCTTCGAGTTTAATAGTATCTTCTATGGTTGCCTAAGTGGAGAGAGAGAACTTTGGCTTAATATGTCATCCAAATTTGTGGCACTTCCAATATAGCGTCACTTCTTCAGTATTGCACTGACATTGCTGTTGCTTGTTGGTATTCTTGCTCAGAGATCCACCATATTCATCTCTTGCACCACTCTTACACATCCACTGTAGCTCCTCTGCAACCAGTCTGTGACATCTGTCATTCAACTATGCTTATCTCACCTCCTCTTTCTGCTGCTCTCTGCTCTGATCAAATGACCAAAATACTAAGATTTTCTTTTCTAGCTGTCACTTTTTAGGGTTCTTTAAAGTTTGCTGCATACAATGGTCTGTTTGAGGTTGCACGGTTGTTTGAAGGCAATTAGTGGAGGTGTGGGGATGGCCTTGGCGAGATGTTCGTCTTCATCATTGACATGTTGAAGACTCCAACTACCCAGCCTTCAGAAGAACAGTGACCATGACAGCGTACAACCCTGCCATAGCAACCTCTGCAAGACGTGCCAGATCATCATCACGGATGCCATCATCTCACATGAGAACACCATCCACAAGGCCGAGTCACAAGAGTACGTACCAACGTTGTTTACCTGATACGCTGCAGGAAAGGATGTCCCGAGGCATGGTGCTTTGGTGAAACCATGCAGACACTATGACAACGATGAATGGACACCGTTCAACAATCACCAAGCAGGAGTGTTTTCTTCCTGCTGGGGAACACTTCAGCAGTCACGGGCATTCGGCCTCTGATGTTTTGGTAAGCGTTCTCCAAGGTGGTCTTCACGACACATGACAACCCGGAGTCGCTGAGCAGAGACCGATAGCCAAGTTCCGCGTACATGAGGATGGCCTCAACTGGGATTTTGGGTTCATGTCACACTGTTTGTAACCCCCATGACTTGCCCGGGTTTGTGAAATCTCACTAAATGTCCTGGCTGGAGACAATTCACATCTCTTTAACCTGTGCTTAATACTCTCTCCACTCACATTGTCTGCATCTGTAAAGACTTGATCACCTGTTAAGACTCGCATTCCAACCATTATCTTGTAATTGAGTTTGTGTCTATATGTGCCCTGTTGACATATGGCATCTGGGACAAAAACAGAAAATGCTGGAAAATATCAGCAGGGCTGACCAGAGTTAAAATGTGGGCTTGATTTTTTTCTCCACCAAAGCTGTCAGATCTACTGAGATTTTCCAGCATTTTCTGTGTTTGTTTCAGATTCCAGCATACACAGTATTTTGCTTTTATCTATGGTGTATGGGAGTTTGTCAGAGTATAAGGAAGATGTTTGTGAGGGTTGGAACCCTGCAAAATTTGATCCCCTGCCAAGCTGCATATCCAGGTCAAAACAGCATGGTTAGGGGACTGGTCTCCCACAACTCTCTTAAGTATGATTTAAACTTTCAACGTTCACACTCAGATGAGGTGTGTTATCAGTTGAAGCAAGCTGTAATTGTAGGAAAACAATTAAGTCAGAAGTAAAAGAAGCAGGAAGCTCTATGAAAGAGCCAGAAAAAAAGTCAAATTGAGAGAAAAATCAGGTAGAGGTGCGAGAGGGGAGAAAAAGACAACAAGAATGTGACTTTGGTAATATTTTGTGTTACTTCTGGGCCATATTTTACTGCAAAGTCATCTCAGCCAATGCATCAGGGTCCTGCATTGTCAGGCAAACCCTGACCTGAAACTTACTTTAAGGACTAAGTCTGCTTGAAATACTGGGTGGGATCTTCCCCCCTGGCAGGATCTTCCAGGGCTGCCAAAGCCCCACCCCCTCCTTCCCCGTACACCATGAATGTTGGAGTGACTGGAAGATCCCACTGGTGGTCAATGGCGAGGTGCCTGCATTGCTGGAAACCCTCGCCAGCATTTTTCATCTTTAGCTTCAGAATATCCCAGGGTATATTTGATTTGATTTATTATTGTGTTGGGATACAGTGAAAAGTATTCTTTCTTGTGTGCCATACAGACAAAACATGCCGTTCATAGACCGCATAGGGGAGAAAGAAAGAGCCGGTTGCAGGATTTGGTGTTGCAGTTACAGATAGGGTGAAGAGAAAGATCAACTTAATGTATGATAGGAGCATTCAAAAGTTGGATGACAGTAGAGAAGAAGCTGTTCTTGAGTCAGTTGGTATGTGTTTTTAGACTTTTCTATCTTTTTCCTGACAGGAGAAGGTGGAAGAGAGTATGCCTGGGTCTTTAATTCTGCTGGCTACTTTCTCAAGGCTGCGGGAAGTGTAGATGGAGTCAATGGATGGGAGGCGGGTTTGCGTGATGGACTGGGCTACATTCACAACCCTTTATACTTCCTTGTGGTCTTGGTCAGAGCAAGAGCCATGCCAACCGGTAATACAACCAGAAAGAATGTTTTCTACAGTGCATCTGTAAAAATTGGTGAGGGTCATAATGGAATGCCAAATTTCCTTAGCCTTCTGAGAAAGTAGAGGTGTTGGTGGGCTTTCTTGACAATGGATTAGGCATGGAGGAGCTAAGACATTTTTGGTGATCTGAACCCCTATAAGTTTGAATCTCTCAACTATCTCCACTTCATCACTATTGATGTAGACAGGGGCACATCCTCCACCATGTTTCCTGAAGTTGATGACTAGCTCCTTCATTTTACTTGCATTGAAGGAGAAATTATTGTTATTGCACCATTTACCAGATTGTCAATCCCTTTCCTGTACTCCGTCATGTCATTGTTTGAGATCCGACCCACTGTGGTGGTGTCGTCAGCAAACTTGAAAATGGAGTTGGAGGGGAATTTGGCCACTTAGTCAAAAGTGTATAAGGAGTATAGTAAGGAGCTGAGGACACAGCCTTGTGGGCATCAGTGTTGAGGATAATCATGCTGGAGGTGTTGTATCTATGCTTACTGACTGCAGTCTATGGGTTAAAAGTTGAGGATCCGATCACAGAGGGAGAAGCAGAGGCCCAGGCCACAGAGTTTGGAGATGAGTTTTGTTGGAATAATGGTGTTAAAGGCTGAGCTGTATTCAGGAGCCTGACATAAGTGTTCTTATTATCTAGGTGTTCCAGCGTTGAATGTCGGACCAGGGAGTTGGCATCTGCCATGGATCTGTTGTGGCGGTAGGCAAACTGTGGCAGATACAGGCAAGCTGGGAGGCCAGAATTGATTTGTACCATGACTAACCTTTGGAAGCACTTCATAATGATGGATATCAGAGCCACCAGGCGATAGTCATTAAGGATACAGTCTGACTTTTGTTTGTTACAGGGATGATTGTCATTTTCTTGAAGCAGGTAGGAACCTCAGATTGGAGTGAGGAGAGGTTAAAGATGTTTGCCAATACCCCCACCAGCTGGTCCATGCAGGATCTCGGTGCTGCTCCAGGGACCACATCTGGGTCAGTTGCTTTCCGTGGATTAACTTTCAAGATGGCCGATCTGACATCTGCAATGGTAACCTCGGATATCAGTTCACCAAGGCTGTCGGGGTGGATGACATCCTCTCGCTGACCTCCTGCTCAGAACAAACATAGAATGCTTTGAGCTCATCAGGGAGGTACGGCTCATCAAGGAGATTCCATGAGGACTAAAAAGGCAAGGAGCATGTTGAACGGCAGGACCCTGGGAAGCATCAAGGATTAGAAGGGCCTTGGTGTGCATATCCCTTCAAGTAACAGGACAGGTGGATAAAATGGATAAGAAGACAGGATGAGGCCATCTGGCTCTTTGAGCGTGCTCCGCCATTCATTAACATCATGGCTGATCATCCAACTCAGTAGCCTAATCCTGCTTTCTCCCCATAACCTTTAATCTCATTTGCCTCAAGCGCTATATCTAGCCGCCTGTTGAATATATCCAATGTTTTGGCATCAACTACTTCCTGTGGTGATGAATTCCACAAGTTCACCACTCTTTAGACAAAGAAATGTCTTCTCACCTCCACCCTAAACGGTCTATCCCGAATTGTCAGACTGTAACTCCTGGTTCTGGACTCCCTCCCCATCGGTAACATCCTTCCTGCACGTATCATGTCCAGTCCTGTTAGAATTTTATAAGTCTCTATGAGATCCCCCCTCATTCATCTGAACTCCAGCAAAAACAATCCTAACCTAGTCAATCTCTCTCGTGCATTAGTCCTGCCATCCCCAGAATCAGCCTGGTAAACCTTCGCTGCACTCCCTCGAGAGCAAGGACATTCTTCCTCAGAAAAGGAGACTAAAACTGCACATAATATTCTAGGTGTGACCTCACCAAGGCCCTGTATAATCGCAATAATATATCCCTGTTCCTCTAGTCAAAACCTCTCGCAATGAAACCAACATACCATTTGCTTTCTTTACCGCCTGCTGCACCTGCATGCTTACCTTCAGTGACTGGTGCACGAGGACACCCAGGTCCAGCTGCACACTACCCTCTCCCAATAAAAGCATCTTATATATATGCTTTTATTAGTCAAGACATAGAATTTAAGAGCAGGGAGATTATGCTGAGACTGTACAAAACGTTGATTTGGTCACAGCTAGAACATTGTGTGCAGTCATGGAATCCACATTATAGGAAGGTTGTGATAGCACTGGAAAGGATGCAGAACAGATTTACCAGGATGTTGTCTGGGTTGCAGAGTTTCAGTTATGAAAACAAAATAGATAGATTAGGGTTGTCTCCTTGGAGCAAAGGAGATTGACGGGTACATGAATTTATTTATTTATTTGTGTCACGAGTAGGCTTACATTAACACTGCAATGAAGATACTGTGAAAATCCCCTAGTCGTCACACTCTAGCGCCTGTTTGGGTACACTGAGGGCCCAATTTTACCATTGCGTCACGCCCATTTTCAGGCATGAAAACATGGTAAAGTTGGGTGTGAGGCCACTAGAGCAATCCATGCCTGCGTCAGCACAGATTGCCATTTTCTCAAAACCCAGGAATGGCAGCAATTTGATTTGCGCTCGAAACGGGCGCAATGGTGATTTAAATGTATTTGCATGTGTTTAAATTGAATTAATAAACTGCCTGCCCAACTTTATCAGCATTTCCCCCTTTACCACCGCATTCACCAATCCGGAACCGCGCAGTAATGGACCTGCTAAATAAACGTCTGAATTGGGTGCTCCAGCTTCTGAAGAGTGTGTTCAGTGCTTCCAGTGGCTCACTGCCTCAGGGTGGCGGAGGCGGCGACAGCACCAGATCGTTATTTGGTTTTGGGGGGGAAGGAGGCGGGTCAGATGTATCTCTGGGTGGGGCGGGGGTGTTTGAGGCCAGACCATTCTCGGGGGAAGGGGGGTATAGTGGAGGGGGGGGTGGTTTGAGGCCAGATCATTGTCTGTGGGGGGGTGGGGGTAAGGGAGGCCTGATTGCTCGCTGGTGGGGTTGGGGGGGGACAGGAGGAGCAGATGGATGTCGGTTGGGGGGGGTGGGTGTCAGATGGTTCTCTGGCGGTGGGGGCAGGTAGCTCCACTGCCATTCTGCGGGCAATCGGTGTTGGGGGAGGGGGCAGGGGTGGCGATCGGTCTGGGTAGTGGGGATGGGTGGAGAAGGGAGACAGTGATGTGTATGGGTAGCGGGATGGGGTTGATAAGGGCAACGGTGATGTGTGTGGGTAGTGGGGAGTGTGGATAAGGGGACAGTGATGTGTGTGTGCGCCCTCGCTCCTGCTTTTCGCTTGTGGGCCGCTTTCTCCAGCCCAGGAGCGATCTGACATGGGCGCACTTTTTCACATTATTTTCTAACCGTGCATGCACAGTTCAGAGCTCCAATCCTTTCAGCCGCGCCAAGCCCCGCCCACAGCGTGAATGGGACCCGCGATGTATGTTTCAGGCTGTGTGTGTATGGTGGGGGGGAGGCCTGAAAACAGATTTCTAAGTCAGATCTGCATTATGCCCAGATTCAGCACTTAGAATGAAAATGGTAAAATCGGGCCCTGAGGGTGAATTTAGCATGCCCAATGCACCTAACTAGCATGCCTTTCGGACTGTGGGAGGAAACTGTTGCACTTGGAGGAAACCCATGCAGACACAGGGAGAATGTGCAGACTCCGCACATGTAAAGAGTGATCCAGCCTGGGAATCGAACCTGTGACCCTGGGTCTTTGAGGCAGTGGTGCTAACCACTTGCCACTATGCCATCCCCATGATTGAGATGTATAAAGTTATGAGGGGCATAGAAGGAGTAAACAGGAATAAATATTGCCCTTGAAGGAAGGATTAATGACTAGGGGGCATGGATTTAAGAAAGTGGCAGGGGGCTTTGAGTTGTGTGAGGATAAACACTTTCACCCAAAGCTGTTCAGTCTTCTTTCTCCAAAGCTTCCATGTCCTTCTGGTAGTGTGGCAACCAAACTTGAACGCAATACTCCAAATGCAGCCTAACTAAGGTTTAATATAATTGCAACATGATTAGCCAACTCTTAGAACATAGAACACTGCAGCACAAACAGGCCCTTCAGCCCACAAGTTGTGCCGATCATATCTATACCTAACAGGCCTATCTGTAACTCTCAATCCCATTAAATCCCATGTACTCATCCAGAAGTCTCTTCAAAGACCCCAGCGAGTTTGCCTCTACCACCACCGACGGCAGCTGATTCCACTCGCTCACCACCCTCTGAGTGAAAAACTTACCTCTGACATCTCCTCTGTACCTGCTCCCCAGCACCTTAAACCTGTGTCCTCTCATAGCGACCATTTCAGCCCTGGGAAATAGCCTCTGAGAATCCACCCTATCTATTCCTCTCAACATTTTATAAACCTCTATCAGGTCTCCTCTCAATCCTCGTCTCTCCAGGTAGAAGAGACCGAGCTCCCTCAACCTATCTTCATAAGGCATGCCTCCCAATCCAGGCAACATCCTTGTAAATCTCCTCTGCACCCTCTCAATAGCCTCCACATCCTTCTTGTAGTGAGGCGACCCGAACTGCACACAGTACTCCAAGTGGGGTCTGACAAGGGTCTTATAAAGTTGCAGCATTACCTCGCAACTCCTAAACTCAATCCCTCAATTAATGAAGGCTAGTACACCATACGCCTTCTTGACCACATCCTCCACCTGTGAGGCCGATTTAAGAGTTCTATGGACCCGGACCCCAAGGTCCTTCTGCTCCTCAACACTGCTAAGAGTCCTACCCTTGATATTGTACTCCTTCATCCCATTGGACCTGCCAAAATGGACCACTACACATTTATCTGCGTTGAAGTCCATCTGCCACTTCTCCGCCCAGTCTTGCATCCTACCTATGTCTCGCTGCAACTTCTGACATCCCTCCAGACTATCCACAACACCAAAAAACCTTCGTGTCGTCAGCAAACTTACTAACCCATCCCTCCAATTCCTCATCCAGGTCATTTATGAAAATGACAAACAGCAAGGGTCCTAGAATAGACCCCTGAGGCACTCCACTGGTGACCGACCTCCATGCAGAAAAAGACCTATCCACAACCACTCTCTGCCTTCTGCAGGCAAGCCAGTTCTGGATCCACAAGGCCAAAGCCCCTTGGATCCCATGCCCTCTCATCTTTTCAAGAATTCTTGAATGGGGGACCTTATCAAATGCCTTGCTGAAGTCCATATAAACCACATCCACTGCTCTTCCTTCATCAATGTACCTTGTACTTGGTGCCCCAGCTGATGAAGACAAGCATGCCATATGCCTTCCTAATCACCTTGGCCACTGGTGTTGCCACTTTTAGGGAATTATGGACCTGCATGCCCAGTCTATAATTTTCTAGATTATCCCTGCTTCCTTCCTTAAACAAGGGAATCGCATTTAGCTATTCTCCAGTCTTCTGGAACCTCGCCTGTGGTCAAAGAGGATGTGAAGATATCTATTAAGGCCCCAGCTATTTCTTTCCTTGCCTCCCACAGTAACCTAGGATAGATCCCATCCAGC
Organism: Carcharhinus amblyrhynchos; assembly: GCF_965287045.1. Taxonomy (NCBI): domain Eukaryota; kingdom Metazoa; phylum Chordata; class Chondrichthyes; order Carcharhiniformes; family Carcharhinidae; genus Carcharhinus; species Carcharhinus amblyrhynchos. The sequence goes on from NC_137325.1 coordinate 39,527,989, forward strand.
CCCGGGGACTTGTCTACCTTAATGCAATTTAGGACACCTAAAATGTTCTCCTTCAATATATTGACATTCTCTAGAACGTTCACGCACTTATCCCTGACCTCAACATTGGTCATGTCCTTCTCCTTGATGAACACCGATACAAAGTATTCATTAAGGATCTTACCCACTTCCTGTGGCTCCACGCATAACTTTCCTCCATTGTCCTTGTGTGGGCCTACTCTTTCTCTTGCTACCCTCTTGCTCCTAATATATGCATAAAAAGACTTGGGGTACTCCATGAATCTGTAGCTGAAGACATTTCTTAGTCCCTTCCAGCCTCCTAATTCCACATTTAAGTTCCTTCCTACTTTCACTATACTCCTCAAGAGCTTCATCAGTTTTTAGATGCCTAGACCTATTGAATGTTTCCATTTTCCTTTTGACTAAGTTTAAAATTTCAGTTGTCATCCATGGTTCCTGAATTCTGCCATTTCTACCCTTCATTTTTACGAGGACATATCAGTCCTGCATTCAATCAACTGGCCTTTAAAAGTCTCCCACATGCCAGTTGTATATTTGTCCTCAACTAGGATTCCCAATCCACATTCCCCTGTTCCTGTCTACTTTGGATGTATTTAGCCCTCACCCAATACCAAAATCTTATGAACCAAGTGCTGGAAAATGAAATTAGAATACTTAGGTAGTTTGTCTTTGACCGACACAGACACAAAGGGTCAATGGGCCTTTTTCTGCACTCCATACCGCTATGACTCGCCGACCATCTTTGTTGCGACCACATAGAGTGCTTATATGCCTACAATAAGACTGCTAGCTGGCTGGTGAGAGTGTAATATTGGGAAGCAGAACGTTGCGTCAAGGTTCAGTTTGGGAATACTTTACACTTGGCTGAATAAGTGAAGCTCCAATTAATGACCTGAAATGTCAACTCTGTTCCTCTGTCCAGAGATGCTGCCAAACGTTTTGAGTATTTCCAGCATTGTTGGTATTTATTTCACCCTTTCCTTACATTTTGGTTTTTGGTAACGTTCTGACAACAGATGTTAGATTTGTAAATCCCTGGTTTTTCTCTCGCATCTTTTTTGAACAATGGAGTGACATGCACAATTTTCCAACCTAATGGAATGTTTTCCGAATTAGGAAAACCCTAATGAATAGTTATCGAATCTGTAATGTTCTCATCTTCTTCCTTTGCAATCATACAATGATAATAATCTGGTCTTCATTGCTTTCCTCATTACAGTTATTTTGCTTCTACTAATTTTGGTGAGAACCTGTCCCTAATTCATTACTAGTTTGCTTGGGATTTCCAGCAGGCTGATCTCTTCCTCTATTGTAAAGATTGATGCAAAGTAATTGTTCAATATGCCCACTGGTTCTTTATTTCCATTGACAGTTTCACTGTTATATGTCATCAGAGGGCCCATACTGCTCCAGGCATCATCTATTCCTTCAGAAGATTGTAAAAATGCTTTGTATTGATTTTGATAGCCCTTGTGACTTTCTTTCATACTCTTTTTTAAAATTCTTTCATATATTTTGTCATCTTTTGCTGTTCTTTTATCATTTTAATTTGTCAGGATGTATGCAATTTTCTGCATTTTTTCATGCTTTTAGTGTTATGTCGAACTTTAGTCAACCATAATTTTACATTCAGAACTCTTGTCCCTCAGGGTTATAAATTTGTTCTGTGTCACATTACATTCTTTTATGAACACACATGCCTACTTTACAGTTGACATTCTTTGTCTTATTGCACTGAAGCCTTAGAACAATGACAGTACAGTACAGGAACAAGTGATGTTGTGGCGAACGTGAAGCCAAATTAAAACTAATCCCTTCTGCCTGTCCTTGGTCCATATGCCTCTATTCTTTGCTTATCCATGGGCGGCATGGGAGCACAGTGGTTAGCACTGCTGCTTCACAGCTCCAGGGTCTTGGGTTCGATTCCCGGCTTGGGTCACTGTCTGTGTGGAGTTTGCACATTCTCCTCGTGTCTGCGTGGGTTTCCTCCAGGTACTCCGGTTTCCTCCCACAGTCCAAAGATGTGCAGGTTAGGTTGATTGGCCGTGCTAAGAAATTGCCCCTTAGTGTCCAGGGATGTGTAGGTTAGAGGGATTAGTGGGAATAATGTGTAGGGATATGGGGGTAGAGCCTGGGTGGGAATGTGTTTGGTGCAGACTTGATGGGCCGAAGGCCCTCTTTCTGTACTGTAGGGATTCTATGATCTAAAAGCCCCTTATCTGCCTCCACCATCGCAGGCTCATATGTGTAAAATACATGCCCCTCACATCTTTGAACTTTCTCCCTCTTACCTGAAGTGGCTGCCCCCTAGTATTAGACATTTCAGTTCTGGGAAAAAGATTCTGACTGTCAACCCTATCTATGCCTTTTATAATTTTATAGACTTCTATCAGTCTCCCCTCAAGCTCCGCCACTCCAGAGAAACAACCTTAGTTTGTTCAGCTTCTCCTTGTAGCTTATATCCTCTAAACTAGGCAGCAACCTGGTAAACCTCTTCTGCACCCTTTTCAAAACGTCCATGTCCTTCCTTTAATGTGGCAACCAGAATTGAACGTAATACTCAGCGTGTGGCCATACCAAAGTTTTGTAAAGCTGCAACATGACATCTTGACTCTTGTACTCAATTCCCTGACCAATAAAGGCAAGCATGTCATATGCCTTCTTTACTACCCTATCTACAGTGAGCTATGGACTTGACTCCAAGATCCTTCATACAACAATGCTGTTCAGGGTCCTGCCATTAACTGTATATTTATCCCGATCGTTTGATCTCCCAATGTGCAGCACCTCTTATTTGCCTGGATTAAATTCCATGTGCCATTCCTCCACCTGTGTCTGCAACTGATCTATATACTTTTGACAACCTTCTACAACTCCACCTATCTTGTGCCATCTGCAAACTTACTAACCCACCCATCTATGCTTTCATCCATATTATAAATCTCAAACAGCAGAGGTCCAAGTACAGATCCCTGCAAAACACCACTGGTCAAGGACCTCCAGCCAAAAAAACATCTTTCCACCACTGCTCTCTGACTTCTATGGGCAAGCCAATTCTGAGGTCAACCTTAACTAGATTTAGAATTTTAAATCTAAATGGCTCTATCTTTCAAGTAGTACATTATGTTTTCTCATGATTGTGGTTGCCATTGGATAAATGTTCACCTGCCATTATGCTATTAGTAAAATCTGGCTCATTACAGGTTAGAGGGATTAGTGGGTATAATGTGTAGGGATTTGGGGGTAGACCCTGGGTGGGATTGTGTTCAGTGCAGACTTGAAGGGCCTCTTTCTGCACTGTAGGGTTTCTATGATAATTCTAATATGACATTCCATTCCATAGATTCCAGGTCAAATTGAAATTTTCCCAGGACTCTGAAGGTGGGTGGGAGGTTGGAAAATTGGAAAAGTAAATGTTAGGATTGTTTGCTGGCATGTTCCCATCTCCAGTTGCCTTTTATAACAGCAACACCAAAAGCAGCACCAGCTATTGTAATATGCTTTTAAGTGATAGCAGCTCTTTAAGGGAAATATGTCATGTGATCCAGCCTCAATTTCACTTCAGCCTGGAACAGAACATAAAGACTGGTATCCTCAAGCTTTCTCCCTATGTAAATATATTCACATATTCCTGTTTTTAATCATTCAACCCACAAGATGTTTGCATAAAACCTTTTGTGTGTCTTTATGTAATTATTAGGATGAAAGATGCTTCAAGGCAATTTGGAGAGGCATATCATGTGGGGAAAAAATTGGCAGATGGAATGCAGTGTGGAGAAATGTGAGATTGAAATGTGAGAAACTGAAATACAGGGTATTTTTTCAAATGGTGAGATGGAAAGTGTTGAACTTTAATGGGGCTTATTCATGGGTCACTGAAAGCTAACATGCAGATACAGTAACCAAGTAAGGCGACAAATAGTGTGGCCTTTGTTGTAAGAGAATTGATTACAGGAGTAAAGATGCCTTCCTGCAATTATATGAAGCCTTGTTGAGACTGTACCTGGAGTATTGTCCATAGTTTTGATTTCCTTACCTAAGGAAGGATATATTTGCCAAAAAGGGCGTGCAACAAAGGTTCACTAAATTCATTTCTTGGGTGGAGGGATTATCCCATGAAAAAAGATTAAATAGACTGGGTCTTTGTTGTCAGGAGTTGAGAGGTGATCTCATTTTCAAACATACAAAATCCTAACAGGACTCAAATGGATAGATGCACAAAGGGTGTTTCCCCTGGCTGAGTTGTCTCGATCCAGGGGACAGGCATTTAGGACTGAGATGAGGAATTTTTTCACTCAAAGGGTGGTGAATCTTTGGAATTCTCTGCCAGGGAGGGCTGTACAGGCTGATTCTTTGAGTATGTTCAAGAATGAGATTAATAAATTTCTTTCTATTAAGAACATCAAGTGATACTGTGATATTGCAGGAGAATGGTATTGAAGTCGATCAGTCATGATGATAATGATTGACAGAACAGAAACAAAGTGCTGAACCTTTCCTGTTGCTATTTCTTATCTTCTGATTCCACACAATATGGTGTGCAGCAGTGGCCCCTTCTAAACAACATTAGTATTCAGCTTGGCAGCAAGATCAGGTGTGACATGGTGAAAAGGCTTATATCGTGCTACATAGCACATGCCGACTCTCAACATTTTGGTCAGATTGTAACAGATCCAAAGCACTGGAAAGTGAGAGAGAATGTTGAAATTGCAGTCTTGCGACTGCACAGAGGAGCTTTGAAAACACAGGCCAGGAAGGTACTCATGTAAAGAGTTGGATAGCAGATGAATCCCTCCCAGTGAGTTAGAACAGCACAACGTGAAAACCAGCATTAGGTTAGCCCAGTCAGGAAAGGCAAGTGACCAGGTTGTGAGTCATATCGGGAGTGAGCAAGGGAGATTCAGCAATAAAACAAACAAAACTCTCATAAGTTCAGTTGATAATCGATGGCCAGGGGCAGTGCTGATTTGATTTATTATTGTCACATGTATTAGTATACAGTAAGAAGTATTGTTTCTTGCATGCTATGTAGACAAAGCATACTGTATATAGGGAAGGAAAGGAGAAAGTGCAGAATGTGGTGTTACAGTCATAGCTAGGATGTAGAGAAAGATCAATTTAATGTTAGGTGGGTCCATTCAAAAGTCTGATGGTAGCACGGAAGAAGTTGTTTTTGAGTTAGCTGGTATGTGATCTGACTTTTGTGTCTTTTTCCTGACGGTAGAATCTTAAAAACCCTACAGTGCAGAAAGTAGCCATCTGGCCCATTGAGTCTGCACCAACCACAATCCCACCCAGGCCCTACCCTCATATCCCTACACACTTATCCACTAATCCCTCTAACCTACGCATCTCAGGACTAAGGGGCAATTTTAGCATGGCCAAACAACCTAACCCACACATCTTTGGACTGCGGGAGGAAACCGGAGCACCCGGAGGAAACCCACACAGACACGAGGAGAATGTACAAACTCCACACAGGCAGTGACCCAAGCCGGGAATCGAACCCAGGTCCCTGGAGCTGTGAAGCAGCAGTGCTAACCACTGTGCTATCGTACCACCCAATTCCAAAGAAGGTGGAAGAGAGTGAATCTGGGCTTCATGGGATTCTTGATTATGCTGGCTGCTTTTCCAAGGCAGCAGGAAGTGTAGACAATGGATGGGAGGCTGGTTAGAATGATGAATTGGACTTCATTCATGACACCTTGCAGTTTCTTGAGGTCCTGGGCAGAGCAGGAGCCATACCAAGATGTTATTACAATCAGAAAGAATGCTTTCAATGGTGCATCTGTAAAAGTTGTTCAGAGTTGTAGCAGACATGCCAAATTCTCTTTGTCTCCTGAATATTACTTAACATAGATCGAATAAAACAAGGAAGAAAGTCAAAGAATTATTATCCATAAAATTACCCAGTTTTAATTGGGCAGCAGCTGACCTAATATTCAATTTCAAAATTTGTGAACAGTGCACAGACCTTTTCTTGAGAGAGTTTCTTGATTCAAGTGTATCTGAACCAGAAAAGTGAACCAGAAAAACAAGCCAGAAAAAGTGCCTACAGAGGCCGAACACATTTGGATCAACAGCAGAAGAGCTAAAAGATCCCCAAAAGATAGCAGCTACTTTGGAAGGCTGATTCAGAAACTTGTGCATTTGTCGACTGGAGTTCATGTCATTCTGACGGCAGCCAACAGAAGCCATAGACCATTTCAGAAATAAATGCAGTGAAACCTGTGACTTTTCAGATGCAGAATTAGCAATCAGAATTGTTGAGATGCCATTGCATCCATTCCCACAGAAGTCTGTGCTAAGACTTCAACTTTTTACAATTTACCTCATGCCATTGCTCCCTTCATCTATGTTTGCAGGCGACACAAAGATAAGAAAGAACATTGTGGAGAAGACTTATGGTGTTTACGGATGGATATAGATAGTTGAGTGAGTAGGCAAAAATCTGGCAGATGGAGTACAATGTGGGAAAGTGTAAAGTTGTTCACTTTGGCAGGAAGAATATTACTTAAATGGAAAATGACTTCAGAATGCTAATGTGCAGAGAGATTTGGTTTTTCTAGTGCATGAGGCACAAGAAATTAGTATGCAGGTACAGTCTGTAATCAAGAAGGTTAATGGAATGCTATCCATTATTATGAAAGGAATTGATCATGAAAGTTCTATGGAGTATTGGGAAGACTACATCTCGAATACTGTGTGCAGTATTGGACTCCTTACTGAAGAAAGGATGTAAATTAGTTGGAGGTGGTTCAGAGAGGGGTTTACTACCTTGATACCTGGGAAGAGCGGGTTGTCTCATGACGATAGATTGGAAAGGCTGGGCTTGTTTCTACTAGAGTTTAGAAGAGTGAGGAGTGACTTGATTGAAGTATATAAGCTCCTGAATGGTATTGGCAAACTAGACATCAAAAGAATGTTTCCTCTTGTGGGTGAATCCAGGACTGGGGGGGCACTGTTTTGAAATTAGGGGATACCTTATTGGACAGAGATGAGAAGAATTTCTTTCTCTCGGAGGTTGTGTAACTTTGGAATTCTCTGCGTCAGAAGCTAGTAGAGGTAGGATCACTGAATATTTTTATAGTGGGGGTAGATAAATTCTTGTCAGGCAAAGGAATAAAAGCTTACTGAGGGCAGATGAGGAAAGTGGAACTCAATACAACCTGATCCAAATCCAAAGAGCTTCTACAAATACGTTAAGGGCAAAAGAGTAACAAGGGAGAGAGTAGGGCCTCTTAAGGATCAACAAGGTAATCTATGTGCGGATCCACAAGAGATGGGTGAGATCCTAAATGAATATTTCTCATCAGTATTTACTGTTGTGAAAAGCATGGATGTTAGGGAACTTGGGGAAATAAATAGTGATGTCTTGAGGAGTGTACATATTTCAAAGAAGGAGGTGCTCGAAGTCTTAAAGTGCGTCAAGGTAGATAAATCTGCAGGACTTGATGAGGTATATCCCAGGAGGCTAGGAAGGAATTTGTGGGCCCCCTCGCTGAGATATTTGAATCATCACTAGTCACGGGTGAGGTGCCTGAAGATTGTGCCTTTGTTTAAGAAGGGCTGCAGGGACAAGCCTAGAAACTACAGGCAAGTGAGCCTCACATCTGTGGTGGATGAATTGTTGGAAGTATTTTGAGAGACAGGATCTACAGGCATTTAGTGATGCAAGGACAGATTAGGGACAGTCAGCATGGCTTTGTGAATGGAAAGTCATGCCTCACAAATTTAATTGAGTTTTTTGAAGGGATAACCAAGAAGGTAGATGAGGATAGTGTAGTTAATGGTGTCTACATAGATTTTAGCAAAGCCTTTGACAAGGTACCGCATGGTAGGCTCTTGCACAAAGTTAAATCTCACAGGATCCCGTGAGAGGTATTTCATTGGATACAAAATTGGCCTCTTGACAGAAGCCAGAGGGTGGTTATAGAGAGTTGTTTTCCAAACTGAAGGCCTGTGATCAGTAGTGTGCCTCAGGGATCAGTACTGGGCCATTGTTATTTGTCATTTATATTAATGATTTGGATGAGAATATAGGGGGCTTGGTTAGTAAGTTTGCAGATGACATCAAGATTGGTGGCATAGTGGACAGTGAAGAAAGTTATCTCCAATTACAATGGGATCTTGATCAATTGGGCCAGTGGGCTGACGAATGGCGCATGGAGTTTAATTTAGACAAATGCAAGGTGATACATTTTGGTAGATTGAACCCGGGCAGGACTTACTCATTTAATGGTAAGGCGTTGGGGAGAGTTACAGAACAGAGGCCTGGGGGTACGTGTTCATAGCTCCTTGAAAGTGGAGTCACAGGTGGACACAGTGATGAAGAAGGCATTCGGCGTGCTTGGTTTCATTGATCAGAACATTGAATACAGGAGTTGGGACGTCTTGTTAAAGTTGTACAAGACATTGGTAAGGCCACACTTGAAATACTGTGTGCAGTTCTGGTCACCCTATTATAGAAAGGATATTATTAAACTAGAAAGAGTGCAGAAAAAATTTACTAGGATGCTACCGGCACTTGATGGATTGAGTTATAAGGAGAGGCTGAATAAACTGGGACTTTTTTCTCTGGAGCGTAGGAGACTGAGGGGTGACCTTATAGAGGTCGATAAAATGATGAGGGGCATAGACAAGGTAAATAGTCAATATCCTTTCCCAAAAGTAGGGGAATCTAAAACTAGAGGGGAGATGGGAGAGATACAAAAGTGAGAGGGGAGAGATACAAAAGTGTCCAGAGGGGCAATTTTTTCACACACAGGGTGGCGAGTGTCTGGAACAAGCTGCCAGAGGTAGTAGTAGAGGTGGGTACAATTTTATCTTTTAAAAAGCATTTAGATAGTTACATGGGTATGATGGGTATAGAGGGATATGGGCCAAGTGCGGGCAATTGGAATTAGCTTAGGGGTTTTAAAAAAAGGATGGCATGGACAAGTTGGGTCAAAGGGCCTGTTTCCATGCTGTAAACCTCTATGACTCTCTGATTCTAATCAGCCATGATCTTATTGAATGATGGAGCAGGCTTGGGGGGCTGAATAGTCTAATTCTGCTCCTAGTTTGTACATAATTGTTCCAGAAAGAACTAGATAAACCCAAAGAATATAGCTTCAAATAACTACTTAAGAATGGAAATACGCATGAAGTAAGCCTCTTGGGTTGATGATGCTCAGAGGTCCAAAGCTCAAACCCAATTGTTGACACACTTACTGGAATACCCAAACCAACCAAGACATTTGGAAGTTGTGGCTTTCTGCATGCAACAAGGAAATGTCGAGCTTTCCATCAATTCTTTAAGACATATGGCAGAAAAGATAATTGGCAATGGCAGTGCACTGGAGCAAAGGCTCATCCAGCTAAAAGATTTGTGCACTGATCCAAACAGACCTTACCCACCAGTACCATCAAACGATAATAATGACCATCTCGTATCCCTTAAGGCACACATAACAAACCAAAACATGATGAAACACGTGGTGAACACATGTTTTGCATCATCAGTCTTATGAAAAACATTGCTATCTCAACATCCAAAGTTCTTACAAAGATTCAAATTATCTTTCCTTAGGAAATTGGCAACTAGTTGTTGTTGGTCAAGATTGACACTGGCAAGTGCCAACATGTTGCCCCTGTGAATTCTGGAACATGTGTCCACAGAGATGGAGGGTCATGGCTAGGCTTCCTGCTGGGAAATTCCCAGCATGTAACAGTTAGCTTGTTCCGTTACAGGATACTTGTTTCTGGTGTGCAGGTAGAAAGGATACTCCTAGGTTTTGCAGATGTTCTCCATCATCAAAAGGTCTGCTGGCATGCCGTGACTTCACACTAGTGACAATCCATGGAACTAGTCAGACCTCAAATAGCAGATCAGCCTCAGGGACTACCCCTATTTCCTTGGGTCAAAGCCCTGCATTGAGATATCCAGAATGTTTTGACAAAATTGGCATTTCAAGGGAGCTGTAAATTATGCTTGCGGCAGATTCAAGCTCATCAACTGATCTGATACATTTTGCACAATGCAGATGCCAGCAGCTACAAGACAGAACAATGAAAGGTTCTGCATTACAGAAACTGTGGAAAACCATAATTGAAGGATGGTCTGATTCAACTCAGCATGTTGGCGAACTTGAGACCATTTTGGCCTTATAAGCATGATCAGCAAGGCATTTCTGGGTGAGAGAAAATGACTCTTTGCAACCTGATATTCTTCAACAACTTCACTCACACATGACGTAGTTTGAATGAGAAAACTCACGAGAGCCTATTGGTTGGCTATGAACAATGACACTGAACAAAGAACAACCCAGCACGAGAAACAGGCCCTTCGGCCCAACGAGCCCGCGCCGCCGCATCACCCTACACCTATTCTACCCTGCGTGTCTACGAATGGAACCCTACTCAGTCAGATTCAGGGAAGAAATAGTGTCAATTTGGTAAAAACCGATTAGCCTAAGAGCACATCTTTGGGGTGTGGGAGGAAACCGGAGCACCCGGAGGAAACCCACGCAACCACAGGGAGAATGCGCAAACTCCCACAGACACAGGCCCAAATCCATGTGTCTGCACAGCCAGCAGTGCTAGTCACTGAGCTGTTGCGGCACCCGTCTACCGGTCCACGATCAAGCACACACACCAACATGAAGTACTAGGCCACTCCTGGAACCTCCAAGAGCAGCCCACGCACGACCCGCTGTGTGCATGCCCCTCGTTTGACACGAGGTGGACCTCCACCTGTGGAATAAAGACAAAAATATTAATCTTACAGCCTGCCTTTTCGGTGTCTCCCGAGGTTTAACCCTATTTAATAGCCCCTACCATATCCCTCCATTCTCGTTTCACTCATGTGCCTATCTAACTGCATCTTAAACGAGTCCAACGTTCCTGCCTCCACCACCCTACTTGGTAGCGCGTTCCAGACCCCCACAACTCTCTGCGTAAAGAACCTTCTTCTCACCTCCAAATTATACCTCTCCCCCCTCACCCTTAAATCATGACCTCTCGTGTTCGTACCCAGTCTAGGGAGCAGTCTCTCACTATTAACTCTATCTATTCCCTTCAGTATCTTATATACTTCTATCATGTCCCCTCTCAATCTCCGTCTTTCCAAGGAGAATAGTCCCAGTTTCTTCAACCTCTCCTCGTAACCCAGTCCCCCCATGCCAGGCAACATCCTGGTAAACCTCCTCTGCACCCTTTCCAGAGACTCCACGTCCTTCTGGTAGTAAGGTGACCAGAACTGGACGCAGTACTCCAAATGCGGTCTAACCAACGTTCTGTACAACTGAAGCATTAGACGGCAGCTTTTATACTCTATGCCCCTTCCTATAAAGGCTAACATCCCATAAGCCTTCCGAACAACCTTCTCCACTTGTGACGCAACCTTCATGGATTTGTGAACCTGCACTCCCAGGTCCCTCTGTATGTCTATACTCCTAATCGGCCTACCTTTTATCACATAGCTCCTCTCTGTATTATTCCGTCCAAAATGCATCACCTCGCATTTGTCAGGATGAAATGCCATCTGCCACCTATCTGCCCACTGCACCAACCTATCTATATCCTGTTGTATCACCTGACAATCCAGTTCCGTACCCGCCAACCCTGCCATCTTGGTGTCATCAGCAAACTTGCTGATCACACCACCTACGCCCTCTTCCAAGTCATTTATGTAGACTACAAAGAGGAGAGGTCCCAGTACTGAGCCCTGCGGCACACCACTGGTCACTGCCTCCAGCCCGACAAGGTCCCCTCCACAACTACCCTCTGTCTCCTATTTCCCAGCCAGTTGACATCAAGCAGCGTGAAGCACATTAAGGGCATTTGCCAAGTCAGCACAAAAAATCATTGATTCCATATGAAGTTCTGACCAATCCTTGGGAGGTCCAGAATCACATCTGACCTTTTTTCATGTCCATGGCATTGACTTCATCATCATTGGCAACTTTACCACGTACCCAATTATTTGACAGTTGCACAATATGTCAAGCACATCAGTGGCAGACATTCTTAAGGGTTATTTTCAGTCTATTTGGTGTGCCTAGAGAGGTCATTACAGATAATCATCTAAAATGTATTGGTAAGCCAATTGTAATGCAGTGAAATATTGATTATACGAATACCTTCTACTCACTGTCCTAGATCTGACAGCATCACTAAGTGAACAATTCGCACGCTTAATTCCTTATTCTCACATGTAGTCAGAACAAGCAAGGTCTATACAATGCAGTGTTACATCTAAAAGCTACACATTAAGTGCAACTATCCCATCACCAGCAGGGCTGAAATCAGGAACAGCCAAGAATGACAATCCCACAGACCACTGTGAGCAATTGAAGACTCCTCCAGACAGGGTTACCAAGGGTGGTCAAGAAACTGATGAAGGAAAAAGTGAATATGAATGCAAGCTAATGAGCAATATCTAAAGTGGACTGTAAAAGTTTATTTTGGTATGAAAATAATAGCAGAGTGGGATCCATTACAGATGGAAACAGGATAACTTGTAATGTAGAATGGGGAAATGGTGGAAAAACTAAATAATTGTTTTGTGTCTTTCTGCATGGAGGATGATACGTGAGAAAACTAAGGAACTATTGAAAATGAGGAACTGAAAGAAACTAGTATTAATGAAGAAGTTTGTTTTGTTTCTCTTCTCACACCTACACAGAGCATACTTTCATCTGTTTCTATAGCTAGTTTTTCTGGAACAGGTCACTAACCTGTCACTAGAGGCTTATACTCGAGGGGCATCGCTTCTCAGCAAGCCACGAGCCTTTTCCCACACTTGTAAATGCCACACTGCAAACGCACCTTTCTTGATTATCAAGTCCAGGGATAGGACCCACAACTTGTGGTTCACAACACCCATTGCGCCTTAAAATCTCCATTAATGAAGAGTAATACTCAAAAGATTAATTAAATTGAAGGTTGAGAAATCCCTTGGACCAGATAAGTTGCATCCCAGATGATTGAAGGAGGTGACTTGAGAAATAGTGGATGCAATGGTAGTTACCATTCACAGAATCATTGCTGTGCAGAAGGAGGCCATTCAAACCCTCATGGCTGCACCAGATCTCTGAGAATTAGTGACACTGTCCTGCATTTACCCAGGGAAATCAGGGAGAGAGACTGAGAGGTTCTGGAGCAAATTGTCATAGGGAGTGACAAGGTACTGGAGGTATTGGTGGGCTTAAAAGTGGACAAATCTTCAGTTCTGGATGAATTGTGTCCAGGCTGCTGAGGGAGATGAGAGAGGAAATTGCAGGGGCTCTGATCCAAATTTTTAACTCCTCTTTGGCCACTGGGGAGGTGTCAGAGGACTGGAGAACAGCTAATCTGGTCCCACTGTTTAAGAAAAATTGTAGTGATAAGCCAGGGAACTGCAGACCAATGAGTCTCACATCTGTGGTTGGGAAACTATTGGAGAAGATTCTGAAGGAGATAATCTATTTCCGTTTGAAGAGGCGAGGTGTGATCATGGATAGTCAGCATGGTTTTGTCAGAGGGAGTCATGCCTAACAAATTTGATTGAATTCTTTCAGCATGTAACCAAGTGTGTAGATGAGGGTATCGTACATGGATATAATTTACATGGATTTCAGCAAAGCCTTTGACAAAGCCCCACATGGGAGGGAGACTTATTAAGAAGGCAAATGCACATGGGATACAGGGTAATCTGATAAGGTGGATTCATAATTGGCATAGCAATAGGAGACAGAGGATGATGACAGACAGCTGCTTCATGACTGGAGGCCAGTGATCAGTGGCGTACTACAGGGATCCATGCTGGGCCCCCTCTTGTTTGTCATTTATATAAATGACATAGGTGACAATGTCAGGGGTGGAGGGGGCTAGGATCAGTAAGTTTGCCAATGACACAAAATTGGCTGGCGGGTTAACAGTGAGCTTGGGTGCCTTAGGTTACAGGAAGATATAGACGAGATGGTCAAGTAGGTGGATAAGTGCCAGATGTAATTTAACCCTGAAAAGTGAGAGATGATACATTCTGGAAGGAGCAATTTAACAAGGAAATATACTGTGAAAGGTCTGACACTGGGAAGTTCTGAAGAACAAAGGGACCTTGACGTGTCTGCCTACAGATCTCTGAAGGTGGAAAGGCAAGCTAATAGAGTGGTGAAAAAGGCATATGGCAAACTCGCCTTTATCAGTCTGGATATAGATTACAGAGGCAGAGGGGTCATGATGGAGTTGTATAGAGCTCCGATGAGGCCACAGCTGGAGTACTGTGCGCAGTTCTGGTTGCCTCATTATAGGAAGGCTGTGATCGCACTGGAAGGCATGCAGAGCAGATTCACCAGGATGTTGCCTGGGATGGAACATTTAAGTTATAAAGAGAGGTTGGATAGGCTTGAGTTGTTTTCCCTGGAGCAGAGAAGACTGAGGGGGCGTCCTCATTGAGGTGGTAAAAGTGAAGAGTGGGATGTTCACAGGGGATTTGAGGAAAAGTACCTGGATGAGTATTTGTCACGCCAAGGTTATGGGCTAAGTGCTGGCAAGTGGGATTAAATGGGCAGATCAGGATCTTTCATGCATCGGTGCAGCCTCAGTTGGCTGAAAGGCCTCTTTTGCACTGCAGTATTCTGTGATAACCCTGCACATTATTTCTATTCAAATAATCATCTAATCCTTGAAAGTATTACTGAAAGGTATAGCTCAGAGTGGGTGGCACAGTAGTACAGTGGTTAGCAGTGCTGCTTCACAGCTCCAGGGACCTGGGTTCGATTCCCGGCTTGGGTCACTGTCTGTGAGGAGCTTGCATTGTTCTCCTCATGTCTGCGTGGGTTTCCTCCCACAGTCCGAAGATGTGCGGGTTAGGTTAATTGGTCATGCTAAAAATGACCCTTTAGAGTCCTGAGATGCGTAGGTTTGCAGGATTAGCGGGTAAATGTGTAGGGATATGGGGGTAGGGTCTGGGTGGGATTGTGGTCAGTGCAGACTCAATGGAGCAAATAGCCTCCTTCTGTACTGTAGGATTCTGTGATAATGGCCTTGAATGCCTCAATTGAACCTGCTTCTACCATATTTCCAATCAGTGCATTCCAGACCCAAAACACCTGTTGTGTGAAAATGTATTTTCCTATTTCACATTTGCTTCTTTTGCAAATCATTTTAAATCATAGAAACATAGAAGATAGGAGCACGAGGAGGCCATTTGGCCCTTCAAGCCTGCTCCGCCATTCATCATGTTCATGACTGATTGTCCAACTCAATAGCCTAATCCGGCTTTCTCCCCATAACCTTTGATCTCGTTTGCCCCATGTGCTATATCTAGCTGCATCTTGAATACATTCAATATTTTGGTGTCAACTACTTCCTGTGATAATGAATTCCACAGGCTCACCACTCTTTGGTTGAAGAAATGGTTTGGTCTGTAAATGCATTTGGATGCCAATGCGCTAAAGGCAGTTCAGAAAAGGTTTACTGAGTTGATAATTGGCATGAGTGGGTCCTCTTATGAGGGACAGGAGACACTGGAGTTTAGAAGAGGAGCGACTTGATTGACATGTATAAGATCTTGAACAATCCTGGCAAGGTGGATGTGGAAAGAATGTTTCCTCTTGCAAGTGCTGTTGGGAGGAGTTTAAACTCATCTGGCAGGAAGAGGGGACACAGAATATTAGCAAAATAGAGAACTTCATGCTATAGTAAAGGTAACAAGTTACAGTGAGTTCTGCTGTCGAGAGAGTAAGGCCAGGCTGGATGGTCTTTACGTTAATGCTTGGAGTGTAATAGATAAGACTGATTAACACAAGGAAGTATGATATTGTTGCTATCACAGGTACATGGTCGAGGGAAGGGCAGGACTGGCAACTCAACATTCCGGGTATAGGATCTTTAGGGGAGACAAAGTTGTAAAAAGGGAGGTGGCACAGCACCTTAATTAAGAAGTAAATTACTGCAATAAGAAGAGATGATATCTTGGAAGGGTTTTCAAACAAGGCTTTATGGGTAGAATTTAAGAATATAAAGGGGGCAGTCACATTACTGGGAGTGTACCATAGCATCCAAAGAGTCAGGAGGAAATCGATGTAGTCAGTTCACTGAGGTACGCAAGAGTAATAATTGGGTAACTATGCTCCGGAGTTTCAGTTTCCCCAACATAAGTTGGGATAGTGATGGTGTGAAGGGTTTAAAGGAGGTGGAGATATTGAAATGTATTCAGGGGAGTTTTTTTACATCAATATATAAAAGGCCCAATGAGGAATCATGCAGTGGTGGATCTGGTTTGGGGAACAAAGCTGGACAAGTGTTCAATGTGAACATGGGGAAACATTTTAGTGATGGCAACCACAACATAGTATGGGACAAGTTCGCTCTGGACAAGGAGAAAGATGGCCTGCAAAAGACAGTTTTGGACTGGGGAGAGGGCAGATATTATTAAAATACGTAGGATTTGGCCAAAGTTGACTGGGAACAGCTCCTTGTGGGAAAGTTGATTTAATTTGATTTATTGTTGGCATATGTATTAGTATGCAGTGAAAAGTATTGTTTCTTGTGTGCAATACAGACAAAGCATACTGTTCATAGAGAAAGAAACGAGAGAGAGCAGAATGTAGTGTTACAGTCATAGTTAGGGGGTAGAGAAAGATCAACTTAAGGAAGGTAAGTCCATTCATAAGAACATAAGAAATAGGAACAGGAGTAGGCCATCCAGCCCTTCAAGCCTGCCCCGCCATTCAATAAGATTATGGCTGATCTGAAGTGGATCAGTTCCACTTTCCCGCTTTCTCCCCATAACCCTTAATTCCCTTGTCTGTCAAAAACCTATCTACTCGTGACTTAAATATATTTAGTGTGGTAGCCTCCACCACTTCAACAGGCAGAGAACTCCAGAGATTCACCACCCTTTGAGTGAAGAAGTTCCTCCTCAACTCCATTCTAAACTGCCCCTTATCTTGAGACTATACCCTCTTGTCCAAAAGTCTCTCTAGTTCAAAAAGTCTCTCTAGTTCAAAAATCTCTCAGCAGCAGGGAAGAAGCTGTTCTTGAATCGGTTGGTAGATGACCTCCAACATTTGTATCGTTTTTTCCAACGGAAGAAGGTGGAAGAGAGAATGCCCAGGATGTGGGGGATCCTTAATTATGCTGGCTGCTTTGCTGAGGCAGTGGGAAGTATCGATAGAGTTAATGAATGGGAAACTGGTTCACATGATAGATTGGGCCATATTCACAACCTTTTGTAGGTCTTGGGCAGAGCAGGAGCCATACCAAGCTGTGATACAATCAGAAAGAATGCTTTCTATGGTGCATCTGTAAAAATTGGTGAGAGTTGTAGCGGACATGCCAAATTTCCTTAGATTTCTGAGAAAATAAAGGCGTTGGTGGGCTTTCTTAACTATACTGTCGGCACTGGGGGGACTAGAACAGGTTGTTGGTGATTTCATAGAACCCTACAGTGCAGAAAGAGGCCCTTCAGCCCACCAACTCTGCACTGACCACAATCCCAACCAGGCCCTATCCCCATATATTTTACCCGCTAATCTCTCTAACCTATGCATCCCAGGACACTAAGGGGCTATTTCAGCATGGCCAATCAACCTAACCCGCACATCTTTGGACTGTGGGAGGAAACCGGAGCACCTGGAGGAAACCCACGCAGACACGAGGAGAACGTGCAAACTCCACACAGACAGTGACCCGAGCCAGAATCAAACCCAGGTCCCTGGAGCTGTGAAGCAGCAGTGCTAACCACTGTGCTACCATGCCGCCCACGGTATGATCTGGACACCTAAAAACTTGAAGCTCTCGACCTTTTCTATTTTGTCCCCTTTGATATAAACAGCGGGATGCTTTCCCCTATGGTTCCTTAAGTTGAACAATCTCCTTCATTTTGTTGACGTTGAGGGAGAGATTATTGTTGCATGATGGAGTGGACGATGTTCACCAGGTTCTCTATCTCATTCCTGTACTCTGCCTCATCATTTTTGAGATCAGACCCACTACAGTAGTGTCGTCAGCAAACTTGAAAATCGAGTTGGAGGGAAATTTGGCCGCACAGTCATAGGTGTGTAAGGAGCATAGTAGGGGGCTGAGAACACAGCCTTGTGGGGCACAGTGATGAAGATAATCAGGGACAGGGTTTTCGAGTCATAGAATCATAGAAATCCTACAGTACAGAAAGAGGCCCTTCAGCCCATCGAGTCTGCACCGACCCCAATCCGTACATATTTTACCCACTAATCCTCTCTAACCTATGCATCTACAGTCAATTTAACATGGCCAATCAACCTAACCTGCACATCTTTGGACTGTGGGAGGAAACCAGAGCACCTCGTGTCCACACAGACACGAGGAGAATGTGCAATTTCCACACTGACAGTGACCCAAGCCGGGAATCGAACCTACGTCCCTGGAGCTGTGAAGCAACCGTGCTATTGTGCTGCCTTTCCTTACTGATTATGGTCGGTGGATTAGGAAGTTGAGGATCCAATCACAGAGGGAGGAGCTGAAGGCTAGGCCATGGAGTTTGGAGATGAGTTTCATAGGAATGATGGTGTGGAGGGCTGAGCTCTGGCCAATTAATAGGGAAGGTGTCCTTGTTATCTAGGTGTTCTAGGGTTGAGTGCAGGGCAATAGAGATGGAATCTGCTATGGCCCTGTTGCAGCGGTAGATGAACTGTAGTGGATCGAGGTAGTCTGGGAGGCTGGAACTGATTCGTACCATGACTAGCCTTTTGAAGCACTTCATAATGATGGATGTCAGAGCCACTGGACGATAGTCACTAAGACATGCTGCTTGGCTTTTCTTTGGTACTGGGATGAAACAGGTAGGGACCTCAAATTGTTGTAAAGAGAGGTTGAAGATATCTCGAATACCCCTGTCAGCTGATCTGCACAGCATCTTAGTGCTCATCTGGGTACCCCATCTGGGCCAGTTGCTTCCCATTAGTTGACCTTCGATAAGGCTGCTCTGACACCTGCAATGGTGACCTCAGATACAGGTTCACTCAAGGCTTCCAGGGTGGAGGGCATGCTCTCGCTGAACTCTTGCTCAAAACCGGCGTAAGATGCATTGAGCTCATCAAGGAGGGGTGCGTTGGAGCTGGCGATTGTACATGCCTTCATTTAGTAGCCTGTTATATCTTGCAGACCATGCCATAGTAGGTGGGGGTCTGTGTGGCTAGCCTGGGACTCTAGCTTGGTCCGGTACTGTCTATTGGCATCTTTGATGGATCTCCTTCGATCGTATCTGGCTTTCTTGTATAGGTCAGGGTCGCCTGACTTGAACCCTCAGACCTAGACTTCAGGGGTGGATACCCCTGTTCACCCATGGTTTCCTGTTGGGAAATGTGGATTTGCTTCTTTGGCGCACAGTCTTCTACATGCTCACTAACAAAGTCAGTTACTGTAGTGGCGTACTAATTCAGGCCAACCACAGAGTTTTTAAATACTAACCAGTCCACTGACTCCAAGCAGTCCCGTAGGAGATCAGCCAATTCCTCAGAGCAACATTGCACAACTTTTTTTGACGGATTCTTCCGCTTAGTTTTTGCTTGTAAGTTGGGAGTAGGAGCACAACATTCTGGTCTGATTTGCCAAAGTGCGGGCGGGCGATATAGCAGTAAGCATGTTTGGTATTTGTGTAGCAGTGATCTAGGATGCTGCCTCTGGTGCAACAGGAGACATGTTGGTGGTAACTTGGTAGTACATTCTTGAGCTTGGTCTGATTGAAATCCCCAGCCATGATGAGCAAGGCCTCGGGATGTTTTGTCTCAAGGCTATTTTTCGTGGTCTATAACTCACGCAGCGCAGTCTTCATGTCTGCATGGAGTGGGATTAAACTGCCACCAGGATAATGGAGGTGAACTCCCATGAAAGGTAATATGGGTAGCATTTTAGAAGCAGGTATTCTAGGTCCAGGGAGCGGAAACTCACCAGTGTTGCTCCATCTGCTGCTATCATAGAAACGCATTGAAACTATGCAGTGCAGAAGGAGGCCATTCGAGTCTGCACCGACCACAATCCCATCTATGCTCTATCCCTGTAACCCCACATATTTACCCTGCTAATCCCTGTAATCTACACATCTTGGGACACTAAGGGGCAATTGAGCACAGCCAATCATCCTAAGCTGCACATCTTTGGACTGTGAGAGAAAACCGGAGCACCCAGAAGAAACCCATGCAGATGCGGGGAGAACGTGCACACTCCACACAGACAGTGACCCAAACCAAGAATTGAACCCAGGTCACTGAACCTGTGAGACAGCAATGCTAACCGCTGTGCCACCATGCTGGCTTTCAGGTGAGCTAGGTCCTGCCTTTTACCCCTGCTAGTGCAAAACAGGTTTAGCCACTTTTTGACAGAGTGAAGTAAGATTTGATTTTTAAGTTGCCCAAAATAATGGTGCAAATTTCTCCCATTTCACACTTGTTTAGCATTTAGAATGTTTTTTGTAAGATCGCCCCCTATATGTTTCGATCAAGTTGACTCTCAGTCTTCTACACTCTAGTGGATACAAGCTTAGCTTATCTAGCTTTCCTCATAAAACAAGCCACCCATTCCAGATCTTAATCTAGTAAACCTTATCTAAACTATTTCTAACGCATTTACATATTTCCTTACATAAGGAGACCAATACTGTACACAATCCTCCAAATGTGGTTTCACCAATGCCCTGTATAGCTGAAGCATGACCTCCCTACTTTTGTATTTAATTTCTCTTGCAATAAATAAAAACATTCTTTAAGCTTTCTTAATTCCTTGCTGTACCTGCATAGTAACCTATTGCAGTTCATGCACTTGGACATCCAGATCCTTCCACATCTCTGAGGTCTGTAATCTCTCAGCATATAGATAATATGCCTTTTATTTTTCCTGCAAAAATGCATGATCTTACGTTTTCCCACATTATGCTTTATTTGCCAGATCTGTGCCCAGTCAAATAACCTATCTGTATCCATAGATATATGGGTGGCACAGTGCCAGGGACCTGGGTTTGATTTCAGCCTTGGGTCACTGTTTGCATGTTTTCCATGTGTTTGTGTGGGTTTCCTCTCGGTGCTCCGGTTTCCTCCCACAGACTGAAAGATGAGCTGGTTAGGTGCATTGACCCAAACAGGCACAGGAATGTAGTGACTAGGGGAATTTCACAGTAACTTCATTGCCGTGTTAATGTAAGCCTTATTTATGACTTATAAATAAACTTTACTCTATTTGTAGTTCCTCTGTTCTTTTCACAATTTATGACTACTTCACAACTTAATACTACTCTCCTTAACATTCCTGGTAAACCACAGATGGACCTTTCTTGTTGAGGTTTTTTTCAAATGGAATGTATTATTGTTGAACATTTTGAATTCTTTATTTAAATGTTTCCCACTATTTATTTACCATCCCTTTTAATCGATTTAGCTAAAACACTTTAATTGTATCTCCTTTCATACCCACATTTGATTAAACTTTGATTAAACTTAAGGATTTTGTTTTTGGCTCAAATCGATCATTTTCAAACTTGATGTGGAAATGCTGGCCTTGGACTGGTGTAAACACAGTAAGAAGTCTCACAACACCAGGTTAAAATCCAACAGGTTTATTTGGTAGCACAAGCCACTAACTTCAGGAGCGCTGCCCCTTCATCAGGTGAGTGGAAGTTCTACTTACTAACAGGGCATAAAAAGATACAAACTCAATTTACAAAATAATGGTTGGAATGTGAGTTTTTACAGTCTTAAAGCTACAGACAATGTGAGTTGGTAGAGGGTTACGTACAGGTTAAAGAGATGTGTATTGTCTCCAGACAGGACAGTTAGTGAGATTTTGCAAGCCCAGGCAAGTCGTGCGGGTTCCAGATAGTGTAACGTGAACCTAAGATCCCGGTTCAGGCCATCCTTGTGTGTGGAACTTGGCTATCAGTCTCTGCTCAGCGACTTTGAGTTGTTACTTGTCATGAAGGCTGCCTTGGAGTACGCTTACCCAAAGATCAGAGGCCAAATGCCCGTGACCGTTGAAGTGTTCCCGAACAGAAAGAGAACATTCTTGCCTGGTGATTGTCAAGCGGTGTTCATTCATCTGTTGTTGTAGCATGGTCTTCCCAATGTACCATGCCTCGGATCTTCTTTCCCTGCAGCGTATCAGGTGGATAACATTGGCCAAGTTGCAAGTGTATGCACCATGTACCTGGGTGGATGGTGTTCTCATGTGAGATGATGGCATCCATGTCAATGATCTGGCACGTCTTGCAGAGGTTGCTATGGCAGGGTTGTGTGGTGTTGTGGTCACTATTCTCCTGAAGGCTGGGTAGTTTGCTGCAGACAATGGTCTGTTTGAGGTTGTGTGGTTGTTTGAAGGCAAGAAGTGGAGGTGTAGGGATGGCTTTGGCGAGATATTCGTCTTCATCAATGACATGTTGAAGGCTTCAGAGAAGATGTCATAGCTTCTCCATTCCGGGAAGTACTGGACGATGAAGGGTACTCTGTCTGCCGTGCCCCTTGTTTGTCTTCTGAGCAGTGCAGTTTTTCACTGTGGCATGTCAGAACTGTTGATCGATGAGTTGAGCACCATACCCTGTTCTTGTGAGGGCATCTTTCCGTGTCTGGAGATATCTGTCGCAATCCTCGTGATCTAAGCAAATCCTGTGTATACGGTGGGCTTGTCCATAGGGGATGGTTTCTTTGACATGTTTAGGATGGAAGCTGGAGAAGTGGAGCATCGTGAGGTTATCCATGGGCTTGCGGTACAGTGATGTGCTGAGGTGACCATCCTAGATGGAAATGTGTGTGCCCAAGAATGCAACCAATTCCGGACAGTAGTCCATGGTGAGTCTGATGGTGGGATGGAACTTGTTGATGTCATCATATAGTTGTTTCAGTGATTGTTCACCATGAGCCCAAAGGAAGAAAATGTCATCGATGTATCTAGGGTATAGCATTGGTTGAAGGTCCTGTGTGGTGAAGAGGTCTTGTTTGAACCTGTACATGAAGATGTTGGCATATTGAGGTATAAATTTGGTCCCCATGGCTGTTCCATGTGTCTGGATGAAGAACTGGTTGTTGAAGATGAAGACACATTGTGGTCCAGGATGAAGCGGATGAGTTAGAACATAGAACATAGAACACTACAGCACAAACAGGCCCTTCGGCCCACGAGTTGCGCTGATCACATCAATACCTACCAATCTATAGACCTATCTATAACCCCCAATCCCATAAAACCCCATATACTCATCCAGAAGTCTTTTAAAAGACCCCAGCGAGTTCGCCTCCACCACCACTGACGGCAGCCGATTCCATTCACTCACCACCCTCTGAGTGAAAAACTTACCCCTAACATCACTTCTGTACTTTCCTCCCCGCACCTTAAATCTGTGTCCTCTCGTAGATACCATTTCAACCCGGGGAAATAGCCTGAGAATCCACCCGATCTATTCCTCTCAACATTTTATAAACTTCTATCAGGTCGCCTCTCAACCTTCGTCTCTCCAGGGAAAAGAGACCCAGCTCCCTCAAGCTAACTTCATAAGGCATGCCTCCCAGTCCAGGCAACATCCTTGTAAATCTCCTCTGTACCCTTTCAATAGCTTCTACGTCTTTCCTATAGTGAGGCGACCAGAACTGCGCACAGTACTCCAAATGAGGCCTGACAAGGGTCTTATAAAGTTGCAGCATTACCTCCCGACTCCTAAACTCAATCCCTCGATTAATGAAGGCCAGTACACCATACGCCTTCTTGACCACCTCCTCCACCTGCGAGGCCGATTTAAGAGTCCTGTGGACCCGGACCCCAAGACCCTTCTGCTCTTCAACACTACTAAGACTCCTGCCCTTGATAGTGTACTCGTTCATCCCGTTGGTTCTGCCAAAATGGACGACTACACATTTATCCACGTTGAAGTCCATCTGCCACTTCTCCGCCCAGTCCTGCATCCTATTTATGTCCTGCTGCAACTTTTGACATCCTTCCAGACCATCCACAACACCACTGACCTTCGTGTCATCAGCGAACTTACTTACCCATCCCTCCACTTCCTCATCCAGGTCATTTATGAAAATGACAAACAGCAAGGGTCCTAGAACAGATCCCTGGGGCACTCCACTGGTGACTGACCTCCATTCAGAAAAAGACCCATCCACAACCACTCTCTGCCTTCTGCAGGCAAGCCAGTTCTGGATCCACAAGGCCAAAGGCCCTTGGATCCCATGCCCTCTCACCTTCTCAAGAAGTCTTGCATGGGAGACCTTATCAAACGCCTTGCTGAAGTCCATGTACACCACGTCCACGGCACTTCCTTCGTCAATGTGTTCAGTCACATTATCGAAGAACTCAACTAGGCTCGTAAGGCACGACCTGCCCTTGACAAATCCATGCTGACTATTCCTGATCATGTCAAAGTTGTAAAATTGTATCTGGAAACTGGCAGTTGTCGGCGTTGAATACTGAGGCAGTTGCAGCAATGCCATCATCATGGGGGATGCCGAGAGTGCCGAGATATCCATTGTGACGAAGAATGCTCCTGGTTCAACTGCTCCATGTGTGCTGCGTTTCTGTAAGAAGTCTGTAGTGTTGCAACAAAAGCTGGGGGTTCTTTGTACAATGGGTTTCAGGATGCCCTCGACATAGCCAGAGAGGTTCTCACACAGGATCCCATTGCCCGAAACAATGGGACAGCCATGTGTGTTTGTCTTGTGTATCTTTGGGAGGCAGTAGAGATCTCTAATGTGGGGAGTACGTGGAATGATGAGCACCCTCCATGCTCTCATCCCACATATTCCCCACATTGGAGATCTCTACCGCCTTCCAAAGGTATACAAGGCAATCACACCCGGCCGTCCCATCATATCGGGCAATAGGACCCTGTGCGAGAACCTCTGCAGCTATGTCAGGGGCATCCTGAAACCCATTGTACAAAGACCCCCAGCTTTTGTCGTGACATTATGGACTTCCTACAAAAACTCAGCACACATGGAGCAGTTGAACCAGGAGCATTCTTCGTCACAGTGGATGTCTCAGCACTCTACACCAGCGCCCCCCACAATGACGGCACTACTGCAACTGCTTCAGTACTCAACGCTGGAAACTGCCAGTTTCCAGATGCAATTTTACAACTCATCCGCTTCATCCTGGACCACAGTGTCTTCACCTTCAACAACCAGTTCTTCATGTGGACACACGGAACAGCCATGGGACCAAATTCGCACCTCAATATGCCAACATCTTCATGCACAGGCTCAAACAAAACCTCTTCACCACACAGGACCTTCAACTGATGTTATACCCTAGATACATCAATGGCATTTTCTTCCTTTGGACTCATGGTGAACAATCACTGAAACAACTATATGATGACATCAACAAGTTCCACCCCACCATCAGACTCACCATGGACTACTCTCCGGAATCAGTTGCATTCTTGGACACGCCCATCTCCATCAAGGATGGTCACCTCAGCACTTCACTGTACCACAAGCAAACGGATAATCTCACGATGCTCCACTTCTCCAGCTTCCACTCTAAACACGTTAAAGAAACCATTCCCTACGGACAAGCCCATTGTTTATACGGGATCTGCTCAGATGAGGAGGACATTGCCAGATGCTGAAAGATGCCTTCATAAGAACAGGATATGGCGCTCAACCCATTGATCGACAGTTCTGACACGCCACAGTGAAGAACCGCACCAAACTCCTCAGAAGACAAACATGGTACACAGCAGACAGAGTATCCTTTGTTGTCCAATACTTGCCCTGAGCAGAGAAGCTACGATATATTTTCTGAAGCCTTCAACATGTCATTGATGAAGATGAATATTTCGCCAAGGCCATCCCCACACCCCCACTTCATGCCTTCAAACAACCGCACAACCTCAAACAGACCATTATCCACAGCAAATTACCCAGCCTTCAGGAGAACAATGACCATGACACCACACAACCCTGCCACAGCAACCTCTGCAAGACATGCCAGATCATTGACATGGATGCCAAAATCTCACATGAGAACACCATCCACCAGGTACACAGTACATACATTTGCAACTCGGCCAACGTTGTCTACCTGATATGCTGCAGGAAAGGATGTCCCGAGGCATGGTACATTGGGGATGCTATGCAGACACTACTTCGGAAGAATGAACACTGTTCAACAGTCACCAGGCAGAAGTGTCCTCTTCCTGTTGGGGAACACTTCAGTGGTCACAGGCATCCGGCCGCTGACCTTCGGGTAAGCGTTCTCCAAGGCGGCCTTCATGACACAACAACGCAGAGTCACTGAGCAGAGACTGATAACCAAATTCCACACACATAAGGATAGCCTCAACCGGGATCTTGGGGTTAACAGATAGTGTTCATGTCACGCTATCTGTAACCTACACGACTTGCCTGGGCTTGCAAAATCTCACTAACTGTCCTGGCTGGAGACAATACACGTCTCTTTAATCTGTACTCAACCCTCTCTCCACTCACATTGTCAGTACCTTTAAGACTTGATGACCTATAAAGAGTCACGTTCCAACCATTATTTTGTAAGTTGAGTTTGTGTCTTTATTTTCCCTGTTTGAGTAGAACTTCCACTCACCTGATGAAGGGGCAGCGCTCTGAAAGCTAGTGGCTTGTGCTACTAAATAAACATGTTGGACTTTAACCTGGTGTTGTGAGACTTC
Organism: Carcharhinus amblyrhynchos; assembly: GCF_965287045.1. Classification (NCBI taxonomy): domain Eukaryota; kingdom Metazoa; phylum Chordata; class Chondrichthyes; order Carcharhiniformes; family Carcharhinidae; genus Carcharhinus; species Carcharhinus amblyrhynchos. The sequence continues at coordinate 39,554,627 of NC_137325.1, forward strand.
TTACTGTATTTTCAAACTTACCATGGAATTCAATTGTATTATGATGATTTTTTTCCTCGTAGGATCTTTTATTGTAAGGTTACCAATCAACTCTGCCTCATTATACAATACTGGATCTAAAATAACTTAATTCCTTGGCTCCACAGTGTATTGGGTAACTGTTGTGAAAATGTTCTGCAAACCCATCTTCCAGAATAATTTTGCCAACTTAATTTTTCCAATACATGTGAAAATTAAAGATCTCCATGATTATTACAGTGCCTTTGATTCATACTCCAATTATTCCTTGCTCAATGTTTTCTCCAATGGTATAACCACTATTAGAATAGAACCCCTATAGTGCAGAATACAAGCCATTCAACCCATCATGCCTGCACTGACAAAAATCGCACCCGGGCCTTAGCCTTGTAACCCCACATATTTAATTCCCCTGACACTGAGGGGCAATTTAGCATGGCCAATCCACCTAACCCACACATCTTTGGAATGTGGAAAGAGACTGGAGCTCTCAGAGGAAACCCACACAGACACAGGAAGAATGTGCAAACTCCACACAGACAGTGACCCTAGGCCGAAATTAAACCATGGTCCCTAGTGCTGTGAGGCAGCAGTGCTTGCCACTGCGCTGCCCCTATGGTTAGAAAATGCCTATAACGTACTCCCACCAACATTTTTTGCCACTTGTTATTCTTGACCACTACTCATTCTGATTCTATAACAAAGAACAAAGAAAATAACAGTGCAGGAACAGGCCTTTCGGTTCTCCAAGCCCTCACAGATCATGCTGTCTAACTAAACTAAAACCCCCTACTCTTCCAGGGACCATATCCCTCTATTCCCATCCTATTCATGTATTTGTCAAGATGCCCCTCAAAGGTCACTGTTGTATCTGCTTCCACTACCTCCCCCAGCAGCAAATTCCAGGCACCCACCATTCTCTGTGTTAAAAAAAACTTACCCCTCACACCTTAAACCTATGCGACCTAGTAATTGACTCTTCCACCTGGGGAAAAGCTTCTGACTATCCACTCTGTCCATGCCCCTCATAATCATGTAGATTTTCTTCTAAATTTCGGAGCTGAGATCTTTTTTAACTCGTGTCCTTTCATCATCTTTATTATCAGTGCTTCGTCCTCCTCTCTATTCTATTAGAAGGAAAAGAAAGACTTTTAGTAGATACAAGAGGAACAAATCAGCAGGCGCGTTAGTGAAGTACAGAATGTGCAGGATGGAGCTTAAGAAAGCAAAGAGGGATATGAAGGAGAAAGCTTTGGCTGCTAGAAGTAGTGAAAATCCTAAAATAGTCTGTAAGTATGTCAATGGGAAGAGGATAACCAGCAAAGAGTTGGGCCCATTTAGGACCAAGGGAACAATCTGTGGCAATGTGAGCCAGAGGACATTGGTAGAAGGGTTGAACGAATAGTTCACACCTGTCTTCACCCAACAGAATGAAGAATTCAGGGAGAGAGACTGCGATGTTCTTGAGCAAACTGACATAAGGACAGGGTTTTGGAGGTGTTGGCAGGCTTAAAAGTGGACAAATCTCCAAGTCCAAAAGGATTGTGACCAAGGCTGCTATGGGAGGACATTGCAGGGGCTCTAACCCAAATTTTTAATTCTGTTCTGGCTATGGGGGATGTGCCAAAGGACCAGAGAAAAGCTAATGTGATTCTGCTATTTAATAAGGGTTGTAGAGATAAGCCAGGAAACTATAGACTGGTGAGTTTCATGTCAATGATAAGGAAACTATTAAAGAAAACTCTGAAGGAGAACATCCATCTCCACTTAGAGAGGCAAGGTTTGACCAGGGACCTTGTCAAATCCATATAAACTACATCGATTGCACTACCCTCATCTACACACCTGGTCACCTCCTCAAAAAATTCAATCAAATTTGTTAGTCACCAGGCTGCTTGCTGGGATGAAACATTTAAGTTATGAAGAGATAGGCTTGGGTTATTTTTGCCGGAACAGAGAAGACTAAGTGGCGACCTGATTGAGGTGTACAAGATGATGAGGGGCATGGACAGAATGAATAAGGAGCAGTTATTCCCTCAGTTGAAAGGTCAGTCACGAGGGACACAAGTTCAAGGTGAGTGGCAGGAAATTTGAGGGGATGTGATGAAAAACTTTTTTTTAACCCAGAAGGTGGAGACGGTCTGTAATGTGCTGCCTGGGAGGGTGGTAGGGGCGAATTGTCTCGCATCCTTTTAAAAAGTACCTGGATGAGCAGGAGGCACATCATACCTTCCAAGGTTATGGGCCAAGTACTGGTGAATGGGCTTAGGTGGGAGGTCAGGTGTTTCTCACATGTCGGTGCAGACTTGATGGGCCAAAGGGCCTCTTTTGCAATGTATGATTCTACCTGTCCTTTCAAAATGTAGTATATTAGAATGTATATTTTCCAACATTTGCCAGCTGAGAACTTCAGTTTCAGCCATGATGGTTAGAGTGAAGGTGGCCATTTTGGGGGGAAATAGGGAGAAGCCATGTGAGATGATTTTAAAACATTCCCACCACCATCCAGGTCTCCCAGAGGTGGCTTTGAAAGCAAATTATTTGCTGGCTGCACAAGACAGCCGATGATTTGAATAGTTAAATCCCAATTAGATGGATTTTGTGGCAGTGCTAGCACTTTGCCAACAGTGTGAGGAAGCCCCCAATTCCTTGACAGTCTCAGTCACCATGCCCATTAATAGTCCTTATTTAATTTTTTTAGCCCAACATGTTTTGATGATTTTGATTGAATACCTTCTACAGAATGGGTAAACACCTTCAAACAGCTCTCAACTAATTTTGACAAATGGCCTCAACTTGATATCATGAACACATCTTTTAACTTTCTGAATGTTGATGCACTTGATGCATTTTTGATTTCATCTCAATGTGATAGGTGGCAAGTGCATGTTGATAAAATAATTGTTTACCAGGCTGATGCCATTAACCCTGATGGTGCATTAATGTGTGCAATGGCTTGATTTTAACCACCAAAGTATTGGTGTTTGGTTTCCAACAGGTCCAAGCCCAGTTATGTGAACTTGAAGTCCCAGAAATTGTAGATTGGCAGCATGATCCAGAGACATGAGCCTGTCTCTGTTCTGTTCCATCGTCACTGTGCCTGGGGGTGTTGTATCTTCTCAAGGCACAATAAAGTGGGAAATCCCCCTACTCTATTACTGAGGAATTGTGGCTCAGTGCATTGTAACAGCTAAGGCTGTGACTTTCCCAAAAAATATCTAATAGTCGGAGCGGTGAGAAAACTGGAGAATTGGCTGGGTCGCAATTGTCCCACACTTAGACATCTTTTGGGAGAGCAGTGAGTTCCATACTGGTTCTGGGAATGGCGGGGCTGAAACACGCCAGTGAGCCCAGCTGCAAAGCAGTTGGGTGCTGTGTTGGAAGAGTGCCCCTATCTCACAATGCATTGTGGGACCCTCTCCCACCACCCGCCGTGGATATTCGGACCCCCACTCTAGCACATTGGCAGCATCTTTCCCCACCTCCTCCCTAATATGGATCGCTGACACTGGGGCTCAGCCAGTTGGTCCCCTTTCATGTTCCCTGACATGCTCCTCATGCCCCAACCCTTGGCACTGCTCTGGCACATTGGCAGTGCCCAACTAGTGTCAGATGGGCACTGCCATAATGTCAGGTGGGCAGTGCCAGATGGGCACTACCCAGCCACGTCACTGATCACCCAGGACATCAATGGCCTCTGAGCTCCTGAGGTATGGCCATCACGCCTCATCTCCATGAGTGGAGACTAATCATGATTCTCACCCATCTTGCACCAAGGGCTGAAAGGTCCCAGGAGCTAGGAGAATCCTTTGTTGAATAGGTTATGCATATTTAAATGCTATTTTGAATATGCTAATCAGCCTCCGCCCTTTCTGGACATGATGCAGTTTGTGCCTGTGGAAAGGCACAAGAAAGATTGCAAACAGTTTGGTGTCAGGCATGAAATTGGCTTTTAGACCCACACACTATTTTGCAGGATTGGCCTGATGTGCACCAGGCACAGGTCAGAAAATTGCCCCCTAAGAATCTGCTAAATTAAAAGGCAAATCAATTAAATAAGTTTTTCAAATGTATTTCAATCATATTTTGCAGAGGTATAAGTGCTGTCAAGATACTCCTTAAGACCACCACTTCTGGTATATTTACACATTTCTATTAACCCGTACCTGCATGATTTCTTGAAGCAGCCCACCCTACAGAACAAGGTTTGATAGATTGAGATTTGTATTTCCTGCAGCAGCTGATCCAGAGACTTTGCAAGGCAGAAGAGGCTGGTATCATGATGCTGTATCTTTTGCAGTTCACTATTAAAAAATACATCCTTTACAATGAATGTCTGATTAGGGAGTCATTGCTAACTCAGGATTCCAGCTTTCTCAGTGACTGTCACTTCATGCCTATTGTAAAACTTTTATGATGTACAGCTCTTGGCAACCCAATGATAAAGTTACAGCGAAAAGAAGCAATAGCACGTAAATGCAATGACATTTTAAAGAATAACACTGTCTCTCAAGCACATTCAAAAAGAAATGCACTTACATAGAGACAAGAAGATGGAAAGAGCAGGGAGCAGATAGTTTCTAGAAAGAGTGGCACAGTATAAATGAACCCAGCAGGTAAGTTGTTTCTCATTTTGTGGGCTGTTAGCTTTATTGGGAAATTCCCAATAATAATTTACGCTTGAAACATTAATAACAATGAGAATGATGGAAAGTAGCTTTACTAAGTGTTCTGTCATCACGTTGTTGAACTTTCTCTTGTGTTCCTCAATTCAGCTGAAGAAGTAGAAAGGCTGGCTGCAATGCGTTCTGAGTCACTGGTCCCAGGTACTCACACACCACCTATCAGAAGAAGAAGCAAATTTGCTACACTAGGAAGGCTGTTTAAACCATGGAAATGGAGGAAGAAGAAAAGCGAAAAGTTTAAACAGACATCTGCAGGTAGGCATTTCGACAAATTACTCAAATCAATTCTGAATCTGAATTCAAATAATTTTTGGACTGAGAAAATGGATAGCAAACTTAATGAATAGCAAACTTTCTGTGTTTCTAAGCTTATTATGGTTTGGGGAAACTGATACATCTTTATCAAAATGTAATCTGATGCGTTGTGTTTATTCTGCCTCCTATTTCCATCTACTCCACCCCCCCATGCCCACCCACTGAGTTTACAGACTCCATGTGCATCATATGTCATTTCAGACTTGAGAGGCACATATTACCCTATTTGTGTATAACTGTTGACTTTGGGTATTGAAAGTAAGTCCTGACAGAGTGATTCAGTTAAAGAAGACATGAGAGATGAGCTACTCCCTCAATATTCATCCACACGGACCTACAGCAGGAATCAGGCACAGGAACTCCTGCTGTTCTTCTCTTTCCCAACCATGCCACGTACAGCAGATCTACTGGGGCCCAGTTGAGATCAGCTAATTCAGCTCAAACCGAGAATAGATGTGGCCTATTTTGTGTTTACTGCTCAGATAAACCTTGCTTCCATCCATGAGAAGGGCTGACTTTTATTAAGGTTTGTTTTTACATTGATGTTCGATTCAGTACTAAATGTTGATATCTGGTTCCAGTTGTGAGCTTTCTTTCAGTTGGCACAAGCTAATTGGCAGTTTTTACAAGAGTACTCTGAGCTCATGTTAGAAATCTCAAGCTTTAAAAAGTATTCAGTTATTCTCTGTGGTCTATGATCCAGACTCCAGCTATGATTAGCAGTGGTCAGCATTGCTGCCTCACAGCGCCAGGGACCTGGGTTCAATTCCGGCCTCAGGTCATTGTCTTTGTGGAGTTTGCACATTCTCCCTGTGTCAGCATGGGTTTCCTCCAGGTGATCCAGTTTCCTCCCACAATCCAAAGATGTGTGGGTTACGTTGATTGGCCGTGCTAAATTGACTCTTGTGTCAGGGGATTAGTGGGTTAAACGTGTGGGGTTACAGAAATAGGCCTGGGTGGGATTATGGTCAGTGAAGACTCGATGGGTCAAATGGCCTCCTTCTGCACTGTAGGGATTCTATGATGGATGCAAAAACAAAATGCTGCTGATGCTAGAAATCTGAAATAAAAGCTGAAAATGATATAAAGGTCAAGCAGAAATACTCTAGAAATGCCCACTTTGATGATGTTCTGCTCTTCGCTCCAACAGGATTTAGGTTTATCTCTTTTGTTCATCTTCATTGTTTTCTGTTTCCCCTTGATCCTGCTATTCCCACATACAGCTCCTCTAAACACATCTTTTGTTTCTTCACTTGATACTGCTGCAGCTGAGTGGGTGGGCAGATGCCAGGTTCCGAAACCTCAAATCCAATTAAAGAATCAGATCTGCAAAGAATTTGCATCTGATTCTTTTTTATTCCCTAAGGGGAAGCGGTTGATCACCATTCCCACCCCAGGGATACAGTTTTGTAGGTCCTAGGTCAACAAAATTTTCTCCCACAGTCTAAAGTAGTGCAGCTTAGGTGGATTGGCTATACTAAATTCAGAAAATAGTGTGGTGGGCTTTCAGATATCCATTAGTGTCTATCTTATCTCTTTCTAAAAAAAAATTTTGTCCCTTCAATCATAGCAACCATCTAAACTTTATTTTACTTTTTAGAATCCCTTTAAATGCTTTTTTTTTAATCACCATCGTTGTTCTCTGTATCCATCAAATGAATCCCATCTTTAGATCTGTCCTACTCTGTTCACTATCAGCTCTTCTACAATGTCTTTTTATTACTCTGTTCATTCCTTCAATGTTCATTTATTCTACTGGATCATTTCCTTAGAACATAGAACAGTACAGTACAGTACAGGCCCTTCGGCCCTCAATGTTGTGCCGAGCTATGTCCAAACCTAACATCAGGCTATCCCACTCCCTATCATTCTGGTGTGCTCCATGTGCCTATCCAATAACCACTTGAAAGTTCCTAAAGTGTCCAACTCCACTATCACAGCAGGCAGTCTATTCCACACCCCAACCACTTTCTGAGTGAAGAATCTACCTCGGACATCCCTCCTATAGCTAAAGAACTCCCTGATCTCTTAACTGTAATAATCTGTCAGTTTAGGTGTAAGGAATGGGCTTTCCCTTTGAGCCTATCTGGCATCTAATACTGTTTTCAAGCTTTCCGCATTCAAAAACTTGCAACAGGGTGTGCTTTGTGTTCTGAATTACTTGTCCCAGTTTTGTGAATGATTCATATTCTGAACATCGACTCCTGGCAGTCCAACTAAAAACTAAAAAGCTTAAAACTACTGCAAACTTGAAAACATAAAAACCCATCCTACCTGGGACAGAATGGGTTAATTCTCTGCTTGTTTCAAAAGGAGCGAAGTAAATTTTCTCAAATGGACTTCATGACATCATCAGTTTTTCTTGGCAAACATTCAAAAACTCTGTACTGACTTGCTTGTCAGAAACTAATTCTAAACCTAACAAAGTTTTAATCCTGATTAATCCAAAACAAGATTTATTTTACACTTCCTTCAGTTTAAGCTTTAAATCTAAATGTTTCATTATTTCTACAACTCTGCTTGCAGCCTCAGAATGATACAAATCAAATCAACTGTTTGCTGAGATTCCCTTACAATTTTTCAGATGTAACGTAATGCCATTTTGAGATTGACGTAATTTGTAAATTTTCCTTTTCCAAAATGGCAGAGCTCAAATCTCTGTCGAATTCTTATCCTTTCTGTTGAAATGATTGTGGCTGCCAACCATTTCCAAGGTAAAGGAATTTCAAGAATTTATGTGCATTCCATTCTATTTGATTTTAATATTGCATCATTTTCATTATAAACCTTTATGCTTTCTGAGTTCTCTGATGCCATACCCTACATGACCACATGATGACACTGTTGACAATATAATCAGACTGCCTGTGGGTGGTATTTTACCATCGTATTGCGCCTGTTTTTGGGTGTGAAAAATTGGTAAAGCCAGTTCCCATTTTACCAAGGTCAAAAAGTTGGCGCAATTGGGAACCTGTCAAAACAGGTGTGGCATCAATTTAAATACTTTTGCATGCATCTCAATCCAAATAACGAGCTGCATGTCCCAATTTGTCAGCGTGCCTGCCTTTACCGCTGTGTCTTCCTAATCTGGATCAGTCTGGAATGAACACAGTCTATAAAAGTTGGATTCTGGCACCATCAATGAGAGTTAGTGAGGAGGTAAGCGCCTACCATCGGACAGCTCCATGTTGCTGACAGGTGTTCATTTCGTTGCGTTTCCAGGGAAATCGTGGGTCTAATCAAAAACAAAAAAGAGGCATACATATGGTCCAGGCAGCTAAAAACAGATGAAGGAATGGAGGAATACAGAGAGCGTAGAAAAAAACTCAAACAGGGAGTTAGAAGGGCAAAAAGGGGGTCACGAAATGTCCTTGGCAGACAGGATTAAGGAGAATCCAAGGCATTTTACACATACGTTAGGAACAAGAGGGTTGTCAGAGAAAAAGTCGGACCTCTCAAGAACAAAGGAGGGGAATTATGCTTAGCACCCAAGGAAGTAGGTGAGATCCTAAATGAATACTTTGTATCAGTATTCACAAAGGAGAGGGACACGTTGATTGGTAGTGTCTCTGAGGGATGTGTAGACCCGTTAGGACAAATCGCAATTACAAGGGAAGAAGTATTAAGTGTTTCAGGAGGCATTAAGATAGACAAATCCCTGGGGCCAGATGGCAGCTATCCTAGATTACTGAGAAAGTCAAGAGATGAAATTGCTGGGCCTCTAACAGAAATCTTTGTTTCTTGATTGAACACAGGTGAGGTTCCAGAGAATTGGAGGATAACAGATGTGGTCCCGTTATTTAAGAAGGGTAGCAAGGATAACCCGGGTAATTATAGACCGGTGAACTTGACGTCTGTGGTAGGGAAATTGTTGGAGAAGATTCTTAGAGTTAGGATCTATACACATTTAGAACTGAATAGTCTTATTAGCAATAGACTAATTAGACTAATTGGTTTTGTATGAGGGAGGTCATGCCTCACAAATTTGGTTGAGTTTTTTGAGGAGGTGACAGAAATGATTGATAAGGGAGGGCCGTGGATGTCATCTACATGGATTTTAGTAAAGCATTTGACAAGGCCCTTCATGGCAGACTGGTGCCAAAGATTAAATCTCACAAAATCAAAGGTGAACTAACTAGATGGCTACAGAGCTGGCTTGGCCATAGAAGACAGAGGGTAGCAGTGGAGGGGTCTTTTTCTGACTGGAAGTCTGTGACTAGTGGTGTTCATGATGTGGATATGCCGGCGTTGGACTGGGGTAAACACAGTAAAAAGTCTGACAACACCAGGTTTCAATCCAACCGATTTATTTGACAGTAAACTCACTAGCTTTCGGGGTTAGCCCCTTCGTCAGGTGAATGGAGAGTTCTGGCCTCAGACAGAGCATATAACAGCACAGACAGTTTACAGACTACTGATTAGAATGCAAATCTTTACACCTAACCTGCTGCTCAAGTCTTAAAGTGGCTAACCATGTGAGTGGAAGGAGCACTGATCACAGGTTAAAGAGATGTGTATTGTCTCCAGGCAGTACAGCAAGTGAGGTTTTGCAAACCCAGGCAAGTCACGGGGGTTACAGATAGTGCAACATGAACCCAAGATCCCTGTTGAGACTGTCCTCATGTGTGCGGAACTTGGCTATCAGTCTCTGTTCAGCGACTCTGCGCTGTCGTGTGTCGTGAAGGCCACCTTGGAGAATGCTTACCCAAAGGTCAGAGGCTGAATGCCCATGACCGGCATATCCACACTCCATTCACCTGACGAAGGGGCTAACCCGAAAGCTAGTGAGTTTACTATCAAATAAATCGGTTGGACTGAAACCTGGTATTGTCAGACTTTTTACTGTGTTTACCCCAGTCCAACGCCGGCATATCCACACCTGTTGGCGAACACTTCAGTGGTCACAGGCGTTCAGCTTCTGACCTTCGGGTAAGCATTCTCCAAGGCGGCCTCCACGACACACGACAGCGCAGAGTCGCTGAGCAGAGACTGATAGCCAAGTTCCGCACGCATGAGGACGGTCTCAACAGGGATCTTGGGTTCATGTCACACTATCTGTAACCCCCGTGACTTGCCTGGGTTTGCAAAACCTCACTTACTGTACTGTCTGGAGACAATACACATCTCTTTAAACTGTGATCAGTGCTCCTTCCACTCACATTGTCGGCCACTTTAAGACTCGAACAGCAGGTTAGATGTAAAGATTCGCATTCTAATCAGTAATCTGTAAACTGTCTGTGCTTTATATGCTCTGTCTGAGGCCAGAACTCTACATTCACCTGACAAAGAGGGAAACCTCGAAAGCTAGTGAGTTTACTATCAAATAAATCGGTTGGACTGAAACCTGGTGTTGTCAGACTTTTTACTAGTGGTGTTCCACAGGGCTCAGTACTGGGACCTCTGCTGTTTGTGATATATATAAATGATTTGGAAGAAGATGTAGCTGGTCTGATTAGTAAGTTTGCAGACGACACAAAGATGGCTGGAGTTGCAGATAGTGATGAACATTGTCAGAGAATACAGCAGGATATAGATAGGCTGGAAAATTGGGTGGAGAAATGACAGATGGAATTTAATCCAAGTAAATGCGAAGTGATGCATTTTGGTAGTTCTAATGCAGTGGGAGCTATACAATAAATGGCAGAACCATCAGGAGTATCGACACACAGAAGGACCTGGGTGTGCAAGTCCACAGATCCTTAAAGGTGGCAGCACAGGTGGAAAAGGTGGTGAAGAAGGCATATGGCATGCTTGCCTTTATTGGACATGGCATAGAGTATAAAAGTTGGCATGTGATGTTGCAGTTATATAGAACATTGGTTAGGCCACATCTAGAATACTGCATCCAGTTCTGGTCGCCACACTACCGGAAGGACATGGAGGCTTTGGAGAGGGTACAGAAAAGGTTTACTAGGATGTTGCCTGGTATGGAGAGTATTAGCTATGAGGTGAGGTTGAGTAAACTAGGGTTGTTCTCCCTAGAAACACAGAGGTTGAAGAGCGACCTAATAGAAGTTTATAAAATTATGAAGGACATAGATAGGGTGAACAGTTGGAAGCTTTTTCCCCAGGTCAAAAATGACAAGCACAAGGGGTCACAAGTTCAAGGTAAGGGGGACGTATTTTACACAGAAGGTGGTGGGGGCCTGGAATGCACTACCTAGCAAAGGTGATTGAGGGAGACACGCTAGGATCATTTAAGACTTATTTAGATAGCCACATGAACAGACTGGGACTAGAGGGATACAAACTGATGGTCTAGTTAGGAGCACATGCGACTTCACCTTCTGCACCAGTCTGTCATGAGGGATCTTGTCAAAGGCCTTACTGAAGTCCATGTAGACAACATCCACTGTCCTACCCTCATCAATCATCTTTGTCGCTTCCTCAAAAAACTCGATCAAGTTCGTGAGACACAACCTTCCCCTCATAAAACCACGTTGTCTCTGACTAATGTTTCCACTTATTTCCAAGTGGGAATAAATCCTGTCTCGAAGAATCCTCTCCAATAATTTCCCTACTATTGGCATAAGGCTCACCAGCCTGGATTATTCTTGCTTCTCTTACTAAACAAAGGAACAACATTGGCTATTCTCCAATCCTCTGGGACCTCCCCTGCAGCCAGTGAGGATAGATAGATTTCTCTCAAGGCCCAACAATTTCCTCCCTTGCCCCTCTCAGTATCCTGGGGTATATCCCACCGGGCCCTGGGACTTGTCAACCTTAATGTTTCTCAAGAACCCCAATACCACCTCCTTTTTGATCTCAACATGACTCAAACTATCTACACATCCTTTCCTAGACTCATCATCCACCAAGTCCCACTCATCCTTAAAGAAAGGAAAGATGCAGTATGAAACTACACTCGCTCTAAATATAAAAAATGATAGTAAAAGCTTTTACAAATATATAAAGAAGAAGAGAGTGGCTAGAGTGAATGTTGGACCCTTGGAGGATGAGAGGGGGGATTTATGGTGGGAAACAAGGAAATGGCTGAGACTTTAAATAAGTTTTTTGTGTCGATCTTCGCGGTGGAGGACACAAATAGCTTACCGAATATTAAAGATAGAGGGTTGGTAGGAGATGAAGTCCTTAACACAATTACTGTTACTAGAGAGGTATTGCGTGGCAGATTAACAGGACTGAAGGTAGACAAGTCCCCAGGACCAGATGGAATGCATCCCAGGGTACTGAAAGAAATGGCAGAAATAATAGCAGATGTGTTAGTAGTTATTTATCAAAATTTGCTGGACTCCGGGGAAGTGCCGGCGGATTGGAAAACAGCTACTGTTACGCCACTGTTTAAAAAAGGTAGCAGACAAAAGGCCAGTTAGCTTAATGTCCGTAGTTGGGAAAATGCTAGAATCCATCATTAAAGAAGAAATAGCAGGACACCTGGAAAAGAATGGTTCGATCAAGCAGACGCAGCATGGATTCATGAAGGGGAAGTCATGTTTGACAAATATACTGGATTTTTATGAAGATGTGACTAGTGCGGTAGACAGAGGGGAACCGGTGGATGTGGTGTTTTTAGATTTCCAGAAGGCGGTCGATAAGGTGCCTCACAAAAGATTGCTGCAGAAGGTTCGGGTACATGGAGTTGGGGTGAAGTGTTAGCATGGATTGAGGATTGGCTATCTAACAGGAAGGAGAGGGTTGGAATAAATGGGTGCTTTTCTAGTTGGCAGTTGGTGACTAGTGGCATGTCGCAGGGATCGGTGCTGGGGCCTCAACTGTTTACCATATACATAGACAATCTGGAGGAGGAGGCTGAGTGTATGGTAACAAAGTTTGCTGATGACACGAAGATGAGTTGAAAAGCGAATTGCGTGGAGGACGTGGAAAGTCTGCAGAGAGATCTGGATAGGCTGAGTGACTGGGTGAGGACCTGAGAGATGGAGTATAACGTTGGCAAATGTGAGATTATCCACTTTGGGAAAAATAGTAGTAGGATGGAATATTATTTAAATAGTGAAAAGTTGCAGCATGCTACTGTGCAGAGGGCCCTGGGGGCCCTTGTGCACGAATCGCAAAAACCCAGTCTGCAGGTGCAGGAGGTGATCAAGAAGGCGAATGGAATGTTGGCCTTTATAGCGAGGGGGATAGAATATAAAAGCAGGGAGGTCTTGCTGCAACTGTACAGGGCACTGGTGAGGCCGCAGCTGGAGTACTGTGTGCAGTTTTGGTCCCCTTATTTGCAAAAGGACATATTGGCCTTGGAGGGAGTACAGAGAAGGTTCACCAGGCTGATACCGGAGATGAGGGGGTTAGTTTATGAGGAGAGATTGAGTAGATTGGGCCTGTGCTTGTTGGCATTTAGAAGGCTGAGGGGGGATCTTGTAGAGACATATAAGATAATGAAGGGGCTAGATAGGGTAGGGGTAGAGAGATTCTTTCCACTTAGGAAGGAAACCAGAACTAGAGGGCACAGTCTCAAAATAAGGGTGGGGGGGGGCAGTTTAGAACAGAGTTGAGGAGGAACTTCTTTTCTCAGAGGGTAGTGAATCTCTGGAATTCTCTGCCCATTGAAGTGGTGGAGGCTGCCTCGTTGAATATGTTTAAGTCACGAGTAGATAGATTTCTGATCGATAAGGGAATTAAGGGTTATGGGGAGCAAGCAGGTAAGTGGAACTGATCCACTTCAGATCAGCCATGATCTTATTGAATGGCGGGGCAGGCTCGAAGGGCTAGTTGGCCTACTCCTGCTCCTATTTCTTATGTTCTTAAGTCCTCCTCTTTGGTGAATACTGACGCAAAGTACTCACTTAATACCTCGCCCACTTAAAAAGAACAAAGAACAATACAGCGCAGGAACAGGCCCTTCGGCCTTCTAACCCATGTGTTCCCAATTAGACCATCTGTTTGTATCCCTCTATTCCCAGTCTGTTCATGTGGCTATCTAGATAGGTCTTAAATGATCCTAGCATATTTGCCTCAACCACCTTGCTTGGTAGTGCATTCCAGGCTCCCACCACCCTCTGTAAAAAAAGTCCCCTGCATATCCATATTGAACCTTGCCCCCCCTTACCTTGAACTTGTGACCACTTGTGTTTGTCATTTCTGACCTGGGAAAAAGCTTCCAACTGTTCACGCTATCTATGCCCTTCATAATTTTGTAAACTTCTATTAGGCTGCCCCCTCAAACTCTGTCTTTCTAGGGAGAACAACCCTAGTTTACACAATCTCACCTCATAGCTAATAAGTCTTTTCTGCACTCTCTCTAAAGCCTCCACGTTTTTCTGGTAATGTGGTGACCAGAACTGGACACAGCATTCCAGATGTGACCTGACTAACGTTCTATATAACTGCAACATCACATGCCAACTTTTATACTCTATGCCCCGTTCTAGAAAGGCAACCATGCCATATGCCTTCTTCACCACCTTTTCCACCTGTGCTGCCACCTTTAAGGATCTGTGGACCTGCACCCAGATCCCTCTGTGTCTCTATACTCCTGATGGTTCTGCCATTTATTGTATCTCCCCCCTACATTAGAACCACCAAAATGCATCATTTTGTATTTATCTGGATTAAATTCCATCTGCCGTTTCTCCGCCCAATTTTCCAGCATATCAATATCCTGCTGTATTCTCTGACAATGTTCATCACTATCCGCAACTCCAGCAATCTTTGTGTTGTTTGCAAACTTACTTATCAGACCTCTTCTTCCAAATAATTTACATATATCACAAACAGCAGAGGTCCCAGTACAGAGCCCTGCGGAACACCACTAGTCACAGACCTCCAGTCAGAAAAAGACCCCTCCACTGCTACCCCCTGTCTTCTATGGCCAAGCCAGTTCTGTACCATCTAGCTAGTTCACCTTTGATCCCATGAGATTGAACTTTTTGCACCAGTCTGCCGTGAGGGACCTTGTCAAATGCTTTACTAAAATCCATGTAGACGACATCCACGGCCCTTCCCTCATCAATCATTTTTGTCACCTCTTCAAAAAAACTCAACCAAATTTGTGAGGCATGACCTCCTTTGTACAAAACCATGTTGTCTATCGCTAATGAGACTATTCAGTTCTAAATGTGTATAGATCCTATCTCTAAGAATCTTCTCCAACAACTTCCCTACCACGGACCTCAAACTCACTGGCCTATAATTACCCGGGTTATCTTTGCTATCCTTATATAAATTTCCTCTGGCTCCACGTGTAGATTCCCTTCCCTGGCTACCCTCTTGCTCTTTATATACGTATAAAAAACCTTGGGATTTTCCTTAATCCTGCCAGCCAAGGCTTTTTTGTGACCCCTTTAAGCCCTCCTTACTCCTTGCTTAAGTTTCTTTCCACTTTCCTGATATTCCACATTTGCTTCATGTGTTCCCAGCCTCCTCGTTCTGACAAATGCTAAGGGTAATGATGTTCAAAGTATGGCAGGAATGAAAGTAATTGCAATTTAGCAGTGTGCCAGTTGATGGGCCAAAGTTTACAGAAGTTTAAAGTAGGAGGATTAATTAGGGGCTCTGTATTCAAATGTCCATAGCATTCACAATAGAACAGATGAATTGTCAGCTCAAAAATAAATTAATATGTGTGACCTGATTGGCATGATGAATGTGGCTACAAGGAAACCAAAGCTGAATATAGAATCCCTAAATACAGAAGGAAGCCACTCAGTCCATCGAGTCTGTACCAAGACAATCCCACCCAGGCCCTATTCCCATAACCCACACTTTTATGCTGCTAATCTCCTGACACTAGGGTCAATTTAGTATGGCCAATCAACCTAATTCTCACATCTTTGGACTGTGGGAGGAAACCGGAGCATTCGGAGTAAACCCACAGAGACATGGAGAGAAAGTGCATACTCCACATAGACAATGACCCAAGAGCAGAATTGAACCTGGGACCCTGGCACTGTGAGACAGCAATGCTAACCACTGTGCCACTGTGCCATCCTGGTGGCATATCCAAATATATGAGACATTCAGGAAGGACAGGAAATAGGGAAAAGGTGGTGCAGCTCTGCTAACTAAAAAGGACATGAGTACTGTAGAAAGATATGTCCTTAGATCTAAAGATCAAAATGTAGAATAATTTTGGGTGGATCTAAGAAACAGCAAGGGGGAGAAAACATTGGTGGGAGGTCTTTATCAGCCACCAAGCTGATGTAATGTAAACCACAACATAAGTCAAGAAATTAGAGATGTGTATAACAAGGCTAATACAGTAATCACAGGGGATTTCAATCCTCGTGTAGACGGGGTAAAGTTAATTAGTACTAATAATGTAGGGGATGAATTTTTGGAATGTGTTTGAGATGGTTTTCAAACTAGTACATTGAGGAATCAACTAGGGAACAGGCTATTTTAGATCTAGTTTTGTGCAATGATAAAGGGCTAATTAATATTCTTGTTGTCAAGGAGCATTAGGAAAGATGATCTACATCCCAGAGTGTTGAATGAGGTAGTCGCAGAGATACTAGATGCATTGATGATCATCTTTTCAAATACTATAGAGTCTGGAACAACTGTAAAGAATGGGAGTTGGCAAAATGACACAATTTAGAAAGAAAATGGAGAACTACAAACTAGTTAGCTTAATATCACTGACAGGAAAAATGCTGGAATTTATAATAAAGGATGTAATAATAGGACCCAGAAATGATAATAGCATTAAGCAGAGTCAATGTGGATTTATGACAGAGAAACCATACATAACAAGCCTGTTGGAGTTTTTCAACATTGTAAATAACAGAATTGATGAGGGGGAACTGGTGGATGTGGTACAGTTAGATTTTCAGAAAGCTTTTGATAAGGTTCAATACAATCGGTAAGTGAACAAAATTAGAGCACATGAGATTGGGGTAATATACTGGCATGGATGAAGAACTGATTAACAAGCAGAAAACAGAATAGGAATAAATGGTCATTTTACAGGTTGTACTGCAAGTGGGAGTACTGCAAGGATCAGTGCTTGGGCCCCAGTTATTCACAATCTACATCAATGATTTTAATGTGGGGATTACATGTAATATTTTCAAATTTGCAGATGATACAAAACAAGATGAAAGTGTGAGTTGTGAGGAGGATACAAAGATACTTCAAAGAGATTTGGAGAGGCTAAGTGGGAAAAGATTTGGCAGATAGGATACAATGTGGAAAACGGTGAGAGTATCTACTTTGATAAAAAAAATTGAAGTACAGAATATTCCTTAAATGGCGACAGGCTGGGAAGTGTTGAACTTCAAAGAGACTTGGGTGTGCTTGTTCCATGGTCACTGAAAACTACAATTATAACAATTAATTCAGAGGCAAGATGATTTGAGCATTAGAGTAAAGATGTCTAATTGCAATTATATTAGAGCCTTCGTGAGACCGTATCTGACATATTGGGGCCTCTTTTATTACCTCATCTTGTCCGTTTTTCGGCGAGGTGAGGTTGTAAAATCGGGATTTAGTGAAAAAACCAGAATCATGCCAATTACCATCTTACCAAAACAAAAATCCGGGCATGATGTGGAGCTTGCCCAGAATAAGCGAGACACCAATTAGCATGTCTTTGCAAGCATCTCAGTATAATTGTCCTACCTCACATACCTTAATGATCCCACACTGACGAGTAAAACACCTGCTTCGTAAAAGTCTGCAGCAGTACTGAGGGTGAGCGAGAAGGTGGATCACTCTGACCACAGGGCTTTGTGCTGTGGAGGGCAGGGGTGGAGAGGTCATAGAAACAGCCAAGCCAAGGCAAGATTTGCAGAATGTGCTAATTTATGGGGTGGGGGGATGGGTGGTGTCGGGGGGAGGGATATGCTACTGTGGTGATGGGAAGGAGTGACAGTTAGGCCCTTCAATCAGGGAGCGGGGTTGGGTGGAATGGAAAGACTGCCATTGGGGGAGAGGGGGAAGTGGGAGAAGGCAATCAGAGACATGGGGGGAGGAGGGAAAGTGGGAGACTGCCATTGGGGACATGGGGGGAGAAGGGTGAGTGCGGGGCAATCTGCAGTCGAGGGGAGTGGAACTGAGGGACACTCTGCAATCAAGGGGAGTGGAACTGAGGAGCACTCTGCAATCGAGGGGAGTGGAACTGAGGGGCACTTTGCAATCTGAGGGAGAGAGGCTGAGGAGCACTCTGCAATTGGGGAGAGGGATTGAGGAGCACTGTGCAATCGGGCAGGGGGGCTGCAAGGGAGAGTGTGTGAGGGGAGTGTGCTGAGGGAGGTGATTCCGTAACAGGGACAGTAATGCGGGGACGATTTCCGAAGTCTGTGAAGGGGTCAAGAGGAGTATGTCCGTGGTGTGGGGCGGTTGCGGGGGGGGTTGCTACCAGCAAGGGAGCTGCCATTTTGCTGCTTCCTGCATGCAAGCGCATTTAGGACCTCCAAGAAAAGCTACTGGTCTTCGGACGATTTAAGTGCTGTCCCCTCTTGACAGAAATTGACAGATTTCTGCATTCTAAAACATCAAGGGATGCAGGGTTCGTGCAGGAAAATGGTGAGATTAGTCATGATCTCATTGAGTGGTGGAGTAGACTCAAAGGCTGGATGGCCTATTCCTTCTCCTATTTCTTCTTTGAAGACATGCATGTTTGTAAGGTATAAATCTATGTTTTTAATATTTGTTAATGACAGTTAGTATTGCTGGCAAGGCTGGCATTAAAAAGATTGTGGTGGCATTCTTGATAAAGTTGTGATGGCATTCTTGAATCTTTGCAGTCCTCGTGTGAGCACATTTACAGCGCTGTGCAGGAGTGAGTTCCAGAATTTTGACCTAGCCACAGTGAAGAAACAGCGACATATTTCCAAGTCAGGAATGTGTGTTGCTTGGAGGAGAATTTACAGGTGGTGATGTTCCCATGTTCATTGCCCTTGTTCAGATAAGTGGTAGAGGTAACAGGTATGAAAAGTTTTAAAGGAGCTTGGGAGAGTTTCTGAAGTGCATCTTGTGGATGGCATATTGCTGCCACTGTATGCTCGTGTGCCTAAAGTCCAATCTGGCAGATACACCCTTGAGGATATGAACAAGTCGATCAGTGGTGTGGTACTAAGCCACTCGTGCTGATGGACATGGATGTTTGTTGCCTTTGTTTTCTGTGCTTCTTTCAAGTGGCTTTTTACATGAAGGAGTAGTCATCAGTTGTGAAAAGAGGATAGGCGGTAATCACCAGGAACTATGTTTGACCTAAGACTTAAATCCAGAGTCAATATTGAGAAATTCCAGGGCCACTCCTTTCTGACTGTATGCACATATGACACTACCCCTGGTGGGCTTGTCCTGCCAGTGGGACAGAACATACACAGGGTTGGTAGTGGATGAATTAGCTTTACTAGTCTCTGGGGTCCCTAATTTTGGCATAAATGAAGGGCAAGGTGTGCCTTTGTCTTTTTTGGTGCCTAGATTGATGCCAAGTGGTCTAGCATTATTATTCTTGACATTTTCTGAACTGGTTTGATGCATTTCTGTGACAGTTGAGTGTTGCTTTAGGTCTGGAGTCTCAAATATTTATCTTTGATTTGTGGTTTTGCTCTATGGTTTATACCTTCACTAGAACTGCTATTTTTAGAAAAACTGTAGGAACTATAAGCATGGTATAATTTTACTTCTACCACCTACTGCCAACATGTGTCGTACTAAATAACAGTTTGATTATATATTTTTTAAAGATGCATGAATTGTTAATGATTCTTTCTGCAGTTCTGGTTTAATTCACTTGAAATACCCAGCTGTTAATTTGGGTTTCATTGACGAAGGAATTGCTAACATTGCCTCTGTTTCTCAGTCATTTGGTTCAGTTCAAAGCTTGGCTAACACCTCGACATCAATCTAAGTAGAGATTTATGGTTAGTGGTGCATAGCACTGGTTTTCAAGCTGTTATCATTAGCAAATTTTTGACATTTGGGTTAAATATACCACTACTTTTTGCAAGTGTTGTATTTGAGAATGCTATATTCTTCCTTTTCTTGTATTTACGTATGAAAATAGTTCCTACAGTTTTTTTTAAAAAAGTAGCAGTTCTAGAGGAGGTATAAACCATAGAGCAAAACCACAAATCAACAATAAATATTTGAGACTCCAGACCTAAAGCAATGTGGCTAATACTCAACTGCCACTGAAATGAGTCAGCTGCATCAAACCTAGGGTGTAGAAGGATGGATTAGTAAATTTGCTGACGACACCAAAGTCGGAGGAGTTGTAGACAATGAGGAAGGATGTTACAGTTTGCAGAGGGACATAGATAAGCTGCAGAGCTGGGCTGAGAGGTGGCAAATGGAGTTTAATGTGGAAAAGTGTGAGGTGATTCACTTTGGTAAGAGTAACAGGAGTACAGAATATAGGGCTAATGGAAGGACTCTTGGTAGTGTTGACAAGCAGAGAGATCTTGGGGTACATGTGCATAGCTCCCTGAAAGTTGGCACCCAGGTTGATAAGGTTGTTAAGAAGGTGTACGGTGTGTTAGCTTTTATTGGTAGAGGGATTGAATTTCGGAGCCGTGAGGTCATGTTACAACTGTACAAAACTCTGGTGCGGCCACACTTGGAGTATTGCGTACAGTTCTGGTCGCCGCATAAGAAAGATGTGGAGGCATTGGAAAGGGTGCAGAGGAGATTTACCAGGATGTTGCCTGGTATGGTGGGAAGGTCTTATGAGGAAAGGCTGAGGGACTTGAGGTTATTTTCATTAGAGAGAAGAAGGTTACAAGGTGACCTAATTGAGGCATGCAAGATGATCAAAGGATTGGATAGGGTGGACAGTGAGAGCCTTTTACCTCAGATGGTGATGGCTAACACAAGGGGACATAGCTTTAAATTAAGGGGTGGTAATTATAGGACGGATGTCAGAGGTAGGTTCTTTGCTGAGAGGGTAGTAAGGGTGTGGAATGCCCTGCCTGCAGCAGTTGTGGACTCGCCAACTTTAAGGGCGTTCTAATGGTCAGTGGATAGGCATATGGATAACATTAGAATAGTTTAGTTTAGAGGGTCATTAGATTGGTTCCACTGGTCGGCGCAACATCTAGGGCCGAAGGGCCTGTACTGCGCTGTAATGTTCTATGTTCTATGTTCTAAACCAATTCGGATAATGTGAAGAACAATAATACTAGACCACCTGGCATTAATCTAGGCAGTGAAAACAACAAAGGCACACCTTGCCCAGTGCTCTTCATTTATGCTAAAATTTGGGATCCCAGAGATTAGTAAAGCTAACTTATCCACTACCAACCCTGTGTATTTGCTGACCCACTGGCAGGACAAGCCCAACAGGGGTGGTGTCACATTTGCATACAGTCAGAAAGGAGTGGCCCTGGAATTTCTCAATATGACTTTGGAATTCATTTATTATTGTCACATGTATTGGTATACAGTGTTTTTTGCGTGCCATGCAGACAGAGCATGCCATTCATAGAGAAGGAAATGAGAGAGTGCAGAATGTTACAGTCATAGCTCGGGTGCAGAGAAAGATCAACTTAATGCAGGGTAAATCCATTCAGAAGTCTGATGGCAGCAGGAAAGAAACGGTTCTTGTGTCGGTTGGCAGGTAACCTCAGGCTTTTGTATCTTTTACCTGACGGAAGAAGGTGGAAGAGAGAATGTCTGGGGTGCGTGGATCCTTAATTATGTTGCTGCTTTGCTGAGGCAGCAGGAAGTATAGACAGAGTCAATGTATGGGAGATTGGTTTGCGTGAAGGATTGGGCTACATTCATGACCTTTTATAGTTTCTTGTGGTCTTGGGCAGAGCAAGAGCCATGCCAAGCTATGATTCAATCAGAAAAAATGCTTTCAATGGTGCATCTGTAAAAGTTGCTGAGAGCCATACCTGACATGCCAAATTTCCTTAGTCTTCTGAGAAAGTAGAGGCATTGTTGGGCTTTTTTAACTATATTGTTGGTATGGAGGGACCAGGACAGATTGTGACACCTGGTCTGGTGATCTGGACACCTAAAACTTGAACTCGCAACCACTTCTACTTCATCACGGTTTATGTACAAAGAACAAAGAAAATTACAGCACAAGAACAGGCCCTTTGGCTCTCTAAACCTGCACTGTCCATGGTGCCCGACAACTAAAACCCTCTACCCTTCCGGGGACCATATCCCTCCATTCCCATCCAATTCATGTATTTGTCAAGAAGCCCCTTAAAAGTGACTATCATACCTGCTTCCACTACCTCCCCTGGCAGCGAGTTCCAGGCACCCACTATCCTCTGAGTAAAAAACTTGCCTCGTACATCTCCTTTGCCCCCCATACCTTAAACCTATGCCCGCTAGTAATTGCCTCTTCAACCCTGGGAAAAACCTTCTGACTATCCACTCTGTCCATGCCCCTCATAATCTTGTAGACTTCTATCAGATCACCCCTCAACCTCCATCGCTCCAGTGAGAACAAACCAAGTTTCTCCAACCTTTCCTCATAGCTAATCCCCTCCGTACCAGGCAACATCCTAGGAAATCATTTTCTGTACCCTCTCCAAAGCTTCCACATCCTGGTAGTGTAGCAACCAGAATTGAACACTGTAATCCAAGTGTGGTGTAACTAAGGTTCTATAAAACTGCAACATTACTTGTCAATTTTTAAACTCAATGCCTCAGCTGATAAGGCAAGCATGTCATATGCCTTCTTGACTAACTTCTCCACCTGCATTGCCGCTTTCAGTGACCTGTGTACCTGTACACCCAGATCCCTCTGCCTATCAATACTCTTAAGGATTCTGCCATTTCATAGAAAAAAATAGAATCATAGGAAAACTATAGCAAAAACAGGTCCTTTGGCCCACAAACCGTGCTGGAAATATTCATTTACTGTATATTTCCTATCCTATCCGTATTAAACCTTCCAAAATGCATGACCTCACATTTGTCCAGATTAAACGCCATCTGCCATGTCTCTGCCCAAGTCTCCAACTGATCTATATCCTGCTGCATCTTCTGACGGTCTTCATCACTATCCACAAATCCACCAACCTTTATGTCATCCACAAACTTAGTCAGGGGCATGTTCTCCACTATGCTTCCTGAAGTTGATGACCATCTCCTTCGTTTTGTTGACATTTGAGAGAGAGATTATTGTCTTCATACCAGTTCATCTGGCAAAGCTAAGGGAGATGGGGTTGGCTTCCTAATCAACATCTCATGGTGCCTAGACATAGCAATACTGGCAAGTTTCTGCACCCTGGAACACTTGATGCTAAAATGCAACCCCTTCCATGGGAGTTCACCTCTGTTATCCTGATGGCAGTTTACATCCCACTCCATGCGGACGTGAAGATCACGCTGGACGAAATGTGTAGAAGACTGTGTGCCAAAGAAACAAATCCAAGTGTTTCCCAACCGGAAACCATGAATGAACAGGGATATCCACTGCTTGCTAAAGTCTAGGTCTGAGGTGTTCAAGTCAGGTGACCCTGACCTATATAAGAAAGCCAGATACGATCTAAGGAGATCCATCAAAGATGCCAAAAGACAGAACTGGGCCAAGCTAGAGTCCCAAGCTAACTACATGGACCCCTGCCGACTATGATTCTCTGTCTCATTCCTGTATACTATCTTGTCGTTGTTTGAGATTCGATCCACTACGGTGGTGTCGGCAGGAAGGGGAATTTGGCCACACAGAGATGGGTATATAGGATTATTGTAGGGAGCTTTGTGGGGCACCGGTGTTGAGGATGATCATGGAGGAGGTATTGTTACTTACCCTTACTGATTGTGATTTGTGGGTTAGGAAGTTCAGGCTCCAGCTGCAGAGGGAGGAGCCAAGGCCCAGGCCACAGTGTTTGGAGATGAGTTTCATAGGAATAATGGTGTTGAAGGGTGAACTGTAGTCAATAAATAAGAGGCTGACACAAGTGTCTTTGCAATCTAGGTGTTCCAGTATTGAGTGCAGGGCCAGGAAGATGGCGTCTGCTGTGGACGTGTTGTGGCAGTAGTGGACTGTGTTGGATCCAGGCAGTCCAGGAGGCTGGAATTGATTGATGCCATGACTAAAGTACTTTTGAAGTACTTCATAATGATGGTTGTCAGACTCACCGGACAATAGTCATTAAGGTACACTGAATGGTTTTTCTTTGGTACTGGGATGATGGTCATTGTCTTGAAGCAGATATGGACCTCAGATTGTTGTAAAGAGAGGTTGAAGATGTCTGTGAATATCCCCACTAGCTGATCCGCACAGGATCTGAGTGCTGCCCCGGATACCCCATGGGTTCCCGTGAGTTGTACTTCAAGAAAGCTGCACTGACATCCTGCAATGGTGATCTCAGATACAGGTTCATCCAAGGCTTCCATGGTGGACGGCGTGCTCTCGCTGGCTTCTTGCTCAAAACAGGCATAGAATGCACTGAGCTCATCGGAGAGAGGTGCATTGGAGCCAGCAATTTTGCACGCCTTCATTTTTTAGCCTGTTACGTCTTGAGAAATTGTCATAGTCAGCAGGGGTCCATGTAGTTAGCTTGGGACTCTAGCTTGGCCCAGTTCTGTCTTTTGGCATCTTTGATGGATCTCCTTAGATCATATCTGGCTTTCTTATATAGGTCAGGGTCACCTGACTTGAACACCTCTGACCTAGACTTTAGCAAGCAGTGGATATCCCTGTTCATCCATGGTTTCCGGTTGGGAAACACTTGGATTTGTTTCTTTGGCACACAGTCTTCTACACACTTACTAATGCCCACATTCTCCACTTTTGTAATTATGAGGCTATTAGGAGAGAATTAGGAAGCATAGGTTGGACTAGGAGATTACAGGGACTGGGAACGTCCGAAATGTGGAGTTTTTTCAAGGAGCAGCTACTGCGAGTCCGTGATAGGTATGTCCCTATCAGGCAAGGAGGAATTGGTAGGGCTAGGGAACCGTGGTGCACCAAAAAAGTTGATTCGTTGGTTAAAAGGAAAAAGGAGGCTTATGTTCGGATGAGACGTGAGGGCTCGGGTAGTGCACTAGAAAACTTTAGATTGGCTAGGAGGGAGTTGAAGAGTGAGCTAAGAAGGGCTAAAAGAGGACATGAGAAGACTTTGGCTGATAGGGTTAAGGAGAATCCTAAGGCGTTCTACAGGTATGTCAAGAACAGAAGGTTGGTTAGGGCAAGATTAGGGCCAGTTATAGACAGCAGAGGGAAGTTATGTGTGGAACCGGAGGAGATTGGAGAGGCATTGAACCAATATTTCTCTTCGGTGTTCACGCAGGGGGACATGGATATAGCTGAGGAGGACACTGGGTTGCCGGGGAGTAGAATTGACAGTGTTACAGTTGATAAGGAGGATGTGCTGGATATTCTGGAGGGTCTGAAAATAGATAAGTCCCCTGGTCCGGATGGGATTTACCCCAGGATTCTCTGGGAGGCAAGAGAAGTGATTGCAGAGCCTCTGGCTCTGATCTTCAGGTCATCGTTGGCCTCTGGTATAGTACCGGAAGATTGGAGGTTAGCGAATGTTGTCCCATTGTTTAAGAAGGGGAACAGAGACTTCCCCGGGAATTATAGACCGGTGAGTCTCACTTCTGTTGTGGGCAAGGTTTTAGAAAAAATTATTAGGGATAGGATTTATAGTTACTTGGAGAGTAATGAATTGATTGGAGATAGTCAGCATGGTTTTGTGGCGGGTAGGTCGTGCCTTACTAACCTTATTGAGTTTTTTGAGAAAGTGACCAAAGAGGTGGATGGGGGTAAGGCAGTGGACGTGGTGTATATGGATTTTAGTAAGGCGTTTGATAAGGTTCACCATGGTAGGCTTCTGCAGAAAATGCAGATGTATGGGATTGGGGGCGATCTAGGGAATTGGATCAGGAATTGGCTAGCGGATAGGAGACAGAGGGTGGTGGTTGATGGTAAATATTCATCATGGAGTTCGGTTACCAGTGGTGTGCCTCAGGGATCTGTTTTGGGGCCACTGCTGTTTGTAATTTTTATTAATGATCTGGATGAGGGTATAGTTGGGTGGATTAGTAAATTTGCTGATGACACCAAAGTCGGAGGTGTGGTAGATAGTGAGGAAGGGTGTCATAGTTTGCAGGAAGACTTAGACACGTTGCAGAGCTGGGCCGAGAGGTGGCGGATGGAGTTTAATGCGGAGAAGTGTGAGGTAATTCACTTTGGTAGGAATAACAGATGTGTCGAGTATAGGGCTAACGGGAGGACTTTGAATAGTGTGGATGAGCAGAGGGATCTAGGTGTATGTGTACATAGATCCCTGAATGTTGGGAATCAAGTAGATAAGGTTGTTAAGAAGGCATACGGTGTCTTGGCATTTATTGGTAGGGGGATTGAATTTAGGAGTCGCAGCGTCATGTTGCAACTGTACACAACTCTGTTGCGGCCGCACTTGGAGTACTGTGTGCAGTTCTGGTCCCCACATTACAGGAAGGATGTGGAGGCTTTGGAGAGGGTGCAGAGGAGGTTTACCAGGATGTTGCCTGGTATGGAGGGGAGGTCCTATGAGGAGAGGCTGAGGGATTTGGGGTTGTTTTCGCTGGAAAGAAGGCGGCTAAGAGGGGATCTTATTGAAACATATAAGATGATTAGAGGTTTAGATAGGGTGGATAGTGATAGCCTTTTTCCTCTGATGGAAAAATCTAGCACGAGGGGGCATGGCTTTAAATTAAGGGGGGGTAGTTATAGGACGGATGTCAGGGGTAGGTTCTTTACCCAGAGGGTGGTGAGGGATTGGAATGCCCTGCCTGCTGCAGTTGTAAATGCGCCAAGTTTGGGGGTGTTTAAGAGATCCGTGGATAGGTTTATGGACGAAAAGGGATTGGTTTAGGTTAGTGGGTCATTGTTTTGTAAATGGTCGGTGCAACATTGTGGGCCGAAGGGCCTGTTCTGCGCTGTAATGTTCTATGTTCTAAGTCAGTTACTGTAGTGGCATACTCGTTCAGGCTGGATACAGAGTTTTTAAATCTGAGTTCTCAGACCAACATCGCACGACTTTCTTTGATGGATTCTCCTGCTTCAGTTTTTGCTTGTGAACCAGCCTTGTGTTCTGATTTGCCAATGTGTGGGCGGGCAATATAGCAATAGAGGAAAAGGCAAGTTTGATATTTATGTAGCAGTGGTCTAGGATGGTTAGGCCTCTGGTAAAACAGGGGACATGTTGGTGGCAACTTGGTAGTGCATTCTTGTGCTTGGCCTGATTGAGGTTCCTGGCCATGATGAACAAGGCCTCAGGACGTTTCATTTCAAGGCTATTTGTAGTGGTGTATATTTCGTCCAGCGTGATCTTCACATCCGCATGGGGTGGGATGTAAACTGCCGTCAGGATAACAGAGGTGAACTCCCATGGAAGGTAGTAGGGGTTGCATTTTAGCATCAAGTGTTCCAGGGTGCAGAAACTTGCCAGTATTGCTATGTCTAGGCACCATGAGATGTTGATTAGGAAACAAACGCCACCTCCCTTAGCTTTGCCTGAGGTAGCTGTACAGTCCATTTGATGGATTGAGAAGGTTCTGCTTTGTGTACTAAACAACAAAAACATCTACAAAGTTAATAATTTTGTCATTAGAACTACAGCAGGCTAGGACTCCAGTGTGCCACATAACCTTTATCTTTTCTTGTAACAGTTAAAGCAGTCGTTCCAATGATACAAAGTGGATGGGGGTGCGGTTTAGAGGTGGAAACAGTTACATTGAATGGTTTTATTAAAGCCCCTCTACTGTAGATTTCCTGAATTTCTCAAATCAACACAGTGGCAAGAAAAAAACTTGAAGGGCTGAGAAATTAAATTTGCTATTTTTTTCAGAGAAACCTGCTGAGCTGGACTTCCATCAGGATTTAACGTTTATGTGCATAGTATACCAGAGCAACTGCAACAGTACTGGTGGGATTTAGAATGTCTGATGTCTTCTCAACAATCCTGCCAGTTCCAATATTGTTAATGGCACAGGGATACCCTTCCACTCCATATCAATGCAGCCTTCACACTAAGCTGGAACGTGTGAGAATTGTGCTAAACATGAACAGGAATTTTGAGTGATTTGCTGCAATAAAAGCACTGGTTTCCTTATGGTAGCTGAAACTGGCTTTTGTAAGTTAAGACAGGGGTCCGTCTAAGTATTTACGGAGGGTCCCCAGCAGCATGTTAGAATTTTCTGGGAATTAATGGGACATGTCAGTATTATGACTGGAAAACCTAGGCTTGTGCCATGAGATTTTGTGATTTTCATTGCATAAGCAAATCACAGTCTTGTTGGGAGCAGATTAGCCGATTCTGAATTCCAATTTGATTTTTCTATTTAAGGATTTTCATATTGAATTCATTTGTTACAATCTCACGGTGACACAGTGGTTAGCACCAGTGCCTCGGACCTCAGGGACCCAGGCTCAATTCCAGTCTCGGGTCACTGTCTGTGTGAAGTTTGCACACACTCCCCATGTCTGCGGGGTTTCCTCCAGGTGCTCTCGATTGCTCTTACAGTCCAAAGATGTGCAGGTTAGGTTGCTTGGCCATGATAAATTGTCGTTAGTGTCAGGAGGATTAGCAGGGTAAATGCTTGGGGTTATGGGGATACGACCTGGGTGGAATTGTTGTTGGTGCAGGCCTGATGAGCCGAATGGCCTCCTTCTGCACTGTAGGGATGCCATGATTCCATTCCATTGTCATGATTCCAAAAATCCTGATCACCATTAAATAAGGAGACTTTCAACTTAGTCTTGCTGAATTTGACTTCAAACCCAAAAGATTGAATGGTGATCAACTCTGTCACACAGCTTCCTTTTGATTTCCTTAGTTGCGTTAGTTGTATATGAATATAGCAATGACACCTTGTATTCATAAACACTTCAGGTCAGAATTCTATTGCATCTTTTCCATTGTGAAATTACAGCGGGATTTTACAATATTCAACGTGGGAGGCCACAGTTCCCACCAGAGACCAGCATGAAACTGATCTCCATCCTGTTAATGGAATGCAGATGGAAGCCCAGCCAGAATCACCCCTACCCACCTACCCCACTAACCTAATCATCTCCTGCACCTCCTGCAGGAAATCATGCCGGTCCAAAACACGTCTGGACAAAGTGGCATTCAGATATTGACACTTACCTGAACAAGGACTGGGCTGCTTCTGGTGTTTGGGATGGAGAACTTCAGCGACTGTAGACCCTGGAACATACAGCAGTGGGTGAAGGGAGCATCTTTCAGCTGGAGCTTCCAGCTTCAATGTCTTCAAGGCAGTCAATCTTCAAGCTTCAGTATGTTTCTGAAGTCTGCCTTCAATGGTAGGTCAGTAATGTCTGGACACCTTTTAAGAATGGCACCCAGATATGATGGTGGGTTATGTGTCACCCAGCCTGACTTGGCATACAAGATGCTAGGAAGCCCTCAAATGCATTATTAATGATGCCAGGTTCACAAGACACGGTGGAAATTCCCATTGGCCTCTGCGACAGGAAATGCTGCCCTGTCCCAGCCCCCACCACAGGACTTTATCCAGATGGGAGAATTCTACCCTAGAGCTAGCATTGACATGGCTCATGCCTTTAATCAAAGGCTCAGTTTTCAGAGAGTCAGGAAGACTCAGAAGACCTTCAAAAATAGCATGTGAGATACAGATGCAGAACTCTCACCCCCTTTCCAATAGATCCATTGCTTGCCAGCAGGGGAGAATGGGAAGACAGGAATCCCAAATTCAGCAAGACCATTTTAATTTAATACTAAGTTCAAACTGAGCCCGACATTTTGGCTGATTAGAGGGTGAAGGGTGAGAGTTAGAGGGCCTAACAACTTTGAAACCACTAGAACCAAGTTCCAGAACTGAGGTGGGTCTTCTAACTATTCCACTCCAGCACTCACCTGCCACAGTTGCATCCTAAGCTGTGCTTCTGGGATCTATGGTCCTGACACTATCTCCAACCTCTGAGCAAAAACGTTGCCTTTTCTGGTACTTTTAGCAAGGCAAGCCTAACAAGTCTGGAGGTTTCCTGATTTTGAGGTACCCACCTTGGTAGTCAAAATCCACCCCAAGTGCCCAGCAGGCTTACAATGAAAGCCATTCTGCCTCAAGCAACTTTATCGAGCATTAGTGTCCAAAAATTAGTATTGAGCCCAGCACTGATCCTTCGCTTGCCACAGACCTCCAGTTAGAAAAGTACCCTTCCACTACTACTATTTGCTTTCTATGCCCAAGCCAGTTTTGTATCCATCTTACCAGCTTACCTCGGATCCCATATGATTTCTGTATCTTCTGTATAAGCCTGCTATGAGGAACCTTATTGAAGGCTTTACTAAAGTCCATGTACACAACATCCACTGCCCTGTCCTGGTCAATTTTTCTTGTCGTTTCCTCAAAGAATACAATCAAGTTTATGAGACACGACCTCTCCTTCATAAAACCATGCTCCTATTGCTAATAAGCCTATTCTCTTCCAGATGTGAGTACGTCCTGTCCCTAAGAGTCTTCTCCAATAATTTTCCCACTCCTAATGTAAGGTTCAAGTCCTCTACTATCCCAGATTATCTCTTCTGCCCTTCTTAAAAATATGAACAATGTTAGCTACTCTCCAATCCTCTAGTACCTCGCCCATGGCTAAAAAGGAAATAAAGATTTAGGCCAAGGCCTTAGCAATTTCTTCCCTCACCTCTCTCAGTATTCTGTCCCTGGGGAGTTATCCACCTGAATGCTTTTCAAAATCTGCAATACCTCCTTCCTTTTTATCTCAAGATATCCTAGAACATCAATGTTCTCCTTTCTAGACTCACCATCCATAACATCCTTCTTCTTTGTGAATACTGATGCAAAGTACTCATTATGGGCCTCATCCACTTCATCTGGCTCCATACACAAATTCCCTCTGCTGTCCTTGAGTGGACCTACCCTCTTCCTCCTTATATATACATAAAAGCCTTAGGAGTCACCTTATTCCTGCAAGCTAAGGACATTTCACGGCCCCTTTTGTCCTCTTAAGTCCCTGTTTAAGCTTTTTCCTGTTACCTTTGTATTCCTCAAAAGCCTTATCTGTTCTCAATTTCCTGAAATTTATGTATGCCTCCTTCTTTTTCACTAAGCTTGCAATCTCTCTTGTCATCCAGGTCCCCGAGTCTTGCCATCTTTTTCCTTCATTTTTACTTGTCATACTTCTCCTGACTTTTAAAAGACTCCCACATATCAGATGTGGATTTACCCTCACAGTCACCCCTAGACTACGTTCCCGACCTCCAGCTTAATACTGTGGTGGTTAGCCTCCACCCAGTTTAGTACTTTCATCCTGGGACTACTTTTGTCCTTTTTCTGCAAGTATCTTGAAACTTAGAGAATTATGATCACTGTTCCCAAAATGGTCTCCCACTAAGACATCAGTCATCTGCTGGGCTCATTTCCCAGACCCAGATCTAAAATCATCCCTTCCTGAGTTGGATTATTTACATATTGCCTCAAGAAGCACTCTTGGACACACTGAATAAACTCTGCTCCATCCAAGCCCTTGGCAGTAAAGGAATCCCAGTCTACATTGGTGAAATTAAAATCACCCATCATAACAACCATTATTTTTACATCTTCCCATAATCTGCTAACATATCAGTTTCTCCACTTCACGCTTGTTGGGAGGTCTGTATTACAATCCCAACAGTGTGATTGCACTGCTCGTGTTCCTGAGTTGTGGCCTCATTACATGATCTCATCAATGTGTCCTCCCTCTGTATAGATGTGACATTCTCCCTAATCAGTAAAGCAACACCCTCATCTCTTTTGTCGCCCTCTCTATCTCACCTGAAGCACCTAAATCCTGGAATGTCAAACTGCTAGTCCTGTCCTTACTTCATCCAAATCTCCATAACTGCCACAACATCCTTGGGGTTACCATTGACCAGAAATGCAACTGCACTCCACTACATAAACACAGTGACTACAAGAGCAGGTCAGACACTCAGAATACTGCGGCGAGTAAGTCACCTACTGACTCCCCAAAGCTTATCCTCCATCTACAAAGCACAAGTCAGGAGTGTGATGGAATATTCCCCACTTGCCTGAATGGGTCCAACAACACTCAAGAAGTTCAACATCATCCAGGACAAAGCAGCCCCCTTGATTGGCACCACGTTTTGATCAATTGGGCTAGTGGGCTGATGAATAGCAGACGGAGTTTAATTTAGATAAATGTTTTTGGTAGATTGAACCAGCAGGGCAGGACTTACTCAGTTATTGATACGGCATTGGAGAGAGTTACAAAACAAAAAGATCTAGGGGTACAGGTTCACAGCACCTTGAAGGTGGAGTCACAGGTGGAACCCAAAAAAGTCTGAACCCAAGATCCTTGTTGAGACCGTCCTCAAAGTTCTGCACACATGAGGACGGTCTCAACAGGGATCTTGGGTTCATGTCGCACTATCTGTAACCCCTGTGACTTGCGTGGGTTTGCAAAACCTCACTTACTGTGCTGTCTGGAGACAATACACATCTCTTTAACCTGTGATCAGTGCTCCTTCCACTCACATTGTCAGCCACTTTAGGACTTGAATAGCAGGTTAGGTGTAAAGATTCGCATTCTAATCAGTAATCTGTAAACTGTCTGTGCCATTATATGCTCTGTCTGAGGCCAGAACTCTCCATTCACCTGACGAAGGGACAAACCCCGAAAGCTTGTGAGTTTACTATCTAATAAATTGGTTGGACTTAATCCGGTTGTGGAACTTCCTGCCTAGCCATCAGATATCAAACTTCAAGATTCAGGTGGAACAAATCTACAGGTGAAAGGTCAGATTGCTGCCACTCTTTGTCACAGGGGTGACAGATCATGGAGATCTTCCATATCTTAAGCAATCAAAGCATCTCATTATCCTGGAGAAATGTGTGCATGGAACTGGACATTGTGCAAAAAGTGGATGATATTCTACAACTAAGGCTGAATTCCACCAGGAATGTCCACAGATCTTGCAGGAATTTGGTTAGCTCAACCATGAATTCCAAATTACATGGACCACCTGAATCACAAAAGGCACATACTGACATCAAGCAACCATTTGCTGCTTCCTTCGCATGCTAGAACGAAAAGAGCATGCATTTATATGCCATGTTTAGATTCACCTTCTATTAGGAAAGAAGGACATAATTGGTATGTCAGTGAATAGGGGTCACAATTTCAAAATGGTCAGCAAGAGAGCTGGGAGTAAGATTAGAAAAGGCTTTACTCAGATTAATTGGGATTTGGAATGTGCTGCATGGGAGAATAGTGGAGATGGATTCCATAGGAAATTTCAAAAGAGAATTGGATTCATATTTAAAAATGATGAATTTAGAGGGTGACAGCGATAGGACTGGAGAATGGGACTAGCTGGATGGCATTTTTGGGAACTGTTGCAGACATGATAGAACATAGAACACTACAGCACAAACAGGCCATTCGGCCCACGAGTTGCGCCGATCACATCAACACCTACCAATCCATAGACCTATCTATAACCCCCAATCCCATTAAATCCCATATACTCATCCAGAAGTCTTTTAAAAGACCCCAGCGAGTTCGCCTCCACCACCACTGACGGCAGCCGATTCCATTCACTCACCACCCTCTGAGTGAAAAACTTACCCCTAACATCACTTCTGTACTTGCCTCCCCGCACCTTAAATCTGTGTCCTCTCGTAGCGACCATTTCAACCCGGGGAAATAGCCTCTGAGAATCCACCCTATCTATTCCTCTCAACGTTTTATAAACTTCTATCAGGTCGCCTCTCAACCTTCGTCTCTCCAGGGAGAAGAGTCCCAGCTCCCTCAACCTAACTTCATAAGGCATGCCTCCCAATCCAGGCAACATCCTTGTAAATCTCCTCTGTACCCTTTCAATAGCTTCTACGTCTTTCCTATAGTGAGGCGACCAGAACTGCGCACAGTACTGCAAATGAGGCCTGACAAGGGTCTTATAAAGTTGCAGCATTACCTCCCGATTCCTAAACTCAATCCCTCGATTAATGAAGGCCAGTACACCATACGCCTTCTTGACCACATCCTCCACCTGCGAGGCCAACTTAAGAGTCCTGTGGACCCGGACCCCAAGATTCTTCTGCTCTTCAACACTACTAAGATTCCTGCCCCTGATAGTGTACTCGTTCATCCCATTGGTTCTGCCAAAATGGACGACTACACATTTATCCATGTTGAAGTCCATCTGCCACTTCTCCGCCCAGTCCTGCATCCTATTTATGTCCTGCTGCAACTTTTGACATCCTTCCAGACCATCCACAACACCACCGACCTTCGTGTCATCAGCAAACTTACCTACCCACCCCTCCACTTTGTCATCTAGGGCTGAATAAGCTCCTACTGTGCTATAAAATTCCACAATTATCTGACTTTGAAGCAGAGATATTGTTGCAGGCATACAGGGATAAATTCAGAAAGATGCACACAATCCAGTGATAAGTAACGGATTAAAAAACAATAGTGGTGCATACTGCGGTCCTGTGTAGGTTTGTGCTTTTCTTGAGCTTCATCCAGGGGTTTCTTTTCTATTGGTGCAAGATGAAGAGGGTGCTGACCAAAAGATGAACATTCAAGGTTGTCGAGCTATTGTGAAGGACATGGTTAGTCTTGGTTTATAGCTCATTGCTTAAAAAGCATTTCAATAGGGATATCCTCCAAACAATTGTCTTAGCTATTTGTGAAATTCTTTTGCCCCTACCTGCCCTATAGTAAGACCTATATAGATGACCAAGTTATACCACAATATAACATAATGAAAGTGCTGCAGACCCTGCCACTGATATGCAGTAAATTACGTATAATCAAAATATTTGAAAATGCTGCTTCTGACATGTTCAATAATATTCCTGATGACTGCATGGAGTCCTTGTTTAAGATCAACTGACATTCTTTGGTTGTTCCAAAAATATCACGAAGTACAGCATTCTCTTTTAGTAATTAGAATAGAAATTAGAGTCTACTAGCCTCCATGTCTGCATTTTGGACACTTGTTTCTAGTGCTTTTCCTATGCCATTATTCCTTTGTCAACATTTATTATTGGTTTGCCTGTGTAACTTGTTTTTAGTCCGCTAAGTATGTCAACACTGCCTTTATATGAATGGAGTGGTCATAATTCTTTTTGGAGCAGGACTATAGGGAGCTAAGTTAACAGGTTGAGAACCGGGATTGACTTCTTCAGAGTTTTCTTTCCCCACTATGTTTAGATCCACTTTCAACTCTAATTCCCCCAACACCATGAGAGAAATGAACAAACATATATAAATAGCTGATAAGAACGCATCAGCACAACAGGTAGCTTAGTTTGGCTTCAGTGCTAAAGTTCAAGGAGATGGTATTTAGTGACACAATTTTGGCACATGTTCAGTCCCTGACCAAAACTGTCTTTCATGTGCTATATCTCCATCACAAGAAACTGTAAGTTTGAATCCTGAAAGTTAACCCAGACTTGGCGGAGGGCCAGTACTGCAAGTTTCAGAAAGGCAGAAGTTCTGTTTTGCCTGTTGTAAAAAAAATCAGTCTGTTTTATCCCTTATACGGTGGACAAATAACTTTGAGTAGACGTCTTATTAGTACAAACAATATTTATTTAAACCCACACAATCAATAATCACCCACCCGACCAACAATAAGTTATCTTACAGAAAATGCTAGAATTCAAGTACAATACAAGACCTTGACTTAACTTTGTGTGACTGACAAGTACCCAAACAGATACTGGCCTTTATCTGTGTGCTGGTCTTGGTAGTTGTCTGTGTAGTTTGGTCCTTTGCTCTGGTCTGGCATTCTGGCTGTAGTCTCTCTTTCTTCCTTCTTGGGTGTGGTGGCTCTCCTTTTGCCGGTGATGGTCACCATTGTTGTAGGTCATTCGTGGGATCAGAGAGAGAGAGAGCTTCCTGGTTGTGCAGCATCCTTTATACCCCGTTTGGTTTCACGCCCTTTTTTTGGCCATTGCCAATCAATCGATCAGGACTTGATCACCCTGTTGAATAAGAGTCCAATCAGGTGCTACCACACCGATCTCTGGGTGTGTCCCTGGCGGCCATGCCTGTATGTGTTGTAGGCATATTAGGCATGTAGGCAATTGTAGGCATGTAGAATATTATCAAATAAATAGGTTGGACTAAAACCTGGTGTTGTCAGACTTTTTACTGTGTTGTAGGCACATAGGTCACATACCTTCCTCCTAAATAAGGATTCACGGTGCCTTTACGTCTGGCACACAACCCAGTGTGACCAGAAAGCCTTTTTCATCCTGGAGATGGCCCATACCCTGTGTATTCACTCATCAGGGTTGCAGCCTGTTTGTCTGTCTTTAAACTGCAGCCTGTCGGTTTAGTTTCTTGCCCAGTTAACCCAGAGTGCTTTACAAAACGCCATTTTAGATGGCCTGTTTGGCTACATGCCTTTGATGATGCAGGGGCACCACTGAAATGTCAGTGCCAGACCCTTTGTCCTCATTGCAATTGAGTTCATTTTTCAAGAAGATAGTTGAATTTTCAAACAAACAACCTCTAATTATTCCAGATGATTTAATTGTTGTGTTGACAATTTGAACAGTTCCAACTATCTCACCTGTTTATCATCCATGTTATGTTGAGAGTTAGAACAGCCTCTAATTATCTTCCCAAAATAAATGTGGTTTGATATGTATCGTTATTGTATTCAGAGGAGGAAGAAAAACTATTTCCCACTTCTAAACAAAAACTGAGCTCAATCTTGCAAACTTGCTGAAATAAACATCACCAACACTGGGGTGCAGGTCCTAGAAGTAGTGGTCCTACGAAATAAATATAATTCAACGTTTTTCAGTGCACATGTGGGTATGTAACTTAGCAGTATGTTATATTACAAAACAACAGTTCTTATCAGAATTTGGCACAGTGTCAGTTCCAGCAAGAAAACTGATTGGTTTTCTATCCAAATCCTACCACACGCTGTCAAAAAAACAGCTGGGCGACTTTTATGTGGTGGTTGGTGTAGG
Source organism: Carcharhinus amblyrhynchos (assembly GCF_965287045.1). Taxonomy (NCBI): domain Eukaryota; kingdom Metazoa; phylum Chordata; class Chondrichthyes; order Carcharhiniformes; family Carcharhinidae; genus Carcharhinus; species Carcharhinus amblyrhynchos. Next base: position 39,591,475 of record NC_137325.1, read on the forward strand.
GCGAAGCCTGGCTGCGGGGCGCCCCATTCAGAACCTGACAATCCTCCCTCCCAGACTATCGCAAAGGTCTCAGCCCCTCCTGGCACTACTTCCATTCACGCACCCCCCCAGTCAAAGTCAATGCCGGCATTGCCTCCCCTTCCCTCTCCAACATTGGACCCCACTCCCCAAGTAGCTCCATATAAGTTGATATTCCACAGGGATATGAAAGTGAGTCCTCAGGCAACCATCATTTCTTGGTAGTCCAACACTTAATGAACACCAGTGAGAATTCTGGGGATGCACATAAATGCAACTCTGGGCTAGGCTGAGGGTCACTGTTGCTATTGGGGTGGTGGTGTTTGGTGGATGTATGTTGGTCACTCAGAGGCCTTACATTTCCTGCATATTGGGTAGGCCCTTGCTCCAAGGATGTGCTAGCTGTCAAGTTCCTCCTGGTTCCTCCATCCTGGGTTAGTGTTCAAACAGTAGCTGAGTGGGTGCCCTTTCTTGTTGGAAGCTATAAACTGGGTGGGAGGTGGCCACAATAGAGGGGCAGTACTGGGTGCAATTATGAGGTTCTGGAGTCCTGCTTTGGGAGAGAGAAGACTGCAAGGGCAGCGTGGGGTGTCAGTGTTGGGCAGCTACCCTGCTTCATGAGGCATAAAGACCTTTTCACTTGGAGCAGGGTGACTGCAGTGAAACCTACAATCTGCACTTTGTGAATGGTGTGAGACCAGAGGGGCTTATTGAACAGGAAGTTTAACTCCACTTCTCTGTGAACTCTGATTGTCAGATCTATCAATGTGAGGGTATTTATTGCTTAAGTGCACAGCATTAAAGAGCTCGAAGAAGGAGACTGCCCTCTTGGGTATTGCTTCAAAAGCTAATTGCATATCTCTCAAGATAGAGGCAAAGCTGGGCAGGAGGATAAGCTGTGAGGAGGATGCAGAGATCCTTCAGTGTGATTTGGACAAATTGAGTGAGTGGGCAAATGAATGGCAGACCAAGTATAATCTGGATAAATGTGAGGTGATTCACTTTAGTAGCAAAAATGGGAAAGCCAACTACTATCTGAATGGCCATAAGTTAGGAGAGGGGAATGTGCGACAAGACTTGGGTATCCTCATACATCAGTCACTGAAGATAAACATGCAGGTGCAGCAGGCAGTAAAAAATGCAATGGTGTGTTTGCCTTCATAGCGAGAGGATTCGGATGCCTTGATGCAATTGTACAGGGTCTGCGTGAGGCCACACCTGGAATATTGTGTGCAGCTCTAGAGGGAGTGCAGAGAACATGCACCAGACTTATTCCTGGGATGATATACGAGGAGAGATTTAGTCGATTAGAATTGTATATATTGGAGTTCAGAAGAATGAGGGGGGATTTTATAGAAACCTATAAAATTCTAACGGGATTAGACAGGGTAGATGCAAGAAGATGTTCCCGATGTTGGGAGCTGGGGTCCAGAACCAGGGGTTGAAGCCTGAGGATGCAGGGTGGATCGCTTAGGACAGAAATGAGGAGACATTTCTGGGAATCACCGGGAAGTGTAGAATTTGTAGCCACAGAAAGTAGTTGGGGCCAAAACATTAAATGTTTTCAAGAAAAAGTAAGATGTAGCAGTTCAGGTGAAGGGGGAAGGCGAGATCAGGCTATTGTGTTGGATGATCAGACATGATCATAATGAATGGCGGACCAGCTCGAATGGCTGAATGGCTGTCAAGTTCCTCCTGGTTCTTCCGTCCTGGGTTAGTGTTCAAACAGTAGATGAGTGGGTGCCCTTCCTTGTTGGAAGCTATAAACTGGGTGGGAGGGGCAGTACTGGGTGCAATTCAATTTTCTGTTTCTATGATTCTGTGGTTTACCCAGCCTCACCTTCATGACCTATCCCTGTGAACTTGCCAATCCACCTAACCTGCATACCTTTGGATTTAACTGTCTTCCATTTCAGAACTTATTTTGCTTGTTGTAATACATTATCCTGTTATGGTGGAATTAAAAGCGATGGACACAAAATGGTTACCTGGGAAAGGACATTAAGAGGCATTGGCTTTAGGCGCAGTTACACAAAAAGTTAAAACCTGCAGTACCTGAATTGCTTCAGGAAGCTGGTCAGAACTTGAGGTACTTTAGATAAGAGCAGACCCAGAACAATGAGTCTGATAATAAGGTCAGCCACAGATGGGGATATAAATACATAAGTGCAACAAGATCAGCCACTGAATGTATAGATCAAAATCAGTCATTGATAGAAGACGTAACATCATAAATGTATTCACTTTATGAACAATGATATCTTAACTGACCATGTCCATAGCTGTCTGCTTGTAACGATTGTTAACTGTCGATGTCTGTATTTGTCTACTGGCTTGTAATGATATGTTAACGGTCAATGTCCGTACTGCTTATTGTCTAAAAGGTATAAAAATGATCAATTACATTGTGTAGGTGAGAAGGTAGCTGCCAAGTACTGCGAGTTCCAGTGCTTTCTCCCAAAGCTTTGTCCGAAATAAAACTGTATTGTTGAAACTTCCAAGTCTGACTCTGAAGTGGTAAATTTCCCACAACAATCCTTTTGAAGCAAAACATTTAAAATAGGCAAAGTGTGAAAGGTTTGGAGGGGAGGGAATTCTTAAACTGTGTCCCAGGAGGGCTTTTGAGTCAGCCTGCAAAGTGCCCAAAAAAGAGACGGGCGGTATTGGACCTAATTTTAGGAAGTTAAGCTGAGCAAGTGGTACATTTCAGTGATAGTGACCATAACTCAGTAAGATTTTATGTAGTTTTGGAAAAGGACAAGGTGGACCAGAAATAAGGGGGCGATTATCCCAACCTGGCGAACTGTTTTTATAGTGCAGTGGGCGGGGAGACTTGCGTGCAGGCAGTTTTGCAGGCTCCCCACTGGATGCCACGGCCTCTGTGAGTCTCCAGCAGCTGGATTTCCAGCGCCATCAGCTATGTGCCAGAAATCGGCGCAGAGCTACATAATTTATGTTAATGTTAATCTAAAATCTGTGCTCAGTTCTGGTCGCCTCATTATTAGGAAGGATGTGGAAGCCATTGAAAAGGTGCAGAGAAGATTTACAAGGATGTTGCCTGGTTTGGGTGGCATGCCTTACGAGGATAGCTTGAGAGAGCTCGGTCTTTTCTCCTTAGAGAGACAAAGGATAAGAAGAGACCTGATCGAGGTGTATAAGATGATGAGAGGTATTGATCAGGTGGACTTTCAGAGGCTTTTTTCCAGGGCTGAAATGGCTGCCACGAGAGGACACAGGTTTAAGGTGCTGGGGAGCAGGTACAGAGGAGATGACAGGGGTAAGTTTTTCACTCAGAATGTGGTGGGTGAGTGGAATCAGCTGCTGTCAGTGGTGGTGGAGGCAAATTCATTAGGGTCTTTTAAGAGACTTCTGGATGAGTACATGGGACTTAATAGAATTGAGGGTTATAGGTAAGCCTAGTAGGCAGTGATAAGATCAGCGCAACTTGTGGGCTGAAGGGCCTGTTTGTGCTGTAGTTTTTCTATGATTCTAAATCTATTTTACGTATCGTTTGCGGGCCCAGGACTGGGCCCCCTGATACTGCCCAGGGGCACATGTTTTCAGGGCTAACAACTGGGCCCTGCTGGGATTGTTGCACAGTCAGCAACGTGAGTGTTATGGAGCTGGCTAGCTGTTCAACTGGTCATTGATCGGGAGACCAGCAGCGCAGGTCTACTGCACGTATGCTGAACTCGGCACTCACAGACCGGCACATGTGCAATGGCCCGCTCTCCAGCAAGAATAGGCCCCACCAACTGATTTTTGGAATAATTTACGCTGAGGCACTCTGCTGTGCACAGACTGAGGGACATTCGTTTTGAAATCCCTGCTGGAAAATATATTGAAGTACTGAAAGAAAGAGTAGAGCCCATTAGAGACCAATGTGGCAACCTCTATGTGGACCCACACACACAGTATTAAATAAATATTTTGCAGCTGTGTTCACTATGAAGAAGGACAATGTAGGTATAGAAAGTAGGGAGGGCCTCAGATAGCTGAACAGATGAGCATTAAGAAGGAGGCATTAGCAGTTCTAGCTGGATTAAAAGTGGATAAAACCTTAGGCCCAGATGAGATGTATCCTAAACCGCTGTGTGAGGCAAGGGAGGAGATTACAGGGGCTCTGACGTTAATTTTCAAATCCTTCCTGGCCACAGGAAAGGTGCCAGAGGATTGGTCAACTAATGTGATGCTATTATTCAAGAAGGGAAGTAGGGAAAAAACAGGAAATCACAGGCCAGTGAGTCTAATATCAGTGATAGGGAAATTATTGAAAAAAGTTCTGAGCTACAGAATTAATCAAGGAAGTTAGCATGGCTTAGCTGGAGGAATTCATGTCTAACAAAATTTAATTGAATATTTCGAGCAGGTGACTAGGTGTGTTGATGAGGCAGTGCAGTTGATGTAGTCTATATGGCCTTCGGTAAGGTTTTGACAACGTCCGACATGAGAGCCTAATCAAAAAGATAGGGGCCCATGGGATGCAGGGCAATTTGGAAAATTAGATCCAAAATTGGCTTAGTGGCAGGAGGCAATGGGTAATGATCCAAGGTTATTTTTGTGACTGGAAGCCTGTGTCCAGTGGCGTACCGCATGCATCAGTGCTCTTTGTAGTGTACTTTAATGATGTAGATGTAAATGTAGTGGGTATAATCCCTATGTTTGTGGATAACATGAAAATTTATGGTGTGGTAAATAGAAAGGATGATTACATTAAATTACAGGATTACATTTGTCCACGGGATAATATAGACAGGCTGGTCAGATGGGCAGAATAGTGGCAATTGGAACTTAACCCTGAAAAGTGTGAGGTGATGCATTTTGAGAGGACAAAGAAGCTCAGGAAATACACAATGAGCATTAGGACATTAGAAAGTACTGAGGACCAGGGAACTTTAGGGTACATATTCAAAAACGGGCAGTACAGACACAATGAGCTGAAGACCTCTTTCTGTGCTGTAAACTCTGACTATATTGCTTTCTCCCAATGATCTTTGTGGAAAAATTAACCAAAAAAACCCTTAACATAACTTCATCATTTTAAACGACATTCGATTACATTTTCATCAGTTTTGAAATTACGCTTGTTTATTTTGAGTGGGCCACCATTTCAAAAGTCTGAATGACTTTTGAGAGTAATTTCCACCTCATGCATTCATCTACATTGAAGAACTTTACAACAATGTTGGATTTTACTTTATCTTCTTGTGGAGTTCACAAAGCCATAGCTGGAATATTTGGATGGTTGATCATTGGGATTTAACTTGTTAGAATAAGGAATCCTATTCTCTGTGTATCCACAAATGAATATTGATAACGTGTCCTTCTGTATGACTCCTTGAGGATATAAGGCAGTGTGCTGCGGAACCAGCTCTTGTTTGCACTGAATAACACTCTTCCAATTAGTAACTATGCTCTTTTATTGTGGTACAAAATCATAATTGAGAACAGATAAGTAAGTGTGTATGCTTTGTCTCAGTGGTTTATGTGCTGAGTCATGTCATTATTGGAATGTGACTGATTCAGTCACTGCTCAAGCACAACAACACTGGTGGAGATTCTCCGCTAGCTCCAACTGTGTATTGTGACGACCTGGAGAATTGGGCGTCGGTAGAAAAACGCGTTTTGCGCCAAACACCAAACCCAACGTGACGCTCCAAGGCCACACTATTGGCATGGGTGGGAACCCGATGCATATTCAAATGAAAAACTTCAAAGTAATTAGCGGGCTTGCAATCCAATTCAAATAGTTCTCATTACTCACCCATCTTCCCAGCAGGATCTTCAATGGGCAGGCTTTCATACAGATTCTCAAGACACAAGCTTGGCACATTGGTACGTAAGGGTAGAAGAAGCACCACCAACTCAGCAATAAGAGACCTCCACCCTAACCCCACACCATGCAGGATGAGGTTTATCTGACCCGCCCACTCAGACCCTCAGATCCCCAACACAGCTCTTCTTCCCTCTCAGACAGGCTTCCAGACACCCCACTCAGTCTCCCTCCAGGTCACGTGCCTTGGCAGTGCCAACATGCACTGACCCCAGCGCTCTGCACCCCACCTTGGCCTGTTGCCTTGGGCCCCAAGAGACTGAAGGAGGAAGGGTCTAGTGACCATTTTTCCTCTACCGCTGCTGTAAAGGGCAGGTCCCTCAAGAATTCTAAGGGGTTGGGTGAGCTTGGGCTGGGGGACAAGCAGTTGATCTCGCCAAGATGGGGTGTCATGGCTGGATTGTCCCTTCACCTATGGTGATTTCATGCAGTCCTGTGATCAATACCTGCATTCTTGCTTGTCAGCAGTGCAAATTCTGAAGTGGCCAGGTAACTTTAACCTCCTGGTTACCTGGCAGCTTTTAAATCTTTGCAGCACAACATTCTACAGCAGAGATTTTCTATTCTCCCTGTCCGAAGCTGCAGGTGAGAGCAGATCCCTTTGATATCCTTTGACAGAGAGGAGATGTCAATTTCACCTGGTGGAGATGTTCCAATCTGCCCAACTATGCACTCAGCCCCAATGATTGCACACAGTTTTGATTTGAAGTTGCTGAGGCTTCCCAGCAAGCTGAAATTATTGAAACTCTCTCCATTGCACTTTGAACTTGTTATAGATCAAAGGTTTCAATATGTGGTGCCTGTAAAAGATTCAGCTGTCAGCTCAATGGATTTCTATCATTCTGTGTTTATTTTTATTTCTCTTCAGGGTTGAATGCACCTAAGTACCCCATTGATCCTGACCATAATGTTCACAGAGTCTAATCATGAGTAACAGCTTGTGTTTTCACTTCTTTTGCAAACCATGTTATTTGTGGTGAAGGGGTGGAGGGTGGATGCCCTTCTTTGATGAGTGGTTGGTGGTTCCCCCCTAGTCAGAGCGGGGGGTGGGGGACACCATTTCTGCTTTTGTGGGGTGGGGGGGCCTATCTCCAAGTGAGGATACTGGGTCTCCATTTAAAAATAATGACCCAGTTTTGGAATAGCAAGGCTGGCCGGTGGATTGTCCACTATGAATAAATTATCATCAATCAGGTGGGAGAATCACGGCCATTATATTTTTATTTTTACCACTTTGATTAATCTAGCTGTTAACTAATTTCAGAAGTTCATAGTCAGAGAATCCCCAAAGTGCAGCAGGAAGCCCATCAAGTCTCTGCCAACTTTCTAACTGAGGATCCCACTGAGGCCCTTTCCCATAACCCCACATATCTTTCCCACTAATCCCTCTAACCTGCACATCTTGGGACACTAAGTGGCAACAATTTTGCATGGCCAATCCAACTAACCTGCACGTCTTTGGACTGTGGGAGAAAACTGGAGCACCCAGAAGAAACCCATGCTGATACAGAGAGAATGTGCGAACTCCACACAGTCACCCAAGGCTGGAATCAAACCCACATCCCTATGCCACACCATGAGATGCAAACATGGTTGACATCTGAAGTGTTGTGTTTTCCTCTGTGTATAAAAATTAACAAAGGTGGAGATATGAGTGGAGTAGTGAAAGACTGACAGAAATAATATTGGACTTTTCTTTCTTTTACTGTGTTCTTCCTATAACAAAATGTGTTAATAAAAAATAGAAAAAAATTGCACTTTTAAAAGGCAGATGTGCAAAATTAGCATAATTATGTTGTGGGTATAAGAAAATAAAATTTAGTGACTGGTCCATAATTGTTTTTCAATTGCTCTCACCAGCATAATTGCACCAAATGTGTGGTGGAAATCTCACACTTGGGGCTGGCTTTTATATGAGCATTGGGGGTTTTCATCTGCTGGCTAGAAAGTCAATGCGAATCCCATGTTGCATGCTCTAACACAGCCCACTGATATGATGTACCATTTATGCATTCAAGAAGCCAATGGCGGGCTGTTCACATTCAAGGACCTGAGGGAGGAGTGGGGAAATGTCTTACCTGCCAAGAGCTGTTGGCCAATTAGAAGCTGGCAGCTTTTATGAATGGTGGCACCACTGGGGATGCCGTGGCTTATTATAACAACATGGGCAGCACGTTAGCAATGGGTGGCACAGTGGTTAGCAATACTGTCTCAATGCCAGGGACTCATGTTCAATTTCAGCCTGGAGTCACTGTCTGTGTGGAGTTTACATGTTCTTCCCATGTCTGTGTGGGTTTTCTCCAGGTGCTCCAGCTTCCTCCTATGGTCCAAAGATATGTGGATTAGGTTGATTGACAATGCTAAATTGACCCTCGTGTCAGGGGGAGTAGTATGGTAAATATTTGGGGTTGCAGGAATTGGCCTAGGTGGGATTGTGATCAGGGCAGACTTGACAGGCTGAATGGTCTCCTTCTGCATTGTAGGAATTTTATACTATGATTCTAACAGGATAACAATGATCGAGGAATTACCCAGACCACAGGTAGGTAATGGCAAAAGGAGTTTTGCAAAGTGGGTGTTGTGGGGCAAGTGGTGTAAGGTAGTTAGCAGCGAGGTCAGGGCGTAGGTCTCTGCAACTACCCTCTTCCCTCCCTGATGTAACATCCTTCGATTATGTACTAAATATTTTTGAATGAGGGACCCTCCCAGGAGAACATGAGCAGGCGTTCATCTGTCTTGAACATTGCATGTCAACAGTCCTGCTTGCCATTGGGTTAATGCTGAATGCAGTGCAATGAGACCCTGAAGCAGTCATTAACTGTCCACTTAAGGGCATTAATTGACAGCAACTGGTCCGAACATGAGCCTTTCATGCCCATTTAATTCCATCAAACATTATCTGCAATAATATAATTTTATAATTGAGTCAAATTTACCTGGCAATGTGGAAAATTGCCTGGGTATGACCTGTGCAGAAGAAATAGGTCATATCCAACCCAACCAATTAGTCCATACTTGTATAAGTGATGGAAGGGGTGACAACAATGTTATCAAGCTGCACTTGCTTAGCAATAACCTGCTCACTGACACTCAGTTTGGATTCCTCCAGGGTCACTTAGCTTCTGACCTCATGACAGCCTTGGTTCAAATGTGGATAGAGGTGAGGTGAGAGTACTGCCTTTGACATCAAGGTAGCATTTGACCAAGTATGGCATCAAGGAGCCCTAACAAAATTGGAGTTTATGGGAATTGGGGAAAATTTTCTACTGATTGTAATCATATCTGTCACCAAGGAAGATGATGGTTGTTGGAAATCAGCTATCTCAGTTCTAGGACATTACAGTTCCTCAGAGATCTGTCCTGGGTCCAATCATCTTCAGCATAGAAGGAAGTAGAATCACAGAATCCTTACAGTGCAGAAGGAAGTCATTTAGTTTTGGAAATCCTTAAAGATTACACCTAGGAGAGCTTGAAACCATTGGGGGCTGTCTGCTCAAGAGCTGGGAACATTCTGAGAGGAAAATATGAAATGTTTGAACCTCTTCAAATGTAACTATAAGTACTATATTGCAATGTAGATGTGTTCATACTGCTGTGATTCATTAAAAGGATTTGTCCAGAAAAAGTAAGTTGACTCTTACTCTGACATTGTGTAAGTGTTTTCAATATTTATAATACTTTCTCCACTTTAAAAAGTGCTGTAATGCATTAAAATATAGGGCAGAATTTTGAGCCTCGATCCACCTCAAGCATTAATGACAAAATCCTGCAAGAGACTAATTTTCGTTAACCCCTCGCCAGTAACATAAAGAGGTTCCTGCCCACAAAAGACAGAGGCCTCATTTAAGAACATTTTAATATTACTAAGAGGCCTCCCCACCACATGATTTCTCCCTCCCCTCACTGAATATTTACACCTCGCAACTTGATATCACATAGTCGAGGTTTACAATAACTGTATAAGAATGGGATTCAGTCACGGAGATCTTGCTGGTGGTACCGAAGTAAGAGAGCGATATGCCAGAGCAGTGCCCTGGCACTGCTTCCTGAAACTACCCATGGCACAAGTTGACATGGCCAATCTGGCAGTGTCAACCTGAGACATGGACCAGTGCCAAGGGTGAGCCCTCTCAGGAGACTTATTGGATGGAAGGTGTGGCGGGGGGGTGCGATGGTGGTGGTGGTGGTGGAATCTCCTTAGGTGTGGAAGGGGTGGTAACCATGGGTGTGAGTGGGAGAGTGCCTGCAATACTGCCGTGATCATTGGGGGATGGGTGAGAGAGACTCTGTGATACGTCTGTGGTGGGGAATGGGTCACCCCAATTTTTGTCGTGGGGGGAGCCTTCATCTGTATGGCAGGGAGGGATCCACCCTGGTAACGAGGTGGCATAAACCACTGCCCCAAGTTTGGTACCAGAAAATCTAGGCTGAAAACTCGGTATGCATCTGGAAAGATACACGCAGGTTTTCAGTCAGAGCCTGACAAATTATGGTGAAATTCCACCCATGAGAAAACAACCCTGTAGCCACTACTGACATGTTTTGAACTGTGATTTATATCAACTGACAGTTGTACCTGTTGAAATAAAATTCTGGCTTTGGGTGGCTCGATGGCACAGTGGCTAAACCGTCGCCTCACAGTGCCACGGACCCAGGTTTGATTCCAACCTTGGGTGATTGTGTGGAGTTACACATTCTCCCCATGTCTGCATGGGTTTCCTCTGGGTGCTTCCCAGAGTCCAGGCAAGTGCAGGTTGGGCAGATTGGCAATGCTAAATTGCCCCCTAGTGTCCCAAGACATGTAAGTTGGGAGGATTAATGGGGTAAATACGAGGGGTTACAGGGATGCTCTTGGAGAGCAGACTTGATGGGCCGAATGGTCCCCTTCTGTATTGTGTGGATTCCATTTGAAAATTGAAAGAAGCCTCTGCATCTACTCCTTTCCATTGATTGACAGACACTCTATTTGAAATGGAAATGCGGCACCATTCTGTTCTGTCAATTTCAGGCAATGTAGCTAGTAGATTTTGTTATGGCAATTGTAGCCAAAAATGTTTGGTTGGATTTCAAAAGCTTCAAATAGCTTCAGCTTAGCAGGTGGTCTGTTGATCCAAGAATGATTAAAACTTTTAAGAGGCTGTAATAACAGATTATTCCTTTGATGTGGTGTGTTTTGTTTTACAAACCTAATAAGCACAAGAATCAAAGAACAATACAGCACAGGAACAGGCTCTTTGGCCCTACAAGCCTGCACCGATCATGTGTTCCTAACTAGACCATCCGTTTGTATCCCTCTATTCCCAGTCTGCTTATGTGGCCATTTAAATAAGTCTTACATGATCCTAGCATGTCTGCTTCAACCACCTTATTTGGTAGTGCATTCCAGGCCCCCACCACCCTCTCTGTAAAATACATCCCCCGCATATCTGTATTGAACTTTGCCCTCCTTACCTTGAACTTGTGACCCCTTGTGTTTGTCATTTCCGACCTGGGAAAAAGCTTCCAACTGTTCACCCTATCTATGCCCTTCATAATTTTATAAACTTCTATTAGGTCACCCCTCAACCTCTATCTTCCCATGGAGAACAACCCTAGTTTACTCCTTCTGCACTGTAGAGGTCTATGATTCTATATTCGGTAAGTGGACACATGGAGACACAGTATACGTGAATGTATGGAAATAATATGTGGAATTTCAGTGCGTGAGGTGACAGGTTGGTTGGTGTATGGCGGTGGGGGGAGGGTGGTGTGCTGAGGGGACTTGGAGTGCATTTGGCAATCTGAGGGAGCATGGAGTAACATGGGCCGTGATTGGGAAGCATAACATAATACATAAAGGGCAAAAGGGTAACAAGGGAAGGATCAAAAAGGTCATCTGTGTGCGGGTCCACAAGACTTGGGTGAGATCCTAAATGAATATTTCCCATCAGTATTTACTGTTGAGAAAAGCATGGATGTTAGGGAACTTGGGGAAATAAATAGTGATGTCTTGAGGAGTGTACATATTACAGAGAAGGAGATGTTGGAAGTCTCAAAGCGCGTCAAGGTGGATAAATCCCCGGGACCTGATGAAGTGTATCCCAGGACATTGTGGGAGGCTAGGGAGGAAATTGCGGATCCCTTAGCTGAGATATTTGAATAGTCACGGGTCATCGATAGTCACGGGTGACGTGCCTGAAAATTGGAGGGTGGCAAATGTTGTGCCTTTGTTTAAAAAGGGCTGCGGGGAAAAGCCTGTGGTGTACAGGCCAGTGAGGCCATCTGTGGTGGGTAAGTTGTTGGAAGGTATTTTGAGAGACAGGATCTACAGGTATTTAGAGACACAAGGACTGATTAGGGACAGTCAGCATGGCTTTGTGAGTGGCAAATCATGTCTCACAAATTTGATTGCGTTTTTTGAAGGGATAGCCAAGAAGTTAGATGAAGACAGTGCAGTTGATGTTAGAACATAGAACACTACAGCACAAACAGGGCCTTCGGCCCACAAGTTGCACCGATCATATCCATACCTACCAGGCCTATCTATAACTCTCAAACCCATTAAATCCCATATACTCATCCAGAAGTCTGTTAAAAGACTCCAGCAAGTTCACCTCTACCACCACCGATGGCAGCTGATTCCACTCACTCACCACCCTCTGAGTGAAAAACTTACGCCTGACATCTCCGAATATAGGAAGTTATCGGCCCGTGAACCTGATGTCGGTCTGAAGCTTTTGGAGAAGATACCGAGGGACAGGATATATGCACAATTGGAAGAAAATGGACTAGTTAGTGACAGGCAGCATGGGGAAGGTCATGTCTCACCACCTTGATTGAATTTTTTGAAAGATAATTGATGAGGGAAGGGCTGTGGATGTAGTTTATATGGACTTCAGTAGGATGTTTGACGAGGTCCCACATGACAGACTGGTACAAAAACTAAAATCACATAAGATTAAGACTGGGCTGGCTAAATGGATACAGAACTGACTTGGTTACAGAAGACAGAGAATAGAGTGGAAAGATGTTTTTCAGAATGGAGATCTGTAGCTTGTGGTGTTCATGATGTGGATGTGCCGGCGTTGGACTGGGGTAAACACAGTAAAAAGTCTGACAACACCAAGTTTTAGTCCAACCGATTTATTTGATAGTAAACTCACAAGCTTTCGAGGGGACTGCCTCTTCGTCAGGTGAAGAGGCAGTCCCCTCGAAAGCTTGTGAGTTTACTATCAAATAAATCGGTTGGACTAAAACCTGGTGTTGTCAGACTTTTTGCTGTGGTGTTCTGCAGGGATCAGTGCTGGGACCTCTGTTGTTTGTACCACATTAAGTAGTCCCACGACACCAGATTAAAGTCCAAAAGGTTTGTTTGGTAATACGGGCTTTCAGAGCACAGCCCCTCTATGTCTTATGGTCTTTTGATTTTATGGTCTAACTTCACAGATTTGTGCTGGAGAAAGCAAAGGAGGCTGCTATTTGACCCATCCTATCTATACTAGCCCTTTGAAAGAGCTGTCTGTTATCCTTTTGAGTAGGGTGGCATGGTGGCACTGTTGCCTCACAGTGCGAGGGGCCCGGGTTCGATGCCCAGTTTGGGTCACTGTGTGTGTGTGGCGTTTGCACATGCTCCTGGTGGGTTTCCTCCCACAGTCTGAAAGACGTGCTATTTAGGGTGCATTGGCCGTGCTAAATTCTCCCTCAGTGTACCCAAACAGGCACCGGGGTATGGCGATTAGGGGATTTTCACAGCTTTGACAAAGAGTCATCTGGACTTGAAATGCCAGCTCTTTTCTCTCCTTACAGATGCTGCCAGACCTGCTGAGATTTTCCAGCATTTTCTCTTTTGATTTTCACAGTAACTTCATTGCAATGTTAATGTAAGCCTACTTGTGACACTAATAAACAAACTTAAAAAAAAACTTAGAAGCTCTTCCAGCAATCTAGAAATACTGGCCTGAACTAACAATCCCTATCAGTTTATACCTTACTAGGTGTGTATTTAAGTATAAACCGTGGCCTTATTTCTAGTAAAACCCAAACTCTGAAACTAGCAATGCGTGTTATCTATAAAGCTCTCTCTCCTTTCAGAACTTTTCAACAGGTAAAAAAGAGAGATGTCTTACAGATAGGTGAGATAACAAGTCATAATAATAAAGAAGCCTTGATTATTTTCCAAGGCTGAGCTGGAAGTTCTAGGCAGGACTTTCACCATCATCTTGTCCACAATCCATTTTCTGGGTTGAAGTTCATTTGATACAGGCAGCAGATGAGATCTCCAGTGCAGATAACAGAAATGCTTGGCACTTCGGGGAACTAGAGTGCAAAATCTAGGCAGACATTTGAGCTGACAGAATGCTGCATTGCCAGAGGTGCTGCCTTTCTGTTGAGATTTATGTTGAAGGCCCATCATCTAACTGGTCATTTAGTTCACTCCCGCCTGCTACGTACAAACTGGTTGCAGGATTTTACCTGCAAAACAGCAGCTGCACCTTGTCGAAAAGAATACAATGAATCAACCAGGTATCAGAGAATCCCTACAGCACAGAAGGAGGCCACTCGGCCCATCGAATTGGCACTGCCCACAATCCCACCTAGACCTATCCCCTTAACCCCACACATTAATCCTAGCTAATCAACCTGACACTAAGGGGCAATTTAGCACGGCCAATCCACCTAACCCACACATCTTTGGAGTGTAGGAGGAAACCGGAGCACCTGGAGGAAACCCATGCAGACACGGGGAGAAATAGAGTCGGAGAACCCTGCAAGGGAGGTGGGGGGGGGCGCATTCGGACCATCGAGCCTGCACTGACCACAACCCCACCCAGGCCCTATCCCCATAACCCCATGCATTTACCCTAGCTAGGTCCCCTGACACTAAGGGGCAACTTAGCACAGCCAATTCACCTAACCCGCACATCTTTGGACTGTGGGAGGAAACCGGAACACCCAGAGGAAACCCACGCAGACATGGGGAGAACATGCAGACTCTTCAACTTTGAACAGTCACCCAAGCCGAGGTTAAGGAATATAACAGGGGATTGAGCTATGAGGAGAGGCTGAATAAACTAGGCTTGTACTCGTTAGAGTTTAGAAGAATGAGGGGAGATCTCATTGAGACGTATAAGATGATGAATGGGATGGATAGGATAGAGGTGGAGAGACTCTTCCCGCTCAAAAAAGACAGTAGGACTAGGGGGCACAGCCTCAAGATAAAGGGGAGGCGGTTTAGAACGGAGTTGAGGAGGAACTTCTTCACTCAAAGGGTGGTGAATCTCTGGAATTCTCTGCCCGTTGAAGTGGTGGAGGCTGCCTCGCTAAATATTTTTAAGAAGCAGGTTGATGGGTTCTTGATAAGAGAGGGGATTAAGGGTTATGGGGAGAGGGCGGGAAAGTGGAACTGAGCCACGACAGATCAGCCATGATCTTATTGAATGGCGGGGCAGGCTCGAAGGGCTAGATGGCCTACTCCTGCTCCTATTTCTTATGTTCTTATGTTCTTATGTTCATCAGGTGAGTGTCATACCACATTTACCATGTTTCTACCATATGTAAATGAACTGGAGGAAAACATGGATGGTCTGATTAGCAAGTTTGCGGATGACACGAAGATTGGTGGAGTTGCTGATAGTGACGGGGATTGTCAGAGGATACAACAGAATATAGAAAGATTGGAGACTTGGCACAGAAATGGCAGATGGAGTTTAATCTGGACAAATGCTAGGTGATGTATTTTGGTGAATCAAATTTAGATGTGAATTATACTGTAAATGGCAGAACCCTTCAGAACATTAACATACAGAGGGATCTGAGCGTGCAGGTCCATAGTTCCCCAAAAGTGCCAACACATACAGCCAAGGTAATTAAGAAGGCAAATAGCATGCTTACCTTCTTCAGCTGGGGCTTCAAGTACAAGAGTTTTGAAAGCACGTTGTAACTAAATAAACCCTTGGTTTGACCACATTGGAGTATTGTGTGCAGTTCTGGTCACCACAGCACCAGAAGGAGGTGGAAGCTTTGGAGAGAGTGCAAAGAAGATTCACCAGGATGTTGCCTGGCCCCAAGGATGTTGACTATCAGGACAGGTTGAATAAACTAGGATTGTTTTCACTGGAAATACAGAGGCTGAGGGAGACCTGATAGAGGTCTACAAAATTATGGGAGGCGCAGACAGGGCGGATAGTCAGAGGCTTTTTCCAAGGGTGGACATGTCAATTACAAGGAGGCACAGGTTCAAGATGAGAGGGGGAAAGCTTAAGGGAGATGTGTGGGGGAGGTTTTTCACGCAGAGAATGGTAGGTGCCTGGAATGCGCAACCAGAGGAGATGGTGGAAGCAGGCATATCAGCAACACTAAGAAGTATCTGGATGGATACATGAATAGGGAGGAAATAGAGGAATTTGGACCATGTAAGGGCAGTTCTTTTTAGTTTAGTTAGGGCATCATGATCGGCACAGGCTTTGGAGGGCTGAAGGGCCTGTTCCTGTGCTGTACTTTTCTTTGTTCTTTGATCTATTTGTTCTTCAGTTAAGCCCACCAGCTGTTTTATGGCTCTTACTTTTCCAGCTATCGAGACTGTCAACATGGCCTCAATCTTTTTAAGTATACCAGACTTCAAGCTGCTTTAAGTCACATGTGGCCTATTTTCTCTTGTTTAACCTTCCCAGAATTAAACATTACTTCTAAGAAATATTAACATGAACTATCAGCGAGATAATCATTATAACAATGTAAGATTTATCCCAGATTTCACAGACTGCTAAAGGGCTGAGGAATCACAAACAGTGTTATGTGATTTATTGAGAAGCGACAGTTCAAATATGGGTAGGTAATATGGATAGAGTTCAGGAATAGGAAGGGTGTAATCACATTGTTGGGGTTTACTATAGGCCTCCCAACAGCCAGCAGGAGATAAAGGAACAGATATGTAGGCAGATTTTGGCAAGATGTAAAATAATGCGTTGTTGTGGTGGATGATTTTAACTTCCCCTATAATGACTGGGACTCATTCAGTGCTAGGGACATGAATGGGGCAGAGTTTTAAACGAGCATCCAGGAGGGCTTCTTGAAGCAGTATGTGGATAGTCCAACTAGGAAAGAG
This sequence comes from Carcharhinus amblyrhynchos, assembly GCF_965287045.1. NCBI lineage: Eukaryota > Metazoa > Chordata > Chondrichthyes > Carcharhiniformes > Carcharhinidae > Carcharhinus > Carcharhinus amblyrhynchos. Next base: position 39,608,409 of record NC_137325.1, read on the forward strand.
GCCATACAGGACCTGGCACTGGGGAATGAGCCCAGCCAGGTGATCGATGTTTCCATAGGGAATCAGTTTGGGAACAGCGACCACAATTCAGTAAGCTTTAAGGTACTGATGGATAAATATAAGTGTCGTCCTCAGATGAGGCTAAAATGGGGGAAAACTAATTACAACAATATTAGGTAGGAACTGAAGAATGTAGATTGGGGGCAAATATTTGGGGGCAAATCAACATTTGGCATATGGGAGGCTTTCAAGTGTAAGCTGAAAGGAATTTGATCAGCACGTTCCTGTAAGGATGAAGGGTAATTAGGGCATGTTTTGGGAACCTTGGATAGCTAGAGATATTGTGAGCGTAGTTAAAAAGAAAATGGAAGCATTTGTTAAGGCTAGGAAATTGGGAACACACAAAGCAAGTGTGGACTACAAGGAAAGTAGAAAGAAACTTAAGCAAGGACTAAGGAGGGCTAAAAAGGGTCACAAAAAGTCATTGGCTAGTAAGATGAAGGAAAATCCCAAAGCTTTTCATATATAAATAAAGAGACAGAGGGTATCCAGGGAGAGTGTTGACCCCTCAAAGACAGGAGAGGGAATCTGCGCATGGAGCCAGAGGAAATGGGCAAAACACTAAATGAGTACTTTGTGTCAGTATTCACTGAAAAGAAGGACTTGGTGGATGATGATTCTGGGGAAAAGTGTGTGGATAGTTTGGGTATTGTTGAGAGCAAGAAGGAGGAGGTGTTGGGGGTCTCGAAAAACACTTAAGGTAGATAAGTCCCCAACGCCTGATGGGATAGACCCCAGAATACTGAGCGAGGCAAGGGAGGAAATTGCTGGGGCCTTGAGAGAAATCTTTGTATCCTTATTGGCTACAGGGAGGTTCCAGAGGATTGGAGAATAGACAATCCTCTGGGACCTCCCCTGGTCTCAGAGGATTGGCAGGTGGAGCAGACAGTCAAGAAGGCATACGGTATGCTTGCCTTCAGCGGCCAAGACGTCGGGTTTAAAAATTGGCAATTCATGCAGCTTTATAGAACCTTATTTAGGTTGCACTTGGAATGTATTCTGGTCACCACACTACAGAAAGTTGTGGAGACTTTGGAGCGGGTACAGAAAAGATTTGCCAAGATGTTGCCTGGTATAGAGGGCATTATTTATGAGGAATATGTGGGCGCAGTGGTTAGCATTGCTGCCTCATAGCATCGGGGACCTGGGTTCGATTCCCAGCTTGGGTCAGTGTCATGTGGAGCTTGCACATTCTCCCCTGTCTGCGTGGGTTTCCTCCGGGTGCTCTGGTTTCCTCCCACGGTCCAAAGATGTGCAGGTTAATTGGATTGGCCATGCTAAATTTCCCCTTAGTGTTAAGGGGAACCAGCTGGACTAAATGCATGGGGTAATGGGGACAGGGTGGAATTGTGGTCAATGCAGACTTGATGGTCCAAATGGTTTTCTTCTGTACTGTAAGATTCTATGAGAGGCTGGAGAAATTTGGTTTGTTCTCACTGGAATGATGGGGTTTGAAAGGTGACCTGATAGAAGGCTACAATATTATGAGGGGCATGGACAGAGTGGATAATCAGAAGCTTTTTCCCAGGATGGAAGAGTCAATTACTTGGGGACATAGGATGGAAGAGTCAATTACTGGGGGGCGTAAGGGATGATGGGTGCCTGGAACTCGCTGATGGGGGAGGCAGTGGAAGCAGATAAGATAGTTACTTTTAAGGCATATCTGGCATTGGGAAACGAGGAAATGGCTGAGACTTTAAATAAGTTTTTTGTGTCGATCTTCACGGTGGAGGACACAAATAGCTTAACGAATATTAAAGATAGAGGGTTGGTAGGAGATGAGGTCCTTAATACAATTACTGTCACTAAAGGTGGTAGACTAATGGGACTGAAGGTAGACAAGTCCCCGGGACCAGATGGAATGCATCCCAGGGTACTGAAAGAAATGGCAGAAGTAATAGCAGATGCGTTAGTAGTTATTTATCAAAATTCACTGGATTCTGGGGAAGTGCCGGCGGATTGGAAAACAGCTACTGTCATGCCACTGTTTAAAAAAGGTAACAGACAAAAGGCGGGTAACTACAGGCCGGTTAGCTTAATGTCCATAGTTGGGAAAATGCTAGAATCCATCATTAAAGAAGAAATAGCAGGACACCTGGAAAAGAATGGTTCGAGCAAGCAGACGCAGCATGGATTCATGAAGGGGAAGTCGTGTTTGACAAATTTACTGGATTTTTATGAAGATGTGACTAGTGCGGTAGACAGAGGGGAACCGGTGGATGTGGTGTTTTTAGATTTCCAGAAGGCAGTCAATAACGTGCCTCACAAAAGGTTGCTGCAGAAGGTAAGGGTACACGGAGTTGGGGTGAAGTGTTAGCATGGATTGAAAATTGGCTATCTAACAAAAAGCAGAAAGTTGGAATAAACGAGAGATGTATAGTTGATGTTAACTATACCAGAAATCATCATGTCCATGAATGCCCACCATCCTGATAGCAATTGTAATGTCTTCAACTTGAAGCAATTTGTCATTCCTGCTGCTTTTTGGCTACCAAGAAGAATCAGGAGACAAGGAATAGCCCCTCTGTACATGGTTGGTAACCCCCTTCCATCATCCAAGGACAACATTTGTACAATGTAAGCCACGTTGCTATCAGAGATGTCATGTTTAAACAATGCATCTGATGCTTAGACCACTCCGGGGATAATCTTACACAGAGACTTGGTGAAAGGAGTCACTCTTTTGCTGGAACCTGGGCCTTTATCAGCTTGAGAGACAGCTCCAACCTCGTTATCCAGGAACAAACTTACTCCCTTAAATAGCAAGCCTATGAATAAACTTGCCTTTTGCATATCCAAAAACAGATAACAGAAGCTGCTTTTCTGTGCTCTATTGTATTCAAGAAGTTGATCTGTCTACCACTGTTTCCCATCATGCTGCATTCAGAACAAAGTTGGCCAAGGTACACAATACAGGGTTGAAAATACAGCTTAAGCTTATAATTTGTGGATATACAGTTTATAATTCCTTTGCAATTTATGATACTTTTGCATATATTGTTCCAGGCACATTGCGAATTCTTACTATATATATAAGGCACTTTATAATGAACTTAACCTAGTCTACTTATTATGGTAAAACTAAAATGAAGGGCATCACACTGAGAATTCTATACCACCTGCTATCATGGACATACTAGGATTGTTTTCTCTGGAGTGGCGAAGGCTGAGGGAGGACCTGATAGAAGCCCATAAATTATGAGAGACATAGATAGGTTTATGGACGAAAAGGGATTGGTATAGGCTAGTGGGTCATTGTTTTTGTAACTGGTCGGCGCAACATCGTGGGCCGAAGGGCCTGTTCTGCGCTGTAATGTTCTATGTTCTATGTTCTATAGATAGAGTTGATAGTCAGAATCTTTTTCCCAGAGTTGAAATGTCCAATACTAGGGGGAAGGTGAGAGAGGCACATTCTTTTTTACACAGAGAATGGTGGATGGCAGGAATGCTGTGCCAGGGGTGGTTGTGCAGGCAGATACGATAAGGGGCTTTTAGATAAGCACATGATTATGCAAAGAATAAAAGGGTATGGACCAATAGCAGGCAGAAAGGATTAGTTTAATTTGGCATCATGTTTGGCCCATGCCTGTTCCTGTGCTGTACTGTTCTGTGTTCAGACCCTGCACCACTCTGGGTCCACAAGTGTTGCAGTGGGCCATAATTCCATATTGGAAAGGATTGATCCATGCTCTGCATGATGTTCTCAGCCAACTGAAAACAGATTCTCCAATGGACTCTGACAGTGATAAAAGAGTGTGCAACAGGCCTTCCAATGCATTAAGCATCATCAGCATTCTCCTGTAGGGCCACCCCATCACATTGCACATATCTGAGCCTCCTCTAGCAGAAATCGTGTATGATCTCTTCTCCCAGTGAGCTGGCAAACTGTTCTTTACGCTGGATACAGCTCCCTTGTTCCTTATGTACAGCATGCACCAAACCAACTCTATAGCACCTATAAAGTTTACAAAATGTCAAAATTTGAGCTAGTGTCTGTAAGTGTTAGATCGAGTAACATAGTACTTCTTTATGAGTGATATGATTTTGTTCTATCCTTTCCCCAGAAGCTGCTGTGTGGTTGGGCAGCCAGCAGTACTTGGATGTCTGTAGGCAGAGAACCAAAAGGAGAGGGTTAGGTGAGGGAAACGAGGTGAGGTGGAAGTAACTAATCCATGATCACTCAATCAACATCTTACACTTCGTGCCAGATAGCAGGATGAGGATTTGAGAATAAGAATATGGGCGGAAGGATCAAACTATTATCATCAATGCTCTCAGGAATGCCGACTGCAATGGGATCCATCATGGCTAGCAGGCAGCATCTCCTTCGTAGGACTTAGATGGCACAGGTATGCCTGTCCCTGCCAGTTCTGCTCTAATTATGTGTGAACTCATCCTGCATGAGTGACATAAGAACATTGGTGGGCATGTTGCATTTTTTGGGTGACGTATCTGTCATAGTCAAATAACTGAAGTATGTGGAGATTGCAAGAGGTAGAGGAAATGGTATGATGTGTGAAAGTGAGCTGGAGAATCTGAACATCAAGCGTTTGACAAGGTACCACATGATAGTTTGTTACATAAGGTTAAATCTCATGGGATCCAGGCTGAGGGAGCCAAATGGATACAAAATTAGATTGATGACAGAAAGCAGAATGTGGTTGTAGAGGACTGTTTTCAAACTGGAGGCCTGTAATCAGCAGTGTGCCTCAGGGATCGGTGCTGGGTCCACTGTTACTTGTCATTTATATTAATGATTTGGATAAGAATTTAAAGGCATAGATAGTAAGTTTGCAGATGACATCAAGATTGGTGGCATTGTGGACATGGAACAAGGTTATCTAGGATTGCAACGGGATTTTGATCAATTGTGCCAGTGGGCTGACAAATGGCAGATGGAGTTTAATTTAGGTAAATGCGAGGTGATGCGCTTTGGTCGATCGAACCAAGGCAGGACTTATTCAGTTAAGGGTAGAGCACTGGGGAGAGTTCTCGAACAAAGAGATCAAGAGGTACAGGTTCATAACTCCTTGAAAGTGGAGTCACAGGTGGACAGAATGGTGAAGAAGGCATTTGGCATGCCTGGTTTCATTAGTCAGAACATTGAACACAGGAGTTGGGACAGGTTGTTGAAGTTGTATGAGACATTGGTAATGCCACATTTGAAATAATGTGTACAGTTCTGGTCACCCTATTATAGAAAGGATATTATCAAACTAGAAAGAATGCAGAGAAGATTTACTAGGATACTACTGAGACTTGATGGTTTGAGTTATAAGGAGAGGTTGTATAGATTAGGACTTTTTCTCTTGGAGTATAAGAGGCTTAGGGGTAATCTCATAGAGGTCTTACGGGTGGCATAATGGTTAACATTGCCTCACAGTGCCAGGGACCCAGGTTCAATTCTGGCCAAATGGCCTCCTGCACTGCAGGGCTTCTATGATTCTTCTAAGTCACAGTTGATGGAGATTTTAGTAAATGAATTTAAAGAAGTGAGGTGAACTGAGAGGGTTTCTGAGGTTAGTGCTATTGTTTGTGGAATGTATTATTTAAGGTTGACTGCTTGTGTAAGAACATTGAACTTACTTTTGGCACTGCATCCATATCCTATGGGCATTGACATACATGGCTATCTGCTCACAGTGACTGCTCAAAGTTTGTCTGAAGGATACAGTCGCTCTCTGGATATAGAGCCTCTCCTGTCTGACCACCTTGGAACCCACTCTGGGTCAAATGTGCCATTTTTATCTTTCTCCCAAATCAAAGTGACCTCTAGAATGCCTTTCTAGCAGCTGTTCCAGCCAAAATATACAGTGCTTTTGAATGATGAAGGCTGACTTTCAGTTGCTTGGGTTCGATTTCACTTGTGTTACATTGGATGCATAATATTGCATATCCTGTTCAGACAGGCAGGGGGCAAATATCCCAAAAAAGTCCAAAGTGCTGAATTCATGGACAAACTTTTATGTAAATCACGATTATTTTTATCACACTTGAATCTCCCACACTCTGTAATAGAACATAGAACATTACAGCGCAGAACAGGCCCTTCGGCCCACGATGTTGCGCCGACCAGTTAAAAAGCAATGACCCTCTAACCTAAACCAAACCCTTTCCATCCATAAACCTATCCACGGATCTCTTAAACGCCCCCAAACTAGGCGCATTTACAACTGCAGCAGGCAGGGCATTCCAATCCCTCACCACCCTCTGGGTAAAGAACCTACCCCTGACACCCGTCCTATAACTACCCCCCCTTAATTTAAAGCTATGTCCCCTCGTGCTAGCTTTCTCCATCCGAGGAAAAAGGCTATCACTGTCCACCCTACCTAAACCTCTAATCATCTTATATGTTTCAATAAGGTCCCCTCTTAGCCGCCTTCTTTCTAATGAAAACAACCCCAAATCCCTCAGTCTCTCCTCATAGGACCTCCCCTCCATACCAGGCAACATCCTGGTAAACCTCCTCTGCACCCTCTCCAAAGCCTCCACATCCTTCCTATAATGTGGGGACCAGAACTGCACACAATACTCCAAGTGCAGCCACACCAGAGTATTGTACAGTTGCAACATGACGCTGCGGCTCCTAAATTCAATCCCCCTACCAATAAACGCCAAGACACCGTATGCCTTCCTAACAACCCTATCTACTTGATTCCCAACTTTCAGGGATCTATGTACACATACACCTAGATCCCTCTGTTCATCCACACTATTCAGAGTCCTACCGTTAGCCCTATACTCCACACATCTGTTATTCCTGCCAAAGTGAATTACCTCACACTTATCCACATTAAACTCCATCCGCCACCTCTCGGCCCAGCTCTGCAACTTGTCCCAGTCCCCCTGTAAACTAAGACACCCTTCCTCACTATCTACCACACCTCCGACTTTGGTGTCATCAGCAAATTTACTAATCCACCCAACTATACCCTCATCCAGATCATTAATAAAAATTACAAACAGCAGTGGCCCCAAAACAGATCCCTGAGGGACACCACTCGTAACTGAACTCCATGACGAATACTTACCATCAACCACCACCCTCTGTCTCCTGTCCGCCAGCCAATTCCTGATCCAATTACCTAAATCACCCTCAATCCCATACATCTGCATTTTCTGCAGAAGCCTTCCATGGTGAACCTTATCAAACGCCTTACTAAAGTCCATAATGCAATGCATGATCGGGAATATCTTAAAAGTTCAGGGTGTGGGGCCTATTCATGCCAGAGTCTGACAGTTCCAGGTCTCTGCGAATGCGCAGTCACCCTGAACTGTCATCCTGCAGTTTGCTGGCCAGCTCAATCGCTGGCCAGCCTGGGACCTTTGCACTGCAGCTCCTCCACACACCCCACCGACTGATCGCAGCCCCCACAAGAATTCCTGGGCCAGCCCCGGAGCACCGCGATCTCCAGCCCCTATCTCTGCCCCCCTGCACCATCCCCACCTGAGGCAGAAACCCCCCTTCGGGAGGCAGACATGCCAACCCTCCGGCGGACCACCCCATCACCCATCCCGCCTCAATCGCTGGCCTTCCTCCAGCCCTGATCGATGCAGAGTGGCAGCGGGACCCCCTACCCTAACTAATTGTCCCATAGACCCCGCCTTCAACAGGCTCTGCCCTCGAGGCAGTGCCTAATGGGCAGTGCCAAAATGTCCCCTGGGCAATGGCACTTTGCCCCTTGGGCAGTGCCAGGTGCACAGGCTAGCACAGCTAGGGTGCCCATGCCCAGAGGGCATTACCTCCTCACTGTTCAACTCCTAAGGGGACAAATTGCCCCCCTTTCACTCCAACAGGGTCTCCCACTACTTCCCCAAAAGTGAGGAGCTAGTTTGAACCCCTCTGGAGTGAAATTGTACTGATGGTGTGGGAGATGCTAGCAGGCTGGAGATTTCAGTCCCGGACCCACTAACCAGATTAAAGTAAGAGTAAAAATAAATTTAAATCACTTACCTGCTGTTCTTGCCAATTTCTACCATGGTCCTGACCTCACTGGATCTCCGGCGCTCGGAGATGCGTGTGCAGCAGGAATGTACGTGTGAATCCCACAATTCAGCCTGCATGCAATTCTCCTGGCCTACCACACTAAAAAATTAGCATGGCGGGATGGGAGAATTGCCCCAGCAATCTCTCAGCACTGACTGCATACTGCAATCATTTAAAATGAACAAGCAGGCTAAAAGTTGTTTTCAGTCTTTATCAGAAGCAGTGAATGCAGATTAACCATTTACATGATAATCCCTAGTTTTTAACCCCTACGTGTCTAAATAAAATGTCATTTATAGCTTCTGTATCCAAATACGATCTCTATTATTTATAGTCATTGCATCTAAATATAATCTTTGTTACTTTCAGCTCTGGAAAGAAAGATATCCACGCGGCAAAGCAGAGAGGAGCTGATAAAACGAGGAGTACTTAAAGAAATTTTTGAAAAGGGTAAGTCTTTTGAAAAGTGCGAAAAGTAAAGGTCAAGTGCAACAAGTGGCAATTATCATTTGTATGCATCTTGTTCCAAGATTTACCCACAGCTTCAGTATTACTGCAGTATTTTAAAGAGCAAACGCTTATCGGAATACCTTCTTTATATGTTTTGAACTTCTAAAAAAGTTCATCCTCCTCAGTCTTCCCATATCACTCTAGAAGTGAGTGGATGAACTCTTAGCTCATTGTATTCAGTAATTGATTCTCCAAATGAATTTACCTCCCTTAATAATGTTGCTGTGGATGTGTAAAATGGTGCACAGTCACAAATCTGACTGCATAAAGGAACAGTTCTTAATCAAGATTTATAATTTTAGTCTGACATCGGCAGTGGGAAAAATTCTAGAATCCATTAAAAAATTTAGAGCAAAATACCTGGAAAATAGTGGCAGGATTGGACAGAGTCAGCATAGATTTGATAAAATTACTGGAATTCTTGGAGGATGTAACTAATAGAGTTGATGAGGGGAACTAACGCATGTGGTTTATTTGTACTTCAGAAGGCTTTTGACAAAGTGCTACGTAAGAGATTAGTGTGTAAAATTGAAGTGCATGGGATTAGAACTAGTGTGTTGAGATGCATAGAAAACTGGTTGGCAGACAGGAAACAAAGAGTAGTGGTAAACGGATACTTTTCCAAATGGCAGTCAGTGACTAGTGGGATACTGCAGGAATCAATGCTGAGACCCTGGCTATTCATTATCTGGATGAGGGAACTAAATGTAATTTCTCCAAATTTTCATATGACACCAAGCTGGGTGGGAGGGTGAACTGTGAGGAGGATACAGAAACCCTTTAGTGTGATTTGGACAAATTGAGTGAGTGAGCAAATGTAGTATAATTTGGGCAAATGTGGCATTGTAGATTACTATCTGAATGGCTGTAAATTAGGAGAGGAACTGTGCAATGACACCTGAATGCCCTCATGCACCACCCACTGAAGGTAAGCATGCAGGTGCAGCAGGTGGTGAAGAAGGTAAATGGTATGTTGGCCCTCCTAGCGAGAGTGTTTGAGTACAAAAACAGGGATGTTTTGCTGCAGTTATACAGGGTCCTGGTGAGGCCACACCTGGAATATTGTGTGCAGTTTTGGTCTGCTTCTTGCTAAGGAGGGATGTTTGAGGCACGTTTTTTATACAGAGTGTGGTGGATGCCTGGAACTCATTGCCGGGGGAGGTAGTGGAAGCAGATACAATTGTGACTTTTAAGGGGTGTCTTGATAAATACATGAATAAGACGGGAATAGAGGGCTATTGTCCCAAGAAGGATAGGGAATTTTTAGTTCAGTCAGACAGCATGGTTGGTGCAGGCTTCGAGGACCAAAGGGCCTGTTCTTGTGCTGTAATTTTCGTTGTTTTTTGTTTTCTTTGAGGGGTTGCAGAGAAGGTTTACCAGACTGATTCCTGGGGTGGCATTACTGACATATAAGCAGGGATTGAATCAGCTAGGATTATATTCGCTGGAGTTCAGAAGAATAAGGGGGAATCTTGTAGAAACCTATAAAATTCTAACATGACTAGACAGGTGTAGATCCAGGAAGATTGTTCCCGATGGCAGGGGAGTCCAGAACCAGAGATCACAGTCTGAGGAAACAAGGTAAACCATTTACAACAGAGATGAGGAGAAATTTCTTTACCCAGAGAGTGCTGAACCTATGGAATTCACTATCACAGAAAGAAGTTAAGGCTATCTTACCGACTTGCCATGCTGATGGACTGGCATGATGAGAAAATAAGATTGCACCAAAATGTACAGCAAGAACAGCATTTAATCACAGAATCGTACAGCGCGGAAGAGGCCCTTCGGCCCATCAAGTCCGCACCAACACATTAGAAACGTGAGGCAACACCGCGCCCCTCCCCCCCCACAGTCTTCCCTGCTCCAACAAAAACAACCCAAGCCAGCCCAATCTCATTTCATAACCTCCAGGCAGCATCCTGGTGAATGTCCTCTGGACTCCCTCCAGTGCAATCACATCCTCCCTATAATGTGATGACCAGAACTGCACCCCTTATTTTAGCTATGGCCTCACCAAAGTTCTACACAACTCCAACATGACTTGCCTCCCTGCTTTTGTAATCAAATTTAAATGCAGGAAAGGATGTAACTTTTAATGCTAAATAGGATGGAGTTTGAACAGACTGAGCAACTAAAAACTGGGCATCCATGAGGTGCTGTGGGCCATCGGCAGCAGCAGAATTGCATTCAACCACAACCTCATGGCCCATTCTACCATTGCAATCAAGCCCGAGGATCAACCCTGATCAAGGAAAAATACAGAAGAGCACATCAGGAGCAACCAGGCATATCTAAGTATGACGTGCCAACTTGGTGAAGCTACAACAGTGGAAGCAGCATGCAATAGATAGATCTAAGCGATCTCACAACAAACAGATAAGGCCTCAGCTCTCCAGTTTTGCCACACCCAACTGCGAATAGCAGTAGAGAATTAAACAACTGAGTAGGGGAGGAGTCTTTACAAATCTGCTCATTATTAAGGATGGGGGAGCCTAGCATATCAGTGCAAAAAACAAAGCTGAAGCAATTGGAACAATCCTTAGTCAAAAATGTTGAGTGAATGATCCATCTCGGCCCCTCCCATGGATATACAAATTAGCAGCAAGAGTAGCCCATTCAGCCCCTCATGCCCACTCAGCCATTCAATACGATCATGGTTGATCTGATTGTAGCCTCAGCTCCACAGTCTACCTACTCTCAGTAAACTTTGAGTCCCTTGCTAGTCAAGAATCGATCTACCTCTACCTTAAAAATATTTATTGACCTTGCCTCTTCCACTCTCTGAGGAAGAGACTTTCAAAGATTTGAAACTCACTGAGTGAGAAGATTTTTTCTCATCTCTCTCCCACAAATGAGAGACCCCTTATTTTTAAACTGTCTTCTAGTTCTAGTCTCCCTCACAAGGGAAACCATTCTTTCAGCATTCATCCTGTCAAATCATCTCAGGGGATCTTATTTCTTTCAATAAGATCATTCTCATTCTTCTAAACTCCAATGGATGAATGTCCAGACTGTCCAACTTTTCCTCATAAGATAACTCCCACAAACAAAGTATCAACGTAGTCAACCTTCTCTGAATGGCATCAAACACATTTACATCCCTTATTAAATAGAGGGATCAAAACTATGCACAGAATTCCAGATTGGTTTCATCAACAAGCTATACAACGGTAGCAAAACATCCCTACTTTTATATTCCATTTCCTTTGCGATGAACAACAACATTCAATTTGCTATCCTAATCACTTTCTGTACGTGTGCACTAGGGATAGGTTGTGATTTTGGGATAGGTTGTGATTCATTCATTCCTGTGGTCCCAAGCACCTCATACACCAGTCTTCAACTAATTCAATTTACTCCACGTGATATCAAGAAGTGGATACTGAAAAGGCTATTGGCATCACACCATTCCAGCAATAGTGCTGAACACCTGTGCTCCAGAACTGGCCAGATCCATAGCCAAGTTCCTCTGGTACAGCTATAACAGTGGTATCCATGCAACAATATGGAAAATTGCCCAGATATGCCCTGACCAGAAAAAGCAATACTAATCCAATCCAGCCAATCACCACCCCATCAGTTGACTCTTGATAACCAGCAAAGTAATGGAAGAAGTTATTTTCAGTGCTGTTCAGCAGCATTTAGTCATCAGTAATCTGTTCACTGGGGCCACTCAGCCTTGGTCCAAACATAGACAAATGAGCTGAACTCAATAAGTAAGGTGAGAGTGACTGCACTTGACATTATGGCAACTTTTGACAGAGTATGGCATCAAGAAGTCCTAGCAAAACTGGAATCAAAGGGAATCAATGGTTGCAGTCATACCTAGCACAAAGAAAGATAGTTGTGTAAATTGCACTCAATCATCTCAGACCCAGGACATCACTGCAAGAGCTCCTTGGGGTAGTTTCGGTCCGCCTTGTTGACCAACAAGGGACATACACACGGTGGGTCGTGCGGGGGCTGCTGTTGGATGTCACTTCGAGAGTTGCCTAGTGCATCACGTCGTTAGTGTACGTTTAAACTGGACCATCTGATGGGCAACATGACAGCTCACTGAATGCTGTGCAGATACATGGATTTGGGCTGGTGTCTGCGGGAGTTTGCACATTCTCCCCGTGATTGGGTAGGTTTTCTCCGGGTGCTCCGGTTTCCTCCCACATCCCAAAAATGTGCTCTTAGGCTGATTGGTGTAACAAATTGTCCCTAAATTAGTCTTCCCTCAATCTTCCCCAATAGGCGTAGACAAAGGTCATGGGTAGAGGAGGGCACTCATAATGTTAAAATGGCAGCGCGGGCTCGTTTGGCTGAAGGGCCTGTTTCCCATGCTGTGTTGTTCTTTCTTCTTAGTCCACGGCAAAAACTATTTTCAGCTGCTTTGTTCCAGCATAACCTCCAGTGGGAAGGTTTGCTGATGATTTCAGACTATTCAGCCCCATTTGTGACTCCTCAGATATTGAAACAATCCATGTCCAAATGCAGGAAGACCTGGACAACAATCAGTCATGAGTGAATAAGTGGCAAGTTGAATTCATACTACACAATGTCTGGCAATGACCATCTCCAACAAAAGAGAATCCACCTGCCTGCCCTTGACATTCAGTGGCATTAGCAATCACTGAATCCTCCACTACTGGTGTCCAGTAACTGAACTGGACCATGTACATAAGTATTGTGACAACAAGAGCAGGTCAAAGAAAATGTTGAGGAGAGTTACTCACTTTCTGATTCCCCAAAGCCTGTCCACCATCCATACAAAGCAGCCCACTTGATTTGCACTCAATCCACCACCTGAAATATTCACTTCCTCCACAACTGATAGCCAGTGGGAACAGTGTATACCATCTACAAGATTAACTGCACCAATTCACCAAAGCTCTTTTGAAACCACCTTCCAAACCAGTAACCGCTACTGCCTGCAAACACAAGGTTAGCAGACACATGGGAACACCACCACCAGTAAGTTTGCTTCCAATTTCACTAACCATCCTGACTTGAAAATATATCGCCATTCCTTCAGTGATGCTGGGTTATACTCCTGGAACTCTCTCTCCTACAGCATTCTGGGTATACCACATGGACTGCAGCAGTTCATAGAGCCATAGAACCCTACAGTGCAGAAAGAGGCCCTTCAGCCCATCGAGTCTACACCAAACACAATCCCACCCAGGCCCTACCCCCATATCTCTACATATTATACCCACTAATTTCTCTAACCTACGCATCCTTGGACACTAAGGGGTAATTTCTTAACATGGCCAATCAACCTAACCCGCACATCTTTGGACTGTGGGAGTTCAAGAAAGTGGCTCACTATATTATAGGTAATTAAAGATGGGCAATAAATGCTTGTCTCACCATATTCCCTGAAGAAATAAATTCTGAAAAATGAGCAGATTTAGTTCATAGAGCTTTCCAGGAAGTTGATGTATACCAATCCCCCAGAGGCAACTTGAATATATTTATAATAGTTGAGTTGGAAACTCTTGGATTTAAGTAAATTATATCCAGAAACTCAACTTGCTAATTCCCCTACCTGTAGGATCTAGGATAATGACATATGTGATGGTGGGCTTTTGAATTGGGTTATATGTAGTATGTGTTTCAAATGGCTTCACTAATCAAACACGCATGATATGTTTAGAGTTAGATTCTCAATGAATCCTTTAAAGGTGGATCGAAAACCTACAAGGTATTATTTTCATTTATAAAATTTTTAACTTGTCCTGGCTAAGGTAAACAGCAAAGGAATCACAGGTGGAATGAGATTATATTAATACAGTGCATTGTCAATGATTTGGAATGCTGTATATGAAAGTGTGGTGGAAGCAGATTCAATCATGATTTTCAAAAGGAAATTAGATATGTACTGGAAAACGTAGTGGTGGCAGACTTGCGTCTTGTAAGACAATGGTTTGTGCCATGGCGGTCAACTCCATATTGAGTATCCTGTGGTATGGCTATGGGTCCCACTCGTGCATAGCAGTCTGTCCTCATTTGCTGCTAAGGAAGACAATTGACGAATAAGGTGAAGATAAGCATGGTTCTCTGGCTCTCTTTTGAGCTTGTTTAGTTTTTTGTTTCTGTTCACCTCTTCGACAGCAGGTCAGACAGTCACAGGAGCTTTACAAGGATTGATGGACTGTTGTCATTATCCTGCTGCAATGTAGGAACTATGGGCATCTGCTACATCTCCATGAAAAAGAACAAAGAAAAATACAGCACAGGAACAGCCCCTTTGGTCCTCCAAGTCTGTGCCGATCATGATGCCTGCCTAAACTAAAATCATATGCACTTACGAAGTCCGTCTCCTTCAACTCCCATCCTATTTGTGTATTTGTCTAGTTGCTCCTTAAATGGTGCTATCGTACCTGCTCCTAACACCTCACCACCAGATTTCAGACATTCACCACGCTCTGAGTAAAAACAAAACTTGCCTAGCATATTTCCTCTGAACTTTTCCCTACTCACCTTAAGCCTATATTCCCTAGTACTTGACTTTTCTAACTTAGGAAAGAGCATCTGACTATCCATTCTGTCCAAGCCACCTGTAATTATGTAAACCTCTATCAGGTCACTCCTCAATCTCCATTGTTCCGGTGAGAACAAACCAAGTTTATCCAGCCTCTCCTCATAGCTAATACCCTTCAGACAAGGCAACATCCTGGTAAACCTCTTCTGTACTCTCTCCAAAGCATCCACATCCTTTTGGTAATGTGACAACCAGAATTGTACACAATATTCTAAATGAGACTTAACTAAAGTTCTGCACAGCTGCAACATGACCTGCCAATTTTTATACTCAATGCCCAGACCAATGAAGGCAAGACTGCCCTATGTTTTCTTGACTACCTTATCCACCTGCATTGACGCTTTCAGTGATCAGTGGACTTTGTGCCCAGATCTCTCTGCCTGTCAATACTCCTAAGTATTCTACCATTTACTGTATAATGTCTTACATAATATACATTGGACCTTCCAAAAGGCATTATCTCTCACTTGTCCGGATTAAACTACATCTATCATTTCTCCGCCCAAGTCTCCAATTGGTCTCTATGTTGTATTCTCTGACCATCCTTTTCACTATCTGCAACCCCACCAATTTTTGTGTTGTCTGTGAACTTACTAATCAGATAGCTACATTTTCCTCCAAATCATTTATACATACTATGAATAACAAAGGTCCCAGAACTGATCCCTGTGGAACACTGCTATTCACAGCCTTCCATTCAGAAAAGCACCCCTTTACTGCTACCCTCTGTTGTCTATGGCCGACATGATGTAGAGATGCCGGCGTTGGACTGGGGTAAACACAATAAAAAGCCTCACAACACCAGGTTCGAGTCTAACTGGTTGGACTCGAACCTGGTGTTATGAGACTTCTTACTGTGTCTATAGCCGAGCCAGTTCTGTATCCATCTTGCCATCTCTCCTCTGATCCCATGTGACTTCACCTTTCATACCAGTCTACCATGAAGTACCTTATCAAAGGCTTGACTGAAGTCCATGTATACAACATCCACTGCCTTTCCCTCATCAATCATCTTCACCACTTCCTTGAAAAACTCTATCAGGTTAGTGAGGCACAACCACCCCTTCACAAAGCCATGCTGTCTATCACTAATAAGTCCACTTGTTTCCAAATGCGAGTAAATCCTGTCCCTAAGAATCTTTTCCAATAATTTCCCCCACCACTGATGTAAGGTTCACCAGCCTATAATTTTCTGGATTATCCCTGTTACCCTTCTTAAACAATGGAACAATATTGGCTATCCTCCAGTCCTCTTGAAGTTCATCTGTATCCAATAAGGATGCAAAGATTTTTATCAAGGCCCAGCAATTTCCACCCTTGTCTCCCTCAGTATTCTGGGATAGATCCCATTAGGTCCTGGGGACTTATCTACTTTAATGCTTCCTAAGACACACATTACCACCTTTTTTTTGATATCGACATGACCCAGAATATCTACGCACATCGTACCCTCAGCTCCTCATCAATCAAGTCCCTCTGTTTGGTGAATACTGAGGTAAAGTATTCATTTAATATCTCGCCCATTTCCTCTGGTTCCATGCATAGATTCCCTTCACTATCCTTGAGTGAACCAACCTTTTCCCTGGCTACCCTCTTGCTCTTTACAATGTACAAAATGCCTTAGGATTTTCCTTAATCCTATTTGCCAAGAACTTTTCAAGACTCCTTTTAGCCCTGCTGACTCCTTTAAGTTCCTTCCTATTTTCTTTATATTCTTCAAGGGCTTCATCTGTCCTAAACTTCTTAGACCTTACAAATGCTCCCTTTTTCTTTTTGACAAGGCTCATATTGTCCCTCGTTTATACAGGGTTCCCCCTACTCACTACATTTATCCTTCATCCTCACAGGTACATGTAGGTCCCAAATTCCAATCAACTGAGATTTGAAAGACTCCCACATGTTGGATGTTGATTTATTCTCAAACAGCCTCCCCCAAGCTTCCTCTCCAGATCCTGCCTCATGTGGTTGCAATTAGTCTTCCCCTATTTTACACCTTTGCCTGAGAACCACTCTTGGCCTTATCCACAAGCACCTTAAAACTTATGGAATTATGAGCGCTGTACCCGAAATGCTCTCCTGCTGAAATTTCAATCACCTGGCTGGGCTCATTCCCCAGTACCAGGTCTAATGTGGCTCCTCCCCAAGTTGGGCTATTTACATACTATTTCAAGAAATCCTCCTGGATGCTCCTTACACATTCTGCCCCATCCAAGCCCTTAGCAGTAAGTCAGTCCCAATCAATATAAGGAAAGTTAAAATCACCCACTACAATAACCCTATTATTTTTGCAGCTTTCCAAAATTTCTCTATCTCCTGCTGGCTGTTGGGAGGCCCATAATAAATCCCCAACATTGTGACTGCACCCTTCCTGTTCCTGAGCTCTATTCATATCGCCTTGCTGTCAGAGCCCTCCGAGGTTTCCTCCCTGAGTACAGCTGTGATATTCTTCTTAATCAATAATACAACTCCCCCACCCCTTTTACATCCCCTCTATCCTATCTGAAGCATCTAAATCCTGGAAGGTGTAGCTGCCAATTCTTTCCCTCTTTCAATCAAGTATCTGTAATAGTAACAACATCATAGTTCCAAGTAACCTTATCACAGAGGGTATGTAAGCTGCCAACATTTAAGCACAAATGCAATGCTCGCAGATTGCCATTGCTTCATGGCCAATATTCTCAACCTCAAGCTCCCCCTCAACCTCACTCCCTTCAATGCCTCCTCATCAGAGGAAACATGCCACTCCTCCATCTCCTCCTCAGTCAATTCCTCCCCCAGTTGGCACATCATATTGTGCGGGGTGCAAAAGATATCAACAATGCGTAACACCCTCTGCGGACTGTATTGCAGAGCACCACCTGACTGGTCCAAGCACCAGAAGCTCATCTTCAGCATTCCTATGGTATGCTTTACTAATGTGGGAATTGCAGCCTGAGCCTTGTTGTATCTTGTCACAGCTATACTCTGTGGCCTCCACACTGGCATCATCAGCCCATCCAGTGCAAACAGGAACAGAAAAGGCTCAGCCAAGGTTGAAAGGTAGCACAGTAGAGTGGTAGTGGCAGATTTTTAAGGAGATGTTTAGTAACAGTTAGAAAAGGTTTATCCCAGTGAGAAAGAAAGATGGATGAGAAGCTTCATCAGCAGCTAAATAATGAACTTAAGGATACTATTAAATTGAAAGAAACTGTACAAATCTGCAAAGATTAGTGGTGGTCAGAGGATTTTACAAAGCTTAAAAGCCAGCAAAAAATGACTAAAAAGATAATAAAGAGGCAGAAAGCAGAGTGTGAGAGAAAGCCAACTATTGATATGAAAACAGCTAGTAAAATTTCTACAATATTTCAATGGGTAAGAAGTAACTAAAACTGGTTTTGGTCCTCTAAATGGTGAGTTTGGGGCATTGATAATTGAAAACAAAGAAATGGTGGAGCTATTAAATAGATAATTTTGTGTCAGTCTTCATGTAGAGGACTTAGAAATTTTCCCAAAGGTTCTTGAAAGTCAAATGATGATAGGAAACTTAATACATTCGCCATCATCTGGGAAAGAGTGCTTAGAAAACTGTTAGGTCTAAAGGATTGGATGATTTTAACAGAAGTAGTGACACAGAGAGCAGATGCATTGGTTGGTTATAACCTTCCAAAATTCCTTAGATTCTGGGTCCAGTGGATTGGAAAATAGCTAATGTCTTTTATTCAAAAAAGGGAGGAGGCAGAAAGTGGGAAACAATGGGCAGGATTTTATGGCCTCATTCATCCCGAAACCATAAAATACCACCTGAAGTCAATGGCCTGCTTTGATTCCGTGGTGGGCGGGCCGGTAAAATTCCGGTCTATAGGTCATTTCATCTAACATCTGCCTTAGGGCTTATAGCACAACATTTGTCTATAGACCTGGGATGGCAGGTCTACCATACAAGGAGAGACTAAGTTGGTTAACATTATATTCATTGGAGTTTAGAAGAGTGAGAAGGGATCTCATAGAAACTCAAAATGCTCACAGGATTAGACAGGATGGATTCAGAAAGAATGGCCGTGATTCTCCCAAAAGCACTGAAATGACGGGAAAACTATTCTGGATCCCGAATCTTTTGTTAGTTGAGTTTCTCACCCAAATCTCCCATTCTGTGCACTGCAGAGGTCCCAGTCATGACTATCATTAAAAAACCCAGAGGGGTGGGGCCTATTCACACTGGAGTCTGACAGTTATGGAACTTTGTGCATGCACAGTGGTCCCAATCTGTCAGACTCCCCATTTTCTGGCCAGCTGAATTGCTGACCAGCCCAGAACCACTGCAGTGGCAATGCTGCCCCTCCAGCCCTCCCCCACGGCCCGATCGCAGTCCCAATAGCAATTCCTGGGCCACCACTGACATCCCCCCTCCTGGAGTTCCTCAATGTACAGCCCACCACCACCACCACCTCCCCCCCACCCCCGGCAGACCACCCCCCTTCCACCAGCCCACTCCCCTTCCACCAGCCAACCCCAATCACCGCCCTCCCTCTATCCCAGACTGATCCGGTCTGAATGGCAACAGGACCCCTCACCCCCACTGATCGGGGTGACCACAACCAGGGGAAAGGTGAGTTGAAATTCTTTTATCCCCCTTTACCTGTGTTAGGGCGATATCGCAGTTAGGGCAGTGGTCTGCTCCTCTTGCCAGATGTGGGAAATTAGGGAGCAATCTAGTTTCCCTGACAATTTTGTCCAGAGGAAGTGTGTCCAGTTGCAGCTCCTCACAGACCACACTGTTCAGTTGGAGCAGCAGGTGGATGCACTGTGGAGCATACAGGAGGCAGAGATTGTGATAGACAGTAATTACAGGGAGGTTGTCACACCACAGGTTCAGCCAGGTAGATGGGTGACCACCATGAGAGGCAGGTAGGTAGTGCAGGAGTCTCCTTTGGCTATTCCCCTTTCAAACAGATACTGTTGAGGGGGATAGCCTGTCAGGGGGAGATAGCAGCAGCAGCAGCAGCAGGCCTGTGGCACCACAGCTGGTTCTGCTGCTGAGCAGGGTCAGGCAAAGAGCAAGCATGCAGTAGTAATAGGGGACTCGCTAGTTACAAGCACAGGCGGGAGTTTCTGTGGCCGTGATTGAGTCTCCAGGATGGTGTGTTGCCTTCCTGGTACCAGGGTCAAGGACGTCTCTGAGCAGTTGCAGGACATTCTTAAGGGGATGGGTGAGCAGCCAGAGGTCATTGTACGTATTGGTACCAATGACATAGGTAGGAAGAGAGATGAGGTCCTGAAGTGTGAATATGGAAAGTTAGGTAGAAGGATAAAGTGCAGGACCTCAAAGGTAGTAATTTCTAGATGACTACTAGTGTCATGTGTTAGTGAGAGAACAAATAGGAAGATTAGGCAGATGAATGCTGGTGCAGGGGGCAGGGATTTAGATTTTTGGGTCATTAGAATGTCTTTTGGGGAAGGGATGACCTGTTCAAGAGGGACGGGTTACACGTGAACTGGAGGGAGATTTGCTAGAGCCGCGCACAAGGCTTTAAACTAGTTTGGCAGGGGGATGGGACCCAAAGCAGTAGGGAAACAGAAGAGAAGGTTGAGAACAGCACAGAAGTTAAAGAGAGCACATTAAGTAGTAAAGGCTGTTTCAGTAATCCTAACAGCAGACAGATCAGGCAAAAGCAAGACAGAGAGCAAGAGAAGTTCAGATTAAACTGCATTTATTTTGATGCACGAGCCCTGACGGGCATAGCAGATAAACTCAGGGCACGGATGAGTACGTGGGGCTGGGATATTATAGCAGTTACTGAAACATGGCTAACGGAGGGACAGGACTGGCAACTCAATGTTCCAGGTACAGAGGCTATAGGAAAAATAGAACGGGAGGTAAGAAGGGAGGAGGAGTTGCACTTTTGATTAGGGAAAACATCACGGCCGTACTGAGAGGGGATATATCCGAGGTTCGGTCACTGAGTCTACATGGGTAGAACTGAGAAATAAGAAGGGAGAAATCACTTTGATAGTGTTGTAATATAGGCCACAAATAGTCAGTGGGAAATTGAGGAGCAAAGAGATTACAGATAGCTTCAAGAGAAATAGGGTGGTAATAGTTTTAACTTTCCCAACCTTGACTGGGACAGCCATAGCATTAAAGGGTTGGAAGGAGAGAAATTTGTTGAGTGTATTCAGGAGAAATTTCTCATCAAGTATGTGGATGGCCCGACTGGAGAGGGGGCAAAACTTGACCTCCTCTTAGGAAATAAGGAAGGGCAGGTGACAGAAGTGTTAGTGAGGGATCACTTTGGGACTAGTGACCATAATTCTGTTAGTTTTAAGATAGCTATGGAGAATGATAGGTCTGGCTTAAAAGTTAAAATTCTAAATTGGGGCAAGGCCAATTTTGATGGTTTCGGGCAGGAACTTTCAAACGTTAACTGGGGGAGTCTGTGGGAAGGCAGAGGGACATTTGGTAAGTGGGAGGCTTTCAAAAGTGTGTTAACCAGGATTCAGGGCAAGCATACTCCTCTTAGAGTGAAGGGCAAGGCTAGTAGAAGTAGGGAACAAAGAACAAAGAAGTTACAGCACAGAAATAGGCTCTTTGGCCCTCTAAGCCTGCACTGACCATGCTGCCTGACTCAACTAAAACCCCCTACCCTTCCAGAGACCATATTTCTTTGTTCCCGTCCTATTTATGTATTTGTCAAGATGCCCCTTAAAAGTCACTACCGTATCTGCTTCCACCATCTCCCCCGGCACAAGTTCCAGGCACCCACCACTCTCTGTGTATAAAATCTGCCTCGTATATCTCCTTTAAACCGTGCCCCTCACACCTTAAACCTGTGCCTCCCAGTAATTGACTCTTGCACCCTGGGAAAAAGCTTCTGATTATCCACTCTGTCTGTGCCTCTCATAATCTTGTAGACTTCTATCAGGTCACCTCTCAAACTCCATCGCTCCAGTGAGAACAAACCAAGTTTCTCCAACCTCTTGTCATAGCTAATGCCCTCCATACCAGGCAACATCCTGGGAAACCTTTTCTGTACCCTCTCCAAAACCTCCACATCCTCCTGGTAGTGTGGTGACCAAAATTGAACACTATATTCCAAGTGTGGCCTAACTAAGGTTCTATAAAGCTGCAACATGACTTGCCAATTTTCACTCAGTGCCCCAGCCAAAGAAGGCAAGCATGCCGTATGCTTTCTTGACTACCTTCTCCATCTACATTGCCAGTTTCAGTGACCTACGTACCTGTACACAGAGATCGCTTTGCTTATCAATGCTCTTAAGGGTTCTGCCATTTACTGTATATTTCCTATCTGTATTAGGCCTTCCAAAATGCATTATCTTGCATTTGTCCAGATTAAACTCCATCTGCCATCTCTCCACCCAAGTCTCCAACTGATCCACAGCCTGTTATATCCTCTGATGGTCCTCATCGCTATCCACAAATCCACCAACCTTTGTGTCGTCCGCAAACTTACTAACCAAACCAGCTACATTTTCCTCCAAATCATTTATATATTTATTACAGACAGCAAAGGCCCCAGCACTGATCCATGAGGAATGCCACTTGTCACACCCTCCATTTAGAAATGCACCCTTCCACTGTTATCCTCTTTGATCGAGCCAGTTTTGTATCCACCTTGCCAGCTCACCACTGATCAAATGTGACTTCAGTTTCTGCACCAGTCTGCCATGAACCCTGGAACCCTGGATAAGTCGGGATGTTGAGGCCCTGGTCAAGAAAAAGAAGGAGGCACATGACATGCATAGGCAGCTGGGATCAAGTGAATGCCTTGAAGAGTATAGAGGTTATGGGAGTAAGTGGACATGAGATTGTCTTACCTGCCAAAACAAAGGAGAATCCAAAGAACTTCTATAAATACATGAAGGCCAAAAGAGTATCTAGGGAGAGTTGGCTAAATGGATACCAAAGTCACTTGATGACAGAAGCCAGAGGTGGTTGTAGAGGGTTGTTTTGCAAACTGGATGCCTGTGACCAGCAGTGTGCCTCAGGGATCATTGCTGGGTCCACTGTTATTTGTCATTTACATTAATGATTTGGATGAGAATATAGGCGGCATGGTTAGTAAGTTTGCAGATGACACTAAGATTGGTGGCATAGTGAAGAAGATTATCTTGGATTGCAACGGGATCTTGATCAATTGAGCCAGTGGGCTAACAAATGGCAGATGGAGTTTAATTTCAATAAATGCAAGGTGATGCATTTTGTTAGATTGAACCAGGACTTACTCAGTTAATGGAAGGGCATTGGGAAGAGTTACAGAGCAAAGAAATCTCAGGGAACAGATTCATAGCTCCTTGAAAGTGGACAGAGTGGTGAAGAAAGCATTCAGCATGTTTGGTTCATTGGCCAGAACATTGGACACAGGAGTTGGGATGTCTTGTTGAAATTGGTAAGGCCACCCTTGGTTGTGTACAACTGTGTACAGTTCTGGTCACCCTATTATAGAAAGGATATTATTAAACTAGAAAGAGTGCAGAAAAGATTTACTTGGATGCCACCGGGACTTGATGGTATGAGTTATAAGGAGAGGCTGGATAGACTGGGACTTTTTTCTCTGGAGCGTAAAAGGCTGAGGGGTGATCTTACAGAGGTCTATAAAATAATGAAGGACATCGGTCAGCTAGATAGTCAATATCTTTTCCCAAAGGTAAGGGAGTCTAAAACTAGAGGGCATTAGTTTAAGGTGAGAGAGGAGAGATACAAAAAGATTCAGAGGGGCAATTTTTTCACACTTGAGGATGGGTGAGTGTCTGGAACAACCTGCTAGATGTAGGAGTAGAGGTGGGTACAATTTTGTCTTTTAGAAAGCATTTGGGTAAGATGGATATAGAGGGATTTGGGCCAAATTGGTACTAGCTTAGGGGTTTAAAAAAAAAGGGTGGCATAGCCAAGTTAGGCCAAAGGGCCTATTTCCATGCTGTAAATCCCTATGACTCTATAATCAACATGGCTTTGTGAAAGGAATGTCATTCAAGATGAATATAGGTGAACTTGTAGATGTGGTGTACTTGGATTTCAAATGGCATTCGATAAGGTAGCACACAAGATATGAGTTTGTGGTATGCAAAGTAACATAATAATGTGGATAAAAGATTGGTTGGCCGAGGCAAAGTGGAGATAATTGCATGTTTTTCGTATTGGCGAGCGGTAACTAGTGGAATGTCATGGGGGTCAGTGATGGGTCCTCAACTATTTGCAATCTATAGCAATGGATGAAGGTAGTTAAAATTGCCAATGATACAGATATGATAAGTTGTCAAGAGGATGAAGATTGTCTGCAAAGAGATATTGACAGATTAAGTGTGTGGACAAAAATTTGACATATGGAGAATACTGTGGGTAAATGTGAACTTGTTTACTTTGGTAGAAAAAATAGAAAAGCGGTATACTACTTAAATGGAGAATGATTGCAGAGCTTAATGGTACAAAATGATCTTGCTGTCCTGGTACACAAATTACACAAAGTTAGTATGCAGGTACAGCAAGTGATTTGGAAGACAAATGCAAGGAAAAAGGCATTTGAAAGTAGGGAAGGTTTAGTGCAGGATATTGGTGGGACCAAATCTGGAGTACTGTGTGTAATTTTGGTCATCTTAGAACCAATAGTCATAGAGTTGTACACTGCAGAAAAGGCCCTTCAGCTTTAGAATTTGCACTGACAATAATTATCAGTAAAGTCGCACAAATCCCATTTTCCAACTGCTTTAGAAGCAGTTCAGAGAAGGTTCAATGAACTCATTCATGGGATGAAGGGTTGTCTTAGGAGGAAGGGTTGAACAGGTGGGCATTATACCCACTGCAGTTTTGAAGAATGAGAGGTCAGGGGACTTGACAGGGTGGATACCAGGTGATGTTTCCTCTTATCGGGGGAGACTAAAACTAGGGGACATTGTTTAAAAATAAGAGTCCTTCCTTTTCAGACAGATATGAGAAGAAAACATTTCTCCCAAACGGTTTTAAAGTTTATTTATTAGTGTCACAAGCAGCTTACTGCAAAGAGATATAGACAAAGAGATATTATTGTGAAAATTCCCTAGTCACCCACTCCAGCACCTGTTCAGGTACACTGAGGGAGAATTTAGCACGGTCAATGCACCTAACCTTTCAGACTGAGAGAGGAAACCGAATCACCATGCAGACACAAGGAGAACATGCAGACTCCACACAGACAGTGATCCAAGCCAGGAATCAAACCCATGTCCATGGTGCTATGAGGCAACAGTGCTAACTACTGTGCCACGGTGTTGTTTGTAATTCTCTTCCCCAAAAAGTAGTGGAGACTGCACCTGTTAATCTATTTAAGGCAGAGTTCGTCAGATTTTGTTAGGCAAGGGAGTCAAGCATTATGGAGGGCAGACAGGAAAGTAGATCTAAGACCACAAACAGATCAGCCATGATCTTATTAAAAGGTGGAGCAGGCTCAAAGGGCCAAATGACCTTCCCCTGTTCTTCTGTTCTTATTGGCTGTTGCTGAGTTTGCTGAACTTGTAGATATGTTTGAAGTTGCTGAAGTCTACAAGCAGTGATGTGACAAGTGGTGAGGGATCTTGTACTGACTCCAAGGATTCTGCACAAACATTTGTTTCCAGATATCAGTGTATAGTATGCATCCCCATTAGACTTCAGAAATGAGGTGCTTAAATGACAATTACTCTGCCTGAACTATGCCAGAGAAGCTCTGTAGTACCACTCAGAATGTGTCAAAATTCTCTGTGCTTCACTGCATGTACTGCACAATCCCACTATCATAAGGATGTAGCCCTTACCACTCCTCTCACTAAACCCTATGTTCACCAACATTTCTCATATGTTACTTGTGTCCTCCTTTGTGAAGACACACCAAAGTATGTATTTAGTTGGTAATCTATTTCTTCGTTCCCCATTATAAATTCCCCTATTCTGATTGTAAGGGGCCCACATTTGGCTTTACCAATCTTTTTCCCTTCACATCCTATAGAAACTTTTACAGTCATTTTTTTCCCTCAACATTACTCTTACATTCTGTTTCTCCCCTCTTAGTCGACCCCTTGACTTTCCTTCGTTGAATTCTAAACTGCTCCTGATCCTCAGGTCTGTTATTTTTCTTGGCCAATTTGTAAGCCCCTTCTTTGGATCTAATACTCTCTCTAATTTCCCTTGTAAACCATGGTTTGACAACCTTTCCCATTTCACTTTTGTGCCAGACAGGAATCAACAATTGTTGCCATTCACCCATGCACTGTTGAAATGTTTGTCATTGCCTATCCACCTTGTGGTGCTGCACCCAATATAAAATTGGACATTTGAAATTAAAGAATTGGGCACTCTAAATTACACTGCAGCAAATAGCCTGCAGAATATCAGACCTGGCCAAAGTTCAAATGTACAGAATTCAGACAGGCTGCCGGGGCACGCCTAGATCAGTCCCGGTAACCCATCAAAGAACAAGAACAGGCTCTTCGGCCCTCTGAGTCTGCACTGACCATGCCGCCTGAGCGAATAAAAACCCTACCCTAACCCTTCCAGAGACCATATCCTTCTATTCCCATCCTATTCATGTATTTGTCCACTATCCTATCTGCTTCCACTACCTCCTCCGGCAGCGAGTTCCAGGCACCCACCACCTTCTGTTTAAAAACTTGCCTTGTACACCTCCTTTAAACCTTGCTCTCTAGTAATTGACTCTTTCACTGTAGGAAAAAGCTTCTAATTACCCACTCTGTCCATGCCCCTCATAATCTTGGTCACTTCTATCAGGTCACCCCTCAACTTCCATCGTTCCAGTGACAACAAACCAAGTTTCTCCAACCTCTCCTCATAGCTAATGCCTTCCATACTAGACAAGATCCTGGTAAATCTTTTCTGTATCCCCTCCAAAGCCTCCATATCCTTTTGGTAGTATGGCGACCAGAATTGAACACTATATTCCAAGTGCAGCTTAACTAAGGTTCTATAAAGCTGCAACATGACTTGCCAATTTTTAAACTCAATGTCCAGGCTGATGAAGGCAAGCATACCGTGTGCCTTCTTGACTACCTTCTCTACCTGCATTGCCACTTTCAGTGACCTGTGAGTCTTTGCACCCAGATTCCTCTGCCAATCAATATTTTTAAGGTTTCTGCCATTTACTGTATATTTCCTATCTTTATTAGAACTTACAAATGCATTACCTCACATTTGTCCAGATTAACTCCATCTGTCATCTCTCCGCCCAAGTCTCCAACTGACGTATATCCTGCTGTATCCTCCATGACTCTATGACTCTGACGGTCCTCATCACTATCCGCAAATCCACCAACCTTTATGTTGTCTGCAAACTTACTAATCAAACCAGTTACATTTTCCTCCAAAAATATTTATGTATGTATATGACAAATAGCAAAGTTCCCAGCACTGACCCCTGAGGAACACCTCGTGTCACAGCCCTCCATTCAGAAACACACCCTTCCACTGCTAACTTTTGACTCCTATGAATGCACTGCAGCAACCAAAGAACAAAGAGTTGAATTGGACTCCCCCAGAAGGCCGCTGTGCTTGACTTGACATGTATGCCCAAGCCATCAGGAGGTGCGTCAACACCAGATTCATTAGCCGCACTCACAAGACAACCCCGAACATCACCCAAGCACAACATAACGCCATCCACGTTCTCAAGGCCAACCGCAACATTGTCATCAAACCAGCTGACAAAGGAGAGACCATCATCGTACTGAACAGAACGGATTACTGTAAAAAAGTGTACCGACAACTGAACAACGAGGAACACTACAGACAGTTATCTGCAGATCTGACCAAAGAACACACCCGTCAACTCAACAGATTGATCAAGAGCTTTGATCCGGACGTCCAGAGCACCCTCTGTGCTCTCATGCCACGTACTCCCTGCGTTGGAGATCTCTACTGCCTCCCGAAGATACACAAGGCAAACACACCCGGCCGTCCCATTGTATCAGGCTATGGGACCCTGTGCGAGAACCTCTCCAGCTATGTTGAGGGCATCCTAAAACCCATTGTACTAAGAATCCTCAGCTTTTGTCGCAACACTACGGATTTCCTACAGAAACTCAGCACACGTGGAGCAGTTGAAACAGGAGCACTCCTCGTCACAACAGATGTTTCGGCACTCTACACCATTCCCCATGATGATGGTATTGCTGCAACTGCTTCAGTACTCAATGCCAACAACTGCCAGTCTCCAGATGCAATTTTACAACTCATCCGCTTCATCCTGGACCACAATGTCTTCATCTTCAACTATGAGTTCTTCATCCAGATACACGGAACAACCAAGGGGACTAAATTGCACCTCAGTATGCCAACATCTTCGTGCACAGGTTCAACAAGACCTCTTCACTGCACAGGACCTTCAACTACAATCACTCTGTACCTAGACAATCAAAATCAGACGCTGTGAATGAGCATTTGTCTTTGTTGACAGTCAAATTGTTTTGTGTGAATTGATTGAGCATTGCTGATAACTGCTGTTTGTGTTTTATTTTGTCCCTTCAATGGGAAATGGTATCATCAAATTGAATGCGAACCTCTCAAAGAGCATCTTACCCAAGCCCACCCCTCCATAAGGCTTCTATGTAGCCTTTTGCATGTGAATATGCCTGAGGTGACATTGTTTTATTGTAGTGGAATATGATCGTTCCCAAAACTAGAATAATTGAGTTATCATAAGCTTTAAATGCCTGTTGCAGAAGTAAGAGAAAGTTGTAAAAATACCACTGGGTCAGGTTTGCTGCTCAACATAGATACTTTTGTGTCAACATCAATGATGTATGATACTGATGCCCATGATCTTGATTTCCTTAAAATGATCTTGTGCTTTACTAGTCGTGATGGTTTACACGTACTGTATCTTACTCCCGGGAAAAGATTCCTTCATGTGTTGAACTGATGAAATCCTCTTCTTTGACCTATGTATAGTTGCAAAATGGTCCCACATTAGAATCATAGAGTTGTATAGCAGAGAAAAGGCCCTTCAGTCCATCAAGTCTACACTGACAATAACTACCATTAAAGTCTCACTAATCCAGCATGAGTTATACTTTTTCCATTGAGCTAGGTATGGTGTCGTGAATGGATAAGCACTTCCATAATTTAGGCATGGTTTTGATGTGGGATACATCGATGAGATTACTGAGGTCTCTTCATTCAAAACCCTTGCAACATGAATTGATTGGGTAAGTTGTGTATGAAACCCTGAATCCCGGATTGATTTTCTGTGTAACTTATCAGAATTTAACATGACAAACCAACTTGGACAGCTAAGACTGTGGTTTTATCCAAGGTTAAATCATTATTCTCCCAAATTGTGGAATTGAAGTTTTTTTCAATAAATTAGTAATGAATAAGTTTGTTGGTTGGTGTACTAAATTTACCTATAGAAGCTAATTTCTGCAGTACTGCCACATATTTCAGGCCTCGCCATTTCTCTGGTATCTCTGTCAAATGTATGTTGTTCAATTATCACATATTTCTTTGGACTGAAGTATTTTTCAAGAGCATTTACCTTTGTGAATTTGTCTCCTGTGAGCTGCTTGAATATCTGGTGGCCTTCTATTCCAAGCACTGTACAAGTATTGCCTTCGTGTGGATTGCTTCCAAACTGTCTATCCCTGCAGTGAGCAAATAGGTCCTCAACTCTGAAATCTATCAATCATAAAACCATAAGCAAGAAGAACAGGAGTTGGCTGTTCAACCCCCCAAGCCTGTTCCACCATTCAATAAGATCATGGCTGATCCCAACATTCCTCATATCCTCTTTCTTGCCCTTTCCTTGAAACCCTTGATTCCCTTACTGGTCAAAAATCTATCTATTTCAGCTTTAACTACGCACAAGGTACCCCCACAGCTCTTTATGGTAAAGATTTCCAAAGACACTCAATCTGCTAAGAGAACGTCTTTTATATCTCAGTCTTAAATTGGCCCCTATTTATTCTGAGACTATGCTCCCGGTCCTCTCCCACGTGGAGTAACATTCTCTCAACATTTACCCTATCAATCCCCTTAAGAATCCGGTATGTTTCAGTCAGATCACCTGTCACTCTTCTAAATTCCAATGAGTCCCAACCTGTTTAACCGTTCCTCACAAGCCAATCCTTCCATAGAATCATAGACTTCTGACAGTACAAAAGGAAGCCATTTGGCCCATCAAGCCTGCACCAACAACAATCACAGCCAGGCCCTATCTCTGTACCTCCATGAATTTACCCTACTAATCCTCTTGCAACTTGCCTTTCTACCTATTTGTGCATTGCATGGCAAAGTAAGGAAAAGTGCAGGAGCCAGTAAATTGAAAGTGTTCTCCATCTCCCTTTTTTGCTTTTTGATGCTTTTTTTTATTCATTCATGAGACATGGGCTTCACTCGCTGGCCAGTATTTATTACCCATCCCTAGTTGCCCTTGTGAAGGTGGTGGTATGCCTTCTTGAAGCGCTGCAGTCCATGTGCTGTGGGTTGACCTACAATGTCGTTAGGCAGGGAATTCCAGGAGTTTGACCCAGTGACTGAGAAGGAACAGTGATATATTCAGGTCACGATGGTGAATGCCTTGGAGGGGAGCTTGCAGGTAGTATTGTTCCCATGCATCAGTTGCTCTTGTCCTAGATGGAAGTGGTGTGTGTTTGGAAGATGCTGTTGAAGAATTTTCGGTGAATTGCTGCAGTGCATTTTGTAGATACTGTACACTGCTGCTACTGAATGTCAGTAATGGAGGGAGTGGATATTTGTGGATCTGGTACTAATCAAGTGGACTGGTTTGTCCTGGATGGTGTCCAGCTTCTTGAGTGTTATTGGAGCTGCACTCATCCAGGGAAATGGGGAGAATTTCATCACATTCCTGACTTGTGCCTTATAGATAGTGGACAGACTTCGGGGAGTCAAGAGCTGAGTTACTCAATCTTGGAACTTTCTCCAAACGTTGCTTCAATTTGGACAGCTTCAATGATGCCCAACTTCACATGGTTTCAAACTCACCTTCCAAGATTTTTTTTTTCTGGTTTCCTGAATACACTCAAACACGAGCTCGTAATCATGCTTACAGATCTATGGTCATGCCAAGCAGAACACCACTCTTCCAACGGGACATCTTTATCCCAACGGCACTCCCTGCTCCGCACAGCCGTTTCTCTAACTTGTCTGTTATCTATTCCTTTATTTTTTGGAATCTTATGACATCACTCACCTGGTTTTACGTGTTTCTATCCCCTGTCTTTGTCCCTTCTCTAAGACTTCCAATTGGAACTGCTTCCAACCCCCATTCCCTTGTACTTCTCTCCTTGAGACACTTCTCTTTAGAATAGAATTGACTGATGACTGACTTAAACTGACAATTGGGGCTGTTGTTGAGTTGTTACCTATTACTTTATGAGTCTAGTCATGTGCACGTTTTGTGATGTCATCAGCTGCTCTGCGGGCATTTGTCTAGTTTAGATCAATCCTCTGTAGAGTTAACAACTTATCAATAAATCTGCGTTGTTGTTTTCACCCAACCCCACTTTGTGCTTTTGTCCAACAAGTGTAGTATGTAACAAGACATAAAGAATACTGGCGATGAGAGGTGGATAAAATTATTTTCAAAGGAAAGAAAAGCGATGTGGCACTTACCAGCTGAAAACTTTGATACTTCCGACATTGGGTGAGCCAAATGCATCTGGCATCAGGCCAGTAAGGTGGTTGGGCAGAAAAAAAGAAAGGGTCAGATCAAAAATTAGAACCATCACCCCAAGGAGTTCAGGCTGCCGAACTCACCATGAGCACAGTTGATGGGTTGCAGAGGTAAAATGAAACGGAGAGGTAGAGGTTTTGTGCATTACAATTATATCAAAGAGACACAGCTAAAGTTGTCTTACATTGTGATCTGCAAAAAAAACTATCTGATGATTTGGTTTAGTGATTTGATTGTCACATGTATTGGGATGCAGTGAAAACTATTGTTTCTTGTGCGTTATACAGACAAAACATTCCATAGAGTACATAGGGAAGAAGGAAAGGAGAGGGTGCAGTCATAGCTAGGTATAGAGAACGATCAGCTTAGTATAGTAAGTCCATTCAAAATTCTGATGGCAGCAGGAAAGAAGCTGTTCTTGAGTCGATTGGTACATAATCTCAGACTTTTGTATCTTTTTCCAGACGGAAGGAGGTGGAAGAGATGCATGCACAGAAGCTGAGAGAGGGGAATGAAGTGAGGTTTAAAATTTAAACTGGGACAGAAGAGACAAGTCTGAAATCTGACATTGCTATGTTCTTTCTGAATTTTCCCAATGATGGCTGACTTGCAGGACCGACTTTGAACTTGGATGTGTCTGGTTGAGAATTAAGGCAATTAACTGGCCACTTACAGGGATTTATAAATTTTACTACCATTTCACAGAATTACATGAGCCTCGCTTGATAAAAGTTGGTGACAAGCAAGCAAGAGGTCAGTTAGGGCCTTGGATATCATGGTGGTCTGCTGAGCACTTCATAAGCTGGTGTTGTAGAGTGGCAAGGTGTTAAATAATGAGAATGTCAAAGATCATAATGCCTTCTCTGATAAAGAGGATGTGGAGGATAGGGAGCTCCTGACCAGGTGATGTATGATGAAGGACCCTGGGGATCACAGACGAGGATGCACAAAAGGGATGCGTTTCTACAGAGACTTTACATATGACCTTTACAACCTATTAATTCCATACCAATGAAGCCTAATCTTTCTGCAGTGCAGTTGTCGCCTTCTTTACTTTTCCTTTCATCTTTCTGTGCTCATTTTGACATTGCATATTGATTGTATGAATGTGTGTGTGTGTGTGTGTGTGTATGTGTTAATAATGATATAACATAACATAATAAGAACATAACATAAGAAATAGGAGCAGGAGTAGGCCATCTAGCCCTTCGAGCCTGCCCCGCCACTCATATGGGAACATGTTGTGGGTTCATTTATTAATTGTAAGCATGTATGAATAGATATACATGGACAGAATGTTTGAGGACACCAGGGCTGTGTGTCTATGTTCTGCTTCAGATCAAAAATGAACCTGAGGCTGGATCACATGACTCACGTCCCCTCAATTGAGCGGCGCAGTGGTTAGTACCAGGGACCTGGGTTCAGTACTGATCTTGGGTGACTGTCAGTGTGGATTTTGCACATTCTTCCCTTGTCTACATGGGTTTCCTCTGGGTGCTCTGGCTTCCTCCCACAATTCAATCATGTGCAGGTTAGGTTGATTGGCCATGATGCATTGCCCCTAGTGTCAGGACATTTCACGGGGTACATACATGGGATTACGGAGATGGGGCCTGGGTGGGAGGATTGTTGCGCCAGGCTCGATGGTCTAAATGGCCTTCTTCTGCACTGTAAGGTTTCTATGATTCCTATGAACAGATAGCACCTGGCTTGATCTTCATAACCAGCCCTTGAGGCAGTAAGGTATGAAATGAAATATACTGCCAAATGCATAAATGCACTATGAAGCAGCACAACAAACATGAGGCTTAATATTTTCCCTGAATCCCAAGTGCAGCAATGAAATCTCCTTAAATTTCTTGTAGCTGAATTGGAATCAGGCTGT